>NC_091627.1:68790661-70040661 GCF_027580195.1 Bos mutus
GTAGCAGCCACAGGAAACTAATAGGATTACTTAACAAAAATGATGTTTAAATTGCAAATGTAGTTTTCAACTAAAGGGAATGGACCTAGTACTTTGTGGCCAGATTATTCTATTTAACATTTACAAATTTCCAGTAAGGTTACAAATCATAGTCAGTATAAGATTTTATTGATGCTTTGAAAGAGAATGGTTTCTCACTTATGAGGTTAGTTAACTTCTTAGCCATTGTTTTGTAAACTTTCACCCACATTCATGGTACAAAATGATAATTAGCCAAATTAAAGTAATAATTTAACCTGTTTTACTTTGAGTGATATGATTAAATAATTAGTTGAAAGAAACATATTAAAAAAGCCTTTCTGATTTTCAGGATGGGACTTATTGAAAATAATTCCTCAAAGATTCAATTGCAGATAAATGAAATGAAACAAGTCAGGGCAAAGTATGACACAAAAGAAGAACAATATTGTACTTTCTGCAAAGATCCTTTAAAACCTATTCCAGGTACAGAATTTTGTTTAAAATATTTGTGAGAAATTCCAATTGTTTCCTTAGCATGTGGGATCTTCCCAGACCAGGGATCAAAACCTGTGTCCCCTACATTACCTGGAAGATTCTTAACCATTGGACCAGCAGCGAAGTCCCTTCATTAAGTCTTCAGTGATGATTTGTTTAAAACTTCCAGCCATTTAGAAATGTATGCTAATGTTCAGTAATCTACAAGTTCATACTGCCATCTCTTAATTATTTCTTAACATAGTCAACCATCTGACCTATTTTATTAATACTAAGACTTGCTCTTTGAGCACAAGCATCCCACACTGCTTGTGTGGGACACTGCTTGTCTTGTTTGATTTTTTCCCTTTCCCTTAGGCATGACTCTCCAAGAATCTGTCAATTTAGATGCTCTCACTAAATACTTGAAACATCTTGAAGGTAAATACGCAGAAATGGAAGAACTTATGTCCAAAAAATATGTACCTATTCAGAGGAAGGCAGATTTAGATGAGGAAATGACTGTGGTATTAGAACGGCGAGATTCAACTGAAAATCTGAACAATGAATTACAGTTTAGGTATGAAAGTTGCATCTATGTTTTAAAAGTTTGAAGCTTTTATTTGATTTTAATATTCCACTGTTTGATTTTAGGTTCAGTATGTCATTAACGTTTTTTTATCTTTATAGTCATCAAAAACTGCAGGTTATTTCACAGGCACTTACTTTGTGGGTAAAATCTGATATGAGCAGATCATTTCAAGACTTCGTGGAGAACATTCAGAAAAGTAAAGATTTACACGGTAGATGATCTGTATTTTTTAAGTATCATATATAATGGAAAACATTTTGTTTCCCCTTAGGCTGAGTTTTAAAAATGTGAAAATGTACTTACTTTTGTTAGGGATCTGTTACCCTATGGGCTTCTTCCTTCAGCAGTTGGCAGATAATCTGTAAAGAGTAAACTTGGTTAGCCAGGGAGAGAATACCTGAAAATAAGGAAGCAAGAGATGGGGAGGCCATTCAGTTTAGGAAGAGGCTGGTACTATTAGAACTATAGCATTAGATTGTTGGTATTAAACATTTGTGTTTGTTGTTTTTATTGATTGATAACCTTAAATATCATCTGATGATGCTGTTAATATTTACAGATAAACAAGGCATTGTTGAAGAACTACTTGAAGAAGACCCAAGCAAGGCAAAAGAAGCTGAAATTTTGCTGTACTTCATTGAAAGGCAAATATTTTAAAAGCTTTGATCTTCCTTAAGCTATTATAGCATTTATTTAATATTTGCTTAAATGCTTACTCAATATTTAGCATTTTTAGCATCTTTTTGAAATATTAGCATCTTTTTGAGCTGTAGTCTCTAGCTTTTGTATTTTTTAATAGCTACTCTAGTAGACAAATTAGAAAATAAACTAGAATTTTTAGAATATAGATTCTTTATGAAAATAAATACCAGATTGATGGTCTCAGAGATTTTATGGAAGATATAGCTAGACTATAGTGTTAAGTTTTACTTATATTTTTCTTGTATTCCCTAACCATTGACCTGATCTTACAGAATGTTTTTGAGGACATCTCCTTTTATTTGTTTATTTATTTTGGCCTGTGTTCGTTAGGTGTTTGTTGCTGTGCGTGGGCTTTCTCTAGTTGCAGAGAGCTGGGGTTACTCTTCGTTGTGATACACGGGCTTCTCATTCCCACGGCGTCTCTTGTTGTGCAGCAGAGGCTCTAGGGCACTTGGGCTTTGAGCACTGGCACTTCAGCAGTTGTGGTATGTTGGCCTAGGTGGCCCTCGACATGTTTGATCCTCCTAGATCAGGGATCGAATTCATGTCCCCTACGTTGGCAGGTGGATTCTTAACCACTGGACCACCAGGGAAGCCCAGGAACATCTTCCTGAATCAGATTATCCAAGCCAGTTTAGTCCTTCTTTTCCTCATTTGTATCCTATGACATATTAGGAAGGCATATTTCTCTCTAATATGTATTAAATTATTATATAGTGTATGCTACTGCTGCTAAGTCGCTTCAGCCGTGTCCGACTCTGTGCGACCCCGTAGACGGCAGCCCACTAGGCTCCTCTGTCCCTGGGATTCTCCAGGCAAGAATACTGGAGTGGGTTGCCATTTCCTTCTCCAATGCATGAAAGTGAAGAGTGAAAGTGAAGTCGCTCAGTCGTGTCCGACTCTTAGTGACTCCATGGACTTCAGCCTACGAGGCTCCTCCTCCATGGGATTTTCAGGCAAGAGTACTGGAGTGGGGTGCCATTGTCTTCTCCGATATAGTGTATAGTAAAGGCTTAAAGAGCTCTGACTTTATTCTTTTTTTTAAATTTTTAAATTAGAGGATAATTGCTTTACAATGTTGGGTTGGTTTCTGCCATAAAACAGCGTGAATCAGCCATAAATATCTGTTTGTCCCCTCCCTCTTGAACCTCCCCCATAAGACTTTATTCTTTATTTATTTATTATTTATGTATTCTTTATTCTTTAAGAGGTTGATTCATAGGCTATGAGGCCAATCTGTAATGAACATATGTAATATTACTAGTCTTCTATGTTAAACAGTTTTCTCTTGTTGATTTGCTTGTTGATATGATATAAAGAAGGGGTAAAGATCATTTTGAGGCGCCCCAAAGCCTGGATTGTTTCCTCATACTCTGTGCTTCTCTAAGTCTTCCAGCTTCACATATAAGAGAAAAACCCTGAGGATAAAAGTTTTATGTATTTTGCTTAATATTATTTCAGTGTTTTTCCTCCTCTGAGGTTCCACATTCATTTGTAACACTTTAAATCCTCTTTGGCATAGTTGTATTAATAGTGAGGTAAGAGTTGAGCTGGAGACATTTTGCCCTAGGAAGAGGAGTAGAAGCTTAAGTTATCTGAACTATTATCTTTTCTTCTCTCATTTAGTCTCACATTCAGTTGGGAGTCTGGTTACTGGTGGAACAACTTATGCTTCTGAATACCAAGGACTCCTCTTGATTTTCAGCTTTGGCAGCATATGAGTTCAATTAATATTTACCCTACATTGAGCCTCTAAGCAGATTGCCCTTCTTTCCCTGGTTCTCCTTTTCTTCTGGAGATGATATGAGAGGAAAAAAAAATCTGAGCTCACTATAAATTCAGTGAAGTTCTTTCCATTTCCTATGGATTATTCTAAGTACTGAAGAATAAGGTACATAATCAGGTTCAAGTCACCTAGCAGGTGAGAATCTTCTTCTGAAGCTACAAAAAATAATATTAGGGAAGGGAGTGAAAGAATATCTTAGAGAGTGAATGGATCTAGTTATAGTTTATTAGAGGTGTTTTTTGTATTACTATACTACTATGTTTAATATGTATTAGACATTTCTAATCAGTTTTCTTTACTTTTTTTGTATACTATTGTATAATGAAATGCAATGACTGTAGGTTCAATGAATTAATCTCACTTGGGGAATATGAAAAGGCAGTTTATTTTGCAGTGAATGGTCCTAGAAGAATTCTTCAAAACATTGGGACAGTGAACAAATTTAAGGGTAAGCATTTCTCTCTGAATCTTACATGTATATGCTAATTATACTTTTTTTCCCCCCTGATAGAATGGGATGAATATTGAACTGGAAAATAAGATGCAGGCTCCAGCCCTATATCTATCATTTACTCAGTTTCCTTACCTATAAGATTAAGGAGTTTGATTAGGCTTTCCCAATTAAGTTATGAAATATTTCAAGTGTACAGAAAAGTATGAATAACGGCAAAGATTGAGGGCAAGAGGAGAAGGGGGCAACAGAGGATGAGACGGCTGGATGGCATCACCGACTCAATGGACATGAGTTTGAGCAAACTCTGGGGAATAGTGAAGGACAGGGAAGCCTGGAGTGCTGCAGTTCATGGGGTCACAAAGCAGCAGAAACAGCTTAGCGACTGAACAATAACAATTCACTGCCAAGCTTAAAAATGTGAATATTTTGTCAGGTTTGCTCCACTTCCTTTAAAAGCAGCTTTGTTGTAGCGAGTCAACATACATACAATAAACTGTACACTGTTAAAGTATAGAGTTTGTTAGGTTTTGACATATGTATCCTCCAAAAGTTCTCTCTTTGTCCTCAGTGATCCCTCTCTAAATCAAATCCCTTAACGATTATACAGTGGAAGTGACAAATAGATTCAAGGGATTAGATCTGATAGAGTGCCTGAAGAGCTATGGACGGAGGTTTATGACATTGTACAGGAGGCAGTGATCAAGACCATCCCCAAGAAAAAGAAGTGCACAGAGGCAAAATGGTTGTCTGAGGCCTCACAAATAGCTGAGAAAAGAAGAGAAGCTAAAGGCAAAGGAGAAAAGGAAAGATACATCTATTTGAATGCAGAGTTCCAAAGAATAGCAAGGAGAGATAAGAAAACCTTTCTCAGTGATCAATGCAAAGAAATACAGGAAAACAATAGAATGGGAAAGACTAGAGATCTCTTCAAGAAAATTAGAGATACCAAGGGAACATTTCATGTAAAGATGGGCACAATAAAGGACAGAAATGGTATGTACCTAACAGAAGCAGAAGATATTAAGAAGTGGTGGCAAGAATACACAGAAGAACTATACAAAAGAGATCTTCATGACCCAGATAACCACGATGGTGTGATCACTCACCTAGAGCCAGACATCCTGAAATGTGAAGTCAAGTGGGCCTTAGAAAGCATCACTATGAATAAAGCTAGTGGAGGTGATGGAATCCTAATTGAGCTATTTCAAATCCTGAAAGATGATGCTGTGAAAGTGCTCCACTCAATATGCCAGCAAATTTGGAAAACTCAGCAGTGGCCACAGAACTGGAAAAGGTCAATTTTCATTCCAGTCTCTAAGAAAGGCAATGCCAAAGAATGTTCAAACTACCACACAGTTGCACTCATCTCACACACTAGCAAATTAATGCTCAAAATTCTCTAAGCCAGGCTTCAACAGTACGTGAACTGTGAACTTCCACATATTCAAGCTGGTTTTAGAAAAGGCAGAGAAACCAGAGATCAAATTCCGAACATCCATTGGATCATCGAAAAAGCAAGAGAGTCCGAGAAAAACACCTACTTCTGCTTTATTAACTACGCCAAAACCTTTGACTTTGTGGATCACAACAAACTGTGGAAAATTCTGAAGGAGATGGGAATACCAAAACACCTGACCTGCCTCATAAGAAATCTGTATGTAGGTCAAGAAGCAACAGTTAGAACTAGACATGGAACAACAGACTGGTTCCAAATTGAGAAAGGGGTAGGTCAAGGCAGTATATTGTCACCATGCTTATTTAACTTATATGCAGAGTACATCGTGGGAAATGCCAGGCTGGATGAAGCACAAGCTGCAAACAAGATTGCCAGGAGAAATATCAATAACCTCAGATATGCAGATGACACCACCCTTATGGCAGAAAGTGAGGAAGAACTAAAGAGCCTCTTGATGAAAGAGGAGAGTGAAAAATCTGGCTTAATACTCCGCATTCAAAAAATTAAGATCATGGCATCCGGTCCCATCACTTCATGGCAAATAGATGGGGAAACAATGGAAACAGTGAGAAACTTTATTTGGGGGGGCTCCAAAATCACTGCAGATGGTGACTGCAGCCATGAAATTAAAAGACGCTTGCTCCTTGGAAGAAAAGCTATGACCAACCTAGACAGCATATTAAAAAGCAGAGACATTACTTTGCCAACAAAGGTCCATCTAGTCAAAGCTTTGGTTTTTCGAGTGGTCATGTGTGGATGTGAGTTGGACCATACAGAAAGCTAAGCATCAAAGAAATGAACTGTAGTGTTGGAGAAGACTCTTGAAAGTCCCTTGGACTGCAAGGAGATCCAACCAGTCTATCCTAAAGGAAATCAGTCCTGAATATTCATTGAAAGGACTGATGCTGAAGCTGAAACTCCAGTACTTTGGCCACCTGTTGCCAAAAACTGACTCATTGGAAAAAACCCTGATGCTGGGAAAGATTGAAGGTGGGAGGAGAAGGGGACGACAGAGGATGAGATGGTTGGATGGCATCACCGACTCAATGGACATGAGTTTCAGCAAGCTCCAGGAGTTGGTGAAGGACAGGGAAGCCTGGCGTTCTGCAGTCCATGGGGTCACAAAGAGTCGGACATGACTGAGTGACTGAACTGAACTGATCCCTCTTTCCCACTACTCCCCTCCCTGTCACTGGTCTCCCTCATATGGCTTCTCTCCAGCCCCCAGGCAACTACTTATCTGCTATCAATCACCAAAGATTAGTTTGCATTTTCTAGAATTTCATATAAATGAATTATAATGTAGGTATCCTTTTGTTTTTATCTACTAAACCCCAAACAGGAACTGCTTATCTAACTGGAATAATCATTCTTGGTTCAATTCTTTACAACAGACTTCTAATATTCCTAGAAAAAGATGTTCTAATGATCAATTTTAAAATTACTTGTTACACAGTATACCACAAACCATAATCTGAAATCACAGAGCAACAAAAAAATGAAGCCTGAAAAACAAAAAAACAAAACCAAAAAGTATAAGTGTAAAATTCTTTTGTTTGTATTTTGAAGTTTATTTCAGAAACAGTGAGAAAATTAATTTCTGTTGTTTTTTAAAGGCACCCAGTATGTGGTGACTTGTTACAGGAACTCTAGGAAACTAATACAGCGTATGTATGTGCAGTGTGTATATGTGTATGAGGGGTGCATATAGCTTCCACAGATGCTTCCAGAGATGTTCATCTTGCTCTTCTCACTCCACACTTGGGACCTTTCCTGCCATACTACATAAGTATGCACTTATCTTCGGAGATGGCTAATGTAATAGTATTCATGCACTCTCCAGATTCAACTGAAAATAGAGGCTACTAATTTACTGTTCCCTTGGGCGGGAGAAATTGTCTTGAAATAATTGACAGCCTTTTTAGAATGGTGGTTCACTATTGTTTTTCTTCACTTTTGCCCTATTCCATAAGACAGCCAAATGCACTACAAGAAATTTAGTAGGTATGCTTTTTTGACTGATTTCTTGCACTGAGCATAATTATTTTGGAATTCATCCATGTTATTGCATCTATCAATAATTTATTTTTCATTGCTGAGTAGTGTTCTATTCTGTGAATAGAAATGCTTTATCAGATATTTTCTACCAATTTGTGGCTTGTCTTTTCATTTTCTTAACAGTGTCTTTCTAAGAGTAGAAGTCATTCATTATGTTGAAATCTAATTTATGATTTTTTTTTTATGGATTGAGAATTTAGTGTAGTACCTAAGAAATCTATGTCTACTCTGCAGAGATTCTTCTTCTATTTTTTTCCCCTAAGGATTTTATAATTTTAGGTTTACATTTAGGTCTGTGATCCAGTTTGGGTTAATTTTTATATATGATGTGAGGTATGGGTTAAAGTTTTTTTTTTCAAAGTTTATTTTTGCTGATAGCTATCTAGTTATTCCAGGATAATTGATTTAAAAAGACTTTCTCCACTCATTTACCTTTGTACCTTTGTGCCAATCAACTGATTGTCTATTCTGTTCATTGATCTGTTTATCTTGAAGCTTGTACTACACTGTCTTGATTAATGTAAGCTTATAGTAAGTCTTGAAATTAGATTGTGTTAGTCTTCAAACTCTGTTCTTCTTTATCAAATTTGGTTTGGCTATTTTAGGTCTTTTATATTTCTGTTTAAATTTTTGAAGTCAGCTTGTAAATTTCTTAGGGAAAAAAAAAGGTCTACTAGGAATTGCATTGAATCTGTAGTTCAACATGGGGAGAATAGACAGTGAACAGTACTGAATATTATGACCCAGTGAACCCATAAATGTGGTCTATCTCTCCATTTTTGCTTTTAGGGTTTTAAAAAAATTTAGCAGTGTTTTATAGGTTATAGTGTTCTGTTTTTTGTTTTTAACATTGAAATGTTCAATTTTTACTCAGAAATTTTGAGACATCTTGCAAGTAACTAGGAACTCTTTCTTTGAATGTGCTCTCAACTTAGTATAAGTTAAAAGTGATAAAAATTTTTAAGTGATATTGGTATAGTCCTGAGTTTCTTTCTCTTCTCCCTTTGTCTTGGTCTACTCAAATTATGGCTTGCAAGTTTCAGTAAAAATAAGTGCTTGCAATTAATGCTTAAATAGTATAATTACCAGTGAAATTGAAAAACAGCCAACTTTTATTCATTTACTAGGTATGTGGATCTTACTCTAAGAAATTCACCAAAACTAGATTGGTGATAACTCACTGAGTGTTTTGTAGAATCACAGAATATTAAGTAAGACATTAAGTGAGATCCTAGTTCCCTGACCAGGGATTGAACCTGGGCTCACAGCAGTGAGAGCACTAAGACCTAACCACTGGACCACCAGGGAATTCCCATCTTTCACCTCCTTCTGGAGGCTCTGAATAGATTTCCATTCCATGCTGCTCTCATAACTTTTAAGTCAGCAAACTTTGGCATTCCTTGACTTGTAGACTCATCTCTCTAATCTCTGCCTTGGTTTTCACATAGCATATGCTATTTAGTCATTGTTGTTCAGTTGCTAAGTCATATCCAACTCTTTGCAACCCCATGGACTGCAGCACACCCGACTTCCCTGTCCATTATCCAAAATATAAAGTTTAATCCACAAGCATTAGTTAAAAATTACAAATGTTAATATATAACTTTAGATTAAAATTTTTAGAAAATGATATGAGATGAAAATAAGAATATGAAGTAAGAAAAAGTAAATTATTACTTAAAAGTATTTGACTCAAAACCTTTTCTTCTCTTTGTAGCTGTTGGAAAAATTAGAGGAAAACCTTCCCCATTACTTTTATTTTTTGAGGCTATCTTTAGCATAAGTCATGCTTTTAGACATCCTGTTGATGCAGTGCTAACTCTGGAAGGAATCAAGTGTGGATTGTCTGAAAAACGTTTAGACTTAGTCATCAACTGGGTCACCCAAGAAAGGTAAGCAAAGTTATGCTTTTAACTTAATTTTGAAATTTGCTTGATAAAGCATTTATCAAGCATAAAAAGTTCTCAAAATTTTAATGGTTTTCTTGTCAGTACATTATTTGAGCATTTATTTCAGATCTCTATTGCAATTTATCCAAAAGTATTTACTAAGCATTCATGGATGAAGTAATAAGGCCTAGTCACAATGAGCTCAGAGGTCAGGAGTTGCCTCAAGGCAATTGACAAGATGATTTGTGACCAGTTATTGGTACATGGAAGTTGATCAATAAGGATAGAAAAGGGTTGATCAGTATCATGCTGCTCAAAGGGATAACTTTATTTCAGACAGGCTATGGATACATGTAAAGGATAAGCCCAGGAGAAAATGTAAAAGCAGGAGGGATGTGAACCAAGGTAACATTTAAAAGAACATACAAACCAGCAAGCACAGGCAGGAGGTGGCTTCTTGGAGTTGAGTCTTGGCACAAATTGGCAGACTTGTACCAGGGTTGCCTTGGATTGGGTTCCCTGGAACCTAGGCCTAAGACAGGAATTTGGGTGTTCATGAAGGATGGCTTCTCAGGAAAAACCCGTAAGGGACTGAGTAAAGCAGAATAGGGAAATGAAAAGAGCCAAGCAAGGATGTGACCTCAGGCAAGTATTGACCTTATTTACAGAGGGACGCCTCTGAAGCATAAAGCACATCACAGAGCTGTTCCCACTTGACGGAAGGGGCCAGGCTTCCGTGCTTCTCCATCAGTTAGTCAAGGGCTGTGGGCTGCCTGGATAGGGTAGGAATACATAACTTTCTGGGCATGGTGGCTCCCACTAGCCCTGGGTAATCCCTTATGGAAGGCAAGCACCTGTGAGCCACTGAGAGCCAATACCTAGAGCAGCTGGGGAAGGGTATGCTGACTCAGTAAGGAGGATTTGGGCAGGACACCAAAACAGCATCTGCCTTAGTCAACCATTTGCATAATACAGATCTCTTTGCTTTTCACATTAAGTTCACTCCATCCAGGCACAGCTCCTCTAGGATTCTGTGGTCATAATTCTTGGGGAAACTTATAAGAGGAGGGTGAGCAGGATGAATTATAGCCCTTGTTACTAAGTCCTAGAACTGTAATTTGCTTTTTTACAGCTTTATTGAGATATAGTTTATATATAATAACCTATATTTATTTAAAGTGTACAATTTGATGAGTTGTTTAAAAACAGCATTATGGAGATATAATTGATACACAGTAGGCTGCACATATTTAGGTGTGTAATTTGACAAGTATTGACATATAGTTGCTCAGTCGTGTCTGACTTTGTGATCTCATGGACTGTAGCCTGCCAGGCTCCTCTGTCCATGGGATTTCCCAGGCAAGAATACTAGAGTGAGTTGCCATTTTCTTCTCTAGGGGATCTTCCCAACATAGGGATCAAACCTGAGTCTCCTGCATTGCAGGCAGATTCTTTACTGCTGAGCCACCAGAGAAACCCTGTTTTGTCATATGCATGCATCCTTGAAATAATCAGCACAATCAAGATGCTAAATACATCCACGACTCTGAAATGTTTCCTTATGTCCCTTTGTAATGCCTCTTCTTTCCTTCTACCACCTCATTCTACCTCCTCCCCATCTCTAGATAACCACTGATCTACTTTATATTATCCTAGTTTCATTTTCATTTCCTAAAATTTTATATATATATATATATATATATATATATATATAATTGGAATCACACATTGTATATTCTTTTTTTTTCCTTGGTCTGGCTGCTTTCACTTGTAATTACTTTGAGATTCATCCATATTAATTGATACTGATTATTTTTCTTCTCTATCACCCATTTCAGAGTCTTCTTACTTATATTTCTTTTGATCTTGATGGCTTGTCTGGTAGAATGACTGTGGTTACCATGCCTTTATCAAACCATGGGTTTTGTTTTTTTTTTAATTATTTTATGTTGGAGTATAACTGATTAACAATGTTGTGTTAGTTTCAGGTGTACAGCAAAGTGATTCAGCTATACATATACATGAATCTGTTCTTTTTCAAATTGTTTTCTCGTTTAGAAACCATGGTTCTTGATTTACCCGCTAACTGATTTCATTTGGCATGGGACTACCCAGAGATATAATAGTAGATCATCTGTCAATTGTAACAGACAACATTTGTATAACAAATGAATAACATTTGAAAAACAGCTATTGGGTTGTGCTAAAGATGGAGTATTTATCCATGGAGTATCAAAGACTGTTTAACTAGAAATGCTTATCATGAATCTGTATTCTGACAGACTCACAAAGTCATAAGTTCAGATTGGCTCAGAAGAGTCCATCCAAAATCAAGCATGACCAAGATAGTGCTCAGTCAGGCCCAGAGCACACAAGTAAGCTTCATGAATAAGTGGCCCAGACCCCATGTCAATTCCTACCGTCTTATGGGTACTGATACTACTTCCACAGCTTGTAACGAAGGGCTCATGCAAGGGTGAGGTTACCTAAGATAAGCATAAAGGAGAAGGAAAAAAACCAAACTTTGTTCCTGGAAGGTTAAGATGGTGTCTGGGTGATGCCCCAGGTAAATAGCAAGGAGAGAACACAGCACCACCCATCAGGAAAATTGGATTAAAGATTTACTGAGCACAGCCCCACCCATCAGAACAAGACCCAGTATCCCCCTCAGTCAGTCTATCCCATGAGGAAGCTTTCTAAGCCTCTTATCCTTCTCCATCAGAGGGCAGACAGAATGAAAACCACAATCACTGAAAACCAATCTAATCATATGGACCACAGCCTTGTCTAACTCAGTGAAACTATGAGCCATGCCATGTAGGGCCACCCAATATGGACATGTCATGGTGGAGAGTTCTGACTCCAAAATGTGGTCCACTGGAGAAGGGAATGACAAACCACTTCAGTATTCTTGCCTTGAGAACCCCATGAACAGTATGAAAAGGCAAAAAGATAGGACACTGAAAGATGAACTCCCCAGGTCGGTAGGTGCCTAGTATGCTACTAGAGATCAGTGGAGAAATGACTCCAGAAAGAATGAAGAGATGGAGCCAAAGCAAAAACAACACCCAGTTGTGGATGTGACTGGTGATGGAAGCAAGGTCTGATGCTGTAAAGAGCAATATTGCATAGGAACCTGGAATGTTAGGTCCACGAATCAAGGAAAATTAGAAGTGGTCAAACAGGAGATGGCAAGAGTGAATGTCGACATTTTAGAAATCAGCAAACTAAAATGGACTGGAATGGGTGAATTTAACTCAGATGACCATTATTATATCTACTACTGTGGGCAAGAATCCCTTAGAAGAAATGGAGTAGCCATCATAGTCAACAGAAGAGTCTGAAATGCAGTACTTGGATGCAATCTCAAAAAAGACAGAATGATCTCTGTTCATTTCCAAGGCAAACCATTCATTATCACGGTACTCCAAGTCTATGCCCCAACTAGTAATGCTGAACAAAACTGAAGTTGAACGGGTCTATGAAGACCTACAAGACCTTCTAGAACTAACACCCAAAAAGATGTCCTTTTCATTATAGGGGACTTGACTGCAAAAGAAGGAAGTCAAGAAAAACTTGGAGTAGCAGGCAAATTTGGCCTTGGAGTACAGAATGAAGCAGGGAAAAGGCTAATAGAATTCTGCCAAGAGAATGCACTGGTCATAGCAAACCTCTTCCAACAACACAAGAGAAGACTCTACACATGGACATCACCAGATGGTCAGCACCAAAATCAGATTGATTATATTCTTTGCACCTAAAAATGGAGAAGCCCTATACAGGAAGCAAAAACAAGACCAGAGGCCGACTGTCTCAGATCAAGAATTCCTTATGCCAAATTCAGAGTTAAATTGAAGAAAGTAGGGAAAAACCACTAGACCATTCAGGTATGACCTAAATCAAATTCCTAACGATTATACAGTGGAAGTGAGAAATAGATTTAAGGGACTAGATCTGATAGACAGAGTGCTTGATGAACTATGGACGGAGGTTCGTGACATTGTACAGGAGACAGGGAGCAAGACTATCCCCAAGAAAAAGAAATGCAAAATGGCTGTCTGAGGAGGCCTTACAAATGGCTGTGAAAAGAAGAGAAGCGAAAAGCAAAGGAGAAAAGGAAAGATATACCCATTTGAATGCAGAGTTCCAGAGAATAGCAAGGAGAGATTAGAAAGCCTTCCTCAGAGATCTGTGCAAAGAAATAGAGGAAAACATAGAATGGGAAAGACTAGAGATCTTTTCAAGAAATTAGAGAAACCAAGGGAACATTTCATGCAAAGATGGTCTCAATAAAGGACAGAAATGTTATGGACCTAACAGAAGCATAAGATATTAAGAAGAGGTGGCAAGAATACATAGAAGAACTGTACAAAAAAGATCTTCACGACCCAGATAATCATGGTGGTGTGATCACTCACACTTACCTAGAGCCAGACATCCTGGAATATGAAGTCAAGTGGGCCTTAGGAAGCATCACTATGAACAAAGCTAGTGGAGGTGATGGAATCCTAGTTGAGCTATTTCAAATACTAAAAGATGATGCTGTGAAAGTGCTGCACTCAATATGCCAGCAAATTTGGAAAACTCAGCAGTGGCCACAGGACAGGAAAAGGTCAGTTTTCATTCCAATCCCAAAGAAAGGCAATGCCAAAAAATGTTCAAACTGCCACACAATTGCACTCATCTCACACACTAGCAAATTAATGCTCAAAATTCTCCAAGCCAGGCTTCAACAGTACATGAACCGTGAACTTCCAGATGTTCAACCTGGTTGTAGAAAAGGCAGAGGAACCAGAAATCAAATTCCCAACATCTGTTGGATCATCGAAAAAGCAAGAGAGTTCCAGAAAAACATCTATTTCTGCTTTATTGACTATGCCAAAGCCTTTGACTGTGTGGATCGCAATAAACTGTGGAAAATTCTGAAAGAGATGGGAATACCAGACCACCTGACCTGCTTCTTGAGAAATCTGTATGCAGGTCAGGAAGCAACAGTTAGAACTGGACATGAAACAACAGACTGGTTCCAAATAGGAAAAGGAGTACATCAAGGCTGTATATTGTCACCCTGCTTATTTAAGTTAATGATGCAGAGTACATCATGAGAAATGCTGGGCTGCATGAAGCACAAGCTGGAATCAAGATTGCTGGAAGAAATATCAATCACCTCAGATATGCAGATGACACCACCCTTAAGGCAGAAAGTGAAGAGAAACTAAAGAGCTTCTTGATAAAAGTGAAAGAGGAGAGTGAAAAAGTTGGCTTAAAGCTCAACATTCAGAAAACAAAGATCATGGCATCTGGTCCCATTTCTTCATGGCAAACGGATGGAGAAACAATGGAAACAGTGTCAGACTTTATTTTTCTGGGCTCCAAAATCACTGCAGATGGTGACTGCAGCCATGAAATTAAAAGACGCTTACTCCTTGGAAGGAAAGTTATGACCAACCTAGACAGCCTATTAAAAAGCAGAGACATTACTTTGCCAACAAAGGTCTGCCTAGTCAAAGCTATGTTTTTTCCAGTAGTCATGTATGGATGTGAGAGTTGGATTATAAAGAAAGCTGAGCGTCAAAGAATTGATGCTTTTGAACTGTGGTGTTGAAGAAGACTCTTGAGAGTCCCTTGGACTGCAGGGAGATCCAACCAGTCCATCCTAAAGGAAATCAGTCCTGAATGTTCATTGGAAGGACTGATGTTGAAGCTGAAACTCCAATACTTTGGCCACCTGATGTGAAGAGCTGACTCATTTGAAAAGACCCTGATGCTGGGAAAGATTGAAGGCAAGAGGAGAAGGGGATGACAGAGGATGAGACGGTTGGATGGCATCACCGACTCAATGGACACGAGTTTGAGTAACCTCCAGGAAATGGTGATGGACAGGGAAGCCTGGCATGCTGTGATTCATGGGGTCGCAGAGTCGGACATGACTGAGCAACTGAACTGAACTGAAGTGATGCCAACTTATCTCTTCATCTTTTAGCATGAAGGGTACTCTTTAAACTAATGATCATTATATGGTGCTGTATTCTCAATAGATCTGAGAAATAGAGTGGCCCTGATCAACTATAACTCCCAGGAGCCTGCTTGGAGAGTGTGTTAGCCAGTGTTCTCCAGAGAAACAGAAAGAATAAAATAAGAAATGGGCTCATGATTGTATAGGCTGAGAAGTCCCCACATCTGCAGTTGGCAATCTGGAGACTCAAGATCATCAGTGGTTTAAGTTCCAGTCTAAAAACTGGCAGCCTTGAGACCCAAAGGCAGGAGAAGACTGGTTTCCCAGCTAAGTAGTCAGGCAGGAAGAGTTCCCTTTTACCTGAGTCGATGTCATTCTTTTTGTACAATTCAGACCTTCAACTGAATGGTTGAGGGCCACCCACATTCAGGAGAGCAATCTGCTTTACTCAGACTGCCATTTAAAGTGTTACGCTCTTTAAATACATTCTCACAGACATACCCCAAATAATATTTGACCAAATACCTGGGCCCTCTGTGTCCCAGTCAACTTGACCATTGAGCATAAATTTCTTTATTCTAAATAGGACAATTTGATTTAACTCTAGAGCACTCAACTCAACTCTAGAGCACTTATAAGCTAATCAACATTGTTTGGATTTTCCATGTTTGGGATTTCTTCTATTTAGATACCTTAGTTTCAGTTCAGTTCAGTTCAGTCACTCAGTCGTGTCCAGCTCTTTGCGACCCCATGAATTGCAGCACGCCAGGCCTCCCTGTCCATCACCAACTCCTGGAGTTCACTCAGACTCATGTCCATTGAGTCAGTGATGCCATCCAGCCATCTCATCCTCTGTCGTCCCCTTTTGCTCCTGCCCGCAATCCCTCCCAGCATCAGAGTCTTTCCCAATGAGTCAACTCTTCACATGAGGTGGCCAAAGTACTGGAGTTTCAGCTTTAGCATCATTCCTTCCAAAGAACACCCAGGACTGATCTACCTTAGTTTAGACACTATAAAAATCATTACAACTTTACTCCATACGATATTGGCAACAATTGATTTTAAAATGTTAGATTTCAGTCTTCTGGCAGTATTTTCATTTTTTCTTAAGCTTTGATGGAACTATGTGGTAAAACTATGCACTAAAATTAGAAGACTGTGGATAACTATGGATTATACCTATTCATACATTTCAAGTCTCCATTAGGAACTCATAGAAACAAAAATCTTACCTTTTCCCCAAAAAATGATTGGATGAACTACTACTGAAAATATGCTACAAATTAAAAGTAAGGCAAAGCCTTTTAAGAGTATGAACTCAATATACTAGTTTATAGAAAAAGCCTTTAGGTTATTTATAAACCATTATAAATGATGCCCATTCTTATGAAACATGCCATATAGAAAGAAGGATTCCCAATGATTTTTAATGAATTATTAAAAATGTGTGAAGATAAACTGCACATCAGTAAAAATATGTGAAGATAAGCTGCATTTTATCTTTATTTAATCTACGTTTTTTCTTAATCTCTATTTAGATAGAATACTGTTTTTTATATATTAGAATGTTTCCTTTTTTTTTTTTTTTGGATCCAGAGATGATAGAAAAGAATACTCAAGGCAAATCACACTTTTTATTCTTAGCCTCTGTCCCCTGATCTCTGACTCTGATGACCTGGCCCTTACCACATAGCTGCCTTTAAAAGTGCTTCAGTTCTTTTCCTGAAGCTCAGCACAGAGCCAGCCCTAGAGCAACCTGGGTTATGGACTAAACTTGGCTCTCTTAGTCATTCCTACCAGGAAAAGTCTAATCACTTGACCCACAAAGCCTAAATTTAAGAAATGGTGCTTTGTTGATATTAATATCTCCAAATTGCAGACGTTGCCCCTAGAAAGGAAAAATACTCTAGAATATTAACTTTACAAACCCAATCCTGTAAGATAACAATAAATGAATATCATGTGTAGATTTGGTGATTACCTTTATTTTGACTTCTGAAAAATTTACAGCACTGGAGTGGGTGACTCTCCCTTCTGCAGGGGATCTTCCTGACCCAGGAATCAAACCAGGGCCTCCTGCATTGCAGGTGGATTCTTTGACCAACAAAGTTATCAGGGAAGCCCACAGTCTGGCTTATAATCAAGTATACCTTAGTTTACCTGTGGAGTTAACATATTTTATTTATTAGTCATTTGTATTCCCTAGAGCTAGTCTGGTCTTGGGTCCACTTTCAGAAGTCTTTCAGAACTTCTTTAGAGTTGGAAGTTGAGGTTGGAAGAGCCAAGAAGGGGCTTTGTGTTCGTTGCTCTGTCATGTCTGACTCTTTGCAACCCTCTGGACTGTAGCCTGTCAGGCTCCTCTGTCCATGGGATTTTTCAGGCAAGAATACTGAAGTGGGTTGCCATGATGAGGTAATTAGGGAGAGAAGAGGGGAGGGAGGTTCCCAGGCTCATTTCCCAGCCTGGTTCAGGGTGCCTCTTGTACCCCCAGAGCTAGCATCCATAATTTTCTTCCCCTCCTTTTCCTTCAGGGACAATTCCATTCTTTTGGGGCTTGATCCTCCTTCTCCCTTTGGATAATTTTCTTTTTAATCATACTCTTTGTGTCTCATCATCCTTTTGGAAAGTGACAAGCAAAGACAGAACAGTCTTTTTCTCAACTCTGGCCTTCTCTCAGGTGGGACAGCATCGTGAGGGTGACCACTGAAAATAATGAAATAATAGTATTAATAAGAGAAATAAATACTAAAGTACTTATATTTTCATGTTGCTTCAGTAATGTAGTCACTAAAAACAACAGAAATAATGACTTGTTCAACCTCAGGAAACGCTGTGACTGTAGCTACCAAAACCAGTATTTTGGTATTGAAATGTGGAAGTCAGGGAATTGCTTATTACATAATTAATTTGTACTCAGAACCTGCCTTTTGATTTTAGACCCACCTGTCTGCTGTCCCCACCAGCAAACACAGAGGGCTTTACTTAATTTTCAATAAAGAAACATTTTGTAGGGGTTTCAGAATTTCATTTTATTATTATTGGTGTTTTATTACATATATGCCAGAGAAGGCAATGGCAACCCACTCCAGTACTCTTGCCTGGAGAATCCCATGGACGGAGGAGCCTGGTGGGCTGCAGTTCATGGGGTCGCAAAGAGTCGGACACGACTGAGTGACTTCACTTTCACTTTTCACTTTCATGCATTGGAGAAGGAAATGGCAACCCACTCCAGTGTTCTTGCCTGGAGAATCCCAGGAACGGGGGAACCTGGTGGGCTACCCTCTATGGGGTCGCACAGAGTTGGACACGACTGAAGCAACTTAGCAGCAGCAGCAGCATTACATATATGCAGGCACTAATATTATGATTAATATTACATAATTGATATTATATAATATTCTGCAGCTATTAAATAAAAATTTAACTAAAGCACAATTTTAGTATAGCCAGTAATTAGAAGTGGTTTCTTTCAGTTCAGTTCAGTCGCTCAGTCATGTCCGACTCTTTGGGACCCCATGAATTGCGGCGCGCCAGGCCTCCCTGTCCATCCAAATCTTTTTTGGCTTATGCTTATAGTTTCTGTCTTCCCTGGTGGCTTAGATGATAAAGAACCTGCCTGCAACTCAGGAGACCCAGGTTCAATGCCTATGTCAGGAAGATCCCCTGGAGAAGGAAATAACAGCCCACTCCAGTGTTCTTGCCTGGAGTTGCTGTGTAGTACATATGATTTCCTTCAATTGTATCTGAAGATGGTGCACTAAAATTGATGGAAAGTGAAATCTATTTAGTCGAACGATCTCAAAAGAGCTGCTTCTTTAGTCTCCCCTAATAGACACAGTTAAGTTCATTTATGCCCCTCCGCTTTGTTTCTTACAAATCTGCAACAATAAAAAACAAAATACTGCTGTCATACTTTCTGTTTCACTTTTTATAGTGCTTACAAGATGTGATGCTAATTTCAAGCTAAAAACTTTGTCACTGTCTTTAACCAACACTTAATAAGTTCTTACATTCTACAGGGTTTTGGAATCTATATAACAGCTAAGAACATTGAGAGCCTCAATTAAGAGAGAATTTTTGTTTACCTTGAAAATTTAAACCCCACCAGTCTTTTCAGGAGAGTTTTAACCTTATTTGTAGATTTTTTAAAAAGCTGAGCTCAGTTTCACCAAAATGACTTCCCCCAAAGGAATACATGCTGATTGTTTTTGTTCTTATGAGTAAATCTTAAATATGTTTAATTTCATCAATTGCCTAACATGGGATTTTTACAGACCATAGAAAATCCAGTTCTACTGTGCTGAATTTTCAAATATTTCATCTCATCTATTCATTAAGAACTCACTAACGTGTGCCCTATTGATCTGCTTGCTCTAGGCTGACATTTTCTGAGGAGGCTGGGGATGTGATTTTTGATTATGGGGAGCAGGATACTTATAACAAGGCCAAATGTCTGGCTTTAGCTCAGATTATCTACAGTGAATGTGGCTTGCACAAGAAGGCTCTTCTTTGCCTATGTAAACAGGGTCAGATTCATGGGGCCATGGAATACATACAACAATTCAAGGATTTTACTTCTGGTGAGTGAAAAAGCCTATTATTTGTATATGTTCAGATTCTGGACTTCAATTGTAAGATCACCCATAATATTAGGCAATATTTTGGATTTACATTGTAAAACTTGTTTTATATATACTGGTAAGTAGATTTCTTGAGTAATTTTTAGTGAAAACAGGTAAGCTGGAACTGATTGACTTTGATGCCAGACTTTCAAATACATTATGTATTTCCTCAATACATAGACATTTAGTAAACTTTAGATATTTGGACCATGCTATTTAAGAATTAAAAAAAACGTATATAATTTCTTTTTTTTTTTAACATATATAATTTCTGAACTATAAGCATTAGAATTAGTGAAATAATGTTGATTTTAAAAGTTTAAAACACCTAGGTTGCAGCTAACCAGTGATCTGAGAGAATTGAGGCCCTTAGAGTGACCCAGTTGAATGAGCTGATCTCTTACTATAGTCCAGTTCAGCATTAACCTTAATGTACAGGCAGTCCTGACAAATCCCTATACCCTAGGCTTGTGTCAATCCTGATTTTGCAAGCTATATACTCCAGTTCTAAGAAATCACAAAATGGAACAAAATATAGCACTTTTAGGTCACATTTTTTCCAGATAAACAATCTTTTATGGTTGTTGAATCTAATCATTTTTGAAGAAAAAATTAACTTTTACTTAGAATCTGGTTTTTAAAGTTATTAGTTTTTTTCATGCATTATGTAATAGCATGCCTGATACAGTTAGTGTAATAATAGCTTAGTCCACCTTTTTACATCCCTGTCTCACTTAAGCCTTATGTTAACTCTATGAACTAGGTTTTGTTATTACCCCTATTTTATCAATGAAAAATAACTATGTGTTCACAGAGAGGCTAAGGCACAGAGAGGTAAGTAATTCTCCTGTATACACACAGCAGCGGATCAGAATCTGGCAAGAATAGTTACAACATAATATTTGTTGAATGAATAATTATTTTAATAGTTAAATTATACAGATTCAGTTTCTGTTTTATTGTTTTTCCTTAGAATTATTTTAGTCAAGGTTTAGACATGGAATGTAAGTTTTCAGTACTCTTGGAATTTTTATTGAATGAAATGTGAAGCTTCTTTTTTGGCTTGCAAAATTTGCCTAACATGAGTACATAGAAATATGATTGACTCATTCTCATATTATCTTGTTCTTCTAGTAATGCATTACACTAGAAAATAATTAAATTCACAATCAGCTGTCCATATTCCTGGGTTTCACATCTGTGGATTCAAAGAACTTTAGATTGAAAATATTTGAGGGGAAAAAAATTCTAGAAAGTTCCACAAAGCAGAACTTGTGTTTGCTGTGCACCAGCAATTATTTACATAACATATACATTGTATTTACAACTATTTACGTAGTATTTACATTGTGTTAGGTAACCCAGAGATGATTTAAAGTATATGGAAGGATGTGTGTAGGTTATATGCAAATACTATGCCATTTTGTGTTAGAGACTTTTTATATGAGACTTGAGTATCCTCAGCTTTTGGTATCTGCAAGGGGTCCTGCAACCAATACCCCATGGACACCAAGGGACAACTGTATATTGTACTAATTTAAGAAATAATAATACTTCTTTGTAAATAGAACCTTGTTACTTATCCTCAGAATTTATTTAGCACAGCATCATAAGATAATAATAATCTGAGGAAAATTAAGCTTAGAAGGTAGAAACAATGTTTGAAAGATTACTTTGCTTATTTTACATTTTAGTGACAAATAGCCACAGCTTTCCAAAGTATCATCCTTGGCCTTAGGAGACATTTGTTGCTGTTGTTCAGTCACTCAGTCATGTCTGACTGTTTGTGACCTCATAACTGCAGCACACCAGGCTTCCCTGTCCATTACCAGCTCCTAGAGCTTGCTCAAACTCATGTCCATTCAATTGGTGATGCTGTCCAGCCATCTCATCCTCTGTCGTCCCCTTCTCCTCCTGCCTTCAATCTTCCCCAGCATCAGGGTCTTGTCTAATGAGTCAGCTCTTTGCATCAGGTGGCCAAAGTATTGGAACTTTGCCTTCAGCATCAGTCCAGGATTGACTGGTTTGATCTTCTTGCAGTCCAAGGAACTCTTAAGAGTCTTCTCCAATACCACAATTCAAAAGCATCAATTCTTCGCCTAACCCTAACCCTTCTTTATGGTCCAGCTCTCACATCCATACATGACTACTGGAAAAACTATAGCTATGACTATATGGACCTTTGTCAGCAAAGTAGTGTCTCTGCTTTTTAATATGTTGTCTAGGTTTGTCGTAACTTTTCTTCCAAGGAGCAAGCGTATTTTAATTTCATGGCTGCAGTCACCATCTGCAGTAATTTTGGAGCCCCAGAAAATAGTCTGTCACTGTTTCCATTGTTTCCCATCTATTTGCCAATAAGTGATGGAACCGGATGCCATGATCTTAGTTTTTTGAATGTTGAGTTTTAAGCCAGCTTTTTCCACTCTCCTCTTTCACCTTCATCTAGAGTCTCTTTAGTTCTTTTTCACTTTCTGCTGTAAGGGGACATACTCAGTTTGTTAATACTTTCTGGTTTGAGAAGAAAATGGTCTCTCTCAGATTTAGACTGTCAGCTTTCTATTTACATTTACAAATCAAAGAAAACAAAAGCGGTACTTCTAAAAAAAAGTCTTTTGTTCCAAAAGGAAAATCTGACTCATAGTGCATCTGTTTTTAGAAGGAAAAATTCTTTTTGTCCTGCTCCTCTACCCCCCTCCCACCAATGATTTATAGAATAAAACTGAGATCCAAAAGATTAAGTGACTGATCAAGCTATGATTAAAATTCAGGTTTCTTGATTGTCAACCTGGTCTTTTTTTTAATACCACATTTCTTTTCATGACAATTTTTGGAAAAATTTTTGCTTGTACTCTTTGTTTAGGTAGTTTTCCTTTGTTTTTTCTATACTGAGTAGGATTTTTTTTTTTTTTTTTTGGATTGGAGATAGTAGTGTTGAATTCATTGAGAGCTTTGGAAGGATTGGAAAACGAAGAGTTGATTGACAAAGATAAACATTAGCTAGTCCCTCATCATGTTAAGCGGAGAAAGCAGTGGCACCCCACTCCAGTACTCTTACCTGGAAAATCCCGTGGATGGAGGAGCCAGGTGGGCTGCAGTCCATGGGGTCATGAAGAGTCCATGGGGACATGACTGAGCGACTTCACTTTCACTTTTCCTTTTTCATGCATTGGAGAAAGAAATGGCAACCCGCTCCAGTGTTCTTGCCTGGAGAATCCCAGGGATGGGGGAGCCTGGTGGGCTGCCGTCTATGGGGTCGCACAGAGTCGGACACGACTGAAGCAACTTAGCAGCAGCAGCAGCATCATATTAGGATGTTGAGATACAGTTTTTCATTTTTGCTTTTAGATGACCTGATGCAGCTAATAAAGTCATGTCCCAACATTGAATTGATTCAGTGTCTCACTAAAGAATGGAATGGGAAACCACCGTATTTATCTTTTGGTCTTGCTGTACTTCACCTGTTCTCTGTAGACATGAAAAAAGTTGGGATTAAGCTACTTCAAGAAATAAGTAAAGGTGGGAAAGGTAAGTGAAGTAAAATTTTGTTGTAGAAGAAATAGTAGTGCGTTATTTAAGGAAAGGTTCGAGATTATTATGTTTGAGTTAACTCTGTCTTCCTCAGAGTTCTTTCTTGGCATGTTAGGAATTTATAAAGATTACCATGTCAATAATACTCTGTTGGCAATAGTGTATATTTGTTGAGAGGAATGAAGAGAGATTCTTTATGAAGCTTGAGGAGAACATCACAATAATTATAACTGCTATGACTACTCTAAAAACTTTATATATTTTAACATGCATATATTTAATAATTTTCATATATACTTTAAATGTTATTTAGACAAACTTTGTTTCTTATTCCCAAACGGCCAAAGTAAAATGGCATTTACCTTGAACCTCACTCTGCTGTGCAATCAAGAATAATTAGATCTCAGTTTTTTTATTTCCTTTCTCTAATTTAATATAGAAATTTGAGCAGATACCTTGATTTTAAATTATTACATGGGGCCAAAGAATGAAGAGTAAATTACATGAAAACATATTTGGGAAGATAATTTAGAAATTATCATTACAGATATCAACTAAAATATTTTATTTGATAGAAAAATAGTAATCATGGTAGGAATAAAATAACAGTGATTACAATATGCTAAATAGAGATCCTCGATTCATTAAGTATCATAAGTAATGAAGGTAATAAATGAATGAGTTCCATAAATAGTCCCAAAGAGGATGACTGTAATTGATTTTAAAAAGTAATTATGAAAACAATTTCTTTTTTAAATAAATAATATCATTAGTTTTCCTTAATAAACTAAATCCTTCTTTTATTTCCTTTAGAAAAACATTTGTTATAGAGGCCTCATCATTAAAATCTCTCTGACTAGAGGCTGGATGGAGGTTTTGCTAGAGATTTTTTTAAATCCTTAGGTTAGCACTATTAGGGCATTTATGAAAGTGAAGGATCATAAAAAGTTGACCATCAGATTTGTTAGCTAGTTCCTAGTGGTACTTTAGAGACTGTGAATGAAGCTGGTCCCACAGTCTTCACTTTCTGAGTTCCCTACATCTCAGCCTTCAGCATCTGCTGACCTTACCAAGAAGGAGATGAGTGGAAGAATAGGGAATGTGAGAAATGGTGGAGGATTGAATTGAGGCATAGAAAGGTTAATGAAAAAGAAGGAGAAAGAACTAACACTTGAGTACTTACTATGAGCTCAGCTGGGAACTCCACATGACACTTAAAGGAATTGGATCTAACAGGAATGGAGTTGAAATGATATCTCTTTATTTTTGAAGAATTGCTAAGTATGAATTATCAGATGAATGCCGTACTATAATATTGGATTTTATTTCCTCAGATGCAGTTGAACATCTCCTGATAAATGATCCGTTTTGCTCCCTAGAAAAGTGGCAAGAAGTAGCAAATATATGTTTACAGAATGGCTTTGACCAATTGTCTAATGACATCATGTCTGTTCTTCGATCTCAAGCTGGGGTTACAGAAATTTCTGAAGAGGATGATACAGTCAACTTAATGCAGCATGTTTTTTGGTAGTTCTACATCTTAACCAGTTGAGGGAGCCTGTATAACATTTTATGTATATTGGTTGGGCAAACTGATTCTGGTATAACTTATAAATAAATCTGGAGTGTGAAGGTCTTAGAAATAAATCATGCTTCTTTTATTATGATGATGTTTAGATTTGTCCTTGAAATATTTATACATTTGCTTTCTTTTTTTTTTAATATGGTCATTTTGTATATTGAATCTTTTAGAAAATTTTCCTATTTTTTCCTTTAAAAATGTTTTAATTTAATTTTTATTTTCTATTGAAGTATAGTTGATTTACATCATTGTGTTAGTTTCAGGTATATAGCAAAGTGATTCACTTATACATCTATATATTCTTTTTCAGATTCTTTTCCCATATAGGTTATTATAGAATATTGAGTATAATTCCCTATGCTAGGGTTCTTATTATCTATTTTATATATAATAGTGGATATATGCTAGTGTCAAACTCCTAATGTATCCCTCTCATATATTGACTGGATAAAAATCCAAGAGCGTAAGTCTGTATAAATCTCAGTTTAAGTATTACTAAAGGCATAAGTTAATATCTAAATATACTCCATTCTGGTGATCTGATTTAACAGCAAGAACTGAGGAAGGTGTAGTAGTATCCTGTCTGTTAGGTGATTTCCCAAACATTAAATGCTATAAGCCTGACTTTAAAGGCAGGATGTCAATTCAAGGTTTTCACTGGTGAAAACCTCAAATATAGTAATTTTGTACCACTGACTCAAAGATGTTTTCCAAGCTCTGGTGTTTATAAATGGCAGTGTTAAGCTTCTACTATAAAATGAGAGTTTCAGCATGTTCTTATTTAGAGAAAGAATAGCCAAATTTTGCGAATAGATAGACCTGGGATACCTGTAGGCATGAAAAATGGCATTCAAAGCAGTTTTGGATAATTTCAAGTCTCTAAGTATTTGATTGAAAACTCAGAGTTCTGTGTCTTGGACAGGTGTTGATATTCAAAATATTTAATGATCAGCATGGCATAGGCATCAATCAAAACAGAACGGATACCTAACTAATCAGAATAGCTTTCAGCCCTTATGCCATACCGGAGCATGATAGCTGAATGTCAGCCTTGATCATGGAACATGGTAAACATGAGCTGCTATTAGATAGAATAAAAGAGCATAAGTATTTCCCTCCTAAATTATTGAATATACATTTTATTTTATGGGCTTCCCCAGTGGCTCAGATGGTAAAAATCAGCCTGTAATGCAGGAGACCTGGGTTCTATCTCTGGGTTGGGGAGACCTCCTGGAAAAGAGAATGGCAAACTTGAAATCAGATAGCTTCATAGTCAAATTCAAATTCTTCCTCTAACTCTGTGTAAAATATGGGCTATTTACCTCCCCTAAAGGTTTAGTGACGTGTATGTTTAGTGTATTATGTAGTAAAAGAACTTAGAAGATAACCCTTATTTTGATGTAATAGGTCCCAGAAACACATAGTCCTCTGGTTTATACTTACTAAATCCCATATATCTGTCCATTTATACTTGTATAATTATCCCTCTTTGGAGTATTTCATATAACACACCTTACTGCCTATATTAAGTTATCTGTTTACACAAATATGAAGGTTGTTGGGCTTACCTTATAAATCCAGAAGAGTATTGACTGAGTTCTCAATTTTCCATATATTGGTAAGCACAGTACTGGAGAATTATAATTCAGTTTTCTAAAATGTAATATTTTTTAAAGTAATACATATGCACAATTTAAAAACCAACAGAAGTGCTGAAAGAATAATATCTAATAATATTTTTATTTCTGTCCTTCATGTTAGCTATGATTTTTGAAAATAAAAGATGAAGGATGGAAAAAAGGAAGAGGAGGAGAGAGGGTATTTCAACAGCATTGATTCTTTATGTACTCTGGCTTCAGACCTTTTTTCCTTTGAGGCGTATATGATTGATAGAAAGGTACTATGTTATTCATTGACAGACTTGGGGGAAAATGTATACATGAAGGCCAGTAGGATGGATTAGGTACATAAATCTGGAAAAAAGCTTGAAACAGCAGCTGTTGTTGTTATTACTGTTAATTTTCCTTTGGTTTTAACCAAAATGCTTTTCCTCCACTCATTATTCTTCTTCTTTGTTAGCATTACTTTTGGCAGTTTTCCCAAGGAAAGTGAAATTTGTCAAGTGAATCTAAATTAAAACACCTGGAGATGGAGCTAGGAGGAAGAACAAGAATATAAAGTCAAGTAGGGGAAGGACAAAGAGTTGAGCTGTGAACTGTACAGGACTGGAAGCTGTGAGAACCTCCCTGTAAGCTGCCCTGAAAGAAGTATAACATGAACGTCATGGCATAGGAGCCCATGTTGTAGACCGGCTCTACCATGATCTATCTAGCTTTGTGTCTTTTTCCTCTTGAATTTATTTCAACTAGATAATTCCTTTTGTCATTTACAACTCAAAACTTCAGTAATTCCATAAAGGAATAATGATTTTCCAGTGCTTTTGACCTCTGCCTAAATTGTAAGTATCAAGAGTCAACATCACTGTCAATAACACCTTCTGAATACCTATTTTATGTATGGTCTCTGTTGTCAAGATTACAGCTACAATGGGAAGAGACTGCATATTGTAAAAATAACAATAATTCCTTAGTATTATCTAATATCCAGTCTATATTCAGATTTCACCAGTTGCTTAAACGTGACTTTTTACCGTTGAGCTGTTCCAATTAGGATCTAAACAAGGTTCATGCATTCTATTGTTGTGTCTCTGCATATATTCTTCCTTCCTCTCTTTTTTCCTCTCTTGCCATTGACTGATTAGACTGGCTTGTTTGTTATTGGCAATGTTCCACGTTCTAGATTTGTCTGATTACTTCCTTTTGGTATTATTTAACTTGATTTTCTTTTTCCTATATTTCCTGTAAATGGAAGTTAGCTGTAAAGACTTAACTAGATTTAGGTTCAACTACATTGGCAAGGATGCGCGTAGGTGATACTGCTAGTGCTAGTGCTAAATTGCTTTCAGTCGTGTCTGACTCTTTGTGACCCCATGGACTGTAGCCCACCAGGCTCCTCTGTCCATGGGATTCTCCAGGCAAGAATACTGGAGTGGGTTGCCATTTCTTTTTCCAGGGGATCTTCCTGACCCAGGAATTGAACCTATGTCTCTTAGGTCTCCTGCATTGGCAGGCAGGTGCTTTAGCGTGCCACCTGGGAAGCCCTCCAGGATCCTCTGCCCATGGGATTCTCCAAGCAAGAATGCTAGAGTGGGTTGCCATTCTGTTCTCCAGGCGCTCTTCTCGACCCAGGGATAGAACCCAGGTCTTCTGCATTGTGCGCAGATTCTTTTACTGTCTGAGCCACCAGGGAAGCCTGTTCTTGTAAGGGGCTTGAAAATATGCTGCTGCTTCTACCTGGAAGGTTCATCCCTTTCTTTTTTACCTAGTTAAGAATTTAATTCCAGTCTTACCTTGGTTAAAAAGTCCTCAGGGAAGCCTTTTATGACTTCCTTAATTATGCCATGTTTCTTTTTTCTAGGCTGTCCTTTATTGCCATTATCATGGTTACAGTCAGGGATAGTACTTTTTATTGATGGCAAGGACAGAGCATTTTGAGGGTGTGGAAAATGGGGAAGGATACTGTGTTAGTTTTCTAGAGTTGCTGAAACAAAGTACCACAAACTGAATGGCTTAACCACACAGATTTATTGCTCACAGTACTGGAGGCCAGAAGTCTGGGATAAGGTGTTGGCAGGGTTGGTTCCTTTAGAGGATTGTAAGGGAATGATTGGCTCTAGGACTTTGCCTCTCTCTACGGCTTATAGGTGACCACCTTCTCTATATTTCTAATGTCATCTTCCCTCTGTCTGTGTCCAAATTTCCTTGTATGTACACCAGTCATACGAGATTTGGGCCCACCCTAATGACCTCATTTTAACTCTGTAAAGACCCTATCTCCAAGTAAGGTCACATCTTAAGGTACTGGGATTAGGGCTGCAACATAATAATTTTGGGAGGACACATATGATTCAACCCGTAACAGTTACCATTATATCACCAAATCAAACACAGCATTGGCTACAGAGTAAATTTCAATAAGTAGTTCAATGAATAAATTTCAGGCTGGACCTGGAATCTTTCATATTTAGTACCAATTTTGTGAATTAGCTTTACTCTTGCTTTATTTTATTGGTAAATTTGATTGATAACTATATATATATATAATAATACATTCTAAAAATTGCACAGTTTTGACTGTAGAGTACAATAATTTTTCATGAAGTCAACATATTTGTGTAACCAACTCCCAGATGAAGAAACAACACCCCTGGAATCCTAGAAGCCCCCTTTCAGTCATTACTGTCCCCCTCCCAGAGACAGCCATGCCTGACTTCTTATACCTCAGATGAGTTTTGCCTCTTACTGACTTTTAGGTAAGTGAAATCAAAATGTATTTATTTTTATGGTATTCATCCATGTCATGTAAATTTGTTTATTCTCATAGCTCTTTATTATTCCATTGAATAAATACACCACAATTCTACCTAGATGGGCATTTACATTGTTTTTAGCATGGGACATACAAATAGTACTTTCATAAACATTTTGTACATGTCTTGTACATGAACACATGTGTGCATTTCTATTGGATTCCTGCTTTGTTTTTTAGGTTGCATATTAATAGGTATTAGGTCATATTAGTAGCTCTAGTTTTTTGGGTCAGTACTGCATTAATGTTTGATTTATGACATTGTTCTCTGACAGCTGTAATGAAATAGCTATAATAGAAATTTTCCATTGGGTTAGAAATAGCCAAAATCCATCATATTTTTCTAAACACATGACTTTAAAAAGTAGATTTTTTTTTTTTTTTGCAGCTGTAGGTTCAAAGCAATATTGAGCAGAACAAACAGAGATTTCCCATATACCCCCTTTCCCTACATATGAACAGCCTCTCTTGTCATCAACACCCCTGCATACCAGAGTGGTACATTTGTTACAGTTGATGAGCCTACAGTTCTATATCATTATCACCCAAAGTCCATAGTTTACATTAGGGTTCACTCTTGGTGGTGTACGTACTGTGGGTTTGGACAAGTTTGTAATGACATGTATCTACCATTATAGTATCAGACACAATAGTTTCACTGCCCTAAAATTCCTCTGTGCTTTACCTATTCATCTCCCATGGCATTTTCATTTTTATACAAGGCATCTCTGCCTACCATGTTTGAAGAGAAATATTTTTAAAGTGTTCTCTATGTGCCAGACACTGTGCTAGTAACAAATTCCATCCACTTTCATTTATCTGAGAATATCTTAATTTCTCCCTCACTGTGTCTTAATTTCTTCCTCACTCTTGAAGAACAGTTTTTCTGGATCTAGAATTCTTGCTTGACAGTTTTGTTTTTGTTTTTGTTTTTGTTTTTAGCATTTTGAATAGCACTGCCTCTGAGCTCCAAAGCTTGTTTCTGATGAGAAGTCGTCTTATAGTCAAATTGAAGTTCCCTTGTATTTGATGAATCACTTCTTTCTTGCTGTTTTCAAGATTCTTTGTTTTTGTCTTTTGAAAGTTTGATTATAATGTCTCAGTGTGTGTCTCTTTGAGTTCATCTTGTTTGGAGGTCTTTGAACTTTTTGGATGTTTATTTCATGTCTTTCATCAAATTTGGGGAGTTTTCAACCATTATTTCATCAGATATTTTCTCTGCTCTTTTCTCTCTCTCTTTGGGATTTCCACAATGCATATTTTGGTCCCCTTAATGGTGTCCCATAGGTCCCTTAGGCTCTGTTTTTCCTTCTTCAGTTTTTTTTTTTTTTTTCCTTTCTTTTTCTCAGACTCGGTATTTCCATTGTTCTATCTGCAGCTGAAATCTGCCTTTGAATCCCTCTAGTGAATTTTTTATTTCAATTATTGTACTTTTCAGCTCCAAAATTTCTTTTTCGTTTATTTTTAGGTTTTCTATCTCTTTATTGGCATTTTCATTTTGCTCAGCCATCATTTTCTTGTCTTTCTTCACCTCTCCCTTTAGTTTTTTTTGCACATTTAAGACAGTTGTTTTAAAGTTTTTGTCTAGTAGACCTGATATCAGTTATTTTTCAGGGGTAGTTTCTCTTGAATTTTTTCTTCCTTTGAATGGGCAATACTTTTCTATTTCTTTTATATACCTTGTGGGCTTTTTTTTGAAAACTGGATATTTGAATCTAATAATTTGGTGACCCTGGAAATCAGCTTCTCTCTGGTCCCCAGGGTTTTCTGTTTTAATTGTTATAGGCCATCTCTATGCCAGAGATCTGTTTGAGGTGTAAACTTACAGTCTTCTCACATCTTTTCTGAGCCCATGCCTTAGTGTGCACAATGACTTTCTAACTTCCACTATATATGGAGTTGCTTTTGAATGTCCTACTCTTTTGTAACTGTCCTTCAAAAAAGGAAAAAGAAAAAAATGGAAGGAGGAAAAGAATGAGTTTTGGGCCTTTAAATCCCCTGGAAGTCACTTCAGCTGGAGCAGGGAGGGACTTGCAACAATGGAGGGAGGTGAAACAATAATAGTCAAAGGCCTGTTTATTGAGCTCAACTAGTGAGTGGCAGTCAGAGTTCAGAGCACCCTGTATTTGGAAGACAGGGTTCTTCTTGCCCAACATGGCTTCTGCAAGCTATCTGCAGGTGCTGCAGGAACAGGTGCACAGCTGCCTGCCATGGGACTAGGGGTGTGGAATGGGTAGCTGCTACTGTACTAAGAGCTAAAATTGACTGAAATCAATTGCACTTTACTGTCCAACCCTTCCCCTGGAAGTTGCAAGCCTTCAGTAGACTCCAGAGTCCCAGAATAGTTATGTCAGATAGATTCTGCAATTGTCATCTAGGTGGGGAGACAGATTCCTTGTGCTCCCTGGTCAGCCAGCTTCCCAGAAGCCTCCTTGAGGACTGTTCCCAGGGGATTTGTATTCTTAAGGAGATTGCCCTTAAAAAAAAAATTATTCTACATTAAAATGTTTTAAATTCTAGCACTTTTTCTCTTTTTGAGCTTTTCAGTTGATGTAGGGATGAGAGTGGGATGAGTGGGGTGAGTTCAGGCCTGGAGTTGAGGGCTTTATTTTCTAGACATAAGATTGCTTGGCAAGGCATTTCAAAGGCAGTATTGTAGTGGATCCTGCCTGTCATTCAGTGATCCCACAGTGTCATATGCTTGACCAGGCCCTCCTAGCCTGGCTGACTTTCCTGTTTCTGCTTTTGCATGTTGAAGCACAGGCTGCCTACAGAGTTGTTGCTTATACCATAATTTTAGCTTTGAAAAATTCTGGCATACCAGTCTTTTCTTCAGAAAAGTAAGAAATGTATATGCAAAAATATCCCAAGCTGGTCAATTTACTGCCAGATTGTAGAAAGTCTGTTTTCTTAAAATCACTGAAGTGGTTTCAAAACCAACTGAAGAGAGTACCTGGTTATTGTGCTTACACCATATTCAATCCTTGATTCAGAGTTTGGGGATGAGATTATGACAGAGTTGAAAACAAAAGCCATGTCTTTGTGCCTGTAAACAAAACCCTGATCTAGGAAGTAATTATAAGAATTCCTTGTTATTTTCTTATCAGCCCTCTGCTCATGTGTGCTATGCTGTGCTGTACTCAGTCACTCAGTTGTGTCCAACTCCTTGTGACCCTTTGGACTGTAGCCCACCAGCCTCCTCTGTTCATGGGATTCTCCAGGTGAGATTACTGAAGTGGCCATGCCCTCCTCCAGGGGATCTTCGTGATCCAGGGATCAAGCCCGCATTTCTTACATTTCCTGCATTGGCAGGCAGGTTCTTCACCACTAGCTCCAGCTCTTCTGCTCACAGATTCCTACACATGAAGTATATAATTGCTTTTGAAGGGAACCCGTGAGCCAAGGTCAGCTTGCTTTCACTTCACATTTGGGTTTCACTTGTCTTTGATCCTCAGCTCTGCCTCCATCAAAAATAAGACAGTGCATTGTCAGTCAAGCAGCTTGTAATTTTCCCAGGCCCACTGAGTATGAAGAGTAGGAAAATCAGCAGTGCTCGAAGCTTCCTGAAGATGTGGGTACATGGACATGAAATTATTTGTAAGTCAGACTTTCTCAATCGCAGAACTATAACATTTTAGGCAGGTGCTTCCCTGTGGCTCAGTGGTAAAGAATCCACCTGCCAATGCATTAGACTTGGGTTCAATCCCTGGTCTGGGAAGATAAAGCAACTAAGCCTTAGCACCACAACTGCTTGGCACACAAACTAGCCTCTGTGCTCTGCAACAAGAGAAGCCACCGCAGTGAGAAGCCCGTGCACCACAACTAGAGAGTAACCTCCCGTTCGCCACAACTAGAGAAAAGCCTGTGCAGCAATGAAAACCCAGCACAGCCCAAACCAAACCAAAACAAAACATTTAAGACAGATAATTCTTTGTTGTGTGAGGCTGTCCTTGCCCTGTAGGGTGTTTAGCGGCATTCTGGCCTTTATCCACTAGATGGCGGTAGCGCGCCCTGCTTCCCCACCCCCTGCGCCACAACTAGCGGGGTCAAGCAGAAATGTCTCCGGGCCTTGCCATGTCATTAAAACCACTGGTGTAAATTTTCCTAATTAGTGTAAAAACCCTACCAATCCACAGTAAAACATAATGATTATTCTGTGGGTCAAAGATAGCCAAATAATTGAATGTACTTCCTTTATTTCTTTCCCCTACCTAAATCGTTATTTTACCACACGGATCCAGGAAACATCCTGAGATAAGTGCAGGAAAACAAGCAAATAAAATAGGGCTTATCTCACTTTCAGTTCATAACTCAGAAATATAAATATTTCAAGGATTCTTGGCAAGAAATAAATAACTGAGGTGCCTCAATTTCTCTCATAGGCAGCAGCACACAACCCCAGAACCTGAGCTGCCTGCCCCTGGCAAGTTCTGCAGAATACCACCCTACTTCAGTTATCTGGGGGGCACAGTAGCTTCTCTGTTCTTGGGAATTGTGCAGCCTCAAGTTTATCCTTTTTGCTTCCCACCTCTTCAGTTAGAAGCCCTGTTATGTTTTCAGGCTGTGGGAATGCTGACTTTGAAGAGTAGAAACCAAGGACAGTGCCCTTGTTGGCTTGTTGATGGTGCCTTATTATTTTGCTGTTTGCCATGCAGGATGATAAAGCTAACTCTAAGAGAAGAGAAATGGACAAAACCATTGAATTGACTGAGATTTGAGAGAGATTTCTTTATGGCCATTAAAGAAAGCCACAGACATGGTGACAGGATGAAAAGTATAACTGTTTGCAAAAAGAAAAAAAACAGTGGAAATAGGATTGTTCACCTTGAAGAAGAGATTGAAGGTGAATCATGAATTGTCACTAAACAAGCTTATGTTTTCTACCTCTGCCTAAGAGAGCAAAAAGAAAACCTACAGGGTATGAAGAATTTAAATTTATTGTAGGGGAACATTTCTGATAATTAAGGTTTCTCAGCTTTACATGGGGTGCCAGCTATAAGAGTGGTTCTGGAATCTTCTTTAAAGGTGTTTAAGAATTACCTGAACTTGATTCTGTCTGGTTGGCTCAGGTAGGGTGTGGCCCTGCAAGGGAAGGAATGGCCTGTTCTGTCTCATTGCTCCAGGATTTGAATGGCGGTGAGATGACAATCTGTCACCTAGACAGAGCCTTAACTGCATCTCCAAATCCATATGCTTTCACAGGTGGGAGTTACTTGACCAACTTCACAGAGTTTTATCTCTGCCTTCAGTGGCACCCTGTGTGTTTTACTTAGATATGCAGTGTTGCCATTTGGGTTCCCTCAGGCTAATTCTGGGGGCTTCTCTAGTGCCTCAGATGGTAAAGAGTCTGCCTGCAATGTAGGAGCTGCAGGAGGTGCGGGTTTGATCCCTGGGTCGGGAAGATCCCCTGGAGAAGGAAATGGCAACCCACTCCAGTATTCTTGCCTGGAGAATCCCATGGACACAGGAGCCTGGCAGGCTGCAGTCCATGGGGTTGCAAAGAGTGGGATACGACTCAGCTACTTAGCACACAAGCTGAGTCTGAGATGAAGATTTGTGTGCAGGCTGTTTTCTAGAGGGCGCTCTTGGTATCAATGCTGTGGAAGGGAAGGGGAGGAAGTAGGATCAGGCTGAGGGAGAAGGTAAGCTTTGAAGCAACCCCAACAGAGAACTCAGCTGACTACCTGGAAAGCTCTGAGGCTGCGCTGGCCCCTCTCAGGTGTCCCCAGTTGGGGCAAGAGGGTTGGGCCACTGAAGAAGTGGCAGCCACTGAAGAAAAAGCATGACCTTGGGCAGAGCAGCTTCCTTTAGCTCAGGCATTCCCCAAAGGAGGCTGACAGCTGGGGGGGGGTCTCCTTCCAGCAGCATTTCCACCACGTGAGGGAGTAAACCCTCCATTCAGGAAAGGGGACCTAGGGGTGCATCCCCATGTTAACCACAGGCAGCTTTCCCTACCTTCTACTCGCATTTAAGATTACTTTTGCCCTTATTATATAAGAAGCATTTTCCCTCCTGCAGGAACATATGTCCCTTACTCTTGTTCCTATCCAACCCTTGTCACCCTAGTTAGTACAGAGAGTCACAGATTCTGTTGATTCTGAAATGTATTCTTTCCTCTCTCTGCCCCTCCCTGCTTCCTGCTCTTCCCCACTTCCCTCTTTCAACTCTCATCAGGCAGATTCACCTGCTTCCAATTTGAGCCTCGTGACAGCCAGCTTGGATGACAAGCTGAGTATCAGCTGATTTCGTCCTCCTCAGAGTTTTTCCATTATTCCCCTAATGGCCACACATTCCCCCTCTACCCTCTGCCAATACCGTGTGCGTGAATTCCCAGGGCAGTAGTGCAGCTGGCCTGGAGCCTGGGTCAGCTCAGCCCCTAGCTTGTGGGACTTTGATCACAGCCTGTTTTCTCCATTAGCTGTCTGAAATGAGGACAGGCCACTGGACCAAGTGATCCCCAACATCTTTTTTCACCTCCAACATTCAATGACTTTTTGATTTGAAGGGTTTTCACAAAGGAAAATGGGAACGAAAGGGGGTACTAGATTCCCTAGTCTTCACTTCCTATCCCACCCACATAGAAGATTGGTGCCTCCTTTCCCAAATAAATGCAAGATGTGTGAATTAGTTATGGCATAACCTGAAATGGCTGGGAGAGTAAAAGCTTAGACTCCCCAGATAATTTTGGAAAGCAGCCTGAACTGAAACCAGAAAATTCTTAGCAGCCCATCTTCTGGCCGTCCTTAGCCTCTGTGAGGCTCTCCTGTGAGGCCAGTGAAGGTGAGTCAGGACTTGAGTTGCATCTGAAATGCTCAGGGAGTCCACTGGGGCAAGAGTGGTTTCCTGCTGAATTTACTCTACTGTTTCCCAACCCTCCCCCCGCCGCTCCCCACCCTTTTCTTAATCTTAGTGGAGTCGGCATTTTCTGCAGTCTTTGTCTTTTGTTGTTTTTTTTTTGCATGAGACTGGGCCAGGGTAACCATTGGCCCCTGAAGGGAACCCAGGAACATCAGATCAGATCAGTCACTCAGTCGTGTCCGACTCTTTGCGACCCCATGAATTGCAGCATGCCAGGCCTCCCTGTCCATCACCAACTCCTGGAGTTCACTCAGACTCACGTCCATCGACTCAGTGATGCCATCCAGCCATCTCACCCTCTGTCATCGCCTTCTCCTCTTGCCCCCAATCCCTCCCAGCATCAGAGTCTTTTCCAATGAGTCAACTCTTAGCATGAGGTGCCCAAAGTACTGGAGTTTCAGCTTTAGCATCATTCCTTCCAAAGAAATCCCAGGGCTGATCTCCTTCAGAATGGACTGGTTGGATCTCCTTGCAGTCCAAGGGACTCTCAAGAGTCTTCTCCAACATCACAGTTCAAAAGCATCAATTCTTCAGCGCTCAGCCTTCTTCACAGTCCAACTCTCACATCCATACATGACCACTGGAAAAACCATAGCCTTGACTAGACGAACCTTTGTTGGCAGAGTAATGTCTCTGCTTTTGAATATGCTATCTAGGTTGGTCATAACTTTCCTTCCAAGGAGTAAGCGTCTTTTAATTTCATGGCTGCAGTCACCATCTGCAGTGATTTTGGAGCCCCCCAAAATAAAGTCAGACACTGTTTCCACTGTTTCCCCATCTTATTTGCCATGAAGTGATGGGACTGGATGCCATGATCTTCATTTTCTGAATGTTGAGCTTTAAGCCCACTTTTTCACTCTCCACTTTCACTTTCATCAAGAGGCTTTTTAGTTCCTCTTCACTTTCTGCCATAAGGGTGGTGTCATCTGCATATCTGAGGTGATTGATATTTCTCCCAGCAATCTTGATTCCAGCTTGTGTTTCTTCCAGTCCAGCGTTTCTCATGATGTACTCTGCATATAAGTTAAATAAACAGCGTGACAATATACAGCCTTGACATACTCCTTTTCCTATTTGGAACCAGTCTGTTGTTCCATGTCCAGTTCTAACTGTTGCTTCCTGACCTGCACAGAAATTTCTCAAGAGGCAGATCAGGTGGTCTGGTATTCCCATCTCTTTCAGAATTTTCCATAGTTTATTGTGATCCACACAGTCAAAGGCTTTGGCATAGTCAATAAAGCAGAAATAGATGTTTGTAAAGGAGCTTCAAATGGTCCTTTCTTTTTGAGGTTGGCTGTCTCATTCAGTAACTAAAGACTGTGATAAATAACAGCACAGAATGTGGAAGCTGGAGAGAAAAGGCTAGTGGAAATGTGAACCTGGCTGTTCAAGAGCAGAGCTGAGCTTATTTGCATAGTAGCAGGTGTGGTTACTTATTTATGAAGCACATTTCCTCTGAGGTGTGGAAAATGAGCTAGCTGTGAACCTGATCCCGGCCTTAGAACGCTGACAGTGAGGAGGCAGAGCCCAGCCTGACCCCCCACAGCTCTCCCCCTCTGGTGCTCCTGGTAATTCCCTGAGCTTCCCTTGTATTCCCTTCTTGCTAGACAATGAGGTCCTGAAGGGCAGGGACAGTGTTTGGTCACCATTGTTTTCCTGTGCCCAGAGTCTCCCTGGCAATAGGCAGGCCTTCAGTAAATACATATATCATGAGTGAATTTGGCAGACAAGCTTGCAACTACCCGGAAGCTGGAGGGAGGTAAATACAAAAGAGGAGGCGAGGCCTTGGAGCTCCCAGACACCCACCCTGAAACAAGGAAGTAATGCTAGAAACAGATGGACAGAAGAAGCACCATTTGAAGAAAGCTGTGGACCTCCTATAGGAGAAAAGCCCCAAACAAACTTGACACTCTTTCAAGCTCATGGTCTGACTCCTCCAGAACAAGGAAAACAAAACAAAACAGCCTTAAGTAATCCACTCCCCCCAGTAAAAACGCCTACCCCAGACAGCAATTGCTCCAGACTCATAGAGCGTCCTAGTTACACAGTGGAAAGAACAAAGACGTGATTTAAGCATCTTGAAATTGAAATAGCAATTGCCAAACACCAGAGGGTCAGCAGAATCATTAGATTCCAGAAAATGCAGAACCTCTGAGGCCTCTGTATTCTTCCATTCTGATGTCGGACTACTGGCAGCCCACGCTGAGCTGCCTTATAAGAAAGTGCAGCTAGGCCACTAGAAAGAAGCAGAGGAAGGAGGGGCCAGCTGGCATTGCTGGGGTTTGGAAGCTCTGCACTGCAGATTCTGTTAACCAACACTGGACACTGTCTTCCTCTGCTCTCAGTGACCAGTGAGGCCAAGGCGGGCCACTTCAGCTGACTAGACACAGATGTAGATGTCTATAAGTTTATCAGTCAGGGGCCTGCCAGGAAAACAGAATTTATCCCAGGTGGTTCAAATAGAAAGACTAATAAAAAGGATCGACAGCAGTGAGCATGAGGGAAACAGATAAGGAGCATTGTGTGGTACCTGAAGACTTGTGTCAGGGGGCGCCATTACTTCTGTAAGGGCAAAGAGCAGGAGGAAGTCTCAGTGCCTGACCTGGCAGGACTGCAGCTATGAGGAAGGGCTTCCAGAGATGGGGCTCCAGAACAGGGAGGGAGTGGAGAAGAAATCCTTGCCCATTTCTCCCGATTCCTGCTGACAAAAGCAGAAGCCAGCCAGCGAGGGTGCTCACAATGGCACTTTCCTCAAGGGTCAGCTCCTGGAGCTGAGAATACATGGAGGTGAGTCAAATGGAAAAAATCTAGCACAGTGACAACTAAGCTGGCTACCACATGGCTACATTACCTGTGTTTCTTACATGTTATCTCACTTCATCTTCAAAATTACTCTAAAACAGGCTGAGCCCGGGGCTCTTCAGAATACCAGGGCTTGTGGGCACAGTGGCACTTGCATGCCCGACGCTGTGTCTGGGCTGGTGAGCCAACAGGAGGGAAGTGGGTTGACGCCCATCAGGAGCTTGAGGCCAAAAGGATTCTCAGGGTCAATTAGGAAGGAATCCCTGGGACAGTGCCTGTGAACAATCTTCCCTCCTTCTTCAGACTTTGTAACCTATGCTTTTTACCCTGAATGTTTCCCAACAATAAGAAGGTTGTCTTCTGCTCACTAGGCAGCCCTTTCGGGGAGAGGATCTTGTGGGTTGCTGCAGGCAGTGACAGTGATTTGCAGAAAGGTCAGGCCAGTTCCAAGAGAGGGAAAGGCCAGAGCTGGTGGGTTCTGAGCGGGTGGGTGTCTGGGGTCCAGAGGTACAAGGCCTGTGCTCTGTCTCTTACTCCTCAGAGCCAGGAATCTTCCTCCTGGTAGTTCTGCCTCCCTGCCAGAGGGTTGAGGTGGGGGGCAGTTCTCTGTGCAAGCTGGAGTGGGTGACCTTCCAGCACGTGGGGGCAGCAGACACTGACACTGGGTCTACTTTACTGTAAGGTAATCTGGCTGTGGGGCACTAGAGCGACTTTGAGGAGATACCCCACATCTAAGGGCAAAGGAGAAGCCCCAGCAAGATGGTAGGAGGGGCAAAATCACATTTAGAATCAAACCCCATACCCACTAGAGATGCTCAGAGGCTCAAAAAAACCTTGTGCACAGCGGAACCCAGAGACCCCACAGAGACTAATACAAAACTGTGTTTGAGTTTCTCCTGCAGAGGTATGGGTCAGCAGTGGACTGCTGCAGGGGCAGGGACTCTGGGTGCAGTAGACCTGGGTGTGGCTAAGCCCTCTTGGAGGAGGTCGCCGTTAACCCGACCATAGAGCTGCCAGAACTTACACAGGACTGGGAAACAGACTCTGGGAGGGCACAAACAAAACCTTGTGTGCACCAGGACCCAGGAGAAAGGAGCAGTGACCCCACAAGAGACTGACCCAGACTTGCCCATGAGTGTCCAGAAGTCTCCAGCGGTGGCGTGTGTCGGCAGTGGCCTGCAGCAGGGTTGGGGGGTTGAGTGTAGCAGTGCATGCATGGGACCTTTTGAAGAAGGTTGCCATTATCTTCATTACCTCCACCATAGTTTGGCCTCAGGGCAAATAAGAGGGAGGGAACACAGCGCCCGCGCCCCTCCCCTCCCCGGTCCCCCCCCCAACCCCCCAGCACTCCCCCCACCCCACCCTCATCAACAGAAAATTGGATTAAAGATACACTGAGCACAGCCCCACCCATCAGAACAAGACCCAGTTTCCCCCTCAGTCAGTCTCTCCCATCAGGAGGCTTCCGTAAGCCTCTTATCCTTCTCCATCAGAGGGCAGACAGACTGAAAACCACAATCACAGAAAACTAACCAGTCTGATTACATGGACCACAGCCTTGTCTAACTCAGTGAAACTATGAGCCATGCCATGTAGGGCCACTGAAGACGGCAGGTCATGGAGAGTTCTGACAAAACATGGTCCACTGGAGAAAGGAATGGCAAACTGCTTCAGTATTCTTGCCTTGAGAATGCCATGAACAGTACGAAAAGGCAAAAAGATAGGACACTGAAAGATGAACTCCCCAGGTCGGTAGGTGCCCAATATGCTACTGGAGATCAGTGGAGAAATAACTCCAAAAAGAATGAAGAGATGGAGCCAAAGCAAAAACAACACCCAGTTGTGGATGTGACTGGTGATAGAAGCAAGGTCTGATGCTATAAAGAACAATATTGCATAGGGACCTGTAATGTTAGGTCCGTAAATCAAGGCAAATTGGAAATGGTCAAACAGGAGACGGCAAGAGTGAACGTCGACATTATGGGAATCAGCAAACTAAAATGGACTGGAATGGGTGAATTTAACTCAGATGACCATTATATCTACTACTGTGGGCAAGAATCCCTTAGAAGAAATGGAGTAGCCATCATAGTCAACAGAAGAGTCTGAAATGCAGTACTTGGATGCAATCTCAAAAACGACAGAATGATCTCTGTTCGTTTCCAAAGCAAACCATTCAGTATCACAGTAATCCAAGACCATGCCCCGACCAGTAATGCTGAAGAAGTTGAAGTTGAATAAGTCTATGAAGACCTACAAGACCTTCTAGAAGTAATACCCAAAAAAAGATGTCCTTTTCATTATAGAGGACTGGAATGCAAAAGAAGGAAGTCAAGAAATATCTGGAGTAACAGGCAAATTTGGCCTAGGAGTACAGAATGAAGCAGAGAAAAGGCTAATAGAGTTCTGCCAAGAGAATGCACTGGTCATAGCAAATACCCTCTTCCAACAACACAAGAGAAGACTCTACACATGGACATCACCAGATGGTCAGCACCGAAATCAGATTAATTATATTCTTTGCAGCCAAAGATGGAGAAGCTCTATATAGTCAACAAAAACAAGACCGGAGGCTGACTGTGGCTCGGATCATGAACTCCTTATTGCCAAATTCAGAGTTAAATTGAAGAAAGTAGGGAAAACCACTAGACCATTCAGGTATGACCTAAATCAAATCCCTTACGATTATACAGTGGAAGTGACCAATAGATTCAAGGGATTAGATTTGATAGAGTGCCTGAAGAGCTATGGATGGAGGTTTGTGACATTGTACAGAAGGCAGTGATCAAGACCATCCACAGGAAAAAGAAATGCAAAAAGGCAAAATGGCTGTCTAAGGAGGCCTTACAAATGGCTGTGAAAAGAAAAGAAGCTAAAGGCAAAGGAGAAAAGGAAAGATATACCCATCTGAATGCAGAGTTCCAAAGAATAGCAAGGAGAGATAAGAAAGCCTTCCTCAGTGATCAATGCAAAGAAATAAAGGAAAACAATAGAATGGGAAAGACTAGCGATCTCTTCAAGAAAATTAGAGATACCAAGAGAACATTTCATGCAAAGATGGGCACAATAAAGGATAGAAATGGTATGGCCCTAACAGAAGCACAAGATATTAAGAAGAGGTGGCAAGAATACACAGAAGAACTGTACAAAAGATCTTCACGACCCAGATAATCACGATAGTGTGATCACTGACCTAGAGCCAGACATCCTGGAATGTGAAGTTAAGTGGGCCTCAGAAAGCATCACTACGAACAAAACTAGTGGAGGTGATGGAATTTCAGTTGAGCTATTTCAAATGCTAAAAGATATGCAAAGATATTTCAAATGCACTCAATATGCCAGCAAATTTGGAAAACTCAGCAATGGCTACAGGACTGGAAAAGGTCAGTTTTCATTCCAATCCCAAAGAAAGGCAATGCCAAAGAATGTTCAAACTACCACACAATTGCACTCATCTCACACGCTAGTAAAGTAATGCTCAAAATTCTCCAAGCCAGGCTTCAACAGTATGTGAACTGTGAACTTCCAGATGTCCAAGCTGGTTTTAGAAAAAGCAGAGGAATGAGAGATCAAATTGCCAACATCCACTGGATCATCGAAAAAGGAATGGAGTTCCAGAAAAACATCTACTTTTGCTTTATTGCCTATGCCAAAGCTTTTGACTGTGTGGATCACAACAAACTGTGGAAATTTCTTCAAGAGATGAGAATACCAGACCACCAGACCACCTGCCTCCTAAGAAATCTGTATGTAGGTCAAGAAGCAACAGTTAGAACTGGACATGGAACAACGGACTGGTTCCAAATTGGGAAAGGAATATGTCAAGACTGTATATTGTCACCATGCTTATTTAACTTATATGCAGAGTACATCATGAGAAATGCTAGACTGGATGAAGCACAAGCTTTAATCAAGGTTGCTGGGAGCAATATTAATAACCTCAGATATGCAGATGACACCACCCTTATGGCAGAAAGTGAAGAAGAACTAAAGAGCCTCTTGATGAAAGTGAAAGAGGAGAGTAAAAAAGTTGGCTTAAACCTCAATATTCAGAAAACTAAGATCATGGCATCCGGTTCCATCCTTTCATGGCAAATAGATGCGGAAACAATGGAAACAGTGAGAAACTTTATTTTGGGGGGCTCCAAAATCACTGCAGATGGTGACTGCAGTCATGAAATTAGAAGACGCTTGCTCCTTGGAAGAAAAGTTATGACCAACCTAGATAGCATATTAAAAAGCAGAGACATCACTTTGCCAACAAAGATCTGTCTAGTCAAAGCTATGGTTTTTCCAGTGGTCATGTATGGATGTGAGAGTTGGACTGTGAAGAAGGCTGAGCACTGAAGAATTGATGCTTTTGAACTGTGGTGTTGGAGAAGACTCTTGAGAGTCCCTTGGACTGAAAGGAGATCCAACCAGTCCATCCTAAAGGAAATCAGTCCTGAATGTTCATTGGAAGGACTGATGCTGAAGCTGAAATTCCAGTACTGTGGCCACCTGATCCAAAGAACTGACTCATGAAAAGATCCTGATGCTGGGAAAGATTGAAGGTGGGAGGAGAAGGGGAAGACAGAGGATGAGATGTTTGGATGGCATCACCAACTTGATGGACATGAGTTTAAGTAATCTCCAGGAGTTGGTGATGGACAGGTAAGCCTGGCATACTGCAGCCACAAAGAGTTGGACATGACTGAGAAACTGAACTGAATCCAGGCAAGAGCAGCCATTTGATCTGAAGGGCATGGTCTTATCACCAAATAAATATTTCATTGTTTGAGGCCCCAGAGAGTGGAGGCATGGACTCCATGGAGGCATGGAGGAGGGCTTTGGGACACCTGAGTCCCCAGCAGCCCCTCAGGTGTTCAGTGGCTCCTGCTGGGGCTGGGGGCTGGGGAGGGCCTGTGGCTGAGCCTTTACAGGAGGTGGGAGAGGGCTTCCCTCCAAGACCTCCACCCAAGTGGTGAGTTGCTCAGATTGGGAAACTCTTCATGCCTTCCTTTTCTCAGCTGCAAAATGAAAATAATTTCCCAGCCCAGTTCTAATGCCCTTTCTTGTTTCAGAGACCAAGTGTGATAACACAGGAAAGCATTTTGGAAGGCAGAAAATGACACATCAAGCATACCAATTATTAATATCAACCATATCTTTTCAGAAAATGTCCCTTAAGAGGCCTATGCCATACATGAGCTGCTTGTATTTGTTCATTTATACATTAAACAGATATTTACAGTTCCCAGGGGCTTATTTTCTGTCTTACGGAATGGCAGGTGCTTTGTATGCTCTTCTCCTTTCATCAGTCCTGCCCTCTAGAGCTCTTATTTTAGCCCCTAGTGACCAGGGTTGATAGGAAGTATGTAAGTCGAATGCTTGGTGGGGTTGACTGAAATGAGATTTCAATGCCTCTGCTCATTATCTTAAGGGCATTCTGCCTTTTTGCCTAAGGAGCTGCAGGCTGAGTGTGAGGAGGGAGCTGAGTGGCCCTCCAGGGCACCATGGCAACCATGAGGGACTGCCACCAGGGCAGTTTTAATGTCACATTGCACCTTGAAACTCATCAGATGTAGGCTCAGCAGAAAAGAAACCGTTCCTCATTCTGGGAGGTGGAGAAAAGGGAAAGAGGCAGGTGTGATGGAGGGCTATGTCAGCATCTGATGAATGTGGTGATATTCATCTGAGGGGGCTTTTCGCTTTCAGTGGAACCTCTGCTTGCTGGGAACTCGGGAGGCCAGGCCCCAGCGTGGGGAAAGGCACAAATGGAGCTTGGTTGTTAAATCCTGGGATGTCTTCTTAGGACATTAGCCTCAGAGCAAGAAGCATGGGGGTGGGGTAGAGATGAATTAACTTGGAATTAACATAAATACTACTGTATATAAAATAGGCAAGGACCTACCCTATAGCACAGGAACTCTACCCTATCTTGTTGTTGAGTTGCTCAGTTGTGTCCAGCTGTTTGCAGCTCCATGGAACTGAAGCACGCCAGGCCTCTGTCCTTCACCATCTCCCAGAGTTCACTCAAACTCATGTCCATTGAGTCGGTGATGCCATCCAACCATCTCATCCTCTGTTGACCCCTTCTCCTCCTGCCCTCAATCTTTTCCAGCATCAGGGTTTTTTTTTTCCTATGAGTCAGCTCTTTGAATCAGGTGGCCAAAGTATTGGAGCTTCAGCATCAGTCCTTCCAATGAATATTCAGGGCAATTTCCTTTAGGATCGACTGGTTGGATCTCCTTGCAGTCCAAGAGTCTCTCAAGAGTTTTCTCCAGCACCACAGTTCGAAGGCTGTGGTGCTCAGCCTTTTTTTTATTGTCCAGCTCTCATATCCATACATGACTACTGGAAAAACCATAGCTTTTGACTATATGGACCTTTGTTGGCAAAGTAATGTCTCTGCTTTTTAATATGCTGTCTAGTTTGGTCATAGATTTTCTTCCAAGGAGCAAGTGTCTTAATTTCATGGCTGCAGTCATCATCCACAGTGATTTTGGAGCCCAAGAAAATAAAGTCTGTCACTGTTTCCATTGTTTCCCCATCTGTTTGCCATGAGATGATGGGACCTGACGTCATGATCTTCGTCTTTTGAATGTTGAGTTTTAAGCCAGCTTTTTCACTCTCCTCTTTCACCATCATCAAGAGGCACTTTAGTTCCTCTTCATTTTCTGCCATAAGGGTGGTGTCATCTGCATACCTGGGGTTACTGATATTTCTTCTGGCAATCTTGATTCCAGCTTGTGTTTTACCCAGCCTGGCATTTCACATAATGTACTCTACATACAAGTTTAAAAAGCAGGGTGACAATATACAATATACAGCTCTTACAATATCTTGTAATATCCTATAACGGAAAACAATCTGAAAATATATATGTATAACTGAATCACTTTGTATATTTGAAACTAACACATTATAAATTAACTTTCAATACATAAAATTCCTAGACAAAAATAAAGAAGCATAGGAGTAGAGGGGCTCCCACATGCTGGTGAAGTTCAGGATTCACTGTCTGTCCTAAGGTGAATCCTTCGAGTTAGCCCTGCCTCCCTGTCCAGGGGGCCCACTGCCTATGGGTGTGTGATATTTTGCTGTTCCTTTGTTTACTTAATGAATCAACACTCTTACACCATCCATTTCGTAGTAGGACATGTTGGTGGGCACCCAGTAGATGCCTGAATTATCTGGTAAAACCATCCTTTGTCCAGAAGAAAACTATCTTCAAAATCTCACTAAACAAGCACAAAACAGTGTCCTTGTTGAACTAGAAAAGGAAATAAATGTGGGACAGTGTCTGGGGAACTTGGTGCCCCTTGGTACTTTCAAAAATCTGCTGTAATTCAAAGATCCTGGTGGTGGTAGGGAATAGGCAAGAAAGCCCTTGCCTCAGTCCACCCATCCACTCATGTTTCTGGCAAAATTAGCTGAGTCTCAAATACTTGGTAGTAGGCTTTGTCTCGGAGAAGGCAATGGCACCCCACTCCAGTACTCTTGCCTGGAAAATCCCATGGACAGAGGAGCCTGGTTGGCTGCAATCCATGGGGTCGCTAAAAGTCAGACACGACTGAGCTACTTCACTTTCACTTTTCACTTTCATGCATTGGAGAAGGAAATGGCAACCCACTCCAGTGTTCTTGCCTGGAAAACCCGAGGGACGGGGGAGCCTGGTGGGCTGCCGTCCGTTGGGTCCACAGAGTCGGACACAACTGAAGCGACTTAGCAGCAGCAGCAGGCTTTGCTAGGAATTTGTGCTTCTGCCTCTCTTTTTATCTTGCTTTCTTGTTGCCCCCACACTGACCTCTTTAAGCAAATTTAGCCTCCTCTTTTTGCCTCATCAAACTTGCAGGCACGTCCAGAGACTGAGCAGGAGCTGATTCCAATGGTGAAGGTGGGCCTTGATGAGGAGGGGAAGAAGGGGTGGAGGAAGATGAGGTGAAGGAGGGGGAAAAGGATGGGAGATGGAAAAGATGATGGTGAGGATGAGGGGATGGTGAGGAGGATCAGGGAGGGAGAAGATGATGGTGATGATGAAGGGGATGATGGAGAGGAGGATGAGGAGCATGATGATAGAGCCTCCTTCTTGTCACTATCATGATTTAATAGGAGCATAATGATGATGGGGGTGGTGGGAAAATGACAGCCCTTCAGCAGGTTTATCTTATTTAAGTTTCTCTCTGCAGAGATGCTTTAGGCCTTTATAAAATACCCTTCCCTGAGCTTTGGCATTTGTCTTTCATTGTTCCTCAGACCCAGGATACTATTTTGGTTTAAAAAAGTTCCCGTTTGTGCTGCCCCAGGTAGCAGCTGCCAGCTCCTGGGAGAAGAAGACCTAATGGTTGTCTGTTTTCAGAGGCGCTGCACTGGCTGCCTGTTTAAGACTGATTTTTTATATTGTTCCCTGTAATCACACTGCATTACGCTGCCCTGGCCCAGGGCCTGTGCAAGGTTTTGACTTGAAATGTCTTGCTTCGTTCTCTGGAAGCTGCTGACGCTTACCCCTCCGGCTGCGGCCCTCACCTAGTTACTGATGTCCTCCGTAGCTGAGCCGAGAGGCCTGAGAGGAGAGGGCGTCCACGCTCTGCATTTGCTGGCGCAGCAGTTTGGCTTCTGCTCTTGAGGTTGCTTCAGTCCTGGAATGTCTGGTGGGAGGGGCTGAGCCCAAGAAGGTTCTTAAAGAAAGATAACACATTAACATCAGAAATCTGCAGAATAAGAGTTTGAAAACACCCCAGAGAAGACATACATTGTATTCGGAAGTAGAGACAAGGGTTAGCCACCAAATTTTCCTTAGCACTTCTTGTGTCCTGTTGGGAGCATTAGGGGGAAAGCCCAATTTAGGTGATGATTAAGGAGAAAGGGGTGGCACCGAGGTGCTGTCCCTCTGACCACAGAAGCCCAAACAAAGTGTGGCTTGTTTGTGCTCCTCCCCAGTGCAACTGGGACTGGCATCTTGAAAAACAGATTTGTTAAGGTCTCAGAAAGTGCTGGGTCTGTAGTGAATGTGATATACCTGCTTGGTAGATAAAATATCCGGTAGAACTAAGGGCTAGAAATGCCAGAGAGACACACAGGAATTCAAAACTGGGGTAGAGAGAAATGTGTCTGGGCTTCAGAGAAAAATGTATTTGATACAGAACAAGATATTTGAGGGGCTGAGGTCACGGGATTCAGAACATCTGCTGGGAGAAGGGGACAATGGCTGCTAGTCAAGTGCCTGAGGTGCTGGGTGCTTCAGCCACAGTCACCATAGTATTCTATGGAGGAGGTGTTGCTGTCACTCTTTTCCAGGTGAGGAAACTGCCCAGGGTCACACAGCAAGGGACTGCTTTTTCCTTTCAGGGGTAGAGGACACATGTGGGCCTCTTGGCCTCTGGACACTTTGCTAAGGGAAGGGGCACAGCCTCAACGCCCACCCTTCCCCAGTGGCCTCAGGCCAGGCTGTGGAAAGTGGAGCCTCTTTCCCATGGAGGTGGAAGAGGGGCCAGGCCAGTGATCCTGCTGTAGCCTGAGCTCAGGGGCTGAGACCACCCCCTCACTGGAGCCCAGGAGTCCCCAAAGTGGGGACACCAGTTCTCTACAGCTGCCTCCAACTCATTCTTCCTCCCTCCAGGGACCTGTTGGCTGGAGGCCCAGGCTCTGCTGATAGAGAACTGACAGATTTCCTAAAATAGGAAGCCCTGTCACTCACCCATTCTCTCCCTTTGGCTAGCTGATTGGGGCCTCCCGAGGAGAAATCTCTTTATAGATGTGTTTTACTAGAAGCAGCTTTGGCATAAAGGAGTAAGGCTGACCTCATGCCTTTGGTGGAGGGCCAGTTCATGGCCATCGAAAGTCTATTGAGCCCGGGGGCTGCACTGGAATAATAGGGCTGGTTGGGAGCTGGCCGGAAGTCTGTTCTCTCACTTCCTGTTTAGAAGGGGTGAAAAAAAGCCCAGGGGACCTCACCAACTACTCAGCTGAGTTCCTTCCCTTCCAGCAGAGGCCCCAGGGCCCCCCAGCCTGTGCAGGGAGCTCTAAACTTGGCATTAGAACAGCAAAATTCAAGTTCTGGTTATCTTATTTTTCTTTTAGAAGACCTGGAACAAATCTTTCTGGGACTTGGTTTTCTCATCTATGTAATTAATGAATTCAGCAGCCCCTGTGCTCCCTACCCACAGGGTTGTAGTCCCAATCCTGAGCAGGAGTCTCCATGTGCATCAAGTGCTGGGTCAGCACTGTCCTCTGATAAGAGACCAGCTTGTGTTTGCTCAGAGATAACGCCCAGGGCCTGGAACAGGAAAGGTGAGTCCCAGCCACCTGTCTGCTCAGGGAGCTGCTTCTCTGAGGCTGTGACCCGGTTCACCTCTCTTTCCCGTAGACCTGCCTCTTTCTTGTTGATTATGAAAATAACCACGCGCCTCCCCCATTTTGCCATTTGGGTTTTGCTTGGCTGCTTTAATTCACTCTTTTGTAACATGGGCTTTTTTTTTCTGTTTCTACACTCAGTTGATCTGAAATCAGGTTTCACTGAATGAGCAGAACTTTCCATTCATTTATTTATAAGGGATTTGGATTTTGTTTTTACTGCTCAGAATTCCCCTGATACACTTATTTTACCAATTTTGCATGTGGTTAGAGGGAGGGGCGGGAGAAGGCAATGGCACCCCAAACCAGTACTATTGCCTGGAAAATCCCATGGATGGAGGAGCCTGGTAGGCTGCAGTCCATGGAGTCGCTAAGAGTCAGAAACGACTGAGTGACTTCACTTTCACTCATTGGAAAAGGAAATGGCAACCCACTCCAATGTTCTTGCCTGGAGAATCCCATGGACGGAGAAGCCTGGTAGGCTGCAGTCCATGGGGTCACACAGAGTCAGACACGACTGAAGCGACTTAGCAGCAGTAGCAGCAGAGGGAGGGGCATCATGATACTAACATTCCTTTCCCATAGGTGTGATTCTGCCTTGAAAAACAGTAAGGAGAGAGATGGGGCAGGCCCAGGCTCAAGTCACGCTCAGACCATGTCCATTTTTGGTGCACTTGGCAGTGGAAAGTTTGGGAGGACTCGGATGGGGCCATTAACATGGACCTGGGGTGATTCTGCTAATGGCTGTGAGAAGGATCATGAGACAGTCCCCTACCTCCACCCTTAAATAGAGGTCTGGGGAAAGCTTATTGGAGGCAGATGGCACTGCTCCCCTCTTGGCATAGTTGTCTTTGTGTGTTCTGGGTAGGATGGAGAATGAGGCAACTGTGGAAAACTAGGCAAAGGCAGAGTGTCTGAACTCACAACAGTGTCCCAGTCGCCCTTGCTTAACTGGAAGCAGAGTCTTGCCCAGAGCCCCTTGTGAGCAGTGCAGTGAGACCCCACGCTTGAGGCTGGAACCAGCACCTGTTTCCTCAGAGATAGGAATCTCTTTTTCCACCAAGATTGTGTTTGCTCAGAGATAACACACAGGGTCTGGAACAGGAAAGGTGAGTTCCAGCCACCTGGGGTAGATACAAAAAAAAGAGTTGAAGTCCCTGTGCTTGAGAAACCCAAAACCTTCCAAAGAGATTAAAGCAATCCCCCAAGCATGAAAGAAGTGGCAGCTATTAAAGACAAGTGGATGTGAGGGTGGTGGATGCCTGGGCTCACTCTGGCCTTCTGAACTGGCTGAGGGGAGTGGACCAACGATCCGCTCATCTCCCTTCTGCCCTCTCTGCTTCCTTTCCTTCCTGCTGTGTGTACAGCACTGTGTAAGATCCCAGGTGAGGATGGAAGTATTCTAATAAGGGATCAGCAATTCCTACTGGGCAGTGTCAGTGTGGAGGACTGGGGAGGACTGCTTTAAGGGCCAGGTCATCCTGCCTGATGGGGCAGGACCTGGACTTTCAACATCAGTATCATGGCCAACAAGCCTTGTCCTAGGGCATCCTTCTGGACAGACCACATCCTAACCTCAGCTTCTGTACCCATTCTGTTCCTTCACTTGTGCCTTTGAGTCTGAGTCACTTGCATAGATTCCACCTCCAGGTAGGCATCTTTCATTTGTTATCCCAGTGTCTGATTTGGAAAGACCCCAGACATCACCCCTGAGGCAAACGTTTGGCCCTGGACCCCCTTTCTCACTTGGTTTTGGTTCTGGCAAGTTGCTTCAGTCCACATGGAGTTTACAGGACTTCAGATTAACTGTGGAGACAACTTGTAGACCCAAACTAATTGGAAAAAAAAAAGTGCTTTGTTTATGAGATTTCAGAGGGCTTGATTTTGGTCCCCAGGGACAGTCAGGATTTGCATAAATGGGAAAGAGAAGAGAGTGCATTCTTGGCAGGAGGCAAGGCTTCATCGAGAACTCAGAGATGGGAACGTGCTTCAGGGAGCAATGAACAGACCAGTTTGCTGAAAATATTTATCGAGTGCCTCCTGTGTGTGAGGCACAGAGAAGACACAAAGGAAAGGTAACGAGTGATCCTTGTCCTCAAGGATTCTGCAAGGTTCGATTTCTGAAATCAGAACAGAAAGGCCTGGGGAGAGGCTGAGGAGTGAAGGTGGAGGCGGGAACTGAGGGTGCAGGAAGGCATCGGCTCCCTTAGCACAGATACAGATGACGAAAAAAATGTGTGCTCAGGACATAATCTTAGTAAAGCTGCAGATTACGTTTAAAACAAACATTTACAAAGAGGATTGGCAGGAGGAATGTGGGGGGAGAGGGAGCAGTTCCGCGTCGCAGAGCTTCTGAACTACTGCCATAAATTTAGCAAAAGTGGAGAGAGGATACCAGGGGCCGAGCCCAGATGGATTTTAACAGCAAGCTCTCCAGCCAGCTGATGCTCTGATGTTTGTTATGTTGCTATTGTGTCGGTGACCGTGGCAGCAAAGTCGTCCAGGCCTGTGGAGAGACCTTCCTAGGTTGTGAGCTTTTTGGCTTTTTGAACTTGTGGCAAGAAGTTGCTTTGGTTTCCTCTCCCTGACTACAGAGGAATGTCTGTGGTCTCTGAAATATAGTAACAGCTGACGGAACTCTGCGTCAAATCAGCAGAAAAAAATGACTAATCAGATAGGTGATTGGGCCTTGCATTTGCTGTCCTGAATATAGCTACATTCCGATGGTTTCTCTAAAGGTTTCTCATAATTTGAATTTGCATTTCTAAAGAACTGGTACATCATCACTTCAGGTACAATTAAAAATAGCAAGATACGAAATAAGAGTATAGGTTAACAAGAAAAGGAACATTCATTCATTCAGCAGACATTTTGTTCCGTATTATAGTTAAGTCACTTTGCTACATGCAAAGCCAGTTGCCTATTTATAAGTGCCTCCCTTGTACTATGCTCTTAAATGCGTAAGATCAGGATACTACCCTACTAAGTGAGCAAAGAATTCCAGGTTCAAGTTCTTCCAGTGGAAGACCATCTAATAGAGGGATTTGAGAGAAGGGATTTCTTTAGTGGTCTCTGGTAGCCATTTGGTCTCACCCTCTCTGAACTTTGTGAGGCTACCAAGTTTCATAAGAAAAGGCCCTTGTCCAGGGCTGTGTATGCAGGAGGCCATTAGACCACAAGAATTGGGAGAATAATCTAACCAGCAGGAAACAAAACCCAAGATCAAATCCTGCAGAGTGATGGAAGCGAACTCCCCTGATGAAGCTGGTTCCTTTTACAACAACAAGCAGGGGCCCTGCAGGTTCTCAGCTCGGGCTCAGTGAACTGAATCCAAATTAGCCTACTGCATGGAAAGGTGTGTGCTCAAGAACTGGCCAGGGGAGCCTGAGAGCCAGAATCTGAGGATAGGCAGGTGCCCAGCATGGACATGGTCCTCTGGTTGACTCCAGAAGGCCTTAGAGAGGAAGGTGTGCTGTGGGTTCTATTTGTCTATAATCCTTCTCAACTCCTTTGAGAACCAGACACAATCAAAAGAGGAAGAGTTGGCACAGAATGGGGTTGGAGCCCAGCCTGGGGTTTCTGCATGTGAACTTCCTGGTGGCCCCAAACATAGTGCTCTCCATTGTAGGACTAATCTTTTTTTTTTTTTTTAATTGGGATTTCTACAAAGATGAATCATTTGTTAAAACAGTTCAGGTCCAGAAAGAGTGAGCACTGTGATGCCCCTGGGTTTCTGTTTGGGTAGTGCTTCTGACTCACTCAGAGAATCGGGTCATCTTGTGTACCTCAGTTTCTCCTACCCACGTAAACAGGATGCAACTTGTCAGCTGCAGATCACAAGGTTGTGGGAAACTTAATTAAAGAATGTGTTCATACTTGTGATACCCTTGAGGGGGGCAGGGTTTCTATAGGAGAGATGCATGGCGGTCTGAAAAGTCTTCCTTACAAGTGAAGCACATTTCATTGTTTGTGCTAACGTCTCTTTTCTCCCCTCCCCACTTCAAATCATCTCCATGTAGTCATACACTCCCAAGGATAATATATTAGTAATAATAATAGCTATTATTTATTGACCATAAGGGCTTCCCTTGTGGCTCAGCTGGTAAAGAATCCACCTGCAGTGTGGGAGACCTTGTTTCAATCCCTGGGTTGGGAAGATCCCCTGGAGAAGGGAAAGGCTACCCACTCTAGTATTCTGGCCTGGAGAATTCCATGGGCTGTGTAGTCCACGGGGTCACAAAGAGTCACACGACTGAGCAACTTTCACTTTCATTGACCAACTCTGTGCCAATCACTTTGCTATATATTATCTTGAATTCTTAAAACAGACATGAAAGATAAGTATTATTAATCCCTCTTTATACTTGTGGAAGCTGAGGCCTAGGGAGGTGAATGGAAAGGGAAAAAGTGACCCAGCAATTACGTAAGTAGTGAGCCAGGATCGTGACTCAGGTTCACCCAGCTCCAAGGCCATACACTCTCCACTACACCCCACCAGCTCCTAGCCACTCTTCTCAGACTGCTGAGGGCAGATGAATGGAATCTGCCCAGAGGAGGCAGCTCCTAGTAGAAAGGTGACCGCAGGGTAGTGTTCAGCACAACGTCAGCAGTGCCCACACTCAACCCACAGATGTGGCCGAGGCTGCTAGTGGTGGGCCCAGTGCAGTGTCTTTTCCTTGGTCTTTGGCAGAAATGCCATCTGAGACTGAACCCACCCTTTCTTGTGTAAAAGCCTGCCTGTTCCTAGTTCCTAGCTGTGTGGAGGAGCTCAGGAAAGGAATGAATTATTTCTTGGGGCAGGGTCATCCCTCATCCAGGTCCCTCCACCTTCCTGTACTCTGGGGATCCAGCAAGCCCCCTACATGCCCACCTGATCGCTTGTTCAGAGGGAGGAAGGCAGGTTGGTGACATGGGGCGCCAGGGACTGGGCCTCTGTCCTGCTGCTGCTCGAAGGCCCAGCTTTCTGGCACTGTAGCTTACCTGGAAGCTGTTAACTCTGCCCTAGTTTATTTTACTGCAGGCGTATTTATCCTTTCTGTGATGGCTTTCAGACAATAGGCGTGGTGGCTGATGAGTTGAAACCCGTCTTAATTATGCATTGAAGCAGACTTAAGAAGTGTTATTACTTGCTTAATGATAACAGCTTGCAAAACAGTTTCCAAGGCTCTCAGTATAACCAGGTCCTAATGGTCATACATCTGCTCCTGAAAGGGATTTGCCATTTGGAAATGCAAGTGCTTGGCTCTGACAAATGGCACCCTGACACAATCATTCAAGTGCTCAATGTCCTCTGAATGTCATTGTCTAATGATTGGTATTGATTTTGGTAGCTCTTTCAAAGGCTGGGCTGTCAGCAGCCCCTTTGAGGGGCGATCATAGCCTTTGATTCCTGGGGAGTTGCTGCTGGTTTTATTGATGCTTTGTTAGAACCAGAATTCCCTAGGGTCTATCATTAGCTCTCCAGAGGAGTTTTTATATACACCAGCCAGAATACTTATGAAATTTCTATACTATGTAATCACCATCAGTGTTGTATAAGACTTTCTTTTTCCTACTTGCACTGATCACCACCTTAATATTTAGTTTCTTAGGTAAGGATGCATGAAAAGGCAGAAATTTAGAGCTCATTCTTATATACAAGTAACATTCTATTTTTCCAACTTTCTAGCCTTCTCCCGCAATGATGTATTCCAAATAACATGTTTCTTTCCTGGTATCTAAAGTTTACCTCTTTAAGTAAAAAAATTAATTTTTCAACATTTAAAAATTAGCTGTTAAGATTTTATAGTCTTGGTTTCTTAAATATTACATATCTAGTGTAATTTTTAATTTAATGACTGGAGACATTCACTACCAGAGACTGGGCAGTACTGCTGTCGGTCAATGGTAGTCTGAGGGCAACTGAAACGCGTGGGGTTGGCCCTTTTCCCCTGATAGTTAGAGTGCTTGAGCTCTTACCTCCATCTGCAGGTAAGCAAAGCATTCCCAGAGGTAGACAAGAGAGTGTCGAATGCTACCTTCCCATGCATTACTCCTACCAACCGTGAGCTAAAGTCCAACGTCAGGATGGATAAGAATGTAACTTTTCTCCTATCCCTCAGTAAGTTCCTTCTCCACCTAAGGGTATTAGGATTACCCAGGAGATGTCTCCTCTCTTAATTTATAATTATGAACATAAGTGAGTTGCTTACAATGTAAGAGCTCAATTTAAGTCCCAAAATCCTTCTGTTTTTTTCCCTCGAAAAGTTTTAGTAGAAACTTCAGTAGAAACTTCAGTAGAAGCAAGTTTCTTGTTTCTCTGAATCTTTCGCCTCCTCCACTCTCATTTCTCCCTGCTGCCACATGTTCTGTTGCTTCTAATCCACAGCCTTATTTCTCAAACAGGAGCAAGAACTCGGCCATAGCTCTTCTCTCCTGGAGGAGTTCAGCGCATGGGCTTTGTGACAGCAGCCTACTGCTTACAGGTCCTCTGCATTTACTTCAGAATTCACAGCTTTGCTGTCGATGTGGGGCAGGGCAGGGGGAGGGGGCGGGTGGGGAGGCCGAGCCCCAGCTCTCCTCAACACTGTGGCCTCAACACTGAGCGGAGCTGCCATTTGGGGAAATGCATCCCAGCCTGCCTGGGGACCTGACAGGTTAGAGATCTGTGGTATGGATGAAGTGTCCTTTATTTCCTGGCCTGACTTTGACAGAGCCAGTGCTCTCATTTCTGTTGGTCTCACAGCTGATGGTTTGTGGAACAATGTGAGCTTTCCCCCTCCAGTCTCTGTTTTGGCCCTTCTATGCCACCCCTTGGATGGGCGGTAGATGCCATTATCATAGCAAAGAACTGGCTGCCCAACTTCTGAGCACTTCTGAGGACCCTTTGGTAACCCATTCTCCAACCTTCCATCTGTCATTTAAAAAAATTTTTTTTTTAATTTATTTACTTGGCTGCACTGAGTCTTAGTTGCAGTCTTCAGGATATTCCATCCTTGTTGCAGCATGCAGGATCTTTTTAGTGGCATGCGAACTCTCAGTTGCAGCATGCGGTTGTGGCATGTGGGATCTAGTTACTTGACTAGGATTCAACCCGGGCCCCTGAATTGGGAGCTGAGTCTTAGCCACTGGACCACCAGGGAAGTCCCCTCTTACCTGTCTTTAGAGGACAGAGTCATCTATCTGTACAGTATCCACCTCATTTTCTAACTTGTTTGCACTGCCATTTCTCTCTTTTTACACTGGGAATCTTTTCTGTGAGATAGCTGTAGGCTGGGCCAGATGGGTACGTGGTATCTGCCCACTTTGATTGCCTCTTTTCCTGTCTCATTTTTTCACACCGTTGTTTTCCTCTTCAGCCAAGTGTTTCAGTTTTCTTCACATGCCCTTTCCTACCTTCCCAGTTCCCAGGCCTCCAGTCTCCTTTCCCCTCCACACCCCACTGCCTGTCTGAACATGTATGGCCCAGGCAAGAGTCTGTTCACCTTCCCTACTACTCACCTTTTCCTACAATCTGACTACTCCATGCTCACTCACTTGTGAGCTTTGCATTTTCCAAGAGGAGAGTGAATTATTTGACACATGTATTTGCTTGTGAAATATGTATCTTCTGCAATCAAGGTGTTGTGAAAGGCACCACAGAGGAGTAATGTTTTGAAGATACACCTTTCCAGAAACTCAAAACAGACTGTTGGCTGTTATTTTTTCTGAGAATCTACTAAAACTTTCCGAGGGAAAAAAACAGAAGAATTTTGGGACTTAAATTGAGCTCTTACATTGTAAGCAACTCACTTATGTTCATAATTATAAATTAAGAGAGGAGACATCTCCTGGGTAATCCTAATACCCTTAGGTGGAGAAGGAACTTACTGAGGGATAGGAGAAAAGTTATATTCTTATCCATCCTGACGTTGGACTTTAGCTCACGGTTGGTAGGAGTAATGCATGGGAAGGTAGCATTCGACACTCTCTTGTCTACCTCTGGGAATGCTTTGCTTACCTGCAGATGGAACTGTATATGAAGAATATCAGGTTTCCTTGGGAGGTGGGAGGAGTCTTATAGGAATGAGCAACTCTTATCACTGGTGAAGAAAGGAGCTTTCCTTTCTGTGATGAGAGCCAGGAGCAAAAACTGTGAGAGCAGACCCATGGTGAGCACTGGACCAGGCAGGGACAGGGCCCTGGTCTCCTGCTGCCAGTGGCAGTGAGCTCCAGGACTCCTCCACCCGCGGTGGCAGTGAAGGGTTACAGAGACGGGCTGCTGTCCTGTTGGGCTGTGGAATAAAGAGGCATGTTTGGGAATGGTGGGAACCCATGGGGATCTTAGACTCCCAGCAACAGGTGGAGAATCAGGACTTAAACGTATTACAGTTGTGCCCATAATCGTTTTCCAAGTCATGGTGGATAGAGAAAACTACAATTAGGTAAAGAACAAACGATGTCACTGGTCCTCAAAGAGGTGGTTAGGGAAACAGACACACACGTAATACAGGGGAGTGGACAGAGTTGGGGTGATGAGTAGGGAGAGGAATCATTGCCTGTGAGCTGAGTGTAGGGTTGGCCAACCTTTGTGATCTGAATGGGAAGAGCCGTGTTGAGGCTTCCTTGGAAATCCCTTAAAGTGATTGATAGTGTTTGTTCCTCTTTGTGGCTTAAATGCTTTTGATACTGCTGATGAGGAGATGAGGACTGAACCTTCCTCGTTCACTCTAGCCAGAGGAGATCATTAGTATCCTAGAGTATTTTCTTACTAATTAGTATGGAAACTTTCCCATCTGGTTTTCTCTGGCCAGCACAGAGATAAATGCTAATGACACTAGGGCCTTAAACTTAGCAGAGTTCAGGTAAGACCAGCTGTCTTGGGGGACGGAGCCATGACCACCAGTCAGCGTGCTCTCATTCCATATGATTGGCATCTGCTAGGTGGTGCGGAGTCTAGAAGACCAGTGATGGAGGGGATCATATAGACAACCAGATATGACTTCCATTTTCTCTCACATGAAGAATTTGAGGTCCAGTGAAGATAAAGTGAAAGTGTTACTAGTTCAGTTGTGTCTAACTCTTTGCAAATCCATGGACTGTAGCCTACCAGGCTCCTCTGTCCATGGAATTCTCCAGACAAGAATACTGGTGTGGGTTGCCATTCCTTTCTCCAGGGGCTCTTTCCAACACAGGGATCAAACCTGGGTTTCCTGCATTGCAGGCAGATTCTTAACCATAAAATCTTGCCCAAATTCAGGGTTGCAGAACCAAGGAAAAAACTCAAGTCCTACAGTTGCTGGGTCACTTTTTCACCTCTACTGTGGTGTAGCCTTAGAATACAGTGTTCCCCAGTTAGACAGGGCTATAGCGCTTGACTCAAGAAGAGCCTTCATAGAATATAGAATGAAGTCATGCATTCAGCTTCAATCATCAATAATACTTTAAAGCAGAGAGTAATAGCTTTCTCTTACATCAACCAGACATAGGATAGGATTTAAGACTAACTTGTTCCCATCCCTCCTACTGGTAGAAAACCTTCCCCCTTCTTTCCTCTGGCTCTGCCCTAAAGCACATGCCCACCTTGGATAGGGCAGCATCTTTGTTAGTGTTGAGCCTAGAAGAACACCATGCTAACACTTCTCTTCGGACCATGTCAGGATTTCCTAGATAAGACATGTCTTTGAGCCTTTTCTGTATTTTTCTAATTGCCATTTCTGTGATAGAAGTGAAACTCAAGATGTTTCAGATTAAATCTCATAATCCCTTATTCTTCTTCATACCTAAGAAATCAAGAATAGAGAAGGAAAAGCTAAAATGTATTCCTCTGCCAGCCGATGGGGTCATTGATGACTAACATGGTCAGTGTCTTTAGAAAAACCGACACTAAGAAAATGCATTTGGACAAGTCCTACCCTATAGCACAGGGGGCTACAGCCAATATCCTAAGATAAGCTGTAATGGAAAAGAATATAAAAAAGAATATATATATATATGTATAACTGAATCGCTTTGCTGTATGGCAGAAATTGTCACAACATGGTAAATCAACTGTTTTTCAGTTGCTCATTCCGACTCTTTGAGACTCCATGGACTGCAGCTCACCAAGCTACCCTGTCCTTCACTATCTCTCAGAGTTTGTGCAAACTCATGTTCATTGAGTTGATGATGCCACCCAACCATCTCATCCTCTGTCGTCCCCTTCTTCTCCTGCCTTCAATCTTTGCCAGCATCAGAGTCTTTTCCAGTGAGTCAGCTCTTCGAATCACACAGCCAAAGTATTGGAGCTTCGTCACCAGTCCTTCCAATAAATATTCAGAGTTGATTTCCTTTAGGAATGACTGGTATGATCTCCTTGCTGCTTCAAAAAAAAAAGAAAAGAAAATTTGAGGAGTTAAAAACTCCATTCTAGAGCTTTATAAATGATATGGTTATCGGGTAACTTAAAGACCTTTTGACATTCCTCTGTTCTCCTGTGAGGAACATGGGTCATGTGGTTCACCCTCCTTAGTTCCTTCTGCCAGATGGGTGAAAAATGAGACATTTTGAATCAAATCTCACCACTGAACATATATTAATTCCTTGAGCAAATTCCTTTTCCCACAAATTCCTTTCCTTACACACCTTCTCACAGAAGTATCGGCTCTTCAAACTGGTCAAAAAAGACAGTAAGCACACAGCTCTGATCACCTCACTTCCCCATTCAAAGCAGTTATCAACTGCTGTTCACTATAGCAATTGTTCCCAAAGAGTGGCCCCTGGATCAGCAGCATCAGCATCAACTGGGAGCTTGTTAGAAATGCACAGTCTTGGGCCCACCACAGACCCACTGGGTCAGGAGCTCTGCAGAGGGGACCAGAAAGCTGAGCTTTAACAAGCCCTCCCGCTGATTTTGATACCTGTCTGACAAGCACTGGACCCCAACATTAAGTATTCTCTGGAGCTTGCTGTCAGAGGGACACCCTATTATGGCCCCCAGGCCAACTGTTCAGCCTCTGGTGTGTGTGCACCCCTGTGTGCACTCTGTATTCTGTTACAGAGAAGAGGCTCTTCATTTTCATGCCTTCCTGCCTTTACTCAGGTGGCTCCTTTGCCTGGAATGTTCTCCCCTGCCTTACCCTCTATCTCCCTACCTGATGCTTTACCTAAATGCTTTGCCTGGCTTAAATGCTGGAAGGCGTGTTTCTGATGAGGATGTTCTTTGTTTTTAGAAGCAAAGATGGTCATCTCCAGTTATTCCTGGGCCCTTTAATTAGTCTAATAGAACCCCAGCAACATGGAGGGTTTCTCCAGGCGACAGTGAGTGCACATCCTCTAATCCCCACACAGGCTAGCTAACATGTGCACACTGTTTTCCTTCCAGAAGCCTCCACAGGTATTGTGACAGAAGAGGGGGTGATTCAGTCCAGACCTGATTGGGCATATGGGATACAAAATCCAGTGCTGCTGATGGGAGCTGTGAATGATAATGACGACCTGTGTGTAGATGGCATGAACCTTAATAATTATCTCTTGCAGTGTCTAGCCTCCTAACCTCAATGCATCCTCAGGATGTGAAACTCATCCTGATAACGGAAACACTGGCAAACACTGGTAGCTTTGTAAAAAGTATATACTGTAAATACATAATGTTCTGAGCAATGCACTCACTTCTGCTACGTTTTGTGTGCCAAAATGGCTACCTCCATTACAAAAACTGTGAACAAATTTAAATGGATAACCCTAAACTCTTGGCTAGTCTCTGTAGGACGTGAATCAAAATGGTATCTATCAAGGTGGTCCCTTCTGTCTTGGAGTGTCACTCAGTAGGTCTGTAGCCATCTGGGGGAACCGGGCAACCTCTTCCTGTACCAATGTCTGATAATGACTAGCATGGTAACAGGGTTGTTGTGAAGATTAACTGGATCATAGATTTCCCTGTAAATGGCAAAGTTAGTGTAAATATTAGCTAATATTATTATTTTGACCACCCACTCACTCCCTGCTGCCTCCTCCAAAACCAGAGATCTTACAATTTCACTTGGCAAACTAAAAAATCATTCTTATAGTTATGTCATAAATATTCAGTTAGTCCTGGAATATGATCATAGGTGCCCAGGGCTTCGTTGGAAAGAGCCACTTGCTCTTAGTGAGATGTTGTGATTAGAATGTGGATAGAGTTAGAGCATTAATATTTGGTTCAAAGTGCTGATTTTCCTAGTGTGATCTCAGGCTGATCTCTTTGTTTACAGAATTTTGGGCTCTTTGAATTGGAGGGTGCTGTGGAGGTGAGCTAGTCTAACATTCATACTTTTCAGAAATCCGTACCAGAGCATCCCTGCTGTCATTTGCTCTTGCTTGGACATCTCCAGAGGTGGGTGGGCTCATTATCTCAAAAGTCCCTTCCTTTGTTAGATTCCAGTTGTTGGAACAGTCTTTCAACCTTTGAGCCAAAATTGGCTTTCATTTTACTTCTATTGTTATACATTCTCAAGTCTGACAGAGCACACAGAATGCTGCTCTTCTCAATATGGCAGGGCTTCTTGAAGGCATAATGCACAGCTAGCCAGCTTCTCTCCTTTGAACTAAACACTGCCTGGTCTTGTAAATTTCCTTTATTGTTGATGTAGTTGCCAGAACTGCCTCACAATCCTGGTTCCCTTGTCTGGATGAGGAGTGTACATTTTTATGATGTGATTACTAGGGTAATAATAGCCTGCCAGGAAGCAACTATGTCTTTGATGGTCTCACAATAAGGCAAACTTTCCCCTTTTGCCCACACCCTCACTGCAGTACACAACTGTAGGAATTCAAAAAGAACCCAATGGTAACTGACTCTCTAATCTTCCAAGTCTCCAAGGGCCCAAACAGTGCATTGGCCTATCGGGCAGCCTAATACTGTCAGTTAGTGGATTCAGTTGTGGTAGTTCCTATTGATTATCTCTTTATCCAAAGTTATAGAATTCTCCTCAGTAATCCTGTAGAAATGTTTAAGCAGCAGACAGAGTAGGAATTTGGATATAGTGATTTCACACATTCCCAGACAGATCTACTTTCAAATAGGGCTCTTCCACTTCAACAATTTACATCTCTGAGCCTCTGTTTTCTCATGTGTAAAATCAGGATGATTATTCCTACCTCACAAAGTGAGGGCTGAGTGTATTGATATTTCTAAAACAGTGCCTGGCTCACAGGAGGGGCTCATGTGTACACTCTGATGTTCTTAGCACATGGACATCTCTTGAGGTTTCGATCCTCCTTCCTCCAAAGCAGCCCAGGTAAGTGTTTAAAGACATTCTGGTGTAGTGCTAAGAGTACCGATGGCTCTGAAGCAAGGGGTGGCAAAATTCTCTTTGTGAAAGCCCAGACTCCCAGGTGCCTCAGTTGGTAAAGAATCTGCCTGCAATGCAGGAGACTTATGTTTGATCCCTGGTTCAGGAAGATCCCCTGGAGAAGGAAATGGCTACCCACTGCAGTATTCTTTCCTGGGAAATGCCATGGACAGAGGAGCCTGGTGGGCTACAGTCCACAGGATCACAAAAAGTCAGACATAACTGAGCGAGTAAACCACCGCCACCACCAGAAGTAATTAGTTTAAATTTGCATTTAAATAGTCACATGTGTCCAGTGACCAGTAGCAAGCTAGAAGCTTGTGAATTAGAATTGTGGCAAAAAGAAAAGGCTAAGCCCAGTCAGTGGATTCAGGGACAGACTAATGAGCAGTATGGAAAAGATTCAAGTTTTCCTGTAGGAAAACAGCAAGAACAGAAATGTGGAGAATCTGAAGACAGCCAACAGCTGAACCCTTGTACACGGTGGTCATTTTAGCCTTTGTAGGTCATGCACCCTCTGGTACAACCACTCAGCTCTGCTGTTGTAGTGCCAAAGAACCACAGATAATATGTAAATGAAATGTGGCTGGGTTGCAATAAAGCTTTATGTACAAAAACAGGTGGCAGGCTGGGTTTGACTGTAGGCCACAGGTGGTCAACTCCTGATCTAAAGTTCTATCTTTCTTTTCTCTTTCCTTTTTTCCCCGGTTTTATTTCCTTTCCTTTTCCTCTTCTTTAATTTCTATCTTCCTTCCTTTCTCTCTCTCTGTAAGAACATTTAACTTAAGATCTACCCTCTTTAACAAACTGTGAGCAATGCTGTGAACAATAACACAATACTGTCAGCTATAGTCACAGTGTTGAACAGCAGATCTCTACAACTTTGTAAGTTACTCATCTTGCATAACTGAAATTTTATACCTGTAGAACAGCAATTCCATTTCTCCCTCCTCCCAGCCCCTGGCAACCACCATACTACTCTCTTCTGTGAATCTGGCTATTTTATGTATCTCATTTAACTGGAATCATGCAATATTTGTTCTTCTATGACCATCTTATTTCTCTCAATATAACGTCCTCAAGGCTTATCCATGTTGTTGTCAACAGCTGGAGGTCAAGTTTTTCTTTTGGCATATAGCAGGCATTCCTTCTTTTTGGAGGTGCCACCTTTTCCTTATGCAGTCGTCCATTGCTGGACATTTAGGTTGTTTCCATATCTTCAGCGTTACTCTTCTGAGTAATGCTGCAGTGAACGTGGAAGTACAAACCTCTCTTTGGGATCCTGACTTTAATGCTTTTGGATGAATACCCAGAAGTAGGATTGCTGGATCATATGGTGGTTCAATTTGTAATTTGGGGGGGAGCCTCCTATACTGTTTTCCATAGCAGCCATACCATTTTATATTCCCTCCAAAAATGTGCAAGGTTCCAGTTTTTTCACATCCTTGCCAACATTTGTTCTTTTGCTTTTTTGGTAATAGACTCTAGGTGGCTAGAGTCTTATTTTCTCATCTCAGCTCCTGGGACCTGTTTCTATTGCTTTCATCTTTCCAAGAGCACCCCTCTCCTGTCCTCTGGGCCTCTAGGATTCCCTTTGGGCTTACTGGGCACACACTTTGACAACCTGCTGGCAGATGTGCTTCAAATAATTGTAGGTCCTAGAGGGGCAAGATCTCTATCCTTGAGAAAGGAGAGGGAGTATATATAAAACCTTCAGAGGAGACTCATTGGACATTTCATCATCACTGGGGGCAAAGTACCTATTTCCTTTATTTCCATCCATATCATCTCCTAGGTATGCAAGAGCCTTGTGTGTGATTCCACAACTGTCCATGCTCTTGCTTTGTACCACTTAGCTCAACTACAATTACTTGTGTGATAGTCAGTTTACCATCTCCTCTCCTCCATCTCTATGAAGGGCCATGTCTGAATTTCTGTCCCTGCTGTACTCTTGATATTCAGTAGAGTGACCCATGCAAGGTACACACTCAACAAATACCTGCCCTTCAACCGATCCATAGACGTTTTTCAGACCACATTTGCCAGACTTCCTCTTCCTAGCACTGTAGAGAAAAGTTTGACTTTCAACTATTAATTTGTTAATGAACTCCAGGCCTAAAAACAAGACCTAAGGACATGTTATTGGAGAAGGAAATGGAAACTCACTCCAGTATTCTTGCCTGGAGAATTCCCATGGACAGAGGAGCCTGGTGGGTTACAGTCCATAGGGTAACAAAGAGTTGGACATGACTAAAGTGACTTAACACACACACACATGTACAAGGATGTGTTATAGGCAGGGCCTTGACTGAAGGCCTGACATCTCAGACTCAGATGCTTTATTGGTAGCTATCACTGACACATCTTCTCTATCTATTTACACACTGCAGGGATTTCTTTGAAGGGAAACTTAAGGAACTGTTCCTTTGAAACTTGGGAATGGTGATTCACTCAGTATTTTCTTCCTGGGAGAAAGGATCTTTTAGAATTTTTATACACGGTGTACCTTTTTTTGATCCTTAAATTGGGATTTTGTGCACTAAGTTTTGGAGGGCTTTTCCTTTGGTAAACATGAACAGCAGCAGAAGACAGTTAAGTGCTGCATCTGTGTTCACAAACCAAGCACGAAAGTGTGGTCATCTGAGCAGCCTCTCAGTGGACAGAGCTGACTGACTTTCACAAGGCAGGCAGGCAAAGTTCATTAACAGGCTTCTGGGAGAGTTTCCAGGGCTCAGCCCAGGATGCCATCTCGCTTAATCCCCTAGGGAATTAAAAAAAGACGGGTGATTCATAGGTTACCCAGTCGGGGTAAATGAAGCAGGAGGAAGAGGGTGGGTAAGTGGGAGCAAGGGATGGATGAGGTGGCTCTTTGCCAGTGACTCTGCTGTTGCAGCTGCATGGTGCCCTCTCAGTGGTGGTCTCAGTGGAGGGCACCCTTCTTCCCTACTGCAGCCATGCTGAATGTCCATTCAGTACTCCACAGCCCTTGTTACCATAATTTGGCTGAATAACTCCCCTCCCCACTTTGCCCCACGAATTCTTGAAGGTTTCAACAGTTTCAGGGTAGTTTCCTCCTCGTCTCCCTTTCCCTTTGTTTAGGTGCTCATCTGCCTTTCCCTTTGTCGTGGATCGAATAGGGGTCACCCCAAAGATGTGTCTCTGGAACCTGCAAAGTTGACTTCATTGGAAAAAAAGATCTTTGCAGATACAAAGATTCAAGATCATCTTGGACTTAGAGTGGGTGCTAGGTCCACTGACAGGTGTCCTCAAAAGAGAGAAGGACACAGACTCAAAAAGGAAAAGGTCATATGAACTCAGAGGCAGGAATTAGAGCCATAGAGCCCCAAGCCAAGCAGTGCCATCAAGTGCCCCCGGTGGAGACATGGAATGGATTTTCCTCCAGAGCCTCCAGCAGGAACCAACCCTGTCCACACCTTGACTTTGAACTTCTGGCTTCCACAATTGTGAGATAATACATTTCTGTTTTTTTTTTTTTTTTTTGGCAGGAATAGAAACTTTATTTATTTGTATGAGCAGCTGCCATTTATATGTCAGCCACTTCACCTGGGGGAAGCAAGTCACTTTGGAGTAGATTAGGGGAAAATGTGAGACCAAAAAATGGTCAGCACCTGGAAACTTCTGTTGGTGTCTTTTTTTTTTTTTTTAATTTTATTTTATTTTTAAAATTTACATAATTGTATTAGTTTTGCCAAATATCAAAATGAATCTGCCACAGGTATACATGTGTTCCCCATCCTGAACCCTCCTCCCTCCTCCCTCCCCATACCATCTCTCTGGGTCGTCCCAGTGCACTAGCCCCAAGCATCCAGTATTGTTCATCGAACCTGGACTGGCAACTCGTTTCTTACATGATATTTTACATGTTTCAATGTCATCCTCCCAAATCTTCCCACCCTCTCCCTCTCCCACAGAGTCCATAAGACTGTTCTATACATCAGTGTCTCTTTTGCTGTCTCGTACACAGGGTTATTGTTACCATCTTTCTAAACTCCATTTCTGTAGTTTTAAGCCACCCAGGTTGTGGTAATTTGTTGTGGCAGCCGTAGGAAGTTCTCACAAGTAATGATGTGAGTGTGGTTTGGAAAAGACCTGAGCATATCAACCCCACCTTGTTATCTTTTCAGCAGCATTGTCCAGGGCAGCCAGGGCTTGGAAGTGTTGAGGAAAATAGTGCTGGGTCATGTGCTGTTACCCAACAGTGCTATGGTTGTCCTCTCCTAAAGCTGAGGGTGTCTGTGGCAGATAGCACCTCCCTTATCCTTATCAACTGGGAAAATGAGAGAATAACTATAGAGCTCTGTGACCACCCAGCTGGCTGGGGAGGGTAGAAAGGGCAGTCTGGTCATGAGCCTTTCATATCTCTCTCTGCTCCCCCTTTGCTTCTTAGGATATAAGCGGGAAGAACACAAGGCCTTCATCCACAGCAGCTGCCCTCACTGAGACTGCAAACGCAGTTCATTTTCTAAATGATGGACTCCTCCATAAACGGGCAAAGTAAAGCAACACCCAGAGCAGGAGAAAAAAAAAATTCTCTCCTCCTCAGCACGCTGTTTGGTCTTTGCTTCTCCCAGGCACAAGCCCTTTGGCTTGATGTCAGATCAGTGTGGCTAGAAGCATTAACTGGGTGAAGCAGAGTGTGAGTACCAGGCACGTGCTGCTGAGATAATCTGGGGAACCACAAAGGGACCAAAGTAGGGGGTGGCTCGCTTTCGCTGTTTGGCTTTCTATCATTTAAAAATGTTGGGAGTTCCTTCTGATATTGATGTGCAAGAATTTTCATTTGTCCTACTGGCTAAAAAAAGAAGTCTCATTTAACAATAGATTTTTGGTAGTCACTAAATGGTCGAGTGCTATAGCCTCAACTAAGGCATTTCTGTGTAACTATAAATATTTGTGCCATTTGTAGTTACTTCACATTCATTTCATTTGAGTCTCCCAATAGCCCATGAGATGAGGGCTGCTGCTGCTAAGTCGCTTCAGGCGTGTCCGACTCTGTGCGACCCCGTAAACGGCAGCCCACCAGGCTCCCCCGTCCCTGGGATTCTCCAGGCAAGAACACTGCAGTGGGTTGCCATTCCCTTCTCCAGTGCATGAAAGTGAAAAGTGAAAGTGAAGTCACTCAGTTGTGTCCGACCCTCAGAGACCCCATGGACTGCAGTTTTCCAGGCTCCTCCGTCCACGGGATTTTCCAGGCAAGAGTGCTGGAGTGGGGTGCCATTGCCTTCTCCGATGAGATGAGTAGAGCAAAGATTATTGAGAAAACATGAGGTTCATGAGGTGAAGATGATGTAGGAGGACAGCAGGGGAATAGTAGGGAATTCCAAGCTTGGGAGGAGTGTGGGTTGGGGGGATGAGTGTAAAAGGATCTGGAACTGTGACGAAATCTTCCTGGCTGCGGAGTAGGGTGTATGGATGAATGATACAGTTGAAGACACTGTCACTAGAAGAGGTTTCTGGCATGGCCTAAGTGATTAGAAATACGAACCAAGTGGGAAAAAAAATCAGGGAGGCGTATAGTTTATGAGCAGAGATCCCCTCTGGAGCTTGAATGTTCAACCAGTGGTGGATTTTGGTAATACTGTGTTTCCTCACACCAGTGATTCCCCAGCTTAAAGAGGCTTCATGATAATACAGCCAGTGAACTCTGTCCTCTGCAATATACAGGAGAGGCTGCCACAGTAGTGAGTGGTTGCACACTGGGTCTGGCTGTTGGGTAGGTCCTCTTGCATGAGGTGGCATGTGGGGAAATTGGCTCTTTCGGGCACTGGGAGATCTGGCTGGTTCATGTGACCGTTGGGTTGTTATCCGGCTGCGCCCAACCTTGAGAGGAGGGACTTGGCACCTCCGCGATCCCCAGCGGGAGGCCCATCCTCAGCTAGTCTGACACATCACATTTGCTTTTTGATTTACACACATAAAATGAATCTCCCCAACGACCCTCTCCCCAGAGCCTCATCAATTAGAACTGCTTTTGTCCTTAGCCTCCTTTTGTTGATCAGCTTGGAAATTCGTTAGGAGGGAAAAGAAAGAGAAGTTGTCTTTGTGGGCAGTGGTGCTGGAGAGCTGGCTTCTAATGAAAGAGCCCTGAATGGTGCAATTGTGCGGCTGTTTATATAGTTTTTATTTTAATTTGCATCCGTACCAGGCTCGGATCCCGAGAGCCACTTGGCTGTGTTTGGAACTTTTATCTCCTCCCATAGAGCCAGACCTGCCAGCTTATCATTTGCCTCAAGGAAATTAATGTGGGTCCCCCCTCCCCTTGCTTTTATCATGTGCTGTGGAATTGTTTATACATTCACGGAAAGAAAGAAAGGCTGTGCAGAACCGTAGAAGGTTTCTTTCCTCATGTTCATGGATCATCTGAGACTTGAAAGGCTTCTAGAGCCAAAAGACTCAGGGGGCAGGGCCTGGATTTAGGCAAAGAGATGGAGGGTAGGGGTGGGAACATGGAAACAAAGAGCTGACCTCAGTGTCTTAAAGTAAGGAGTGAGAGGAACCATGTTCTATTTCACCTCCTCCTCTGCGTGGATATATATATTCCTTACTTTTCCCTCTATTTTTCCTGAATGTGTCAACTAAATATGACTCAAGAACCAACTCCAGCTCAGTTTCCCCTTTTGAATTAAATTGCAGCTCTTGAGTGTGGCATTTAAGACTCCACATAATTCAGTCCTGTCCCACTCCTGCCGCTGGCTAATGAGTATTTTCACTTCCAGCCTATGGACTTCCTGTACCAGGGTTCTCTCCTGTTGTGAGCTTGCCTCTGTCCCACGTCCCTGTTCAGGCTGCCCTCCCCGGATGCCCCCCTGCTTTGTCCAGTCCCCCTCTCCTTCAGTTCTGTGTGTGGAGCTTTCCCAGCTCACGTGGTTCTCTTCATCACTAAGGTCCTGGCTATTCAAAGTGGGGCCCAGACCCACAGCTGGGGCCTCTGCTAGGAACCTGTGAGAAAGGCAGCATCTTGAGCCCCAGAACTACTGGATCAGAATCTGCTTTTGGGAACTGCAAATGCACAGAAAAGTTGGGAAGCCCCTTTCCAGACACCTGTGATATTGATTTACTGGGCCTCCTCACCTGGGGATGGGTTGATCCCCAAATGTCCTCCTGAGCATGGACCTTGCTTCCTAGTATGAGTGGTAACACTTGGAGACAAGGGAGGACAACTTAGGTTCACTTGTGGCATCATTTACAGCTTGAGGACGACCTGATGACATTGCAGGAGCTCAATAAATATTCAGTTAATTTCATGCAGACTTGACCTGTAAATCACATTTTTTGTTGCTCTTTTTAAAATGGTGGATATCCAATGTTTCTTTGTCCTTTTACGTACGCTTATTCTATCATGCTATTCTATGCTATGCTAAGTCACTTCAGTCGTGTCGGACTCTGTGCGACCCCATAGACGGCAGCCCACTAGGCTCCCCTGTCCCTGGGATTCTCCAAGCAAGAACACTGCAGTGGGTTGCCATTTCCTTCTCCAATGCATGAAAGTGAAAAGTGAAAGTAAGTCGCTCAGTCGTGTCCGACTCTTAGCAACCCCGTGGACTGCAGCCTACCAGTCTCCTCCGTCCATGGGATTTTCCAAGCTAGAGTACTGGAGTGGGGTGCCATTGCCTTCTCCGTTATTCTATCATAGTCACCTTAATTACTAACATGTTAATGGCAGGGACCTCTGGTTGTCTTTTCTTGTCTCCATACAGCTTTTTCCCCTTTGACAAAATAAGCCTTCCCAGGACTTTGCAGAGTAGAGAATGGAGAGATGACCTCTGACCCTCTTTTCATGTTGCGTTGGGTCAGAAATTCTGTTGCCTGGAGTGTTGTCTTGGGGCTCTGCCCTCATCTCTGCTTTCCCAAGGCAATTACTGCCAGCACCAGGTTATTCTCACATATATTTCCAGCAATCCAGTTCCAGAAACAAAAGACTTAGACATTGCCCTCAAGAAGTGACAGTTTAGTGAGCATGAAAGAGGTTAGAGCTGCACAGAGTGCCTCGGATGCAGAGGTCGGAAGGCCTCAGGAGCCTAAACCATGCCTGGAAGGAGGAGGGTTTTGTGTTCAGTCTGGGCGAAGCCATGTGACAAGACCCTCACGCCAAGAGATCATGGAGTTGGAAAGCCAGGGCTCTGGTGTGTATGAGTACGTGTATGTGTGTGTACATGAACATGTATGTACACATGTGTACTTGCGCATGTGGGTAGGTGGGCCCAGCTTGCCCAGGGCTTCATGAACATTTAAGGAAGTGAGATTTCATCTTATAGGTGGTAGAAAGCCACAGGGGGAACTGCTAGGAGACACTTGTGGAGTTTAAATCTCTCTGTACCAGCAGTGGGGTGGGTGGTCTTGACAGGGTGAGAGGGACACCTTTGGGGGATGTTGTAGCCAGAATCTATGCAGGAGAGGATGACTTCCACCCCAGAGCCCAGCTGTAGGGGACCCCAGGGTGGTGCTCTTCTGTGGGCCTCACATCAGCTAGTTGCCAATTCGTGTTCAATCAGCTTCTGAACTCTCCAGAACTTAGTCCTTGTCTGTACACCAGCACTGCCCAAGTAGTCATCACTCCTGTTTTCTTCCCCGACCCTGGGGTTTTTCTAAAGTGCCTTCTGGCCTGGCTGTCTTCCCTAGCTTGTGAGTATCACTGCATGGATACTCTGCATGGCGGAGCAGACCCTTCATTCTGACTGCCAGCCCCTCTCCAGCCTGTGCTCTCACCACCTTCATCTCATGCCCTCCTCTCTGTCCAGAGTTCCCAGTCCATGGCACCAGCCTTGCTCCAGGGAATTTCAGAGCTTTCTCTTGTACTTAGAAACTCCTCCCCCTACTCTGGTTTGTGAATTCTCTCCCTCCAAGACCCAGTGCCAGTGTCGTCTCCTGGGAAAACCTTCCCAGACTCCCTAGACACACGTGCCTCCTCCTCTACCTCAACTGAGCCTTTATGCAGCTCTTTCTGGCTTCTGATTTTGAATTCAAGGTGACCGTTTATGCATCTGCTTCCCTCCTCCATGTCCCATCGCCAGTGCCTTGAGGCAGTCCCTGGAAAGGCCAGGAGGGCACACAGCAGTGATGTATTCAGGGTCCCCCCCTCCCTGGGCCCTTCACCTCTCTGCTCTGGCTCCACACCTGGCCCAGGGCACCAGCTGGTTGAATTAAACACAAATTAAGCAGGCAGTTGGCCCAAGCCAGGAAAGCAGAGGGCTGAGAAGAGAATCTAGGTGTGCCCTGTCTAATAGAAATACAACATGAGCACATTTTACATTTCGTAGTTGACGTATTTTTAAAAAGTGGAAGTTATAAGAAACAGATAAACAAATGTTCGTAGCTACTTTATCTGTGCTATGCTCAGTCACTCAGTTATGTTAGACTCTTTGTGGCCCTATGGACTCTAGCCTGCCAGGTTCCTCTGCCCATGGAATTTTCCAGGCAAGAGTATTGGAATGGGTGCCATTTTCTACTCCAGGGGATCTTTCCAACCCAGGAATCGAACCCTAGTCTCTTGTGTCTCCTGAATTGGCAGGTGGATTCTTTACCACTAGCGCCACCTGAGAAGCCCACTTTATCTGGAATAGCACCCAATTAGAAACAACCCCAATGTCTATCAACAGATGAATGGATAAAAAAACAAACAAACAAAAAACTATGATAGATTTATATAACGAAATACTACTTAGCAATGTGAAAAAATGAACTCCTGATATATGCAGCAACATGAATGAATCTCACAAGAATTATGCTGAGTGAAAGCAGTAAAAAATTATGCATACTCTCTGGTTCCACTTACATAAAATTCTAGAAAACGCAAACTATTCTATAGAGACAGAATGAATATCAGTAATTATCGAGGGGTGGGAAGGCAGGACAACAAAGGGGCATGAGGAAACCTTTTGGGGGGGTGATGGACATGTTCATTATATTGGTGTACTGATGGCTTCCCAGTATATACATGTCAAACTGGACTCTTTAAATAACACTTTAAATACAGGTAGTTGATTGCATGTCCAGTATATTTCAGTAAAGTGATAGAAATGAAACAGAATAACTTATATAATATATTTTAACCCCATATATCCAAAATACTGAAATGGCAATCTATTCCAGTATTCTTGTCTGGAGAATTCCATGGACACAGGAGCCTGGCAGGCTACTTTCCAAGGAGTCATAGAGTCAGACACGACAGAGCGACTATCACTCACTCATCATTTTAACATATCAACATAAAAATTGTTAATGAGATCTTTTTACATTCTTATTTTTGTACTGTTTTTGAAATCTGGTGTGTATTTCATAGTGACTCAACATCTTACTCGGGACTGGATATTTCAAGTGTTCAGTCGCCACATGTAACCAGTGGCTACTGCGCTGACAGCACAGATCTAGACCCTCCAGTGAAACCCCCTCTCCTCGGCTCAGGTTGGGTGAGTTCTGGGTCAATAACTCAAATCTGCAGCTGAATAGTTTTGAGCTGGCCCTTTCTGTGCCCCTGAAGATCTTGGGTCCTGTGGGGTTCTGGATCAGAGAATGGATCTCATGAATCTAGATCATAAACCTAGGATTTTGTGTGAATTCCCATCTGCCACTCCACCCTCTGTTTAAGCCTGACAAGCAGCCCAACTGTTTGCTTTAAGAGAACACATTCTTACTTTCCCTTTTGCATCAAATTGCAAGTTTACTTCACTGACTGCATGCAGGGGGCGGGTGTGGAGTCGGAAGAGGGGCTGTGGGAGCTAAGGAGGGCACCCACTGGGTGGGCATCAGCCCCTGAGAGGTGGAGTGAGTGGGGCTGAGCTGGGGAGAGTGCTGGTGCAGAGTGGGCTTGCAGCTCACCCAGGCCTTCTTTCAGTCTGGGATCTGCCCTCTCATGCCCCCAGCTTCTGTCCAGAAGAAGTCAGAAGGGTGGGGGGAATGGGCAGTGCTGGTGACAGAACAAATGGGGGCTTTACCAGCCCTATGGTTGAGGGGTCTCCTTGAGAGTTACCCAGCAAAGGTTGCCTTAAGGATTGTGAGAGATTTTTGTAATTTTGCCACTAACTAGCTCAGGGACACTGACCAATTTACCTTCTCCTCAGGGTGTCAGTTTTCCCATCTGTGCAATGAAGGAATCAGAGTAGACAACTGCAAAGGTCCCTTCTGGGCTCGTGTGAGGAACAGTGATCCTAACTGCATTAAATGGAGCACACACCAGCACTGGGCAGAGTCCTGCATAAGGAAGTTTTGTTGTTTGTGCTTAGTTGCTCAGTCATGTCTGATTCTTTGGGAGCCCATGGACTGCACCCCACCGGGCTTCTCTGTCCATGGGATTCTCCAGGCAAGAATAGCAGAGTGGGTTGCCATTTCTTTCTCCAGGGGCTTCTAGGCCCCGGGATTGAACCCACATCTCCTGCATTGGAAGCCAGATTCTTTACCACTGAGCCACCAGGTAAGTGACAAGAAACACATGACATAGTTCTTACTTGTATTAATGAAAAGTGGATTTACAGTGCTTGTATTGCTTGACATTTTTATAAGAATATATTACATTTGTAAGTGAAAAAAGGCAGAGAAAGGGAAACAAAAAAGGTATCTATGTGTGGTGAGAAACTAAAGATCTCAGTTTTAAATTTTTTAAAGTCTTCAAACATACCCAAAAGTGTAGGACAAGGAGACCCATGCACCCACCACCTGGCTTCAGCAATGAACATACTGCCAGTTTTGTTTTATTCACTCCTCCCACCACTACTTTGTTTTGTTGGTGGTTTTTAAAGCAAATTCCTAATGTCATATCATTCTATGGATAAATATTGAATAAGTATTCTAACAGGTAAGGACTTCTGAAAGAACAAAATAAGACCATTAGCACACCCAACACAATTAACAGTAGTTTAAAAAAATATTAGATAATGATATGTTAGTTTTCCTGGTTGATTTAACCTTTTTTTTTTCCATTGGTTTGTTTGAATCAGTGAAAGAATTATTGGAGCTTTACAAAATATTTTAAAAAACACTTTAAAAACAGCTGTCTTGATTTTGGTCTGTGAGCCGTCTGCTTGGAGGTTATTTCCTGTTGTCCTGCATGGCGCTCACTGGCTTGTGGGTGATTGGCGCATGCTGAGCCAGACGTCACAGGTGACAGTGTGGTTCCCAGCCAGTTTCCCCGAGGGGCCCGCACGGGAACTCAGAGGCCCCAAGGAGCCAAGGGAATTGGTGTCCCCAACACTCCAGATTCTTACAGGAATGGGCTGCCTCAGAGATCCAGGTGTCTCTGGGCTTTTACTCCCCAAGAGCAGCATGGGGTATGCTCTTCACCTCTAGTTTCTGCACCCCCTTCTCCACTGTCCCTCATGCAGGAACGCTACCTCGAGCACTTCTGCCATGCAATCCTAAGAGGAGGAAGCTGGGTCATCTGTAGCCCAGGAGAGTTAGGGATGTGCTTAGGGATTAGAGGAGACCCTGGGCAGCTGGTGAGGCAGGTGGAACCTGTGTATTTGGAGACAAGAAACCTAATGTACTGTGCCCTGCACAGGGGCAGACTGTGACAGAACGAAGGGCTGTGGATCACATGCATCACGGTGTGTGGGGGAGGGCGGGCATTGGCTTCCTGTGTGAACACCTGCAGACTGAAGAACAAGGCCTGTCAATCTGGTGTGTACATTACATGTCAATCCTGTGTGTATTTTTATCCTATTTCCATAAAAGATCCAGGTGGGCAATAGGTACATCATTAGAATGGGTTAAAGACTTGACACATGGGCCATCCTTTGCACACACTCAGCAGGATTTTTCAATGATAAGTCTTTGTTAAAGGATCTGCACATTTATTAATATACATCTTCTATTTTTAAGTCATATAACACCTCAAATTAGAGTAAGGATTAAAATAAACAAGTACCAAGTACAAGTTTAAATAATGTGCTTAGCTATTATAAGCTTTCTTATCTGAACACTTTCCTTTTGGAAAAACAATTTTATGAAGTGTTTCACAATCCAAAAGGTATTAAATTATCCTTTCTACCTTTTGTAGAGACAATTATATAATAAATATTGTTGTACTTCTCACCCAGTTTAAGAATTAGTATGATATGAATATATATGGAAGCTTCTTAAATGGCTTCTCATCCAGCCCCCATCACTCCACAGGTGTTTCTCTCCTACATGTCTTTATACTTATTTGTTTGTATTAAAAGTAATATATATCAATAATAAATAATAGTAAATATTAATAATAAATAGTAAATATTTGCCTGCCTCTTGAGAAACCTATATGCAGGTCAGGAAGCAACAGTTAGAACTGGACATGGAACAACAGACTGGTTCCAAATAGAGAAAGGAGTACGTCAAGGCTGTATATTGTCACCCTGCTTATTTAACTTATATGCAGAGTACATCATGAGAAACGCTGGGCTGGAAGAAGCACAAGCTGGAATCGAGATTTCTAGGAGAAATATCAATAACCTCAGATATGCAGATGACACCACCCTTATGGCAGAAAGTAAAAAGCCTCTTGATGAAAGTGAAAGAGGAGAGTGAAAAAGTTGGCTTAAAGCTCAACATTCAGAAAACTAAGATCATGGCATCTGGTCCCATCACTTCATGGGAAATAGATGGGGAAACAGTGGAAACATTGTCAGACTTTATTTTGGGGGCTCCAAAATCACTGCAGATGGTGACTGCAGCCATGAAATTAAAATAAGCTTACTCCTTGGAAGAAAAGTTATGACCAACCTAGATAGCATATTCAAAAGCAGAGATATTACTTTGCCAACAAAAGTCCATTTAGTCAAAGCTATGGTTTTTCCAGTAGTCATGTATGCATGTGAGAGTTGGACTGTGAAGAAAGCTGAGCACCGAAGAATTGATGCTTTTGAACTGTGGTGTTGGAGAAGACTCTTGAGAGTCCCTTGAACTGCAAGGAGATTCAACCGTCCATTCTAAAGGAGATCAGTCCTGGTATTCTTTGGAAGGACTGATGCTAAAGCTGAAACTCCAATACTTTGGCCACCTGATGCGAAGAGTTGACTCATTGGAAAAGACCCTGATGCTGGGAGGGATTGGGGGCAGGAGGAGAAGGGGACGATAGAGGATGAGATGGCTCAATGGCATCACCAACTAGATGGAATCACCGATTCGATGGACATGAGTTTGGGTGAACTCTGGGAGTTGGTGATGGACAGGGAGGCCTGGCGTGCTGTGATTCATGGGGTTGCAAAGAGTCAGACACGACTGAGCGACTGAACTGACTGACTGATTTGCATGTTTTAAAACATGCTAACTTTAGCATCATACAATATGTAGAGAATTACATACTTGATTTTCTTTATACAATGAAGGGGCCCGGGACTTCTGTGTGGCACCTGGACATCTCTTTTCCAACCTGCTATTCCGAAGAATGGCACTAATTACCTTCTTGACGCCTCTCAGTTGTTGCTCTTATTTTTCTCTGTCCTGGCTGAGCGTTTTGAGTCTTTGTAAACCACCTCCCCTCTTGGTGGCTCTGGACTCTGCCAGACCTAGACTGAAACCTTTCTGTGTTACTCAACAGCTCTATAACCTTTGGCAAATTACTTCACTTCTCTGAGCTTTCAAGTTCCTCTGCATTGTATAATTTTTGTATAATTTCTTCAATTTCATCTATAAACCAAACTATATTAGTACTTGTAAAACAGAATATTGGTACTCACCCCAGACTTGTGAGGTTTAAAGAAGCCAGTGCAGGTTAGGGGCTTAGCACTGGTGCTAGGTCCATCTGGATTTTTTCCTCATTTTTGCAACCTGACATCTTTGAAGGAATCAGAGTTGAGACAAATGCTCCCTTAGCTCCAGATTCCCCAAGACATGGTGCACTTCCTAGACTCCCCTTCAGGACTGAGGTGTTCATTCCTCCAGCTGCTGCCCACAGCTGGGTCTATCCCAGAATCGGCCCCTCAGCTGAAGAGGGCTGCTTTGGCCAAAGTTTCACTTCTTCCCAGAGGCAGCCCACATCCAGTGACTGGTCTGTGAAGAAGGAGGTGCAAAGGCCCAGCCCCCTTCCCCCACGCGGGGACACCTCTGAAGAACCCTCTGGCTCCAGAGCTGCTTCTGGGTCTGCTCAGGCCTTTGTTGCGACATAGCCCAGCCTCTCCCTCTGCTCAGTCCTGTCTTCTTTCCCAGAGGTGTTGTTCTCAAGAGCTCTTCTCAGTAAACCTCTTGTGTGCAGATGTCTCAGAGTCTGTTTCTCAAGGGACCTGACCTGAGACACAGCGGAAAATAAAATCACCAAGTCAGCGGACTCACTGGCACGTGGGTGGGGCTGGCACTGCTTTTCTCTACCTCACTCTCCATCTCCAGACCCTGGTCAGTCTTTGTGGGCCCCCAGAGGGAAGGCAGACCTAATGGATTTTATAGGTCTGCTCTTCAGCAACCCTGGGCCTATGCTAGTTCTTTTCTACTTTAAAATTGCAGGAGTAATATGTGAATACATACTTTTTGTAAAAATATCAACCAGCAGAATAGCCAGAGCAAGAGCCTCTCCACTGGGCTACCTGGAGACAAACCCACTCTGCTCCCCAGAGACAACTTTCCAGATGTATTTCTATGCATTTATGCAGACATGTATGTACATATAAAAATGGGTGGTTTCACAGGGTTACATGTTTAAAATAGGAATAGATTACACCATGCGTATTGATAAGCAGCTCACTGTTTTCACTTCCTGTGTCTTGGAAACCTTTCCATGTCAGTGCTCAGCATATCATTTTCATCTGTTCTTTCTAATGGCTGTGTGACATTCCCTGAGATGACTATCTCCTGCCTTATTAGGCCACACCTTTACTAGAGGACTTTTATTCCCAGTGGTATGCTTTGATAAACAGTGTTGTGATTAACATTTCTGTCTGTGCTTTTAAACATTTCTTCTCTGTGCATACATTTCTCTAGGTTAACTGTTAGAATGCTGAGTCAAGGAGCACAGCATATTTTAAAATTTGATCCGACATAACTGCCCTCCTAACTCCCAACACTGGATATTTTCTTTCTCTTTCCTTCTATTTTTATTGAGATATAATTGATGTATAATATTCTGTAAGTTTAAGGTATACAAGTGATGATCTGATACACAAAGATTATGAAATTGTTATCACAATAAGGTTAGTTAGCACAACTATCACCTCACATAGTTACTATTTTGTTATTGTTGTTATGGTGAGAACATATAAAGATTTACTCTTAGCAACTTACAAGTATGTAATACAGTATTGTTAACTATGGAAGAATTGATGCTTTTGAACTGTGGTGTTAGAGAGGACTCTTGAGAGTCCCTTGGACTACAAGGAGATCCAACCAGTCCATTCTAAAGGAGATCAGCCCTGGGTGTTCTTTGGAAGGAATGATGCTAAAGCTGAAACTCCAGTACTTTGGCAACCTCATGCGAAGAGTTGACTCATTGGAAAAGACTCTGATGCTGGGAGGAACTGGGGACAGGAGGAGAAGGGAACGACAGAGGATGAGATGGCTGGATGGCATCACCGACCTGATGGACGTGAGTTTGAGTAAACTCCAGGAGTTGGCTATGGACAGGGAGGCCTGGCGTGCTGCGATTCATGGGGTCACAAAGAGTCGGACATGGCTGAGTGACTGAACTGAACTGAACTATGGTCACCATGCTGTACATTAGATCCCTAGAACTCAGTCCTCTTACAACTGATAGTTTATATTCTGACCATAATGTCCTCATTTTCCCCACCCTGTAAGCCCCTGGAACCACCAGTCTACTTTGTTTCAATGAGTTTGGCTTTTTTAGGTTCCACATGTAAGTGAGATTATATAGTATTTGTCTTATCACCTGTCTTTTTGAGAATAACCATTCTAACAGATTTAAATGATATCTCATGGTAGTTTTGATTTACATTTCCCTGATAATTGAGTACCTTTTCATGTACTACTTGGCCATTTATATGTCTTCTTTGGAATTCTATTCAGGTCAATTATTTGGAAGAGTTTAAAAAGGATTGGAATTCACCAGTGGAGCTATCTAGTCCTGAACTTTTCTTTGTTGGTAAGTTTTAAATTATTGATTTAATCTCCTTATTCATTACCAGCAGTTCAGATTTTCTAATTCTTCATGATTCAGTGTTGATTGGTTGTATATTTATCAATTTATTCCAGGTTGTCCAATTTGCTTGGCTATAACGTGGCACTGTGATAAAGAGACTGCCTGCCAAAGCAAGAGATGTGGTCTCGATCTCTGGGTTGTGAAGATCCCCTGGAGTAGGAAATGGCAATCCATTCCAGTATTCTTGCCTGGGAAATTCCATGGACAGAGAAGCCTGGTAGGCTGCAGTCCATGGGGCCACAAAGAGTCAGACATGACTGAGCGACTGAACACAGCACAGTTGTTCGTAGTTGTCTCTTAGGATCCTTTGTATTTCTGTGGTATCAGTTGTAATGTCTCCTCTTTCCTTTATAATTTTATTTATTTGAATTCTCTGTCTTCTTTTTTTCTTGGTAGGTCAAACTGAAATTCCAACAATGGGTATTACCTGTTTTTTTAATGTTTGCTAGTTTGATGAACTATAACATTTTAGTGTTTTAATTGTATTTTTGTTTACCGTGAGAAATGGAATATTTTCCTTTGCCGTTTTCCATTTCTATTTCTTTTACTATGAAGTACCTCTTTATATTCTTTCCCCCTTTTTATTAAATGGTTCACCTTATTAATGAATTGTAAGAATTATTGACATACTGAATATTAGCCTTAGCTTGTTCTACATGCTGCAGACATTTAAATGTTATTTTAACTTTGTGATGTTTTTATGGCTCCAAATTTTGGATGATTGTGTAGCCCAGGTTTTTAATCTCTTTTCTTTGTGGCTTCGGTGCTTTTCTACCTTCAGTAGGCCTCCCTCACCCCATGGTTATAAACAAATGAAGACATTTATTAAAGTCACAGTGAGCTGTAGGCCAGCATTTCCTTGGCTGTAGAGACTTAGGAGAGAAGCCCAGGTGGGGTTGGCTCTGCCTGGAGGCCAACAGTTCCACACTTCCTTCATCCAGGGCAAAGAAAAGAGGCCACAGCTTGTGGATGGTCACCACTGCCATGAAGCAAGTCTAGACAGAGTCCTTCAAGCTGCTGTTGCTGTCCGCTCCATCCTGGGAGGTGGCAGGAAGCATGAGGCCACTGGGAAGACTGAGTCATGGAAAGTCCCATGCCTTCCTGCCCAAAGCCCCTGACATGCTCAGCAGTCCCAGAACAGTGCAGGCAAGCTTCACAAGAGAGAGATTTTGAGGATGCGCTGTCAAGTAGTAGAAAAAGCAGACATAGAGTTGTGGTTCTGATGGTAAACGTGAAAACATCTGTTGTCACAAGGTCTCGCTCAAGCATCCATATTTGTTGTTTTTTTTTTTTATTTTTTATCATTTAGTAGCATTTTAAAATTTTTATTTATTTTTTTAAATTGGAGATTAATTACTTTACAATATTGTGGTGGTTTTTGCCATACATTGACATGAATCAGCCATGGGTATACATCTGTTCTCCATCCTGAAGCCTGCCTCCCACCTCCTTCCCCATCCAATCCCTCTGGGTCATCCCAGTGCACTAGCCCTGAGCACCCTGCCTCAGGCACTAAAGCGTGGACTGGCGTGCATGGACTGGCAATCTATTTCACATATGATAATATACATGTTTCAATGCTCTTCTCTCAAATCATCCTGCCCTTGCCTTCTCCCACAGAGTCCAACAGTCTGTTCTTTACATGTTTCTTTCACTGTCTCGCATATAGGGTCATCGTTACCATCTTTCTAAATTCCATATATATTGATTAATATACTGTATTGGTGTTTTTCTTTCTGACTTTGCTCTGTATAATAGGCTCCAGTTTCATCCACCTCATCATAACTGATTCAAATGCATTCTTTTTAAAATCTGAGTAATATTCCATTGTGTATATGTACCACAGCTTTCTTATCCATTCGTCTGCCGATGGACATCTAGGTTGCTTCCATGTCCTGGCTATTGTAAACAGTGCTGTGATGAACATTGGGGTACACGTGTCTCTTTCAATTCTGGTTTCCTCAGTGTGTATGCCCAGCAGTGGGATTGCTGGGTTGTATGGCAGTTCTATTTCCAATTTTTTAAGGAATCTCCACATTGTTCTCCATAGTGGCTGTACTAGTTTACATTCCCACCAACAGTGTAAGAGGGTTCCTTTTTCTCCGCACCCTCTCCAGCATTAATTGTTTGTAGACTTTTTGATAGCAGCCATTCTGACTAGTGTGGGATGGTACCTCATTGTGGTTTTGATTTGCAGTTGTCTGATAATGACTGATGTTGAGCATCTTTTCATGTGTTTGTTAGCCATCTGTATGTCTTCTTTGGAGAAATGTCTGTTTAGTTCTTTGGCCCATTTTTTGGACTGGGTCGCTTATTTTTCTGGAATTGAGCTGCAGGAGTTGCTTGTGTATTTTTGAGATTAATTGTTTGTCAGTAAACATCCACATTTGTAACACACTGTGCTAGACAGTGTGCAGAAGGAGTAAGCCTGTCCTATTAGAGATGGCCCCCTCCCCAAAGGTGCTGTGATCTGAGTCACTCAGGTCTGTGACTGGGCTCTTTAGCAGCTGTGGAGCTATGGGCAAACCAGTGATCTTCTAGGGTCTTGATCATCTCCTCTATAAAATGAGCATCATCCTGGCTTGGGGGGCAGTACGTGCTGTGAGGGTTGATGAGTTAATAGGTGAAAAAGTGAATTGTTAGTGTTCTAGAAACGATAGCATTATTGTTATACTTGGAGGCTCAGGAGAAGACATGGTCTCTGTCCTCAAGGAGCTTGTAATGCACAAGCTCCTTGGAAACAGAAAACAGAAACAGAAAAAACAGACACAGAAAACAGAAACAGAAAACAGCTCAGGGCAGGAAATGATCAAGTTGTCAAACTGTACAGTAGTAGAAATTGGAGAAGGATTCAGGTGGCCCGAATACAATCCTATGTGTGGTTGTGTTGTTATGAAAGTTGCCAAAGTGGTTTGTATGAAGTGAAATGAAGCAGTGCAAAGGTGATCCATCACTGTGTTAGTAGAATCTCTTTGTCCTACCTCGTTCCAAAGTACAGTGGAGCATCACCTGGGGCAGCTTCTGTCCCAAACTCCTCCTCACTCGAAGGATGACTCAGCCTCAAGTGCCTGCAGGGCTTTCCTCCACTGCCAGGATTCCACTGACAGCCTTGGTGAAGTGACCCTGTGACAGCTTCTGTGTATCTAACAGGAATAACCAAATAGCATTTAGAGGGAAAGGCTGAGAAACTGGCTGTTGGGGTCTGAGTAATGAAAAGGCAACATATCCCATGCTGAGTCTTCTCAGCGGAACTTCAGTCTTACTTCACGGTGTGTCCCCAGAGAAATGCAGATATTCATCAGAGAAGGACAAGACATTGAAGGAGAGGGAGGTTGGGGTGATGCTTTCAGTCATAGCTGGCTGCAGAGCTTATGTATGAGGGCTGGCGATTCTACCATGGTAACAGAGAAGAGGCCTCTGACTGGCCTGTGCGTTATTTTGCCTTTGCTCAGCTGTGGGCTTGTGTAATCAGCACACAAGGTCCCCAGTCCATCTCTAAATGGGTCATTTTGCTTCCCAAGACCAGCTGCCTAAGAGCTAGTAGACTGGTCTTCTCTACAAAGGGTGGTGGTGGCTGGCTCACCTCTAGAAAATGATCCAGGGTAGGAGTGGCTACATAATTTGGAAGACCCAGTGCAAAATGAAATGTGAGACTCTTGTCCAAAAAGTAGGGAAGAAAAGTGCGATTAAAGGTACTAAAATATAAAACTTTTTCTTTTAAAAGGATCTTATTACTTATAAATATAATAAGCATAATAATGTCATATAAATAACAGAATAAAAACTTACAAATGCAAAAATACACTTCTAGTGTCATATAATATAGTAAATAACATTTTATTAATGCAATAACTTGACCATAGAATTTACTGGTTCGCTTTTTTGCAAATTTATTTCTTAGGTCATCAAAAGTTGTACTTTTAGCAGCTTCATTTTCAATTGATATAATTGAAAGTGACCTTAGTCACTCTTGGCAAATGCAAGATATTAAATAATTTTTAATAATTGCTAGTTTTGAGAAGGATCCTTCTCCTGGTACAACTGTTACTGGAAAGGTTATTTGTATTTTAGAGACTGAAACAATACAGCAAATTACTACAAAGAATAAATTTTAGTACATCTAGAGCTGACGATCAGCTTCATGTTAAGTCTGAATTTAATTTTAAATATAAATTTACACAATGGCATTTTAATGTTTCTCTAGTATTTCTGGTAACTTGCAGAGGTTAAACAAGAAATTGAAAGCAGTTTCATGATTTGTGTATAATTTAAAATGCTTATTTATGCATTCTATTGCTTTATCTTCCATTATAATAAAAACTCTAAGTTGTCTTTCTTGTTAATAATTGGATAATCTGAAGCACTGTATGAAAATGTCCTTTCTGTTGAATGCAGTGGTCTTTAAATTTACTTTCTAAGTCTGTGGATATTTGCTTTGCAGTGCTGTTATATTTTTCAAAACTAGAGATTCTGAACTATTTAAAGAATTCTAATAACTTCCTGATAGGTTTTATTGCAATGTCCATGTGCACAATTTTATTTTGTAATAATTTACTGTCATAGTTTATTGCCTGAGCAATGGAAGTTCCCATCCCAGAGCTCAGACTGGCTCTGGTGGTTTCACTGGACTCCCATGGCTCCCACGAGGAGCTTCTCCCTTTTCTGGGGCTGTGGCCAGTGCCGCCATCAACGCTTCTGCTGTTGCCACCACCACTGTCACTAACCTGAGCTTAGATCTGGGCCTGGCTGTCCCTTCAGCACATTGCCTGCTGTGCCCACAGGCTGGCTTGTGTATGCGTGTGTGTGTGTGTGTGTGTGTGTGTACTCTGCTGTTAGAGTCATCAGACTTTGCTTACAAAACACAAATTCAAAGATAACTTTATGAGATATTTCGAGAGTAGCCACAGCCAAATCTGAGAGTTGGGCCCTCAGCTCACACACCCATGGAGTCACCCCTGATTCAGGGGATGGGAACAAACCCTGGTGGAGAAGCAAGCCAGAAAGCACTCCAAGTTGGGAACCCTTAAAAAAAAAAACCCTTAAACCAGAACTGTGTTCTAAAAATGGAGACCCAGCACATACCAAGTTGCAAAGCAGGGCTTCCATACTGATAATCAGCTTGAAAGACTTACTTTCCAAGGGAGAGAGGAAACCACACTAAGCAATTGATGGTACTTACTCTCCCCACCTCTCCCCCAAGAGCTGGTGGCCTAGGCCTAGTGAGAGGCCTCAAGTGTCCAAAGGCCTTGCCCAGCCTGGGAGAAGAGTGTTCACTGGATGCAGAAACAAGGGACAGAAACAGACATGGTCTTATGTCTAGGCAAGATGACTGGTACTTGTTTTGAGCCAGTGTAAAAAGTGCTTTCTTCAGGATGATACTCAATTTATCCAAAGATGGAAGTGGGATTTCTCTCTTCATCCAGGATACTCCACATAGGACATGTTCAATAGCGAAGCTGGAACCTTAGAACGTTTTTGCAACTTTATTTTCTTTTTAAAGATTTTTTTTTTTTAAGTGAACTATAGTTGATTTACATTGTCAATTTCTGTTGGACAGAAAATTGATTCAGTTATACATATACATTCAGTTATATAATATATACAATCTTTTTAAAAATATTCTTTACCATTATGGTTTATCATAGAATTTTTTACATATAAAATTTTATTTATTTGTCTTTGGCTGTGCTGGGTCTTCATTGCCGTGGGTGCTTTCTCTCTCTGCGGTGAGCGTGGGCCACTGTCTAGTTGCGCCACACAGGCGTCTCACTGCCGTGGCTCCTCTTGTTGTGGAGCACAAACTCTAGGGTGTGCAGGCTTCAGTGGCTGCTTAGCTTCCCCTCAGCATGTGCGACGTTCCCAGATCAGGGATCAAACCTGTGTCTCCTACCTTGGCAGGATTCTTTACCACTGAGCCCCCAGGGAAGCCCTGTCTTTTTGAATCATAGTTTTGTCTGAGTATATGCCCAGGAGTGGGATTGCTGGGTTACGTGGTGATTCTGACTTTAGTTTTCTGAGGGACCTCTACACTGTTCTCCAGAGTGTACACTGTTCCCACTGCACCAGCCTACATTCCCACCAACAGTGTAGGAGGGATCCCTTGTCTCCACACCCTCTCCAGAATTTGTTGTTTGCACACTTTCTAATGATGGCCATCCTGACTGGTGTGATGGGAATGACACTGTTGTTTTTGCATTTTATTTTGTTTTATTTTTAATTTTGTTTTACATGTAATGACCTTGTCTGTTGTAGTTTTGATTTTCATTTCTGTAATAAATAGCAGTGTTGAGCATCTTTTCATGTGCCTATAGGCCATCTGTATTTCCTAGTGAAGGTGACTAACTTTAGCTAAATTTAGTGGCCATTTAAATTTCTTCTTTTGTGAATTGCCTTTCTGTTTCCTTTTCTTCTCTTTCTACTGGGACTTAATTTTTATTAATATAGGAATTATTATGTATTCCATGTTCTTTTTTTTTAATTTTATTTTATTTTTTAACTTTACAATATTGTATTGGTTTTGCCATATATCGAAATGAATCCGCCACAGGTATACATGTGTTCCCCGAGACTAACACACATTTAATCCATCTAGAATTTACTTGGTGTGTGGTGCAAGGTGCTGCTGCTGCTGCTAAGTCGCATCAGTCGTGTCCGACTCTGTGCAACCCCATAGACGGCAGCCCACCAGGCTCCCCGATCCCTGGGATTCTCCAGGCAAGAACACTGGAGTGGGTTGCCATTTCCTTCTCCAATGCATGAAAGTGAAAAGTCAAAGTGAAGTTGCTCAGTCGTGTCCAACTCTTAGCGACCTCATGGACTGCAGCCCACCAGGTTCCTCCACCCACGGGATTTTCCAGGCAAGAGTATTGGAGTGGGGTGCCACGGTAAGAACTGAATTTATTATTTTCTATCCTGAACACCAAGTCTAACACCATTAACTAAAAGGTTTTCCTTTCCCAATTAATTTATCATTAATTAATTAAGTAATCCATTCATACATTCAATGAATATTTGTTGAGATTCTGCTACGTGCCAGGCACTTGAAAACAGTAACGGGAAAAAAAGACAAAATGGGAAAAAAAAAAACCCTCTGTCCTAGAGAGGTATACATTCTTGCAGAGGAGACAGACAATGAACAAAGTATATAGTGTGCCAGATAGTGATACCATCTGTGAAGAAAAATGAAGCAGAGCGGGAGGACAAGGACTGTGGAGGAAGCATTGGTACCGCAAATGGAGTGGCTGGGGAAGGCCGCTTACAAACTGGTGTCCTTAACATTTGAGCAGAGAGTTGAAGAAAGTGAGTGAGGATGTGAATATATGAAGGAAGAAAGTGCCAGGCAGAGAGAGTGATGAGTATAAAGAGCGTGCTTGGTGTGTTCAGGAAGACCAACCAGGAGACACATATGGTTATCACAGAGAGATTAGCAGGAGAGGAAGTCAGAGAGGTAATGAGCACCAGGATCACAGAGGGCCTTGAGGGCATTGTCAGGACTTCAGCTTTTAGTCTGAGGAAGCTGGGGGAACATCACAGGGTTTTGAACAGGAGAGGACATCCTCTGACTTACACTTTATGTTTTAAAGATTTTTTTTTTATGTGGATCATTTTTTTATTTTTAAAATTTATTTCTTTTTGATGTGGACCGTATTTAAAGTCTTTATTGAATTTGTTACAATATTGCTTCTGCTTTTTATGTTTTGTTTTTCTGTCCCCGAGGCATTTGGAATCTTAGTTTCTTGATCAGGGATCGAGCCCACACCCCCTGAATTGGAAGGCAAAGTCTTAACCACTGGACTACCAGGGAAGCCCTGAAGTTAACATTTTAAAAGGTTCACCCTGGTTGCTGTGGCAGAGGAAGTTGGTGAAACTTTTTATCACCTCATTTTTTCTGTCTGTGTTTGAGGCTGTCTTAACGGATCCTGTGCTCTTAGTTGATATGAAGCTGCTTATGTGTTGCTGCAAAGGGCTGGACCTTCTTTGGGGGGAGGCCCCTGGTGATTATCATTGTCAGGGAAAGAGGGAGCATAATGGAACATGATAGTAGCATGGTGACTATAATGACCTCAGTAGATAAAGGGTTCTGTCACGCTTCCCAGAGAATTCTGGATACTTCAATGGACGCTGTATGATTATAATTATTTATTCCCAGAGCTTTATGTTCAAGTGACTGGCAATGAGATAGAACAGGCGCCAGATGGGTAGATACTAGCCGAAAGTTTAATTAGCTGAAGAAAGCGAGAAAGCAATGACAGCCTTAGGCTGATATCTCTTGAGACCTTAATAGCTAGAACTTCACAGTATCTCTTAGTGACAGCTTCCTCATCAAGGCAATTCCTTGTGGTTAGTTACATTCCCCTACTGTTGTGCTCTTGGCTCCTTGAACCTCCTCTATCAAAACACTCATCACATAATGACCAGCCTAATTGCAAACCATAAACTTTGGTTTCTTCCAGACTGTAAACTCTGTTGCCTTGTTCCCACTCTATTCCTCGTTCCATGTACAGTATCTGCTAGAGAATGTGCCCAATAAGTAGTTGGTGAATGAATGAGAAACTGTCTTGGGACATGGGGCTATTATGTGGGATTTGCAGGTAGTTCTGGGGTCCTGCATTTTGTCAGCTGGGGATGGTGTCATATGCTGCACTTTTCCAGTGGGGATGTTCAGCTGGGTTGCCCCACAGGAATTCTCCCAGCTGTCCTAGTTGGCCTCCTGAGTTTTCTTGTTGGTTGAATCATCCTTGAGTGGACACCCTGGGGGCCCCTGCAGTTGGATGCCGTGTCTGGAGCAGCCACTGCTGCAGCCACGTGGGTGTGAGCTGGAGACCAAGCTCCTCTTAATCTCTGCGCCAGGCTGCTGACAATAAACAAGCTTTCCACCCAGCAGCTGTTGACAGTCGCCTCCCACACAGCCCACCAGAGCCCTGCCCGGAGGTGGCATGCCTCCCTCCCAGTTGCTCTAATAATAACAACACTATATTCTTAGCCAGAGCCCCAGGCTTTCACTCACATAGACACTTTTCACTTGTCTTAGAATGGGAGTCAGAGGAGCATAGAAACACAGGGAAGTCATCCAGACATTTGTTTAGCCATCTACAACTTAATCTGTTTGGGTTCAGGTTCTCTGACTCTCTTGCTCCTCTCCTGGATGCTGGACAGTGGGAAGGGGACAAGCAGAGCTGAGGAACAATGAGAAGCTGGTTTCTGGTCCCTTCCAGGCCATGAGGAGGGCCCCTGGGGAGACCTGGTCCTGGGCTCTTGTCCCCCCAGGGGCCTGGCGGCAGTTTGCTTCTGTGTCTGCCTGGGTCCTGAACCTAGGACAGGGAAGGCCTGTTAGGAGCAGCAGCCTCAGAGGGCAAGAAGGCTTGCTTTCCTTCTAAGAACCTTCTGTTTCCGTCTGCCTGGGCCTCTGCTCTTCAGAGAGGCGCTGTGGTGCTGCGGCCCTGCTCACGTGCTGCCCGGAGACCGGGCAGGCGCCCAGAATGGGTGTGGGACTCGTCCATCACCCTCCTCGCAGCTGCCTGGCCTGTCACGTACACACAGCCCATGGCCATGGGCTTGCATTTGACAGCACTGCGCTGACCGCATGTTTTCCAGCTCCTGAGAAGCCAGTGGAGGGGCACTTCCAGAATCGCATCCATGTCCTTCCTTCCGCCTCTCAGGCTAGCCAGCGGCTGAGAGGAGGAGAAATAGGAAGCCGACTAGTCAATGGCCCAATTCCTCCGCCCCCGTATAATTATGGGTTGGCCACAAGTTCCATCTCATTTTCTCAAACAGCCCTTTAACAGGAGAGAGGAGGAGACAGCTGATGAAACCACAAGCCCTGGATCTTAGTAGGGTTCCACCTGCCTGGGAGCAAGGCTGCCCTGGGACATCCCTGGGAAGGTATTTACTTCTCTCCCTTGTTTTTTTTTTTTTTTTTCCCTGTAATACTTCCAAAATTTCCACTGTGGCATTCCAAGGTGGTCTGGTCACTGCACAGAGAATATGGTATTACACTATAACTAGGAAATGCCTGAGGTTCTATGAAGGAAAATGTCATATACATCCAAGGGATCATTATATTTATTTCCACTTTAAGGTTTTTGTACTCACATCTGGTGAGCTTGGGCCCCTTAGCTGAGGGATAAAGGCTTCAGCTATCACATGTTCTTAAATAGACTCAAGGCTTTGCTCTAAGCTTTTCAGATGGATTCATTTAAAACTGCAGCTTACCTATCACTTTAAGAAATTCCACATATCCACCTGCAGCCTGATACTATTGAATATACTACTATTATGCGTGGAGTCACAAATGATAGCTTTCAAAGTAGAAACTAAAACTCTGTATTGGATAATTGCAGAAAACTTGACTGCAATTCACTAAGAATGTGTTTTGGTGAATAAGGAGACAACATTTTGAAAAGTAGGTCAGGGCGCTTTTAGGGAACCCATAAAAGCCTCAAGGATTCTCTGCAGGTGTGATAATTGGGGGGACCAGCAGCTTCCCGCCTCCATCCCCCTTCCCTTGTATTTCTTTTCCAGACTGCTATCTGTGACAGCTCAGGCAGGGGCCCTAGGCAGCCCTCCTCCGAATCCGTCCCTCCGACATCTCCTCTCTGCCTTCTCCCCACACACACCAGCCGCACTAGCACCTCAGCTTCTAATTTTAGCTTCTGTTTTGCATTTGCATAGCAGACAAGGAAATATAATGCAGACTTTAGATAGGAGAGAAGTCAGGCTGTTTTCTTCCTGATAAATTGGCCGCCATCCATATTTGATGGCTGCTGGCTGATAGCAGTCGGTAGAATAGGGAACAGGTTATGCCCTTGCTGTGTGAGAGAGCAGTCTCTTCTCAGGATCCCAGGAGCTAGAACCTTTCTGTCTTTTTCCCTTTGCACTCATGGCTGGTTGCATGACTTCAAACACCACTACATTTACTTACTTTTGGAGAAATTCAAATGGATACAGACCACTGATTGTATTGAGAGTGAAAGAGAGTGTGTGTGTATGTACTGGGGGCAGATTACTTCCCGTTAAGAACACTGAATTAGATTCAATAATCTGTCAAGACTAGAAGCTACACAGATCTGCATTAACAATCAGGCCTGGAAGGCTGCAGTCCATGGGGTCGCTGAGGGTCGGACACGACTGAGTGACTTCACTTTCACTTTTCACTTTCATGCATTGGAGAAGGAAATGGCAACCCACTCCAGTGTTCTTGCCTGGAGAATCCCAGGGACGGGGGAGCCTGGTGGGCTGCCATCTAGGGGGTCGCACAGAGTCGGACACGACTGAAGTGACTTAGCAGCAGCAGTAGAGGGCTGTATCTTACAGCCTGCATCATGAGGACTGTCTTCTTGGGTGTCTTCTAAAGGATGGGGCAAAACCTTGGGAACAGACTAGATCAGTGCTACTCAGAGTGCTACATCAGCATCATCTGGAAGCTCATTAGGAATTCAGAATCTTGAGCCTCAGACTCTGTACCTGCTGAATCCTAATCCCTGGAGGGTGAGGCCCAGGTATCTAGGTTTTAACTTGCTCTCTAGGTGACTCTTACACATGCTAAAGTTTAAAAATTAATTAGCTAAAGTATCTTTTAAAGTCTCTCCCATCCAACTAGAAGTTAATTGTTCCTATAGCTTTTTCTATGTCTACTCAGGTGGGGTTGATGCAAATTTCATTAGTGAAACTAAACCAAACCTAACCTTTGTTATCGCAAAATAATGCACAGCAAAGTGCAGAGATGAACTATATCAAGGGAACTCTGTAAAACTAAATGAGGTTTTATTGTAGCTCTTGGTTACTTCACCTTGGTCAGGAAATAGAACCTTGCCAGAACCCTAAGAGGCCCCTTCTCAAGGGAATTCCAAACCCTTTCTCCACTCCAAAAGGAGCCACTCTCCTGACTTCTGTAATCACTTCTCTCCTTCATATTTTTACAATCTAAAACTGTAGCCCAAAATAGCACAGAGTAGTCTTGCTTATTTTTGACCTTTATCTAAATGGAATTACAAAGTACCTACTCCTGGGTGTCTGGTTTCTTTTGCTCAACATTTTGTCTGCGAGATTTCATTAAGTTTTCAGCACAGTGATTTTTGTCTTTTGTAAAGCTGCTGCACCTTCTCATTGCTTGAATCCACATCAGTATCTCGGAGATGCACAGCTTTTCCTTTAAAATCACAGCACATTAACATTAACTTGGTTAGTGAGAATTTCACGGTGCTCCTTGAGCCAGTCATGGATTCTCCAGGATGCTGCTGAATGAGGATGGGATTACCGCTCCAGGGTTCCCAATGTGTCTTCTCTGTGCCAGAGAGAGGACGGAGGAGGTGGTTAGGAGGCCCTTTGGTGGGGGGACACCCTGCCTTCAGAGAAAGGAAATGCTTGGCGCTCCCAGGGGCCTCGAAACCCAACATTCAACCAGTATGTGGCATGGGATTGGGTACAGGGTGACCCAGGACTGTTTCAAGGCAACACGTATCTGTCTTCCTGCTCATTTCATCAAGTTTTCTGATCTATCACACACAAACAACTGTACTTAGAGCACATGCTGGAAAGAGTAGAAAAGACAAGATACCTGAGGCATAGTTACTGTCAGCTTTCCCCCTAAGCTCTTTTCCCCACAGAGGTTTAGAACAAGACCTTTGAGTCAGACCAGCCAGGGTTCTGATCCTGGCTCTGCTCCTTACCAAGTAGGTGACCTTAAGCTCATCTCCATCTTAAAAATGCAGATTATAATAATAGTATATATCTCATGGGGCTATTTTGGTGATTAATTAGGAAATCTTTCAAATATCCTTAGCATGCTGCTGCTGCTACTGCTAAGTCACTTTGGTCGTGTCTGACAGCACCTGGTTAATAATAATTACAACTAATAGTGAATGCTTCCAGCGTGCCAGCTTCTGCAACCCTATATGATGAGTTCTGCTATTACCCTTAGTTTCAGATGAAGACACTGAGGCCCAGAGAGGTTAAGAAACTTGCTCAGGATCCCACAGATAGTGAGTGGTTGAGAGAGCCTAACACCAGAGTCTTTGCTCTTAACCATTGTGTGTATGGTTCGGTGAGTCTTAGTTATTTTTATCATCTTCTATTTGGTACTCTTGGTGTATTTTTCTCATTGTCTGTTTCACACCTCTCACGTGATCTCTAGCACAACCAGAGTCCTGTCAGCTGCCTGTCCACATCAACCTCATGAAACAAACAAGCCCAGCTTTGTAATTTGAGGATAGTCCATCTCCTTGTTATGCGGTCCTCTTTTGAGGGTTGTCTCTCACGACAGAAGCTGGTGATGACAATGGTAGCCATGGTAGATGCATCCCAGAAGGTCTCAGCTATCCCTTTTAGAAGCCCTGGCTTACCCCAAAGCCTCATGCCTCATTGAACTGGGATTCTGCAAGCAGTGAGAATCAAAATGGGTCAAAGGTTGGAAAATGGTCCTGAAAGGACAGCTTAAATGAATTGGTGGTCATTTGGTAGATTCATATTGGTGACTCTAACTTTGAACAAGATATGAAAGTTGACAGTTTCCTCTGCCGACATGTAGTAAGAGAAGAAGCAACTGCTGAACGGCATGAGCTTGACAGAATGTTCTCTTTCTGTTGATGACAAAGTCTTAGTGCCCTGGAGTGGACTATTGAGGGCTATTGGGAATAAGCTACCTTCCTGGGCAGTAACATTGGTAGCTCAAGACAGTGGGGAGAACTTCTTCCCTTCTTTTCCCACAGTTTTGAGCTTAAGGACATTTTCCCCTTTATTCTCAAATTTCTAAAGACTGTCCACAGTATGGTAGGTAGAATCATGCCCTCTCCCCACCCCAAATATGTCCACATGCCCATCCCTGGACCCTGTTTATACAGATGGGTCCCCAAGTTTCTTCTAAGAAGAGGGAGTGGGAGAACCAGTTTTAGGGAGATGTGCTGTGAGAAAGACTCAAGCAGCCATTGATGCCTTTTAAAAAAATAATTGTTATTTACTTATTTGTTTTTGGCTGTGCTGGGTCTTCCTTGCTGTGCAGGCCTTTATCGAGTTGTGGTGAGCAGGGGCTACTCTCTAGCTGCAGTGAGTGGGCTTCTCATTGCGGCGGCGTCTCTTCTTGTGGAGCACAGGCTCTAGGGCGTTTGGACTTAATAACTGTGGCATGTGGGCTTCAGTAGTTGTGGCTCGGGGGCTCCAGAGCACAGGCTCAATAGTTGTGGCTCATGAGCTTAGTTGCTCCATGGGGTGTGGCATCTTCCTGGACCAGGGGTTGAACCCATACTTCCTGCATTGGCAGGTAGATTTTTTACCACTGAACCACCAGGGCAGCCCCCATTGATGGCTTTGAAGAGGAAAGATGAGGACTATGAGTCAAGAAAGGTGGAAAAGGCAAGGAAGGGGAGGTCCTGTGAAGCTCCCAGAAGGGAACATGGAACTGCCAGCATCTTGATTTTAGCCCAGTAAGACCCCTGTCAGGTTTCTGACCTACGGATTTGTAAGATAATAAATGTATATTCTTTCACGTCACTTAAGTTTGTGGTAGGTTGTTACATAAGCTGTAAAAAACGAATGCACACAGTTTAACCATGTGGCAAGAATATAATTGGTGGATAGAGGGGGGAGTTTTTAATTTTCCCTCACAATCCTGGCTTCTATATCCCAAGCTCAGGAGACCCATAGGCCCAGATGGAAGTGTTAGCGCAGTAGCAGTAACAGTATGTGCCTCTATTTTTCAAGCTATCTTTAATGCTACCTGTCAGCTGATACACCTTCTGGTGTCTCCTTGGATTGACACAGAGAGGAGATGGGGACTGCTGTTCTCCATGTTGTCACCACCCCTGACTATTGTATTCAGAGAAGCTTCAGAGGAGAGCACAGTAGGACTACTTGTCAAAGGCAGCGTGATGTGTATGGGACCTTCTCTGCTTCTCTGGAGTTACCTGTCAATCATAGCATCTCTGTGACCTGGGCTTTGGAGCTGCCTGTCCCCTTCCAGCTCCAGCCCCTGCTTGGAGAAGGGACTTTTCTCCTTGTGCTGACTCATGTCTCAGGCTGCACAGTGGAACTGCAGACTCATTCACGGCAGTAGGAGGAAGAACAAACCAGGATCAATAAGAGCAAAAGATACTCCGGGCTCCAGAATGAAGAACTGACATCACAAAATGTTCCAACTGTGCCTGCCATATTATAGATTCATGGAAGGATAATCGATTCAAAACTGCTGACTGGGAAAAATAGAAGCCTAGCTATATTTTTCTATAAATGGAATATTGAACATTTTAAAAGGAAAGCAAATGTCAACAAATACAAAGAAAATCAAGTTTTAAGTCTAATGTGGTTTCCCAAAGGAAGTTTTGTGAGGCCATTTCAGGTACCAAGAGGCCAAACATAAAAGTGTTTCTTTCCTAACCTGGCCTACTTGCTCAGGACCCAGGTCAGAAGGAGTTGATGTTCTGTTTTTGGCTGGGGAGAAGTGACCAAGAATACTCCCAGGCAGAGAAGTTCCTGTATTAGGCACTAGACTGTTGGGCCTGGGGCTCCTTGGCCTTCTGGTCCCCTGTCACTTTGGACTGGAGGTCACCTCTCCCTCATCTTCCTACAGGGGTGGTAAGTATTTCTGCAACCCCTACATGGGTGGGAGGCCGTATGCAGGAGGAAACCAAGCTGATGAGCCAATTGATCTGCGTGGGGCCCCAGTCCTACAGGCTGGGTGAGAGGCCACCTGATGAAGGGAAGTTTGTAATATTGTCCAGTTGCAACAAGGGCCACTGTGGCAGCCTCGCCCTCTCAGAGCAGCTGCCACTGCCACCCTGTCTTCTCTCCCTGCTGTGGACGGACTGACAGAAGCTTCCTAGGAGGGCTGAGCAGTCAGAGATGCTGGAGGCGGTGCCCCCTTCCAACAAGGACAGGAACATACCTTCCTCCATCCTGGGGAGTCATGGCCCCAGCCCCGTCCCCTCCTCCCAGAAGAAAGGGGGAGTCTCTTGGTCCTGAGTCTTTCTATTTTTCTAGCAGCAGCACAGGACAGAACCTTTCCCTCCCTGTCGGGTCACTGCCTTCCTCCTCCTCACACCAGCCCTGGGTTTCCTCTGGGCCCAGGAATCACAGTGTGGCCCAGCCTGCTCTCTCTGGACCATGCCCTGTGCTCCTGTCTGCTCACGTTGCTCTGGTCACACTCTTTCATTCTACACTGTGTTCTTCAGAAACCAAATTCCCCATCTTTGTAAGCACCAGACTCTTGCCACTTCCCCTTTCCCTTTTCACTCTGAGCTATTTTGTGGCCCCACAAACTCCAGTGGAGTGGAGGGTTTGCTGAAGAAATCAAACAAGGAAGCCAGAGTCACGAGCAGCTCTGATGAACCCTGTAGCAGAGGAGATTCTAGAGTTAGATGAGGGTTGGAGGTCATCTGTTATAATTATCCTTGCCCCTTCAACACCTACCTACTCAGTTATAGGAGTGCAGGCCTACCCTGAAACTTCAGCATTTATCCATTTGGAAATCTGTTTTCACGAGACAGCGCCCAACCTGCAAGGCTGGGCTGGGAGCCAGTAACAGCATGGATGCGGCGCCCTGCAGGGTCAGGCTCCAGAGGAGCCTCTGAGGGCCGCTTCAGACAAAGCAGAGGCAGCCTGGCTCCACGTTCACTGAGGGCGCAGTGCCTGGGGAGATGCTACTCTGTATAAAGCTCACAGGCCAGTTGGGGGTTCCTAGCCTCCCTCTGGCTGTGCTTACTTAGGTTTAGGGGTGATAGTGTAGCTTCTGGAAAGTCAGGAGTGTTGATGGTGTTGGGAGCCTAGACTCCTAACTCCAGGTCTGGACTCCAATCCTGCTTAATCACCGGTTGACTGTAAGCTCTGTGACACCCGTTTCCATATCTGTAAAATGAGGATTTTGCCGTCTACCTTCCAAGGTTGCTGTGAGGGGTAAATGAAGCTATGCCAAATGTTTAGCAAACAATAGGCGTTCAGCCCATAGCACCTTTGTTAGTAGTGCTATATGTCGTCATCATGGTCATCAGCATCACCCAATATCGTGAGCTGGAGAGGCAGGCCAGGTATAGTCCTAAGCAAGTTCGTCCACAGGAGCCTCTGGACACTTCCTGAGGCTCAGGTGCCCCTCCCCTGATTTCAGCAGTGCTGAATTGGAAGGTACTGCCTGAGAGCCCGCTTCCTTTTGCTTGTTATCCTTGGAGCAGTGTCCCCAGAGGCCCATGGCAGTCAGCTGCTTCTGGTAGTTACAGCAGGTTTTAGAGCTGAGCATGCCCACAAGGCAGACTTCAGCTCGCTGAGTCATGCTGCAGGGTCTGCCCCAGCCAGCCACCAAGACAAAAGGCAGCAGCAATCCGGAAGACAAATGACCATGGTGCACACAATAGTTTTCACAGGGATTTTAGTAAATATTTCTTTTTAATGTGTCTGGATGAAGGATAGGGGTGGGTAGATGATAATATTTACTAAACACTTACCACGCACCAGGCCCCCACAACTGGATTTTGCTTTCATTGAGCTCAACCCAAACTTCCCAGTGGGGACTCTCTCCTCTCAAATAGCCTGCCACCCTCCTGAGTGAGGGGTCCCTGGGATCTAGACCCTGACACCCAGCAGAGGGTGGGAGGTGGCTGTGAAAGGAAACTCACTAGCATGGTCCTGGAGTGGGGACAATGCTCTGCTCCCCTTGCGCCATCCATACACACAGCCTTTGAAATGGGGTTCTAGGGACAAGAGAGGAAAGCACTGATTTCCCTCGGAGGTCATCACAAAAGGAAGTGACTTGCAATGCAGACTATGACACGAGATCTGCTTTCCACAGTTGCTGTGGATATTTAGTTGTTTCTGTTGATACCACTGTTTATCTGGGCCTAGGATATGAGGATGTTTCTAAAAAATGCTGTATCACTGTCCCTATACTTACTCTGCCTTCTGCTTGGAAATCAGAAAAGAGTGAGGTTAAAGTGAAGTGACTTCTTTCCTGCAGGTATTCCAATGTTCTCTCAGAACTTATTGAAAAATAAAAAACAACTTTGTAACTAGCAGATTTTCCAAGTTTTGCAAGCAAATGAGTAAAAAGAAAGAGAATGTATTATTTTTTATAACCTGTGTTTTTTTCTGATTTGAGCTTGACTTTATTTCTGGAGCAAGCACATTTGTTTCTTAAAGGAGACCAGAAAAGAGAAAAAAAGATCCAATGGATATATATCTCTCTTAAGATAGATTGACACTGGTCTGCATTATTGATAAGGAATCAGGAAAGGCTGTTTGGGAACATTTGTTCTCTTCATCAGCAAGAATTTCTCCAGCCTTTATTGGCTCTGATATATCAAAAGGTATTCTTTTTTTTTTTTTTTTTTAACATAATCCTCTTTTTTTTTTCTTTTTTATTGAAGGATAATTGCTTTACAGAATTTTGTTGATTTTTGCCAAACATCAACATGAATCACCCATAGGGATACACATGTATGTAGTCTTGATTGTTCTGCTTCTTTTTAAAAAATTTTTTTGAAGTATTTTTATTTATTTATTATTTTTTTTATTGAGGTATTTTTATTTTTTTGATGTGCCACATGGCATGTGGGATCTTGTTTGTTCCCTGACTTGGGACTGAACCTGTTCTCCCTGCCATAGAAGCGCAGAGTCCTAACCACAGGACTGCCAGGGGATTCCCAGCTTCTTTTGATTTTACTATAACCTTGAATAAATATCCATCATCATAAGAAAATGGAAGGTGAGAAGGGGTTCTGAGGCATCATTTGGCCTATTCCCCTGCTTCATTTACAGCCACAATTATACTTCCTACTGATAAGAGAGACCCTCTGAAATTGAGATTCCAGAACTGTCTTTTGATAATTTGTTCCCCTATTTAACAGTCCCTCTTTACCCAAAGTTTTCTCTTCCTGCTTATGATTCTAAGCCAAATGTCTCACTCTTCAGTGTAGAGGCAAACTGTTGTTCCCTGGGGAGTAAATAATACCTCTCACAGGTCTGGGAGAAGGCAATGGCACCCCACTCCAGTACTCTTGCCTGGAAAATCCCATGGACGGAGGAGTCTGGTAGGCTGCAGTCCATGGGGTCTCGAAGAGTAGGACACGACTGAGCAACTTCACTTTCACTTTTCACTTTCATGCATTGGAGAAGGAAATGGCAACCCACTCCAGTGTTCTTACCTGGAGACTCCCAGAGACAGGGGAACCTGGTGGGGGTGCTGTCTGTGGGGTTGCACAGAGTCAGATACGATTGAAGCGACTTAGCAGCAGCAGCGGTTGCACAGGTCTGAGGATTTATTTGACTGAGTCCTCAGTCTCCTCTTGCCTTAACTGAGTGTTCTCCTTCTCCTATAGAGGCTATTTACGCTCTTCCTGGAGATGCTGTGTGCTGCAGGGCACCAAGGCCATCCCACGTTCTGAGTAACTGGTGCTTTTTTCCTGATGAACCCCTGACAGGGTGCTGACACAATGACACCCTCTTGCTCCAGGGCATAAGAGCAAATATCCATTCTGCTCAAGTTCTTTCTTTTCTAGAAGGCATTTCAGCATAAAGATTGGTGAATAGGAAGTAAATATCCATAATGAAAAATTTCACAGGGCAGAAATTCCAGGGGAATGTTCTCAGTAAAGCTGTGTATCCCTTTTCTAGGGCTTTGCAGGTGGCACAGTAGTAAAGAATCTGCTTGCCAATGCAGGAGAAGAGCCAAGAGACAAGGGTTCAATCTCTGGGTCAGGAAGATACCCTAGAGAAGGGAATGGCTACCCACTCTAGTATTCTTACCTGGAGAATTCCATGGACAGAGGAGCTGGGCAGGCTACAGTCCATGGGGTTGCATACAGTTGGACATGACTGAGCATACACACATCCCTTTTCTACTCAGGACCCACCTAACTATGAGGATCTGTTTGGTCCTTCTGTAGCACAGAAGAAATAAAAGCCCTTATCTTTTGTAAACACAGATAATACCCAAAGTGACACTACCTGTTAGTCCTTCTGTAGTACAGAAGAAATAAAAAGGACTTGTTTTTTGTAAACACAGATAATACTAGGAGTAATTAATAATACCAGGAGTGATTAATAGTTGTGTTGGAATCACCCTGAGTGGTTAATCATTGGTGTGGACACCTGCTCAACTTTGCATCTATTATTGAAGGGCTCAGGCTATTTGGAGACTTTCTCTCATGCAGGCATTCACTTGTCAGACTTTGCATTATGGCTTTTGATTTTGGACATTTACTGCATTTTTAAAAGAATTCAGCATTCTTTTCATATATAGCTGGGATTTTTTTACATTAAATTTCAAGATTTTAGGAGTTTATGGTTTATCAATCTTTGAAGAGTTGTGACTGAAACATTTCACATGTGGGTGCATTTAAAAATAATAGCTCAATCTGTAGATTTAAAACACCTCTGCTTCTTATTATTCAGAAATGGTACTTGGAGCAGTTGCCAGCTGAGCCTGAGGTCACTAGAAAAGACAGAGGACTTGAAAAACTTCCGGCCTTGACCTTCTCTTTGCCATTTTCTTAGCTCCTGGAATTATTCTCTAGGAATGTAACTGTTAAGAGTTCCTGTAGATCCTCTGTTCTTACTGTTTTCTGGATTCTAGCCATAGTATTTGCTCTCCTATTTATTTCTTGGGGGCGATCAGAGTAATAAGAAAGGAGAGATAGGTAAGAATAGAAGCAAGGCCTAGTGGTTTTTTATTTCCAAATCCAGCATGGTTGATTTTTATTAGTATCCCTTCCCCAGTTTCTCCACTGAAGCCACTCTTGCTGACTCTTCCCATCAAAATACAGTGAAAACAACAAAAAACAACTAAAAACTCCCACCCATTCTTATATAGCCAGGGACTCCTGCCCCTAATAAATCCTGGTTCTCAATATCTACCTTCTTCCCCAACTCTCTCTTTCCTCCTCCTCCTTCACCCCCTCGCTCGCTCCCTCTCTCTCTCCTTCCCTGTCTCTCTCTCTGTCACACACAAACACCACCCCCCAACAAAACACATAAACACTCGCGGAATTCCAGGCCCATCCTCCACCCTGGAGGCCCCTCCACCCTGTTCCCTTCCCACCCTGGCAGGAAATAGGCACTCAAGTTGCTAATTGCTTTGAAATAGCTTAGAATTCGTAGAATTACAATGGAAATAGTCCAATATTTTAGAATGTTTAATCATACTTCCCTAAAGCTATGTATGGGGGTGTGTGTGTGTGTGTATTAAAAAAAAAAAACTGAATTTAACAGGATAAGGAAAGTGACATATAGTTAAAGTCCTGTCTCTAAGCAGAGGGTATGGTGAGATTTTTCAGAATCTAGGCTACGTTGATTTCCATGTCTGGCACACAGCCTTTCCTGAGTCATTCAGCAGTATCTCCCAATCTCTGCTTTCATAATTTTACTTGGTCAAGGGTGAAAAATCCTATCTTGGGATCCCTGTTTGTCCAGGGAGTGGCAGGGACATTCTTGATGCTCACAGATACGAGGTCTCTGGGTACCCAGAGGGCTTCCATCTACCCAGAGCCTGACCGACAGTTCTGCTCACTTTTGTATCTGCTCAGCCCAGAGTACGTGGCCTTGTTCTATAAATACCAGCCTTGTTTAACTAAGAGCTGCTTTGGACTTGTGGCCACCACAAATCCCCCAGATGCACCAGGCAGGCAGTCCCCTCTCGGCTGTGAGCTTTGATCCGCCCTTCCTCAGAGAGGGAGCTGAGGCACAGAGACAGGGCCTCTAGCTGCTATCACTCACCCTTTCTTTCCTCCAATGTGTGAGGCCCTGGTGAGGCCTTTAGGGGATACAAAGATGAATACAACTCAGTCCCAGCTCTAAAGGAGCTCACAGTGTGGTACAATAGAAGAGAGTCCCGCAGATAATTATAATACAAGAAAGAATAACCATGGGGGAGGAGGGAGAGAAGGGTTTGTAGGAACTGAGGGACGAATGACTCTCTGCCTAGTGGGGAATCCTGAAAGCCTTCATGGATGTGCGTTTGAGCTGAGATTGAAGGTTCGACAGGATTTGAATATAGGAAAATAGGCAAGCTATATAGAAAAGGATTACTTTGGATCCCTAGCTTATACATCAAACTAAATTCCAAGTCCTAACAGTTTAATAAGAAATGAAACTACTGGGAATTTCCTGGTGATCCAGTGGTTGGGACTCCATGCTCTTACAGGCAAGAGCTCAGATTCAACTCTTGGTTGGGAAGCTAAGATCCTGTAAGCTTCACACTGCTGCCAAAAAAGGGGAGGGGGGAGCAACTCCCCAAATAGTAGGAAATATAATCAAAGGTTTATGTGATCTTGAAATGGTGAAATTTATTTTAAGCATAAAAAAAAAAGGAAAGACTGGTGACTCAGATGGTAAAGAATTTGCCTGCAATGCAGGAGACCCACGTTGAATCCTTGGGTCTGGAAGATGCCCTGGAGGAGGGAATAGCTACCCACTCCAGTATTCTTGCCTGGAGAATTTCATGGACAGAGGAGCCTGCTGCTGCTAAGTCACTACAGTCGTGTCCGACTCTGTGCCACCCCATAGATGGAAGCCCACCAGGCTCCCCCATCCCTGGGATTCTCCAGGCAAGAACACTGGAGTGGGTTGCCATTTCCTTCTCCAATACTCGAAAGAGAAAAGTGAAAGGGAAGTCACTCAGTTGTGTCTGACTCTTAGCGACACCATGGACTGCAGCCTACCAGGCTCCTCCGTCTATGGGATTTTCCAGGCAAGAGTACTGGAGTTGGGTGCCATTGCCTTCTCTGACAGAGGAGCCTGGCAGGCTACAATCCATGGGGTCACAAAGAGTCGGACATGACTAAACCACTTCAGCTTCTCACTTTTTCCAGTTCAAGTATATTTGATCTACGAAGTTGTGTTAGATTTTGGTGTACAGTAAAGTGACTCAGTTACACACACACACACAAACACACACACACACACACGCTTTTAAATTATAGGTTATTAAAAGATATTAAATATAGTTCCTTGTGCTATACAGTAGGACCTTGTTGTTTATCTGTTGTATATGTAGTAGTTTTTATCTTCTAATCCTAAATCCTTAATTCATCTGTACCCTGTCTTTCCATTTTGGTAACTATAAATTTAATTTCTATGTCTGTGAGTCTCTTTCTGTTTTGTAAACAAGTCCATTTTTATCATCACATTTTAGATTCCACATATAAGTGATATCATATGATATTTGTCTTTCTCTGTCTGACTTACTTCACTTAGTATGATAGTCTCTAGTTCCACCCATGAAGCTTCAAGTGGCATTATTTTATTATTTTTTATGGCAGAGTAGAATTTCATTGGGCTTCTTTGGTCATTCAGATGGTAAAGAATCTTCCTGCAAGGCAGGATATCCAAGGTCAATTCCTGGGTTGGGAAGATCCCCTGGAGAAGGGAATGGCTACCCATTCCAGTATTCTTGCCTGAAGAATTCCATGGACAGAAGAGCTTAGAGGGCTACAGTCCATGGGGTCACAGATAGTATTCCATTGTATTTATACCACATATTCTTTATCCAGTCATCTGTCGATGGACATTTAGGTTGCCTCAATGCCTTGGCTATTATAAACAGTGTTTCTATGAACATCAGGGTGCATGTATCTGTTGGATTTCGAGTTTTATCTGGATATATGCCCAAGAGTGGGATTGCTGGATCATATGGTAACTATGTTTTTAGTTTTTAAGGAAACTCCGTACTGTTTTCCATGGTGGCTATACCAATCTACATTCCCATCAACAATGTAGGAAAGCTCCCTTTTCTCCACACCCTCTCCAGCATTAATTATTCACAAACTTTTTAATGGTAGCCATTCTGACTGGCTTAAAGCTCAACATTCAGAAAACGAAGATCATGGCATCTAGTCCCACCACTTCATGGGAAATAGATGGGGAAACAGTGTCAGACTTTATTTTTTCAGGCTCCAAAATCACTACAGATGGTGACTGCAGCCATGAAATTAAAAGACGCTTACTCCTTGGAAGGAAAGTTATGACCAACCTAGATAGCATATTCAAAAGCAGAGACATTACTTTGTCAACAAAGGTCCATCTAGTCAAGGCTATGGTTTTTCCATTGGTCATGTATGGGTGTGAGAGTTGGACTGTGAAGAAGGCTGAATGCTGAAGAATTGATGCTTTTGAACTGTGGTGTTGGAGAAGACTCTTGAGAGTCCCTTGGACTGCAAGGAGATCCAACCAGTCCATTCTAAAGGAGATTAGCCCTGGGATTTCTTTGGAAGGAATGATGCTAAAGCTGAAACTCCAGTACTTTGGCCACCTCATGTGAAGAGTTGACTCATTGGAAAAGACTCTGGTGCTGGTAGGGATTGGGGGCAGGAGGAGAAGGGGATGACAGAGGATGAGACGGCTGGATGGCATCACTGACTCGGTGGAAGTGAGTCTCAGTGAACTCCGAGAGTTGGTGATGGACAGGGAGGCCTGGCGTGCTGCAATTCATGGGGTCGCAAAGAGTCGGACACAACTGAGCCACTGATCTGATCTGATCTGATCTGATTCTGACTGGTGTGGGTGATACCTCATTGTAGCTTTGATTTGCATTTCTCTAATAATTTTGAGCATCTTTTCACATGCCTGTTAGCTGTTATGTCTTCTTTGGAGAAATCTTTGAGGTCTATTTAGGTCTTTTGCCACCCCCCTCCTTTTTTTTTATTGGGTTGTTGATTTGATTTGATTATTGTATGATCATTTTGTATATTTTGGAAATTAAGCTCTTGTTGGTTGCATCATTTGCAAATATTTTTCCTCAGTCTGTAGGTTGTAAAAAGACTACTTTTGAATAAAAAGATGAACTAGCATAAACACCCTACAGAAAAGAAAAAAGCTAGGGAGAATGGGGAAACATTTGTTTCCAATAGTAGTAGATAAAGAGTTCATGTGAATATAAAGAGCTTGCATTAACTAAATTAGAAAAATAAATATCCTAACAGAAAAGTGGGTAGAAGGCAATGAGCAATTCACCAGAAAAGAAATATAAATGGTATATGAACTTGGAAAAATATCAAATGAATAGTAATCAAAAAGACATAAGTGAAAGCAACAGAGAGATGCTATTTCTCGCCTATTAATCCAACCAGAGTTTAATTTTTTGTTTATAACCATTATTCTCCAATGTCCAGCAAAAACACCAGCAAAGAATGGACAGCTCTTTCATTCAGAGCTGCCTTTAAAAACTGTTTCTTTAAACGTTTTCTTAACTTGGCTTAAAAATGTACTTCATGTTGGTACCCTCTTAGATTAATAAAGAGGCTTAAAGTTACTTTTATTAAAGTAATAATATGAAGTTTTGTTTTATACATTTCTCATATTCCTTCCACTACTTCCCACCCTACCGCCCCCTTCCCTCCGTGGATTCCAGGACTAAAGAGGAGCAGCAGGTTCTAAGCATCAGATGCTGGCCTGGAGTGAAGGCCAGTAACCTATAGCTGTGGGTCTAGCCATTCACCCCAGAGATAATCCCTATTAACAGTTTGGGCTATCCTTCTTCAAATTTTTTTCTATGCATATGCCAACATGTATAATAACTATTGTTTTACTAAAATTTGACTCAACTATACATACTGTTGTGAAACTGTTTTTACTTTCCTCTCAAAAATACATTTCTGTGTCAACACCTAAAGATCCACTTTATTATTTTATTATTTTTAGTGACAATAGTTTCCATTATATAAATCTATCATCATTTATCCATAGATAAATAGACACTTCATCTGTTGACACTTTCCTGTTGACAAATATTTGGATTACAATGGTTGTTTTTAAAGTTCTTTGAATGCTATATCATCTTAATTACAAATAGCTACTTAAAAAGCCCTGAGTTCTGTCAACACACACACACACACACACACACACATACACCCCAAAACAAAGAGGAAAACGAGTACATTTTTATTTAAACAGTGACAAACCTTCATGTAGAGAAGGCACTGGCACCCCACTCCAATACTCTTGCCTGGAAAATCCCATAGACGGAGGAGCCTGGTAGACCGAAGTCCATGGGGTCGCTAGAGTCGGACACAACTGAGCAACTTCCCTTTCACTTTTCACTTTCATGCATTGGAGAAGGGAATGGCAACCCACTCCAGTGTTCTTGCCTGGAGAATCCCAGGGACGGGGGAGCCTGGTGGGCTGCTGTCTATGGGGTGGCACAGAGTCGGACACGACTGAAGCGACTTAGCAGCAGCAGCAGCAGCAGACCTTGGTGCATCCTGGGAATTTCTGGCCAGAGTCTTGCAGACAACTTGGTGTAGCTGATGCAATGACAGTGCAATTATATGTCAGTGATGCAAGGAGGTAAAATTGCAAGCAAATGCCTTTGTTGAAGGAGCCACGCATGGCATGAGCATTTTAGTCACGGTCCATGTTAGGGCTCTGTCTGGCTTTCGGTGGAGAGAGGTGCCTGGAGCCTTTGTTGGGACCTAGTGGATCACCAGGGAAACAAGCCCTGGGCTGCTGCTTCTCTTTCACTGTCTTTATTCTGAACTGTGCAGTGGCAGCAGTCCCGAATCTTTTAACCCCTCAAACCTGAAGAAAGAGCTGTGTTGCAAACAGTTGAATGGGTGGATATTTGATTATGTGGATGGGCTTCCAGACAGGACCAGTGTTAGGGTTTATGAGACCTGAGTATGTTTTACAGCTCCACCAGTTTGATTAGAAACGGAGCTGGAGGCCTTTGGGGAATGCCACCCTCATGGCTCCCTGTGCTCCACTAGAAGAGACCAGACAGATGTGTCTTGGCAGTGATCCAGTGCAAAGTAAGACCTTAACTCCCCCGTTGGGCCACTCCCAGCCAGGCTTCTGACAATTTACCCCTTTCCAGATGAGTATAAAAAGCAGGAAGTACGCTGGTGCTTGGGGGCCGTATGAATGCTATTAGCTTTGTTGAATTTGGATTCCTTAATCGGAAATGTTCTAATATGTGTGAGTGTTACATCATTCAGAGCTGCACTTGTGGGATAAAGGTTGCTGATGGAACTTTAGAATCATTTAAAAAAAACCAGTGTGTCACTAGTTATGAATAAAATCTAAGTCTGTGTCAGATACCGGATGACCCACTGTGTGAGCAGGCCACAGTGACAAGGCTAAAAAGAGAATAGTAATGAGAATATTAATAGCCAACCCTCACACAAGTCCTGTATGTCAGCTCAATTCTAAGCACTTCACAGGAATTACCACATTTAAATTTCACCAGGATCTTGTGAATTTCACCAGGATCTTGTGAATCTCACCAGGATCTTCCTCATTTTACAACTGAGGGAGCTAAACTACAGATAAGTTGAAAAACTGGACCAATGTCACACACCTAATAAGTGGTAGAGCAGTGATTCAAACCCAGGAGCCTCTGATGCCTGTCTGTCTACCTCTGGAGCCTGCACTGTTAGCCACTAGCATATCTGAGAAATTTAAAACTCTGAAGTCAATGTCAAGTCAACCCAAGGGCAGTGAACACCCCCAGAGCCTGGATGGAGGTGCGGAAATACCATCTTCTGTTTAAAGGAGCAAGGATGTAAAAATAATTAAAAAATAAAAATAAATTTAGAAAGTAAAAGAAATTAAGAAAACAAAACAAATGTCAAAAATAAAAAAGGAACCAGGCTGATTTAAAGTCTGAGGCAGGAAGTAAACAAGAGAAACTTGAAGCATCTTGTCATATAAATGACAAGGAAGATTTTAAAGACCACTAGCATCATTCCAGTGAAGAGGAACTAAAAAGCCTCTTGATGAAAGTGAAAGAGGAGAGTGAAAAAGTTGGCTTAAACCTCAACATTCAGAAAACTAAGATCATGGCATTTGGTCCCATCATTTCATGGGAAATAGATGGGGAAACAGTGGAAACATTGTCAGACTTTATTTTTTCAGGCTCCAAAATCACCGAAGATGGTGATTGCAGCCATGAAATTAAAAGATGCTTACTCCTTGGAAGGAAAGTTATGACCAACCTAGATAGCATATTCAAAAGCAGAGACATTACTTTGCCAACAAAGGTCCATCTAATCAAAGTTATGGTTTTTCCAGTAGTCATGTATGGATGTGAGAGGTGGACTGTGAAGAAAGCTGAGCGCAGAATTGATGCTTTTGAACTGTGGTGTTGGAGAAGACTCTTGAGAGTCCCTTGGACTGCAAGGAGATCCAACCAGTCCATCCTAAAGGAGATCAGTCCTGGGTGTTCATTGGAAGGACTGATGCTGAAGCTGAAACTCCAATACAAGCTGAAACTCCAATACTTTGGCCACCTGATGTGAAGAGTTGGCTCATTGGAAAAGACCCTGATGCTGGGAGGGATTGGGGGCAGGAGGAGAAGGGGACGACAGAGGATGAGATGGCCGGATGGCATCACCGACTCTATGCACATGAGTGAGTAAACTCCGGGAGTTGGTGATGGACAGGGAGGCCTGGTGTGCTGCGATCCATGGGATTGCAAAGAGTCAGAAACGACTGAGCAACTGAACTGAACTGAACTGAGCATCATTCCAAAAGGACTCCAGAGCCAACCTAAAGAGTTTCCCATTAGCCAAAGGTGTGAGAATTTTTGCAGCAATAGGAATAGCAAGAGCAGAAGATTGAAACATATGAATATGTTTAAATATGTTTAATTATGAGTTCCTTAGTGATGCTCAAAAAATTCATCACATTTGAATGATAATTGAGAAGCAGTTTATTAGCATTTCACCTTTCTGTAACTCCTAAACAGCTAATGGATCTAGACATTGAGCATCACTGACTACCATACTTAGTTACTCAGTTGTGTCCGGCTCTCTGCGACCCCAAAGACTGTAGCCTGCCAGGCTCCTCTGTCCATGGGGATTCTCCAGGCAAGAATATAGAGTGGATTGCCATGCCCTCCTCCAGGGGATCTTCCCAACCCAGGGATCGAAGCCAGGTCTCCTGCATTGCAGGCAGATTCTTCGCTGTCTGAGACACCAGGGAAGCCCCCTAGCATAATACAAAGAAAGACAACCAAATATTATTCACCTCTTGGTGGAAGAAGGAAGAAGTTACCACTACCCCATGAAAAAATCCTGTCCCAAAGTCTGAATTTCAGCAAGTTTCTCATTCCAACTACCAATTTCAGAAGATACAGAGGACAGAGGAGCATCTTATACTACACTGTGGAAATACCAACAGCAGAGACTCAGATTGTAGGAAATGCTACAGGACAAATGACTTGATTTTGTCAATAGATAAGTGAAGTCGCTCAGTCGTGTCTGACTCTTTGCTACCCCATGGACTGTAGCCTACCAGGCTCCTCTGTCAATGGGATTTTCCAAACAAGAATATTGGAGTGGGTTGCCAATACCTTCTGCATGTCAATAAATAATTTACAAGAAAAAATAAGAGGGGGGAAGCTTACAGGTTAAAAGAGACTTAAAGGGCATATCAACCAATTGCAATGTGTGGACCTTATTTTTTAAATTGTAAAATAAATTCTATTTATGAAAAATTGGTAATTCAAATAATGACTGAATATTTGATGTTAAGGAAATATTGTTAATTATATTAGGTGTAATAATGATATTACAACTGTTATTTTAAAAGTCTTCTCTTTTACTGATGAAGAATATGTTCTCTGAAATTTGCTTCAAAATAATATGCAAGGAAATGGGGGGTACACACTATTTCAAAGAATGCATGAGTAATTTGGCTCAAAATAGTTTAGATACTAAGATGAAATGAAACTTATCGCTTGTGATTTTAATGTGTGCCATTTCTATGTGATGCAGTGGTGTGAAAAAGATAAATTTGAGTAACTTATGTTAAAATAAAACGTGAGAACCCTGAGCTAGGAATAGGAAGATGAAAACCAGATGGTAGTGTGTCAAGACGTATCAAAGGCAATAATGTATAATGGTTTGGCAGCTGTCATTTCAGTAGACTCATTTACAACTCAACACTAGAATTTTAGGTCCAAATTAATGAACTCTGCCTAAATCTTTACCACAATGTCACCAACAGGTATTGAGTACCTACTCTGTGCTAGATACTTGGAACTGACAGGTTTTTGCCTCTAACAGGAAGAAAAGGGAAATAGGACATTGCCAGCCCTAATCCAAAATGACTGGAGACATGACACTTAGTATAGTACTGGGGTCCACTCTGTCTGGGGTGGTGAGAGCTGGAGAGATAGTCTTTGGTGCGATTCCATTAGGCAGAGAAAGGGACTGGGAGAAGGGCTGTCTCACAGAAGGAAAGGCCTGGAGACTGAGGATGATAAGGCAGAGCCCTGAGTGCTGCAAGCCCCGCCCCTGTGTGGTCCTTGGTTCCACAGACCCCACCCCTTCCCTAGGGAATCTCATTTTTCAAGCTCTAATCTACATGCTAATGATTCAGAAATTCTTGTGTCCAACTTTGACCTCTCTCCTGAATGATATGTCCAAATGCCTGCTCTTCATTATGGATTTCACCTCAAATTCAACATGTCCAAAAATTGAACTCGTACCTTTCCCCCCAAACGTACCCTCTCTCTCCTACTCCTGATGACTATGCAGGTGTCCAAGATACAAATGTTCCAGACTCAGGAGCCCTCATGTTCTATGCCTCCACCTTCTAAAGGTTTCTTGAAGCCACCACCTCCTTTCCCCACTGTGCTTGCCTCAGTTCAAGCCTAGCATCTCTTGGATAATAACAAATGTCTTCTAACTGCTCCTTCTATCCAGCTTCTTCTCATTCAGATCCATTTTCCATCCTGTGATCAGAGTATTAGTGTTCCAAGCTTCCCTCATCAGGAATAGCCAAAATGCTTGTTACAAATGTAGATTACCAGGCCTTTGTCTGGACATTCTGAGTCTGTGGGTCTGGATTGAGGCCTAGGAATCTGTTTTTATAACATGGGCCCTTAATTAGTATTATCATTGGGGCAGTTTGAACACACATCCCTGTTACCATGCTTGTAAGACCACCCTATATCAGTGTTTTAAAGAACTTATTTAAAGGTGATTTCCAGTAAGAAGTAGAGTTTATGTTGCAAACCAGTACGTGCAAATATTTGTGTGCAGTCAGAGAAACTAAATGTCCAGAAAACTAATTTTTTTCTCCTCTATTCTCTTTTACTCTAACATAATGATAGTCGGGGCACACTAAATGGATTTTAAGACCCACAGCTTGAAAACAGTGTCCGGTGGATTAATATCCAAGTTCTTTAGCTTGTTTTAAGCTAAATCATCTAGCTCTTATTCATGTTTTGCAAATAGTCACGTGTTGCTTCATAGTCAAGGCTTCCTCTGCCTAGAACTTCTCCTGGCCTCTTGGTGAACTTTTTTCTTGCTTCCAGTCTCTGCTCTGATACCACTTCCCCTGTGTAGTCTCCTCTGGAGACACTGAGGGACTTTGGCTTAGATGCTCCATTTGCAATCTGTACACATCCAAGTTAATCCCTAGCACATCTACCCTGAAGTGAAGTTGCTCAGTCGTGTCCAACTCTTTGCAACCCCATGGACTGTAGCCTATCAGGCTCCTCAGTCCATGGAATTTTCCAGGGAAGAGTACTAGAGTGGGTTGCCATTTCCTTCTCCAACATCTCCCCCACAAGCCTGCAATTACCTGTTTACAAGGCTTGTCACTCTAACCTCCCTACACTTCTTGAGTGTAGGGAACACTTTCTCAGCAGTTTCTGTATTCCAGGGCCAAGAGGGATGACCATCACAGGACAGAAGTTTGGTTAACAGTAACCCACACAGCATTCATGAAGGGATGAGCAGGGTGTGAGCGATGAGTGCTAGTGCCAAACCCAGAGCTCAAGGAGCTGGGATGAAAAAGTAGCTTATAACCAGTAGTAGCCTACATGTGATGCTGGAAAGCTTGGACTTTATTTTCCAATGAAAACAAAGGGCTTTTTTTTTTTTTTGGGTTTTTGTTTTTTTCTCCTAAGTGAGATTATTTGACTAGAGAAAGGCTATGACTAGAGCTTGTTTTAGAAAGACAGCTTTGATGGTGTAATGGAGAATACTAAGGAGGGACTGGACTTGGACTTGAGGCTGTAGAGATGATGTGAATGAGAAGTTGGGTCTGGGACTATATTAGGTGAAACCCAATGGCTGGTAGGATGCCAGGGGTGAGAGAGTGAATAATCAAAAATGACTGGGAACTTCAGCCAAGGCATAGAAGTCAACAGCAGTGATGAGTCACATTGATCGTATGTCCCTTTTTTATGGTGTGATGAGAACAGCACTTTCCCTCAGTGGTCTTTTATCCAGTAACTCATCACTTTAGTCTAATTATGAGAAAAACATCAGATGAATCCCAAAGGAGAGACAGTCTACAAGATACCTGGCAGTCCTCAAAACTGTCAAGGTCATCAAAAACAAGGAATGCTTCAGAAACTGTTACTGCTTAGAGGAGGAGCCCAAGGAGACATGACTGAGTGCAACGTGACACCCTGGATTGGATTCTAGAACAGAAAAATGACATGACAAATCTGAATAATGTATTGACTTTAGTTAATAATATCACATCATCATTGGTTTGTTAACTGTAACAGATGTACCCCCACTAATCTAATAAAACTGGCTTGGAGGTGAGTAATGCTGTAATTAACATCATGATATTGCATGGCTGTTACATATTATGGATGGTGGGTGAGGTGTAGGAAATACAGGGGAGGAGTCTTGTGGAGTAGCAGATAATTCTAAGACCATTGTTGTTTCGCTGCTATTCAAAATCTGAAGGTTCTTATGTAAATATTCTTGCTATGCATCTCTTACTGCTACTTCTGGATGTTAATACTCAAGTCTATCTTAAGTCTACTTCAATTCTTTGCCTGTCCTAACTCAGTTAACTCTAAGGTCACACATACATCAGCCCAGTGCTAACATTTTGGTTTCCTGTAACTGGAACTGTATTCCACCAGATTGTCTAGTGGTTGGCTCTTCCTTATCATTCAGCTCAAATATTCCCTCCCCAGAAAGCCTCCTTTGACTATCTGCTCTCAAGCAGCCCCTCCCCAGTCATTGCTTTGCATTGCCCTGCTGTGTTTTCTTCACAGCTCTTGCCGCTACCTAAGATTTCCTTGTTTGTTTTGTTTATTGTTAATGGTAGATCTCCCCACTGGAATCCAAGTCCCACCAAGAAGGCAGAACCTCATCTGCTTTGTTATTTCTCTGTCCATAGCAATACCTGGACCTGGTGATGCTCAGAAAATATCTGCTAAGTGAATTTATGTAAATCACTGTCTTAGCTCAGGCTGCCAAGACAAAACCCCATAGACAGGGTGGCTTAGACAACAGACCCTTCTGCCTCAGTTCTGAATGCTGGGCAGGTCCAAGATCAAGGTGCTAGCTGATTTGGTTCCTGGTGAAAACCCTCTTCCTGGCTTGCAGATGGTTTTCTTCTTGCTGTGTCCTCACATGGCAGAGAGAGAGAGAGAGAAAGCTTATAGAGCCATCCATTATGGCTCCATCTCCTCTGCCACACAGGTACCTTAGTGTAGGATGCTAGTGACTGTTTCCATGTCCTGCTCATACTCCCTTTTTAAAAAGACTGAATGCAAGAAAATGTTTCTCTGTATAATTTCTTCCCCAATTCCTTTTCTCTTTAGACAAAGCAAAGCATGCAGATAGCAGAAGCATAGTTAAATGAAATGCACCTTTTCCTTGGCACATCTTGGAGAGGAATTAAGTAAAGGACTGCTGGGATCAGGGGAGGGCGGAACTGGCTACATTTACCCTATTACCCTTTTCTTCTTAACACATTTTCTTTTGCTCCTTCTTTCTTTATCTCTGATTCTCTTCTAATTCCCCTGGTCTGCTGGGGGTGAGTTGTGGGTGTCCTTGCACACTCCAGTGAGATACAGGCCTTGCTCTGGGAGAAACATCACCTTTAAGCTGGGCTGGGGGACCCCTTAGGGGTTATGGGGACAGGACCTCCCTCAATGATAAGAAATGCCTTTCTGGCCTAAAAAAAGGTATTAGCAGGAGAAAGAAAAACACTTTCTTCAGGCCCAGGATCTTATTGCTTAATTTATATATAAATATTTGGGGCTAACCCAGTGACTCAGCAGTAAAGACTCTGCCTGCAGTGCAGGAGATGCAGGTTCAATCCCAGATCAGGAAGTTCCCCTAGAGGAGGAAATGGCAACCCACTCCAGTATTCTTGCCTGGGAAATCCCATGGACAGAGGAGCTTGGTGGGCTACAGTCCATGGGGTCAAAAAAGAGTTGGATACAACTTAATGACTAAACAACAAATATATATATATATAACAATATATTTGTACATGTGTTTTCAGCCACTTAGAAGTCGATGGCAGTCCAAATGTATTTTTGAACACTTCAGCCACAGAATCTGTTGAACTAGGTTGTTTACAGGTATTTACTAAGTACAAATAAAAATTTTGCATTACATTAAAAAAAAATGAGTATGTGTAACCTTCATTCACTACAATAGCTGTTACTATAATCTGTAGCCTCATGAATGTGCATCATCAACCATCAGAAGCATTTTCAACCAAGCAGAACAAGGCAAGTCCCTCATCATGTGCTGTTTACACACTCACACGCTCATACACAGGCACATGATAATTTATGTTAGTTTTCAGGATCCTATCCCACTCCAGTACTCTTGCCTGGAAAATCCCATGGACGGAGGAGCCTGGTGGGCTGCAGTCCATGGGGTTGCTAAGAGTCTGACACAACTGAGCGACTTCACTTTCACTTTTCACTTTCATGCATTGGAGAAGGAAATGGCAACCCACTCCAGTATTCTCACCTGGAGAATTCCATGGACAGGGGAGCCTGGCAGGCTACAGCCCATGCGGTCGCAAAGAGTCAGACGTGACTGAATGACTAAGTACACATCAGGATCCTAAGCAGCATTGAACTGATAAGTAAAAAAGTGAACTTTTTTAGTCATTAACTGTGGTTAGTGACTAAAAGTCAAACACAAATGTTTTACCCTTTGGGAAAAGGTCTGAAAAAAATGTAATGGCAAGAGCAAAACATTTCAACAAAGTTACAGAAAGAGACAAAGCAAGTACTTGGAAAGAAAGAAGCTTTCTTTGTGTGGGAATTTTCCTTGCACCCCTGCCAGCTCTAGCAAGGCCTCTGCCTTTCCCAGGGGAGGCCCCAGGGCATCCACAGGTAGCCGTGGTCCGTTCCATCTGACAGGGAAACAGTTAAATGACAAAACTTAGATGAGTGAGGCCGTTAGCAGATGCCGCAGTTTAGGATGGCTTTTGGTGGAGGGAAAGCAGACGACAAGCGCAGCTGGGACGTGTTCTTTCGCACATGGAGGCTGTTCTGTGCCTGGTGCTGTTCTAGGAGTTGGAGATAAGAATCTCTCCCTTCAGCCGGCTCATATTCTCCCTAATAGGGAGAGAAAGATGAAAAATATGTAGTCAAACAACAAATATGTGTCATCAGGAAATAAAACAAGGTAAAATGTAGAGTGACGAGTGAGCAGGTTTGGGGATTGCAGTAGCTAAGCAAAAATTTATGGGAAAAGCATTCTAGGCAGAAGAACAAGTACAAAGGCTCCAAGGGAAGAGGAAGCACCGTGTGTGTGTGTGTGTCTGTGTCTCTGCTTTTAGAAGACTATTATTATTATTATTATTTTCTTTCTGCCTTTCACCAAATCCAAGTGGTCATTTTTATCCTGTTTTGCTTACCAGGCCCTTTTGTGGAAAGCTGTAGACCTCACCCCCCAAAAAAATGTATGTAAAGGAACAGTAATTGTCAAGGTTCCTAAACTCTATCCACAGAGCCCAGGTTAAGGACTCTCCCCTTAGGTGCGATGAGATGGTTGAAAGAAGTGGGGAGGGAGTTTGGAGCTCGGGATTATGATGATGAACTATTGCTTCTTTGGAGAAGGAAATGGCAACCCTTTCCAGTATTCTTGCCTGGGAAATCCCATGGGCAGGATAGCCTGGCAGGCTACATGGGGTCACAAAGAGTCGAACATGACTGAGCCACTGAGCACACGTTGCTCCTTTGGCGGAGCAGTGGCCCTGGTGTGGGAAGGCATGGTCTGGCCTCACTGCAGAGTCCTGTAAATACGGACTCTGTTTTTCCCTGCTTGGTCTTCATCACAGCTTAGAGTGTGTGGCGACATGTAAAGTTTATTTGAAAATGCTAGACTTCCCTGGTGGTCCAGTGATTAAGAATCTGCCTGCCAATGCGGGGGACATGGGTTAGATCCCTGGTCCTGGAAGAGCCCACATGCTGTGGAGTAACTAACCCCACACCCCTAGAGCCCATGCTCTACAACAGGAGAAGCCTTGTAAACTATAAACACAGCAAGCCACACGGCAAGCCTTCCTGTTCCCTCTTCCATACAGTGAGGTGTCTGGATTAAATGATTTCTGTAGGTACCTTCTGACTTTAATTCCTTGTTTGTCTCTCCCTTGCCAGCCCCATATCATGTGCTGTTAGTTATTAGATCCAAGGAGTGCCCTGCTCAGAACATGTTCCAATATATATTCCTCCTGAGAGAATATATGAGAAAATAATATATAATAAAAGATTTTGATGTGCCATTAGTCCAAGTCAAAAGCTATTAAAGAGTATTATCAAGTCACCTGACAGTTAATCCAAAAGAACGCATGTGTGGTTTGCATTTTTATTTGTTTTTTATTTTATTTTTAAAAATTTACTTATTATTTTTGGCTGCACCGATTCTTCGTTGCTGTGCACAGGCTTTCTCTAAGTGCGGCGAGCAGGGGTTACTGACTAGTTGCAGTGCCCTCTAGTTTCTTCGCATTGAGGTGGCTTCTCCTGTTGTAGAGTGTGGGCTCTAGGGGCGTGGGGTTAATTACTCCACAGCATATGGGCTTTTCCCGCACCAGGGATCTAACCCATGTCCCCCGCATTGGCAGGCAGATTCTTAATCACTGGACCACGAGGGAAGTCTAGCATTTTTAAGTAAACGTTACATGTCCCCACACACTCTAAGCTGTGATGAAGACCAAGCAGGGAAAAAGTGGTCATTTCCACTTTCCCTTCCTTTCCATATGTCCTTGGACATGGATCAGTCCCCTCTGTGGACTGGGCCCTAGGGATACCAAACTGTTCCTAGAGTTGGTCTCTGCCTCCCAGCAGCTCATAGTCCCAGCTGGACAAAGATAACGTAAACCACTAAGTGCAATGAGAAAACTGCTCTAGCTGGACACGAGAAGCCAAGAGGAACACTCCCCAACCTAGGCTGTTGAGACATCTGCATGTACGTACAGTCAGGCAGATTCCTGGGCCCTACTTAGATGAAGCGTCCTGGTGTTTTAAAACCACAGCTCTGGGGGCACAGAGAAGGGGAATGAGGCTGTCTTTTTCTTTGTAAGTGTTCATGTGTGCATGTGTGCATGCTAAGTCGCTTCAGTCATGTCCGACTCTGTGACCCCGTGGACTGTAGCCCTCCAGGGCTCCTCTGTCCATGGGATTCTCTGGGCAATAATACTGGAGTGGGTTGCCATGCCCTTCTCCATTTGTAAGTGTATGTATTTATAAATTATTTGGAAAACTTAAGAGAGTTATTAAGAATATTACATACCCATTTTTTTGACAAACATTGTTTAAAAACCTGACCATACAAATGATCTGGAGTAAGGACATACTTGAAATCAGCTGGTAGCAGTATAAGCTGGTATGACTACTTTGGAAAACAATTTTGGCAATATCTGGTATAATTGGAGACATGCATATACCATAATTCAACCATTTCTCTCTAGAGAAATTCCTGTGTAAAGGTACAAAGATACATATATAAGTAAGAACAGTCTTTGCATCATTTATCATTGTGAAAAAATGGGAGCAATCACATCAACAGAATTCAAATTTGCAAAATCAGAATGTTTTATAGCAGTGAAAGAAAATATATTGGGCTATTTTTTATCAAATAGATAAATCTCAAAAACTAACTTGAATTTTCAGCATACCATTTATAGGAACTTTTTATAAATGGAAACCAAAGTTATGTATTGTTGTGGATCCATATGTTGTAAAATTAGAATGTTGAAAAGATAACCATAATGATGCTAATGAATATGTGGGACATCTGGAAACCTCATCAATTGCTAGTGATGTGTCAGTTTACTTCAGTTCAGTCACTCAGTCGTGTCCAACTCTTTGCGACCCCATGAATTGCAGCATGCCAGGCCTCCCTGTCCATCACCAACTCCCGGAGTTCACTCAAACTCAAGTCCATCGAGTCGGTGATGCCATCCAGCCATCCCGTCCTCTGTCATCCCCTTCTCCTCCTGCCCCCATTCCCTCCCAGCATCAGAGTCTTTCCCAATGAGTCAACTCTTTGCATGAGGTGGCCAAAGTATTGGAGTTTCAGCTTTAGCATCAGTCCTTCCAACGAATACCCAGGACTGATCTCCTTTAGGATGGACTGGTTGGATCTCCTTGCAGTCCAAGGGACTCTCAAGAGTCTTCTCCAACACCACAGTTCAAAAGCATCAATTCTTCGGCACTCAGCTTTCTTCACAGTCCAACTCTCACACCCATACATGACCAATGGAAAATCCATAGCCTTGACTAGATGAACCTTTGTTGGCAAAGTAATGCCTCTGCTTTTGAATATGCTATCTAGGTTGGTCATAACTTTCCTTCCAAGGAGAAAGCGTCTTTTAATTTCATGGCTGCAGTCACCATCTGCAGTGATTTTGGAGCCCCAAAAAATAAAGTCTGACACTGTTTCCCCATCTATTTCCCATCAAGTGATGGGACCAGATGCCATGATCTTAGTTTTCTGAACGTTGAACTTTGAGCCAACTTTTTCACTCTCCTCTTTCACTTTCATCAAGAGGCTTTTTAGTTCCTCTTCACTTTCTGTCATCTGCTTCACTTTCTGCCATAAGGGTGGTGTCATCTGCATATCTGAGGTTATTGATATTTCTCCCGGCAATCTTGATTCCAGTTTGTGCTTCTTCTAGCGACTAGTACAATCACTGCTGTTTGGCAGTTTCCAGTCAAATTGAATATGTGCAGATGTGTACAGAAATTTCACCTCTAGGTATGTACTAAACAGAAATACATAGATGGGCTATGAATCATGTGTAAGAATGTTCATAGCTGCACTGTTCACAGCATTCCCAAACTGGGGGAAAAAAAAACCCAAATTGTCACCTGGATGAACAAATTGTATTAAATTTATACAGTGAAATATATAACAGCAACAGGACTAAACAAAGTGGTGGATTAATCTCACAGACATAATGTAGAGTAGAGGAGGCCAGACACAAAAAAGCACATCCAATAGGACTCCATTTATATAAAGGTGCAAACCAGGCAAAATTGGTTGATGGTGATAGACATCTGGATGGTGGTAACCTTCGGGGAAAAGGTGGTAGCTGCAGGCTCCCTAAGGGACTTCAGAGATGCCAGTTAGTTCCACTTCTTGGTTTCAGTAGCAGTTACATGGGAGTATTCATTTTGTGAAAATTTGTTGAACTGTAAATTTATAATCTGGATAGCATGCTATACATTAATCAAAGTTACAACAAAAACAAGCTTACATGTGCTTATAGACCGTCAATTCCTGAAATTGGTCTACAGCTTTATATTCCTGTCCTGGCTGATAAGACAGGCACCTTAATCTTTGTTTCCAATTTAGATGAATGGGAAATTGAATTCAATTAAAATAGCTGCTGTCCTTGAGAGCCAATGACACTTCTGTGTGTGGCGTGTATTTGATAGCAAGGGCTTGAAGTTGGAAGTCTTGACTTTTCTGAATTCTATTAACTAGTCATCTATTAACTCTGTGATCTTAGACATGTCATAATATTCTCTCTAGCCTTAGGTTTGACTCAATGAGGACTACAATAATGGCTTGTTGTGAAGATCACACAAGATATATCTATGAACATATGTTTTAAACCTTAGAGCTACAAAATTGATTTATTATGATCCAAAAAATGTATAGTGAGATGATACTCATGTCCCATAAGGTCTGACTTCAGACAGAAGCTGGGGTCTTTAATGATGTGCATCAAAGGATGGAATGAGCCTGGACAGGATCTGAAACACAAATTCATTTTTTTCTGTGTAGGTGGGGGAATGATTATGCAATGGTTAACTTTATAATGTCAACTTGGTTGAGTGTGGTGCCTAGTTGTTGAATCAAACATGTCTAAGTATAGCTGTGAGGTATTTTTTTTTTTAGATGAGACTGACATCTCTATCAGTAGACTTTAAAGGAGATTAGCCTTTGTTATATGAATGTACATTGCCAGTCAGTGGAAGGCCTTAAGAGAAAATACCAAGACACCTTCATGAGGAAGAGATTCTGCCTCCATGCAGCCTTCAGATCAAAGGCTGCAATGTCAGCTTTCTGCCATGCATATTTCCTTCTTGCCAACCCCACAATTGCATGAGCCATTTCTTTAGATTAAATCTCTGTATATTTCTCTCTCTATATATATCCTTTAACTTTGTTTCTATGGAGAATCCTGACTAATACAAGTTAGGTGAGGGAAGGTTGGCAGTAGGGTAAGAGGGAAATTTTTATGGCTGTCAGAGAAAAGAAGATCCAAAGCCCTTTTAAAAAGTGAATTCTGTAGGCTGGGGTGAACTGCTTTCTCTGGATTACTTATGAAAGTGCAGTGTTTCCTCTTACAATTCTCCTTAATTTTGTATTATTTAAGTGAACATTTGTGTGTGTGTGTGCTTCGTCTCTCAGTTGTTTCTGATTGTTTGCGACCCCATGGACTGTAGCCATGGAAATTCCATGGGATTTCTCAGGCAAGAATACTGGAGTGAGTTGCTATTTCTTTCCTCAGGGGATCTTCCTAACCCAGGGATTGAGGCTGTGTCTCCTGGGCCTCCTGCATTGCAGTGGATTCTTACCCACTGAGCCATCGGGGAAGGTTTCCCTATTTTAAAAAAACTAGCATTTTTACTTCCAATATATGTGTGTGTGTCTTTAAACATAGTTAAGGTCATTCTGTGTGCACATATTCACATCCTGCTTTCTGTTGTTCTTTAGTCACCAAGTCGTGTCTGACTTTTTTGCGACCCCATGGACTGTAGCCCACCAGGTTCCTCTGTCCATGGGATTTCCCAGGTAAGAATACTGGCTGTTGCTGCTGCTAAGTCACTTCAGTCGTGTCCGACTCTGTGCGACCCCATAGACGGCAGCCCACCAGGCTCCCTGGCCCCTGGGATTCTCCAGGCAAGAACGCTAGAGTGGGTTGCTATTTCCTTCTCCAATGCATGAAAGTGAAAAGGGAAAATGAAGTCGCTCAGTCGTGTCTGACTCTTAGCGACCCCATGGACTGCAGCCTACCAGGCTCTTCCGTCCATGGGATTTTCCAGGTGAGAGTACTGGAGTGAGGTGCATTTTCTTCTTTAGGGGGATCTTCCCAACTCAGGGATCAAACCTGTCTCTTCTACATTGCCAGGCTGATTCTTTACCACTGAGCCACCAGAGAAGTCCCCATTCTGCTTTTACATTATATAAATGCTTAAATGTAAGCATTTTTGAGTGTGTGACAAACTGTCAGAAGTATCGCTTTTAATGACAGCATATCCTACTTAATGTTATTAATTATTCATTCAGTACCTTTGGTTATTGATGCATTGATTATTGTTACTACTGTTTTAAATCATAATACAGCAAAGTTTAGTGGGTAAAGCACAAACTTTGGAGACTTTAAACCTGAGCCTGAATTTCAGAAATGCTACTTAGCTGTATAATTCAGGGCAAGTCACTCAACCATTTCAGTGTGAGATGAGGCTGCTACTACTTTACTTTATAATGATTAGCTGAGAAAACATATAAGATGCCTAGTGGAATACCTGGACATGGTAGGCATTCAGTAAATGATAAATATAAAATTTCCAGTCAACTGTAAAGTCCCCAAGAGCAAGCAATGATTTTATTATTTCCAACACCTAATCTGGTTTATGGTACATTGTACTCAGTACAATATGTATTTGTTGAACTATTGACTGCTTTAGTGAGCTTTGCAGAAATGTAGGATTATTTTCTTAAGTGGAATTACTAGGTCAAAGGAAGGCCTTTTAAACGTGGTATAGATTGATCTCCTAAAAGGTTTGACTCAATCTAAGTGCTGTTATACAAACAGGAAATGTATTTATGAGTGAAAGCAGCAGGCCTCGTCTGCTATGAGTCATGACTGTAGTCATAACCAGGGCCTTGGCTTTGAGTCCCACTGCCACCAGTTTCCCGTCCTCTAGGGAAGGGAACAAACCAGGGCCACCAGGCCATGGGCAGGTAAAACTGGCTAGTCACCAAGATTGGCTTGTTAGAGCAACCCACCATGGGACTGCCTGTTTTAGGAACTTATTTGGGAGTGTGGTGGTGTAGTTCTGGGGGCTGCTTCTGATCTGGGTGTTCTCCAGTCCTTCACATGGAGGGGCTAAATGTATCTCCAGTAACATTTTAGTTGTGACGTAAGTTCTGACTGTGTAGGAAACAATGATGAGGTGATTATTTACTGTTGCTTTTATGGAAAACCAAAGTATCAGGTGAATGAGCCTTGGTTCCTATATTAACAAGCACCCGGGACACAGCTCTGTCAGCCTGATCTGAGCTCCAATCCAGGACATGATAGAGCCAGTAAGAAACAAGTCTGTATAGTTTCAGAAATTACAATCTTAAAGAAGACAATTTTTTTGCATATTTATGCCTAGAGATTGCATCAAAGACTGAAATTCAATTTGGGCCTTCTATTAAGAAAAATGCCCACTGCTGGGAACAATAGAACGGCAGTAGTATTTCAAGTCAGCATGAAGATAAAGAACAGAATTTATGTGTGTTCAGGCCTCCTTTCCCCCACACTTGGTAAGAATGAATTCACAATCTTGATAAGCAGAAAGGAAGGACATTCCATTTTTTTCTATCACTGAGATTTGCAATTAGTGCAATAATCAAAAATGTTTAATATTCAAAATGTCTGTTCATTTATACACATATAATTCTGTGTTGCAAATGTGACATTTAAATTAGACAAAGAATGAGTTTGGGGTTCCTTTTCTTGTGGGTAGTATCTTAAGAGAAGGGGAAGGCCATGTACCCTTTTGAGAGATCTAAATGTAGAAAGAAAAAAAAAGTATCATGTCACCACTCCCTTTTGAAAGAAATTTTTTTCTTTTTCATTTTTAAGACCAAAAGATTTTTGAAAGATAAAGCATATCTATTCTCTACCCAGTGTAAAGTAAATTATTTAAAATCAATTTAATTAAATCTCACTAAAGAGATACCATCAAAAGCATAGTTTGTGATATGCATCATACATATAAATGTGCAAAACACTGTAGTTTATTGGATATAAATAAAAGAGAAAGGACCATGTGCCCTATACATTAGGAAAGCTAGAATACTTTAAAAGAAGATGAAAAACTCTTCTTAGTAGAAAGGTGGTTTCAGTCTACTCAATTTTTCCTATCCTTTCTTCAGTTCCCTTTGCTTTCAATAGAGACTTGTCATTGAAATTCTCTCAAAGAAGAGTTTGAAGCATAATCATGTTTGAAATGAAACAAGTTCTATTCTTGGTATGGGTAACTGAGGAATGTGGGGCTAAGGCCTTAAAAGAGGATATGAAAGTTGTGAGTCTGACACAGGATGTGAGAAATACCCTGATAGAGATGAAATATGACAACAGAATCATGGGAACTGATATGAACATGCCCTTTTCACTCAGATACAAGGATTCACGTTTCTTTCTTTTTTTGTATAAAATTAAATTTGACTTAGTACCTCCACCCAACCAGGATAATTGGAAATCCACTCAGTGTGGAACCACTCCCTACACTCATAAGTGAGGGTCCCTTCCTTTTCCCTTGAAATTAAACAAAAATACAGTTGTCCCTTGGTACCCACGGGAGATTTCAGGACCCCCAGTGGATATCAAATTCTGTGAATTTTCACCTCCCTTAGCCAGCCGGCCGTATGCATGGGATCCACATCTGTTGATAGGGAAGGCCGACTCTAATGCAAGCTACATAAAGCTCACCCTGTACCAGGCCCTGTTCTAACATATTAATTCATGTTAGCATCACAACTCTCTAAGGCAGGTCATGGTATTGTACTCACTTTTAAATTGAATAAACTCTGGTCTAGAGAGTAGCTTGCACTAGATCACCTGGCTAGTAAGGGGCCAGGATTTGGACTCAGGCAATCTGTGGCTTGGGCATCTGTTCTCTTAATGATAATACCAATCCCAGAGCTTCTGCATTTCAGGAACATTGGGACAGGACTCTCGGTCCCTTCAATCCTAGGCGCTGTCTTTCTGTAGCAGAGTTCAGGTCTGTGGGTCCACGATCTGACGCCCAAAGTCAGAAAACTGGCGGCCCGAGATCATTTCTGACAGCAGACAAGCTTGGTTCAATGAGTGTAGTACCTTTCAACACTCTGAATTAATTACCAACATTCAAAATACAGAGAATTCACTACAAAGTCAAAATTTCTAGCTTTTATTGAAAGATCACAACGTGTGGAAGTACCCCAATGTTCACACTGGAACAGAGGCTGGGACTCACTGTCTTCTGCCTGCTTACACAAGAACTTGTGAACTACTTGCTCTTCCTGGTTTTATTCTTAGGCTGTTTATTCATCTAGTTTACCTGACAGATTCAGTAGTTCAGACTTGAAAAACAAAACAAAACAAAACCTTACCTACCCCTCCTTTGAGACAAGGAAGCTTAACCCTCCAGGACACAAAGATATGTCTGCCCTACCAAGAAATATGAGAGAGAAGAAATATGACTTGTTCCTTCGTGATACGTCAACCACCCAGACACAATTCATTTCTTACTAGCACTGGTATAATTTGTTGCTTTTATAAAGGCCAATATTGCTTTGGGTTTCCCCATCATCTTTCCAGGCACTGAGATTTGAAACCTTGGCAACCTTTTTGGTTGTTCCCTTGTCTTTGCCTAAAAGATCAATCAGCTGCCAACCCCCAGATTCCACCCAAAACCTTTGGTGCCCACAAGCTCCTCTATATTTTCTTTGTTCTCCTTCAAGATGCCGGCTTAATGAAGGCTCTTCTTACCCTGTGCCTGGACATCATAATCCATAACCTCTTGCTGGTCTACAGGCTCCAGTTTATCTTTTTGACTTTATTTTCCATTTTTCAATGCTCATCGTCGTCCTGAGTGCTCAGATGAACTCAACCTCTTTTTTTTTCCCAGTACCTGCCCTGGGTTTTTCTACTTCTGCTATCATTCCATTCTCTCAATCTAAAATTCCCTTCTTCCCCTTCTGTTTATTCAAATTTAACTCTCTTCTATAGCCTTAAATTTTACTTTCTCCTTGAATGTTAATGTGCTCTTACCTGAAAGTAATTACTGCTCCGCCAGATCCCCACAGCACTTTACATGCACCCCTTCTGAAGTATTCCCACTTTTACCCTATGTTTACAAAGTGTCCCTACTTGACAGGAAAGCTTTTGAAAGTATAGTTCTTTTTTTTTTTTTAAACCATTTGGAATGCTCATTTTGTTTTATATTGCCCACAACTCCCAGAATGGTGTCTTATAAGTATTTTCAGAAGGTTTTCAATATTTGTTGATGTAAGGGGAAAAAAGTAAGGCAGGCTAATGTTTCCTACAAAGCAAAGAAGTATTTAGGAATAGGAAATTGTTCATTTTTTGCTACTGTTCCTTTGCCTCGACAATATTAAAGAAGAATTGGAATATCATTTCTAAATTTATACTATTTGGCTTAAGAATAATATGGTAAAACTATTATTTCTAGCTTGATGTTTCCTTATTTTATGACACTCCTCTATGAGCTAGCTTTAGAGTCACTGTCAGCTTCTACAACATCCTGCAGAGCAGGTGAATTACTGAAGCACATCACCTTCATGAGTGTGAGTGTCTGAGAGAAGACTGGAAACTGATGTCAAGGATGGACGGGGTTAATATCACCAGCTAATTTCATTGCTTGAATTAGGCAGGTGAGTAGCTTTGGGGATATACTGTAGCTTTGACTTAGACTTACAAATGTAGCCTGGTGATGCGACTGGGGCAGGTGGCCCTAAGAGAATGTGGTAATGTGGGTGGTACTCCGGTTCTCATGTGGGAGACTGGGGCTCAGCTCCTGGCCCTGTCGCTTACCAATGAGTGATCCAGACAAGTTTATCACTCTCTTTCTTGGCCTTGAGGTGAAGAAAGTTGTGCTTTACCTCTCAAGTTTTTTTTCAGTTCTCAATATCTGTGAATCACACTGTGAGATTGTGATTTTCAATAAGTGAATTGGCAATTTTTTTCAGAAAACCATTGATGTGAGCAGTCTGGGAATTCTAGAGATTGTATTTTTAAGTGGTACCTAAGAGAAGAGGAACCAGAGATCAAATTGCCAACATCTGCTGGATCATGGAAAAAGCAAGAGAGTTCCAGAAAAACATCTATTTCTGCTTTATTGACTACGCCAAGCCTTTGACTGTGTGGATCACAATAAACTGTGGAAAATTCTGAAAGAGATGGGAATACCAGACCACCTGACCTGCCTCTTGAGAAACCTATATGCAGGTCAGGAAGCAACAGTTAGAACTGGACATGGAACAACAGACTGGTTCCAAATAGGAAAAGAAGTATGTCAAGGCTGTATATTGTCACCCTCCTTATTTAACTTATATGCAGAGTACATCTTGAGAAATGCTGGGCTGGATGAAGCACAAGCTGGAATCAAGATTGCCAGGAGAAATATCGATAACCTCAGATATGCAGATGACACCACCCTTATGGCAGAAAGTGAAGAGGAACTACAAAGCCTCTTGATGAAAGTGAAAGAGGAGAGTGAAAAAGTTGACTTAAAGCTCAACATTCAGAAAACGAAGATCATGGCATCTGGTCCCATCACTTCATGGCAAATAGATGGGGAAACAGTGGAAGCAGTCTCAGACTTTAATTTTCTGGGCTCCAAAATCACCGCAGATGGTGACTGCAGCCATGAAATTAAAAGACACTTACTCCTTGGAAGGAAAGTTATGACCAACCTAGATAGCATATTCAAAAGCAGAGACATTACTTTGCCAACAAAGGTTGAACTGAACTGAACTGAATAGCTCCCTGCAATTTTTGTATACATTGACACCAAGATAAATTTCATATAGATGTTACATGTTAGAATTTTGTTGAATTCCCCAAATTCTTCCCAGAAGATGTTGGGGCAGTCATTAACCCATTACCTTAAGTAAGCCAATTTGCTGTCCTATTCCCCTTTCTCCTTTGCTCTTACCCCTGTAGACAGCACATGAGAATTGAACTACTGTGACTGTTTCTTCTAATGATCACAACTAAAAGTTATGCTATTGCATATTTATGTTTTATTTTAAGTTGTTTGTAGACAATACCATAAACAGTTAACTATGATGAGATGCACACTGGATTATGAAACTGATACCCTTAGTTGTTTGATATTTATGGAGGGAAATGAATAATGAGATGGAGCTAAAGGTTATCCCCAGTTGGAAAGAGAAAGGTCCTCTAAGTGCATGCGTAGCAAGTAAGTCCATTTAAAAATGGTTTCTTTGGGAAGTAGGGCTAGTTAGAACTGTCTTGTTTTTTTTGTTGTATGGTGTGTACAATAAAACTTTTCTTTATGATTTATTTTAAAATATGTGAAGTGCAGCCTAGTCTCTTAATAGCATTGCCCAATGAAACTGCAGAAATAGATAATTATATTGGGGGATGGAAATTAGAAGAGGCAATTGAATAAGAGAAAAGATGGTGAAGCCCAGCAAATAAAAAAGCTTGTTTCAGGGGGTAGAGTTACGGAAAGAACACCAACAATTTATCTTTTGATTATTTGAATGAAATACGGCACATTTAAGGAAGTATAAAGCACAAATGGTAACTCTGAAAAAGACAAATAACAGCTATATTTGTGATCTTTATATTTAGAGATTTCCAAATTTGAAGATCATGTAAACATTCCTTTGGACAATGTCAAAATTAGAATGACTATCAAGTCTCATTAGGCATGTGCTCAAGTGCTAAGTGGTGGAGATATATCTAGAACACCGAGATGGCACCATGATAATTAAAGAAAAGAACTTCCTCAGAAAACTTATTGTCAGAAATGAAAGCTTTAAAAATGTGTGTGCCCTTTGATCCAGAAACTTCATGATCAAGCATGCATCCCAATCCCTTTTGGATTCTAAAGTCCTTAAACTAACTCAGTCACTGTAACACTGCTATGTCACAGTTATTTAGATTCATCTCTCCTGACTTATGATTCTCCCCTTTCTTCAGTAATAAATCCACAGAATCTCTCAAAAGATTTTGGGGTCTTATTTGTTTGGATCTTTCATTACAATCACAGCCATGGCTGCAGTGCTGGGATTATGATAAAGGCTTGGGTTACTGTTTGCTAAGAAGAGATGATCTAGAAATTCAGCATTTGAAGTCAGTGATTGCCTGTAGGATTTTTCATAGAATCAGACCACATTTGTTCTCTGCACCAGTAGTAGCAAGTGACTGATATTTTTAGTGGCAAACAGTCCCACTCCTACAGCATTAAGACCAATCATATGCAGTTAAAAGTAGAAAAGGTCACGAAACACTTTGAGGCTGCTTGTTAATGGGTTTCAGTTTTTGCAAAGAACATGACTTAATTACATATGAGTATATTTTCTCTTAACTTTTCAAAGCACTTTTACATCTCCTTTCATCATACTCTTATAATCTCCTGTACAGAAGGTAGGTGAGGTACTACTGCAGCCATTTGCGAAATGATGAAACCAAGACAAAGGCATTTAATTTTAGAGCAGTAGTAGGGAGCCTGGTGGGCTGCCGTCTATGGGGTCACACAGAGTCGGACACGACTGAAGTGACTTAGCAGCAGCAGCAGCAGCAGAGGACCCAAGGTGACTGACTCTGAGCTGGACATTTTCTCTTGTAGAATCCCCTGGTAACCAGTAATTATTACTATAGAAGTGAGGTAGATTGTGAAACTATTCCCAGGGACTCAGCTTGGGCTTACAGTTCTGCAGTTACATTAAAAAAAAAAAAAAAAAATCAGAGCAGCTGTTTGCCCTTGAAAGGAATGGAGGGTTTTCTGTGCTGAGGTAATAATATATCTAGACCAGTGGTTTTTAACGCGGGCCCATTGTGTCTCCTCCTCTCAACCTCTCCCCAAGGACATCTAGCAATGTCTGGAGACATTTTCGGTTGTCTTAACTGGGAGGAAGTATTACTGGCATCTCGTGGGTAGCAGCTAGGCCTCCTGCTAAATATCCTGCAAAACACAGGACAGTCTCACAGCAAAGAATTATCCTGTTCATAATGCAACCAGTGCTGAGACTTGAGGAACTCTGCTCTAGATCTCTTTGCTTTGGTTGATGGTGATCGGCATGCTCTCAATCGCGTGTTCAGTCTCTGCCATCAGAATTATATAAACTAATGATGGGCAAAACTTTTAAATAGAGAGTTCAGAAATGTGTTCTCTTTCCACTCTATATGGTGCTTCCTCTTAATTCTTCACCCCCTCTCTCAGTTCTTGCTCCCCAGTAGTCATCCTCCCCACCTCCCCGGCTTAATACATATTTCCATGTTTCCCCCTGCGCTTTTGATCTTTGACATCAAACTGATGTGGGATCACTCTGCTCTGACCCCTTTCACTTGCTCTCTGAGTGAGCACGTGGTCTGGGAAGAGACCAGGTAATGGGTGAAACTTCAGGCCCTTGGAGGCATCACCAGGAATGTTGATTGGGCCTCTCGGGGAACTGCCTATCTCAGAGCTTCTGCTATTATTTTGGAAAGAATGGTTGGGTGAGGGAGTGCCTTACAGAAAACCCACAGGCTAACTTTCCTAAAAGTAGAATAAACTTGTATGCTTCTCTTGGGAAGAGGGTAAGCAGCTGCATTCCACACTCCACTACGCATTGTAACCCCCTCTGCTTAATTTTAGTGAGCTATGCATAGATAGCCTCTGGCTATTCAGATATTTGTAGCTTGCTCTTAGACAATGGCAGAACTGAATGTACTAGGTAAGAGGAGCGATTGGAGTATTAAAGAGAGTTTTTGATTTGAGGGAGGGAAGGAGATAATTATTTTGGTATTTTATTTTCCAAAAGAATGCTGACATGGATGAGAAACATTATCCACATTTCAGTAATAAAGATTAGAACTACATATCCTAAAGAACTGATTTCTTGAATGTGATTAGAATAACCATGACTATTTTAATTAGTCTCAATAGGGTCAGCTCTGAACCAGGTGAAAGGTGTCGGTTTCTTCAGCTGAATTTTCACTTAGCTCAGCAGTTCTCAAAGTGTGACCTCCACATCCCTGGGGCCTCGTGAGATTCTTTCAGAGTGAGAAAGGTCCAAAATTTTTCATAATTATATTAAGAAGTTATTTGCTTTTCTTTTTTCTGTACCACTCTTCTCGCTCGTGTTGCAAAGGAAGGGTAATGAGAACCTGTAAGCTAACCCTCACCCAACCCTGGTGCCTCGGCACAAGTCAAAGTACTGGCTCTCCAGTGCACTAGCTGCCATTGTCTTCCTCACCTCCATGCACTCACAGTAAAAGGAAAATTCAGTTTCACTAAAAATTTTGCCTAACATCCTGTTGAAACAGTAGAAATTATTAATTTTGTCAAATCCTTGAATATCATATTTTTGACATTGTGGGTGACAAAGTGGGAAGTATGCGTGAAACACTGTGGCTGCGTACTGAAGTACAAAAGTGCAGTGATGCTCTTGAGAAAAAGTCTCACGCAGCTGTTGGTGTTGCAAGCTGAATTGGCCACTTTTTTCTATGGCACATCATGTTTACTTGGAAGAACTATTGAAATATAAATTATGGTTATTCGAACTTGGGTGTTTGGCAGGACATTTCAGAAAAATAAATTGGGTGGACTCATCATTACAAGGGGAAAAAAAAAAAAACCCAAACTACAATATTTTCTAAAGTTAAAATGTGAGTTTTTAAGCACAACTCAGAATGCTTGAAAACTTGTCTCCACCACTGTGAGTTTGACAGTTTCTGAATACTAAAAGACGTCCAATGAAATGAGTGGTGATATTCATTAATGTGATTTAGTATTGTATAAGGAAATATGTCAACATTGGGAAGACCTGAATAAATATGTGTACTGATATTTTTGATATGACCAGTGAATAATGTTACCAAATCATGAGTGGGTGGAAGATTCATTCAAAGTGCCACATAGATCAGTGAATTTTAATGTAACAGAGTAGGAGAAGTTCATTGTTGTGAACTTCTAAAATAATTAATTTTTGACCATGCTGGGTCTTGGGAATGGCAACCCACTCCAGTACTCTTGCCTGGAAAATCCCATGGATGGAGGAGCCTGGTGGGCTGCAGTCCATGGGGTAGCTAAGAGTCGGACATGACTGAGCGACTTCAATTTCACTTTTCACTCTTCACTTTCATGCATTGGAGAAGGAAATGGCAACCCGCTCCAGTGTTCTTGCCTGGAGAATCCCAGCGGCGGGGGAGCTTGGTGGGGGAACTGTCTATGGGGTCGCACAGAGTCGGACACGTCTGAAGCGACTTAGCAGCAGCGGCGGCAGGGTCTTGGTTGCTGTGTAGGGCTTTCTCTAGCTGTGGCAAGCACGGGCTACACTTTGCTGCAGTGCGCAAGCTTCTCGTTGTGGTGGCTTCTGCTGCAGAGCACTAACTCTAGAGCGTGGGCTCAGGAGTTGTGGTGCGTGGGCTTAGGAGTTGTGGTGCGTGGGCTTAGGAGTTGTGGTGCGTGGGCTTAGTTGCTCCACAGCATGTGGGATCTTCCTGGACCAGGGATCAAACCCACGTCTCCCGCACTGGCAGGTGGATACTCTACTACTGAACCACCAGGGCAGTCCCTGTTGGGAACAACTTTTTGTTCACAAAAAAGCAATGAACCAAGTTTGTGGGTTTCAGATTCAGATTGCAAATAACCTTTAAAAAACCACCTCTTACTGGGTTTTGATATGGTATCAAAGTCATACTAACAATTGTCTGAAAGGCTATTCATATAGTCCTTTTTTTCCCCAGTGATGTATCTATGAAAGGCCAAATTTTCTTCATGTACTTCAACCAAAACATGTTGCAACAGATGGGATGCAGAAGTAGATGTGAGAATCCAACTGTCTTGTATTAAGCTAGATATGAAAGAACTTTGTAAAATGTAAAAATAGTATCTCTCTTCTCACTAATTATTCTTTGTTTTAGAGAAAAATAGCTCTTTCTCACAAAACTTAGTTATGTTAACTAACGAATGGGTGTATTAATATTATTTTAAAATAAGTATTTAAAAACTTTCTGTTTCAATTTACAGTAAATGTAGATAGCTAAAATCCACATCACAAAGAGTGTAAAGGGGTCCTGAGAATAAAGGTTTGGGAACCACTGATCTAGGCTACCATAAATTGCAGTATGGCACTGCAAACTTCATCTCTTCAAAGCAAATATGGACTATTTCTTTCCTCATTTAAAACAATAATGATTAAATTTGAATTTTTTTTTGTACTTTTAAAGTGCTTTTATATGGATCAACAAATTAATCTTTTGAGTAATTTTATAGGTGAGGCATTGTTTTCTCTATATATGAAAAAACAAAAAAGAGATCCAAAGCAATCCAGCAGCTTACCTTAGGTCAGAGAGCCAGGTAAAGAATAAGATATGACCCCAGATTTTCCAATTTCCAATCTCATCATATCTCTGAAATACTACCATATTGGTTCAGAAACTGTTGGAAATTATTAGTATGTGAACAATTCCAATTATAATCAATTTGAAAAAAGTGGTTATTAAATTACTTTCAGGTGACCAGTATTAATTCAAATATATATTCAAATCATATTGGATTTGAGTTATGCTCTTTATGTTGATATTCAAATTATTTCAGATTCTGAACTAGTAATATCTAAATGGATGTTTTTTATAACCTCTTTATAGAGGTTTGTGGTATGAGATTTATCTGTGAGAAACTGTTGATATTCTCATGTTTTGACTTATAAAAATGACTTCATATGGCTCAAATTAATGCAATTTTGAAAACACAGAAGATTTATGAAATCTTTGAAATAAGGTTAAAAATTATATAAAAAATGTCAAAAAGTATTGGGAAGAAAAAAAAAAGTCGACTTGAAAACCCTAACTCCTAGTTCCATACCCCAACATTCTGAGATAACTACTGCCAACAATTTCCTGTATACCCTTTTACAAATTGTCCGTGTATATACAATCATACACGCACAAATGGAATCATACTAAACAAACTACTCAGCAAATTGCTTTTTTTGCTTGATATGTTTGGATATCATTTCATTTGATTCATATAGTTCTATTCCTTTTTAAAGTTCTGTTAGTCTGTTGGGTGATGTACAATAATTGACTCCTGAATTTAAAATAATAATAATATCCACATAGTAAAATGCACTAATCTTAAGGTTTATTTTCTATTTGTACAGTCTCTCCATGTGTATGTATACCTATGTAACCATCACCTAGATCAAAGTATAGAATATTCCCAACATTCTAGAAAGCTCCATCAAGTTGTTTTTGTTGGGAAGGAAGAAATGTTCCTCTATCCTTCTAGATTCATCTGGCTGGTCTAAAAATTAAATTAATATGAAACAAATTAATAGGAGAAAATCACACAAAAGTTTAATAACATGTTTACATGGGAGAGACCCAGAAAAACAGGGTAACTCTTCAAAATGGCTGAAGCCCTCATTTTAAATACCATCTTCAGCTAAAGACAAAAGAGGATGTTGGAAGCAGTTGTTTGTGACTTCAAGGGGGTAGCATGCAAAGCATAGCAAGATGGAAAAGCAGATGTCTGGTGAATAAATGTTTGCTGGGCTGTACAGAGACAGTGGGACACAGAGAGAAGTTCTAACAAGCAGATTTTGCTGAGTTCCTCCTATCTACACTAGGGTTCCTCTTAGTTCATAATATAGTTGTCTACGGTGATTGATCCCTTCCTAGAATAGGTCCCCTATCTAATATTCTTTTAGGCAGCTGGGGGAAGGTCAAAGTTTCTTCCTGAGTCTTTTGGGCCTCGATTGTTTTCAACTCAAAATAATCCACATGCTGGGGACACTGTGGGGTGGCACACTTTGCTCCCCAGCAGTTCCCAGCCAGTAACATCACCCCAACCCCTGCCCCCATTGTTCTGATTTGTACCAACATGTATTGATTTTGTCTGTTCTTAAACTTCATATAAATAATCATATTATATGTTTTTGGTTTGTGAATGCCTGGTTTCTTTTACTCAACATCAGTTCTCTGAGGCTGATCCACATTATTTTGTGTAGCAGTAGTTTATTTTTATTGCTGTACAGTTATTCCATTGCATGATTTTTTTCATTCTACTGTTGACAGACATCTAGTTTTTTATTTTTAAAGTTTTAGATATTATTAATAAAACTTTCATGAGTATTCTTTACATGTCTTTTAGTGGACATGTCTATTCATTTTATTTTGGTATGTTTTTACCAAATGATAGATTATACCAAATAGAATATTCTATAATTAATATTTAAAATATTTAAAAGGTTGACACTGAAGTTCTTAAATCATCAAAGAATTCAGTTTATTCTTTGATTTAGGAACTTTTGTGTTAATCTTTAGATATTAATGGTTTTTGCAAAAGTGCTACAGATTGACTAAACTTGGGATGGCTCTGGAAATATCTTTAAAAAATTTTTGCTATCATGTGTTTTCTTAACATTTGAAAGCTTAAATTAATTTTTAAAAATCAATATTTTACCTAATTCAGATCTTTTAAATAAAATATTATTACTTCTACAGCATGTCATAAGTAAAACAAACAAAAATTAAGAATACTACTTCACTTCATTTTTACCAAAATGACACTAAATAGTAATTTTTATCAAATTATTTTGGTTTAGTTTTTTAATTTATTTTTTTGATTGAAGGATAATTGCTTTCTAAAATTTTGTTGGTTTGGTTGGCCAAACATCAACATGAATCAGCCATAAGTATATATGTGTCCCCTCCTCTTGAGCCTGCCTCCCATCTCCCTCCCCATCCCACCCTTCTAGGTTGTTACAGAGCCCCTGCTTGAGTTCCCTGAGTCATGAGCAAATTCCTGTTGGCTATCTATTTTACATATGGTAATGTAACTTTCCATGTTACTCTCTCCATACGTCTCACCCTCTCCTTCTTCCCCGGCCCCCATGTCCATAAGTCTGTTCTGTATGTCTATGTCTCCATCACTTCCCTGCAAATAATTTCATCAGTACCATCTTTCTAGATTCCATATATATGCCTTAGTATATGATATTTATCTTTCTCTTTCTGAGTTACTTCACTCTGTATAATAGGTTCTAGGTTCATCCACTTCATTAGAACTGACTCAAACGCATTCCTTTTTATGACGAATATTCCATTGTATATGGTACACATATACAATGTGTACCACAGCTTCTTTATTCATTCATCTGTCAATGGACACCTAGGTTTTGGTTTAGTCTTTTATTATTATTCATTTGTCTTATTTTTGGCTGTGCTGAATCTTTGTTTCTGTTGTGCAGGCTTTCTCTTGTTGAAGCAAGTAGGGGCTACTCTTCGTTGTGGTGTGGTGCTTCTTTTAGCAGAGCGCAGGCTCTAAGCATGCAGGCTTCAGGAGTTGCAGCACACGGGCTCAACAGTTACAGTGCAGAGGCTTAGTTGCCCCTCTGCATGTGGAATCTTCCCAGACCAGGAACTGAATCCATGTCCCCCACATTGATAGGCAGATTCTTAACCACCAGACCACCAGGGAAGCCCTGTTTTGGTGTAATTTTTAAACAAACTGCAGTAGAACATGTTCTTAACATTTAAAACAATCTGACATTATTACCTGTTCCTAAACATAAACATGGTTTTGGTTATTTGTTGCTTACAACCACTATTATTAATAAATTAATATTACTGTAAATAGATTTATTAGTATGGCTTCTTTCTTTTGATTAAATCCTGAGCAACCAAAGTGTATTTTTAAAATAAAGTATCATCTATGGTAATTTATAGATGGGGAATTTTTAAAAACACTGGAAACCATACATTGCTCTCATGCTCTAGATGTTTAAATTGCCTACTTGACACCTCTGCTTCAACATCTGGAATTCAGCATGTCTAAAATGGAATCCTACCTCCCTCCCCCTTTCTAATGTGCTTTACATTTCATCCATCAGTGAGTTCTGACATTTCTCCCTTATAACCATCTCTCACTTGTTCTCTCCTTCCCTTCTTCAGAGCAGCCACAGAAACCCAAGCCACTAGCTTGTCTTGCCCAGACCTCCATAATAGCATCTGTTCTGTTGATAGTGCTTTCACTTTTGACATCCTTTGTCTGTTCCACACAGAGCAGTCAGAATAATTTCTAACAACATAAATCAGTTTTGTTCTCCTGCTTACAACTCTTATCATTGCACTTGAAAAAAACTTCATTACCATGGCCTACTGGTCCGGAGCAATGAGGCACCTACTCACTTGTCGCACCCCATCTGGGGCCTTTAAGCTCTAGCTAAAGGGCCTCCTTTTAATTCCTTGAACTTTCCAGACAAGTCCTTTCTCACCTCGTCACTATCTACATGTAGTTTCCTCTTCTTAGGATGCTCCCTACCATCTCACATGGTTTGCTCCATCTCAGCATTTCACTCTCAACTTAAATGTAACCTCCTGGTAGTGGCCCTTCCTCATCACCTGATCTAAATAGCCCAGTATCTTCTATTCTTCCTATTCTATTTTTAAGGTAGATTTACCACAAATTGTAAATATATTTATATTTTTTCTTATTTATTGTCTTCTTTGTTGCATCAGATAAGATTTAGTTCAACTGCTAAAAACCAAAGTACAGTGGCTGGAAAAGACAGCGGTTCATCTTTCTCTCATATAAACAAAGTTTAGAGGTATACAGATCAAGATTGGTATGATAGCTCTATGATCCTTAGACCTGGGTTCCTTCTATCTAGCTGCTTCACTAAATTCATCATGTGGCTTCCACCGCACAGCTGAGAGTGGTTACTCACTTTTATTCCATCCATCAGGAATCAGGAAGGTAAATTTGGTCTTTATTCAAGGTGGGTGAAAATCGTTAGTTCTGTTTTAAAATATTTATTTACCACAACTCTTAGTTGTGGCATGCGGTATTTTCAGTCTTTGTTGCAGCGTGTGGGATCTTTAGTTGTGGCATGCGGACTCTTAGTTGCGGCATGTGAGATCCAGTTCCCTGATCAGGGATCAAACCTGGGCCCCCTGCACTGGGAGTTCAGAGTCTTAGCCACTGGACCACGAGGGAAGTCCCTAACTTCCAATTTTATAGGAATTACAAGGGAAAGAGAAAGATACCAAATGATACCCTGAGGAAGCAATCAGATAGACTGAGGACCTGGGACAGTTGTCACTGTCTCTCTTTAATATTTCAGTATCATGAATATAGGGACTGACTTGTTTTAAGGAGACTGAGGGAATATAACAACCAGATGTGATGTGTGTTTCTCAACTGGATCCTAGTTTGGACTAACTATCTGTACAGGGCATTGTGTAGACAACTGGAGAAGTGTCAATATGAATAGGTATTAAGATGACATACTGTTAAGGAATTATTAATATTGTCAGCTGTGATTATGTTATTTAGGCTATATAGGAAAATGTTCTCAGTTTAAAGGATGCATATTAAAATTTAGGGGAAGAATGATGACTGTTATTAAAATTCTTCAACATAAATTGGAGTTCTATTTTCAAGAAGAAGGGATAATGGATATTGGGGGCCCACAAGAAGTCTTTGGCATACTCCACCCCTAGACTGTAAGCTGTATGTGAGAAGGGGCTATGCCCACTTTGCTTCCCACTCCATAACCAGTGCCTAACATATGGCCCAATATGGAGGCCCTTCAGGTATCTTTGTTAAATGAAGAAGTAAATGAATATGGGATAGAAATGCAGAAATTACTCATGACTTCTATGGACACTGAAAATTCAGCAGACATCACTTAAGAGATCATGGTACTTGAAAAATAAGTACAACTGAAACATTGACCATGTGTTATAATTGTAATTAAAAAGATGATAAAAACTAGAAACGTGAAAATGAAAACCCCAAATGTAGAAAACATTGAAATAGTAAAATAAAAATGAGCAGGATACTATTAATTTTCCTGCCCTATAACTATTTCTTTCCGAGTCCAGGACATTGAACTGGCATTTTGTAATAAAAGAAAACTAGCTAAGTATGCTCAAACAACCGCACAATTGCACTCATCTCACACGCTAGCAAAGTAATGCTCAAAATTCTCCAAGCCAGGCTTCAACAGTACGTGAACCGTGAACTTGCAGATGTTCAAGCTGGATTTAGAAAAGGCAGAGGAACCAGAGATCAAGGTGCCAATATCCGTTGGATCATCAAAAGAACAAGAGAGATCCAGAAAAACATCTACTTCTACTTTATTGACTATGCCAAAGCCTTTGACTGTGGATCACAACAAACTGTGAAAAATTCTTAAAGAGATGGAAATTCCAGACTACCTAACCTGCCTCCTGAGAAATCTATATGTAGGTCAGGAAGCAACAGTTAGAACTGGACATGGAACAACAGACTGGTTCCAAATCGGGAGAGGAGTACGTCAAGGCTGTATATTGTCACCTTGCTTATTTAACTAATATGCAGAGTACATCATGAGAAACGCTGGGCTGGAAGAAACACAAGCTGGAATCAAGATTGCCAGGAGTAATATCAATAACCTCAGATATGCAGATGACACCACCCTTATGGCAGAAAGTGAAGAAGAACTAAAGAGCCTCTTGTTGAAAGTGAAAGAGGAGAGTGAAAAAGTTGGCTTTAAACTCAACATTCAGAAAACTAAGATCATGGAATCCAGTCCCATCACTTCATGGCAAATAGATGGGGAAACAATAGAAACAGTAAGAGACTATTTTGGGGGGCTCTAAAATCACTGCAAATGGTGATTGCAGCCATGAAATTAAAAGACACTTGCTCCTTGGAAGAAAAGTTATGACCAACCTAGACAGCATATTAAAAAGCAGAGATATTACTTTGCCAACGAAGGTCCATCTAGTCAAAGCTATGGTTTTTCCAGTAGTCCTGTATGGATGTGAGAGTTGCACTATAAAGAAAGCTGAGCACCAAAGAATTGATGATTTGAACTGTGGTGTTGGAGAAGACTCTTGAGAGTCCCTTGGACAGCAATGAGATCCAACCAGTCAGTCCTAAGGGAAATCAACTCTGAATATTCATTGGAAGGACTGATGCTGAAGCTAAAACTCCAGTACTTTGGCCACCTGATGTGAAGAACTGACTCATTTGAAAAGACCCTGATGCTGGGAAAGACTGAAGGGAGGAGGAGAAGGGGACGACAGAGGATGAGATGGTTGGATGGCATGACCGACTCAATGGACATGAGTTTGAGTAAACTCCGGGAGTTGGTGATGGACAGGGAGGCCTGGCGTGCTGCAGTCGATGGGTTGCAAAGAGTCGGACACAACTGAGAGACTCAACTGAACTGAACTGACTGAGCTAAATATGAAAAATTAAATTCCATGTGTTATACAGGAGATTGTTTGAAATTCAAGTATATATTTTTTTCTCCTGCTTGCTCCCCAGCTTCTCTCTTTCTCCTAATCCTGCAATAGTAAGATAGTTAGACATCCACTGAAACTAAGCAAGACCCCTCAGAGTCTTCCAGACACCTCTGTTTCCCCTGCCTCTTGTTTGTTAAAAAAAAAAAAAAAAGCTTTATTCCCTGAATTCCAAAGAGTGGATTTAATCAAAGAAGTTTTAAAAAAGAAAGAAGCAGAAACCAACAAACACCTGCAGAAACAAAGGAAAACAGTCAAGCAAGACAAAATAATAATAGTTTAGCCATAAAACTAAGTCAAGGACCTTTAGTTCCTCCTCAGGGGCTATAGATAACATCCTGAGCCATACGCTTGAGTCGTTTTGCAGGTACTAAAACCCCGACCAGGTGTAAGAATCGTACAATGACTATCAGCATGTAGTCCCCAGAAACTGGAGCCTGAAAGTTGATAACACTGACCCCTGTAACATCACCTTGTTACCTCGCTATCAACCAATCAGAAGAATGTCCACAAGCTGATCAGGCACTCCATGACCCTCTTCCTCACCTTGCCTTTAAATCCTTCCTGGAGAGCCTTTGGAGTTTTGGCAGTAGTCACCAATTTCCCTTGCTTGGCCTTGCAGTAAACACTGCACTTTCCTTTATCACAACCTGATATCAGTTGATACGCTTTACTGTGCTTTGGGCTGGTGGACCCAAATTTGGTTCAGTAATTACGTTTGCTGGCTGTACCTTCTACTAATTAGCCAACTGCATTTGAGGAGAGTTTTTTCCTTGCCTGCATCTTTAATTGAAAAGTAATAATTAAATTTTTACTATATGTATGAATTAATTTTTTAAAAAAGAAAAAAAGTATAAGTCTAAATCACATATCTTATTCTCAGGGAGTCAGGATCAACACAGGGAAACCAGAAGTAAAAAACCCCAAAAATATTTTTCTGTGGTGCTTTATATTCACCAAGAGCTTTGACAATAACATTCCATTTTTTCCTGAAATGATACCTACTGCAGGCTAAGTCAAAAGAGATTAGTTGACTTGCTCAAGGTCCTCTCCGTAGTTAGAGGTAAATCTGATACCAGAAGCCTTGTCATCTGACTCTTGTCCCACATCCTTGAGCGTGGCACTACCTTCTGAAAGCCAGAACTTGAGACCAGCATTGCATCTTTAACTCTGCAGTGTGCCAAGGATAACTAACTGAACTATCTAATGACTGAAGTACATTTGGACTTAAAGATGATTTCTAAAACTCTGTCCGTTCTGTGGGATTTCACCCCCTGGCACCCATTCTTTTTAGCAACTAAGAAATACCGCTTTACATTTCCTCTTCTCCCTGCTGAGCTCCTGCAGCTGCACCCAATGCCATCATCCAGAGACAAGTACCGTGAACTGTGCTTCACCCAATAAGAGAACACTGTGCATTCTACTAGAACTTCGGCTAAAATTTCATCCACACAGCCAAGTTGTGAAATGCATACCAGCTGAAAGTGGCTGTTAGCTGGCATGTATACCATAGTAATCTCTTAGGAGTAAAAAAGAATCTGTGATTTTGCGTGCTGCATTTAACATTCTCACCACCTACACATTCAGTTAAAAGCTGTTCATGGCTGAGGAGAAACCCCTGATTCCCTCCCACATTGTATCTCAGCTTCGTTTTGGTGTGAGCTGTGGGTGGCTTCATCAAGAATGTTTGTACCCTTTACCAGAACAAACATTCCCGTAGTGCAACACTTGTAGGATCCATAAAATAGAAAATCAATTTAGTAATATTTAATAATAAGTAAATAATAAATTCCCCTTCAGGGATCACAGCCTTGTGATGGTAAAGGGGCTTGTGTAACTCAATGGAGCTATGAGCCATGCTGTGCAGGGCCACCCAAGAGGGACAGGCCATGGTGGAGAGTTCTGACAAAACACAGTCCACTGGAGGAGGAAACAGCAACCCAGTCCAGTATTCTTGCCGTGAGAACCCCATTAACAGTATGAAAAGGCAAACGTATATGACACCAGAAGATGAGCCCCCCAGGTCAGAAGGTGTTCAGTATGTTACTGGGGAACAGTGGAGGGCAATTACCAATAGCTCCAGAAAGAAAGAAGCGGCTGAGCCAAAGCAGAAATGACGCTCAGTTGTGGATGTGTCTGGTGATGAAAGTAAAGTCTGAAGCTGTAAAGAACAATATTGCATAGACCTGGAATGTCAGCTCTGTGAATTAGGTAAATTGGAGGTGCTCAAGCAGGAGATGGCAAGAGTGAACATCGATATCTTAGGAATCATGAATCAAAATGGACAGGAAACAGCAGATTTAATTCAGATGACCATTTTATCTACTACCGAGGGCAAGAATCCCTTAGAAGAAATGGAGTAGCTCTCATAGTCAACAGAAGAGTCTGAAATGCAGTACTTGGGTGCAACCTCAAACATGACAGAATGATCTCAGTTGCTTTCCAAGGCAAACTATTCAACATCACAGTATTCCAAGCCTGTGCCCCAACCACTTATGCCGAAGAAGCTGAAGTTGACCAGTTCAATGAAGAGCTATAGGACCTTCTAGAACTAACCCCAATCAAGTTCTTTTCCAGCTCAAACATACAATAACTTGTAAAGTCTTAGTTGCTCTGACAGTCCAGGTCCTCTAGAATGTGGTCTCACCTTATCTAGTGATCTCACCTTGCTCTCCAAATAATACTAACAACAATAATTACTATTAACTGAGTACACAAATCCCAGGCTCTGTGTGAGGTGCTGTCCGTATCCAGTTTGCTAACACAAACTCTTGTTCCAGCTAGTCCTGTGTCTTTATGTTTCCCATGTAGGCTTTGCTCTTTTCTATACTATTCTCTATTTCGATATATTCTTTGTCCCCAAATTCTACTAATATTTTGATACTGAGATAATTTTTCAGCTCCTCTAAAAATCCCCTCAAATTATTCCGCACTATTGATCTTTTCCAGTCTACTTTTTCATATTCTTTCTACACCACACACTAAGATGTTTAATACCATTTTGTGATTATTTAGTCATTTCAGGGATGTAAATTTACCTCCAGTTAAGTTGTCATATATTGGCAGCCACTGATGGGCTTTAAAGGGTGCATGAGCCATTTAAAATGATATTTTAAAAATATTTATTTTTGGCTGTGCTGGGTCTTTGTTGCTGCACTGGCTTTTCTCTGGTTGTGGCTAGTAGGGGTTGCTCTCTTGTTGAGGTGCACTGGCTTCTCTTTTCAGGGGCATCTCTTGGGGAGCACAGGCTATGGGCTTGTGGGTTTTAGTAGCTGTGGCTCTCAGGCTTGAGAGCAGAGGCTCAGTAGTTCTGGTGCACAGGTGGCATGTGGGATCCTCCCAGATAAGGGATCGAACCTTCGTTCCCTGCACTGGCAGGAGGATTCTTTACCACTGAGCCACCAGGGCAGCCCTAAAGTTACCGGTATATTTTGCACTTGTGCATTTTTCCTAGGTCAGGAGATCCCACGGCATTCCAGAGAGGTCCATGAAGAGGGTTGAGTTAGTCCCTGGATACCAATTTATGCTTTTAGTCATTCCTACTTAAACAGAGGAAATACATTTCTTATTGCATACCCTCTGATTCTCCATTGTAGAAAAACTTCTAGCTAAGGTGCATGGGCCTGAGTTTGAAAATTCTGATCATTTTTTTTTCTGTACTAAATGAGATGTCCTGAATTTTAATGTGGAATATATGCACAACTTATTTCAACAATAATTTTTAAATTAAATATTTTTTGAATTGGTAATACAGTTAGACAATTTGAAGATCAAAACTACATGAAAAGGCTAACCAGAGAAGTCTCACTCCCATCTGCCTTTTATTGATAATTATCATTAAAAAATATTTTAATGCCATAGGTAGTACAATAATGTCTGTGGCTTCATTCATCGAGGCTCTTTTGGTTGCAAGTGACAGAAGTTTATTTCATACCAATGTAAACAACAACAACAAGAGAAATTTCTTTCAAGAATGGAATATCTCAAGGAAGGCATAAAATACAGCCAGGTTTCAGGAATGATTGGAACCAGGACTTGTCAATCCATCAGGAACACAGCAGCCAACTTCTGTCTGACTTATTGTGCTCATTGCCTTCAGTTATCTCTCTTTTCCAAATTGACTTGGTTGCTTTGGCTGCATGGAGAAGCCAATGGCAACCCACTCCAGTACTCTTGCCTGGAAAATCCCATGGACGGAGGAGCCTGGTGGGCTGCAGTCCATGGGGTCGCTAGGAGTCGGACACGACTGAGCGACTTCACTTTCACTTTTTACTTTCTTGCATTGGAGAAGGAAATGGCAACCCACTCCAGTGTTCTTGCCTGGAGAATCCCAGGGACGGGGGAGCCTGGTGGGCTGCCGTCTATGGGGTCGCCCAGAGTCGGACATGACTGAAGCGACTTAGCAGCAGCAGCTTTGGCTGCATAAGGCCAAACATAGCCACCCCCTTGCTCCTGAATATACTTATCCTCAGTTCAAGTGACCAGCCCAGCCTCTTATCCCTTAGGGCTCATTCTTAGACGGAGACAGAGATATTGAGGTGACTAGAGTCATGTAAAGAAATAGAGGAAAACAACAGAATGGGAAAGACTAGAGATCTCTTTAAGAAAATTAGAGATACCAAGGGGACATTTCATGCAAAGATGGGCTCAATAAAGGGACAGAAATGGTATGGACCTAACAGAAGCAGAAGATATTAAGAAGAGGTGGCAAGAATACACAGAAGAACTGTACAAAAAAGATCTTCATGACCCAGATAATCACGACAATGTGATCACTCATCTAGACCCAGACATTCTGGAATGTGAAGTCAAGTGGGCCTTAGAAAGCATCACTACAAACAAAGCTAGTGGAGGTGATGGAATTCCAGTGGAGCTATTTCAAATCCTGAAAGATGATGCTGTGAAAGTGCTGCACTCAATATGCCAGCAAGTTTGTAAAACTCAGCAGTGGCCACAGGACTGGAAGAGGTCAGTTTTCATTCCAATCCCAAAGAAAGGCAATGCCAAAGAATGCTCAAACTACTGCACAATTGCACTCATCTTAAATGCTAGTAAAGCAATGCTCAAAATTCTCCAAGCCAGGCTTCAGCAATATGTGAACCGTGAACTTCCTGATGTTCAACCTGGTTTTATTTATTTATTTTTTTCAAGCTGGTTTTAGAAAAGGCAGAGGAACCAGAGATCAAATTGCCAACATCCACTGGATCATGGAAAAAGCAAGAGAGTTCCAGAAAAACATCTATTTCTGCTTTATTGACTATGCCAAAGCCTTTGACTGTGTGGATCACAATAAACTGTGGAAAATTCTGAAAGAGATGGGAATACCAGACCACCTGACCTGCCTCTTGAGAAATCTGTATGCAGGTCAGGAAGCAACAGTTAGAACTGGACATGGAACAACAGACTGGTTCCAAATAGGAAAAGGAGTATGTCAAGGCTGTATATTATCACCCTGCTTATTTAACTTCTATGCAGAGTACATCATGAGAAACACTGGACTGGAAGAAACACAAGCTGGAATCAAGATTGCCAGGAGAAATATTAATCACCTCAGATATGCAGATGATATCACCCTTATGGCAGAAAGTGAAGAGGAACTAAAAAGCCTCTTGATGAAAGTGAAAGAGGAGAGTGAAAAAGTTGGCTTAAAGCTCAACATTCAGAAAACGAAGATCATGGCATCTGGTCCCATCACTTCATGACAAATAGATGGGGAAACAGTGGAAACAGTGTCCAACTTTACTTTTTTGGGCTCCAAAATCACTGCAGATGGTGACTACAGCCATGAAATTAAAAGACGCTTACTCCTTGGAAGGAAAGTTATGATCAACCTAGATAGCATATTCAAAAGCAGAGACATTACTTTGCCAACAAAGGTCCCTCTAGTCAAGGCTATGGTTTTTTCTGTGGTTATGTATGGATGTGAGAGTTGGACTGTGAAGAAGGCTGAGGGCTGAAGAGTTGATGCTTTTGAACTGTGGTGTTGGAGAAGACTCTTGAGAGTCCCTTGGACTGCAAGGAGATCCAACCAGTCCATTCTGAAGATGAGCCCTGGGATTTCTTTGGAGGGAATGATGCTGAAGCTGAAACTCCAGTACTTTGGCCACCTCATGCAAAGAGTTGACTCGTTGGAAAAGACTCTGATGCTGGGAGGGATTGGGGGCAGGAGGAGAAGGGGATGACAGAGGATGAGATGGCTGGATGTTATCACTGACTCGATGGACATGAGTCTGAGTGAACTCCGGGAGTTGGTGTTGGATAGGGAGGCCTGGCGTGCTGCGATTCATGGGGTCGCGAAGAGTCGGACACGACTAAGCTACTGAACTGAACTGAACTGAGGGTCATATGTATGTTCTTGATTGATCAACTCTGGACATGGGAGCAGGGAAACAGTACAAGCATGGATGTCAGGGATTCAGCCCTGGGTAAGGAAGTCCTTAAAGCAAAGAGGTGTGGACCAGCCTAATATCCACCACGGTGCCCTAAAGAGGTCTTACTGACTGCAGTCAACTAGCTATTAATTTTTATGGCCCTGAGGCCACCTTTGTTCCAGATAGGTACCCAGTGCTGATGATCTTTTTTCCTTTTGGTGGGAAAAAACCCGGAGTGTGAATAGCATACTCTCCTGAGACCTGGAGAACTGCTTATCCTATTTTTATTTAAAGTTGTTAAAAGTTTCCTTGGGTCAGTGTTTGTCAGCTACTCTTCTCCCACCCTAAAGATCAAAGCGGATCTCTTGCCCTGGAGGCAGATTCTTTACTGGCTGAGCCCCCAGGGAAACCCATTCTCTCTCTAGCTGATGGTTATTACCTCTGGTTACCTCCTGGATATCTCCTAGTCAGGAACAAGGACCACTGCCTACTACCAATCATAACAGAGCAGAGTAAGGTGGTGTTCATACCAAATCCTTCCTTCCATCTCTGTTTTGAGTAGGGGTGAAAGCTTCTAGGAAAAACAAGGATTGCCTAAGTAACAATAGCAAATTTTAATATATAAAAATATGGCTCTAATGTATTTTACATTTCATAATGGTGCTAAAGGAACTTCATGGATGTTATATCTTATCAATACTTTACTTATCCATGAACTGATCGTGGTATTAGTAGAAGCTATTTGAGAAAAGCAAGAGATAGTGTCTCTTTAGGTGAGATTTTACAGCAGAACAAGTATTAGTCTTCCATCGATCTCTCCTTCCTTCCATCCTTCCGACCTTCCTTCTAAATATAGCAGCATTTTCTCAGAACTTCCTAAGACTTGGATTGTATGAAGTTTTTTCACGCTCTATAAAATAACCTAAGTAATGTTTATGAATAAAAACTAAACTGAATAGTGTACTTCTGTGTGCTAGCCACTTTTATAAGTATTTTATGATTAGTTAACTAATCCTGAAACCAGTCTATGAGTTGGCCATGATTATTATCCCTATTTTTCAGATGAAGAATGAGGCACAAAGAAAACAATTGCTCAAAATCACAACCCTAGTAACAGTGGACATGGAAAAAAAAAAACAAACCTATCACACCCTTGTTCAATATTTTCACAAAAAGTTGTCTTATGAAAATTTTCTATTGGAAAATTTCATCATAAAATTATGAAATAAATGATTACTGCTCTCAAATTCTTCCTTTGAGACTCACATGGCTTAGTAACAATAAATGCTGTAACATGGCTGCCAATTTAGAAATAGTTCCCTGTAGCTGTTTTCTGAGTTTTTATCACTTGAGTAGGCTGTCTTGCCTCTTTCAAAGATATTGTGTTATTTCTTCCTTGGAAAAATATGCCTTTTCTTATCAGCTTCTTTTCCCTTTTATTGTTTTTTTCAGTCACTAGATTGTGTCTGACTCTTTGTGACTCCATGGACTGTAGCCCACCAGGCTCCCCTGTCCTTGGGATTTCCAGGCAAGAATACTGGAGAGGGTTGACATTTCCTTCTCCAGAGGATCTTCCCAACCCGGGGATTGAACCCTCATCTCCTGCACTGGCAAGCAGATATTTTACTGACCAGGGAAGCCCCCTTAGTTTCCTTACATAACACAACATTTAAAAAGCAATGTTTTAAAGAGCTTTATGTAAAGATTGTACGGCTTCATGCACTATTTTAACTAATTACTCAAGTTCACACTGATTATATTAGATTTTTTGAAATCCAATAATTGACAAATATAAGGGTTCTCTTTTTGTGTGAGCCTACCTGCGTGCACGTAACATTTGTCTATATGTTTGTGTTCCTTTCCTGGGGCTGCTGTAACAAAATACCGCAAACTGGATAGTTTGGAACAATAGAAATGTATTCTCTCACTGCTGTAGACTGGACGGAGAGAGTTAATGTGTTGGCTACGCCATGCTCCCTCCAAAGCCTCTAGGATCCTTCCTTGCCTCTTCCAGATTCTGGAAGCTTCCTTGGCTTTCTGCCTGTCTTCACGTGGCTGTCTACCCTATGCATCTCTGTCTCCTACTTTTCTGAAGAGGACACCAGTCGTTTTGGATTAAGGATCTACCCTAGTCCATTAAGGGTCTATAGTTAGTAAAGATGACCTCATCTTTACTAACTATATATGCGATGACTGTATTTTCAAATAAAGTCTAGTCTAAAGTACTGGGGTTAGGACTTCAACATATCTTTCGGGAGGACATGATTCAACCCACAGCAATATCTAGTTACTAAGAAATCCATTGTAAGCTTTTTAGGAATGTGGGTATATTCATTTAAAAGCATAATGTCAACTTTGCTATTTGAAATAGAGAAATGAAGGAATATACTATTAAAATATGCAGTGATAAAATTTTGCATGTCGACCAGGCTTTTATGGAAAATCTTCATTTTTCACTTGAACAGAAGCTCTTCAGGCAATATTTTTTTAAAAATATTTTTGATTAAGCTATTTGGCTGAATCACTGACTTTAATACAGTTTTCTTGAATCTATTTCTAAGCTTATTCAGCTTTCTACGTAGTTTTCATATTTGCTTTTAGAAATGAGAAAGATAAAGTTAAAAGAGAAACTCACCCGACTATCCTCTTTATCTTCTTATTTTGAAATATATAAAAGGGAAAACTGTCTTCTTTCAAAAAAGGCCAGAAAGAATCTTGCTTTAATTCAGACCATTGTTGCAACCTTCCTATCATAAAATACATCTTTCTGAGTGGCTTATCCCAATATTTGACATTGGCACTAGACAGATATTAAAGGTTAAAAATAAACAATAAAAAATGATCCTGAAGGTAGATCAGAGTGAGGGAGTTGTTAGGTGTAATCCCCCTGATTCACAGATGAGGGTACTGGGACCCAGAGGTTCCTGAAGGTCACCAGGCTGGGGTTGGCAAAGCTGGATCCAGAATCTTGCTTTACTGCATCACATTGTCTTTTCTTCCATATCTGATTCAACACTTGTACAAAAGGTAAGGAATAGCTGGCACTGAGTTGTATACTTTAAATGTATGAATTGTATGGTACAGGAATTGTATCTCAGTAAAACTGTTTAAAAAGAGATGAATGGCTGGATTTCAGAGGTACAGCAATGAAAGTACAAATACACTTAGGAAACATTCATTTTAAATAATAGTTTCTTCTTTAAAAATTGCATAGTACAGAGTCAGCTGAAAACAGCAACTAGCCCCAATTTTAAGATCTAAATAACAACTTAAGCTAGACTTGGTTTTATTTACAGCATTATCAATTTCATAGAGATAGAAGGTGACTTAGAGAAGGAAAACTGTATAAGATATAGTCTTAAGACATTTACTGATGCCCCCCAAAGACTGTGCACATTTATAAGGTTAAGTTAAAATGAAAACTCAAAAAATGCTCAGTCATGGAGTCTGAAAAACCATATTGCAGGTTCACCTTTCTAGAGGACAAATTGGATTAATGGGAAACTTTGTGTTTTTCTGTTCTTTCCTTCTGGATCTCTTATTAGTGATTCATAGGCCTCCTAGATTTATCTTCTAGCTTTTTCATCCTTTGTCTTCTGTATTGTACCTTTGTCTTTTTAAAGAAAAATAATCAGCTTTACTGCAATATAATTTTTATCCAACAAAATACATTTATTTTAATCATACAGTTCAATGAGTTCTGACAATGTATATAGTCGTGTAAGCACCAACACTATCACTTCAAGAAGTTCCCTTGTCCGCTCTTTGATAACTCCCTCCCCTCCCCCTGCCCCTGGCAGTTTTGCCTTCTTAGGAATCACATGAACAGAATTATAGGGTGTGGAGGCTTTTGGGTCTTGCTTCTTTCACTTAATATAATCCTTTTCAGTTTCCTCCATGCTGTTCCTATCAACAGTTTGTTCTTTTTTGATTGCTGAGTAGGATTCCAAAGCCACAATATGCTTGTCCACTCATTAGTTGATGGGTATTTGGATTGTTTCCAGTTTTCATTTCTTTTGGATAAATATCTAGGAGTAAAATTGCTGAGTCATATCCTTAGGTATGTTTAACCTTATAAGAAATTACCAAATCATTTTCCAAAATGGTGTTACCATTTTGTACTTCCAACAGCACTCATTATGTAGTCTTGCCACATTTTAGTTTTGCTGTTCTATTAATGTCTAGGTTCATTTCAATTATTTATTTTTGGTATATGGATATCCAATTGTTCCAGCACAATTTGTTGAAAAAGATTCTGCTTTCCCCACTGAAATATTAATACTTTGGCACCTGTGTAAAAACCTGACTATGTGTATATGGGTCTATGAGTCTTTCTGGACTCTATTCTGTTCCATCGATCTACTTGTCCATTTTTGTGCCAGTTCTACATTGTCTTAATTATTGAGCTTTAAATCTTGAAATCAAGTTGAAGCCCTTCTAGTTTCTTTAATTTCTCTAGCAATGTTGGCAATGTTATAGTCTTGGGAACATTTTGTTAAATCCATCATTAAATAATTCATGTAAATTCATGTAAAAGTATGAAATAAGTAATAATTTTAAAAATTAACTTTATTATTTATTTATTTACTTATTTCTTCAGTTTTGGTTGCACCAGGTCTTTGTCGTTGCACATGGGCTTTCGTTCCCGCTGGGTGGGGGGTGCTCCTCTTGGCTGTGGTGTACCAACTTCTCATTGCAGTGGTTTCTCTTATTACAGAACACGGCTCTAGGCGCATGGGCTTCACTGGTGGCAGCACATGGACTGTAGAGCACAGGTGCAGTAGATGTGGCGTACAGGCTTAGTTGCTTCAAGGCATGTGGAATCTTCCTGGACTGGGGCTCTAACCCATGTCCCCTGCATGGCAGGGGAATTCTTATCCACTGTACCACCAGGGAATTGCAATTTATTTATTTTTTTAAATTTGAGGATAATTACTTTACAATGTTTTTAAAAATTTTTTTAAAAATGAATTCATGTTTTCTGAGGCTATTGTAAATGATGTTGCTTTACAAAAAAAGAAAAAGAAAAACCCACTTCAACTTCCGTTTGTTTGTTGCTAAAACATTTTTTTTTTTTTTTTTTTTCCTGGGAGGTTTTACAGGGCTTCTCTGGTGGCTCAGATGGTAAAGAATCTGCCTGCAATGCCAGAGACTGGGGTTTGTTCCCTGGGTTGGGAGGATCCCCTGGAGAAGGGAATGGCTACCCACTCCAGTATTTTTGCCTGGAGAATTCAATGGACAGAGAAGGTTTTATAAATGTATCTTCCAACACTTCAATTTTTTAAAGTTGCAATTAAAATCATTTTAATGTAGTAAAATGAAATTTACCGTTATAACTATTTTTAAATAAGCAGTTCGGTGGCATTAAATGCATTCACATTGTTGTGTGAGCATCACCACTACCCATCTCCAGAACTTACCATCCCATAATGAAACCCTGTATATACTAAATACTCTCTAAATAGGAACTCCCCATTTCCACCTTCCCACCACCACGGTACCTACTGTTTTACTTTCTGTCTCTATGTATTTGACTATTCTAGGTACCTCATATAGGTGGAATCATACATTACTTGTCCCTTTGTGTCTGGTTTATTTCACTTAGCATAACATCTTCAAGGTTCAACCATGTTGTAGCATATATCAGAATTTCATTCGTTTTTAAGCCTGAATAGTAGTCCATTCGGAGAAGGCAATGGCAACCCACTCTAGTACTCTTGTCTGGAAAATCCCGTGGATGGTGGAGCCTGGTAGGCTGCAGTCCATGGGGTCGCTAAGAGTCGGACAAGACAGAGCGACTTCACTTTCACTTTTCACTTTCACCCTTTGGAGAAGGAAATGGCAACTCACTCCAGTGTTCTTGCCTAGAGAATCCCAGGGACCGTGGAGCCTGGTGGGCTGCAGTCTATGGGGTCGCACAGAGTCGGACACAACTGAAGCGACTTGGCAGCAGCAGCATCGGCAGTATTCCATTTTATGTACATACCAGATTTTATTTTTCCATTCATTCATTAATAGATTCTGGAGGGAGGTGGGAGGGGGGTTCAGGATGGGCAACACAGGTACACCCATGGCTGATTCATGTCAATGTATGGCAAAAACCACTACAATATTGTAATTAGCCTCAAAAAAAAAAAAAAAAAAAAAAAGATTCTGGGTTGTTTCTATCTTTTGGCCATTGTAAATAATGCTGCTATGAACATGAAATTGGTTTTACTTTGTGAACTCATCATGTTCTTTAATTTTTTCACTTATTATTTCTTTGTTTTATGGAGTGATATCTGTTATCTCCCTATAAATATAGTTATTATGATATTTTCTTCTCTCTTCTGTATGCCTGTTCCCTCCTCAAGTTTCTTTAGTTTATTTTCATTTTTAGCTTCCATTCAAGACTTTCGTTAAATATCTGGTGTTTCATATGTTTTAACAGTAGAGAATTTTTTTTTAAAAATGGAAGTTTTGTGGGGAGAAGAGGGCAGGTGGGGCTCATCAGGTCTTTTTACTGAGGTACTTCAAATACTTGGATATGCCAATATAGTGGGGTATGTCAATACTTTGAGAAATTTTCCCTGGAACTGTTTTGTTTCTCCACAAATGAATTCTCCAACTTCCTGTCTGGAGGAGAACGAGGTATAAGGGACAGCAGGGATCGTGGGAGCAGTGACCGTGGGGCAGTGGTGACATGCTTACGCTTTGCTGCAGGCTTTCTGAGTATAGAAAGGGGACATGGGGCTGAGGATTTCTCTTTTACTTAGTCCACTTGTTTTCAGTTCTAGCACCTCTAAGGGCTGAGTGCCTCAAGGATTCTATTGCACAAAACAACGAACTTCTAGTTGGTAATGCCCCTTGAGAGGTGTTTCGGTTGTAACTTCACAGTCTGCTAAATCAGTAATTGTTCCTCTGTCTGCTTTGTCTTCCAAAAAGATGTTGATATGTTTTATCCACTGTTGTCTCTGCTCTTATTCTCTTTGTCCTTACTGCTTAATACCATTTTTATTGCTTTACTGACATTTTAATGGGGTTTTAGAAGGGAGAGGAAATGAACACATGATGAACTATATTTAACTCATTAAATAGTATTTATCATTCATAAATGATTTACATTTCTTTTACCACCTGATAGGAAAAACTTCCACTCAGGACAATAAATAAAACTCAGATAAAATGGAAATACTGGATCACAGTAAGTTTGTAGTAGTGAAAGGAAAAAGAATTTCAAAAATAAACATATGTAAGGCAATATACTTCCAGAGATAAATGTGTTTCTCAGTTTTCAGGAAAGTAGGGAAAAAGTTGAATATGAACAATATAAGTCTGTTGATTTAAAAGGAAATCATATACCTCATAAATACAAGTAGTATATAAAAGAATCATTTATTGTAATTTATAGCATTTGCTTAATTTCTTATTGCTTTTCTTTCAGCTATTTCTTTCTCTTTAGCATTTTTATTAGTGGCTGGTTAGTTACATAAAAAGGCAAAAGTCCACCAGGCAATTCTTCAAATTATTGGCTAAGAGGCTGATATTACTAGTTTTTAAAAAAGTTATATTTATTTTTAATTGATTGCTTTACAGTGTTAATTTGGTTTTTGCCATACATCAACATACATTAGCCATAGGTGTACATATGTCCCATCCCTCTTGAACCTCTCTCCCACCTCCTACCCTTTCCCACCCTTCTAGGTTGTTACAGAGCCCCAGTGTGAGCTCCTTTAGTCATACAGCAAATTTCCATTGGCTATCTATTTTACATATGTATATACTTCTGTGCTACTCCCTCCAATCATTTCATTCTCTCCTTCCTTTCCACTGCCCTTGTCCATAAGTCTGTTCTCTCTGTCTCTGTAGGAGTCATTAGTTTAATGAGGGTTTGGGAAGTCTCTGTGGCTTAAATTATTGGCACTATCCCTATTACTATAGGTTGTGTGTATGTTAGTTGCTTAGTCATGTCTGACTCTTTGCGACCCCAAGAACTGTAACCTGTCAGGCTCCTCTGTCCATGGGGATTCTCCAGGCAAGAATTACTTGGTATTAAATACAAGTGACTGAGTGCTTATTGGAATATTATTTTGAGTTCTGAGTTTAAGGTAGATGGAGAAAATAAAATGAGCACCTGTTTAAAAACCAGACCTGTGAAGAAAGGTCTTCCCTGGTGGCTCAGAGGGTAAAGAATCTGCCTGCAATGCAGGAGACCTGGGTTCAATCCCTGGGTTGGGAAGCTCCCCTGGAGAAGGGAATGACAACCCACTCCAGTATTTCTGCCTAGAGAATTCCACAGACAGAGGAGCCTGGCAGGCTATAGTCCATGGAGTCACAAAGAGTTGGACATAATATAGCAACTAACATGAAGAAAAGCTAAAAGAAGCTCCTTTGTTTTGATTTGTATTTTCTAGGAAAAGAAAAGGATCAGTGGAAATAACACTCTTCAAATATGTCGAGATGCTTCACCTAATGTTTCCCAGGGCTCTATTCTAGGCTTTTTGCTCCCATGGGCATTAGATGGTATCCATCAACCTGCTTGGCCATCCCCTCCCATACCCATCACTTTCCTCAAATATTTACCCATGAAACCTCACCAACAGATTTAGTTACCTGCTCTCCAGACTAGATCTAAGCTCCAGCCCTAGGTTTTCAGCTGCCTTCTAATTATTTCTAGTCCAATGTTCTGTAGGCAAATCAAGTTCAATGGATCTAAAAACTCAGGTCATTAAATTCTTCCCAGCATTACTCAGCCATCTGTGCTCCTCTCCTGACTTCTTTTCTTTAATAATGGTAACACCTATTTACCTTGTCAACTAGGCTTAAGTCTTAGAATCAGCTTTTCTTTCTTCAGCCCCTCCATTCAATTAGTCACCAAATTCAATGAATTCAATTTAAATCTTTTTGAAATTTATCTTCTGTTTACTATGCAATTAGTTTAGTCTCTTATCAACTTCAGCATGAACTATGAGAAGTGGTTATGTTTCACTTAAATCAGCCTGTCGGTCTCCTTCTATTTTTTTTTTTATCATATACATATGTTGTTGTTGTCCACTCACCAAGTTGTGTCTCTTTAGAAGCCCCATGGACTGTAGCCCACCAGACTGCTTTGTCTATGGGACTGTCCCAGGCAAGAATACTGGAGTGGGTTGCCATTTCCTTCTCCAGGGGGTCTTTCTGACCCAGGGATCAAACCCTCCCCTCCTGGCAGGCAGATTCTTTACCACTGTGTCACCTTTTGTCATTGTTCAGTCACTAAGTTATCTCTGACTCTTTGTGACCCCATGGACTGCAGCATGCCAGGCATCCCTTTTTCTTTCCTTCACTCTCTCCTGGAGTTTGCTTAAACACATGTCCATTGAGTTGATGATGCCATCCAACCATCTCATCCTCTGTTGACCCCTTCTCCTGCCCTCAATCTTTCCCAGCATCAGGGTCTTTTCTAATGAGTCAGGTCTTCACATCAGGTGGCCAAAAGTATTAGAGTTTTAGCTTCAGCATCAGTCCTTCCAATGAATATTCAGGGTTGACTTCCCTTAGGACTGATTGGTTTGATCTCCTCTCTGTCCAAGGGACTCTCAAGAGTCTTCTCCAACACCAGTGTTTGAAAGCATCAATTCTTCGGTACTCAGCCTTCTTTATGGTCCAACTCAGATACCCATATGTGACTACTGGAAAAACCATAGCATTGACTATATGAACCTTTGTCAGCAAAGTAATGTCTCTGTTTTTTGATATGCTGTCTAGGTTTTTCATAGATTTCCTTCCAAGGAGCAAGTGTCTTTTAATTTCATGGCTGCCATCACTATCCGCAGTGATTTTTGGAGCCCAAGAAAATAGTCTGTCACTGTTTCAGTTTTTTTCCCCATCTATTTGCCATGAAGTGATGGGACCAGATGCCATGACCTTAGTTTTTTGAATGTTGAGTTTTAAGCCAGCTTTTTCACTCTCCTCTTTCACTTTCATCAAGAGGCTCTTTAGTTTCTCTTCACTTTCTGCCATACTGGTGGTATTTGCATATCTGAGGTTATTGGTATTTCTCCCGGCAATCTTGATTCCAGCTTCTGATTCATCCAACCAGGCATTTTGTATGATGTACTCTGCACATAAGCTAAATAAGCAGGGAGATAATATACAGCCTAATATACAGATGTATTCCTTTCCCAATTTTGAACCAATTCTTCGCTCCATGTATGTATGAAGGTCCCTCAGTCGTGTTCAACTCTTTGCAATACCATGGACTATACAGTCCATGAAATTCTCCAGGCTAGAATACTGGAGTGGGTAGCCTTTCCCTTCTTCAGGGGATCTTCCCAACCGTGTATGTCTATATACACACATATGTATATACCTATATACACTTAAGTAAACTAGACTGTATGTTCCTTGATGTTAGGAATTGTGTTTTACTCTTTATCACCAAACCCCAAATGCTCAATAGATTTTAGTTGAAGAAATGAATGTTTATTTTAGAGATAGTAACCACCTGGTTTCTATTTCTACTTACAATAAAATGACATTTATATTTCAATGTTTAGGTATTAGGAAGAGTGGGATACATACTGGAATGAGTTTTTTATAAACCAGGTAATTTTGCAAATTCTTATTTGTAGTTCTTTTTTCTCATGAAGACATATTTATGTGTCTAAGATGGTTTAGGAATTTCTTTGCTTGGATTTGTGGTGCTTAGACCAATTGATTTTCTGCTGGATCAAAAATAGTTTTTTTGCTAGATCAAAATACATTTTACCAGAGAAATGTTGCCTATTGAACTAGGGAGGAAATGCAGTACTAATGCAGAGGACCTTCTTGGACCTTGTGACTTTCACTTGCATGTTGTATCATTTCTCTTTGAAATTTTAATTTTAGGTCCAACACTAATTGACAGTGCATCACCAGCATTGATCTTATACTATTTATATATCTATTCTTATTACGATAAACTTAGATGTAAGGTGTTAACCAGAACCATAAGCTGCATTACATAAAATGGTACATTTCAGAAGATCTAAAATCCCAGCAAAATGGTAGGGACAATGACATAGCCAGTTGTTAATTTTTCCCCAAAGAGTGCCAAAATGATGTTTCAGTCCTTTGTTAATACAAAGGTTGAATGTAATTCATTGGTGCTTTTGAACACAAGCAAGGCATTCTCATAGGCAAAAAAGCTGTTATGCCCAACTTCTTGAAACAGATCTGTCAGGAACTACCTTTCATCTTTCTCCCATGGTTATTGAATCTACTGTCTAGTTTACATCCTGTAGTAAGTAGATAAGAGTACACCAATCCCACACTTTTAACTCTCTCAGGGAGCATACACGATGCAGGGACAATTAACCTGTTCCATATATGTATACCAGATTGGGTGTCAATTCGACACTCTCCAATAAGGTGTAGGTAAAGTAAAGCGCTACTTGCTCAGTCATGTCCAACTCTTTGCGAGCTCATGGACTGTAGCCCGCCAGGCTCCTCTGTCTATGGGATTCTCCAGGCAAGAATACTGGAGTGGGTTGCCATTCCCTTCTCCAAGGAATCTTACTGACCCAGGGATCAAACCCAGGTCTCCTGCAATGCAGGCAGATTCTTTACCCTTTGAGTCACCAAGGAAGCCCCGATAAGGTATAATACTACAGAAATGGAATGGGCTATTTCCCTAAGTAGTGATTATCCCTGTACTGAAAATGATCATGCACATTTGTGTCTGATATGTTCAGTGCCATAGTTCAGTCTTGACCACTGCTTCAGTTCAGTTCAGTCGCTCAGTCGTGTCCGACTCTTTGCGACCCCATGAATCGCAGCATGCCAGGCCTCCCTGTCCATCACCAACTCCCGGAGTTCACTCAGACTCACGTCCATTGAGTCAGTGATGCCATCCAGCCATCTCATCCTCTGTCATCCCCTTCTCCTCCTGCCCCCAATCCCTCCCAGGATCAGAGTCTTTTCCAATGAGTCAACTCTTAGCATGAGGTGGCCAAAGTACTGGAGTTTCAGCTTTAGCATCATTCCTTCCAAAGAACACCCAGGGCTGATCTTCTTCAGAATGGACTGGTTGGATCTCCTTGCAGTCCAAGGGACTCTCAAGAGTCTTCTCCAACACCACAGTTCAAAAGCATCAATTCTTTGGCCTTCTTCACAGTCCAACTCTCACATCCATACATGACCACAGGAAAAACCATAGCCTTGACTAGATGAACCTTTGTTGGCAAAGTTCTCTGCTTTTGAATATGCTATCTAGGTTGGTCATAACTTTCCTTCCAAGGAGTAAGCATCTTTGAATTTCATGGCTGCAGTCACCATCTGCAGTGATTTTGGAGCCCCCCAAAATAAAGTCAGACACTGTTTCCCCATGTATTTGCCATGAAGTGATGGGACCGGATGCCATGATCTTCATTTTCTGAATGTTGAGCTTTAAGCCAACTTTTTCACTCTCTTCTTTCACTTTCATCAAGAGGCTTTTTAGTTCCTCTTCACTTTCTGCCATAAGATGGTGTCATCTGCATATCTGAGGTGATTGGTATTTCTCCCAGCAATCTTGATTCCAGCTTGTGTTTCTTCCAGTCCAGCGTTTCTCATGATATACTCTGCATAGAAGTTAAATAAGCAGGGTGACAATATCCAGCCTTGACGTACTCCTTTTCCTATTTGGAACCAGTCTGTTGTTCCATGTCCAGTTCTGACTGTTGCTTCCTGACCTGCATACAGATTTCTCAAGAGGCAGGTCAGGTGGTCTGGTATTCCCATCTCTTTCAGAATTTTCCACAGTTTATTGTGATCCACACAGTCAAAGGCTTTGGCATAGTCAATAAAGCAGAAATAGATGTTTTTCTGGAACTCTTGCTTTTTTCCATGATCCAGAGGATGTTGGCAATTTGATCTCTGGTTCCTCTGCCTTTTCTAAAACCAGCTTGAACATCAGGAAGTTCACGGTTCACGTATTGCTGAAGCCTGGCTTGGAGAATTTTGAGCATTCCTTTACTAGCGTGTGAGATGAGTGCAATTGTGTGGTAGTTTGAGCATTCTTTGGCATTGCCTTTCTTTGGTGCACAGTAAATACTATATATGTATATATAGTATGTGTCTGTATATGCATATATGTGTGTGTGTGAATGAATGAATGAAGCACATAATGGAGGCACAAAATGGCTGATGTTTAAGTTAGCTTTTGCTGTGTAATGAACCATGCCAAAAGGTGGCAGTTTAAAACACTGATTCATTATTTTTCATGATTCTGTGGGTTGGCTGAACAGTCTGAGATGGTCTCATATTTCTGGGACATGAGCTCTTTGACTGGGAGAACTAAGTCTTTCTCTCCAGGTCTCTCAGCATTTCGAGAGAGTGAGAGTGGGAGCTGTAATACCTCTACTGGTTAGGCTTGGGAACTCATTTCCCGTGTATTACATTGGACAAAAAAGTCACAAGGCCAGATCCAGAGATGAGGAAATCTACCTGACCTCTTGATGGGTGGTGTTGTTGCAGATTTGTAGCCATTTTTGATCTACCATAGATGGCCAAGTTAAAAAAACCATTTGTATGGAATTTTTGTAATGGGAGGAAGATTGGTCAATCTCCCAGAGTCCTTCCAACTCTGAGACTCCACCAGCCTGAATGGATCTCTTATGTTCTAATAGAGAACAGTTACTAACCCATTGTAATTGTAAACTTTAATCTCCTATATCTGGTAAGAAAATTTCAAAGATAATTCATTGAATAATTATTACTATGATCTAGAATTTATAGTCTTCCTTTAGCCATTTCAAATACCTACCAGAATGCTCTTGTTAGTGAGTGGTATTTACAACTAGTTACACTAATAGGCACTAACTCTACTTTGAATTCTGGTGTACTAGCAACATTGCAGCCATGAAATTAAAAGACGCTTACTCCTTGGAAGGAAAGTTATGACCAACCTAGATAGCATATTCAAAAACAGAGACATTACTTTGCCAATAAAGGTCCGTCTAGTCAAGGCTATGGTTTTTCCAGTGGTCATGTATGGATGTGAGAGTCTGACTGTGAAGAAAGCTGAGCGCTGAAGAATTGATGCTTTTGAACTGTGGTGTTGGAGAAGACTCTTGAGAGTCCCTTGGACTGCAAGGAGATCCAACCAGTCCATACTAAAGGAGATCAGCCCTGGGTGTTCTTTGGAAGGAATGATGCTAAAGCTGAAACTCCAGTACTTTGGCCACCTCATGAGAAGAGTTGTCTCATTGGAAAAGACTCTGATGCTGGGAGGGATTGGGGGCAGGAGGAGAAGGGGAAGACAGAGGATGAGATGGCTGGATGGCATCACTGACTCGATGGACGTGAGTCTGAGTGAACTCTGGGAGTTGGTGATGGAAAGGGAGGCCTGGCGTGCTGCGATTCATGGGGTCGCAGAGTTGGACACGACTGAGCAACTGGACTGAACTGAACTGAACTGAACTGAGCAACATTCTGCTTTCCTTGTGCTTTGTTGACCATTCTATGAAAACTGGATAAATTCTTTATTTTTTTAATCCATCAAATACTTAATCTTTTAGAAGTCACTGAGATAATAGTATAAAATTCTTATTTTTCTTCTGCATCAGAAGTGAGTGCTTATATCATTGCCTCAGTATTTAACGCTATTAACTCTTAAAGATCTACCACTTTTCTGTAATGATTCTTTTATGACAATTTTAATAAACTAAAGATATTCCTTTGTGATTATTTTAGTAATAATCAGATACACAGATATATGAATACAGAAATATCACATAAATAACTTACAGTTAATTAATGAAAACCCTGTGGAACTTTCCATTAAGGTGTTTCAGAATAATCACAGTAGGAAAAATAGTACTGGGGAGACTGAACTGATGGCTAAATTGTGATTTAATTGAAAACTTCACACCAAAGAATTTTGCCAGTGTATTTTTGTATGTGTATGGACTTAGCTGAAATATCATGTATGTTTTTGACAATTTTTGACAAATATTTGACAAATACTTGAAATATGTTTAGTTATTATTGAGGAATCTGTTTTAAAATTTTTAGTTTGGCATTAAATCTCCCTACTCCAAATTCTACACTAATATTTCTCTCTTCCTACTCTTCCCAATTCTTCTAAAAACAAACAAACTCCAATCAACTCACAACAATTTTCTAAAAATAAAGCTAAAGTTCATCTCTGTGGGACTATTAAGCTAGGTCTTGAATGTACTGTTGATAACTAACTAATAACCTGATCAGGTAACAATGCCAGAAAATCTAGTTTTACCTTTGCTTTTTTAAAAATTAAACTTTGTTTCCCATTTACAGAAAAGAGAGTTCTTATACACTCTCATGCCTACCTCCCAACCAGCTTCCCCTATAACTAACACCTTGCATTGGTGTGTAGGCTTCTTACAACTGATGAACCAATATTGACTATGTTACTCACTGAAGCCCACAGTTTACATTAGGATTCCCTCTTTGAACAGGTCTGAGTTTTGCCAAATGTATGTCATGTATCCATGACAGTGTCATACACAATAGTTTCACTACCCCAAAAAGCTCCTGTGTTCCCCCTGTGTCCGTCCCTCCTCCCCAATCCTCACTTTTCCTTTTTAATTACCCCAATTGAGGATAGTATTAGTTGAAGCTAAGAATTTGCTTAAGTAATCCATGATTCTCCATGGAAATCAACGTTTCTTAATCATCAATTTAGACTAGCACTGTCAAACAGAAATAAAATATAAGCCACATATATATTTAAAAATTTCTAGATGCGGTATTAAAAGAACAAGTAAAATTAATACATTACACTTATCCCAATATATCCAAAATATTATCAATTCCAATATAACCACTATAAAAATTGAGACACTTAATTTTTTTGGTACTTTCAAAATATAGTATGTATTTCAATCTTACAGCACATCTCATTTCAAACGACTCATATTTCAAGTGCTCAGCAGCCAGGAGTAGCCAGTGACTAAGGACTTGAATAGTGCAGGCCTAGACTGAGAGCAACTTGAAAGCAAGCTATCCTCCTCTCTCCAGGGCCTCTAGAATAGACAGGAAGGGGATATTTTTGGAAGGTATTCAGTACATCAGAAAGACAAAAAGGACTCTCTAAACCTCTGGATGCTGGTACCTAAAATGTTCTGCAATCACTTTAAACTCTCCAGTTCTGGAAAGAGTCGAATGGGGATTATACTCATTTTGACATATCAAAGAAATGAGTTTGTACGTATCCTGACTCCCAGAAAGCCTGAATCATCCAGAATGTTGACTCATGGGCCTAAGGTGACTGAAATACAATGTGAATCAAATTTGCCTTCCAAGGCATCCTTCTCTTTCCACTTTCCTCTCTCCCTTCCCTCTTTTGGGTGACTCATCCTTCTACCAATTAAGTCCTGCAGCGGGCAGATCCCAAAGCCCTCTTTGAAGAAGTACAGACTTTCATCAAATGGTCTGTTCCAGTCCGTCCCTATATCGTCTAGCCTAGTTGTTTTGCCTACCTCATCCAGGGTCTGCAGTTAAGACTGGGAGTGACTTTAAACCTGTAAAAAATATTATTTTTTCTTTTAAGGTGGTGATGGTAGTACCTCACCACCTTAAGGTGATAAGGTGGTTTGGGAATTTAGGTTTGAAAGAAAACAAATTTTTATTTCGAAATCTGAAATTTAACGTTTGCTTCAATCCTTAGGGCCTACTCCACAGTTCCGTTATTCAGAACCTTTCTGCGCTCTGGGTTTTTTCCTTCCCTGGGAGGAAAGTTTCCACTCCCAGTCTCCAAGATAACGCCCTTCCGGTGGCGTGCCAGGAACGTCTCCGACCCCTCTGGCGTGGGAGGGAGCCGGTTCGTTTCCTCAGTGCTGTAAACACACAGACTCCAGCTTCTCCGAGGCCAAGACCAAGACCCCAGCTGGACCCGCAACTACCCTAGGCAGTCGGTGGGGTTCCCAGCTCCAAAGCCCGCCCATCGAACCCACCCTGGCCGGTAAGACAGAGGAAGTGCAGTGAGACCCACCCACTTTCGTCTTTTTCCTTTTCTATTGGGCCGATTGGTTGCCCGTCAACTCTATTTCTTCGCCGATTGGCTCTCTCCCTCCCGCGTTAGTGCCTCCTTCTCCCTGGCTGGGAGGGTGTCACGCCAAACTGGGCGGAGCGTCGGCTGGCCTCTCTCCTTTTCTCATCTGGGCGGCGGCGGCGGCAACTGGGGACGGGGCGGGTGGCGCATCACGGGCGCGGAGGCTGGAGGAGCAGTCTCATTGTTCCGGGAGCTGTCGCCACTGCAGGTCCCTCGGCTCGTTGGGCCCTGCCCCTCTCAGTCCTCCCCACCCCCCACAACCGCCCGCGGCTCTGAGAAGCTTCTCCCGCGGAGGCAGCAGCTGCAGCATCACCTCTGACCTGCCAGCCATGGAAGACATGGACCAGTCGCCTCTGGTCTCCTCGTCCTCGGACAGCCCACCTCGGCCTCAGCCCGCATTCAAGTACCAGTTCGTGAAGGAGCCCGAGGACGAAGAGGAAGAGGAGGAGGAGGAGGAAGACGAGGACGAGGACGAAGACCTGGAGGAGCTGGAGGTGCTAGAGAGGAAGCCCGCCGCCGCGCTGTCGGCGGCCCCGGTGGCCGCCGCCGCCGCCGCCACCGCCGCCACCCCGGCTAGCGCGCCCCTGGTGGACTTCGGCAATGATTTCGTGCCCCCGGCGCCCAGGGGGCCCCTGCCGGCCGCGCCCCTCGCCGCTCCGGAGCGGCAGCCGTCCTGGGACCCGAGCCCCGTGTCGTCGTCGGTGCCCGCGCCCTCCCCACCCTCCATTACAGCAGACTCGCCCTCCAAGCTCTTTGAAGACGAGGAGCCTCCGGCCCGGCCTCCCCCTCCTCCACCGGCCGACGTGAGCCCTGAGGCCGAGCCCTCGTGGACCTCGGTTGTCCCAGCCCCCGCCGCGCCCCCCTCCACGCCGGCCGCACCCAAACGCAGGGGCTCCTCGGGCTCAGTGGGTGAGTGCCGCGCCCTCCGCCTCGCCGCCGCCCCTCTTGCCCCTCCCTCTTTTGTGCGCAGCCCCTAAAGCCTGGACCCTGCCCTTCTCTCCATCCGGAGGGGGCTTTGTCTGCAGATCTTTGGGCGAAGGCGCCCCCGCTGGTGGGAGCCGTGGGGAGCAGGGTGGGGCGGCAGAGGAAGCCCGGGCTTACTCTTTATTGTCCGTCTGGGTATCGGGGAGCACGTGCGCCCCGACCGCTCCCGGGTTGTTCTGTCTGCTCTCCATTCCACCGGGTCGGGGAAGTTAGGAACCCATCTCTTGCAGGAACTGGGTCTGTAAGGAGGGAACTAGGGGTGTGGATTCATCGGGCTGCCTTGGTTCCGGGGTGAGGATGGAAGGCCTTGGCGCCCTAATCTTTTGTCTGCCCGACTAGGTTGCTCCTGGGGAAAAGACGCAGTTTCTTGCTGGTCTTTGCCCGCATTCAGCCCTGGCCCCTCTCCTCACCCCTTCCTTGGCTTGAGTGGCTCCATGCTCTTCATCTACCCCGCCCCGGCCCCGCGCTCGTGGGGAGCCGGTCCAGTGGGAAACGTCCACATTGACCTGACTGCAGTGAAGGGAGAGCGCCTCCAGTGGTGTGACGCGTGGAGAATTGGGGAGCGGAGTTTCGGCGAGGTCCTGCCACCGCCCAGTTGACTCGGGTTGTGATGTGGCTATTTACCACCAGCCTAACGGAGCCGGGGAAATGGGACCTGGGCACCGTGTTCCAGGGGGGCGCAGTTCTGCCGGGAGCTCTGCCGCAGAAGGAGGGGAATAGCTGTTAGGATGCACAGGTTTAGCCTCTTAATGCATCGTAATTGAATAGTAGAGATAAAAGGAGAAGGCAAAATGGTTGACATTCCCAAAGAAGGGGAAACCTGTGGATTCCCTGGCGGGAAGGGGACAGTTGAAATTGTGGCAGATTTACCATGGGACTTAAGAAATGTTTTGAGACAGACGTTTTCATCTGTTGGTTAGAAATACTGTTTCGTAGAAGTAATATATTTTAGGGCTGCAGAGACAGATTTGCATTGTCTGTAAATAGTTTTCAAATCTTTTCATTTACCAGCACCTGATTGTTTGTTATTACTACTTTAGGAAGGATTGTTTTATTATCCTTTTCATTTTGGGAGATTGTTTATTCTGGAAGAGAAAAAAGTTTGTTACAGGTTGAGAATTCATCCTATTAGACACGTTAATTATTAACAAGTAGCTTGTTAGTTTGGGGACAGAAAGCGTCCCACTAGTAGAAGGACCTTTATGTGTAAAAAGGCCAGGATCAAGAATCAGGTAGTGTAACAGCCTGGTGAGAAATTGTCATAGCCTTGTAGGATTTTAGAAACGGTGGTTTTTCCAGAAAAAGATACTCAGTGGGAGATCATGGAAGAATTTTTTTTTTCTTCAGCTCACTCTTGCACCACAAGGAAGAAAATAAGTCAATAGTGATATTGACATACCCCAGAGCATTACTCAAAACATTAATTACTCCACTACAGATAATTAGAATGTGAGAAGTAACTCAAGTTTTCCTTTTTATGAGTAAAAACACATTTTCGAGAAACTAAAGTGAGGTGGGAAAATATCAAGTAATAAGAAATTTACAAGTGATAAATTTAATGATTAAGAAAAGCAAACTGATTTTTCATATTGTATTCCTATGTGGAAAGAAAAGAGTTCTGTTCTTTGAACCTTGGAGAGTCAGGAGGTGACAGCATTCTTTCTGTATTTTGACTTTAGGAATACTAACTTTGGAAGACAAAGGAGAGAGAATATTGCGTCACTTAGCAATTCTATCTTTACATGGCTCCCTAATTCTGTATTGATGTTACCTATCTAGAAATTTTAGTTCCTTTAGGACATAAAGGAACATTGTGATTATGGTCAGATAGTTACCATGTCACTGAGTCTGGCTTTCTTAACAGTTCTTTGCTGCAGCTGGTTATTGATTACCTACAAAGAGGCACTATTCTAGGCTGGGAAGATAGAGCAATCAGCAAGACAGATGTGTTCCCCGTGAGAGGAGTGCAGATAATAAACACCTGATTAAGGAACTGAGACTAGTGTTAAGTGTTATGAGCAGCATAGGACGGATGATGATGTGGAAAATTATTGAGATGTGTGGGAACCTTTTTAGATAGGGTGGCGCAGAGAAAGCCCTTTCTGAGGAGGTAAGATTTAAGCTGCAGATATAAAAAAATTTCCAAGAAGCTCCTGGGAGGCAAAAGCCCTGATGCAGTAACGTATGTTTGAGAAGCTAGTAAGAAGACTAATGAGAAAGCTAAGGAGAGAGTGGTGGGTGTTAAGGTGAGGGTGGGTGGTAGACTACACTTAGGTCATTTGAGGTCTCTAATAGGCCATGGTAAAAAATTTCGCTTTTTGAAAGATTGTTCAGTTTAGAAATGTGCTCCTTAATTATATTGGGGTTTTGGAGCAGAAATACAGTTTTGAAGATTGAGAGAAACTAAAAGGATGGATGTGAGTAAAGACAAAGAGGTGAGAAATGTGCAGAGCATAGTTAGAAACCTAGATCAGTCTGACTGGAGGACGGTTTATGTTATTGCATATGGTAGATCCCTGACACTTGTGTATTGCATATTGTTGTTTCACCTCTTCTTGAGTAAGTGCTGATTTCCCTTATTTGAGAAATTGTAATTTTGCTGTTTGTTGTTGTATCAGTACTTGGAGCATCCCCATGCTGAATGACTGAAGTCTTTCCCCTGCTGACTGTTTTTCATGGGGAAACATTGGCTTCAGGTTAAAATGGTGGTTGTTTAACCTAGGCTTTGAGAACATGCAAGGGAAACTGGATAGAAATTTGAGTTGAGAGATGCAAACCATTCATTAAGGATGGCGTTGAGCTGATCTCTGGACATGTTTTTTAAGCCAGTAAAATGTGCAGTAGATCTGGATTTTGAAGGGTGTCGAATGCCAAGTTAAGGATTTAGGGTTTTATCATCCTGCTTTTATTCATGTTCTGCCATCCACAGTTGCCCTTGCACTTGGCAATTTAAATTATGAGGCAAAAAGTGTTTTCATTGTTGTTTCCAAAATATGATGTTATTTCCTTATTTATCGTCCTTTTCCTGAATTACTGCTTTCAGCATTGGGAAGCCATCAAGAATTATTGAACTGAGGCATGGAATAATGAAAGCATTGTTAGAAAAGTGAATTGGTGGCAATTTTCAAGATAGGTTGGAAAGAAAAAATGGAAACTATTTAGAAATCTTTCACAGTAGTTCTGAGAGAGGTGAGTAGAGCCTGAACTAGTTCATTTAGTGGAAATGGAATATAGGGAGGAATATAAAACTTTAGGAAGGATGAGTTTTTTGGCTCTGAGTCTCTGTTTTTATAGTTAGGTTAAGAAGAAGTTTTATGAAAGAGAACTGCCATGGATACAAATAATATAATGTTGGTTTTTAAATTTGAGACTATCAAAAGTTTTTGAAATGGAAATTTGTATAGAATTGGATATTGCTCATAAGTATAGTATAATATTGCTCATTATATGGCTTAAGGATTGAAAGTTATTAGTCATTTTTACAGTCATTTATTATTATATCAGTATTGAAGCACATGATAGAAGTGTTAAAAGATTCTGAGTGGTTATAGTTTATATAGTTTAAATATTAGTCTTTAACATAAAGTTCAAGTAAACAGTGATGTGACATTCCCAGGAAGTAGTTGTCACCAAAGAAAGAGATGTTATGTCAAAATCCATTTCCCATCCTCCCTTCTTCATTTTTATCTAGAAAATGTTAACAAGGAATGAAACTGATGGGTGTAGAGGTTCTGAATAATTCTTTTGTTAACCATTTCTAATGTTCTGACGAGGAATAAAAGTTGGGAACAGGTGCTGTGCTTGTTGTTGTTTAGTTGCTAAGTCATGTCCGACTTATGGATAAAGTGAATTACTTTTCAGATTGGTTCCTAGGAAGCTCAAGGTCAAATTTATAGTTCTTTTTAGTAACTAACAAGCTTCCTCAAATCCTTTTTAAAATGAAGTGATGAAGTTATATTGAATCTTTAATAAATATCTAATTATGTGAAATAACATTTAGAAACATGCTATCTTAACACTCTCTTTCTGTAAACCTGGAGGATTACTATGTTATCTATGTGTGCTTGCTTCCCAGGTGGTGCTAGTGGTAGAGGACCACTTGCTATTGCAGGAGACATGAGAGACTCAGGTTTGATCCCTGGGTTGGAAAGATCCCTTGGAGGAGGGCATGACAACCCACTCCATTATTCTTACCTGAAGAATCCCATGGACAGAGGAGCCTGGCAGGCTACAATAGGGTGGCAAAGAGTCCGACATGACTCGTGACTTAGCACACACACACCTATTGTCTAATAATTAGCTCTGTATCATGTGTAGTTATTTCATAATATACTTAAAAACAGAGTATTTGAAACACTGCTGTTGCAAAGCCCCAATTTAAATGGCACATTTTAAAGGTCCTTTGCTAGCCCAGGATAAAAGTACCAACCAAATGGATGATATTTCTTGATTTTTTTCCCTGGGACCTCGAAGTAGAAGCAAATGTTGGTAGACACACTGTTCTTATAGTGTATTCTTTGAGAATTTTTATTCCTGTTTCTAAATACAGACCCTAGAAGATTGCTCTGGGGGTGACAGCCCCAGGGATGGGAACTGTAAGAGCAGAACCGTAATTCATCACCAGTGTTGAAGTGGGTGAGTGTGACCTTTGTGGCTAGCTAGTGTAGGACATAGGCATGCACTGTGGGAGGACCCAGCTCTACTGATGCTAGAGTTTTCTCAGACTGAAGGCCTCATCATTCTTTCAGCTCTAAAGGAGGAATTGATAATTTCACATTTAAACTAATGATTTTTTTTGTTTCTTGGAATGGTGATTTTTAATTTTTAAATCACTTTACTCATGCATTCCCATAACATTCTGTTCTTACCTCACCATACCATATATATGGGAATGGTATGTTCACTCATTTCTGTTCCCCAGATTATATGCTCCTTGAGGAAAGGGACTGTATTACCTTTTTACCTTGAGGGAAAGGACCACATGCACTCTCTCTCCATTGCTGAGCGCAATCCTTTAGATGTGGCATAGGCAGTCAGGTATTTGTTGAACTAATATTATAGATGAATCCTGATCTGTATTTTGTGTGACTTTAGAAGTACTGAAATATTTTCTCTCAAAAGTCCCAAGTCTTGGTACTTTCCTGGTTGTCCAGTGGTTAAGACTGTGCTGCTACTGCGGGGGCACATGTTCAGTCCCTGATCAGGGACGTTCCTCATTGTGGTTTGGCCAGAAAGGAAAAAAAAAAAATCCCAAGTCCTATGAATTAAAGCAGTGATCTATTTAAAAATGCAAGGTATATGGATGTACTTTTTTATTTAAGCAGTCTCTTATTGATAGTTAATTAGGTTATTTTTCAGCTTTTTCTGTTATAAGTAACATTGTGGTGAACACCTTTTATATACTTCTATGCAAATACATGCTGTTATGTGTTGTAGAATAAATTCACATAAGTGGAATTACTGATTCAAAGGGTAAAGCATTGAAAATGTTGGTGGATAATGCCAAACAGTAGTACAGTAGGTGTTACTCCTACTCCTGTAGTAGGAGCTGTAGCTGCTAAAGATTGGATTATCTTTTCAGCAGTCTCTGAATCCTTATTTGGCTGTCTAAAAATTACTTCTTTAATGTCTTGTTCTTATTACGATAGATGAAGAAGGCTTATAAAGTTTTCTTCAAACAGATTTGGCAGTAGGCTGGTCATACTGGTGGTTTCTTGGGAGTTCAAGATTAAGGAAAGTTAGCATGTTGCTGCTCCTGCTGCTGCTAAGTCGCTTCAGTCATGTCCGACTCTGTTCTACCCCATAGACGGCCTCCCACCAGGCTCTGCTGTCCCCGGGATTCTCCAGGCAAGAACACTGGAGTAGGTTGCCATTTCCTTCTCCAATGAAGTTAGCATGCTGCTAAGTCGCTTCAGTCGTGTCCGATTCTGTGCGACCCCATAGACGGCAGCCCACCAGGCTCCCCCGTCCCTGGGATTCTCCAGGCAAGAACACTGGAGTGGGTTGCCATTTTCTTCTCCAGTGCGTGAAAGTGAAAGTGAAGTCGCTCAGTCGTTTCTGACTCTGTGCGACCCCATAGACAGCAGCCCACCAGGCTCCTCCGTCCACAGGATTTTCCAGGCAAGAGTACTGGAGTGGGTTGCCATTGCTTTCTCCAATGAAGTTAGCATACTCCTTTTTAAAACCAGGTGTAGGGCTGAGTATGGAGACTTGAAGATGAGTAGAGACTGTAGTTATGAGAGGTACATGTGGCAGATAAGGAAAGAATACAAGCCCCTTCCTGTGAAGTATTTTCTGCTGTCTTAAAAGCAGAGGACTCCTGTGGTTTTACTGTAGGAACAATCATATATTTACAAACCTGTCAGCTGCTTTTGTGAAAAGAGAAAAAAAAAAACTCATTTTATTCCCCTCCTGAACTTTATAGATTGACTTATAAACTTCACTAATTGAAAGGCACCACTATTAAATTTATTTATCTTAGTATACTGACAGCCCTAGGTGAAGCTGACCTAAAGCATGAACAATTTTTTTAAATCTGCTGGAGTCTTTGGTCTCAGAGGGAATTTACTTGTTTAAAATTCTGTTCATCTTTGTTCTAAGGGAGTTTATTAAATACACCTAAACCTATCATGTAAGTCCCTTTCACAGTCTTTAGAACTTCTCAGTCTCAACTAATTAACATCATTATTAAATTGAGAGTTTTATTCTTCTGCGAAGTTCTGAATTCAATTTGCTGATATTTTGCTAACAATTTTGCATGCCTTGTGTAAGGAATATTTTTCTCTATTTTTTTAAAAATAGCTTTGTTTCTTTTTTTTCATTGTGTGTGGGTTTTTTTTTTTTTTTTTGACTGACTAGTTGATTCGGCTGAGCTGGGTCTTTGTTGCAGCATGCAGAATCTTTAGTTGCAGCCTGTGGAATCTGATTCCCTGACCAGGGATCAAACCCATGCCCCTGGGGGTTCATTGGGAGCTTGTAGTCTTAGCCACTGGACCACCAGGGAAGTCCTTATTTTTCGGTATTTTATATTTTCTTGTAATAATTCTGTCTGGTTTTGGTATTAGTGCATAAATCTATGAAACATTTTGGGAAGTGCTTCCTCTTAATATACTGAAAAAGTTTGTGTAAGCATCCTTCAGTGTTGATAGAATTTATTAGTGTTGGGGCTTCCTAGGTGGATAAGTGGGTAAAGAATCCACTTGCAATGCAAGAGATCCCTGGGCTGGGAAGATCCCCAGGAGGAGGAAATGGCAACCCACTCTAGTATTCTTGTCTGGAGAATCCCACAAAGAGAAGCCTGGCAGGCTAAAGTCCGTAGGGTGGCAAGAATCACAGCTGAAGCGACTGAGAACACGCACACAGTGAAGCTGTCTGGCCTTGGAGTTCTCTGTGTGGAGGTTTCAAATTATAGGTATACTATGCTAATGTGATATAGGGCTATTCAGATTTTCTGTTTCAGCTTGTGTCAGTTTTGGAAATGTATGCTTTGCAAGGAACTTCATTATTTCATCTTTATGAGGGAACATCAAGGAATTTGTCCACTCAACCTAAGTTGTCTAATTTATTGGCATAGACTTGTTTGTGTAACCTCTTACCTTTTTAGAAGTTATAGAGCTAGTCCCTCTTTTATTTCCAATATGTGTTTTCCTCTCTTTTTCTTAATCATTTTAGGGATTATCACTTCTATTAATCTTTTCAACAAACCAACTTTTGGTTTCATTGACTTTTCTCTTGAGTTTGCATGTTTCCTGTATCATTGGTTTCTGATGTTATTTTATTTATTTTCTATTGTTTATTTGGATTTACTTGCTGTTTTCCTAGTTTCCTTTGGTGGAAGCTTTAAACTTTAACCCTTTTTTTAAGAGCATTTAGAGCTATAAACTTCTCTCTAAGCATTACTTTAGCTGTATTCTGCAGATTTCCATTATCATTTGATTTAAATTACTGTTTAATTTTTCCTGTGATAATTCTTTGATCCATCAGCTATTTAGAATTGTGTGTTTAATTTCTAGACATTTGAGGGGTTTTCCAGAATTTTTCTGTTTTATTGATTTCAGCTTAATTCATGTGGTCAGAGAACCTGTACTGCATGCTTTCAGTCCTTTTAAATGTATTGAGATTTACTTTGTAGACCAGGAAATGGTTTCTCTTGGTGTATGTTCCATGCATACTTGAGCAGAATGTATATTCTGTTATTGGTTGTAGTGCACTATAATGAAGTCAGTTTATTGGGGTGTTGTCTAAACCATCAGTATCCTTGTGTAGAATGTGTGTGTGTGCATGTGTGTCTAGTCTATCAGTTAACTGAGAGTTGAGTGTTAACATGTTTAAATAATGTTTGTAGATTTGTCCTTGTCTCCTTTTAGTTTTTGCTTCATGATTTTCCATTACACCTTTCCTGTGTAACCTTTAGTGTTGTTATATATCTATTTAGCATATGTCTTATTGCTCTTTTATCATTATCAAATGCTCCTGTTTACCTCTGGTAATCTGAAAGTAATACCTTTTTTGTTTGAATCTATTTTGCTTGACATTAATATCGCCATTCTAGATTTTGTAGGATAAGTACTTGGATCGTATATCCTTTCACAGCCTTTTACTTTTAACCTTTCTGTGTTTTTATATTTAAAGTGTGTGTCCTGTAAGTGACATTTAGTAGGGTTTTCATCTAGTCTGAAAATCTCTGCCTTTTAATTGGAGCAGTTTACTATATTCAGTGTAATTATTAGTATAGCTCATTTAAGTCTCTTTTCTCTTAGTTCCATCTGCTTTTTTTTTTTTTTTTTTGTACTTCTGTATATTCCTTCCATCTTTTGTGCTTTTATTGTCATTGTCATTTTAACTCTCTCTATATTGTAGTTATTTAAGCTTTAAAAATCAGTTATTCTTGAAAGAAATGAGAATACTTTATATTTACTCATATATTTACCTTTTCTTTAGGAAATTAGAAAGTGAGACTATTTTGTATCTACTCATATATTTACCATTTCTGCCCTTCTTCATTCCTTTATGAAGATTCGGTTTCTATATGGTATCTTTTTTCCTTCTTTCTGAAGACCTTCATTTTACATTCCTTGTTGTTCTGGTTCCTTGGTGATGAAATCTTTCATTTTTTGTTTTCATCTTTTATCTCTATTATCTTAAGTCATCTTTATTTTTGAAGGATTTTTTTTGAAGAATACAGTTAATTTTATTGTTTGTAATGGTCTATAAAATCACAGAAGGTACTGAATTAGCAGATACTGACTGAATCATTGTTGCTTGGGGAAATACAGGGTTAGGTTCCTGTGAACCTCATGGCGTTTTTGTTAATGATAAGTATATAACTTTATTTTAGGTGTGTTTCTATTTAAAGAAACACATTATTTAATATATATTGTAGACTCATTAACATTGAACTCATGGCCAAGAGTACTATAACTCATGTCTGAATGAACCTTATCTAAAACATGTGTTTCCTCTGTAAGGTACATCATAATCTTCTTGCTCTTAAGAACACGAGATAGTACTTAAGCACTATGCTTAGGGCCCACATCAGAATCACCAACAAAAAGCATAGAAATGTAAACAGTGGGGCACTGAATAGACTGCTAAAAGAATACTTGTTTACTGTATGGGAGCTGAAACGAGATGGCATAGGGTTGCTTTGTTTGACCTCACCTGATCGTGTGTTCAGTATGTTGGGGGACTGGAATGTTTGGTTCCTCTGCACTTGCCCATTTCTGTAAGTACTGACTTTTGGTTTATCAATTTAGTGAGTAGACTGGCAAATTAAGGAATTAGTGGTTTAGAATTGGGAAAGGAGTATGTCAAGGCTGTGTATTGTCACTTGCTTATTTAGCTTATGTGCAGAGTACATCATGTGAAATGCTAGGCTGGATGAATCACAGCATGGAATCAAGATTGCAGGGAGAGATATCAACAGTCTCAGATAGGCAGATGATAACCCCTCTATGGCAGAAAGTGAAGAGAAACTAAAGAGCCTCTTGATGAGGGTAAAAGAGAGTGAAAAAGCTGGCTTAAAAACTCATTGTTCAGAAAGCTAAGATCATGGCATCTGGTCCCATCACTTCATGGCAAATAAAAGGGGAAAAAGTGGAAACAGTGACAAATTTTATTTTCTTGGGGTCCAAAATCACTGAGGATGGTGACTGCAGCTGCTCCTTGGAAGGAAAGCTATGACAAACCTAGACAGCATATTAAAAAGACATAACTTTGCCAACAAGGATCTGTATAGTCCAAGCTGTGGTTTTTCCAGCAGTCGTGTGGATCTGAGAATTGGACCATAAAGAAGACTGAGCGCCCATGATTTCGTGCTTTCAAATTGTGGTGCTGGAGAAGGCTCTTGAGAGTCCTTTGGACTGCAGGGAGATCAAACCAGTCAATGCTAAAGGAAATCAACCTTGAATCCTCATTGGAAGGACTGATGCTGAAGCTCCAGTACTTTGGCCACCTGATGTGAAAGACTCATTGGGAAAAGACCTCATGCTGGGAAAAGATGGAGCTCAGGAGAAGGGAGTGACAGAGGAAGAGATGGTTTGGATAGCATCACTAAATCAATGGGAGTGAGTTTAAGCAAACTCTGGGAGATGGTGAAGGACAGGGAAGCCTGGCGTGCTCCAGTCCTTGGGGTCACAAAGAGTCTGACATGACTTAGTGACTGAACAACAACAAAGGGTTGACTGCACTCAGTTCACTAGGCTTTCACTTTCTTTCTCTGCATCATTTTAAAGAATGTTCTATTATCTTTTGGGTTACATTGTTTCCAATTGAGAAGTCAGGTCATTCTTAATATTGTTTGCCTGCCCTTTCCCTTTGTTTTCTACAGTTATCTCTTTGTGGTTTGTGTTTATCCTGCTTGTTCATTGAGCTTCGGTGGCTGGTATTTTCTATCACGATTGTCAAATTTTAGGCCATTAATAATCGTAATTTTTCCCCCTATATTATTGCCTTTTGGGGGGACTCCATTTTACATATACTTTAACTGTGTGAGTCACAAAAAACTGTGGAAAATTCTGAAAGAGATGGGAATACCAGACCAGCTGACCTGCCTCTTGAGAAACCTGTATGCAGGTCAGAAAGCAACAGTTAGAACTGGACATGGAACAACAGACTGGTTCCAAATAGGAAAAGGAGTACATCAAGGCTATATATTGTTACCCTGCTTATTTAACTTATATGCAGAGTACATCATGAGAAATGCTGGGCTGGAAGAAGCACAAGCTTTAATCAAGACTGCTGGGAGAAATATCAATCACCTCAGATATGCAGATGATATCACCCTTATGGCAGAAAGTGAAGAGGAACTAAAAAGCCTCTTGATGAAAGTGAAAGAGGAGAGTAAAAAAGTTGGCTTAAAGCTCAACATTCAGAAAACGAAGATCATGGCATCTGGTCCCATCACTTCATGGCAAATACATGGGGAAACAGTGGAAACAGCCTCAGACTTTATTTTTTGGGGCTCCAAAATCACTGCAGATGGTGACTGCAGCCATGAAATTAAAAGACGCTTACTCCTTGGAAGGAAAATTATGACCAACCTAGATAGCACATTCAAAAGCCGAGACGTTACTTTGCCAACAAAGATCTGTCTAGTCAAGGCTGTGGGTTTTCCAGTAGTCATATATGGATGTGAGAGTTGGACTGTGAAGAAAGCTGAGCGCCGAAGAATTGATGCTTTTGAACTGTGGAGAAGACTCTTGAGAGTCCCTTGGACTGCAAGGAGATTCAACCAGTCCATCCTAAAGGAGATCAGTCCTGGGTGTTCATTGGAAGGAGTGATGCTAAAGCTGAAACACCAATACTTTGGCCACCTCATGTGAAGAGTTGACTCATTGGAAAAGACCCGGATGCTGGGAGGGATTGGGGGCAGGAGGAGAAGGGGATGATAAAGGATGAGATGGCTGGATGGCATCACTGACTCGATGGACATGAGTCTGAGTGAACTCTGGGAGTTGGTGATGGACAGGGAGGCCTGGCGTGCTGCGATTCATGGGGTCGCAAAGAGTCGGACACGACTGAGCGACTGAACTGAACTGACTGAACTAACTGCTTGGTTATCTCACCAGTTATTGAGACTGTTCATTTATTCCCCCTCCCCCAACAGCTTTTTGTTTTTCATACTGTGCTTCAGTTTGGATAGTTTCTGTTACTCTTTGTTTAAATTTATTGATCCAATCTCCATTGTCCAATCTGCTTTTAAGCTTATCTGGTGAAGTTTTCTTTAGATTAATGTAATTTTCAGTTATAGCATTTCCATTTGGTTCTTTTTCTAGTCTGTGTTTTTCTGTCAAGATTCTCTGTTCACTCATTATGTTGGTCTTTTACAAAAGCTATTTTAATTTCCAATTAATATTCATTAATCCAACATTTACACTATTTCTTTTTGTTTACGTTGGCTATTTTTTCTTATTCTTATATTTTCTTGCTTCTTTTCTTGTCCAGTAATTTTTTTATTTTATACTGCTTGTCATGGATATGGTTGGATTTTGGCAGACAGTTGGTTGCTGACAAATCACTTTAATCTTTTCAAGTCTTGATTTTAAAATTTGTGTGGGTCTAAAGCAGTGATTTACTTTTTCTTTAAGGGCAGAGTAGTAAATATTTTAGGCTTGCAAGTCATACAGGTTCTATCTAACTACTCCTCTTTGCCCTTACAGTGCAGAAGTAGCCATAGGCAAAACGACACACGAATGGGCTTTTTCCAGTACAGCTTTGGCTCATGAGCCGTATTTGCTGACTTGTCCTAGAGTACCCCTTACTTTAGGGTTACGTAGTCCCATTCTTAAGGTGTACCTTTTCTGGAATCTTATTTTTGTGCTGGGATGTTCAGGAGCTGTCTCTACTCTGACTGGCCAACACTTTTAGGTCAGGTCTTACAACACAGTCTGACCTCCAGAATATCCACTCAGTTCACAGCTTGATCATAGATTAGTCTGCTGGGTCTTGGTAAGTCTTGTGATGTGTCTGTGCAGCATTGTATTCAGCTAAAGGTTTAAAGGGAACATCTGTCTAGATTTCTGGAGCTCCTTTTCTTTGAAGCTTTCCTTTGTATGTCACCCTGCTCCACAAATTCCAGACAACTCAACAGCTTCCTCTGCCCAGCAAGAGTGCGGTATCCTGGGGCGGCTCTGCCACGTGCTGTTGACAGAAAGTGCCTTCGGAAAGCCAGGGCACTCGGCTGGTGTGCTTCCCTCTTAGGAATTACACTCCTGTGCTGCCTGTGGTCCAGTGTCTCAGGACAGTTGCTTCATATATTTTGCCCAGTTTTATAGCTGTTTATGTTGGAAGGGTTAGTGTGATAAAATTACTCTCATAGCCAGAAGCAGAGGTTCTTCTCCATGATTTTAAAATGCAGTTTATTTTCCTTGTTGTATAAGCTAGGTATGATTTTACTGACCAGTTGGTTTTGAAACAGTCAGCATAAGAATGTGTGGACGTTGGTGAGATTGTAATACGTGCTAAGTTGCTTCAGTCGCATCCGACTCTTTGCAGACCCATGGACTCCCACCAGGCTCCTCTGTCCTTGGGATTTTCCAGGCAAGAAAGCAATGTCCTTCTCCAGAGATGGATAGTGTATATGTTTTTCCAGTTTACCAGTAACAAATTCAAAATTGATAACGCCATTTTTACTTTTTCGGAGAAGTGATTTACTTAAAAGAAATCTCTCTAGTAAATTTTAATTTTGACACTGATTATTGTTTGGTAGAAGTAATTAGCATTCAAAGTTTGTAGTCCTAAGACAGTTAGTCTAAACTTATGTTCTAGTTTTAGGCTTTGGTAAGGAAAAGAATCTAGCACTAGGGCCTATGTGAGGAATAGATCATTTGGAAATCTTTCATACTGTTATTATAAGTAATTCAGTGATTCTGTTCCTTTTACTGAGGGTAATAAGGAAATTAGTGTATATCTGATTATAGTTTAAATTTCAAATTTCTAGCTTTGTCATTAACTATGCTTTGAATAAGTTACTTTAAGGTACTCTGAGCTTTGGTAAGTAGAAATGCAGAGGACTAACAAAAATAAGGTAAGGTTGAGTATATTTTAGAAAGTTATTGGGGCTGAATATGGTGAATTTGAGCATTACTGGATGTTAATATTCAGATATTAACATGAGAGGGAAACATGAGAGGGAAGCATGAGAGGGAAGCATGGGTTTGAACAGGAAGAAGTTTGTTTGATTGGCGTAGATAATATGTTGAGGTAAGTTTGGACAGTTAAATTGGAGGTTCCCTGGTGGCTCACATGGTAAAGAATCTGCCTACAATGCAGGAGACCCAGTTTCAGGAAGATCCTTTGGAGAAGGGAATGGCGCCTCACTCCAGTATTCTTGCCTGGAGAATTCCATTGACAGAGGAGCCTGGCAGGGCTACAGTCTGTGGGGCCGCAAAGAGTCAAACACAACGGAGTGACTAACACTTTCACTTTTTCAGTGCAGGCCTTAATATGTCTTAGAATTTTTGGTATAATTCAGTGTATAACCAGGAGCTCGTAAATGTCTTTTGAGCAAGAAAATAAACCGAATTGTCCTTTTTGATGGCTGTAGGGGAGAGACTTAATGAGTTCTAGATTCCTTTTGCCTATTTAGTGAAAACTTGTTTTTGTTTTTTCAATATGCCATTATGTTTTTACTTAGTTTGGATATAATTAAGTCCCTAATATTTATTATTTCTCTGGCTGTCTGTTCAAATAGTACAAATGAGATTGGATGACTAAGGTTTTGGTTTCTTTGTTTTTTGTTTCTCATTTTTTAAAAATCTGTCATTCTTTTATTTTTGACTCCTTTTTAAATTTATTTTTTAATTGGAGGAAAATTGTTTTGCAGTATTATCTTGGTTTCTGCCATACAACAATCCAAATCAGCTACAATTACATGTATATCTCCTCCCTGTTGAACCCCCCGTCCCCTCATCCCACCTCTCTAGTTAATCACAGGGCCCCAAGCTGGGTTCCCAGTGTCACACAGCAACTCGCCACCATAGTTTTACACTCAATAGCGTGTATGTGTTGATGCCACTTTCTCCATTCGTCCCACCCTCTTCTTCCACCTCTCTGTCCACAAGTCCGTTTTCTGCATCTGTGTCTCCATTTCTTCCCTGCAGGTAGGTTCATGAAGACCATTTTTCTAGTTTCCATATATATGTGTTGCTGCTGCTGCTGCTAGTCGCTTCAGTCATGTCGGACTCTGTGCGACCCCATAGACGGCAGCCCACCAGGCTCCCCCGTCCCTGGGATTCTCCAGGCAAGAGTACTGGAGTGGGCTGCCATTTCCTTCTCCAATGCATATATGTGTTAATATATGGTATTTGTTACTCTCTTTCTGACTTACTTCCCTCTATATAATAGGCTGTAGCTTCATCCAGCTCACTAAAAGTAACTCAAATTCTTTCTTTTTAATGGCTGAGTAATATTCTATTGTACACATATACTGCATCTGCTTTATCCGTTTGTCTGTTGATGGACATCTAGGTTGCTTCCGTGTCCTGGCTATTGTAGATAGTGCTGCCATGAACATTAGGGTACGTGTGTCTTTTAGAATTGTGGTTTTCTCAGAGTATATGCTCAAGAGTGGGATTGTTGGGTCATATGATAGATTTATTCCTAGTTTTTTTTTTTTTTTTTGTATAGTAATTCTAATTTATTTTTTGTGAGTGTCCACAATGTTTTCCATAGAGGTTATACCAATTTATATTCCCAATAATGCATAAAGGTTACCTTTTTTCCACATCCTCACCAATACTCATTTGTTGTCTTTTTGATAATAGCCATTCTGACAAGTGTAAGGCTGTATCTCATTGTGGTTTTTAATGTGCGTTTCCCTGATGATTAGTGAGCATCTTTACATGTGCCTGTTAGCCATCTGTTGTTAGTCATTTTTGGAAAAATATCTATTCAGTTTACTGCTCATTTTTTAAAAATTGAATTGTTTGTTTTTTGATGCTGAGTTGTATGAGTTCTTTGTATATTTCGGATATTAACCTCTCATCAATTTCAGTTTAGTTCAGTCGCTCAGTCATGTCAGACTCTTTGCGACCCCAAGGACCACACCACATCAGGCTTCCCTGTCCATCCCCGGCCCCTGGAGCTTGCTCAAACTCATGCTCATCGAGTCGGTGATGCCATGCAACCATCTCATCCTCTGTTGTCCCCTTCTCCTCCTGCCTTCAGTCTTTCCCAGTATCAGGGTCTTTTCCAATGAGTCAGTTCTTCGTATCAGGTGGCCAAAGTATTGGAGCTTCAGCTTCGGCATCAGTCCTTCCAAAGAAAATTCAGAACTGATTTCCTTTACTGGTTTGAACTCCTTGCAGTCCAAGGGACTCTCAAGAGTCTTCTCCAACACCACAGTTCAAAAGCATCCGTTCTTTGGCACTCAGCTTTCTTTTTTTTTTTTTCTAATTTTATTTTATTTTTAAACTTTACATAATTGTATTAGTTTTGCCAAATATCAAAATGAATCCGCCACAGGTATACATGTGTTCCCCATCCCGAACCCTCCTCCCTCCTCCCTCCCCATACCATCCCTCTGGGCTGTCCCAGTGCACCAGCCCCAAGCATCCAGCATCGTGCATCGAGCCTGGACTGGCAACTCGTTTCCTACATGATGTTTTACATGTTTCATTGCCATTCTCCCAAATCTTCCCACCCTCTCTCTCTCCCACAGAGTCCAAAACACTGTTCTATACATCAGTGTCTCTTTTGCTGTCTCGTACACCGGGTTATTGTTACCATCTTTCTAAATTCCATATATATGCGTTAGTATACTGTATTTATGTTTTTCCTTCTGGCTTACTTCACTCTGTATAATAGGCTCCAGTTTCATCCACCTCATTAGAACTGATTCAAATGTATTCTTTTTAATGGCTGAGTAATGTACCACAGCTTTCTTATCCATTCATCTGCTGATGGACATCTAGGTTGCTTCCACGTCTTGGCTATTATAAGCAGTGCTGCGATGAACATTGGGGTACACAGCTTTCTTTATAGTCCAATTCTCACACCCATACATGACTACAGGAAAAACCATAGCTTTGACTAGATGGACCTTTGTTGGCAAAGTAAGGTCACTTCTTTTTAATATGCTGTCTAGGTTGGTCATAGCTTTTCTTCCAAGGAGCAAGCATCTTTTAAGTTCATGGCTGCAGTCACCATTTGCAGTGATTTGGAGCCCCCCCAATTAAAATATCTTACTGTTTCCATTGTTTTCCCATCTATTTGCCATGATGTAATGGGTCCAGATGCCATGATCTTAGTTTTCTAAATGTATCATGGAATATATCATTTGTAAATATCTTTTCCCATTCAGTAAGTGATCTTTTTGTTGTGTTGATGGGTTCATTTCATGATATAATAACACATAATAAAAGCAGACAACTTAAATAGTATTGTAGCTGGTGTGAACATATTTGCTTATCTCTCCTCTCCTTTTTTAATGTACCTAATGTGTATCATAAGATTTTTCAACTCAAAGCATTGTGTCAACAAATAACTGTTCTTTAAAAATTATCTATTACCCCTGAGGTCAATTTGTTACTATTTCAGTTACTTTCTAACCAAACTCCTCCTGGTCACCTCTATATTTGCCTTTGTTCATCTAAAGTAATGCAGTCATATTTTCCTGGACTAATTCTGAAACAGTTGATATTTCTTGTCTTTAAATATTTCCCGTTTTACAGTTTAGTGCTATGTACTTGGTTTTAGCCTATCTATGGATTTAACTTTAAAAAGTAGTTGCTATGGTAGAACACTGACTTAAACCTGGCTGAATAGAGCCTCCATGTAAATGGGTGGGTAAGTGAGTGAGTGAAGTTGCTCAGTCGTGTCTAACTCTTTGTGACCCCATGGGCTGTAGCCCACCAGGCTCCTCCATCCATGGGATTCTCCAGGCAAGAATACTGGAGTGGGCTGCCATTTCCTTCTCCAATGCATATATATGTTAATATATGGTATTTGTTACTCTCTTTCTGACTTACTTCCCTCTATATAATAGGCTGTAGCTTCATCCAGCTCACTAAAAGTAACTCAAATTCGTTCTTTTTAATGGCTGAGTAATATTCTATTGTACACATATACTGCATCTGCTTTATCCGTTTGTCTGTTGATGGACATCTAGGTTGCTTCCATGTCCTGGCTATTGTAGATAGTGCTGCCATGAACATTAGGGTACGTGTGTCTTTTAGAATTGTGGTTTTCTCAGAGTATATGCTCAAGAGTGGGATTGTTGGGTCATATGATAGATTTATTCCTAGTTTTTTAAAGGATGTCCCTACTGTTTGCCATATTGGCTGTATCATTTTACATTCCCACCAACAGTGCAGGAGGGTTCTCTTTTCTCCACATCCCCTCCAGCATTTATTGTTTGTAGATTTTTTTTGATGATGGGCATTCTGAGTGATGTGAGGTGATACCTAATTATAGTTTTGATATGCATTTCTCCAACAATGAGTGATGTTAAGCATCTTTTCATGTGTTTATTGGCCATCTGTATATCTTCTATGGAGAAATGTCTGTTTAGGTCTTCTGCCCATTTTTTGATTGGGCTGTTTTTGTTTTTCTGATATTGAGCTTTTATATTGTGATTTTATATTGAGCTTTTATATTGTGCTTTTTTAATTTTGGATTTGTGTCTTTATATTTTGGAGATTAATCCTTTGTCAGTTGCTTCATTTGCACTTATTTTCTCCCATCTTGAGAGTTGTCTTTTAATCTTGTTTATTGTTTCCTTTGCTGTGCAGAAGCATTTAAGTTTAATTAGGTCCCAACTTATTTATTTTTGTTTTTATTTCCATTACTATAGGAGGTGGGTCTTAGAGGATCTTGCTGTGATTTATGTCAGGGGATATATTGCCTATGTTTTCCTCTTAAGAGCTTTATAGTTTCTGGCCTAACATTTAAGTCTTTAATCCATTTTGAGTGTTTTTTTTGTGTATGGTATTAGGAATTATTCTAGTTTTATTCTTTTATAGGTCGTTGTACAGTTTTCCCAGCACCACGTATTAAAGAAGCTATCTTTTCTCCATTTTATATTCGTGCCTCTTTTGTCAGAGATAAGGTACCCATAGGTATGTGGGTTTCTCTGTCCACTTTCTATCTTGTTCCATTGGGCTATATTTCTGTTTTTGTGTCAACAACATACAGTCTTGATGACTGTAGCTTTGTAATATAGTTTGAAGTCAGGAAGGTTTATTTCTCCAGCTGTGTTTTCCTTTCTCAAGATTGCTTTGGCTTTTCGGAGTCTTTGGTGTTTCCATGCAAACCGTGAAATGTTTTTGTTCTTCTGTGAAAAATGCTATTGGTAGTTTGATAGAGATTACATTGAATCTATAGAATATTTTACATAGTGTAGATGTTACGTTGTGAAGTAGAAGCAAACAGTCAAATATTTTGGATAATTACAAGGTATTTGCTGGGAGACAATTTTTCTTGTTTCAGGAGCTCAAACTTATGGGGCTGATCAACTAGGAATATGTAATTTATAACAGTTGCATTTGTGCATAAATACATCCCTCAGAAGATAAAGCACTTGAGCTTGAGAGACCTTTTTCAAATCCCGGCTCTCTGGTATCCTAGCAGTGTGACTTAGAGCAAGTTGTTTCTTTTTTCCCCTTCTTTCTCTCACAACTTTTTGAGGTAGTTACTATTACTTTTCTTATTTCATATGAGGAAATGAAGCCCAGAAAGGCTCAGTAATACCTTTCTCAGGGTTGTACATTTATAAGTAACGGATCTGGCATTTGGACCCAGGCAGTTTGATCCCATGATTCATAGTGGGCCTTAGTGAGAGTCTGAGCAGCTCTCTTCTTCAGGGCCAAATGTTAGTGATCTCTTCTGGATTTTTTTCTCTAAGCACTTTTAGAAACGGAATACTTGTTTTGTGACTAATTTTGGATTGAATCTCATTTCACAAATGGGGATTGAAAAAAATTTTTTTTAGTGAATATTTCAACTACCAGTTTGTAAACTTTCTTACTTGACCAAGTGCCAGAAATATAATTTTTACTGTAAGAGTGATTCTGGATAGCAGTAAGGATATATTTTGAAAAAAAAAATACTTTAAATTTTTGGCACAATTGTAGATATATTTTCCTTTCCCTATAATTTTAACGTAACAGGTTTCTAGTTCACTTTCCACATAGACTGTCTCTGAATTAGTTGGTTTTTAACTATATTGTCTAGAAGAAAAAAACCATTTTGTTAGGAATTTGCTACCTTTTATTTAGATGGAGCAGCTGTGTAATTATTTGTTTTTTTCCTTTGACCCCCAAATCTCAGTTTTGTACAACATTTTAATTCACTATCTTAGCTGAAAGGAATTTTCAAATCGTGATTTTACAAATGAGAAACAATTTAAGATTACAGAAGTCATCTTTTAAAACTGTGTACACTGAAGCAGGAGCATGGATTTTAAATCTAGGCTATTGTGTAATTTAGAGCAAGCTACTAGATTGTCATCTGTAAAAATTCTCATATTTCTCATTGGGTTGATGTGTAGATTAAGTAAGTATGAAAAGTCCTTGGCCTGGCAGTAAGCATGAAATAAATGCTAAGTATTAGTTAAAAAATAAAATGTGTATGCATATGTGTGCGTGTGTGTGTGCTAGGTCGCTTCAGTCGTGTCTGACTCTTTACGACCTTAGGGACTGTAGCCCACCAGGCTCTCTGTCCATGGGATTCTCCAGGCAAGAATACTGAAGTGGGTTGCCATGCCCTCCTCCAGGGGATCCTCCCAACCCAGGGACCAAACTGCGCCTCCTGCATTGCAAGGAGATCCTTTACCGTTGAGCCACCGGGGAAGCCCACGAATATGTGTACATTTTACAAAATCTCATAAGGCAAAGAGTCTCAATGGTTTGGGTGAGTGGCCTATCCAGCCTGTGGTTCTGGGTTATAGGAGACTTCTAAATGCTTGTCATGGATTTCACCTCACCACCAATCTAAGAAGCATTTATTTCTTTCTAAAATAATTTATTTATTTACTTTGGCTGTGCTGGGTCGTTGTTGCTGTGTGAGGTTTTCTGTAGTTTTGGTGAGTGGGGGCTGCTCTGTAGTTGCAGCATACCGGTTTCTCTGCTGGCTTCCCTTGTGGAGCACAGGCTCAAAGGCGTGTGGGCTTCACTAGTTGCAGTGTGCAGGTTCAGTGGTTGTAGCTCTCAGGCTCTAAAGCGCAGGACCAATCGTTGTGGCACAGAGGCTTAGTTGCTCTGCGGCATGTGGGATTGTCTCAGATCAGGGATTGAACCCATCTGTGTCGCCTGCATTGGCAACCAGATTCTTTACCACTGAATCACTAGGGAAGCCCTGAGAATCCTTTAGGTATCATACCTAGGGTGAATTTGTTTTTAAATTTTATGTGACATTTTGAATTCTTTGAGAAGAATACCCTTGGAAGAAAAGACTTTGTTCATGATAGCCACATCTCTGATTGCTCTTTTTTCGTGTTGATCAGGCTTGTCTAGCTTGTCCTTACCAGTAGAAGTGTCCAAATTTATTATTTCCTCTACGTGAAAGAAATACCTCCTGTCATCTCTCAAACTATTTCAAGTTGTCTTTTGTTAGGGGCCTTCCTCTAGTGTAAACCAAAGATCTTTTGCATAAGATTGCCCGCCAGCAGGTATAAAATGACATTGTACAAGGTTAATATACCAATATGTAGTGTATTAGTCTATGGGCTGCCATAACAAAACACCATAGACTAGGTAACTTAAACAAGGGAACTTTAATTCTTACAGTTCTGAAGACTGGAAGGTCTTAAGACCAAAGCATGGGCAAGTTAGGTTTCATTAAAGGCCTGTTTTCTTGGTGTATAGGTTGCTGCCTTCTCACTGTGTGCTCACATGACCTCTTTATGTGACCATGGCCCGACCCTCATGACCTCATGTATTCCTCTTTACCTCTGAAAGGCCCTGTTTTCAAACATGACTCACTGGACCTTAGGACTTCAACATAATGAATTTGGGGGGAAACACAGTTTATAACATACGGCATACATTGGTTAAGAAAGGGAGCTCTGGAGTCTTGCTACTGATGTATCCCCGGAGTCTTTGTTACTTATGTACTGAGTGAGTTTCTTAATTTGTCTGTCTCTCAGTTTTTTAATCTGTTAAATGGGATATTAACAACACTGTAACAGAATTATAAGGAGTAAAATGAGTTCTTGCATCATGTAAAGCACTTAGAATAACAAATAGAGAATATGCATGATTTTCTGAAAGTGTTCTTCTAAAATGAACATGCTGCTGCTGCTAAGTCACTTCAGTCTTGTCTGACTCTGTGTGACCCCATAGATGGCAGCCCACCAGGCTCCCCCGTCCCTGGGATTCTCCAGGCAAGAACACTGGAGTGGGTTGCCATTTCCTTCTCCAGTGCATGTAAGTGAAAAGTGAAAGTGAAGTCGCTCAGTTGTGTCAGACTCTTAGCAACCCCATGGACTGCAGCCTACCAGGCTCCTCCATCCATGGGATTTTCCAGGCAAGAGTACTGGAGTGGGGTGCCATTACCTTCTCCAAAATTGAACATAGACCAATAAAAAAGAAAAGATTAGTGTATTAAAGCCATGATGATTCATGAAGTTTCTTTAACATAAACATGTTATTGCCTCTTGAGAAATGATAGGTTCTATGGGTATCATTTAGTCAATTTTGTAAATTATAATTTAATCTGGATTAATGGAACTACTAATGTTACTACTTTTTCCTTTCCATCTTGACTTTTTCTCTGTAGATAAAGTTTTGTGTTAACTCATTACAAACTGAACCCCTTGCTTGCTCCTCTTTAGTCTCCTTCCAGCTCTGTCTTTATTTCTGCTGAGGTTATATTCTATTTGTTTTTCAGATGAGACACTTTTTGCTCTTCCTGCTGCATCTGAGCCTGTGATACACTCCTCTGCAGGCAAGTTCTTTCTGCTAGCCTTTTATCTTCTGTGTATTCTAACTTTAACTTTTTAGTTTTGTTAACTGTGCTTAGTAGTTTGAATTTACTAAAAATTAGCATGATTCCAAGAATGTTTGTCTACTGACCAAGTTGAAATTTGCATTTTATATGCTATATCCAAGAGAGAAATGGGCAGAATCCTGATTAATAATTGGAAATGTGTAAAGAATTCTTGGACCCTTGATTTATGTTTACTTATTGACTAATCATTTCCTCCAAATATAGTTTATTTTCTTATAGCTGACAGGCTTTCACAGAACAGAATGCCAGTCTATGGCATTTAATTATCCATTGCCCCTTCTTTTCTGTACTGTCGGTCAAACTCTCTTCTCAAATTCTCATTTCTTCCTCTAATACTAGTTAATAGTAGTTTTTCTCAATTTTACTTGAGGTTTTTCTCAAAGACTTGATGTCTTTGCATGGCATATAATTGCCTCTGTAGCTGTGCACATGTTTTTTGACCATAGCTTTAATTTCTTCAATAATGATTCAGTTGACTTGATAATTATTTATAAACTAAATGTTATTAGCATTTTAGTTAACAGTAAGTCTTTACTAACACTGTTTTTTGAATCTGTCATAAAACTTGCATTAACTCTGAGCATTAGCATCAGAGCACTGGCATTCTCTAACTTTCCTTTCTGTCCACGGTCACAGAAAAAGTTATGGATTTGAAGGAGCAGCCAGGTAACACTGTTTCTGCTGGTCAAGAGGATTTTCCATCTGTCCTGCCTGAAACTGCTGCTTCTCTTCCTTCTTTATCTCCTCTCTCAGCTGCTGCTTTTAAAGAACGTGAATACCTTGGTGATTTACCAGCAGTACTACCCACTGAAGGAACACTTCCAGCAACTTCAAATGAAGCTTGTAAAGCATTCTCAGAGAAGGCAAAAAATCCATTTGTAGAGAGAAATTTAACAGAGTTTTCAGAATTGGAATATTCAGAAATGGAATCATCATTCAGTGGCTCTCAAAAGGCAGAACCTGCCATAACAGTAGCGAATCCTAGGGACGAAATAGTTGTGAGGAGTAAAGATAAAGAAGAGGACTTAGTTAGTCTTAACATCCTTCATACTCAGCAGGAGTTATCTACAGTCCTTACGAAATCAGTTAAAGAAGAAGATAGAGTTCTGTCTCCAGAAAAAACAAAGGACAGTTTTAATGAAAAGGGAGTTGCAGCAGAAGCTTCTATGAGGGAGGAATATGCAGACTTCAAACCATTTGAGCGAGTATGGGAAGTGAAAGATACTTACAAGCAAGATAGTGATGTTTTGGTTGCTGGAGGTAATATAGAGAGCAAATTGGAAGGTAAAGTGGATAAGAAACGTTTTTCAGATAGCCTTGAACAAACAAATCGTGAAAAAGATAGTGAAAGCAGTAATGATGACGCTTCATTTCCCAGTACACCAGAAGCTGTAAGAGGTGGTTCCGGAGCGTACATCACGTGTGCTCCCTTTAACCCAACAACTGAGAATGTTTCAACAAACATTTTTCCCTTGTTGGAAGATCATACTTCGGAAAATAAGACAGATGAAAAAAAGATAGAAGAAAAAAAGGCACAAATTGTAACAGAGAAGAATGCAAGTGTCAAAACATCAAACCCTTTCCTTATGGCAGCACAGGAGTCTAAGACAGATTACGTTACAACAGATCATGGGTCAAAGGTGACCGAGGAAGTGGTGGCAAACATGCCTGAAGGTCTAACCCCAGATTTGGTTCAGGAAGCATGTGAAAGTGAATTGAATGAAGCTACTGGTACAAAAATTGCCTTTGAAACAAAAATGGACCTGGTTCAAACTTCAGAAGCTGTGCAGGAGTCACTTTACCCTGTAACACAGCTTTGCCCATCTTTTGAAGAATCTGAAGCTACTCCGTCACCGGTTTTGCCTGACATTGTCATGGAAGCACCATTAAATTCTGTAGTTCCTAGTGCTGGTGCTTCTGCAGTGCAGCTCAGTTCATCACCATTAGAAACTCCTCCTTCAGTTAATTATGAAAGCATAAAGTTTGAGCCTGAAAATCCCCCACCATATGAGGAGGCCATGAATGTATCACTAAAAAAAGAATCAGGAATGAATGAAGAAATCACAGAGCCTGAAGGTATTAGTGTAGCTGTTCAGGAAACAGAAGCTCCTTATATATCTATTGCGTGTGATTTAATTAAAGAAACAAAGATCTCTACTGAACCGACTCCAGATTTCTCTAGTTATTCAGAAATAGCAGAAGTTGCACAGCCAGTGCCCGAGCATTCTGAGCTAGTTGAAGATTCCTCCCCCGATTCTGAACCAGTTGACTTATTTAGTGATGATTCAATACCCGAAGTTCCACAAAAACAAGATGAAGCTGTAATACTTGTGAAAGAAAACCTCACTGAAATTTCATCTGAGTCAATGACAGGACATGACAGTAAGGGAAAACTCAGTGCTTCACCATCACCTGAGGGAGGAAAACCGTATTTGGAGTCTTTTCAGCCCAGTTTAGGCATCACAAAAGATACCTTGGCATCTGATGAAGTTTCAGCATTGACCCAAAAGGAGAAAATCCCTTTGCAGATGGAGGAGCTCAATACTGCAGTTTATTCAAGTGATGGCTTATTCATTGCTCAGGAAGCAAACCTAAGAGAAAGTGAAACATTTTCAGATTCATCTCCGATTGAGATTATAGATGAGTTCCCGACCTTTGTCAGTTCTAAAGCAGATTCTTCTCCTACATTAGCCAGGGAATACACTGACCTAGAAGTAGCCCACAAAAGTGAAATTGCTGACATCCAGGATGGAGCTGGGTCATTGGCTTGTGCAGGATTGCCCCATGACCTTTCTTTCAAGAGTATACAACCTAAAGAGGAAGTTCATATCCCAGATGAGTTCTCCAAAGATAGGGGTGATGTTTCAAAGGTGCCCGTACTGCCTCCAGATGTTTCTGCTTTGGATGCTCAAGCAGAGATAGGCAGCATAGAAAAACCCAAAGTTCTTGTGAAAGAAGCCGAGAGAAAACTTCCTTCTGATACAGAAAAAGAGCGAAGATCTCCATCTGCTATATTTTCAGCAGAGCTGAGTAAAACTTCAGGTAATCAATCCATACATTATTTTGTGCTTTCTTGCCACCTTATGACTTATGGAACATTCTACTACCTTTTCTGTAGCATGTTATGTTTATAGGGTCTAAATATATCACATCGGTAAGAATTCTTTTTACTGGCTCAGTTAAAGGTTTTAGTGCTTTTTTTACCCCTCTTGCACTCATCACTCACTCTTGCTCTTAACTTGCCAATAATTATTTGTTGGTAATTTTTGTATTGTGCCACAGAACTGGAACAAAATTTTATTAGAATTGACTTCAACATCTGTTTCTTTCTTCTCTTTTGCTTTAGTGTTTCCTAATAGTGTAAAGAGCAAGAGGTATTAAAAACGAAGTATTTTCAGATATGTTTACTTTTGTTTTCCCAGAAATAACTTCATTTTAAAATCTTAAGGAAAGAACATTTCTGTTATTTATCTCTACTATTTCAATATAATGCAGTAATTCCAGTAATAGGTGTAAAGTTAAGCATATTGAGTATTACATGTTTTGTGAAGTATACATTGAGGTATGCTATTAATTCTCCTGGAAAGTACTAATTCTCATTTTTTTCTTTTGACTCCACATTTCCCACATACCTGATTTGTGTAAAGTAACTTGTGCATTTGTTTTTATTTAGCATCCTAATTTAGATGTGTTTTCTATAAAAATATGTAGCGATTACTATGAATTTACTGAGTATACTTAGGCATTGGAGATAGACCAGTTTACAGTTTGTTGCTATAATCAAAAAAAGGGGAGATCATGAACATTAAGGCAATGGGATGGGCACAGAGACGTAATAGTGTTTGATTGGAATCGGACATGAAGATAAGGGGAGGAGTTAAAGCTTACTCTGGGGAAACCGGGTTCCTTTTATGTGCAGATACCTGGATGGCAGTATGAGAAACTGAGTTGGAAACATGAGAAAATAAAGTGGGTTTAATGGGAGAAAATAGTTGTTTGTTGTTTTTTTTTAAAGAGTGCTTAGTGTTTATTAGACATAGTAGTATATATTACCTGTAGATTATTCATGTGCAAGGCAGATGCTTTTTTAAAATGTTTTTTAATTGGAGTATAATTACTTTACAGTGTTGTGTTAGTTTCTGCTGTGAATCAGCTATATGTATAATATATTCCCTCCCTCTTGAACCTCCCTGCCACCCACCCCTATCCCACCCCTCTAGGTCATCAGAGCATGGAGCTGAGCTCCTCATGTTATACAGTAGCTTCCCATTAGTTACCTGTTTTACTCATGGTCGTGTATATATGGCAGTGCCACTCTCTCAATTCGTCCCAGCCTCTCCTTCCCATACTGTGTCCGCAAGTCTGTTCTTTGACTGCAACTCTATTCCTGCCTTGCAAATAGGTTCATCAGTACCATTTTTCTAGATACCATATGTATGTTTTTCTCTTTCTGACATGCTTCACTCTGTGTGTCAGACTCTGGGTTCATCCACGTCACCAGATGACCAATAAAAATTCAGTTCTGAGAATGTTGTAATTAAGGTACCTATGTGATCCAAGAATGAGAGATACTATACATAGGAAGCTCTTGAGAGAGACCGTAACTGTATGCATGTATTTACTGTGGACTCAAGGCAGTAGTTAAAGCCGCAGACATCAACTACGCAGAAGGGTTACAGGTAGAAGAATTGATCAACATTACCAGATTCTGGAGAGGCTTAGTTAAGATAAGGATTGAGGATTTGTCAGAAGGAAGGGAGTTGTAATGGTCATCTCTGTTCTCAGAGGGCTAATGATTTTCTGCATCCTTGTTTGTGATCTAGGTGTTTTTTTTTTTAGATTTCTGTGTCTTAATACTGAATATACTTTTAAATGTGAAAACATTAATCAGTATTAAATAATAAATAAAACTTGCTCAGATAATTTATTATTTCCAATTTGTTCTCCTTGTTTTCTTAAAATGACATTTATAGGCAGGATTCAATTTTAATTGGGGGAAAAAAAAGACTGATTTTAATCAGCAAAGGAGATAAGCAAAATGTGATGCAGACTTTGATGCCTTGTTGATATATTTAGATAAAATTAATTAGGAGAAAAATGAATGCTAGTCTTCTTTTCCGTTGATAAAAAGGTATTTTATCAAAACGTATTTTTTTTCTTTGTTTTTTGTTTTTTATATTTATGGGGATATAGTTGATAAACACTATTGTATTAGTTTCAGGTTGTACAGTAAAGTGAATCTGTTCTGTATATCATATACCCACTCTTTTTTAGGTTCTTTTCCCATATAGGCCATTATAGCATATTGAATAGAGTTCCCTGTGGTATACATTAGGTCCTTATTAGTTATCTATTTTATATATAGTAGTGTGTAAATGTTAATCTCAATCTTCCAATTTATCCTTCCCCTTTCCTAACCGCCCCCCCACCCCCACATAACCACAAGTTTATTTTCTACATCTGTGACTATTTCAGTTTTGTAAATAAGTTTATTTGTACACTTTTTTTTAGATTCAACATAAAAGCGGTATCATATAATATTTGTCTTTCTCTGTCTGACTTCACTTAGTATGACAAAGAATACAGGATGGAAAAGGGAGAAAGAGTCATTTATAGTGGAGAAGCCTGAAGTGCTACCTCGGCCAGGTGACCAGGGTTAACATTCACAGTGATAAGCTATGTTGATAGTCTGTGCCCAAACTGAGGGACATCCTACAAAATAATCTGGCTAGTACTTCTCAAAACTGTCAAAGTCATCAGGAACAATGAAGTCTGAGAAACTAAGGAGACATGATGATTAAATGTAATGTGATAGCCTGGATGGATGGCTCAGACTGTAAAGCATCTGTCTACAATGCGGGAGACCCGGGTTTGATCCCTGGGTCGGGAAGATCCGCTGGAGAAGGAAATGGCAATCCACTCCAGTACTATTGCCTGGAAAATCCCATGGACAGAGAAGCCTGGTAGGCTACAGCCCATGGGGTTGCAAAGAGTTGGACACGATTGAGCGACTTCACCTTCACTTCAGCCTGGATGGAATACTAGGACAGAAAGAGGACATTATGTGAAAACTAAGAAAACCCAAATAAAATATGGACTTTAGTTAATAAAAATGTATCCCTATTGACTCATTATATATGACAAGTGTACCATAGTAATATAATAAGAAACTGAGTACAGGGTATATGCTAACTCTCTGTAATATTCTTGTTATTTTTCTGTTAATCCAAAACTATTGTAAAATAAAATAATTTATTAAGTGTTCTTTTTAAAAAGGCCTGGAAATTACCTGGCATATATAGGCATTCAACAAGTGGTAGCTTTTTTATTTTTTAAATGATTTTTGCCATTTTGAAAAATAAAGGAAACATTTTTTTTGTTTTAATTTGAATTTTTTTGATTACTTATGAGTCGGGACCATTTTTTAAAGCTTCTCTTCGCTTTTTATATTCATGCCCTTTATCTGGTTCAGTCAAGCTGTATTCTTTTTACTTTTTTGGCCATACCGCATGACCTGTGGGATCTTAGTTCCCTGACCAGGGATTAAACATGGCCCACTGTGGTGAAAGCACTGAGTCCTAACCACTGGGCAACCAGGGAATTCCCTCAAAGTATATACTCAATAGTAAAATGTAAATACTGGTTTCTCTCAGTTCATAATTAATGAACGTTCATTATGTTATTTTTTGCTTCACTGTACTTCATTATTTGGAGGCTGAGCATTTCATATGTGTTCTTTATTTTATTTAATTAATTAATTTATTTTAATTATTTTTTAATTATTTTTTAAATTTTATTTTATTTAGCTTTACAATATTGTATTGGTTTTGCCATATATCAAAATGAATCTGCCACAGGTATACATAAATAAATACACATTCATTTTAAAAAAAAGATTTGTGGCTAAAGATTTATGCTTTTGGTACCTTGATGGTTTTCATTTTTTGCTTAAGATATATTATGATTATCATTGGCATTTTAATTTTTCACTTTCCACTTATTTTAAGTATAAATATCTAAGTTAAAATATTTTAATAATTGCTTAAATTTATGTTACTAAATTTAGACCCATATAGTGAAACTTCTGAATAGTTAACTGATAGCACTACCAGATGACAATTGAAATGTTTTTCTCAGATGATGAATGGAAGTCTCAGTTTGGCATAGAGTGACAGTTCAGGGATATAAGTGTATAATGATTGGAAGATTATTAACAATTCTAAGGGCACAAAGAGGCTCTCTCTACCTTGGGATATTAAGAATGGTTTCACAAAGAGGTGCTACTTTAAAAGTTAGAGTTAGCAAATGTGAGTAAACATATAGACTTATTCATTTATATAAACATGATAAACATTTTCCAGATCCTGTTTTGATATTTTGGGGGCAATGTGTGGGTATTATGGTCAGTATGTAGAAACTTACTCACTTGAAGCTAGGGACAGATGAATTTGCAAACTGACCATGAGGGACTCTGTGAAAAGAAACATCAGGTTTATTCAGAACTAAAATGAAAAACCAGTCTGTGTTAAAAGAGGGTTTATTACACATTATATGCTAAATTTCCTGTGACTGTAATTAAGCTGAATTTTTAGAAAATCTATGGTATCACTTGAGTTTTTAAGATAATTGCTTTTTGAAAACAACTTTCATTTGGGAGTAATTTCAAACTTAAAAACAATTGCAAAAATAAAAGTACAAAGAATGTCTTATACTTTTCATCTAAATTTACCTGTTAATATTTCCCCATTTGCTTTATTATTTATGATCTCTTTTTATAAATAACTAGACAATGGATACATAAATACACCCTTTTTTCCAGAGCCCATGAGATAAGTTCTGTACATTCTGTTACCCCTAAATACTTCAGAAAGGGATATTCTCTTACATAACCTCAGCATAGCTATTAACTTTGTAAATTTACATTGATAACAGTGCTTTTTTCTAATCTACCATTCATATTCCAGTTGGTAGTTGACCTAGTGTCCTCTACTGTAAGGTCCAGTCTAGAGCCAAGTTTTATATTTAGTTGTTATGTTGCCTTTGATTTCTTTAATTTGCAGCATATCCAGTTTTTCTCTCTCATGACTAACATTTTTGAAGAACACAGGCCCTTTCCCTTCTCTCTTTTTAGTAGAAAATTCCTTGTTGTTTTTTTTTTTTTTTTGCATTTGTGTATTGTTTGTTAGTGATTAGATTGAGGTTATGATTCATGGCCAAAATGAAGACGATGTAGTGCCTCTCTCTTGATGTCAATCTGGAGGTACCTACTATCCGTCAGTCCTTCATTGATGAGGCCATTCGGTCAAGTGGTTCCTGATTTCCTTATATAATTATTATCCTTCGTGACAGCTGACGGGTGACACTGCAAATATCCTGCCCTTTATTAAAATTCTTTCCCTAGATTTAGTATCTATTGAAGACTCTTGATTGATTTATTCTTTACCACTAAATTTGCAAAAGATGATTTTCAAAATTTCCTCCACATTTGTCAGTCAACACCAGTGTTCTACTCTTAGCAAGAAATCTCTTTTTCCATTAGTTGACTAATTAATTATCAGTATGGATCCATGAATTTCTCTTTTCCCCTAATGGTTTACAAATCATTACCATACTTAAATTATTTTGGTTATAAATTGCCCCAGAGTTGAAGGGCTCCCCTTCGAGTTGGCTCAGTGACATGCAGCTATTCTTTTGAGTGAAGGGCGAAACACTTCCTACTTTCTAATATAACGAAATGTTGTAGGCTCATCTTTTGCCCACTTTGTCCCAGCCACACAGTCAGCAGTTTCTCCAAGGGTCCCTGATTCCTTTCAGTGATCAAGAGCTGGATGCAAAGTACGAAGAGTTGTACTTTGCTCCTGTGGGATCTGTGCATTTTAGCCTTTCAATGCACAGAGGAAGGAAATACTTTTATACACACATATGAATAAACATAAGTACATCCATGTATTTATGAAGTCATGAGTTGATATATACTTCAGATCCAAAACATTCCTAGAGTACTGTTTCTTGCTTCCCTCATATCACATTTGCATTTTCCCTCAGATGGTAGAGAATCTGCTTGTAATGCAGGAAACACGAGTTCGATCCCTGGGTTGGGAAGATCCCCTGGAGAAGGGGAATGGCTTTCCCACTCCAGTATTCTTGCCTGGAGAATTCCCTGGACAGAGAAGCTTGGCAAGCTACAGTCAGTCCTTGGGGTTGCAGAGAGCCAGACACGACTGAGTGACTTAACACTTTTCTATAGTGAGAACATGACTCCTCACACTTTGTTTAATCCTTGAATGCATCTGAAATAGTCTTAGAATGTTTTATAATATCATTATAATAAAATAATGAGGATTATTTTTCAAATCCACCTGATAACCTGCCTCAGCCCTGCCCAGTTACTTGGGTTGGTTTTATTTTCCCTTTTCCTTTGGTTATACTACTCATTTGAAATAAAGTTAGATTTGTTTCAGTTCGCTTTCACTTTTAGGTGTTCTTCCTATTTGGGATGTTTTTAAACTAAGTATTTTGAACGGCCAAGAAAAGCCTAATTATTTGCATTTTACCTGGAAAGGAGGGACTTCGATTTATGGGAAATCTTTTAAGTACCAAGAACTTTCACATAAGTCATCTCATTTAGTCTTCATCATAATCTGAAAGAGGGAATCACTTAATGGATGAAAAAACCTAAGTCCGGGAATGTTAAGAAACTTCCCCAAGGTTGCATAGCAAATTAGGTATAGTAAACATAATACCTTTTGAGCTTCTGCTGTGTTTCAGATATTGGGCTAACTTTTTGCAAAATAATTTTTTATTGAAGTATAGTTGATTTGCAATGTTGTGTTAGCTTCAAGTGTACAACAAAGTGAATCAGTTATGCATATACCCACTCTTTTATAGATTCTTTTCCCATATAGGTCTTTAGAGTATTGAGTAGAGCTCACTGTGCTATACTATAGGTCCTTATTATATATTTTATATGTAGTAGTATGTATATGTCAATCCCAGTCTCAATTTATCCCTTCCCCCTGGTAACCATAAGTTTGTTTTCTACATGTCTGACTCTGTTTCTGTTTTGTGAGTAAGTTCATTCGTACCTTTTTTTTTTAATAAGATTCCACATACAGTCAATATGGGGCTTCGCGTGTGGCACTAGTGGAAAAGAACCTGCCTGCTAGTGCAGGAGATGTAAGAGACGTGGGTTTGGTCCCTGGGTTGGGAAGATCCCCTGGAGGGAGGGCATGGTAACCCACTCCAGTATTTTTGCCCGGAGAATCCCATGGACAGAGGAGGCTGGCGGGCTACAGTCCATAGGATCTCACAGAGTTGGACACGACTGAAAGTGACTTAGCACGCAAGCACATAAGCAGTATATAATATTTGTCTTTCTCTGGCTTACTTCAGTCAGTATGATGATCTCTAGATCCATCCATGTTGCTGCAGCTGGCATTATTTCATTCTTTTTTGTGGCTGAGTAATATTCCATTGTATATATGTACCATATCATCTTTATCCACTCTGTTGACGGTCATTTAGGTTGCTTCCATGTATGACTGCTGTAAGTAGTGCTGCAATGAACATTGTGCTGCATATATCCTTTTTTTTTAAATTTTATTTTATTTTTAAACTTTACAATATTGTATTAGTTTTGCCAAATATTGAAATGAATCTGCCACAGGTATACCTGTGTTCCCCATCCTGAACCCTCCTCCCTCCTCCCTCCCCATACCCTCCCTCTGGGTCGTCCCAGTGCACCAGCCCCAAGCATCCAGTATTGTGCATCGAATATGCACTGGCGACTCATTTCATACATGATATTATACATGTTTCAATGTCATTCTCCCAAATCTCCCCACCCTCTCCCTCTCCCTCAGAGTCCATAAGACTGATCTATACATCAGAGGGTATATGCCCAGTAGTGGGATTGCTGGGTCATATGGTAGTTCTATTTTTAGTTTTTTAAGGAACCACCATACTGTTCTCCATAATGGTTGTACCAATTTACATTCCCACTAACACTGTAGGAGGGTTCCCTTTTCTCGACACTCTCTCCAGCATTTATTGTTCGTAGATTTTTTGTTTTTGATGATGGCCATTCTTACTGGTGTGAGGTGATATTGTAGTTTTTGTATCTATCTAATAATTAGTGATGTTGAACATCTTTTCATGTGTTTGTTGACCATCTGTACGTCTTTGGAGAAATGTCTGTTTAATTCTCCCCATTTTTGGATTGGGATGTTTGGTTTTTTGATATTGAGCTGCGTGAGCTGTTTGTATATTTTGGAGATTAATCCCTTGTCAGGACTTGTACTAATTTTTGCCCTTCTAATAATAAGAAAACCCATTACTCTGTTGATTACCAACAATGAATATTTATTAATATTTTTATAAAAAATTGATAGTTAATGACTTACACATTATACAAAGTTCAATAAGTGTAATTACGGTAAGTCTTCTCCCTTTCATAACCAGCTGCCTAGTGTACCTTCCTAGAGTCATTTACTAGGATTTGCTTCGTAAGTATCCTTCCAGACATTGTGTACCTGGCTTTTTTAAAAAAAAAAAAAAACCTGTAGTTGTTTGACAGGTTAAAGTAACTATCTTGCTGTTTTGATCTTTAATTATTAGTGAAAGTGAACGTGTTCCACATATTTATTGATTATTTGTATTTCTTGTATGAAGTGCCTGTTCATCCCCTTTGCCCATTTAAAATTTAGAATCACCTCTTTCTGATTTTGAGAGTTCTTTGTATACAGTACAAAGATGCAAATTTTTGTCATTTTATAGTTTTCCCTTAGTTTTGTGAATTTTATTTTACTTTTTAGTGGATATTTTCAGTTTTCACATGGGAATATTTATAACCTTTAGTTTACTTACTAATTTACAGCTTCGTTTTTATGTTTGGGCTTCCCTGGTGGCTCAGTCGGTAAAGTGTCTGCCTGTAATGCGGGAGACCCGGGTTTGATCCCTGGGTTGGGAAGATCCCCTGGAGAAGGAAATGGCAATCCACTCCAGTACTCTTGCCTGGAAAATTCCATGGACTGAGGAACCTGGTAGGCTACAGTCCATGGGGTTGCAAAGAGTCAGACACAACTGTGTGACTTCACTTTATGTTTAATTCCGATCTGTTCGAAATTGATTTTGAATTCTGGTCAGAGATCGTTTTATTCCACATGTTATTTGGTGTTGGAGTTATTTTCCTTTTCCCATAGTACTCGGATCTAGTTCCTGACTGCCAATCAATCCTGGGAAAGAGCTGGAAAATTGAGTAGTTTTTGCCAGATTGCCTGTCTTGGGTTGGACAGTCAACTGTACTATGGGTGTTGGTGCCATCTAGTGTTGGAGACAGAAAAGGGTATCTGTGGAATGCTCTGTAATCCACCATATTCAGTTGGGCAAAGGAGTTTAGTGAGTTGTGCATATTTGCTTCACACTAAGAAATGACTTTGAAAATGACTTTATATATAAGAGGATTTTGAATTCAGGCACAACATATTAAATCAAGCAAATGCTTGAATCATGCTATGATAAACATTATGAAGTGACCTTGAAGATTCCCCCAAACATGTATTGAGCGAAAACTTAAAAGTTTTCAAAGATTTGTTCAAAACCTAATGATTATTTAATTCCAAATTTTAAAATGCTTTGGATATTTTGTAATATCTATTTTGGATTATAATATAAGAAATCAACATTTATTTAGTTCTTATTGAATAGTATCACTTTCAGTTTCTTTATGGTTTGTACTATTCATTTTTAGCAGCTTATATGAAATTGTTTATAGACCTTAGAATGTTCATTATTTTTTGGTTATTTGTAGCTTGTTCATTTTCTAGAATACAGTCTTTGTTCATGTCTTAGGTTCAATTCAGTAATTAATGCTGAAGTGCTATAATTTAGTCCATAGAGGGCATTATATTACAGCGTATGGTGTTAAGCGTTATAATTTAATCCCTTTCAGTAATGGGACATATGTTGAGTTTCATACTTTTGTATAGCTCAGAATAATTAAATTTTGAAGTAAGTGTAAAACTACTCTGTAACTATAACTTTTTTTATTATAAATTCCTGTTGTCCATTGCTGGAAAGTAGAAATAATTTTTTTAGTTATTAAGAATTGTATACTAGCAACTGCCAATTTAGAGAGTAGCACTTCAACCCAAATGATCCCTTCTTTCTCATCTTATTTGCCTTCATCTCTAAATATCACAAAGCAAACAAAGCAAAACAAAAACTTGAGTTTTTTCTGGGGTTCAGAATTAGAGGAAGGAAAGAAATGGAAAAGGAGGACTATGTTGCAAGAGGTGGCCTGGGAGGTCTTACAGGTTAAATATTGCTGCCTACTCCAAAATACAGACTTCTGCTGTCCGAAATCCTAGATTGAACCAAGTCAAGTACCAGAAGATGTGAATAATATGAATGGTAAATACCTTTTGTCTCAAGAATTCTTTTTTCCTTCTCACATTAGTGTAGTAATCTCTGACTTGAAAACAGTGTTTGGGCGATGTTTTTGAGTGCATTATTCTAATGCTAAAGTAGTTACTGGCCTTCAGTCTTAAGGAATTCATTATTAGAAAATACTACTTTGGAAATGTTACATAGTTAGTGAATAGTTTCTGATTTCTAACTACTGCAGGAAGAGGCCAGAGATTTTTAGCTGTGATATGACGTGGTGACAGTGTTCTCAAATATCACATTTTCCAAGGGTCCAGTGAGGAGAATTTAAAGTTAAATATTAACTTTTTATCTGAGAATACTAGACTCTTTAAAAATTGCTTGCTTTATTTGTGTTTGCAGTTAGAGAGGCAGAGAGGGAAAGGAACTGAGTTCTTTATTCAGGCCACTTCTGATATGATCACGGGTTTTTTGCAGCCCCAGTTTTACAGCAAGTTCTAATATATATACATATATATATTATATATATATATAAAACATATATATATGTTATACTATTTCATTGTAGCTAATCTTCTGAAGTATGTAGTTTCCTCATGTAGGCTCCATTCTTTATACTTCAGCATATAAAGCATTTAAAAATATATGTTGCCTTTCCTGCTAAAGTCAAATGATAGTGTTAGTTAAACCAGTTATGAAATGTTAGTAAAGATAAAATATTCTGTACTGGAATGAATGTCAGTTTTATAATTTTATAATAAAAATTTTAGAAATTCCTTTGATTTGTTTTTGTATTTATCAGTAAAATTTTATTTTGGTCTTATGTCACTTTCCCAAAGCAAATGATATAATTAGCATGTGAATATTTCTCCTCAAGCAAAGAGTCTATTAATAGTACCTGCAGTGGTGCCTAATAGATATTTATTGAAAGATTGAGTTGGAGCAGGTGGTGATTACAAAGAAGTGTATATTTACAAGTCTCTGGATTTCTGTAATTGAAAAAGAAGAAAAAGCATTACATTAGAAATAGAATAAAAACTTTTTTCTATTTAAATAATTTATATTCAAGAAACAGTAATAATTTAACTTTTGAGATTCTCTTGTCATACCCTTATAAGGGTGCAAAATGCTGATAATTTAGGAAAAAGTAAAAAGAGAATGCATTTGCAAGACTTGAAATTTAAGCTATTACCCTTCTTTGGATCAGTCCATTTTTATCTTTTCAGGTAATCATTAATTTTAAAGTTTTAAATGAGGCTGGAAAGCAGCAGCAGAATTCCCCTATCAAGAAAAAAAGCAAGAACCGAATGTGGTCTTCACGTGTATTACAGATATATTCAGTGATTAACTCTGCCAGAACAACCCTCTTTTCTCTCCTTTCTTTTGGTAGCTTGCCTCCCACCCCACCCCACCCTACAAAAGTAGCTCCATTGGGTGTGAGCAACAAGCAAAAGACTAGAACAATAAGCAGATAGAAGAAGGCGGTAGTGCCTGGGCATTCGTAGCCTAGTTACAGATTGCACTGCGTCAGACTGTACCACACCCAGAAGGCGTCAGGTGACTTCAGTCCTGCTGCAGTTGTGCAGCAGAGGAGACTGCAGGCTTCGGTTGAGGAAACGGGTATTTCATGTCTCAGGGGGTAGATTTTCACAGTTGCAGCTTTTCTGCTGGTATGCATAATTGATAATTGCATCTGTAGGGCAGATTGTGACAAGAGATGGACGGTCAGAAGAAAAATTGGAAGGACAAGGGTATATCTGCTTTTTAATCTTTTGTTCATTTTTTATGTGACCAATAATGTATTTCTATGAATAACCTTTGCAATTTAGATATATTTTGGATTGAAAATGAAGTCGAATAAGGGTTTAAGAGTAAAGGATTAAATCAGCTATTTCAAATGTTTTTGCATTTGGCTGTGTATGAGAAAATGTCATGCTGTTCTGTTTCACTGGCATTCGATTTCGTCTTTGCAGTCCTATCGTTGCTTAGGTTCTGTTCTTAAATCTTTGATGTTTTAAACAATGTCCTTTTAACAGGATTTCATTTGGTCACTTGAGTGTGATAAATCTACATAGGCATGTTTGTATTCCATAATGACATATTTTCTGTGACTCAGTATTTTTTTTTTTTTAAAGCTGACTTGGTGTAGTTGAAATTCTATCCAAAGATTTGTAGGTAGCAAGATTCTGTGTTTGCACTAAGCCTGTTTTCTTCTTTGGAAATATTATTGAACCTTTAAAGTTATTACCAGTTACCTTTTAATTAGATTATAATTTTGTATGTCTTAAAACATTTAAAATATATACACAGTAGTTTTAACTGTGTATCTATATTTAAGTCAGTAACCTTTGTCCTTGTACTAACCAATCAGTGATCTTGATCCCCTTTCCTCCCCCTTGAAAGCCCAGATCCTTTCAAGTCTCAGTGGATCTGGGTTGTGTAAGAATTTAAGCTCGTGAGTGTAATGAATATTTTAAAAATATTTTATTATGTAGATGGTTAAATGTGCCATTTTAAGGAAAAAGGAAAGTGGTAGACTGTATATCTGACCTTATAATAAATTACCTTAAAAATTGTTAGAGCTGTTTTTAAGTAGTCTGATTAGACATTCCATACAAGCAATTTTTTGGCCACATTCAAGTTTTATAATTAAAAAAAGTATTTCTGTAGCAGAATTGTTAGCAGGATTGGTGGTAAATGTATAGTAAAAGCAGTATATGGAGCTAATTACAATATCTTTAAAAATTTGGTCAGTAAAGTATTGTGGGGAAATGGTGAGCTTAAGATTGAGGTCATATTGAGACATTGGAAAGAGTTTATAGTTAACACTTAAAGAACAAAAAACAATAATAGTTTGATTTTTTTTTTACCTTTATGGTTTCCTTACATAGGAATTTAATGAAGAGAAGGATTTTTATTCATCTTTCTGACCATTAGCATTACAAAGTAAAAGTAAATTGCTTTATTAGGTTTTGTTAAGTAAAAACATCAGTAGGGGTAACAATACAATAAATATAGACTTTAAAAATAGGTGAAAAGTCACATTACAGCCTTCTTAGCAACCATTAAGGCTCTGTATTAATAATTTGAATGTTAGACCATTTAACAACGTCTTAAGTTCTTTATTTGCTGAACTAATTTAGGAATACTTTGATATTGGAGAAATTAAGATTGAGTATAATCCATATTATACCAGAGATTTATTTTGATTATTTTCAGGCACTATATATAAAATCAAATTTATTCTGAAATATCTCTGGAGAGCCTCATTTTGTATGTAAGTGGAATTGCCTGATACTTTTTTTAGTGCCTGTCTTTGGCTTTTTTGCGTGGGAAGACTAACTTTACCTATTGTTTGTATTCATTTGTTAAGTTATATTTTAGTGTTTATCAGCAGCTAATTTTAATGTTGCAGATTAGAGGTTATGACTTAAGTGGAAATCAGTGAGAAGCTGAAACTACCATGGAGTGAGTTTTTCTTCATTTTATGAAAAGTGTGACAATAGAGGAAAGAATCTAATCTAAGCTCTCTAGGTATACTAAACAAAAAACAGTCTTAAGCCCATACATATATTTTTCTACTCCCTTACCACCCCTATTCATCTAGTTGTCACATCTAATGATGGTAATATATAAGGGTATAAAGAAATGAGATATTCTGATTTCAATGTTTAAAATTTGGTTTTGGTTTTGGTTTTGCTGATTAACTAGTGTTGAAGACATTTTATCTTTCAGGCTAAGCCCCATGTAATAATTTATATTATTTTATATATTTTTCATATTGGGTTTTCTATTGTTCTTAGTGGAATACTTATAACAAATTAAATCTATGAAGTACTTGACCATTGAGGTTAATTTGAAAAGCACTGATTAAGACAGTCAAAAGATTTTTAAAGAGCCCAAAATAGAAGGAATAGATTTGGGGATTTGGGTGGGGTGGGAGAATGATTTAACCACTAAACAAGGTATAATAGAGCTTTCTGGGTAGGACAGAATAGAATGTTTATAGGATAGTAGCTGCAAGATAAGATTGGTATGATTAAAGAATGTAGAAGATTTGTAAGATCTAGGTCAGGTTTCCTCAAAGTTCCCTGAAGAGAAGAATTACCTTCTTTTTTGTAAGGATTCCTGTGATCCTGTTCAGATCTAACCAAATCAGAACTTATAAGGGAAGAGTGTGGCAATATATTAAGCATCTTGACACTAGGGTTATAACACCATTTATGTTATAATCAGACACATTTAGAAAACCCCAATCTATGTTTTCAGGTTTCTTTCTGTGGTTTTTCTTAGTGTGTGATTTTGGCCAGAGTAAGAAACTTAACTTTATTTTTGTCTTCATTTTCCTCTTTTGCATGATTTTTGGTGTACCAGTGTTGATGTTCTCTGGTTTTATGAAAAGATACTCTGGGTCAGATTGCAGAAGACACTGCAGTCTTTGGATTTTATCATAAAAGGAGTGAAGAGCTTTTGGAAGCTTTAAAGACTGTTTTGGGGTGCTATATAAGATAAATTGGAGAAGGACTTAGACGCAGAAGGGGATGACTGTATTTGTGCCCACATTTAAAGCAAATAGTGCCTAGATTTGGCCTGAAATAAGAATGAAAAGGGGGTGACAGGTTTGAGAAACTTAGAGAAGAGTACTTGACATTTGACATAGATTTGTGGGAATAGGGTGAGTGAGGGAGGGACTTGGAGGACAACATGAAATTTCAGAGTGAAAGTTTGGCAATGCTCGTGCTTTAATGTCAGTAGAAATAGAGCTAAAGTAGGTAGAAATGATGCCAAGTTCTGTTTTGGAAACTTACTGAAGCTTAGTGAAATGACAGGCTTAATGATGAATGACTAATTGAGAATTGAATGTAAAGTGAGACAGATGAATACTGTGAGGACATTAGCATAAAAAGAACAGAAGATTAAGTAAGGAAAGCCTAAAACCTATTGAAATAGTGGGGATGTGCAGACCAGGAAGGATCAGGAAGTTAGAGTCCAAGCAGGATGGTAGTGCCTGTTCCCTGATTTTAAGGAAGGAGAGATTTTTCAAGAGAAAATAGAATGGGTGGTTAAAACACTACAGAGAAGTCATTTAATGTGAAGATGGAGGAATGACTGTGGACCCTGTTGAATTTTAGAAATGTGCAACACTACCCATTATTACCAGTGCTTTTGGGATTTGGCAGTTAACATGCTGTAAGTGAACCTTGAGAGAAGTTTGTGTAGAATGGGGACAGAAGTTTTCTAGCATTTAAATCTAGTTTGATTGTAAGGCAAGACAGATTGACTTAGGACCATTTCTGGAGTTTAGGGCTCTCTTTACTGTTGCTAAGTTGCTTTCAGTTTCTTTCAAAGCGTAAGGTTACTGAGTATGTGGATATAGGCATATGCTTATACTGACATTTAGGTAGAGAGAAGAAGGAATCTTGCTGCTTGAAACATGCCTTACGTAACCCCTTACTTAAACCCACCCCCCAAAAAAAATCCTTAGAAGGGAACTTGGGTGTTAATCAATTGAGAGACCTATTGATTAGAGGAAGCCTCCCTGCTTTTCAGTTCTAAACTTAGTTGAAACCCAATGTCGAGTCATTCATTAGCGATTTTTTCTAGTTTTTTTACTGCTTTAGTATTGTTACACTCTGTGTGTGTGTGTGTGTGTGTGTGTGTGTGTATGTTGTAGAGAATCTAGAAGGTCTGTGGAAGAAGGAAGCTATCACTTCACAGAGTGGTTTTGGTGTGTATTTTTAACAGTGGGTGTATGTGTTTGGGGGTTATGTATGGTACAATTTGTTCTGTAATCATTTTTCTCCCACTAAATGGGGAAATACTTTGATTTAAAAACATTCTACATTGTTTTAATGGATGTAGTATTCTAAGTATGCCCTGTTAATCCCATATAGTTAAATATTCAAGTTATTCCTAAAGTTTTCGCAAGTATGAGCAGTGCTAGAACAAATATCAGTTCAGTTCAGTTCAGTCGCTCAGTCATGTCTGACTCTTTGCTACCCCATGGACTGCAGCACGCCAGGCTTCCCTGTCCATCACCAACTCCAGAGCTTACTCAAACTCATGTTCACTGAGTCGGTGATACCGTCCAACCATCTCATCCTCTGTGGTCGTCTTCTCCTCCAGCCTTCAATCTTTTCCAGCATCATGGTCTTTTCAAATGAGTCAGTTCTTCACATCAGGTGGCCAAAGTATTGGAGGTAAATTATTGTTCTTATTCATAATTATTTCCAAATTGCTGGATTATAGTATTTATACTTTTGATTCATGTTGCAAAACTACCCTCCAGAAAGATGCAAATTATTTTGAGCAATGTATAGAAGTACCTGTCCTGAAACCCTGGCTAAAATTAAATACTCCATATACTTTTTTGATGGTTTTAACTCTTTTCTAAGATAGCTATTTTTGTCTGTTTTAAGTAAATTACTTGATGAGAACCAGTTTAAGTTGAAAAAGAGTAAATTTGCAATTTTTTCCTCCTTTATATGGTTTAATTATCTTGAGTGGATAAGTAGTGGGAGCAATGGAAGTATCTTCTCTGTTTTCTATGTTTACCCAAATCTGGGTTCTCCTCATTCCTCACCAGAACTTCTAACTGGCTTTTCTATTAAATCCTATGTATCAAGCCAAACACTTCCTAAAGTATGGCTCTGATTATAGCACTTAAGGGATTTTCCTTTACTTTTCAAATTAAGTTCATACTTCTGCCCTGGACTTTTGAAAGGCATTCATAGTCTAGTCCTAGCCTCTGTAATGCCATCTCCCTTATTCTGCCTCCAGCCACACTAAGGGACTCATTCCCTCAACATGCCTGTTCTTTGCATTTGCTTATGTTTTTCTCTGTCTAAAATCCAATCCAAGTTTTAGGCCCAGTCCTTCCTGAGGTATTCACCTCTCAAGTGGAGATAATCCAGTGTTCCTCAGAACTCCCAATCTCTTGGGTTTCATTCTGTGCCTTCTGTTACAGTTTTACGTATATAGTGGTAAAGAACCTGCTTGCCAATGCAGGTTAGGCGTAAGAGATGCCGGTTCGATTCCTGGGTTGGGAAGATCCCCCGGAGAAGGGAATGGCAATCCACTCCGGTATCCTCGCCTGGAGAATCCCATGGACAGAGGAGCCTGGCAGGCTACAGTCCTTAGGGTCTCAACAGAGTCGGACACAAATAAAACAGCTTAGCACAGCACACACACACACACACACACACACAGAGGTATATGTATAAAATATTGGCTTTTTTTTTCCCCTAGTCTGTAAATTACTTGAAAGCAGAAGAAATAGTGGTGGCCTCATTACTGGGTCTTCTCACTGACTGTGCATAGCTTTGCAACAGAGTGAGAGGATGAGAACTTTGATATTCAGCCAGGTTTACTCCTGTCCTTGAACCATATACATCCATTCTGTGTGTGTGTGTGTGTGTGTGTGTGTGTGTGTGTGTGTGTGTGTGTGTGTGTGTGTGTGTGCGCGTGCGCGCTCAGTCATTCAGTTGTGTCCGACTCTTGGCAACCCCATAGACTGTAGCCCATCAGTTTCCTCTGTCCATGGGATTCTGCAGGCAAGAATACTGGAATGGGTTGCCATGCCGTTTTCCAGGGGATCTTCCTGACCCAGGGATCAAACCTGCATCGCCTGCGTTGGCAGGATTCTTTACCACTGCCACCTGGGACGCCCATACATCCATTCTTGGGAATTTTAAAAAATGTATTTTCAAATGGGAGAAATAAAAGAGAGTCTCCCTACCTTACCCCTTCTTAAAGGAGCAGTTAAGTAACTTAAGCAACTTTTGTGAATCCAGGATTTTTATATTTTACCCATAGATAAGACATCTTAAGAGTCATTTATCCTATTCTAACTAGTCATGTTTTACAGGTCAGAAAAACAGGAAAACTAAAGGGATTGAATTATTTGTTCAGCACTACATAGCTAGTGGCATAGGGTCATCATCAAAGATAATGCTTATTTATGTTACTAGATGTGTGTTTCTGTGTATATAATGTATAAATATATCAATGTGTCTACTTCAGTCTGCTTCATTGTCCTCAAATTTTTAATCCAGTCACATTTTAAGCATTATGTAAGGTATTGATAGACACTAAAATACTGTTGCATCTGTGCTGCCAGTGCAGACACGGGTTTGATTCCTGGGTTGAGAAGATCCTTTGGAGGAGGGCTTCACTCCAGTATTGTTGTCTAGAGAATCCCAGGGACAGAAGAACCTGGCGGGCCACAGTCCATAGGGTCACAAAGAGTTGGACACGACTGAAGCAACTAACACACATGCATACACACACATTGTATGTACTATTGGCCATTTATTCATTGAGCATTTATATTGAGTATGCAATAGATATGTAAGGTTATAGAGGTTTACCTACTAGTGAAGTTCATTCTCTTTTTAAACTAGTAATTTGCTCTGACTTTTCCACCTATTTCAGTTTATTAAGCTTTTCAGATTTCTGGAGTAATGGAACAGTATGTTTCCCACTTATTTTTTATTAGTAGAAAATAGGACTTCTGCAGCACTTTCCTCGTTCTAAGGTTTGGTGCCTATTTCTTGTATTGTGTGAATGCCAGCACATTGCAAGTGAGAAGTTAGAACTATTTTCTGCTGTATTTTTTGGTTCTCTTATGATACAGCTAGAAATGGAATGTGGGATTAAAGGAAGTGTTGAAAACAACATGAACTAATGAATTAAGTAAATTGGTTGGCTAGTTAGGGAACCTCAAAGTTCTCTTAACTCATAGAAGTTTGGATTTTCCTTAGAAGGCAGCAACAATAATAGTAGTTTTACCTTCCTGCAGTATACTGAAACATTTTCTCCTTGAGGATACTTAATATAGGAGAAACAACCACTTAAAGTAAGCTCAAATTTCATGGCAAATAACAGGCCAAAAATTTATTTAAGACTTTATCTTGAAACATAAAACTAACAGTTATGAAACTTAAAATTTAGGTTGTAATCACAGCTGTGCATAAGTTCTTAGAATAAACAGAGATGAATCAAGTTTGGGGGCTTTATGATGTGTAGTTTTTACTAAGAAATTGGTTAACCCAAAATGACATGTTTTCTGGTTGAATTTTCACAGTGGATCATACATAATGTCCTTTTACAAAAAAGGTTCAAGGGTTTTCATGACTTTCCTGTTGGTTATTCTTAATCTTTTGAGGTCACATATTCTATTTTGAGGTGCCTATTGGACTATCAGTCTCTTTTGGAGCAATTCTCCAATGTTGCTTAAGACATTGATCTTACAAAATGCTACATTATTAGGAAGATGTGCAGTTTTGTGGTTGATTTATGTTGCCTCATCTATCTATATGTATTGCTATTATAGTTTTAATTTATTATTTTCAAAGAGAGGGACAATTTAGATAGGTTCTAGGAATCACAATTTGCAATTTAAACAGAACATGATTCACTCCTATTAATGAATCTGTATTACTGAAATTGCGTCTCCTCAGTTATTTAAACTAGGGTTGAAACACTATATGGAATCCTCAAGAACGATAAAGAGCAAATGAGGACTGATCAGTTCAGTTCAGTTCAGTCGCTCAGTTGTGTCCAACTCTTTGTGACCCCAAGAATTGCAGCACTCCAGGCCTCCCTGTCCATCATAAACTCCTGGAGTCTACTCAAACCCATCTCCATTGAGTCGGTGATGCCATCCAACCATCTCATCCTCTTCTTTCTGGAGTTATTTCTCCACTGATCTCCAGTAGCATATTGGGCACCTACCGACCTAGGGAGTTTATCTTTCAGTGTCCTATCTTTTTGCCTTTTCACACTGTTCCTGGGGTTCTCTAGGCAAGAATACTGAAGTGGTTTGCCATTCCCTTCTCCAGTGGAACACATTTTGTCAGACCTCTCCACCATGACCCGTCTGTCTTGGGTGGCCCCACACGGCATAGCTTAGTTTCATTGAGTTAGACAAGGCTGTGGTCCATGTCATCAGATTGGCTAGTTGTCTGTGATGGTGGTTTCAGTCTGTCTGATCCCTCTCAGCAACTACTGTCTTACTTGGGTTTCTCTTAACCTTGGACGTGGGGTATCTCTTCACGACTGTTCCAGCAAAGCGCAGCCGCTGCTCCCTACCTTGGACGTGGGGTAGCTCCCCTCGGCTGCCACCCCGACCTTGGATGTGGGGTTAGATAAATTCCTTTAAATACAAAATGTGGTATGATGGCAGGAGTGAGACATTCATGGTCAGACCTGAATTTCAGTTGGTAACCCTGCACAGTTTAATAATATTAATACTTCTAAGCCTCACTTTCTTTATGTATAAAATGCAGGTAATAGGCACTTTATAGAGGTGTTGTGATCAGTGATAATGTATACAAAATAGTTGTGCAGTTCCTTGCTCAGAATAGGGGATTACTAAATTACTACGGAAAGGGCAAATATAGAATTTATACTAATTTTATGTAAAATGTTTCTTCCTTAGATGGACAACCCACTGTTAAGTTGTCAGGAGTAAGACAGGGAAGATTTAGTGATGAAAGACACAAGGACCTGTCTGAAATTAATGTCTTTTAGAAACTCAGGCTACAGGATGAGGAGAGATGGCGGAGAGGGAGGCTGGTTTGCCAAGTATTTTGTTGAGATACTTTGTAGCAATACTAGGTACCCTTCAAGGTGAAACTTCCTAACTGAAACCAAGTTAGCAGTGCTTTCTTTCAAAGAAAGCTGAACTCACCTTTTAAAAAAATCAGAGCTTAGTTGAGCATTAAATCATTGTATTTAATATTTGATTGGGCTACTTGACTTTATCTCTTCAGACATTACTTTTATTTAGTATTTAGTTCATCAAGCATTTTCACATGTGAAATCCCACTTCATTTTCAACTAACTTGTTAGGTGGCTGTCATTTTTCCAGTTTTATACATGGGGAAACTAGGTTAAGTGATCTAACCAGGGTCATACTGATGGTAAATAGGTGGAAGAAATAGGACTCAAGCTTCTCTTACTGTCTTTGCTGAAAGGTTAAACTCCCACTCTGCTCAGATCTTTTTGTGTACCTTCACCTGTCGCTTATTAGCCAAGTGAATGCTTATTGTGTGTGTGTGTGTTAGTCCCTCAGTCATGTCTGACTCTTTGCGACCCCTGGACTGTAGTCCATCAGGCTCCTCTGTCCATAGCATTCTCCAGGCAAGAGTACTGCTTATTATGTGGAGATAAAAACTTACTATGTGGTAATAAATGATTAACTCTGAATTCTAGTCATTTTTCCTGGCAATTGGGAAAATTTTATTTAAGGCTTGTGATTTCTAATAAATAACATAAGTATGTAATAGTGTGAAGACTATGATTGTGAAAAATAAACTAAAAATTAATATCATTCTAATCATTTCAGTAGCTCAGTCCTGTCTGACTCTTTGCAACCCCATGAATCACAGCACGCCAGGCCTCCCTGTCCATCACCAACTCCCGGAGTTCACTCAAACTCACGTCCATTGAGTCAGTGATGCCATCCAGCCATCTCATCCTCTGTCGCCCCTTCTCCTCCTGCCCCTGGTCCCTCCCAGCATCAGGGTCTTTTCCAATGAGTCAACTCTTCACATGAGGTGGCCAAAGTACTGGAGTTTTAGCTTCAGCATCAGTCCTTCCAAAGAACACCCAGGACTGATCTCCTTTAGAATGGACTGGTTGGATCTCCTTGAAGTCCAAGGGACTCTCAAGAGTCTTCTCCAACACCACAGTTCAAAAGCATCAATTCTTCAGCATTCAGCTTTCTTCACAGTCCAACTCTCACATCCATACACGACGACTGGAAAAACCATAGCCTTGACTAGACGGACCTTTGTTGGCAAAGTGATGTCTCTGCTTTTGAATATGCTATCTAGGTTGGTCATAACTTTCCTTCCAAGGAGTAAGCGTCTTTTAAATTCATGGCTGCAGTCACCATCTGCAGTGATTTTGGAGCCCCCAAAATAAAGTCTGACACTGTTTCCACTGTTTCCCCATCTATTTCCCATGAAGTGATGGGACCACGTGCCATGATCTTCATTTTCTGAATGTTGAGCTTTAAGCCAACTTTTTCACTCTCTTTCACTTTCATCAAGAGGCTTTTTAGTTCCTCTTCACTTTCTGCCATAAGGGTGGTGTCATCTGCATATCTGAGGTTATTGATATTTCTCTTGGCAATCTTGATTCCAGCTTGTGCTTCTTCCAGCCCAGCATTTCTCTGCATATAAGTTAAATAAGCAGGGTGACAATATCCAGCCTTGACGTACTCCTTTTCCTATTTGGAACCAGTCTGTTGTTCCATGTCCAGTTCTAACTGTTGCTTCCTGACCTGCATACAGATTTCTCAAGAGGCAGGTCAGGTGGTCTGGTATTCCATGTCTTGAAGAATTTCCCACAGTTTATTGTGATCCACACAGTCAAAGGCTTTGGCATAGTCAGTAAAGCAGAAATAGATGTTTTTTCTGGAACTCTCTTGCTTTCTCGATGATCCAGCGGATGTTGGCAATTTGATCTGTGGTTCCTCTGCCTTTTCTAAAGCCAGCTTGAACATCTAGAAGTTCACAGTTCACATATTGCTGAAGCCTGGCTTGGAGATCATTCTAATAGTTAAACATTTATTTGTTTATATTTATTAATTTCCTTTTTAACTGCCTTTCTTCCTTTCTCATTCTTCACCTTACTTTATTAAAGAGTACTTAATATTTGCTTTTGCTTAGGAAGTAGGCATTTTTCAACTAGCTGTTGCTTGTTCTATCGGTGTTTTTAGGAGCACCTAGTTAAGTGTTTTTTCCTACCCAGATACAAGATTTAAGAATTGGAACTTGACTTCAGGCTATTCAAGGAAGAGCTTCAGTAAGAATTTGATTAGGGGCAAAATGTAATTGGATGACTCCTGCATGTCAGGCTGGCACTATTTTTAGCTATGACAGTTGACAATTTATGATTACCACATGTACGCAAACTCTTCCTACTCTTCCTTGGGCCAGAAGTTATTTCATTTGAATAAAAGACTGTAGTGTATGGGGAATTATTTTAAATTAAAATTTTGATTTGATAGTGATGCTGTACTACTCTGTGCACTGCACAAAGCACAATCAAAGATTTTTCACAGTTTTATTTGGAAAACAAAAATGGGGAAGCACTGCAGGGAATAAATCACTTTTTTCTAAATGACAAAAATTTTGTTTAAATTGATCAAAATTATTAATATTTGGTAATCCATAAGCATTCTCCACTGTTACAAAAGGAAAAAGCACTGTTAAATTTAATTTCAGATTTTTAAAAGGAATTTCATGGACATTTTATTTAAGAATAAAGTTTAGGTTGCCTTGCATGATTAACACTCCATTCTGCAATACAGAAGGGACTTCAGGAAGCGTGAAAGGGTAAACTTTTCCTTGTACAAGCCCTTTGTCTTAATTTTGGTTTCTCAAGAATATAGAGGCCATTAAACTCTTCCTTCATAAACAGCAGTCCTGAAGTGATTACAGACGAATCCAAAACTAACATTTTAGAGACCTTGTAGTTCATATTTAAAGATGTCCTTTAATTTGAAAATATTAAACTCTTTAATTATTCTTAGGAATAGAAACTTGTTAATCTGGTCATTATTCAGACAGTGCAGGAAATGTTAATGAAGCAGGTAATATAAAGATTAAAGGCATTTAGCAGTCTTTCAGGATCTAGTAAGGAGAGAAAAGCCTGTAAGACAGTATTTACTGTTTTATAAGTTATCTGAAAGCATCACTGTTTTTTACTTAAAAGTGTAGATATCTGATAGTTTAAATAAACAAATGTTAAATCCAAAGCATAGAAACATTTTTTGAACAATTAGAATTACCACATGCTTTAAACTGGCATAAGTATGCTTTCATTCTAATCAATCAGTAATATTTACTGAAGGGTTTTTTGTTTGTTTTAAATTTTTTAATTAAATATACAACATTGATTTTTAGTGTATTTCCAGAATTGTGCAGCCATCACCATTATTTAATTTCAGAACATTTTCATCCCCACCCTCAAAAAAATCTTAAACCCATCATCAGTCATTCCCAGTCTCTGCTCCCAGTTCTTGGCAACCACAAATCTGCTTTCTGCTTCTATAGAATTGCCTATTCAAGACACTTGATGTAAACAGAACCGTACAACTGTGTAACCTTTTGTGTTTGGCTTCTTTAGCTTAGCGTAATATTTTCAAGATTCATCCATGTTGTTGCATGTTATCAGTACTTCATTCCTTTTTATGGCTGAATAATATTCTGTCATATGAATATTTTGTTTATCCATTCATCAGTTCAGTTCAGTTGCTCAGTCGTGTCTGACTCTTTGCGACCCCATGAATCGCAGCACGCCAGGCCTCCCTGTCCATCACCAACTCCCGGAGTTCACTCAGACCCACGTCTATCGAGTCAGTGATGCCATCCAGCTCATCCTCTGTCGTCCCCTTTTCCTCCTGCCCCCAATCCCCCCCAGCATCAGAGTCTTTTCCAATGAGTCAACTCTTCTCATGAGGTGGCCATAGTACTGGCCATTCATCAGTTGACGGATATTTGGATTGTTTCCTCTTTGGGTTACTATGAGTAATGCTGCTGTGAACGTTTGTATACATAGATTTTTCTAGTGTTTTGAATGGAAATTCCTAGGAGTGGAATTGCTTTGTCATATGGTAACTCTCTGTTCAACTTTTTGAGGGATTGCCAGTTTTTCACCATTGCTGAATTTTATATTCCCATCAGCAATGTAAGAGGATTCCAGTCTTTTACTTCTTGCCAACATTTGTCATCTGCCTTTTTTATTTTAGCCAGCCTAGTGTGTCTGAAGTGATATCTGGTTGTGGTTTTGGTTTGCATTTCTCTAATGATTAATGACACCTTTACATTGCTTACTGGCCATATTCTTTGCAGAAATTTATATTCAAATCCTTTGCCAATTTTCAGCTGATTTGTCTTTCTATTGTTGAGTTGTAAGAGTTTCTTAAATATATTCTGAATTCAAGTCTTGTATCAAATGTTTAATTTGTAAATACTTTCTCCTATTCTGTGGTTGAATATTCACTTTGATAATGTCCTCTAAAGCACAGAAGTTTTTAATTTATTGAGGTCAATTTATTACTTTTTTTAAACTGTTTCTGCTATAAGGAAACATTGCCTAATCCAAAATCATGAAGATTTATACTTATTTTTTTCTTGTAAGTTTTGTACTTTAAACTCTTCAGGTCTTTAATCCGTTTTGAGTTGTATATGGTGTAAGGTATGGGTCCAACCTCAATCTCTTTGAAGTTAAATGTCCAGTTGTCCTAGCGCCACTTGTTGAAAAAACTGTTCTTTCCCCCATTGAATGTCTTTGCATCCTTGTCAAAAATCTCTTGACCATAATGTAAGGGTTTATTTCTGGACTTTTAATTTTATTCCATAATCTATCTATCTGTCCATCCTTATGCAGCTACCAAACTGATTACTGTAGCTTTGTTGGAAGCTTTGAAAAAGGAAAGCTCCAACTCTCTTGTTTTTCAAAATTATTCTGGCTATTCTGGATCTCTTGCATTTCCATAGGAATTCTATAGTTGGCTTGTCCGTTTTTTCTAAAAGGCAGCTAGGATTTTGATAGAGATTGCTCTATAGATCAATTTGAGGTGTATTCCCATTTTTATAATAATGCCTTTTAATCTGTAAACATGGGCTGTCTTTCTATGTATTTGTCTTTAATTTCTTTCAACACTTGTAGTTTCAGTTTCTAAGTCTTTTGCTCTGTTTAAACTTTTTGATGCTATTGTAAATGGAATTCTTTTCTTAATCCATTTTCAGATCATTTACTGCTAGTATAGAAATACAATTGATTTTTTATATATTGATCAATATATATATGTGTGTGTGTATATATATATCCTACAACCTTTCTGGACTTGTTTATTAGTTTGTTGCTTTTTTGGTGGATTCCTTAGGATTTTTCACCTGTAACACTGTCTTATTTGCAAATAGAGATCGTTGAATTTCTTCCTTTACTGTCTGGATACCTTTTATTTTTTTTCTTGACTGCCCTACCTCCATATCTCCAGGACAGTGTTGAATATAAGTTGAAAGAGGAATATCCTACCCTAGTTCTTGGCCTTAGGGGAAATGCTTTCAGTCTTTCACCATTAAGTGATGTTAGTTGTGGGTTTTTTGTAGATAACCTTTATCAGCTTGAGGACATTCCTTCCATTCCTATTGTTAGTTTGTATTTTTCTGATGAAAAGGGTCTTAGATGTTGTCATATGCTTCTTTATTGTGATCATGTGGGGTTTTGTCCTTAATTCTTTTAATATGGTGTATTATTGATGGGTTTTCATATGTTGAAACCAGCCTTGTATTCCTGTGATAAATACCACTTGGCCATGATATGTAACCCTTTTAATGTGTTGCTAGATTTGGATTGCTCATACCTTGTTGAGGATTACTATATCTGTATTCATAAGGAATCTTGGTCTGTAGTTTTCTTGTGATGTGTCTGCCTGATTTTGGTGTCAGGGTTGAACAAACATCTAAATTAACTAATGGATATAGTGCATACATTTCTTAATGGATATTAGAAGCAATAGTATTTGAATATATTTCTCAAGAAGGAAAGGATTTTGAAAAAATTTTATGACTCCCTCCATTGAGAATCACCAATACTGGATAAACTTCATCTTTCAAAGTTTTTTCATTAAAACCAATTTAAGGAATCTGTGAAACTAGAAATACTGGTGAATATCAATTAAAATTGTACCCCTCTTTGCTAGAAACAGTATTTTTTTTATCCTTGCAGCTTAATTAACAATCTGTTAAATTCCTTTACAAAAAAAGATTGAAACCCTTCTATACTTGGCACCATGACCATGACGACCATGCGGATTGCTTCTCAGACCTTCCTGTAGGGTATATTGCTTTTGTCTTACGTTTGCCTGTCAGTACCTAGTTGTCAAGTCTCTCTTGACTCTTCTGCCCTTTGTTCCTCCTCATCACCAGGGCATCTCTGGGACTTATTTCCACATGACTCTCATCGAATCTGCTTTGAGAGCTCTTATATAGCTATTTGCATATTTTCACACAGTATATATAGACTTGCAGACAAGATCTTCAGAGCTCTTCCATTTCTTGAAAAGATCTCATTTTTAGGAACCATTTGATAGGTAGAAAGGAAGCAGTAGGTTATAGTTCACTGTACTTGCATGCAGTTAGGTTAACATTAGGCAGCAGTCACTGAATATCACTGGATCATATACATGACTTCTCATATCATTAGCTTAGAGGAAATTGGCTTGATTCAGCCCAAAGCACCAGAACTTTAACTATGAGCTGTATGTAAATATTAATATTGAGGTATCAGGGAGGGTATTTTCTTCCCAGTAGGAAAGCCTACTGGGAGAACCACATTTGTTATAAGATTCTCTAGTGGTATCAAACAGGAATAGAAAGGGTGTATTTTTGGTAAATAAGTAGTAATTCATGCTTCCCTCAAAAGGACAATTTCAGGTGGCATAAAAGGGAATGGAGCAAATTAAGTTCATAACAGTTCAACCCAGAGATAAAAACTGTTAACTAGATAGCCTTTCAGACTTCATGCTGCTGCTACTGCTGCTAAGTCCCTTCAGTTGTGTCCGACTCTGTGCGACCCCATAGATGGAAGCCCACCAGCCTCCCCCGTCCCTGGAATTCTCCAGGCAAGAACACTGGAGCGGGTTGCCATTTCCTTCTCCAGTGCATGAAAGTCAAAAGAGAAAGCGAAGTCGCTCAGTCATGTCTGACTCTTAGCGACCCCATGGACTGCAGCCCACCAGGCTCCACTGTCCATGGATTTTCCAGGCAAGAGTACTGGAGTGGGGTGCCATTGCCTTCTCCATTCAGACTTCATAGTTAACACATTTTTAATAAAAGTCTGAGCCTTTAATTTGGCATCATGCATGAAGAGGGTGAGTTTTATCTGTGGAAGCCTATGTTAAAAATTCATGTTCACCACTTACTAAATGATCTGGGTCTTGCTTTTCTTGTCTAAAAGCCTGCCTCATAGAGTTTTAATTGAAAGAGATAATGTCTATAGACAGTATTTGATCTAAGTGCCCAGTAAATGCTGACTCAGGAAATAAAGGGATATGTGGAGAATGTAGATTGGCAACATGGGAGACATTTCTTAGGTGTAAAAAGTCTGTAGCTTCTCAGTCTTTTTCTTTTTTTAGCTCCTCTCATACTGTTGTCGTAATGGCATAGTTTATAATGGCTTGAAAAATTATAGGAATGTGAATTTGTTTTCCTAAATCTTTAATAATGTTTGACCAAAAGGAATGTTCATTTAAAAAAACTGATAAAAATAAAAATATTTAAGCTTCTCACCCCCTAGTAAATCTAGATCAAAAAAGAAAGCAGATATTTTAAATTTTTATCTCGCGCAAACAATAGAACATAAAATCTGACTAATTTGGACACACTGATTGGGAATTTGAATGCAGGATTGATGTACTAACTGTGAATCCTGTTTGTTTCTGTGAGTCTACAGAAAGTAGAGCCTCATCCAGAGTTATACAGTGCTGAGGATGTGGGTACCAGAGTGTGGGTTTCTTGAGTCCTTGTTCCTGGTACTTCTTTCCACCACAGCCATCTATACAGCAATCAGAGACTACTAATAAATAATTCTTATCTAGTCATTGAAACTGTTTGGACAGTAACTCTTGTTTTATTATGTAACTTGATTTGACGTTAATATATGTTGTATATACCTCTAAGTCTTATGGTAAGAAATAGTGAGGATATCTGCATTTATCTTTTATCAACAATAGTTGATTTGAGGGTTAATAAGTGTTCTGGAGCACGTTGAGGATCAGACATTTTTACAAAGGAAGAGGTTTTTTTTTTTAATATAAAAATAGATTTGGGGTGTTTACTTGCTCATTCATTTAGGTTATCAACTTGTATTTGCCCTGTAATGATGAAAACTTAAGTATGTTTTAAAATCCTTTTCTGGTGATTTATAAAGTGACATGTTTGTGATATAACACAGCAATGTGTGCTAAGTTGCTTTGGTCATGTCCAACTCTTTTCAGCCCTATGGACCATAGCCCACTAGGCTCCTCTCCATGGGATTCTCCAGGCAAGAATACTAGAGTGAATTGCTGTGCCCTCCTCCAGGGGATCTCCCAACCCAGGGGTGGAACCCAAGTCTCTTACATCTCCTGCATTGGCGGGCGGGTTCTTTACCACTAGTGCCATCTGGAAAGCACTAGGTTGACATTTTCTTTTTTTCTGTGTATTTATTATTTAAAAACCTGAATAAGAAGGTGATAATGATTATGGTGGCATTTATACTAATAACAAAAATAACAGCTTTGACATTTATTAAGAAATACTTATTTTATGCTGTATACTATATTAAATGTATTCTATTCATTATCTTACTGATGAAGAATTTTGTTAATTCATTATCTCACTTAATCCTTACAACATCTCAGTAAAATCAGTAATGATCTCAGTAAAATCATTCCTATTTGTATACATATTTTATAGAGGAAGAAGGTGAAGTGTAGAGTGATCTAATGACTTACCTGAAGTCATGTAACTAGTATGTTATGGAATCAGTGTTTGAGTCTAGGTGGTTCAACTCTGGAGTCTTAAGTGCTTTGTCTGTGTAAGCTCCTGTTGTGTCTGTCTTAGATACGCTGCTGTTGTGGGGCACAGGGGGCGCCTCCAGGAAAGAATGTTACCAAAGGCTAACTTTGTTACTGCTTTCCTTACCCTCTTGCTGAAAGAAAGAAAACTGCACTGGTTATTAGGATTGTTGCTAGCAGAGACTCACAATGAGCCCTGTCCCTGTAGGTTTTCTAGATGCCTACCCATTCTTCAAGACTCAGCTTGATATCTGCCTCTTTCACAAAGTCTTTTAAAATTTCCTCTAGTCTTTTTCCTTTTCTAAATTCTCACAGTGGTATGGTATTTGTTTTAAAATTTACTGATACTGTTTTTATGTGTCTTATCTTTCTAGAATTATAGTGTTTTAGAGTTGGACAGGGCTTAAAGAAAAACCCATGGCCCCATTTTCAGGTCTTTAAATTCATTCTACTAGGTTGAGTTGTTTTTGTTTTTTAACAGTATCAGCTCAGTGAGTGAGTGCTGAATGTCAGAAAGCTGTTAGCATTGCTGTTATTTAGTGTTTGTTATTCATGGTGCAGATGCACTATTTCAAGTTCTGATCAAGTCACAGTTGTGCTAGTATATTGGCATAGTAGTAGAAACTAGTTGAATAGAACAAAACTGATGTGGGTGTTTTAGGCAGAGTTGAGGAAACTCGAAATAGAGAAACTTTAATAAATAGTTGAAATCAGAGTTTGAAAACAAAGCTGTAAATCATATATAGGATGTTAATAGCATTCAAATCAGATCATATTTAGGAGGGTGGAATAAATGTTCCTTAAACATAATAAATGTTGAATCCCTGGTATGTGCAGCACACTTATGGGCATTTAAAATATCTTAATCAGTACTCATTTACTAACAGGAATTTAGGGCTTCATAATAATATCTAACATTTTGTAGTTCATATACATAAATTTTCCCACAAAAGTACCCTTAACACTAAAGGAAGTTCAAACACATTAGAGGACCTGGGGATCAAGACTGAAGTAGCCCCTAGATGTGATTTTTCTTTATTGCCTCCTTCATCTTAAAAATTAACTATTTAAAAATGTACTCGAGTGTATCCATATTTATTTTACTATAAGAATGCTCCCCGATCCCAACTGTCCACAATCCAGAAAGGGATGAACTATGTTTGGCCTGTGAGTTCAAGAGCTCTTGGGCCTCCTGCAGAGGAGGGTTGTACATAATTATGTTCTCCTTGGGTTGTACATAACCTGATCCTCAGACCACAGGCCCCTGGTTATTCGATCCCCACGGTGGCCTGTGACCATGGGCCAAGAGCAGACTTGCTAGGTTAGGCTTTGTCCGACTCCTTACTATTAATAAACATTATTAATAGTGTAACATGTTTTTTTCTTTGACACCTAAAGTTTTATGGCATTGCATTTACCTGCTCCTAGAGGAAAATAGCTTTCTGGGTAGTGTAAAGGCTATTTCCCTCTGTTATTAGCTTTGTAGGAAATGTTTGTTTCAGTGATAGCCAGGTTAGGTTACAGTTTTGTGAAATTTCTCAGAGATCTCTTAAAAGCAGAGCCGTGAAACTCACTTGTTTAGTTTTTAGTAAAGTTTTAATTTCTTAGCATGTTTTGAGTTAGTAGTTTTTCTGTGTTAAGATATTTTTTCTATTATTTGAATATACATATATACACACTTAAGGCCTTTTTACTTTTGTAGGTAAATAAAAATGGGTAAGGTAATGTTCTAATTTCAGATCTCTTCTTTTTACATCTTTAGTTGTTGACCTCCTCTACTGGAGAGACATTAAGAAGACTGGAGTGGTGTTCGGTGCCAGCTTGTTCCTGCTGCTCTCGCTGACAGTATTCAGCATTGTGAGTGTAACGGCCTACATTGCCTTGGCCCTGCTCTCTGTGACTATCAGCTTTAGGATATATAAGGGTGTGATCCAGGCTATCCAGAAATCTGATGAAGGCCACCCATTCAGGTGAGATGTCTGGAAAACAAGGCACACGTTGGCAGCACTACAAACAGTCTCAGTATTGACTCAGACTAATTTCTGCTATTTGTAGAGCTACAGGCATGCTTTTTTTTTTTTTTAACTGCTAAAAGATAATTGCAAATTTTTGCTAAAAAGCTATACCAGAAGCATCTGCTTTTGGGATTTCCTAATGGTCATTTCATAGGCTCCTGATGGAAAAGCCTGGGTTTATGTATCATTAGCCATAGCCTAACTCCACTACATGTTAGTAATATTTACTTATTAGAAGTAGGTGTTGGTTACCTAATTTTACTTTTAAGGAAGCTATATCTTGTTAACATGTTTGGGATTGGCGAGAGTTATATTTTCTTTATTGATTACTTTTTATGCTGATATTATGCTTTTCCATTGTGCTTCCTCACTATGTCCATGTCTTTTCTTACCATTCTTTCCTGTTCTATCTAGTTTCTTCTCCTCCTTCCCTAAGGCATTACTTTGGTATTATCTTTTATTTCACCATTTTCTTGTCTGTAAATTATCACCTTCTTACCTTATTTTGACAAGTACACTAGCATTATATCTCTGGTTGCTAATGGGGTGGACACACCTCAACTTGGATCTTCTGATCTCACTTCATACTCAGCACTTTCCCCACCCTCATCCCCTCCTTTAAAAATTGAGGTAATTCACATACTGTAGAATTCAGTGGTTTTCCATACATTCATGGAATTGTACAACCATCACCATCTCATTCCAGATATTTTCGTTATACTCAAAAGACATTTTGTCCCTATAGCTGCTCCCCACGTGGCCCCTGACAGCCACTAAATTTTCATATTTTTCAATGAGTCTTTTATCTCAGACTTACCAGTTTCTATCACTTAACACCCCTGTTGTCCTAATTTCAGGTTCCCAGTTTTCATGAGACTCTATGAGACTAGACATTACTACATTTTACAGAGGAAACAGTGAATTCAGTAATACGAAATTGCAGTTTCAAAACAGCAGTTATATCATGCCACAAGTCATAAAGGAGTATGATTTTTAATTAGTTACACTGAAATATATAAAAACATTGTCAGGCCAACAATTCTAAATTATCTATAAATTTTACATATTGTTTGATTTAACGAAGACTTTTAAAAGAAACTAACGAAACATTATCATTAGCTCAAAGGTCTTTTATGGTAATAAATTCAGCTAACATGCCAATTTAACCGCGTTTTGGACAGTTTTCCAAGTTCTCCAGTCACATTAGTAAAGTTAATATCATATAGTTGATATGTAATACCTGTGGTCTTTGGGAAAGAGTGACAGCTGTGCTGCCATTGCAGTAATAGCACATAAATGCCAGGTGGATGAATGTAAATATCTTCCGGTGCATGCCTTTGGACCTGCTGGGCAGATGTCTTGTCTTCAGCAGGAACAAAAGCAGTGGTACAGAGAAACAGAATACAGCTAAGTCATATCAGCCACTTCTCTATATTTCTTAAAACTGCATTAATAAATCTTTGCTGGTTTAAGGGTTAGGTGTGAATGTGTGACCATTTTTAACTTGATAATAATAACTTGCTATTTGTTGGCCAATAAATAATGATGGACTGGGAAGCCTGGTGTGCTGCAGTCCATGGGATCACAAAGAGCTGGACACAACTGAGCGACTGAACTGAAATAGTAGTTGTCCTGTGCTAGACATTGTACTAATAAAGATAATGTTTTAGTCCTTGACAGTTTATACTGTAGTAGAAAAAAATGTACAAGTATACACACGTCTGTATTTCAGGATGGATATGATAATTACTATAAGAAAAATACAAAAGAAAGCATTATTTGAGTTACATAGTAGGGTGGTGGAGAGGCTTTCATGTATGGGTGGGATTTGAGGTGGTGCTGACTGACTTGGGTGTGCCCTCGCTAGAGGTGGGAGGAGGGCGCTGTGGATGGGGAGAGAGCATGAGGAACAAAGCCTCCCATTAAGGTGAAGAACGTTTCATGAATAGCTCAATTTTGAACTACAGCAGAGCAATGAGAAAGAAGGTTGGAAACATTCAGGGTTGGACATAGAATGTTTGAGTTTGAATGGATTCAGAAGTCTGTTTCTCTAATTTTGCAGAGTTGGAACCATGACCCAGGGAAGTTACATGCCTTTGCAAGGTTAAATACCTAGGTGGTATCAGGTCTTCTGATTCCTGAGTTCAGCCTGAATAGCACTATCTAGTATAGCTCAAAAAAAAAAAAAAGAAAAAAGAAAAGGAATCCAAATAAATCCACTTAAATTATAGTGATGGTATAGTGAATAAAAACAAGGAGATATATTTGGGCATATTGCAGGAGTAGAACTAGGAGACAAGGAATTACTAGAGAGGACTGTAATTTCCAGTGTAACTAGCATCCTCAGACATGGGGAGTTTTTGAGAGGGACTGGATAAGGAGCTGCTTCCAACAGATAAGAGAGAATAGCACTTCTGATTGCTCCAAGATGTTTGAAACAATAATGAAACAATTCCTGCTGACTTGACTAGTTTTCCCCATTACAGTTGTCTTCTTAAATTTGACAATTCCAGCTATTTCATTATAGATTGGAGCACCTGATTGAACAGTCCGGGGGTTGATTTATTGGTGTTTTCATTCCAGTATTCTTGCCTGGAAAATCCCATGGACGGAGGAACCTGGTAGGCTACACAGTCTGTGGGGTCCCAAAGAGTCAGACCCAACTGATCAACTTCACTTTCACTTTCTTTCCCCTAAAGATTAGGCAAAGTGAGTGTAATTATTTGGAAATGAATAGGATCTTTGTTAGGAAAACTTGATAACATTTTGTCCACCTGAAAAAGCCATATCCACAATAATAACTACATTAATTGAGTGCTTCTTTGTCCTTGATTGTGTTAATAAACACTTTACTCATTGAAATCTCAAGATAATCTGTGTTGTATAAATGAGGAAACTGATTTAAAGGGATGACTAAATAACTTCTAAAGTTACACAGCCAGGTAAGTGGCAGAGCTTAACATTCAAGCTCAGATAGGTCTGACTCAAAGCATATACCTGCCTTATCAATCAAACACCCCATGCTTGGGGAGTTTTTACATTGTGCTTATTAATTTGGAAGGAGTACACTTCTATAGTAAAATATTTTATTAATGTGCTCCTTTATGGATATCTATTTGCCAATTGATTGACATTCACAAAAAATTATTCCAGTCAGTGACAGTTAAGGTGTGTCTTCTTTTCTAGGGCATATTTGGAATCTGAAGTTGCTATATCTGAGGAGTTGGTTCAGAAGTACAGCAATTCTGCTCTTGGTCATGTTAACTGCACAATAAAAGAACTCAGACGCCTCTTCTTAGTTGATGATTTAGTTGATTCTCTGAAGGTAAGTTTATTTGCTTTCCATTTTTTGACATACCCAGAATTTAACATTGAAGTTAAGAGAGTAAAACTCTGTTTTCTATATTAAAGTAAATGATAAAGATGTAATGAAATCATTACTGTAAACTTCTGTTCTGAAATTCAGAATCAAATAAAATATTTAAGATGGAGGAAAGGCAATTGCTTTTTAAGGGAAAATGTTATAAATTCTTAAGTTTTGGAAATCATAAAGATTAAAAATGAGAATTTTGGCTGTAAGAATAAAGATTATCTAGTAGATTTAATGCCAAATATTATTTCATCTGGTTTGACTTTCAGAATCCGGCACTTAATTTCTTAGCTTGTGTGTAATTCATATATACATATAAGCTATTTCATATTCCTACACTTTTTTTGAATGTTTTCTTGAAAAGTGTTAATATTCTGAAACACTTCAACTAATCATCAGTTGGTAATCTTTGGAATTTAGTTTTTGGATCTTGCTACATAGCAGCTATTAGTCTCACCTTGTAAGTAAGCTTGCCAGAGTTCAGACTGACTCTAAATGAGCACTAAATTGGTCACATAATTTGAACCCCAAGAACTGGGACTACAGTACTTTTCCCTTGTGTAGAACCTACTGTCTGTGTTTTGTATAATGGCACCCCACTCCAGTACTCTTGCCTGGAGAATCCCGTGGACAGAGAAGCCTGGTAGGCTGCAGTCCATGCCATTGGTCTCAAAGGGTCAGAAACGACTGAGCGACTTCACTTTCACTTTTCACTTTCATGCATTGGAGAAGTAAATGGCAACCCACTCCAGTGTTCTTGCCTGGAGAATCCCAGGGACGGGGGAGCCTGGTGGGCTGCCGTCTATGGGGTCGCACAGAGTCGGACACGACTGAAGCGACTTAGCAGCAGCAGTAGCAGCCTGTGATTTAAGACAGACTTGTTTCCTATCTAAGCCTGGGTAGAAATGTACTATGGTAGTAATTACCACAATTTCTCTTTTCCAAGAGATATGTACAAGTTTGCAATTTGTGCAAACTAAGGATGTCATAGCAATAGGACGATTGGGCCTTTAGATTTGGCAAAACAATTTCTGTAGTGGTCAGAATAGGTTTAAATGCTCAAAATGCTTTTAACATGTATCTTAGCCTTAATAGGCCAGTAATGGACATTATTTTCAGCTGTATGCTTCTCTATTAAGACTTGGAACCTCAGTTATGAATAACATTAATGGTAAAAAATTGAGTTTCTTTTTATTATTTATTATCTCTTTTGTGTAGAGTGCTTGCATTTAGTGACCTGTTCTGTAGTAGTGCTTTAAAATAATCTGATGTCAGTTTGTAAATAAAGAGATCATGGTTATATCATTGGGATCTTTGATTAGTATCAAGAGGAAACAAATAATATTTGGGAGCAAATCAAATTCAACCTTGTACTCATGGGTCCTGGAAGAAACCAGTTTCTATTCATTGAAGTGTATTTGCAGTGAATAGGTTGACTGCTGGGGGTAAAACATGTTTGAAAAATTCTTGAGGGGAATGCACTAGTGTAGTTTAAAATGAAGCATTTTGTGGGTAGGAGTTGATTGAGAGGAAACACTAAATAGTGACACAGAGGTTCAAACAGCATAGGGCCATCTCTGAATTTGGCAGTCAAAAATTGTTGGAGGGGAGCGGAGGGCTTCGAACAAAGGCATCATGAATCTGTGGATTGAGGAGTCATTTTTTTTTATACTTATTAATAAAAACTGCAACAGATATAAACTAAAAGTCCTCATGTTTGCACTGTGTAACAGTGAAGGCAGTTATGCATGTCTAACATTTTTCTTGAGAGAAGAGGCATTCTTGAAGAAATCTGTTTAAAACAAAACAAATTGATCTGGGAATGACTCATTCATTGTTTTCTAGAGCTTCAAGTTTCCCCTTGTCTTTAATCAGTTGAAATCTTATTCTTTCAGAGCTGATTGTCCTCCGTACACAGCTCTATGTGTAGACAGTTATGTAGGTGTGGAAGTATTTGCAAAGGGTAGGGAAGTGAGAAAATATTACAGGAGGACTGATTAAATACTTTAGAAAACCTTTAAAATCTGATTTGCACTGATATTTGAAAGTAGATGAAAAGGAAATTTTATTAATACTTTCATGAGATAATTTCTTTTTGCTGTTAAATCTCATTTTAAAAATTTCCTTTGAAAATTACCTTGGGTTTTTTGGTTTTTTCTTAATGAGGAAACTAACATAAATGAAAGAATCTGAACTTGGTAAATTCTTGCCTTCAGTGATTTTGCTAATTTGAAGGTAATAGTAATTTGAAGAGGCATATAATGAGATAGGTTACTTTTTGGAACACTTACATTTTATGAAATTTTCTTTTATTTAAAAAATATTGTTTCTTAATATTGGGGGGAAAAAAGCAGTTGAATTAGAAGCCTAGTTTACTACTGCTTCTCCTTAAGGATTAGGAAAGAGAAAACTCCTTTGAATGGTTTTCCAAAGTAGTGTTTTTTGGCAAGTCCAGAGCTCAAGGAAAGCTGCTTGGTGATTTCTGCTAAGGCAGATTCATTCAGGGCTCAAAATAACATTTGTATTAATACTCTGAATGATCCTTGCATTTAGGTCTCAAAATCTGTTGAAGCAAGGAATAAGGCAGGGTGTCTGTCTTACTCTTGCAATACAAAGCAGTCTGATAATATACATGGAGGGTCTTCCTTGATAAACTTTGTGGTTCTGCTGTACATGGAGTACTTCAGTTAAACCTTTTCTTACATCATTGTGTATGGGTAGTGTAGATTCCACTTGTTCTCACTGAATAAGGGAACTATAGAAACACAGGATACTTGCTTAATGTGTCTTACTGAGAAAAGCTGAGGAAAACAAAGCACTGTTGTCTCCCTTTAAAATGACTTAATAGTATTCCTTTTCTAGAGGACGTTCCTTGAGTGTTTGCCACTCTCACCCCCATAGTTTTTATTCATATAGAGAGCATTTTTAAAAAGATTATTTTCCTTCTGACTCGTTTACCCTTTGCCTTTTAGCACAGCAGTTGGTGGGAGAATCATATTCTTCCTCCCTAAAGTGAGCAAAAATGTTTTTTCAGATCTCTTTTTTTTTTCTCTTCTTCAATTTAAAGGAAAAATCAATTTGCTCTGTTACATTGATTGTATTTCCTTTTATTCAGGTTTTAAATTTGGGAAGTTTGCTAATAAATAGCCCCAGTCTCTGCAGTTTCCAAATGAATTTTTCTTGTTAAATAACAGAGTTTTTAAAAAATTTACAAGAACCAGCTTTTGATTTGGATTACTTTTATTTTATATTGTTCATAGATAGGAAAATGGACACCACATTAATTTTAAGAAAATACAGAAGGAAGTAGTCTTATTTATAATTTTGTTTTTCATTTAGAAAATAGACATTGTATCAAGCTCTGTGGCTTATTTAAAATAATAGCTTTTTAAAATTTGAAAGAAGTTTCTCTATAAGTCACTATCTTTGTAAGTGTTTCATGCCCTCAAATTTATATAATCTACATTTCTAGACTCTGGGTCATAATTACCACTACTTCTATTTGAAACCTTCTTCCTCAGAAATTACAAAATTTAGAGTCAGTATTCTTAGCATGTGAAATTTTTCTTCTCCTTTCTTACTATCATATTTTTGGAAGTGTGTGAGGGGGCCTGGCTATTCTATAGGTTATTCTGAAGAAATAACCAAACCCCAGGGTTCATCAGGCCTGTTGGAAAAGACTTGACATAAGACGGTGGTTATCAGTGTGCCTCGTCTAGATCTCCCTTTTGGTGGTTGACCTGGACAAATAAAAATAAGACACATGCTGCAGATTTCTCCTTTTAAATCCTTGTGTACAGTTGACCCTTGACCAGTGTGGGGATCGGGAGCACTGACCCCCGCCTCACACACACACAGAGTTGACAGTCTGTGCGCAGTTCATGACTGGCCTCCACAGCCCCAGTTCCTCCTTATCCAAGGCCCCTCTGTGTCTGTGGTTCCCCCGGTACCCCTGGCTCCATATTCACAGGTTCAAACAACTGAGGATCCTGTAGTATTTACTGCTGAAAAAACTGTGCTGACAGGTGGACCTGTGTAGTTCAAACTCCTGTGCTCAGAGGTCAGCTGTAATTATTGCATTTGTTTTCTTCCCTTGCAGTTAACTGCAGGCATCTAAATCTTAGAAAAGATTTCAGGTGTCCCTAGATTGAGCAATAGTCCATTTGCCAGAAGACTAATTCTAGTCAAATATTATGGGCAAAATCATTGACAAAATATTTCTAATTCCATTCAGCAGCATTTATTTCAAACATTAGTATAAAATTTTACCACAGGCAAATGTTTTGATCAATCCTCAGGATTTGTTGTAAAGTGGGTTTGTTCATTGAATGCCAGACGTAAGGGGAAGAGAAATAATGGAAAAGGAGGTAAAGGAGGAGGGTTCTAGTAAAAGTAAGCTGTGAAAGCTGTGTATGTGTCCTTTTCTTGGAGAGCCTAGTGTGTATTACCTTATTAGTTTCTGAGAAGTCCAAAAGAGGCTGGATAACTTTATTTAACCTAGTGATATTTGTCAACCTTGTTTAAATAACACCCATGACTACCAGAACAGTAGTATAAGGTGGTTGAACAAATTTAAACCACCTGGTTACGGTTTAATTCTGTTCTGTGACTGACCTTCTGTGTAAGGGGTCTTTTAGATGGGGGCTCTTATTTTAAAACAATGGTTCTCAGTCTTGGCTGCACATTGCAATCACCGGAAGCTACACAATTTAATGATACTTGGGAGGGGGAAGAGGTGCGAGTCCCATTCCCTGAAATTGTGATTTAATTTTTCTAAGGACACTGCTTGGAGAGTCATTGGTTTTCAAAGTTGTGGTTTAAGCTGTATGTAACCCTGGGCTATAGTTTTCTTCTCACCTTCTTCATTAGAAAAGCATGTGAAGGTCTCCACTGGGCTCAGCTTTACTAGGGGGTTCTGCCTTTTGAAACCTCAAATTCCAAGAAAAAGTCTAGTGCTTTCAATTCAGTTCAGTCGCTCAGTTGTGTTCAACTCTTTGTGACTCCATGGACTGAGCACATCAGGCTTCCCTGTCCATCACCAGCTCCCAGAGCTTGCTCAAACTCATGTCCATTGATTCAGTGATGCCATCCAACCATCTCATCCCATCATCCCCTTCTCCTCCTGCCTTCAATCTTTCCCAGCATCAGGGTCTTTTCAAATGAGTCAGGTCTTCGCATCATCCGGTGGCTGAAGTATTGGAGCTTCAGCATCAGTCCTTCCAATGAATATTCAGGACTGATTTCCTCTAGGGTTGATTGGCTTGATTTCCTTGCTGTCTAAGGGACTCTCAAGAGTCTTCTCCAACACCACAGTTCAAAAGCATCAATTCTTTGGCACTCAGTTTTCTTTATAGTTCAACTCTTGCATCCATACGACTACTGGAAAAGCCATAGCTTTGACTAGATGGACCTTTGTCCGCAAAGTAACGTCTCTGCTTTTTAATATGCTGTCTAGGAGAAGGCAGTGGCACCCCACTCCAGTACTCTTGCCTGGAAAAATCCCATGGATGAGAGGAGCCTGGTAGGCTGCAGTCCATGGGGTCACTAAGAGTCGGACACGACTGAGCGACTTCACTTTCACTTTTCACTGTTATGCATTGGAGAAGGAAATGGCAACCCACTCCAGTGTTCTTGCCTAGAGAATCCCAGGGATGGCGGAGCCTGGTGGGCTGCCGTCTATGGGGTCGCACAGAGTCTGACTGAAGCGACTTAGCAGCAGCAGCAGCAGCAGGTTGATCATAACTTTTCTTCCAAGGAGTAAGCATCTTTTAATTTCATGGCTGCAGTCACCATCTGCAGTGATGTTGGAGCCCAAGAAAATAAAGTCTCTCACTGTTTCCATTGTTTCCCATGTTTTTTGCCACGAAGTGTTGGGGCCAGATGCCATGATCTTAGTTATTTGAATGTTGAGTTTTAAGCCAGCTTTTTTACTCTCCTCTTTCACTTTCATCAAGAGGCTTTTTAGTTTTTCTTCACTTTCTGCCATAAGGGTGGTGTCATCTGCATATCTGAGGTTATTGATACTTCTCCTGGCAATCTTGATTCCAACTTGTGCTTCTTCCAGCCCAGCATTTCACATGATGTACTCTGCATATAAGTTAAACAAACAGAGTGACAGTGTACAGCCTTGATGTACTCCTTTCCCAATTTGGAATCAGTCTGTTGTTCCATGTCCATTTCTAATTGTTGCTTCTTGACCTGCATACAGATTTCTCAGGAGGCAGGTCAGGTGGTCTGGTATTCCCATCTTTTCAAGAATTTTCCAGTTTGTTGTGATCCACACAGACCAAGGCTTTAGCGTAGTCGATGAAGCAGATGTTTTTCTGGAATTCTCTTGCTTTTTCTGTGAGCCAGCGGATGTTGGCAATTTGATCTCTGGTTCCTCTGCCCTTTCTAAATCCAGCTTGAACATCTGGAAGTTCTCAGTTCACTTACTGTTGAGGCCTTGCTTGGAGAATTTTGGGCATTACTTTGCTAGCTTGTGAGATGAGTGCAACTGTGTGGTAGTTTGAGCATTCTTTGGTGTTGTCTTTCTTTGGGATTGGAATGAAAACAGACCTTTTCCAGTCCTGTGGCCACTGCTGAGTTTTCCAAATTTGCTCGCATATTGAGTGTAGCACTTTCACAGCATCATCTTTTAGGATTTGAAATAGCTCAGCTGGAATTCCATCACCTCCATTAGCTTTGTTGGTAATGATGCTTCCTAAGACCCACTTGACTTCATATTCCAGGATGTCTGGCTCTAGGTGAGTGATCACACCATCATGGTTATCTGGGTCATTAAGGTCTTTTTTGTATAGTTCTGTGAATTCTTGCCACCTCTTCTTAATACCTTCTGCTTCTGTTAGGTCCATACCATTTCTGTTCTTACCAGATACTAAGACCAGGTGTTTCATAGGCAGAGGTTCTTATTTTTCTGTCACATGACTTTGTGCGATAAACACTGGATTCTTTATGAAAGTAGATCTATGACTTTTGGGGAAAATATATTTTTAAATTGTAATAAAATGTCTAGCTATATTTGTCTGAACATCAGGTAACCATAATGTTCCAGAATTCCGTCTGAAATCTGAAAGTGAGGAAAAAGGCCTGAATTCCAGAAATAGCTGACCCAAAAGAACATTAAATATAGCCCTCAGGCTCTTAGGCATTTATTAACATACACATTTTGACAGTTTCTTTTCTGGTTCCTTTGTTTCGCAGAAAATTTAGACAGGAAATGAGCTTGTGAAAATGTGATTAGTAATGAATGAGGCTGAAGATAGCAAAAGTCAAATGATTTTCAGTGTTTAAAACTGCAGAAAAAGTTTGAAAATGTGAATTGCCAAAGTAATTTCTGAAATTGTCATGCATCCTCCCCCCATTTTCCTTAAAAATGCCTCCCCACCCCATAGAGACATCAAAATCTACAGAGCTTTTCAGTGAGGTATACATGTGATACACACTTGAATTGAATTCCTATACCCCCAGGCAAAAGACAAGACGTGGCCTTTGCCCTCTTCCAGTGTTACTAGACCTTCACCGTGCTTGGCCCCCGCTTTCCTTCTGTCTCATTACTGCCTAAAGAGACGTGAGCCTTTGACTTCCTCCGTTAGTATGCATTGGCTGCAGAGTTGCCAAGTGTTTGCCATGGAATAGCGTAGAATTTGTAGGTTTAAAGCATTCATTGGACTTTTCCCTGCTTCTTTATAACAGCATGCACATTCATAACCATTAATAAATGGAGGAGGGCATGGCAACCCACTCCAGTATTCTTGCCTGGAGAATCCCATGGACAGAGGAGCCTGGCGGGCTACAGTCCGTAGGGTTGCACAGAGTCAGACATTACTAAAGCAACTTAGCCACATGTCCTCTGTAAGTGGCTTTACTGTATAGCAGAGCGGAGATTCTGGAGCCAGATGAACCTGCAGTTACTGTCACCTCTGGTTTGGCAACTTGCTCTCATCTTTCTGTATCTTTTTTCTTTCTTTTATGGGGATAATAACAGTATTTAACTTCTGGGGTTATGATTAAGTTAACTGAGTTGCTGTTATTACATAATAAGCTTCAGTAATTGTGCAGTTGCTTGATGTTAGCTCTTAAGTCCTTTCTCTTCTGATGGAGTCCTCTCTGGAAACCCTTAGCCAGTATTTTTGTTTTGGGCCTTGAAATGTTATATTTTCTCCAGACTTAGCTGCAACATGGGCAAATTCTGTGATAGCACATAAAAATGTGAATTTCTGGGTTTCTCTCCTAAAATGAGGAAACATGGCGGCATTGGCCTGGAACGCAGGTGCTTCTTGAGAAGCACATATCTGCCTTGGTCCTCACCGAGACTCCCTCATGCATTTGTGTCACCAGCCTGCCCCCACAGAGGTCTGAAGCCTCCCTCCATTTCTCTCTGCACCTGGATCATCTGCCTTTTAGAAAGTGTCCTGCAAGAGGCAGATCTAGTGACATCTGAACCCCCTGCATCACCTTGGTGTGAAGACTTGGGCTTCTCTTTTTTCATGGATTTAGAGTGCAGCCTTGTCAGTGACTTTATGACCAAATTAGGACTTATTTTTAGCTTGTGTGTTAGTTTCTGAATTTTGTCATGGTGAGGGTATCTTTATTGCTAAAGCAGTTTCTTCTAAAATGTAGGGCGACCCTTCTCTTTTTGACTTGGTGGATGGTGATGGATGAAAATAACTCTGTTGCTCTATGGTAAACTTGCTCAAGTGCAGAAATTATATTTAGCTTTTGCAATAGGAGTCTTGTAAAACTATGTGAGAGGGAAAGGGCTTGCTAACTGGAGTCAACGCTTCAAACCCTTCTACCAGAGGTTCCATAGAAGTTGGAAAGACCAGGACAGCATTTAATTTTGATTTGCAATTGGAAGCTGTTAAGAATGCTTGATATTTGCTCACTTGAACATTAAATTCAATTATAGGGGTAACCAAAGTGTTGCTCTTTGTAGAACTGACAGTTGGTGCAGGAATCCAAGATTCTTCCTAACCTGCAGTAAATAAATTTCCTAGAGTCTGAACACTTTAATTACTGCTCAATACCCAGCTCATGGCAACCCACCTGGTGGGCTACAGTCCATATGGTCGCAAAGAGTCGCACACAACTGAAGCGACTTAGCACGCACCCCGCTCATAGTAGGTATTCAATCAGATTTTGCTGAATGAATGCTACATGGACAAAGATATGCTTTAGATAAGGGTTAGGAAGCTACTGTTCGGTCTGACTTGTAACCTGTTTTTGTACAGCCTGGGAGCTGATTATACTTTTTACAGTTTTAAAGGATAATATTCAAAGAATATGTGACAGAGATCCTTTGTGGCCCATAAAACCAAAAATGTTTTTCTGTCTTTATTTACAGAAAGTTTGCTGATCCCTTCTTTAGATGGAGGTGCTCACTCCTCTCTCCTTTTCATTTATACTTTGCTCTTAGAAACCTAAATAATTGTTGTCGGTGGTGGCATCGTGGTGGGATGTTTGTGACCTACTAAACAGGGCAGAGAGTGCCAGACATATGAAGGCTTTTAATAGAAAACAGAGAAACTGCTTCTGCTGAATGTTTAATAAAATCCAGACTGACTTGGTATTTATAAGTCTTCAAGAACTGCTTGAACATGTCATTGAGTTTTTACTATATGGTGTCACCAAGAACTGGAAGAAAACTTTGAAATTCTCTTATTCAACCATTCATGAGTAAACTAAAATACGGTGAGGAAATAAAGGACTTCTCAAAATGAAAGCACTTTATAGAAACAAGGCTTTCCCCAAACTGCTGTATGTAATTTTTTTTTTAATCCAAGATTTTGAGATGATTACTAAAAATAGGAGCATTTAGTCTGCACTGCAGTCCCTGGAGGGCACAGTGAACTATGACAGTATAACCTCAGTTCTGGCAAGTTCCTAAACCTCTGTTTTTTCCTTAGTGTCTTCATCTGCTGTGGTAATGATAGCAGTGCCTACCTCATAAAATTGTTAGGCGGAATACATGAGTTTGTATTTGTAAAGCACTTAAAACTGGGGGTGGTACTAATACATCAATAGTAAGAACTGGGTTAGTGTTTGCTAAATAAAGAAGGCGGTGGCTAAAAGAATAATATGGTCAATTTTTTTATTAGGTTTAAAAGTTTGAGGAGTCCTCATTGGCTGTTAAAGCATTTATTACTGGGGAGAAAGTCTTTCTGATCCTTAATAAAATGCTAGAGCTGATATTTTGGGTACTTGAGACATAGTCTCCTTGCACCATTATTGCTTATTCAGATATATGTCTGAGTCATTCAGCTCATTTAAATCTTGAATCACTTGTTGGTACTTTAAAGTCATTTTCAATAGTTAATTCTCACGATAGCTTTCCAGTCTTTCCATTTTAGAAGTTGAATACTGTAGTAGAGCTGGGGGGGGCAAGGTGGTGACCTTTGTTACGCTTTCTGATTTTAGGGGAAACAGAATCAACTATTTGGTAATGTACTTCAGAGGAAAATGAATCATATCTATTAACTGTTTTAATTAGATTCTGGAATTCCTGAATCAGCCTGGCAGCTTAGTGAAATATCCATATTGTTTTTACCAAATCTCCAAGGAGTATGCCTATAGTAGTTTGGCATTTACATGGGATGTATTTATTTGAAGGTTTAATTTTAAAACTTTACTTGAATTTTGTCTTTAATTGGCTGTTATTCTCTTACAGTTTGCAGTGTTGATGTGGGTATTTACCTATGTTGGTGCCTTGTTCAATGGTCTGACACTACTAATTTTGGGTAAGTCTACAAAACCAACAGAATGAAACATTTTTAAAAAGATTGGGGACTTCCTGGCAGACAAGTAGTTAAGACTCCATATTTCCACTGCAGAGGCCATGGGTTTGATCCCTGGTGTGGGAACCAAGATCCTGCATACTGCACAGCACAGCCCACCATCCCAGCGCCGCCCCCCCCCCAAAAAAATGGTGTGCAACGAACTTTAAGATGTTTTAGTGGAAAATATTCTTATATTGTAGAAAAAATAGAGGGATATACATTAGAGGTTGTGATCTTCTTAAATAAATTGCTGATACTTACATTATTTATGGAAATGCCACTTTACTTCCTGAAGACTGCTCCAGCAGTGATAAACCAGATCAAGAGTGGCCTTATTTGATGTGCAGTCATATGTCTGACTAACTAGGGATGCCTATATTTTATAAAGTCTGTAATGTGAAGCCAGGAGTGGCTCCTGGCTCCCTTGGTTAATTCATTGCTCTGCCCACCAGCAGCTGTGTCTCCCTGTATTAGGAACATTCCTGGCTATCTGAAAAGAGTGCTGCCAGTCTGATGACTGTGGTATGATTTAGGGAACAAACACTGCAGTCTCTTTTAAAGCTTGTGTATTTCCTTTTTCAGCTCTGATTTCACTCTTCAGTGTTCCTGTTATTTATGAACGGCATCAGGTAATTTAACTGCAGATTTCAGAATACAAACCTCATTCTCTTATGTGGAACTTAGAAATGTCAGTGCCAGTTTCCAAAACCTTATGAAAAATGAGAAATGTGGCAGTTTCTTAAGCCTTTAATATGTTGGAACACAGTTCTAAGATTTGTTAGCAATGGTAATTTTCTAATAAATTTTTTATCTCTTTCAGGCGCAAATAGATCATTATCTGGGACTTGCAAATAAGAATGTTAAAGATGCTATGGCTAAGTAAGTATTTAAAACCTGCACTTTGTTTTACACTCAGGCGAGGTGTACCGGACTTGGACAGCAGTGCGGTATTTTCATGTTAAGACATAGTAGTCAATTTCAGTCAGACCTAAAGTGTGAGTTGCCGGAAGATTTTTTTCCTAACATTTGGATCATTGATTCTGTATCAACTTAACATGTATGTAAGGCTTTCAGTCTATAATTTGTGAGGTCAAGGTGGCAAAATTATAGCTTGTAGTTTGACAGCCTTAGGATTTTATTTCTTGTATAAGCTGAGCAATGTACATGTAAGTCTTGAAGGATAGACATTTTAAGAAGCAGAAAACAAAATATTGTAAATTCACAGTATTTACACTGACATTTTCCCCCTCCTTCTCATTTGTAGAATCCAAGCAAAAATCCCTGGATTGAAGCGTAAAGCTGAATGAGAAAGCCTGAAAGAGTTAACAATAGAGGAGTTTATCTTTAAAGGGGATATTCATTTGATTCCATTGGGGAGGGTCAGGGAAGAACAAAGCCTTGACATTGCAGTGCAGTTTCACAGATCTTTATTTTTAGCAACGCAGTGTCTGAGGAAAAATGACCTGTCTTGACTGCCCTGTGTTCATCATCTTAAGTATTGTAAGCTGCTATGTATGGATTTAAATCGTAATCATATTTGTTTTTCCTGTATGAGGCACTGGTGAATAAACAAAGATCTGAGAAAGCTGTATATTACACTTTGTCGCAGGTAGTCTTGCTGTATTTGGGGAATTGCAAAGAAAGTGGAGCTGACAGAAATAACCCTTTTCACAGTTTGTGCACTGTGTACGGTCTGTGTAGGTTGATGCAGATTTTCTGAAATGAAATGTTTAGACGAGATCATGCCACCAAGGCAGGAGTGAAAAAGCTTGCCTTTCCTGGTATGTTCTAGGTGTATTGTGAAATTTACTGTTGTATTAATTGCCAATATAAGTAAATATAGATTATATATATATCTATATATAGTGTTTCACGAAGCTTAGCCCTTTACCTTCCCAGCTGCCCCACAGTGCTTGATACTTCTGTCATTGGTTTTATGTGTGTAGTTCCAAAGCACATAAGCTAGGGAAAAAACGTACTTCTAGGCGCACTACCATCTGTTTTCAACACGAACTGATGCCATGCAAACAGAACTCCTCAACATAAACTTCACTGCACAGACTTACTGTAGTTAATTTTATCACAGACTCTCTGGACTGAATCTAATGCTTCCAAAAATGTTTGCAAATATCAAACATTGTTATGTAAGAAAATATAAATGACGATTTATACAATTGTGGTTTAAGCTGTATTGAACTAAATCTGTGGAATGCATTGTGAACTGTAAAAGCAAAGTATCAATAAAGCTTATAGACTTAAAAGACGTTTCGTATTTTGGTTTCCTGAACCTGCTGTAGAATGAAAGAATTAGACACAGAGGGTGGACTTCGCCTGCACCAGGGTGTGCACTGGCTTGCACTTCCAGAAAGGCTTTAGGCTCAGGGTAGCCATGGTTCATAATTAAATCTATTTGACACATACCAAAATGTTTTTAAATTATGTATTTTTTATACTTTAATTGAAAATAAATTCATGCACCAATATGTTAACATACGGAATACAGTGCAGGATTTATGAACATACATAAAATCATACCATGTGTTTACAAATCAGATTTAAGAACTTTTATTGACACACAGACACTATTGCTCTTTAATATAGTGTGTACATAGATCATCATTGATAAATTTGTTCTTCACATAGTTATTTCAATGCAAGGTTCAATCAGTGTGAAAGGTCAGTGTACAATATAGGCAGACATGGTTATCACTCAGCATCACCAGTCACATGGAGACAGAAAACAGAATTAGGGCTGCATAGGGACTCTAACTGTGGGCCCAACAACCTATCAGTGGGTTAATGTAAGGCATTAATAAACTGGCATATAAAAATAGCTTAATGAGTGATCTAATCCATTTAGAATGTTGAAGCACTTCTGTGGTAAATGTTAATCTATTTAATTGAAAATGCTTCGTTTCACCGTTCCTCTGAACTGACAACTGAAAATAGCCAGTAACTCAAGACCCAGAATTTTAGTTCACTGACTAGAACGTCTAATTGGTATAATGTATGTGCTCAGAGTCCCAGCCTGTCACCAACCTGCCTTCCAGCACGTGCCATCATCATCACTCTTGTTAGTGGTCAGCAAGTGTCAAGTATGATGGGAGGTGGTCCAGGGTGCCTCTGATTTTCTTGGCCGAGTCACATTCTGTCATCCAGCCAACTCTGAGCTAGATTATTTTGCTTTATAATCTTGAATTACCAAATACTGCTTTGGGCTTAGGAATTTGTTTGCAGAGATTTTTTGAATCCAGACTTGACCTGTGTCGTTCACCTGAAGCATACCACTGGAATCAAGTCCACCCCACTCTGGGAGCGGCCCTCCCAGCGCAGCCTCCAGGCACCTCCTCTGTTACCATTTTAGGTTCAGTAGGATAAATCAGCTCATCTTCCTGGACCTACTTGAGCTTTTTTTTTTTCCCTTCTTCTTCTATTTTGTAGTAGAGTTTTGTTTTATTTGAAATGTTTAGGATGTTGTGGGTTTGGCACGCAGTATAATGAAACCCACTCTACCCACCCATCTTCCAACACCTGAACTTAAGTTTCTTTGCTGCTCAACTTCAAATAGCCACTGTTTCCCAAGCACATAACTAATATCTTTCCTTTGGGAAGCCTTGACCTAAACACATGACATGGGTGACCAGGAATCTGCTAGGGTCCTGTAGCCCTCCTCAGTTTTAAGTTTTAGCACCATATGAGACAATTTGTGGGAGGTGAGATAGCAGCCCACACAACTGGAAGCTTTCAAAGGCACTTAATGGATATAAAACTCTGCAAACGAAACATTAAAAAAATTAAGTTTCTCAACTTGTTTATACATGGCTCATTTGGTTTTGAAAGCTAAATGTGGAGAACAAAGGCTATCAGTATTTCTAGTATTTCAGTGAATCTAACTTCAGCTGTCCTGTTCAACTTCCTTATTTGTAAAAATGAACATTTTTTAAAGTATATAGAAACATAATAGCAAAACATCTTTTGTAAAAGTTTTGATGCAAATTAAAAGCTACATATTGGTTAGGGTAACTGAGGCTTTAAATTTTGTCAGTGGGCTACATTATCAGATAGGATTTCTTTGTCAGTGTAGTGAGTACGTGTAGTTTTTAAGTCTCAGGAAGAGAGGCAAGCAGTCTTAACACGTCAGCACTGACCTTCCCTCTTGACATCCCGGTTTTGGAAGCTCCAGGTGATGGGAGCAGTCACATTTCACCAGCACTTGGAGCTCATGTAGCTTGTTGGCGGCGTAGACCTTTCCCAGCAGCTGGCAGCCAGGAGGTACCTTGTCATGGCCTCTGTGGTTGCCAGCCGTGGTGGCAGCAGGAAAGCGGATTCCGGCATTTACAGGCATCGCCACACAAATACACTGAAAAGACAGACCAAACATGTTGCGGGGCTGGACATCACAAAAGTCACTCTTGCCAAGAGCTCCAGAGTCAAGCTCAGGCTGAACATTTTGATTTCAATTTTAGAAGACAAACCAGGGATCTTGCCACCAATGAAAGGTCTATTGGTTATTTTTTTTTAAGGTCTATGTTATCTGTTTGGTCTGGCTCTTTCAGCATGTCCCTTCTGAACGGGAGGACTGCTGGCAGCTTGACTTCACACTTCTCTCTTGTTACCACTGAAGAGGTTTTATCAGCTCCACTCAAGCAGGAGAGCTCTTTCTAGTGTTCAGCACAGGGCTGGGGTGACAGGAGCCCATGGCTGCCAGGCTGAGGGGGCCCTGTGTTGGGAAGGTGACATCCAAGCCCTTTATAGTGACCGACAGCCCCCTCAGATCTCCAGGTTAGCTTCTGTGTCCTGTGGTTGCTTGTTCACGGTATGGTTGGTGCTGCTCTGGATGGGGGTCCTCCTGCCCCTCCCCACCCCGGGAGCTGCTGTCGGCCCTCTCTCAGCAGCTCTAAGTGCCTGCGGCAGTTGACACAGTGGCCTGGAGATGGATGTTTCCGGGGGGCCAGCAGAAAGTATCCTTTGGGGCCATTTTCTACAAAATGCTTTTGGGTAGAAAGTGGGTTAAAATGCTCTACAGGTACCTTTTCCACAACCTTACTCAGACTACTAAAAATGCACGTGTTTCTTGATGCCCCTGTGAGCCCAGTCCTCAATTGAACAGAAACCTGTATTCATGTTTCTGTAAAGCTCTTCATCCACATGAGATGTGGAGAAGCTGAGTGACTTCGGATGACCTCGAGCTGGTCCCCCACACTCTAAATAAGAAAGGCCCTTGGTGGAGGGACACGAGAGAGCTCCTTGGATAGCATCGCTGGAGTAGGCTGCTAGGGGGTCCTTCCAAAACCTTGGAAGACCAGTCATGCCTCCCAGAGCATGAGGCCTGTTTCTCCCTGAGCAGTGGTGAAGGTTAGGGGCCCACCCGGTTTAGGAGTCCACACGCTGGTGGAGGTTCTGCAGCTACTAACCAGCACTGGTCCTAACGGCTTCACTCCTTGTCTGATCTCACGTGTAAAATCGGGTAATGTGTTCTGCGTGACTGAGGCCCAATGTTACTATTTATAAACCTCTCACAGAGTTGTGGATTAATCATCCATGTAAGAACTCTAGTGATGAACTGGAAGTTCTGAGTTACAAGGCCCATGGATCAAGGTCCCTCTAAGCTCCTGATTATATGCAACAGCCCGCAGCTCCTACTGAAATCGCCGCGTGGAGGTTGGGTCTCTCAGCACCTGCCCCTACAACCAGCAATGCTCAGCGTAGCTCTGACCTGCCCTTGGCTTCTCTCCAATCCCAGGCCAACCTAGTGGGGACAGAGGCCCATCACGGTTAGGGTTTGGGGTCACCGGAGACTAAATACCTTACACTGGGAAGTCCTCACTGCATCTCTTGGTCACTGCCCATACCAGCCCCTCCTGTGCCCCTGGGAGGAGCTGACAATTGAGGTGGGGATGGTAGGGGTGAAGGCCAGGCTTCGGGGCAGAGCCAGATGAATCAGGTTGGTACCTGCAGTCGTCTCCTCCAGTGCTGACTACATACTTGTCGTCATGAGAGAAACGGATGTTTGTCACATGAGCTGAGTGACCGAAGTAACGCTTATGTTTGGCCTGTGAGCAAAAGGGAATGGAGGTGACTACGAGAGCCTGTCCTTCAGCAACCCTGGACCACTCCCAGGACTCCGCTCCGCCTCCCCAGGCTTCCCTTCACCCACGGGGTGCCTGTTAGGTCTGGACATCTCTGGGAGCCAGCCCTTCACTGGCTTCCTGCCTCACTCTTGCCCTGCTCGGTACCCTCACCCCCATCCTCCTGGCTTCCAGGACTTCCCCTTGTGAAGGAGAGGAAAAGGTTAGGGGTGGCCAAGTCTCCCCAGGGCTGTGACAAGATTCCTCTTGTGCTAGATTGTAGATAGTCGTGTCCATGTGGCCACAATCTCCGGGAGAATGCACAACGTCAAAGAGCCTAGAGGCTGTGTAGGGAATTACTCTAAGGGAAACTCACAAATTTCTCTGTGCACGGAAAATCAAAGAGCTTCACCAGCCCAAAGTCGTCTCCCGTGACGATGTTCAGCCCTGCGTGGGTCACACAGGCGCAGTTGACGTCAGCCTTGTCTGCATTTCGCGGCCAGATGCCAATGACTTCGTCTCCCAGAATGCTGTTCCAACAGGAAGAGGTGTGAGGTGTGTGACAAGGCTTCCTGCAGTCAGGCATCCTCTCCCGGGAGGAGAGGAAGAGTCAGTGCAGTCACGTGGCTCCTCTGTCCGCCCCACCCCCACCCCCTTCTCTGTGCACTTGCCCCAGCTCCTGCTGTTCTCTGCCTCGGGCCCCTTTCACCCCAAAAGATAAGTTCCCTCCATCTTTGGTTCTCTCCCTCTTCCCCATAATGCTTCAGAGTATGTGTGGGTTTGGTTGAAGAGTGGGGGCTCCTTTAAGCTCCCAGGCTGGTGGTCTCCTCTCTTCTGACTTGGCAGGGCCCTGCTGCTTACCCTGCTACCTGGTGACCAGCCCTCCCTCCCGTCCCAGGGGTTGGAAAAAGCCTCACTGTACTGGAGGGGGCTTGGCCAAGACCTGGGAGATGGTTTCCCTTTGAACTTGTTGGGTGGAGCTGGGGATGGGTGGGACACATCAAGAGGGACTTTGCATTTCAAAAGCCTAGGTCAGATCAAAGCCTGTGGCCCAATCTGGGAGCTAGAAGCTTCCTTCTCCTGCGCCAAGGGAAAGAGCTCTGTCTCTGAGCTGCTTCAGATCCCAGCCCCACACAAACTTGAGGCTGAGGCTGGGACAAGAGTAGTCTCCCCTGGGACCTTTCCTGCAGTCACCTTGTCCAGGAGGCCCAGGTGATCTTCTCAATGACCACGGCTTCAGTGACCTGCTTCCCCAGGGGAACTTCATGTACCTGGCGCTTGTAGGCTCCTGTGGACACCTGCAGACGGGAGGCAGCCATGCCCATCAATGTTCTTTCTTTTCTGCCCAAAGGACTCCCCTTCCCATGTGCTGCTTCCCAGCCTCCACATCCCCAGACCTTTCCACCAAACCCAAGTTCAGCTCCAGCCTGCAAAGCCTGTGGTCAGCCTGCAGCCGAGTCTACACAAGCAGGGCATTTGCCATCCATTTTCTTGCTATTTTCCAAAGTTCTAAGGCAGTGGTTCGCCAACTGTGGTTCTCCACCAGCAGAAGCAGCATCTGGAAATTTGTTAGAAATGTGTGCTCTTGGACCCCCACCCCCAACCCCCCATCAGATGCCCTGAAGAGGGTGGGGCCCAGCAGACATTTTAATAAAGCCTCCAGGGGATGCTGGTACTTGCTCAGACTTGGGGATCCCTGTTCTCAGGGAAGCGAGGTCCTTCAGTAAAGAACTGAAGCAAGGTTTCTCATGGACAACAGCCAACGTAGATGATCTCTGAAGTATCTAGGACCTGATCCTGGCTTCTCTGGGAACCTTCTAGAGGAAATCAATCGTTTTCTAGCACGTGGCTGCTGCCTCCATCTCCAGCCCCTTGTCCCCCTGAGGTGCTGGCCCAGCCACCCCGATTTCCCTGCTGTTCAGGAACGAGCTGCGATCTTTCCCACATTTGGTTTTTCACGCAGAACGCCTGGAACCACGTTCCACTGTCTTGGTTGGCTGACCCCTGCACACCCTGCAGACCTCAGTGTGAACAGCACCTCTGGGAGGGGAAGTCAATCTAAACTCAATGTGTGTTAAATGCTCCCACAGGGCACTGTGCTTTTCCTTCTCAGCACATAATCAAAATTTATAATTATGGGTACACTGGTGTGATGAGTTTAATGCTCCTCTTGTCCACAACAAGGCAAGCTCCTGGAAAGCAGGAATCAGGCCTGTTTCCTCCACCCAGAAGTCTAATGCAGCGCCTGATTCAGTTCACACTTGACAAATGAATGTGTTCTCTTCTCCTTTCAAAATGACCACCTGACTCCTGGCCAGTTCACCAATGCATAATATTTGTTCAAAGTGCTGGAGACATCATTGTTCTATTCTCAGTGCCACGAGTGGAACCCCTCTTGATCCCTTGCCCAGGGCCTTCACTCCAGGGTCATGGTCTGGAGTCTGCTCCCAAGGGTGGAGGGGCCACACTACCCATGGGATTTGGAATTGAGATGAAGAAGTATAAGAGGCAACAGGCTTCGGTGCGGCCCTGAGAACTAGGAATCAGGAAGCTTTGAAGGGGCGGTGGTGAGAAGCTCAAGATGATTAGGGCTTGTTTCCTGCTTTCCTACTGAAGAATAACTACTATTTTTCATTCTATTTGACTTTCTTAAATTCTTAAGCCTTTGTTTGTTCAGGTATAAAATAGGAAAAGCAACGTCCTTAAGGGGTTCCTGTGAACACACTGCCTGGCGAACAGTCAGCCCTGGTTTCACCTAAGCTGTTGTGAGTAATACTATTATCAATGGTTACCCCAGTTATACTACATATACTTTATAATATATCAAGGGTTTTACTATTCTCAGTAAAGCCGAAGCACACCTGGATGTACTTGCCATCTGCAGAAAAATCCATCTGAATGACGAAGCTGGGGATATCTTTGCAGTAGCCGATGCGGTTCAAACTTGTGCCCTGAGTGAGGTCATAGAAGTCAACTGTGTGTTCAGAAGAACCAACGGCTAAGAATCTGCTGTCTGGGCTGATTCTAGAAAAAGCAATTCAAGAGCACAGTCTGTGAGGAGGGCTGCCTGGGGCCAGTCAGGCATGAGGTCTGCTCTGGGATGGACTTCCCAAGCTCAAGGTCAGGTTGGGTAGCTTCTCCAACAATCTAAGGAATTTGACCGCTTCTCTGGATCGAACCCCCCCAGGAAGAAAGAAAATGGGTGTGTGCAGCCTTCTGTAGAAGGCTCTTCACAAGAAGTTTTTACCACACTCGTGGGAATCAGCAAAGATGTGTCTGAGAACTGACGTGTGAGAGGATCTCCTACCAGAGCTGGCTCACTGAAAGGGACCCTCTCATATGTGAGTTCTTCATCCCCGCCTCCTGGAACGGGAACCATGGGGAGGCAGAATGAATGCCTGCCTTTCTCCTCCCTGCCCAGACCACTTGCTATGTACCTGATATCTTGGATAGCAGATTTCCGGTCTCTTTTCTTCCCCCAAACTTTCAGGCTGTTCACCAACAAGACAACAAACTCTCCATTCTTCATGCCAATGGCCACCATCTCCCGTCCGGGCTGTAGGCTGCACACTGGGCCGCGTGGCCCAGGCTCACTTTGTTTAGCAGCTTCTACATGGACACAACGTAATACCCTGAGCTCTTGGCCACCTCAGCTAGTCTCCAGGGGAAATCCTGCACCCAGGTCACCTCTAGGGAGGCTCTGAGGCGGGCAGTGTGTTTTGACTGAGCAGCTGGGGAGACTGTGGTTTAAGCAGAGGCTGGTGAACTTTCTCTGTGAATGGCCTGATAGTAAATAGTAAATATTTTTGGCTCTGCCAGTGAAGCACGAAAGCAGCCATGGGCACTGATATAAACACTAAAGTGCAGCTTACTGCAGAAGCAGGCAGCAGGCAGACTTCATCCTTGGGCTGTAGCTTGCTGACCTCTTGTTCAGGGGAAAGAGTTTGAGCTTCAGCATGTGTCAGTAATCCCAGATCCTGGCTCTGTCCCTAGCTGGGTGTGTTTGGGTAAGTTGCTCCTCTCTTTTCCCATATGTGTATACGTGTGTGTGTGTGTGTGTGTGTGTGTGTGTGTGCGCGCTCAGTCATGTCTGACTCTTTGTGATCCATGGACTATAACCTGCCAGGCTCCTCTGTCCGTGGAATTCTCCAGGCAAGAATACTGGAGTGAGTTGCCATTTCCTCCTCCAGGGGATCTTCCTGACCCAGGGATTGAACCTGCATCTCCTGTTGTCTCCTGCATTGGCAGGCAGGTTCTTTACCTGCTGAGCCATCGGGGAAGCCCCATGTGTAGAGAAGTGATACTAATATTGGTCTTGCAAAGTTGGTGTAAGCATTAGTGATGGTATTTATGAAACACCTGGTATGTAGTGGGTGTTAACAAACATAATCAATAATCACAAACTAACGAGTATGGGGATTCCCTAATAGCTCAGTTGGTAAAGAATCCACCTGCAATGCAGGAGACCCCAGTTTGATTCCTGGGTTGGGAAGATCCCCTGGAGAAGGGATAGGCTACCCACTCCAGTATTCTTGGGCTTCCCTTGTGGTTCAGCTGGTAAAGAATCCGCCTGCAATGTGGGAGACCTCGGTTCAACCCCTGGGTTGGGAAAATCCCCTGGAGAAGGGAAAGGCTACCCACTCTAGTATTTTGGCCTGGAGAACTCCATGGACTTAAAGTCCATGGGGTCGCAAACAGTTGGACACAACTGAGTGACCTGCACTTTTACTTTCTTTTCACTTTCAACCTGAGTATGACAACCACACTGAGCTGAGGCTTCTCCAAGTCTGTTCCATGATCCTGACACTGAAAATATGACTGAAATATTTACAAGCCATTTTGTAATGAAACCAAGTATTTTAATTATTAGAACATAAGTACTTTTTTACTATCAGCTGAGGCTTGGTAAACATCAGTTTTTCTTCCCCTACTCCTGATTATTCTCTGCTATTTTACATTTTTACTCCAGATGGATCTGTTTTTGGAAATTTTTTGTATTTTTAAATTTTTTTCCAAACTCTAAGAGTAACTTTTTTTGAATTTTGATTGAAATGTTCCACTTGGGAACATCTGACATTTTAAATCATTTTTTTTCTCTTCCCCATTAGGGGAGGACATGATTTCTCTCTTTGTTTTTTAGTTTCATGGGTTTTTTTGTGACAAGAGAATAAAGCATTCTCAGTGAGATTATTCCTGTACTATAAATATTCATAGAAGCATATAGCTAATAGATATATACAGAACGGGTGAGTGTGAACGGGACTTCTCTTTACTATGAGTCTAACTTAGCTGCTACGCTGTGGCTGAGCTCCTATCCAACCCCATCCCCCATCTCTGACTGGCCTGACCCTGGCCGGACTTGACCTCCCCCGACTTGGGGCCTCCGAGCCCAGGCAGGGTCTGCCCCTCACCTTGTCAGCCAGGTCCCAGATGCGGGCTGTGCCGTCATTGCTGGCGGAGATGAAGATGTCCTTGGAGGGGTGTGTGGCCAGGCCCCAGATCTCCCCTTCCATGTGTCCATCAATCAAGATGTTGGAAGCAGCGTTTTTTTCACCAACTTCAATGATTTCTCCATCCTTGGTTCCCACTAAAATTTTTCCCTGTTGTAATCAAAACACTATTAGAAGAAAAACACTGTAGGATCCCACTCATAGGTAATTCCTAGATGAGTCAAATGCATGGAGACAGGAGGTGGAATGATGGTTGCCAGGGGCTGGGTAGGGCAGTCATTGTTTCATAGATGCGGAGCTTCTGGTGTACAGGACGAGAAATGTCCCGAGGAGGGATGGTGCTGCTGGCTGCATAACAATCTGACTGTATCTGATACCAATGAACTGTATGCTGCGAAACGGCTAAATGGTAAAGTTTATGTTCTCTAGATTTTGTCACAATATAAAATAATAATAATAAAAAAACACTATCAGAGCAACTTGGCAAAGTGCATTCGCTGGCACTGGTACTAAAACAGCAAGAGCCAGGAAGTGCCTTGTTTTTAACAACAAATTCGCCATCCTTAAGTGACACCCCCCCCAACCAGGCCTTTTCTCCCTCCAGCCCCTTGGGAAGAAGTCCCCCAAAGCCCCCCATCCTCTCGTCTCTGCTGGAATGTTCCAGTGCCTTTGAGCTCACTGCAGAGCAGGGCAGCCAATTTCTGCCCTAGCACAGCCCAAACTCTTCCTCAGCTCTTCCTCAAACTGAACAAAATCCATCTCCTGATGACTTCCAGGTTCTAGACCTCATCCTGCCTCCATCTCATTACCCTTCCCTTCCGGATGACTATCATGTATCTATTTAAACCCAAATTCCCAATTTACAATTACATAGACTCAGGTTTGCCTTTTTAATGGAGAGCGTCTAGAAAGCAAGTTTGTAGACTGATACCAATTCCAACATATAAATACAAGGTATTAAACAGAGGTCAGGAGACTTCAAGTGCTTTAGAATCTCCTGGGGAATTAAAAAAAAAGAAGAAGGAAAGGAAAAAAGAACACACATATCAAAGCCAAGGCCCTACCCCTGAGATTCTGATTTGGCACACTGGGCAAGAGCCTGGATATCCATATTTAAAAAACAAAAGCCAAACTCCACAGCTGTGTGTGATATTTAGCGAAGCATCTGACCAAATGCCTTAGTGTGGTGGTCCTTAGCTTTCCCCATCCTGGCTGTGCATCCCTGGGCCTGGGCAAACTACCTAATATCCCTGTGTCTATAACAATAGCAGCTGACATATACTGACTGTGACCATGTGCCAGGCATAATGAAAGGTCCTGGGCACTGATGATCATGCAATCCTCACAACCACCACGAGCTAGACACAGAAAGGCTAAGTAACAGAGCAAAGGTCACACAGCCACTTCTCCTGGGTGAGCCACACTCTGCATCCCGGTCTGTCCCACTCTGCTAAGCTGCCTCCCTCTGCAGTCTAAGTCACACCCGGGAGCCTTGTTCTCAGGACTCGACCACCCCCAGTACAGGGCAAATGTGTGGCTGGGGAAAGGTGGGCCCGCTGGCTCACTTTGCCACGGCACACGGAGCGCACACACTCCACCAGCTGCCCCGTCTCCAGCTGGAAGGCCCGGCAGCGCTTCATCTCCTGGTCCCACAGTTTCACAGCACCTCCTTCTTTGGTCCTGAGAAAGATCAAGAACTTGGCAGGTCAGCCTTCGTTTGAAGACCACCCAGGACCCTCCACTCCCCCTCCCCACCACCATCTCCTCAAGGTCCCGGCCCCACATCCCAGGGCCCAGCAGGACAACCCCTTGGGGTGGCCCCTTTCATAGGCCCTGCTGATGAGCCACCAGAACCCCTTGAGCTTGCAGATTTCCTAGATTGCTGTCAAATGCTACCATCGTAAGAGGAAAGAGAATCCCAATCTAAAAAAATCAAACTGTGCTTTCATTAGATTGGACAATGAAGGGGAGTACTTGGCCTTCACAGGGTCGCCGTCCCCACTGGACATCTGTCCCCTCATCTTGCCACTCCTGCCCCCTCCAGAAGAGCTACCAGCAGTAACACTTGATGGACAGCAGAGTCACGGGGCTATTCAAAACATCTGTCCAGTTGTTAAGCGATAGGACTCCGCCTCTCTGAGCCTTACTTCTGAAGGTTCTGACCCAGGGCCCTCTTGGAGAGATGGCAGACTCATCTCCATGATGCAGAAGAAACAAGAGAGTGAAACTCTGCATTTTCTCCAATGGAGATGCTTCTGTCCGTTTCTCCCAAGACAATCACAAAAGACCAGCTGTTCCCAGAGGAGCTCCGGCTTACGGCCGCTCTTTCCCGCCAGTCACGATGAGCCCGTCCCGAAGGGTCGTGTACATGGTGAAGACGGGGCCTGTGTGAGCCTTGGCCACCAGCCGGACGAGGAAGTGGTCCTTCCATACATAGACGTCACCATTGATGGCACCCGTGAAAGTGAGGTTGTTCTGTCAACAGAGGGACACCCTCCACACCAGGACACTGGCCGTGGTTCTCAAGAGGGCCCCCTCCCAGCCACCTGCTCCAGTGCCAAGAAACAGGAGCCAGAGAAGCGCGTGCACAGATTAGATCAACCTTCTGTATCAGGGGAAGGAAAGAGAATCCTACAAAGAGCACATGGTAAGGAAATCACCCAGCTCTGCAATTCACTCTGATGAGTTGGCTCTGGGGACGGTTGATTCCCCATTAAGCACAGCTCTGCTTTTAAATGCACTTCCACTGTGGGAGCAGCCCCCAGTGACTGCAGGGCCGGGCGGGACCCCAGCCTCCCAGCAGACTCTCCTGGGCTCATCTCCCTGGCCAGGTAAACCCACACTGGGAGGACCAAGAGTTGGCTGTGTTCCAGAACATCCCTGGGCAGCTCCTGTTGCCCGAGAGCCACCCACAGCCTGTGCAAGGGGTCATTAGGGGACTTGTGGCACGAGATGGCAGGGGGCAGGGATGCAGTCTGGTGATGGAAATGTCCCTCAGCCTCTGCATCTATCGAGCTCAACACAACGGGCTTGCAAGTCAGTGTGTCTCTGGAATAATGAACCTCCAGCCCTGGGTGGGGGTTCTGCTTTTTTCTAATTAACATTTTGAGGGGAATGATACAGTCAACTTATGCTAAGGAAACAAAACAGTGCTTGCAAATAGTCCAGTGAAGGAGAGCCCGTGGAAATGGCTTTCCTGTTGTTCATAGCTTTTAGCATATACCCGCCCACCCCATGCCCGTGCCCAGGGGTCCAGGCTTCCCTCTCAGGAAGCTTCTGCTGGAACTCACAGCACCGAAGGCCACGGACAGCATCGTCTGCATCTTGGCGGCCTCCATAGACCCAATGACCCCTTTCTTGTAAAGCAGGGCGCTGCCTGCCAGGGTCCAGAACTTCATGTGTTTGACCCCAACCGACACAAACTGCGTGTCTGAGTCAGGGCGAAATTCCACCACGAATATGCGCTCCAGGTGGCCCCCTCGGCTGGCAACCTTGGCACCTGCGAGGGTGAGAGAGTCGGGTGAGGCTGGGCTATGCTCAGCTCAGAAGCCTTGGTGGTTGGTGTCAGCTGTTAGATCCTATCACTGGCTCAGAACCCTTCTATACAGATCTTGTACTGCTTCCAACAAAGACAATGGGAGAAAACTACCAGAGAGAAGTCTTCTCTTTATCTTGGGAACTTGTTTAAAAGTCCTGGCTCTTGGAGGGCAGAAAGGGCCCTCGGAGACCATGAGGAAGGCTAAGAACTACACCGTGGCAGGGCCAGAGCAGGTACTGCCCAGAAGAACAGACAGGACGTTGGGAGAGTGAGCCTGAGCCGAAAAGGATGATACTGTGTACAGGGTTGATATGACCTTCTTCTAATGAATGAGGATCAGACGTGTTCTTGGCTACTGCAGAGAACACAGTTAGTGCCATAGCAGAAAGGCTTTATGAAGCAAGTTACACCCTCGCCTAAGAAAGGGCTTTCAACAGTGGGTGGGCTGTTTGAGGAGGTAATGCTGGCTGTATATGTGACAGCATTTGAGCAGAAAATGGAAAGAAGCCTGTGAGGAATGCGTTGGAGGGATCTGTCCATGGGGTGGATCCTGACCGGGCAGGAAGGCTTCTCTAAGTCTTTCCAGCTCTAAGACACTATAAGTCTATCAGTGAAGACGCTGTGTTTCTCCTCTGTGGGGCTGAGTCTACTTAATCAGCTGACCATGTGTCATCACAGGCAATGACCTGCATCCCAAGGACACAGACTATGGGGCCATTTGGACCCAAGACACTGATGAACAAGAACATGAGAAAAGGAGGGAACATGACAAGTCTCATCATAACTATCTGCAGGTCCCCAGCCTCTTTTCTTCAGATGGAGGGGAGTGGAACTTCCCTCCTGCTGGGCTCATTTACTATCCCCTCTCATGGCTCTGCCATGGGAAGATGCTGAGATCATGGGACTCTTGAAGTCCTGGCTGGAGAAGTGCCACCTCTGTGCGTGCCTGGCTGAGCATGCCCCAGATACAGGCGGCAGGGCTGGAGATGGACCTCATTAAGGTCTTAACTAATTGGATCTGCTTTTGCCAACTGAGAGAATATACCCAAAAGGTTGCCTAATTTTGATTCAAAGAAGACTGTGAATTTAGCAGCAGCCTGTGTGTGCACGTGTATTGGGGGAGGACAAGAAAGAAATCTTGTTCCATTAAATGTAAACCTCAATTATAAGGTGAATCCCCATTTCAAAAATGTTTTAAAAAACGTGTTTCTGAGACGATGGTGGTAAAACCCAGTCCCATTTCCTGTAATAAGACAACGAGGGTGCCAAAGCCGCAGCAGGATCCAAGGGTCACCAGACAGACTGGGAAGCTTGTATAGGAAGGTGATTAGGACAGAAACAGTGGAGGGTGCTGCCTGTTTCCTGAGGAGGAAGGCAGTCAGCCCTGGGCCACTTTCCCAAAGACCCTTCACTGCCCAGCCCAGGACTCTGGGGGCCACAGGGTTCAGGACACAGCAGCAGCTGACCAGCAGCTTCTCCAGGACTCCACAGGCTGGTGTGGGGCAGTGCTGACAGCGGGCTGTGGAGTGAGGCAGATCTAGGCTGGAGCCCAGCCCACACCACGAGCAAGCCCCACAGGGGCACAGAAAGCCCGCTGCCCTTACCCTCCTGCCAGCGCCAGACGGTGATGGTGTGCTCGGGGTCCACGCCCACTGACACCAGCAGCTTCCCGGTGGCGCTGAAGTTGACGTAGTTCACGCCCTTCGAGTGGAAGCACCGCAGCATGGACACGGTATGCTTGGTCATGGCGTCCCACACGTGGATGGAAGGTGTCGTCCCTGTGTGTGGGAGGCAGGACGAAGAGCTGAGGTTGGAGGTTGGCAGAGCTCGGGCAGCACCGACGCCCACCTAAAAGCTTCTATGACAAGTGCTCAGGGGTGTCACAGAGACTAAGAGGCTAAGAGACCCAGGGCCTGGCCTGGTCGGAGGTGAGAGATAAGGGGAAACACTTGCCTGCTGTGCTTTCAGAGGCAGAGACCTAAGGGTGTTTACATCCAACACACACACTCGAGGTGGAGTTGATACAAAGGAAATCGGTGAGGTCAATGATTGTATCTGTGACTCAGCCAGATACAATCAGCAAACATGATAGATTGACATGATTTTGCTGTGCAGATTCAAACTACTCACGGAGGGAACTGCCTTACCTGGGGTCTCCGCAATATCACCTGCATGGGGTGAGCAATGGCAATGAGGAAGCGTCAAGGGAAAACAATAGCTGAAATAAGTCATGTTTCTAAGAGTGAAGCACTTAACACCAGCATCAAAGTTCCAAATTAAATTAAAAAAATGGGCATGGGTTCAATGAGAACAAGCAGCAAGCTGTTTTGTAAAAACTGCCTTTGAAATGACAAAGTTAAAAACAACAGCAGCAACAACCACTCGTCACAAATATGAATCAATTCACATTTGTCACTGGCAGTTTCCCAGGGTAAGGAGAGTCAGGCACACACATCGGAATCCACCCTCGCCAAGCACAACCTCCAGGGCCCGTCATTTGAACCTGGGCTCTGAAAAACTTCTCGCAGCCCCCAGGGCTGGGGGTCGTTTATTTGGATCTTGAGTCTCTGGTCTGACTTAATGGTCCCTTGGAGTCAGCACCACTGGATGTGTCAACTCAGACAACACAGACTCAATCAGGGCTCAAAAACTCAACATCGACATCAAGAAAGGGTGGATATCAGTGACCCCTTCCCCGCCCCCACTGCTGCCCCAGTAGCTGCCGATAAATCAGTAAATCAACGTCTCTGCTCAGAGGAGAGCGACTCGGCGCCGGCAGACCCTTCCTACCTATCTGGCTGGTGGCCACCACGTTCCTGTACTTGGGGTGCTGGTTCACTGTCAGGCAGAGGATGTCGTCCGTGTGCTCCAGGTAGAAGCTCTGGCTCCCTAGGGGAGACGGGGCAGGGTGGGCAGGGGCACAGGTAAGCTCTGAGGGTAGACCCAAAGCTCAGTGAGGAGTCTTGGCAAACGCCCTGTGCAAGTGAGCACTAACAGCGCCCAGTTCTCACTTACAGAATTGTCCCTGGGAAGTGGGAGATGCTTTGTCACCTAGACACATTCTGTCCAAAGATTAGGAGAGCTAGTGCCTGTTATCTAATCCAGATCTAACACACAGGCTCCCCTCAGTCCTCCCGCATCCTGGGTGCAGCCAGAGTGCAGTCCAAGTGCAGAGGTTTCCAGGGTCCAGAAAGTTTCCTCCTCCCACGGCCCAGGACCCACGGCTTCTCACTGTCTTCCTCTGAGCGGGGTGGTGGGGTGCTAGAGACAGTGCTTTACTGACCAAAACGGCACCACTTACTCATCAGAAAGGGAAGACTACACTAGGAAAATGCTTGGGAAATCCCTTTTAATTATCTTTATCTATCAAAGTGCCAACCTACTGGGTACTTGGATGGCAAGGGTGATGGTTTTATCCCTTAAAGCCCTAAGTCAACATATGGTCCAAGTGAAAGAAAGGACAAGAAAAGCTTTATCATCTATTGCAGCAAACGGTTTGCTGACTTGACTGCCCAAGTGGCCACTGTAAACGCACAGGAACTGAGAGGTGAGTGATGGCATTGAATACAAGGAAACAGCACTTTGCTACCAACCTGGTAACATGTGGCTAGAAGACTGAGAAAAACAAAGAAGAAATTCCAAGGTCCTCCCCTCAAAAGACAAATCTTTATGTGCCCAGTGATTTTACTATCTTAAAAAAAAATCTATGCATAAACTACACAGAATTATGAAGGAGCATAAAAATTTGGGAGGGAAAAAAGTTTAAGATATAAAGCAAATAAAGGCAACACATTACCATATTTAAATCTTGTGGTAAAGATAAGGGTGTCTCTTAATTTCTGAGTGATTCTTTTTGCTTCAGTTGTTTCTTTTAAAAATGAGTTTTAAATTTATAGTTAAATTCTATATAAGGGAAATTTAAGGAATTTTTGTTAATTATTTCACAGTTCTCATTCTCCTTGTGAATCTGGTTAAATATTTGAAACAGGCAAAACTTGAAAATCTGAGCTGCTAAAAAATTTGGTGACTTAGAAATCAATGGGAGAAGGCAATGGCACCCCACTCCAGTACTGTTGCCTGGAAAATCCCATGGATGGAGGAGCCTGGTAGGCTGCAGTCCATGGGGTCGCTAAGAGTCAGGCACAACTGAGCAACTTCACTTTCACTTTCCACTTTCATGCATTGGAGAAGGAAATGGCAACCCACTCCAGTGTTCTTGCCTGGAGAATCCCATGAACGGAGAAGCCTGGTGGGCTGCAGTCCATGGGGTCGCACAGAGTCGGACACGACTGAAGCGACTTAGCAGCAGCAGAAATCAGTGAGAAAACCACCCCTCTCCCCCTTGCTTGGTTGTCGGTTACTGTCTATAAAGCTTTCTCTGCTCTCCACACCCTCTTTCTGGCTTCCCTCCATCCCTCTCAGCCTCCGTGGAGCTGAAGGAAGCACCACCTCCCTGCCAGGGGCTGAGATGAGATGCAGCTGGGTGAGAGGCAGGGAGAAATCGGGTCTGACTGTGAACATGAGCATCTTCCAGGACTGAAGGGCACCAGTCTGGAATGGAGTGGAATGGCTCTGAAGGGTAGAGCAAGTTTAAGCTACGGGGCATATAACCAGTGGGAAAGTGCACAAAGGGCTAAATAAACATCTGTTCAGACAGTGGTTTCTCCCGACCCGTTTACCTGTGGAGAGGTTCTGAACGATGCCGGCCGCGGCCGTATGGAAGATGATGTCCGCACCGTCATTCAGGTAATGCAGGTTGTTGCGACAGTCAAAGCCTCTGTAGCCAAACACGTGGTCGAGAGCCAGCTCCTACACTCCCACACAAGATGAAAGGGCCCTTAGGGGAAGTACGAGCAGAGGAACAAACCCGCACCGTGGGGACAGCCACTCAGCACAGGAACCACTCACTCCTCGGCCAGCTGGGGATACAGGGCAGCCCTTTCTTTAGCTCCCCAAGATGCTGGGGGGCAGCCTCACACATAGAATTACAATGAGTTTTCTAAATAAGGCTTCCCTAGTGGCTCGGATAGGATCTTCCCTATAACTCAGATGGTAAAGAATCTGCCTGCAATGAAGAAGACCAGGGTTTGATCCCTGAGTCAGAAAGATCCTCTGGAGAAGGGAATGGCAATCCACTCCAGCATTCTTTCCTAAGAGAATCCCATGGACAGAGGAGCCTGGCGGGCCACGGTCCATGGGGTCGCAAAAGGGTCGGACATGACTGAGTGACTAACACTACTACTAATGGCTCAGATGAAGACGATCTGCCTGCGATGCAGGAGGCCTGGGCTTGATCCCTGGGTCAGGAAGATCCTCTGGAGAAGGGAATGGCAATCCACTCCAGCATTCTTGCCTGGAGAATCCCATGGACAGAGGAGCCTGGCGGGCCACAGTCCATCGGGTTGCAAAGAGTCAGACACGACTGAACAACTAACTTTGTAAATAAACCGGGATTTGCTTCCCTGCTTCTCAGGTGAGGCAAAGCCTATTGAAGGGATGCCCAGTTAAGGTTGCCCTGAAGTTGCACATCTGTGACTTGGTGGGCACTCTTGGAGGTGAGCTGAGGGTGGCTCAGGGCTCTTTGCTCTGATCCACCGGATGCATCGGGGACTGCAAAGCGGAACACTGAGGCGAATGCCATGCTCATTCTGTTGCTGGGTGCTTGCCCTACAAAGTTTCTATACCATTTGCATTCTTTTTTCCCCTACAGTCTTTTTCTTCTTCCTGTCTAGTCTTCTAGGACAAAGAGCAGTGACTGGTTCAGATCAGACCTGTTCTTAATTCAACTTGATGGCATGGCTGTCATTGCTGGCAGCTCTCCTGTCCTGGGCACCGTGCTGGTTGGGGTGGGATGTGGGGACTGATTCAAGATTAAGAAGATGTGGGTCCCTTTTCTCTAGGTTCCCTGAGTCTAGCCTTTCCTCTCTCCAAAGCTTGCCAGTTACAAACATCAGATTAATTTTAAAATACCACAACACGTCCCTACTCAAAAACATGCGCTGAGTTTCACTACCTATGGGATAAAGTCCAAAGTTGGCACAATGAAGCCCTGCTCTCACAATCTCCCATGACCTTTTGTCAAGCTGATACATCCATTTAGCCCATGTATCAGGAGCTTTCCTATTTACATGACTCTCTCTTTTTTTTTTTAAGTCTCTCACCCGGAAAGTTCTTTTCCTCCTTAGCAGCTCCCCACCCCAAGTGTCTCCCCTCACCATGTGCTTCCCAGAAACCTTGTGTGTAATATGTGATCCCCAGTCCCATGGGCAACTGTCTCAAGTTCGGCCAATCAGATAGTTTCCCCCAGGAATTTAGAGCTGGGGATGCTGGTAGGCTCGGCTGCCTAATTAACTGAGGAGCTGTAAATGCCCGCATCGGACAGCACCACAGTCTACTACAGTGGCTCAAGAAGTCTGCAGGAGAAGAGAAGGACGCATCAGGCACACATGAGGCCCTGCTGGGCAGAAAGAGGCACCGTCTTGGCTGATGACAGCCTTTCCGTTTCGAATCCCATCTTTCCTGAAGTTCAGCTGCATTTCCTGACCTGTGCTATTTCCATGATAATCACCCCTCCCCCCCAATATATTTTCCTCTTCTAATAAAAAAAAATTTAACTTAGATTTTTCTGGCCTCAAGGAGTTCAGAGTGTAGTAGGGGACAGATGAGTGTGAAGTAATGGCAGTAGAGTGTGGGACAGGGCTGCGGAGGAGGGGGTGTGGGGCGGGTAGAGGGCAGGAGGGTTTAGGGTGGAGAGCACCAGAGAAAGCTGCACAGAGAAGGGCGGGGAAGGACGGGGTGTGGGGAGGGACGAGGAGGAGGCTTCTGAGCCCAGGGACCTGAAAGTCCCAGGCAGCTTCAGAGAACACCGATGGCTTCGGGGTTAGAGACCTGAGTTACTGTGGAGAATCTCAGGTGACGAGCTAGGACAGGGGCTCCTGGGTAAGGTTTTGAAACCATGATCGTGGGTCCCATCGGGAGAGTGGGGCTCTCCTGGGTCTCAAAGCCGAGGTGGAGAGAGAAGAGTTGTATTGTCAAGAGCTGACTCTGTGGACAGCAGGGCATGTGTCAGAGAGGAAAGGGACAGGTCTGGAGGCAGAGAGAACAGTTAGGCGGGCTCTCTCAGAAATCAGCAGGTACCCCAGAGCTCGCATCCTCAAGTCCTGACAACAGAGTTCAAACCCCTCTCCACTCACTGGCTTAGTGATCCGGGGCTGGGACCTAACACATCACTAGACTTCTCTGAGCTACAGCACCCTCTTCTGTAAGATGGAACAATAATGGTACCTGCCCTGTAGACTCGAGGAACGTATGAAATACTCAGTGGGAAGTATCAATATATAGCAAAGTACCCAGCACCCGACAAGTGCTCAAGTGATGTTAGAGACGGTGAGTAAGCTCCCCTGGGTGGCACTAGGTACAGGGAAAAGGGACCAGGTCTGAAGGACGCAGGATATTTTGGGGTTAGTAACCAAAGGGCTTGGTCGTGGGGCTGAAGGAACAGGACCCAGGAGATGTGACTCTGGTCGTTGCTGGGGAACACAGTGCTGTGTGGAAGGGACAGGAGAAGCGAGAGCCAGCCAGTCCAGTTGGGGTAAACTGAAGGCGTCCATGGGACTTGCAGATGGTGACGTCCACCGGGCAGATCGTAGAACATTGATGGCAGGTGGAAGAACAAAATAGTGTAACCTCCTCACCTCAACCAGTTTCTTTTTTTTTGTGATGTTGTTCTTCTGGAGCTTCTCGGGCTGGGGAGCCGCTCTGCTAACGGGTGGTCTGGAACAGAGAGTGTCCAAAAGAAGCAAAGTGTTGAATAAAAGGCAGCAAGGTTGCCTGTCCAGTGTGGCCAGCTAAGACCAGCGCCAGGCTCCCTTTGTCCTCCCCTACTCGGAGGACCCCACACCCCTGGGTTTGTCCTGTCCAGGCCCCTCCCTAGCTCCTCTTCCGCCTCCAGGAAAAGCAGCTTCTGATACTTGGGGCCCTGGATTCACAGGCACGGAATTGGGCTTCCCTACACGTAAGGCATAGAAGTCAGAGTCAGCCCCCCTCTCCTGGGAGCCAGGAAGAACGCATGAGCCAGAGCGGTTGGTTTTAAAACTAAAGAGGGATCTAAGCCTGAGAAGGAAGGGGCTGCACTTCCTGAATCCACAGGGCATTTTCAGATGGGGATGCACTATTCAGAATTAGGTGCTCAGAGATCCTGGCGTGGTGTGAAGTAGGACTTACAAGCCAGGCTGGGGAACTGGCTCTGAAGGTCAAGTGCCCAGGTCATTCTTGCCACACAAAGGGCAGATAGGAAGCAAAGGGATGAAGGCCTCGGCACCTAGCCCTCAGGGCAAGCTCATGGTCTGCATTCAACTGCTACCACCACACCAAAGCTTGTTTTCCCCTGCTCAGCTCTGCAGATTTGGGCCTCCAATTTTAGTTAAGAAATTTCTTTAACGGGGAAGCCTTCAAGGACACCTATAAGAGAAGGGCAATTTTGGGGTACCACGAGCTTCCCTCAAATGGGACTTCTCTGCATTTAGAGACCCTGGGAGGGGCAGGGGAGGGGCCCAGCTCTTGCCACATGTTCCAATTCATTAGCTCTGGCTTTTGGGGCTACATAAAGAGAAAGGATTACCTGGATCCCCTTGTAAGCAGCAAACAAAGCCAAGTGAGAAACTTAGTACAGTTTAGGGCTGCACTAGCAACCACCTCATTCATGCACAAGCATCGTCCAAGTGAACAGACATTCCTGTGTGGCACACACCATGCTTCCCGAACATGCCAGCAAAGAACTAAAACAGAAATGAAAGAGTGCACCGCTCTACCAAATTCAGAAAGCTCATACCCTGGCGTCTCTGGGCAAACTCTGCACTAAAGCGCCTACAGGATAGGGAGAAAAAAGGAGGCCTTGTCACTGCTTCCGCGCACTCTCTGGGCTGTGCCAATGCGCCAGGGGGCCTCTGCTTAGTTCAGAGTGCGCTGGAGAGGGACTTGTGGTCAGAAAAACAATCACATCCTCCTGGATGTGGGTGGGAGTCAGGCACAATGGCCACTTTGTTTCCGAATCAAGTTCAACTCATAATTTAGCCTAATAGTTCGCAATGTTTCTCGGGAGGGCAGCGTGCCTGCTGGAACGGCTTGCATTTTTGTGCTCGGGAGAAACAAGGTAGCTTTATTTTCTCAGAAGCTCTTCAATCAAAACATGTTATGTAATCATAAGTGATAATTGGACCAAATGGCATCACCGTCAGCACCAAAGAATAGGGAGAGAGCACATCTCTGCAAACGACACCCCCGGCTGACATCACCGCTGCCAAATTGGGCAAGAGCGGGAGGCTGGGGGCAGGCGGTTCTCACAATTAGACTGCATGCCTGGTAATTATCGCTTCCCGGGACATCTGCTCTTTCTTCTGTTTTAGTGGAACTTTTAAATGACATCCGTGGGTTTCTTCTTCCACCTAAGGGTGTCTGCGTGTACGATAAAAGCAAGCCAAGGTCTGAGATGGGAGCAAGGGGCCACGGGAACTAGAGCACGGTTCATACGGCAGAATCTGAGATTACACGCAGGGCTCGTTTTCAGGGCATACACGGGCTGTATAATATGTCGCATATTATACAGTGTATACAGAGTATGCATACAAGCACAAACACTGTGTACTTATATATACAGTGGATTGTATATATATACACGTGGAGGCAATCTGATGCTTTTTTCACCTTGATTTTCAGTAAAAAACTGAAAAGAAAAGCAATCTCAGAATGTTTTCTTTCTTATTTCACAAGCATGTTTACAGCTGTATTGCTTCAAAACTGAAGATGAGGGGGCAAAGGGCAGAAACCTGCATTGTGGCAAATTCAGCAGAGTGTTAAGTATAGACCCTCCACGGCTGTGAATTCTGCATGAACGCTTAGTTCTAGATGCTCATCCAACACCTGGGCTTTTGCAGAGTGCTGCGCATACTTACTTGACAATTCCCTGCCTCCAAAGGAAAGCAAGTTAAAACACAATACAAGCATTAAAGGCTTCTTTCCAGGCATCTATAAACAGGCTTCGTAACATCAGACGTGAGAGGGACTGCCAACAATTTCAACCACAGCCAAACCCTGGAGGTTTAGTATTTTTCAGTGGATCTAAATCCTTCCAGATTCAGATTCCTTTGGAAATGTGACTCTGAAAAGCTTTGCTGAGGTGGGAAAGAGCAGAGTGTGTGAGAACATTCACTCACTTTTCAGTCCAATAAACTCTTTATAGTTGGTTGTTCGCAGCTGGCACACAGGATGGAGAGCGAGGAAGGCCGTGAGCATGGCTGGGAATCTGCAGGGAGGTGTAGGGCTGGGAAGGCGATGGGGTGGGGTCGAAGGTGGGAGGAGCAGAGACAAGAAGGGGTCTCACAGGGCAAGTGGGGCTGTAAAGAGTCTCTGGGAAACAAAGCAGAAAGTTTCCATTGGGAAAAAATTTAAGGAGGGAACCTGGCCAAGAGAGCAAGCAAACTGGATAATCAGGAGAGAGGAGGAAGATCAGGCCTGCGCTTGGAGAGGGTACAAGGAAAAGAGGGTGGAGGTGGGAACCTCAATGAGGAGCCTGCAAGCTCAAGCTTGTGATTCGGTGTTAAGTAATGAGGCAGCCCCCTTCCTGCCCAGTGCTAGGGGGGCGGCTGCTGGAGACCCACCCCACACCCATGAGTCGCCACTCCAGGCCCTGTGTTCCCTGTAGGCACAGAAGGACTATGACAGCTCAGTCCTACCTGTAATCCCAGAGCCCAGAAGCTCAGCTGTGGAAGAGAAAGCTTAGACTCACTTGAAGATGTGTAGAGTGTTACCATGACACGGGCTGTCACCCTACGACAGGCCCCAAGGGTGGCCTGTGCTCAGGCATTTACCTCCCTGCCCACTGCCCCGCACTGGGGTGCTGGGCTGGCAGAGCGAGGGGTAGAACAGAGCACGTGATGACCTGAGATGTACGGGTGAGCGTTCAATGCCAAGGCTCTTAGGGCAGCTTCTGAAATGACTGAGGAGGTTATGGAAGTCAGTCACAACCCAAGAGGAGTGCAATGTGAGAGCCGACTTGGGGGAAGGCTCAGAGAACTGGTAAGAAACAGTCATTCCAAGCAGCTTCTATAAAGAGAGGTGTGGGTGTGGAGAAACTCAGCTACGTTTAGCCAAGAAATGCACATTTGGAAATGTTTTTAGCGCTGTTAGTCCGACGATGTTCAAAGTGTCCTTGGAGGAAGTGTGGCTTTCTTCAGATTCCAAGATGTGTTATTAAAATGCTCTTAAGAGTTTTCAAAACATCTTGGGAAACCCAGTGACCCTGGATCCTGGTTTCAGGTGGAAACAGGATGATTTGAGCACTGGTTTAGGACTGTCCTCTAGCAAGATCTGTCTCCCCTATGAATGGGCTTCAGGGATTCAGTGACACCCCTGGCATTCATGTCAAATTGTGTGTGCATGTGTACATTTTTCTAGGGAAAAGAGGTATGCTTTAATCATATTTTCAAAGATGTCTGTAGTATGAGAGAGACAGGTTAAGACTGAGAGAGGGATTAATTAAGAGCCACTGCTCTAGGATAGGTGCAGGTTTAGGAAAAGTCTCCAAAGCCATGAGAACTATTTTTAAAACAAAAGGAACTGGATTCTGTCAAATGTAGATCTTTCCATAAGATCAAATGGAAAAAACTCAAATGACCTTTTTGGCCAATCCAATATTTATTTGTCTTCCAGAACAGTCTGTAGAGCTGCTCAGTGAAGAAGTGGAGTTGAAAGAAGGGGATCAGGCAGAACTATGGGCAACCCTGAGAGGAGCCTTCCATCTTGAAAATGCTTTTAACTGAGGTCTACAACACGGTCCCTTTTACCAAAATAGAGGTACAGTTCCAGACTCAGCTGTTTTAGGTGAGTCATCTACTATATGGGTGAAAAGTTGAGGGCATAAAGAAACGGAGCAGAGGGAAGCACAAGTAAAGGTGAACAGACTATCACAGAGGCCAGAGCAACAACTCAAGAGAGGGATGGTGAAGGCGCAGACTAAAGCAGTGGTTGTAGAGAAGGAAACAAATGAATAGTTAAAGAAATACAGATGACGCAGACTTCGAGGACATTGCAATTGACGAGCTCTAGGGGATGAAGGAGGAAGGGCTACTCGGGTTGCACAACAGTTTTCTGCTTTGGCGTCTACGTGGATGGTGGCACCACCGCCTGAGACAGGAGAAGATTTTTGAGGGAAGATGGGGGTTCCGTTTTGGCTTGTCAAACTCTGGACGTCTGTGGGTTGGCTATTCTAGCTGGAGGTTCAACTGAGAGGTGGGACTCAGACATACAACACTAGGAATCATAGCCAATAGGTGGGATATATGAATCAGGGAGAGGGTGTAAGGTGAAAAAAGAGAATGGCCAAAGGTGAAATCCTAAGCACCAATAGCATATGAGGGGCTGGAAGAGGAAGCAGACATGGGGCCCTGAGAAGGAACGGTTGGAGTGGCAGGAGGACGGCCAGAAGAGATCGTTTCCAAAGGGTAAGTGGAAGAAGAATATCTAAACCTGCACTGTCCAGCATGGTCACCACTGGCCACGCACGGCTGCTGAGTACTTGAACTGTGCCTTGTCCACAGTGCAATGTACTGTAACTGCAAATTACAGACCAGGTTTTGAAGGCTTAGTAAAAATAATAGTTAAAATAGATATAAAATAATGAATTATTTCTATATTGATGACATGTTAAAATGGTATATTTTTTGTATTGGGTTAAAAATACATTATTAAAATTAAATTTCACCATTTCTTTTACTTTTTGTAACGTGGCTGCTAGAAAAATCACCTCTGTAGCTTATACTATATTTCTATTGAACAATGCTACTACAGAAGAAACAAGTTTGTCCTTTAAACAAGATGAAGAGAGTAGATTGGAATTGGGAACTAGAGTGACTATGTCAGCAGGGACAGAAGACAGATGGGATGGCCAGATGAGGCATGGATGAGAAGGGGGAAGGGAGGGAAGGTGAGGGGGTGGGATACGTGTGTAAACTCCGTCAAAGGATTGTTTTTCTCATGAGCAGAGTTGAGTGGAATGGGAAAGATTGGAATGTGTTTCTTGGCTGAGGACATGGATCCAGTTTTGGGCAGGTGGCATAGGACACAGAGAGAAGACGAGAAATGATGAGGGAGCTTGGATAGTAGGAAGGTCAGGGCCCAAGCACCACCATGAATAGGAGGGACTCACTTCCTCTGAGACGAAGGAAGGAAGTGAATGGTTTTGTAGGGTGGAGCATGGGAAGGACTCTGGTGAGGGCACCCAGCACCAATGTGATCTTCTAGTCAGAGGAGTGGAGGGCTAGGAGAAATACAGGGATGAAGAGCCCAGAGGACTGGAGGGGTGGCATTTAAGCAGGCAAGAGGGAAGCTGAGAGGGAGCTGAGAGAAAAATGGAGGTGTTTAGGTATTGGGTGTCTTGATGAGGATGAAGGTCAGGTGTTCTGGGAATGAGAAATCTAGAGGAGAGAAGGTTAAGTCAGCGAGAGGAGCTATGGGTGATGACATAAGCCGCAGCGTGGCAGGAGCTGGGGTCAGCCAGCTGACCACCAGCCGAACAGAGACAGGAAACTGATAAATGACAGGAACTGGGAGGGGGAAAGATGGCCCGGCATGATGTGAGCTTCAAAGGAGTCGATGGGGCTGTTTAGAGCACACGGCTGTTCAGAGCATGACAGTGGCACTCTAGCACACCAATGTGCTTTCCACACACCCACAAGAAGCCCAATCCTCCACGTCATACACTCATGGACATCATGTCAAGGGGCACAGATTGTGCATCCTAACAACTGCTTCTGCAAAGACATCAGTTATCACATCTTGACCACACAACAGTAAAAAGTGGGAGGGTAAATGATCCTAGTGGCATGCATTCCCTCTAAATGGAGATCCGAGAGACATTTAAACACTTGACTAAAAGAGTAAGACCCAACTTTGCCACTATCTTCTGAAAGAGACTCCCTCTGGGTAGAAAAGTGCTTACCATTTGCGATGTGTTCTTTAGCTCCATATGTGAGTGGGTTTGAGTCAACAGATCCCACTGTAAAAGTATGACTTCCTAGGTGTGTTAATCTATTAAAAAATCATTTTACAGCACTTCATAGCATTCTATAACACCTCTGCATTTTTACACCCTGGCCCATTCTTTGTGATAAAAAGTGAGCAAGCTATTTTGTAATGAATGGGAGGCTCAATTCCTAAAATTATCCATTACATAGTCATTACTTCGCTTCAAACAACACAGAAAGTCAAGAGATCTGAAAAGGGAAAACCATTTATGAAGGTAGCATTTAATTCCCTTAAGAATCACTAACAAACTTTCAGAAGAGTTACATGACTAAGAAACGGGCCTTTGGAGTGATTAATAGATTCTGTACCTCCAGTTCTCTCCACCTTGTTAGAGAATAGGAAACTCGCCACCTTCTACCTGCTCAGGGCAGCTCTGCGTGTAGGACTCTCACAGGATTAAGGGGTGCAGGGAAGAAGAAGAATTTAGCTTGGAGAGAAATGCTCTGGAGTAGCATAGACTTTCCACCCTACACAGACACAAACACCCTCCCAGCGTGAGGCCTGAGCTTAGCTCACAGGCAACCTGTTTGCAACTGCAGGGCTCTGTACCAAAGTTTATGCTCCTCATGGTCCCTCCACCATGGGATCAAGTGCTTTTGACAGATCTCAGTGATGTTAAGCTCAGCAGCACCTGCCAGCACGACTGTCAGTTCTTAGCAACTATTCGATACAAGCTCACAAAGCAGCTATTGGTCAGTGATGACAAAGGGCTTCTGTCAGGCCAGGGGAGCTGAGGAAAGAGCCAGGAGAGCTGGGCTGTTTATTCGTTAATATCACCATGGATGGGAGCATTGTCTCCTTCATCATGTTCAGCAGGGAAAGGGAAGTCGCTCAGTCGTGTCCGACCCTCAGTGACCCCATGGACTGCAGCCTTCCAGGCTCCTCCATCCATGGGATTTTCCAGGCAAGAGTACTGGAGTGGGGTGCCATTGCCTTCTCCGACCCATTAGTAGTCACTCTCAGTTACTCCCTTTTACCAGCACCTGCAGTCTCTTGCTGTTTTTTGTTGTTGTTTTTTTTTAAGTGAAGTGGGACAACTTTCCTGGGCATGGTATTTTCAGTAGCATGTGGCTTTATATTTTTGTTAGAATTTTTAGCAGTGAATTCAAACCATGGTCTTTATAAGTATTCTGAGATTATAAAACACCCTCTTTAATATACAAACTATTTTTGTCCCCCAAATGTTTTCTTTATATATAAGACAATAGATTTTTCTATTTCCACTGAAGCATAAAACATTACCATTTTTTTTCTCAATTAAATTCTGTTCTTGTACAAGAAGTGAGAAAAATTGATACTTAAATATTTAAAAAGATGAACGACCAGAGTCCTTATAAACCGTGGGCCATCACACTCTCCTTCTCACTCCTTAAAGAGCTTCAGAGCTGAGAGAGCCAAGGCCTGAAAGGCCAAGCTGCTTGTTTACAGATGAGGAAATGGATCTAATGTGGGTTGGTGACAGGTTCAAGACCAGAAGGCTAGTTTACAGCAAAGGTAGGAAGGTAACCCCCTTTTACTAGTTTTCTATTGGGTTGACCAAAAAGTTTGTTTGGGGTTTCCTGTAAAATGGAGAAAAATCTGAACGAACTTTGTGGCCAACCCAATAGTACTGAATATTGGAAGTAAATGTCATCTACCACATGAATCTATTTATGTCAGTGAATTTCTTTTACAGCTTTAATCTGATCATAAAAATACTTTCTAAAGATAAGGCAGGCATACTTAACCAGGGGGCCCAAATCACTCATTGAAACAGCAAAAAAGAGCTGAGGTTCTGGAGGGACCCGAGAACGCAGTTCAGATTCCACACACTGTAACTCTCCACGCAAGTGTCTGTAGGATGTACCACTTCACGTAAGAAGCAAATAAGTCATGTACATTCAGTACTCTGGGAATGAAGGCTTCGTGGGCCGAGGATGTTTTGGAGTTAACCATTGCAGCAAGCCTCAAGCAAGCTTGAAATGTGGATTAACTGATTCAATAAAGCAATTTTTTTTTTTAAATTGGGGCAGTTTCTCCCAGTGGACTTCTGTCCCCAAATATAGCACAAAAGGTAAGAAGAAAAACTGGGATTACCTATAGATGGGGATTTGCTTCAAATCAGGGAAATCTAAACCTTTCCATATTTTTAGACTTTGCTACTTGTGAGCATATTCTTTATTTCACTATAAATCTGCTAAGAAGCTTTGTCTGTAAAATAGGTGTGGTGGCTATAATAATATAGACTTTTCTTTCAGTTCTTTTTGCCTTGGGTTATTTAAATAGATTTAAACCAAATAAAATTTAATCCCTAATGAACAAGGGGCATGAAGATAGGAAATCATTTGACCAAGAGCAGTTCCATGGCCAGATGGGGCATCATCCAGTTCTCATGGGTCATACCTTCCCCACAATAGTAAGACCACCCTTCAGTGCTAGCAAAATGAAGGTAAAAGTGGTTTGCTGACAAAGAACAGATTTGTAAGCCGTTTGAGAACACATTAATTTACTTAAATAAGCAGAGGAGCAGGTTAAATAAATGTGCCCATTTGTCTACTCATTGAGGAAATATTTGCTCACTATGTACCATGTGCAAGGCACGGAGTGAGGCACATGTGGCCACCGTGACAGACACGGGGCTGACCCCTGAGAAACTGAGAGTCAGACAGACAACACTTACAAGACAGTGGAACTTTTAACAATCTTGACACCATGGACTCATATATTAAGGAACTATGCATCAAAGGCAGCTATTAATTTGGGAAGCAAAAAAACACAAAAACAAAACAAACCAACCCCCCTTAACATTTCTTTATATAGCCATGATGTACACTTCTCTTCATAGGATTTTCTTCTTCAGTTCATAAATCTGTTCAAATTGATTCAGAAATGATGTTAAGACAGTAGAAGTAGATAAGCTTTAGGGCCTTTCTCATTCAGCCGTGAGCACAGTTTAAGAAAAAGTTTGGAGAACGCTAGTGCCAGAGTGGAATTTTGAGGTCATTTGGTGCTAAGACTTGTCAGTTCCAAGAGGAGGGGACCACCATTCAGAGAAGGCTCAGAATCTGCTTCTAATCTTGGTTTATAAAAGCTTCTTGGTTTCCTAAGGAACATATGGCCTAGATTGGGAGTGAATATGCACCAGAGGGACTAAAAGATTAATGTAAGAGTATTCGCAGATTCCTCCTTTATAATCCCCTGCTAAGAATAGCTCTGGCACTGCCACCCCAGTGTTTCCTCATGCTGAGTAGCTGAGACGGATGGGCGGCGAGGTTGCCCGGTGGGGGAAGGCAGTCTGTGGAGTGGAAAATACTCTTTTCCCTGCCCTTCACTCTGGGTGATCGGGACAAGGATTCCACCCAGCATACAATGCCCTCCCCCTGACCCAGTACTGTCTAGGGGTGCTCACACCATCCTCTCCAGAGTGAGGTTCTAGAGGGAGGGGGAGGACAAAGACCACCCTTCAGGATCCTGATCTGTCTGTAGGTCCACAAGTGGGGGTTACTGAAAGCTAATGAGATGCTGGCAGCCAAATGTGGGTGAATATTGCAATGGGCCAGTGGTGCCCAGGGATGAGTCCCTCCCTGTCCATGGGAACTGTTGGAGGCGCTACTCATTCAACCACATGAAGGGAAGCTTGTAGCATACGTGCCTGAGCACGGAAATTGCCTGACCCGCTAGATCCCTCCTAAACACTCACTGTCACACTCTCCCTGCCAAAGGGGACAACGATCCTCAATGCCACAGAGATGGAGCTTAGGAGTAAGGGTCTCTCCACCTAACGCTGGTGTTCGCAATTGCCTAAAGGCATAACCCTTTAACCTGAGGGCTGGAAGGGACCAGGGGTACCAACTGCTTAGAGACAGATTATGAATATAAAGACAAAATGCTGACAAAATCACAGACTGATATTTAATCCATGGGTGTCAGTGACTGGAAATCAACCTAAATCTTGTTTAGAAGTTTATCCATTCATTCAACAAGTATTTATGGAGTGCTGGTACTGTTATCAATTTGGATATCAAGCAGTATATCAGAAATTTGGCTTTCACAGAGTTGACATCCTAGTTGGATGAGGGGATTTAGGAGAATCGAATTTGGCAAATAACAAAGGCTTGTGATTGTTCAACTCTTAGGGCAATCCTCAGACCTCCAACAAACATGAGTAGGATGAAAAAGCAGTGGCATTAATCCCACTTCTGACACCAATCCCAGTTCTGATTGTCTGAAGCTTGCCAGAAAACAGTCAGCCGCTTTCCTGGATTATTTACTGTGGTTTTAGATGTAAGAGAAAAATCCAAGGGCAGCTAAATGTTGTACTGACTCTCACCAAGCCAACTCTTTTTGTAAAAGTTAGAGAGATTCCAGAACCAAAAAACAAGGAAAATGGAAACATGTGGAAGGTTTCAAATGTTGGAGAGGTAATGGTAGTGATAATAAAGTTGATATCAAACTCTGCCATCAACTAACTTTTGCTTTAAAAAATAGCTAAGATAGAGACTGATTTCAAAGTAAAAAATTTTAACTGTGAGGATTTCTACTTTAAAATATGGTTACCCTCCCACTGAAGAAAAAGTCCAGAATTAGATGCCTTCACTGGGTGAATTCTACCAAACACTTAAAGAAGAATTAACACCAATCCTTCTCGGACTCCTCCAAAAAACTGAAGAGGAAAGAATACTCCCAAACTCATTTTATGAGACCAGCATTAACCTGATACCAAAAACAGAAAAGGACATTACCAGAAAAGTAAAGGCCAAAATCTCTGATGAATACAGGTGTAAACATTCTCAATAAAATACTAGCAAACTGAATTCAGCAGCACATTGCTAGAATCATTCACCATGAATAATGGGATTTATCCTGGGGATGCAAGGATGGTTCAACATATGCAAGTCAAGCAATGTGATACATCATGTTAATATAATGAAAGGAAAGAAATAAATGATCATCTCAATAGGCATGGAAAAAGCATTTTACAAAATTCAACATCCACACATAATAAAAACTTTTAACAAATTAGGAATAGAAGGAACATATCTCAACAAAATAAAGCCCACATAAGACAGGCCCATAGCGAATATTATACTTAATGATGAAAGGTTAAACCTTTTCCTCTAAGATCAGGAATAAGACATGGGTGCCACTTGCACCATTCCTATTCAACACAGCTGGAAGTCTTAGCTAGAGTAATCAGGTAAGAAAAAGAAACATAAGTATCAGAACTGGATAAATTATCTCTATTTTTAGATAACATGATTTTATATATAGAAAATCCTAAAGATAATCATAAACCTGTTAAATCTAATCAATGATTTCAGTAAAGTTACATGATACAAATTACCAGAGAAAAATCAGTAGTGTTTCTATACACTAACGACAAACTTTCAGAGAAAGAAAGAAATCAAGCACATTTACAAGAGCACCAAAAACAAAATACTTAGGAATAAATTTAACTATGCAGGTGAAAATCTCTACTCTGAAAACTATGAGAGACTGATAAAAGCAATTAAAGAAGAAGCAAATCAGTGGAAGGTGCGTCATGTTCATGCATCAGAAGAATGTTGTTAAATTGCCACTACTACAAAAGTCATCTACAGATTTAATGCATCCCTATCAAGATTCCAGTGGCATTTCTTTTTACAAGAGGTAGAAGATACACTCCTAAAATTTGTACAAAGCCACAAAAGACCCAGATTAGTGAAAGAAATCCTGAGAAAGAAGAGTAAAGTAGGAGGCATCACACTTCCTGACTTCAAAATATACTATAAATCTATAGTCATCAGAAAAAATATAGTAGCAACATAAAAGCAGACAAATAGACCAATGGAACAGAATCAAGAGACCAGATACAAACCTAACCATATACAATAAGCTAATATTTGACAAGGGAGCCAAGAGTACTTAATGGAGAAAAGACAGTTTCTTCAATAAACGGTTCTGGGATAACTGGACATTCACATGTAAAAGAATGAAACCAGACCCATAGCTTACACCACTCACAAAAATTAACTCAAAATGGATTAAAGACATTTAAAAGTAAGACCTGAAACCATGAAACTCTTAGAAGAAAACACAGGAACAAAACTCTTTGATACAAGTCTTGGTAATGAGTTTTTGGATATGACATCTAAAGAACAAGCAACAAAATAAAAAATAAACAAGCAGAACTACAGTAAACTAAAAAGCTTCTGCACAATAGAAGAAATCATCAACAAAGTGAAGAGACAGTCTATGGAATGGGAAAAATATTTGCAAACCATATATTGATAAGGAGTTAATATCCAAAATATATTATAAAACTCATACAACTCAAAAGCAAAAAACCCCAAATAATCTAATCTAAAAATGGGCACAGGACCTGAATAGACATTTCTCCAAAGAAGATCCATGGAAGGACAATAAGTACATGAAAAGATGCTCAACATCACTAGTTGTTAGAGAAATACAAACTAAAACCACAATGAGGTACCACCTCATGACCATTAGAATGTCCATCACCAAAAAGATAAATGCTGGCACGGATGTGAAGAAAACGGAGTCCTTGTGCACTGGGAATGAAAACTGGCATAGCCACTATGGAAAAAAGTATGGAGAAGACTCAAAAAATTAAAAATAGGAATTACCAAATGAACTGGCAATTACACTTCTGGAATATTTAAAGGAAATGAAAAATACTAAACTGAAAATATAACTGTACCCCTATATTCACAAGCATTATTTACAGTAGCCAAGGCATGGAAACAACCTAAGTGCCCATCAATGAAGGAAATGGACAAAGAAGTTATAATACATACACACACACAGTTTCTAGTTATCCATAATTTATAAGTAAACTACATCAAACTGGTGCTAAGACAATTTAAGTGTTAAAAACTAACTTTTCTAATTCAGATTTTTTTTTTTTTTTTTTTTAGAAAAATGACCTTGCCAGTCTGAGATAAACAGGACATGCTAGCAGGAAGCCCAAGGCCTTTCTGATAGAAGAAAAAATATGCTTTAGTATGGTATTTTGATTTGTAATTTGTGACTATAAGTTATACAGCTTCTGAGGTGAGGAAACAAGACTGGAGGGTTTGAGTCTCTCCTTCTTTTAGTAAAAGGTGGAAAATGCTATAATAGGCAAGATGATGCTATAAAGATGGTGCAGAAACAGAAAGGGTTAAGTCCCACATTCTTTCATTCATCCCTGGACAGAGCCCCAGAAGCTGCAAGCCTCAGTGCTCGTTAATAAAGGACCCTGAAAAAATACAGACTGCTGATTCAGGTGCATTGAGAAAACAATCCCTAAGCTAACTATTACATCCACTTAGAAAAATAAAAGTTAGTAAATACTTTAATGCCAATTTCCATAAAAATAATTCAATTTGTATTTATTTTTTCTTTCATCATAAATTTGGGGTTTTGTGTGAATGCAGGTTCCAACTGAATATATTAAATAAGAACCTCCATTATTACTATTCCCCATGCAGATGGTTAATTTAAGCAGTGAAGTGAGGAAAAGGTGGGGACATGGCCCCACTGAGTACCACTGGGAAGACTAATGTGTGGTCGGCATATTTGGATTTTAATAAAAGACGGTACCCCACACATCTGGAGATACTGTTAGAGCCTATCTAGAAAGTAACAAAATGCCTTTTGTGATTCACCTCTGTGGTGATCACCCAGTTACCACGGGATGCAAAACAGGTTGCATGATAATTTTGATCTGTACTAAAGACTGGATATTGATACCAAACAATTCTATAGTTTTAAGTTTCTAATTTCTTGATTTTGTCTTAATGTGAAAATAAAAATCTCTGGAGATGGGCCAACGATGTTGAAATGTTATTGATTTTAAAAAGCTGTAATTCTCATCTCTAATGAGTCGATTCTTGTGGTACTCCTAGACAGTGATGTAAAAACTATGGCTCATCAAAACTGTTCCACTTAAATTAGGTAAAGTTTTAAGTGTCTCTAATAATTCTTGATATTGATTTGGATGTATTTATTGTATTTACTGACTTCTTTGTTATAATATTAGGCAATAAATACCTGTACATATCCAGAAGCATTTATAAAGGGCAGTAATTGCTGTTCAATATTAAAGTGGCCTGAATTTCTCTTTAGTGATAATGATACTAGTTTCCATAAGAAAAATATTCAAGGAGAATGGGCGGGTATTTTCCGTGCGTCCTTCCGTATCTCCCATCTACCCTTCTGTTTTGCTCTCTGCCCTCCATGGCTGCCTGCCATAGATTGCATCAAGGCACGGCCTTGCCCTTCAGGCACAGACTGCATTCAGCTAAAGAGAGGCAGCAGGAGGCCAGCAGGCGAGGAGAGAACGCAGCTGAGGCATCCATTCCCTCAACACCTGCTTTCAGGGACTCAGATTAATTACCTTCAACCCTCCTCTCAGGTCTCCTGGAAGGTGGCCTGCTCCTATAGCCACCTTCTCCATACCTGGCAACAGCTTCCTGCCCTTGCCCTTCCAGTCGTCATTACTGCCGAGGTGCCACACCACCTTCTTAAATGCTGCCCACATCGTTGTCCTTTCACTAAGCTCTCCCCGAATGACTTCCTTTTCAGAGTCTCTCTCTCTCTTGCTGAGGCCACAGATGACACAGGGAGTTCAGACCAAGTGTGAAAGATTTAGGTTATTTTTGTCACTGCCTACCAATCTTATGAAATTCTATCTAAGATACCAGAAGTCCTATATTTTTATGGTCTTTGAAGCCAACTTCAGGGAGCTTGAGCCAAGAATCAAAACCAGAAAAGAAAGATTTCTGATGTTTTAGACAAGACTATCCAACATATAACACATCAAAGACAGGGAAAAAAAAAAACTTCTATTAAAAGAAAGCAGAAAAAGACTTACATTTAAAATATCAATATAACTTCATGACTTTAAAAAGAGTCAGTTTTTTTCATTTTAGGTCTACAATAATTTAAGCAATATCCAGTCATTTGGGGGAACAAATTGATGTGCCTTCAATAGAGACCAGAGTCCCCGCTTGGGACAGGAAAACCAAAGATGAGTACGCATTCTGAGTGCTAGATGAGACTTCTAGACTTCCCTCAGCCATGTGCCACATGTGACTGCTGAGTGGAAGGCTGACCCAACAGCTTACCAAGACTGGGGGCTGGCTAGACAGGTGTGGCGGGACCAAGGAGGCCACGCACCTAGTGCACCAGAGCAAAGCTGAAGTAAGGGGCCAGGATGCTCGGGGAACACCTGGAAGGGACTATGTATCAATAGGGGTAGCCTAGTATTTCTTTTGAAAGCATTTACCATTTCTCTCAGCTTTCCCACCCCTCAAAAGGCTGAATCTGAAGATCATATGGCTTTTGAAAAATAGGAACTCACAAGGTTATAGAATTATACTGAAACACATAATCCAAAGCCTCCCAGCTATTTAATCTACGACTATCATAAATTTTAGGAATTAGGAATTCAGTTGCTTAAAAACTGATGGATGCATAATGTGCAGCTGCCTTCAAGGCACTGTTCTCAACATGACAGATGCTGCACTCATCTCACAGGTTCTAAGGTGGAAAGGGATGTAAACTGAATGTAGAACTGCCTGAAACACTGATAGGAGGCAAGAGAAGTCCCTTGCCCTGAGTGGGTGTTCTGAGCCTAGGTCTCTTGTGATCTTTGAGTATTTATCTCCTGTTAGTCTTACTGGTGCACGTTTTGGCACAGGTGTTAGAACAGGCACAGGAGGGTATTTGCAGGTACACACAGGAGGGAATGGTGAAGGGAAGGTCAAGGCCACTCCTGCCTCTTGAGTCAGCAGGGCTTGTAGTAGTCAAAGGGAGTGGTGTCAGGGCTGACAGTCCTGAATATCCCCAGGGAGAACCTGGGTGCCGCCTGGTCCCCTGGGCCCGACATCCGAGGCCCAGAGCATTTGCCTCTCTCTCATGCCAGGTGCTGGAGTCCATGGAGCCCATTTTGTACCCCAGATGAGCTGTCTGCCTGATACTGTGAGGAGCTCCCCCAACCCCACGTGCCCGGTGCTACCCTCCTTCCCTGTCTCATCCTGCTTTCTCACAAATTCTCTGAATGCCTGTCTTGCCTGGCACCTCTTTCTTCTGCAGTTCAGAAACTGTCTACAGTCCTGTCTCTGAGATTCAAGCTCCCCTAAATTACTGACCAGGATTGGGGGGACTGCTGTTCTCAGTTCTGATTAAGAACTGATTTGTCCCCATGAAGGCTGCTAATTCAGACACTACTTACTGCTCCTTCTCCCTTGGCCCCTTCCTGGTGTGGGCCTGCTTAACTCCCAGCATGCTGTGCAGCTGAAACCCTAGAGTGGTTACAGCCCCCTCTGGGAACTGACGCTTTAAGTTATCAAAGACGCTGCTATCTATAGAAAAGGCTTGACTACGCCGCTGGACCCTCTTTATACCTTAAAATTGTATTCTTCACTACATGTTTTCTTCATCACATCCTGCTATGAATCATTTGTTTTTGAAGGTGAAAGTGAAAGTTACTTAGTCGTGTCTGACTCTTTGTGACCTCATAGACTATATGGTCCATGCAATTCTCCAGGCCGGAATACTGGAGTGGGTAGCCATTCCCTTCTCCAGTGGATCTTCTGGACCTAAGAATCGAACCAGATCTCCTGCATTGCAGGTGGATTCTTTACCAGCTGAGCTACTAGGGAAGCCCATTTGTTTTTATATGTCAGTAAAGTACTAAAATGGGCTTCCCTGGTGGCTCAAACGGTAAAGAATCTGCCTGCAATACGGAAGCCCTGGGTTCAATCCCTGGGTTGGGAAGATCCTCCAGAGTAGGGCATGGCAACCCACTCCAGTATTCTGGCCTGAGAATCCCACAGAGGAGCCTGGTGGGCTGCAATCCAGGGGGTCACAAAGAGTCGGATACGACTGAGTGACTAAGCACAGAACAGCATTAAGTACTAAACTGCTTACCCCTGTATCTCACAACACCATGAAGCATTTTTTATTGTTGGTATTAAAAAAAAATTAATTCTATGTATGCTAATCTACGACAATCTTGTGTGATGAAGAAAGTAAGTCAGCTTCAAAATTCTGGATTTTAAGACTCAAAATTTTTAGGGTCCTCTCTACCTTTACCCAGAGAAGGCAATGGCAACCCACTCCAGTTCTCTTGCCTAGAGAATCCCATGGATGGAGAAGCCTGGTAGGCTACAGTCCATGGGGTCGCTAAGAGTCAGACATGACTGAGCAACTTCACTTTCACTTTTCACTTTCATGCACTGGAGAAAGAAATGGCAACCCACTCCAGTAATCTTGCCTGGAGAATCCCAGGGACAAAGGAGCCTGGTGGGCTGCCATCTATGGGGTCACACAGAGTCGGACACAACTGATGCGACTTAGCAGCAGCAGCAGCAGCTACCTTTACCTTTCTTGCCATGCTTAGTTACTCAGTTGTGTCCAACTCTTTGCCACCCTTTGGACTGTAGCCTGCCAGACTCCTCTTTCCATGGGGTTTCTCAGGCGAGAATATTGGAGTGGGCTGCCGTTTCCTTCTCCAGGGGATCTTCCTGACCCAGGGATCGAACCTGCATCTCCTGTGTCTCCTGCACTGCAGGTGGATTCTTTACCCACTGAGCCAACTTTCTTACGGCTTCCTAAACTGGGCAAGTATGAGATTTTTATAGACCTGCCCAAAGAGACAGCAAGACCAAAAGAGGTTCAGGTGAACCTCACTATAGGTTAGAAACTAGCTATAGTGTTTGGATTTAGGAATGTGATTAGATTTCTATGTCTTAGTGGCCAGTCCAAATCTCAGCATGATGAATCACTAGGTTGTAGCAATCAGCCAGAAGCAACCTTGAAATAATAGCCAAGTCAACTCATTTTATAATGTTATATGCGAAATTGGAGAAGTTGGGTAATGCTTATTTTTTTTTAAGCATGCATAATTTAGGCCAAATGTTTTTTAGAGTGGATTATTTAGATGTCAGGGGAAGGGCTTCCCTGGTGGCTCAGATGGTAAAGAATCTGTCTGAAGTGCAGGAGACCAGGGTTCATCCCTGGGTTGGGAAGATTCCCTGGAGGAGGGCATGGCAACCCATTCCAGTATTCTTGCCTGGAGAATCCCCAGGGCAAGGAGCCTGGTGGGCTATAGTCCATGGGGTTGCAAAGAACTGGACATGACTGAGGGACTAAGCACAGCACATGTAGGTGGGAGGCTTATTCATGTACTATGTGCTTATGAACTTTAAAATTTTTTCTTTATTCTTAGAATTAGGTCCTTTAAAAACATTTCCTCTTTGTGGCCGCTAAAAAACCATGTTGCAAGCAAAATAAATGATAATTTACAGATTATTGCAGAAAAATCTCTAAAATTTTTAATCAAAAGAGAACTCTGACCCCCCTAGTAACATTTAACAAAGATGCTAGGGAAGAATTAGGAATTTTTTGCATCAGTTCAATCTTCTTGCCTGTAGCACACCCACCATTTATCAGGCTTATTTTAACATCTGGCACTGGACTGAAGCAGGAGGGGAAATGCTATTTTATTTCTTTGTATTTAAATTTCCACCTAATAGTAAAAGGTAATAGAACAGGTTTATTAAATATCTATTACTATTCAGAAAGCCATGAAAGTGAAAGTGTTATTTGCTCAGTTGTGCCCAACTTTTTGTGATCCCATGGACTGCAGCCCACCAGGGTCCTCTGTCCATGGGATTTTCCAGGCAAGGATACTGGAGTGATTTGCCATTTCCTTCTCCAGGGGATCTTCCCGACTCAGGGATCAAGCCCAGGTCTCCTGCAATGCAGGCAGAGTCTCTACTGACTGAGCTACCAGGGAAGCCATAATAAATGCAAAACAATTTGAATCCTATTAATAATACATCATGGAACCAGGGTTCTTGTGAACACTGAACCTATGTCAATGGAAAGAGCCCACATAGAATTCTTAAACATCTTTGAGATCCATGAAATTCTGTTTACATGCTAGAGTTTTTATTCACTCTTTATCCTCCTTAATATGAATATGGCAGATTAAGTAATTGTAGTAATTATGAACTTTTTTAAAAAAGAAATGCTAAAGTGTTTTACCAAGACTTACAATAGCACATCAGAAAGGCCCAAAATAAAAACAGAAACTCTCATTCTACACAGAGGATCCATAGCAACGAAATCACTTCGGCTAGGCCTGGAATGATCAGACAAGCCTGAACAAATCTGGGCGGGTGAAGACACGCTAAGAGAAGGCACACCAAGTAGAGGGGTGTAGTGCAGAGACTCTGGCAGAATGGAAGATTATTTTTCAGAGCCCACAAGTATTCCTCCAGGACTTTAGAAGCCTGCTTTCCCTTCTACCTCCCAGGTCAGCATGCTCCCCGCCATGAGCCATCACATTCACATTCAAGATAGGTTTGGGCTGTCCTGACAACCTCTCTAGGCAAAGGGAAGCCTGGTAGTCTCATCAAATCTCATGTCTCATCAATTCATTTTCCATAAACAACTTCTGCAAACTGTAACCCACCCTCCCCTCATATTGAAGGCTGTGGGAAACTTCCCTCAGCTCAAGCCTGTGTACAGGTGAAGACTGTGCATACACATAAATAAAGACAGGCTTAAGTAGCAACTTTGGGGGCAAAGAAAACACACTGTGGTTTCAATGAGTTTCTTGTCATCAGGCATCACAAGTGCAAGCAGACCTGGAGACAGCATACCTTTCCTCCACCGAAACTTCTTTCATTTGCTGGTGCGGTTTGGTGCCTTCCATTTCCCTGATGCTCACAGCATAGATCTTGGTGGTATAATCAATAGCCTTTTCTCTAGCGACGTCACTGTCATAGCCTCAAACGACAGAAAGACACAGGAGGAGAGTTGGTTTGCGATGGTGCAGGAGCGGGTGGAGGAAGGCAGGGTAGGCACGCGGCACTGAGCTCACCTCCATCCTCCTCCGCATCGGTGTCCGACTCCTCACTGTCCACCAACTTGCTCTCCTGGGTCCCCACAAACTCCCGCGTCCAGATCATCAGGGCCGTGTCAGCGCCGCCCACGGTGAGCAGCACTGAGTCGTTGTGCAGCCATCTCACGTTGGTGACGTGGGCGCTGTGCCCCACATACTTCTTAAATCTCGCGTGCTGGCCCTGCGATGTCAGAAAACAGCGATGACCCCACTCGGACTCGGAGTCTCGTAATTCTAGTTTCTGGACTATTTCATCCATGTTATTGTCTAGAGAGGCTTCTACAGGATACAAAGGAAACAGTTCACATGAGGAGTAATTTCCCTACATTTTTCCAGAGTGTAAACTCCATGAGGGCAGGGACTAGCTCTCTTTCTTCCCTAAAACATTTCCTGCCTCACTGTAAGTTCTCAACAAATAGTCTGTGAGGAAATGAATGAAATGTAAACTATAGAACCTATTTCTGGACACCTGACAAAGTAGCCTAAGAAAGGATAAAGAGCTTGTTTCTGCCTCTCTTAGTTGTCAGACGTCTGTTCTTCACAGGTATCTAGTGTAAACCCCTGATGGTGAGTCTGGCTGACATTTGAGATCAAGTGTCTCCCGGGTCATCCCCCTCAGCGCCTTTTTTACCACAGTCCAGGTTGTGACAGACAAGCAAGGGCCTTCTTATGATCCTGGGGCAGCAAGGAAGATTTAAAAGCAAAGCAACAGTTTCTGTCATGGACACTGGAGACAATTTCTAACACTAGAAACACTCAAGTAAATTGATGTTAAAACAAAGTGAGCTCAAAGAGAAAGGAAAAAACAAAACTCCCAAAAATAAAGAACACAAACTGAAAAAATACAATAAACAGGTTGACAAGTCACCTTAAAAAAAAAACACACACACACACACACATAAAACCAAAGTTAGCTCCTTTTAAACAAATATAACCCCCCAAAAACGTTCCACAACTAAACAACCTTCAGGTTATATCTGAAAAAGTAAAATAAAATTAAATCCATATATATTGAACTTATTACAGTAGGTCAAACTTTTAAAAAGCCAAACATAACCAAATAAATAGAACCCAATTTATTAGTCTCTATTGAAAGCTCTTCAGAGTGGCAACCAAGCCACACCACCCTGAGAGTGAGGTAGGGAAGGCTGAGAGTGCGGTGAGAGCAGCTGTTCACGTCCGGGGAGTCCTGACAAGCAGTGAGAAGCCCAGGCTGGCACCAGAGACCAGCTTCCATTTTCAGGGCATGAGCCACAGCCTGGCAAAAATAGCTTCCGTGGGAGCACCGAGAGAGGGAGAGACTTTCCATCCTCTCAGCGACTCGCAGGGAATACCTTATGCGACGTGGGAAGCCGCATGAACTTTCTGAGGTCACGCAAGGGGCATCGGTGTCTCAGATGAAAACTTTATTCAGTCATCGACAAGAGGCTTCCAGAGAGTTTTGGACGGGCGTGCTGGGAAACCTGAAACCAGCACAGACGCATGGCAGGAAGACACGGGCAGGGCAGGACAGTACGTGACTTTGAGATACTCATGGTCAAGGTCTCTGTGTATTTGGCTGACCCCTACCTGGCAGCTGAGTGGAACTGCCCACCCCTCAGCAGAGTACAGAGTCTAGACAGACTAGGAAGCAAGCAGGCAGGCAGCATTTCTGGGAAGCCCTCCAGAGCCACTATTTGCTAGAGAAGAGGCAGAGCAAAGGAAGGGTTTCTAAGGAACCCACTGCGTGACCGTGTGAAATCCAGAAGGCATGGGAACAGAGAGGACAGTCAGAGTGGGACAGCCACAGTGTCCTGCTGGTCTTCCTGCTGGAAGCGGGAAGCGACCCATTTTGATCCACTACAAATGCAAGTTGGTCTCTTGAGGAGCGGAGAAAGTGAAAGAGCTTGAGAAATCCCTCTCTCTACTCCTGCATCTAGATAGAGGAATTCAAAAGGAAAGATAATGGAAAAAAAACACTCTAAAATGATCAGAATTAGGCTGCAGGGGAAAAGAAAGTGACACAGAGCAGAAAGAGAAAAAGGAAAAAGTTCTAAGTCACTGAAGTTGTTTAACAAAGCTGAGATTATTCCAGTAGAGATGATTCAAGGTTCTCAGAATAGGAAACCAGGTCCCTGCTCCACAGAACAATGGGAATTCACAGTTACTAAAAGGTTCCAGGAAGCCAGCTGCTCCCCCAGGAGCAAGGTGTTTGGCGGTTCCCTGAGGGCCTATGGGTGGAGCCTCCTGGAGGCCTGGCACAGCTGGGTCAGATGAGCTGTCCTTTTGGGTCATCATGCCAAACTATGCACTTTTGTAACACCCATCAGGACTCAAAACCACAATCTTCCTCTTCCAGTGAGTCATGAAAGAACAGAGAATCTGAAATGTGTCTCCAGAGTGCTTGTTGCTAACTGCTTTTAAGAGGAAATTCGTAAAAATCTGATGAAAGCTATGTACCCTTTCCCCATATTTACAACATTTTACATATAGTTTCTCTGTCTGTAAAATTCTACATACAAGATTCCTCTTCGATGAATCTTTCTCTAGAGTCTTTGACATTATGAGAAGGACACTTAACAACTTGGGGTGGATTTATTAAAAAAGTAAACATTTACATTTAAAAAATGTAAGCAATGTGGTGGTATTTGAGCCTCTCTGATAGAGGGAAGGGGAAGAGCTTGGAAAGGAAGGGAGGTTATGGGAAGCAAATGGACGGTGCTACAGGACAGCATCAGATTTCCTGGGACGTGGTTTAAGGTACTGGACAAATGGGTGGGCTCTGACAAAGCAGAGTCTATTTTATGGACTCTACTTTGGAAACAAATATGGAAACAATATGATTGTCAGGGGCCTAGTGCCCACATCAAGATTTTAAATTGTCAAAGTGCCTATGTAAGACATGGATAGAAAAAACGCCTAGAAGAGAGACCTAGTAACTCAAAGGAAAGGAGAACAAGGAAAAGGGTTAAGAAGAAGACATGACATTAGAGTCTAACAAGTGGAACTTGAATTTTGGACAGAGAGTTGTGTGATGATAATATGGTCTTGTAGGCATCACCAAGACTTGATGACGTAGTACTCAGTGCGAGAATACTGCAACAGCATGGTGTCTTAGTTTGGTAGTTCAGTTCAGTTCAGTCACTTGTCGTGTCCGACTCTTTGCAACTCCATGAACCACAGCACGCCAGGCCTCCCTGTCCGTCACCAACTCCTGGAGTTTACTCAAACCCATGTCCATTGAGTCGGTGATGCCGTCCAGCCATCTCATCCTCTGTCTTCCCCTTCTCCTCCTGCCCTCAATCTTTCCGAGCATCAGAGTCTCTTCAAATGAGTCAGCTCTTCGCATCAGGTGGCCAAAGTATTGAAGTTTCAGCTTCAACATCATTCCTTCCAATGAACATCCATGACTGATCTCCTTTAGGATGGACTGGTTGGATCTCCTTGCTGTCCAAGGGACTCTCAAGAGTCTTCTCCAACACCACAGTTCAAAAGCATCAATTCTTTGGTGCTCAGCTTTCTTTATAGTCCAACTCTCACATCCATACATGACCATTGGAAAAACCATAGCCTTGACTAGACGGACCTTTGTTGGCAAAGTAATGTCTCTGCTTTTTAATATGCTATCTAGGTTGGTCATAATTTTCCTTCCAAGGAATAAGTGTCTTTTAATTTCATGGCTGCAATCACCATCTGCAGTGATTTTGGAGCCCAGAAAAATAAAGTCAGCCACTGTTTCCCCATCTATTTGCCATGAAGTGATGGGACTGGATGCCTTGATCTTAGTTTGGTAGGGTTGCCATAAAAAATGCCACATGTTGGGTGGCTTACACAGCAGAATTTTATTCCACACAGTTCTGCAGGCAGGGAAGTTTAAGACCAACGTGCCGGCCAATTTGACTCCTGGTGTGGGCTCTCACCCCGGCTATGGACCCCTTATATGAGCATGGAGAAACTTTCTATCTAGCCTTTCCTCCTCAGTGTGTGTGCGCATGGGGAGAGTGAGTGAGCTCATTGGTATCTCTTCTTATAAGGACACTAATCTTATTGGATCAGAGACTCACGTTTATGACCTCACTTAACCTTATTTATTTCTGTAAATGCCCTCTCTACATATCCAGTCATATTGAATGTTAGGGATTTAACATAGGAAGTTTAGTGGGGACAAAAACATTCAGTCCATAACAGACTGTGTGTGTGTGGCCAACACACCCAGAGCATTGGAGGAGTGTGACTATACATCTAGAAATGTTCTCCAGCTTGGGTCCATGAAATTCGGAAGGAAAGAGTACCAGGAAAATCAGATGAAAAAAAAGGAGAGAAGTGATACTATCAAAGTGGTTTATATTTGACTGGTTTTCAAATGCTTTTAAATTATGAAACTTCTTCTTCAATCAAATCTTACACAGTAGAACTCAAGAATAAAAAGGTAAATAATTCCATTTAAAATAGTGGACAAAAGATTTATACAAACACTTCACAAATGGCCAATTAGCAAACGAAAAATGCTCAGCATGATTGGTCACCAGGGAAACGTAAGTTACAAACACAGTAAGATCACACTATCTACTCCTCAAGACAGCTAACCTTTATAAGTCTGACAACGTCAAACTGGCAACTAGAAACCTGACATTTTTGGTGAGAACATAAAATGATACAACCGTTTTGGAAAAAGATCTGGCAGTTTCTTATACCTGTGGCAGATTCATTTTGATATTTGGCAAAACTAATACAATTATGTAAAGTTTAAAAATAAAAAAAATAAAAAAAGATAAACACACATTTCCCCCAATAACACAGAAATTCCACTCCCACACATTTACTTAAAAGAAAGAAAAAAAAAATATGTCCACATAGATTTGTCCAAAAATGTTCACTGCAACTTCATTATAACCAAACACAGGAGAAGCATGTGTCTACTGATGGCTGGGTGGATAAACAAACTTTGCTATATCCGCACAGTGGAATTCTCCTCAGCTATAAAAAGGAAAGGACAGGATTATTGAGAGTTGGACATGACTTAGCAACTAAAACAACAACAACATTGTTACACACAACATGAAGAAATCTCAGAAACATTACCTGAGGGAAAGAAGCCAGAAATAAACGGTTCCTAATTGATCATTTGATTTATACAAAGTTCTGAAACCGGGAAAGCTAATCTATGGTAACAAAAACAAAAACAACATTGGAATCGTTTTTTCATCTGAGAGTGGAGCGGGGGTGGAGAGTGCCCCAGAAGTTAGCATGGGGGGACTTCCTGGGATAATGATACTCTTCTATATTTTGATAGGTGTCTGGATTACAAGATGCTTGCTCCTTGGAAGAAAAGTTATGGCCAACCTAGACAGCATATTGAAAAGCAGAGACATTACTTTGCCAACAAAGGTCCATCTAGTCAAAGCTATGGTTTTTCCAGTAGTCATGTATGGATGTGAGAGTTGGACTATAAAGAAAGCTGAGAGCCGAAGAATTGATGCTTTTGAACTGTGGTGTTGGAGAAGACTCTTGAGAGTCCCTTGGACTGCAAGGAGATCCAACCAGTCCATTCTGAAGGAGATCAGCCCTGAATATTCATTGGAAGGACTGATGTTGCAGCTGAAACTCCAATACTTTGGCCACCTGATGCGAAGAACTGACTCATTTGAAAAGACCCTGATGTTGGGAAAGACTTAAGGTGGGAGGAGAAGGGGACGACAGAGGATGAGATGGTTGGATGGCATCACTGACTCAATGGACATGAGATTGAGTAAACTCCGGGAGTTGGTGATGGACAGGGAGGCCAGGCGTGCTGCAGTCCATGGGGTCACAAAGAGTAGGACACGACTGAGCGAATGAACTGACTGACTGACTTGGATAATTCAGGTGTAAGTGTTTGTCAAAGTTCATCAAAAGGAACCTTAAAATTGGTGCATCTCAATTATACATAAAATTTACTTAAAAAAAAAATGAACTCTAGGTAATGACATGCAAATTGAAACAATTAGGGGTAAGTATCCTGATGTCAACAATTTACTTCAAATCACAAAATCTAAGTGGTGGGTTTCTAGGAGTTCACTCTATTATTCTTTGAGCTTTCCTGTATGCTTGAAAATTTTCACAACAATATCTTGGGGAAAATCTTACATAGAAGCTCAGCGTACAAAAGGCAAAAACATAGAGTGTCTCTGGAGAAGGAGGGGAACTGCGCCCCTCCAGTTGCCCCCCAACCCTTATTTCCTGGGGTTGTCCCTAAGGAGCCTTCTGGAACTCCAGGAGTTGGAGGAACACACCTCAAAATTACTGCAGGAGACAGCCTTCCTGGTCACACTAGGGATGTGGGTGCTGAGCTCCCAAGATGAACAATAAATCTGGCTCAGGAGCACGATGCAATAGTATCGTGAGGATTTCAGGTATCTAAACACCTGCCCAGATCTCAGTCCACTAAAACCAGGGCAGCACTAACTTGACTTGTCCTGCTGGCAGTCTCATTTCAAAAAATGTAGAAGTAGCAAGGAAAACTGCTACACAGAACTGGACTCTTAACAAATAGAAAGGGCTGGTAGGTGGTAGTAACATAAATCACTGGGAGAAGGCTACCAAGTGGCTTCTTGATGGTCAATGAAAGGAGCACAGGGCATAATCAGAAGTGTATATTAGAAAAGGCTCCCCAAAATGATAATCTGAGGAGACATTAACAAATGAAGAAGGAAAGAAGGCATCTAAAGAAACCAAAGTGGCTGAAGAGGGAGTTGATGTATTCAGGTTTTAAATGTACAAGTAACAGAAGCAGGAGCAAATAACCAGGGATGAACACAAAAATATTCTACAGACAACTTTAGTACAGTTTCAAGAATGCAAAAATGAAAAGCTAAGACATCTGGAAAGGATTTTAAAGATATATTTTGGGCTAGAAGAAAAAGAGAAAAGTTAGGAACACTGCTTACATCAGATGGCTTAATATGAACAGGGAGCAGATTTAATGATCACCTCTATTAAAGGGGATGCTCCCCAAACCAGAGAGGTCCAAACAGAGCTCATGTCCTTGAGCGCAGACACCTTCAAATGTAATTACAGAAATAAGGTCAGTAATGGTTGAGAGTTTGGAAGCCAGAAGAAGTGGCATCCAAAAAAAACGTTCCCAGATCCAAAAGGGAAAACACGTAGGCTCTGGCACATGCTGACTCATGAGTTGATGCAATCCCTGGAAGATTCTAGGGTGAATTATTACACAGAAGGTTGATAAGCACTTGGAAAAGTAATGATGACTAGGCAACAACAGGGGTTCACAGTGAACTAATTGCATATCTTTTATTGGTTGGTTTGTTTAGGAGAGATTAAAAATACCAGAGACATAATCTGGCTTTCAGCAAGATATTTGCTAAGTTTTAATGATATTTTATCAGACTAGAGATAGAAATATGAGCTCCATGATGGCATGGTCAGTTCAGTTCAGTCACTCAGTCGTGTCCGACTCTTTGTGACCCCATGAATCGCAGCACACCAGGCCTCCCTGTCCATCACCAACTCCATGGTCAGACAGATTTAAATGCCTGATACTAGGCATCACTGACTCGATGGACATGAGTTTGAGTGAACTCTGGGAGTTGGTGATGGACAGGGAGGCCTGGCGTGCTGCAGTCCATGGGGTCGCAAAGAGTCGGACATGACTGAGTGACTGAACTGAACTGAATATGTGTGTATTAAGTAACAGAACGCCAAATTGAATGGGGGCTCTTGGTGGTGGTATTTGGTTGTTCTAGTCTTTTTTTTTTCTTCTATGATTTGTAACTCACACTCCTGAAATCAGAGAACAGTGTGATGCTGAAAGGGAAAGTAAATACTTTGGAACGGTATTTCAAAGATGTTGATAGGTTGAAACATAAACAAGATATGTTTGTGTGGGAAAATAAACAAAATAAATCTTATTTGGTACAAATACAAAGCTGTGTACTCATATTTTAGAAGATCAGTTGTGTAAGTCTAAGAGGGGGGATAACCTTACCATTTTGAGGAATAATATCTATGATTCAACTGTTTGGTATGGCAGCCAAAAGAGCTGATGCCATCTTTGTTTGATTAAATACAGAAATAAAATCAAAACAAGAAGAGTCCTACTGAGATGAACCCTGAGATGATCAGTCTGCATCTGAAGCACTTTTTTTTTTTTAATTTTTTATTTTATATTGGAGTTCAGTTGATAACAATGTTGTGTTAGTTTTAGGTTAGTACAGCCACTATGGAGAACAATACGGAGGTTCCTTAAGGAACTAAAAATAGAGCTACTGTATGATTCAACAACCTCACTCCTTGGCATATATCCGAAGAAAAATATGGCTTGAAAGGATGCGTGTACCCCAGTGTTCATTGCAGCGCTATTTCCAATAGCAAAGACATGGAAACAACTTAAGCATCCTCAACAGACGATGGACAAAGAAGATGTGGCTCATATATACAATGGCATTTTACTCAGCCATTGCAGAGGATGAAATAATGCCATTTGCAGCAACCTGGATGGACCTGAATTTGGTCCTAGAGGAGTTACTTTGAAATGGAATTGAAATGGGTAAGGGAGATTAAGAGTTACAAAATAAATGAGTCATGAGGATGAAATGAGCAGAGTGGGAATACAGTCAATAATAACATAATATCTGAACTAACACAGCGTTGTAAGTCAACTATACTTCAAAACAAACAAGTAAATAAACTCTTGAAAAAAGAGACCAATTTGTAGTTATCGAAGTGAGGGGTGTGGGGGGACTAGATAAAGGCAGTCAAAAGGTACAAACTTCCAGTTAGAAGATAAATAAACATCAGGGATGCAGTATTATGCTAATTCTTCTACATATTAAAATGAAAGCTGTTAATAGAATAAATCCCAAGAGTTCTCATCACAAGAAAAAACATTGCTTTTTCTGTTGTTTTGTCGCTGTTTAGATGACAGATGTTCACTAAACTTATGGTGATAATCATTTCATAAGGTATGTAAGTCAAATCATTAAGTACACCTTAAACTTATAGAGTGCTGCATGTCCGTTATATCTCAATAAAACTAAAAGAAGAAACAACACAGAATTTAATGGAATTGATAAAACAGAGGAGGAGACAGCTAGACACCTTGTTACTGAAGGAACTGGATGTTTAGACTGGAGAAAATGAGACTTCAGGGGGTCAAATACAATCTTCCCACGCAAGAAGGCTGTCAGAAGACTGGACTTATTCAACAACAATTCAGAAGGTAGAACTTTGGCTAAAGGAAAACAAAAATCAGCTCTACCTAGGGCAAAGCATTTTACCAATGGAGCGATTTAAAATGACTCGCACTACCTTGTGCAGTAGTGAATTCTTCATCTCCAGAAGTACGCTAGTAAAAGTGCCAGTCCAAGCTGTAAAGAGAATTCTTACTTTGCAGTTTGTGAGATGTTGGATTTGATGTCCACTGACAGACCTTCAGGGAAGAATTCTACACCACGAGACTCTGACTCAAACTAGTATACATAAGGTCACCAAGGTTTCTATGGGCATAAACAACCATGATGTAGATAACTGTACAACTGCAAATGTAAATAACTGTAGATAACAATGTTGATTACTTATTCCTTTGATATTTAAAAATCCACTTAAATACAATAGATAGTTTTGGGGTTATTATTTGAAACTAAGCAAATACATATAGTAAACATGCAATATTACCTTGACAGGATACGAGAAAAGCTTAATGAAACCAAAATCATCTCCTGTGGCTAAGAGGGAACAGTCTTTGGTGAGGCTGGCAGCATTTACATCAGTCACATCGCTGTGCACTGGCCAGATGCCCTCACAGGTGGGCCCCAGCACACAGGTCCACGTGTCCCACTCTATCTTCTCAATCTTGAAAAGAAGGAAAATTAATATATTTCGTACAACCCAGAGATCTTTTTGTTTGATTTAAAAGAAACAAACTGAGATGGAATAGTTCTAAATGATGACTTTGCTAACACCGGGTATTTTGTATGCTGCAGTGCCTAAAATCCTCAGCTGCATTTTTAAAGTGGCATATATATTGTCTCGATAAATCAACACTGCAGTCAAACCTCCATATACGCTCCCCTAGATAAAATGAACACGTCTGAATTGTGGACACCTGACAATAACAAAGGTTTTTAATTCTCACCTAGATATTTATTATCATGTATGCCATAAGCTGGGGCTTCCCTGGTGGCTCAGACAGAAAAGAATCTGCCTGCAATGTGGGAGACCCACGGTTGATCCCTGGGCTGGGAAGATCCCCTGCAGAAAGGAATGGCTACCCACTGCAGTATTCTTGCCTAGAGAATTCCATGGACAAAGGAGCCTGGCAGGCTATAGCCCATGGGGTCGCAAAGAGTCATGAAATTAAAAGACATGGAATTGTGAAATTAAAAGTCATGAAATTAAAAGAGCCATGAAATTAAAAGACCCTTGTACCTTGAAAGGAAAGCTATGACAAACCTAGACAGAGCATTAAAAAGCAAAGACATCACTTTGCTGACAAGGTCGATATAGTCAAAGATATAGTTTTTCCAGTAGTCACATATGGAGGTGAGAGTTGGACCATAACAAAGGCTGAGTGCTGAAGAATTGGTGATTTTGAACTGTGGTGCTGGAGAAGATTCTTGAGAGTCCCTTGGACAGTAAGGATATCAAACCAGTCAGTCCTAAAGGAAATCAGTCCTGAATATTCATGTGAAGGACTGATGCTGAAGCTCCAATACATTGACCACCTGATGCGAAGAACTGACTCATTAGAAAAGACCCTGATGCTGGCAAAGACTGACGGCAAAAGGAGAAGAGGGTGACAGAGGATGAGATGGTTGGATGGCATTGCTAACTCAATGGACATGAGTTTGAGCAAACTCTGGGAGATAGTGAAGGACAGGGAAGCCTGGTGTGCTGGAGTCCATGGGGTCACAAAGAGTCAGACATGACTTAGCCACTGAACAAACATCAAAATGCCATCAGGGTTTCTCAGCATCAGCTCTATTGACATTCCAAGCTAGATAATTATGTGCGTTCAGGGGCTGTCCTGCCCATTCAGCAGCATCCCTGTCCTTGACCCACTGGATGCCAGTAGCACCACCTCCCCAGGCTGTCCCCAGACATTGTCAAATATCCCTGGGAGAGAGGGCAAATTGACCTCAACTGAGAATCACTGAGCTAGATTGATCAATGGGGCTGATCATTTAGCAAAGTATTTTAAAAAGGCACAGGACAGAACTTTTTAAAGGACTGCTTCCTTGAAGGAAAGAGCAATAAGATTCTGCAGCTAGCTTAGTATTCTTTATGCTCTAGAGAGACCATCTTAAAAACTGGAAGAGATGTTCATACTCTATTGCGTGAATATGCGTTTTATCCTTTAAAACTGTTTTATCTGAAATTCATGGACAGGAAGATTCACAATTCAAATATTTTAATTCTGACAAAATCAAGGCTTTTCTTTCCTTTTTTAAAAAATAAAACAATAACAGTACCACCACCACTGTGGATTAGACTTTCCCAGGGGAATATGATTTTATTTACTTTCATTCAAGACCTCCTAGTGTACCTTATCAGTACAGTTTCTATGCACAAGCACTTTGAAGCACTGTTTAAAAAGCTATAAAAACTCATTAGAGAGCTGTAGCTAAAATGAAAGACCAGATTGCTCCCTGTGGATCTGGAAGCTGCTTCGCACATTGTTAATGTACCTCACCTTCCATTTCTGTAGTTTTCTGCTTGGCACCACTGCCTGCGAGGGAAACGACAAGATGTAGCTAGGATTTGAGTCACAATGTGAGGAGGTGCTATACATATTTTAGTCACTCAAATTTCTCATTTAATATTCTGTGTTTCTTCTGGACACATGCAGGATTGGAACCAAAAAACGGCGGTTCACTCAGTGAGTTTGGGTGTTCAAGGAAGGCTGCAGACCGAGGTGACGTGACGTGGTTCCCCCATAACTACCTCAGTCTTCTGAGCTGCAAGTGGAGTCTCCCCAACTCCTTATGACATCCCCAACTGACCTTCACAGGAAGAGAAGCAGGGAACCCCCCACTCAGGTTTCAGAAATGGGCTTCTGGTCACTGACTTCCTTAGAGATATGAGATTTCATTTCTGACACCCTCCTTGGGTGGCACCTTTCCTGGACTCATTATACAGGGAGGAATGGGGGTGAGCTGGTCTTGCTCACTCTATAGTCACCCCAACAGAACACCCTTGGCCAGATCTGAACACCATGCTATCTGGGGGAGGCATATGTCTAACTTGTCAGAAGCTATAGAAACTGCATTTAAAATGGAGCATTAAAGAATGTGTATATATATGTGTAACGTTGAGTTACATAATATGAGTCACTTTGCTGTATAGCAGAAACTAACACAACACTGTGAATCAATTATACTTCAATAAAATAAATTCAAAAAAGAATGATCCCTGTAACCAACAAAACCCAAAACGGGTAAATAAACTTGTTAAACACCCTGGAATTTAGACAGACACAAGGGTGTCTCCCATAGCACCTTGCCCCAGGCAGGTATGTCATTATCATCACTGCTTTGCAGAGGAGGTAACTGGAGCCCAATGAGAAGTGAGTCATTTAAATCCCGGCCAGCTTAGCAAGCAGAGGGTAAGTCGCGCTCTAAGGAGTTGGGCTCCTGGGATAGAGCTGCCTTAACTGCACCATGCTGCATTGGTGTATATAAATGGACATTTTAATAGCTGTCATAGTTAAAACTTTGCTGGGTAAGCTTTGTGTTAGTTTCATCATGACTATTTCTTTCTTTTTTGCAAAGGAAAATTTCAAAATCCTTCATACTTAATTGAGGGGCCTGACAATACTGCTAAGTAAAAGGATGAGCTACCTCTGGAGGTATTTTTTAGTCTAAAATTGCTCATCTGTTCCAAGTTGACCTCATCCTTCCTCCACCACGTGGTTCTACCGAATCTTATTTTAGTAAACTTATTTGGGGGACTAGCACTGGAAGGGAAAATACAGGTAAAGTGATGCAAAATGACGCTGCGTGGTCTAGGCTGTGGATGACACTCAGACCCCTCTAGGCTGGGACCAAAGCTCCGTGGTCCTTTGACTTTCTTAGAACCTTAATTTCCCTGTCTGTAAAATGAGATTGACAACTATCACACACCAGCCTGATTCATAGTAGGTAAACCACTCTCTGAGGGTTGGAATACAGGTATACAAAGTGCCTGGAACAGTGCACAGATACTCAGTGAAGGAATGGCATACTTCAAAATATCCCTTACTCAAGGCTATTAAAGTTTCCCCATAAAAAAAGTTAAAATAAAGATTGATCAAAGGTAAATAAACTGGAGTTTGGGAGTGAGATTAATCAATCCATTAACAATTTCCATTAATACAGTGCCATCGTCTGTAACCACTTGGGTATCTCATGTACTGCACATATATTGCCTTTAGAAACAATTAAAATATTATGAATGAACAGAAGTCCAGAAGTACCTTAGAATACTGGGATAGTTTATACTGCTAGCTAACTGAAGCTAGAGAGTGGAAGATGCCTGTCCCTCGGTGGCATACCCTTGACTCTTTTTCCTCTAAAGAAGCAATATTTCCTTTTCTTTCATCAAAGGTTACATAGTGAATAAATGAGTTAGAATGTCTCCGGGGACTAAAAGGATGTCCTTAGTGCTCCATCAGGCAATGACTTTTTTGGCCAACAGGGTTTACCAGGCGGAAGCACTGTACAGACTGAAAGACCAAAGCAGCCAAGCCTTTAGGAAGAGATTTCAGGAGTGTGTGAGTTCATGGATTCAAAATTTTGTCTAGGATTTGATTTCAGCGATTAAAAAATGATGTATGTGGATAGAAGCATGAGGAAAATATGGGAAAAGGTAACAGCTTGCTACATTAGGATGGTCACGTTGGGGATGGTTTTGTTTTGAAAAATAATTTCTCTTATTGTTGCAAAAGATATTGTTTACTATTGCAAACAGTAACCACTGAGAAAGCATGTTTCAGAATTTTAAGTTCCTAAAAAGCTTTGCACAAAATGACAGAACATGTGGAACAGGAAAAGTAATATGTAGCATTCAAATTGTTAGCTCAGTCATTGTCTTCTGGCAGAGAAAAATTAAGTAGAACACCAATTAGAGATTGCTATGTCAGTGGCACAGTAAATCCATACCTCCTCAGAAAGTAGGAAACCAGGGTAAGCAGTCAGATTTAAGAAATGGGCAAGCCTGAAAGACACACAACTATAACTCATTTTAGTGAATAGTAATGATAGGTTTTACTTAAATGCACATAGTAAATCATGAACTATTTTTTAAAAGCTTTGTGTGTGATTGTTACCTCGGAAGGTCTTATTATATGCCGTTTGCCTCTTGGAGCTTCAAAGAAGAGTTGTTCTTTGGCACCTGAATTGACTTGCAGTAATTTTCCTGTTATGATAGAATAAAGCAGGAGACAATTAACCTCTGCATTTATCTTTTCGTGATAAAATGAACATGATTGCAACCATTTGATATTTTCTATTTTCATTGATTTTAATCAAAGTCTCATAATTTGAGTAAATATATGCTGAGTGATCCAGGATGTACGTAAAGACAATCACATGGCAGGGTAGAAACTCCAAAGCTATGATTTTTAAACACATGAACCTTATAAAACCTTACCTTGAACATCCTCCGAAAAGAGAAGAATCGAGTTGCTACTTTACTCGGCTGCACTGGCTATTTTTCCAAAGCCAGACAAAATCTAACTTACGCTCTTTTCCCCTGTTGCTTTCTAGCCCAGAAATCTAGTAAAAGCAAACGGCATTGGCAAGAATTATGACACCAGAAGCAAACACCCTGTAAGAGTTCGTGTTTACTAAGATACAAATTCCAGATTTGCCATTTAACATTTAGAAACAGGAAGACAAGGACATATAAAACAAACTGTAAATGCTCATTCCATTCTTCCCTTCCCTTTTTACTTGAAAACTTGTGAAGAAATCCAAGACTTCTCCCAAAACAAAATGTTGAGCAAAAATAGTCTTTCGGTCTGATGTAAAATCTTGGATTTTAATCTTGGATTCATTTCGATTAATGTTGAAAACGATTAGATTTCTTAATTCTCTTCCTACCACATCAATGATTCTTTATAGCTTGAAAATTTAAATGACCCAAAAGATATATTTTTGAGTATTTTTTTCAGCATTTTTTTAAACAATGGAAAATCTCAAACACATATGGAAGTAATGGTATAAAAAAACCCCTAGAAAGCCAATGTCCAGCCTCAATGGTAAATTACCACATGGCTGGCCTTGTTTCAGGAATCTCCACTTATTCTCTCACCCCAGATTACTTCGAAGCAAATGTCAGATATCCTAACATTTTATCTGCAAGTAATTTAGTGTGTGTGTGTGTGTGTGTGTGTGTGTGTGTGTGTACACACACTAGCATGTCCTCCCCCCTCTTTCTTACATAACTCTTTTATATCTGCTGCTAAGTCACTTCAGTCGTGTTCAACTCTGTGCAACCCCATAGACGGCAGCCCACCAGGCTCCGCCGTCCCTGGGATTCTCCAGGCAAGAACACTGGAGTGGGTTGCCATTTCCTTCTCCAATGCATGAAAGTGAAAAGTGAAAGTGAAGCCGCTCAGTCGTGTCCGACTCTTAGCGACCCCATGGACTGCAGCCTTCCAGGCTCCTCCATCCATGGGATTCTCCAGGCAACAGTACTGAAGTGGGGTGCCATTGCCTTCTCCATATTTTATATCTAGTAGTCTTGAAATGTTCTTCCTGGAAAAATGAATACCAAACTAAGAACTCTGTGATTTATACCATGTTCTTTAATGTTTAAGTGGGTAGCACTTAGATCTGAAATCTAGCTTGGCTATCCTTCAGGAGTTGCAGGTCTGTTTCTAAGTGACTAATTAAAAACAAGGTTCTCTCATTTCATAACTGAAACCTGAATCATTTCCAGTTTGCTGGGTTATAACATGGTGACGTGGGGGATTTGCCTTTGCTGTGAGGAGCAAGTAAATTTGAAAGCATTTTCTCTGAAATGGGCCCATTTTCCTGACTTACTAGCCAAACATACACAAAGTGAGAAAAGAAAATGAGAGTTAAATCAGCTTTGGCTATTTAGCATTATAAGAAAATGAGTAATCAATATTTTCCCAATGAACTAGATATATCTGCAAAGTGACTTTTAGAATTCTTAAGAGTGACTGCAGATAACAAAGGATGTGGGAACAGGAGTAAAAGACTCAATGGAAACATTCTTAGAATATACATAATTTCCTGACAATTCACTTTACACTATTGTTTCAAAGATCATACTTTCTAAAACAGACCAAAACCTATTAAAACAGCTCAGTGAAGTACTTTCTGACTGCAGGAATGTTTTTAAAAGCCACTTTGGCAAGCACCATACACCTGTGGCTACCTCCCAAGCCCACACCCTTCCTGAGAACTGCCCTGCACCCTGGACTGGGCCCCTGTGGTCACATCTGCACTCTGGAGGTGGACATTGACCCAGGAGTGACCACACTGGGCAATCAAATTCTCTCTCCTGGGAAACTGGAACCTTAGGCTGAATCAGTGGATGCCTTGCTGGGAGGAGATGGATGTGGCCTTTGGGACTAGGGGTGACATTTGGGGGTGACAGAGAGTGGGCCCTGTGCAAACAAATGAGGGAAAGCCTGCCTGTGCAAAGAGGGGCGCCACACGCAGGCACGAGACCCAGGGGAGCAGTGGAGATGGGCCCCTCAGAGCAGGAGAGGAGGGGAGAGGGGCACTCCCTGGTTAGGTTCCAGACATTTTCTGATTCATTCCTAAAGCCAGTTTCTCAGGAGATGTTGCTTCCTGCTCTTAGATTCTATGAAATATCCCTATTTTTCCAATAAAGTCATTCCTTATTCTTATTTTTTAATTTAAGCCAGCTTGAGTGGGTTTCTGAAACCAAGGATATGAAGAAATTAAAAAAAAATCAATTATTGTGTTAGGAAGGTAGCATTATGGATGTGTTTTTCTCCTCAAATTTTTGTTACTGCTGTTATTAAACTGTCTTTTTTTTTTTTTTTAAGCATAGAGGAACTATTTAGGTCACCACTCTTTTTTTCCACTGCCTTCTACTCTGTAATATATAACCATGGAAACATTCTGAGGACGGGAGCAGAAGCAAAGGGCAAAAATTCTGTATAATCCAGGTATAATTTGCCCCTGAATAACAGTAACCTTATTCTTTTAGAATCCTCACCTTTTTTTTTTATTCACTAGAAATGTCTACACACACAGAATAAGAGAATTGAAAAAGACAGCTGTCCTCATCATGATGCAGGTACAGTATATCACATACTGCTGGGGCCTAGAGCTTTATAACCCACAGAGCGATTCATACATGCCACCCCAGCATCTATATAACCTACAACTTAGAACAATTCCACTGCTCAGGCTCATTCTCCAAAGAAGACATACAGATGGCTAACAAACACATGAAAAGATGCTCAACATCACTCTTTTTCAGAGAAATTCAAATCAAAACCACAATGAGGTACCATTTCACCCTAGTCAGAATGGCTGCTATCCAAAAGTCTACAAGCAATAAATGCTGGAGAGGGTGTGGAGAAAAGGGAACCCTCTTTTACTGTTTTGGGAATGCAAACTAGTACAGCCACTATGGAGAACAGTGTGGAGATTCCTTAAAAAACTGGAAATAGAACTGCCATATGACCCAGCAATCCCACTGCTGGGCATACACACTGAGGAAACCAGAAGGGAAAGAGACATGTGTACCCCAGTGTTCATCGCAGCACTGTTTATAATAGCCAGGACATGGAAGCAACCTAGATGTCCATCAGCAGACAAATGGATAAGAGAGCTGTGGTACATATACACAATGGAATATTACTCAGCCATTAAAAATAATACATTTGAATCAGTTCTAATGAGGTGGATGAAACTGGAGCCTATTATACAGAGTGAAGTAAGCCAGAAAGAAAAACACCAATACAGTATACTAACACATATATATAGAATTTAGAAAGATGGTAACTATAACCCTGTATGCGAGAGAGCAAAAGAGACACAGATATATAGAACAGTGTTTTGGACTCTGTGGGAGAGGGCGAGGGTGGGATGGTTTGGGAGAATGGCATTGAAACATGTAAATTATCACATGTGAAACGAATCGCCAATCCAGGTTCGATGCATGAAACAGGGTGCTTGGGGCTGGTGCACTGGGACGACCCAGAGGGATGGAATGGGGAGGGAGGTGGGAGAGGGGTTCAGGATGGGGAACACATGTACACCCATGGTGGATTCATGTCAATGTATGGCAAAAACCACTGCTGCTGCTGCTGTTAAGTCGCTTCAGTCGTGTCCGACTCTGTGCGACCCCACAGACGGAAGCCCACCAGGCTCCCCCGTCCCTGGGATTCTCCAGGCAAGAACACTGGAGTGGGTTGCCATTTCCTTCAATGCAGGAAAGTGAAAAGTGAAAGTGAAGTTGCTCAGTCGTGTCTGACTCCTAGCGACCCCATGGACTGCAGCCTACCAGGCTCCTCCATCCATGGGATTTTCCAGGCAAGAGTACTGGAGTGGGGTGCCACTGCCTTCTCAAAGTAATTAGCCTCCAATTAAAATAAATAAATTTATATTAAAAAAAGAACAATTCCAAAATTGGTGCCTAATATACCAAACATATTAGGCCATTTGCAATGAAAATGGGAATCAGATGTCCTATTACAGCTTAAACTGTAAACGATCTCACAGTCCTGGTGTTTCTGGAAATGAACTAACATCCTCTAGAAAATACTCTTCCATGTTTTCTCTCTCTCCATATATATGTTTTCTTTCTTAGGCATTCTGTGCAGAGGTAGCTGATGTTCCTGCAAAACCCCGATGTGCTTTTTGGTTTTCCTGGGACCTGTGGTTGCCATGGACACGGAAGGCTGCGGAGGCTGCCGGCTGAGCTGTTCCGCCCCTGACGAGCCAGCTGGCTCCAGCAAATTCGTTCACTATTTTTGACAAAATCAAAGGAACAAAACAGACCCCTGCTCCTAAATTCTGCTCTCTACCCTCTGCAGGCCCTCCAGGCCCTGCATGAAGAGCCAGGCTGATCCTGAGGCAGCCTGGCACAGGTTGAAGGCACTGGGGTATCAGGAGCAGAAGAATATTGATATGACACATGTCTCATGGCAACAAAACTGGAGTTAAACCAGGGAAGCTTCATGGGCACACTTGCTCTTGTTCTCCAGATGGTATAACTCCTCCCTAAAAATCAAAAATATTCTATTCTCCTCTCAGGCCACAGAAACCATTTGGTCTGATCCTCTTAACTGACTGAAGGGGCCACTTAGGATGAGAGGCAAAGTGGCTTTTTAAAGGCCTTGGCCTCCTTTCTCTCACTGTTTTTTTCGATCACCCTGAGTGTTGGTTGGATCGCAGACTCTATCTAGCTTTGGGCAAAATTATAGAAATAGTGAGGTTTGCCTCTCTCCCTGTGAAGTGACGGCTCTACATCTAGGGCCTTCATGCAGACCTCCGCCTGGCCTCTCTGTGGTGGCAGCTCGTGGTTCCCGGGCAAGGTCTTGTTCCTTCCACCTAGGGTTTATTCCTCTTTGTATCCCTACATCTGACACAGGGCCTACAACACATTTGAAGAATAAAAAAATAAAAACCTTCCCCAAGTGTCAATACAGCTGCAATGTTCCGTATCATAGCCATTTAAGATAGCTACTGTCAAAAACAAACAAAACCCAGAAAATAACAACCATTGGTGAGGATGAGGAGCAGTTGAAACTCTTGTGCACTGTTGACGGGAATGTAAAATGGTATAGCTGCTGTGGAAGATAGTATGGAGGTTTCCCAAAAAATTAAAAATGGAATTTTATCCAGAAATTCCGCTTCTGGGTATATATTCAAAAGAACTGTATACCCCGATTGTAGCCATATTATTCACAATAACCAAAAACTGTAAGCAACTCAAATATCCACTGATCAATGAATGGATAAACAAAATGTGGTATGTACACATAATGGAATAGTCAGTCAGTTCAGTCGTTCAGTTGTGTCTGACTCTTTGTGACCCCATGCACCAGAGCACTCCAGGCTTCCTTGTCCATCACCAACTCCCGGAGCTTGCTCAAATTCATGTCCACGAGTCCATGAATTGGTGATGCCATCCAATCTCTCATCTTCTGTCGTCCCCTTCTCCTCCTGCCCTCAATCATTCCCAGCATCAATGGAATGTTATTCAACTTAAAGCGGAAAGTAATTCTGACACACGTTACAACATGGAGGAATCTTCAGGACATTATGCTAAGTGAAATAAGTCAGTTATAAAAAGACATATACTGTATGACTCCACTTATATGGAGTACCTAGAATAGTCAAATTAATAGAGACATGAAGTGGAATGGTGCTTGCCAGGGGCTGGGGGAGGGAGTAAGGGGAATTACTATTTAATGGGTACAGGGTTTCAATTTTATAAGATGAAAAGATGGATGAGAGGTGAAATGGCTGGTGGTGGTGTCTGCACAATAATGTGAATGTATTTAACACCACTGAACTAACTGTACACTCAAAATGGTTAAGACAGCAAATTTTATGTTATGTGTATTTTATCACAAATAAAAATAATTTTAATCTCCTCAATCAAAACATATTCTTCCTATGTCCCATTTCCTCTCAGTTCTTCACTCCATAAATGTAAATAATAATTGGCTTTAACTCTCTAATGGTCATTGTAGTGGTGGGATTCACATACTGTGTCAGGTGGGGTGTGTGTGTGTGTTGGGTTCTAAATATAACTCATCACACTCTGCTCTTCATATGCATAAAGATGGCCCTCAGTGTTCTAAATCTTTCTCACAACAGGGCATAGCCAGAGATGTTAGCCAGAAATCCAACAGGATGAAATCCTTGTTTTAATTTTTTTTAAAAGCAAACAATAAAGCAGAGACTATCAAAGAAGGGGCTGAGAAGTGGCTGCTGACACTCACCCCTCACCTCCTGGGCCTCACTGCTCCAAGACGCCTCCCAGGCCCGCGTCCTGCCTATTTCCACACACCAGCCCAAGCCCCCGGCACTGTGTCTGCCTGGCCCTGAAGTGAAAGTGAGCAGGACTTATCTGATCCCCTTTGCCCTTGTTGGGACTTGGACCTCTCACAATGAAATGGCACGCATGCCTTCCTTGCTCTGTGTAAAACGCCTGTGGGTTGTAAATGATTAAGTCCAAATTCCAGCGCAGTACGTATAGCTACAAGGAAATTCCTGCTCGGCAGAAGGGTCAGTCTACAGCCACTACTTCAACAAATGCATGAAATACACTGGCATCTCTAAAATACCTGTTTTTGGTTGAGACCCTTGTCATCTCTTTGTCTTGGTTTATTTCACTTGCTTTCCATCTCCAGGCTCGCTCCCCCTTCCCAAGATGGTAGGGAAAGCCCCACTCTAATCTGTCAGAGTTACCTAATGCTTACAGGATAAAGTTCAGGGTTAAACTTCCTAGCATGACCTAATAGTTTCTTTCCTTGCTGTCTTGGCCTCGCAGCATCCCCTGCCTTTCATGCCCTCAGCCACTCAGCATTACTGTTTCTTAATCCCCCTGTTCTTCCCGCCGCCACATGGTAGCACAACCTGTTCCTTCCCAGCCTGGAACGCCGATCTCAGACATCGCCATCTGTTGAGCTTCTACTCATCTTTCAAGATCCATCTCAAAGGTCACTCCTTCTATGAAGGCTCCATGGATTCCCCTGGGAGCTCTTTTCTCAGAGATGCTGCTTTCTACTACATGGACTAAACTTCGCTGAAAGCTGGGAACCTGCCCATTATAAAATGCCTGCCCTGGACTCTTAACATCAGCCAAGTCCCTGGAGTGGGTTTTCAAAATGATCCACCCTAGAACGCCCCAGGTGCTTACTGCTGGCTTGGCCACTCTGAGCCCCTGCTCACCACTTCCCTTGTGACCCTCTGGTCTGTGCTCTGGTGTGGTTCAGGTACCAGCCTGTTCCCGCATTCAGTGATAAACACTGCAGAGAGTAGGAATCACATCTCACTCCCTTCTGGACCTTCCACATTTCCTGGCTTCAGACTTTGCACATGACAAGAGCTAGATCTGCTACATAAGTAAACAGATAAATCTCCATGGCATCTGTGGGCATGACCTGGAGGAGGGAGAGGATAGGTTGGGAGTTTTGAGAGAAATCAGAGAAACTCTGGGTGAGCTGAATATAGCTTCCTACCTCCATTGGAGGATGAAAATGACTTGAAACTTCTTGGGCAGTTCTCTGGTAGATAGAAAATTGGTAGGAAAAGGGAAAGCATTAAGAAGGAGATGCAAGGCAAGGACATTGTATGCCAGACCCAGAGGTGAAGGTGGCTTGCTATGGTAACAGAAGGCATCATATATCTTCAACAGTCTTAAAACTCAATGGCTGAGTTAATAATTATAGTAGTGGTAGTGATAGTAGTAATAATAATAAAAAGATGGAAAAATACTCAAAATTTTAACAACTTATTGACCAGAGATATAGTAATACGTCTTTTGTTACCCGAACATCATTGACCAGAGATGTTTCAATATTCACCTACAGGACAAACTGCCGGCCACAGGAAGTAACTTCTGCAAAAATCCCCCGGTCAATAATGTGTTAACAGCAGCTACTTCTGGGTTGTAAAATTACAGTCATTTATGTTGTAAGTTTCTCTTTAAACTGCCGTTTGCTCTTAGAAACAGTATATGAATGGACATGACTTTTAAAAACTGAAATTATATTTTAAAAGCCACAGCATACTTTACCTCTAGAGTCCCAGTCAATGTGTGTAATATAACTAGAAGCACCTTTACAGATGCCAACCCTTTTGCTTGTCAGGACGTTGTAAATATCCACAAAGTTATCATGGGACGCCACGGCAAGGTATTTTCCTGTATCTATGAAGAAAAATGAGCGGTTAACAGCAAAGCATTTCATGTGGGAATTTACTTCCAGGAACTTAAGAGGCTAAGGAAATAGTTAAAAAGAATCCACTCTTGCAACTTTTTGTCCCAACACATTTTTACAAGTTTTTGCTGTCACCTTTTGAAAATTTAATATCAGAGATCATTTCTTTTCTGTGATGGAAGGAGACCATGTCTTCGACAGTGTCAGCATTTACAACCAGGAAACTCCCATCATTCAAGCCAACTGCTAAGGCTTTCCCATCTGGGGAGAAGGCACAGCATCTTCCACCTACAAAAGAATCCACAAACAGCACTGTTACAATCCATGACTTTGCTACCAAACAAATGAAGAGGGGGGACATGTACATTTAGTCACGGACCTGTGACTGTGTCTTTAACACTGCTGCTGCAAACTAAAACCTCATAATTTAAAACATTTCTGACCACCAAACCCAAAGACAATAATCATTAATATTAAAAATAAGTTTTCTATTTCTCTGAGGTTTATCCATTCATTTTTTCATATATGAAGACCTGGAGTTTTCAAATGACAAGTGGATTGAAGAGGGAAAAGGAATAAAGGGTTAATATAATTAGCATTTCTTCTCCCAAGATGTGGTACTTAAGAATGAGACAAAATTTCCAGAAACTGTTTTTTTTATACCGTGCTTTACGCACAAAATTTGCTTTGGAGGACCTTGTTGTTCTACTTTTAGTCTCTCTAATCTCTGAGCTGTGGATTGTAATGCATAATTCTAGAGGTGGAAGATTTTATTCCTGTCTCTTCTGTCATGGGAAGAATGAAGTATGGACATTCTCTCCAAAGGTGTCTGCAAAACTAACCAATACTGGGCTGAGGGGACTACATGACAAATGCTTTCTAACGCTTTGCAGGGTCATGGGAGGCACTTCTGAATGCGGAATATGGAGTACGTTAAATAGGAATCCTACTTAAGGATATGCCCCCTCCTTGGCCATGCTTTTATTGTCAAGATATTGATGAGCACAGCCCCAGGATGGGACAGTCATGCAGCCTTGTGCTAAGACATTCCAAACAGAGTTTCCACCCCTCCCTCCCCATCCACTGTTTCCAACAGGCTGAAAAGCCACATTCACACCAGTAACTTTAAATGGGCTCATCTAAAGTCTACCTCCTTCTTTTCTTCATCCACTCACTTTGCAGTTATTTACCTACTACGAATCAGGCATTGTGCTAGTGCTGAAAGAACGGAAAGACCAGCCTGCCCTTGAGGAGAGTCACCAAGCTTAGGTCAAGCATAAAGATTTATTGCACAAACCAGGATACCCGAGAGCGAAAGGGAGAGCTATTAATAATTACACCAGGACACCAGCTATAAACTGAGTTGAATGGCCATCCTATCTCAGAGGTGTTGGTAGTTGTTCTTTTGAACTCATTTTTAACCTGGTGAATAAAGTCCATTGGCTGATATTCAAGGTACTCACAGTGAGTCCTTGGTCTGTTATTTTCCCCAATGTAAACGAGTAGCCTGATCATTCACCTCTGTAGTAGATAAGAGCATGAGCTTTGGAGTCAGACTTGGGTTTGAATCCTGGCTCCACCACTTATGAAGACTCAGAAGTCGAGTGTAAAGTGCGTCCATATGGTGGAAGGAGACAGCGTCATGCAGTGGCCACAGGTGTGCCCTCTGAAGCCACACTCCTGGATCTGAATTCAGATCCATCACTTACTAGCTGTGCAACTTTGGGCAAATGACTTAAGTGCTCTGCGCCTCAGTTTTCTAATTCCTAAGTGGAAAGAATAGAGGTCTTACTCACCAGGTTCTCGTGAAGACCACAGGCGAAGTGCTAGTGCGGCTACTGGCTCAGTGGTGTCAGCCACTGTCATCATCACCGTCTTGACACCTTTTCTCACTTTATCCCCCGAGACTTGTCTCCCCACATCTATCTATAAAAATACCCAGCACAAACAGTCTAGGGGCCAGGCCCCAATCTTATCCTTTCCTGTCTTAACTTTCACAAATCCTTTGAGCCTTGGCTCTCATTTTCCTCAGTGGGGCTGTCCCTGGCAGTGGGCCTTACCCTGAGCCTCTCTGACGCCTTGTTTGTGCCAGAGATCTTCGGTTTGTCTGTCCTCACACACTCTCCACCCTGCTCTGTGCCTGGAACTGGTCTGCATGGACTCTACCAACAGGCTCCCTCGCTCCCTGGCTTCTGATTCGTTTGGTTGGGGGGAGCATGAGGGAGGGTACTCAGCAGGAGGCTGCAGGGAGGGTACTAGAGAAGAACGGATAGAGGGTAGGGAGGTTGGGGCATGTTCTCCCCTGGCTGCCTCCCTGCAGGGCCACAGCTTGCTGGCTGAGCCTCTGGGCTGGACGGTTACCGCCTCCTGCCAGGCTGCCATCTCACACAGCTCTCACTCTCATCTGTTCCACCTCGTGTCCTTTCAGGCCCAGGGCTGGCAGTGGTTACCAGCTACTACTAGTTGCATCGTCCTGCGCTAGCCCTGGTCATTTCCCAACACCCTGCCTGCCTCTTCATAGGGAGTCCAGTTTCGAGACTCTTCAAATTACCCAATTTAAATGGACCAGCTGTTGCTGGGACTCTGTTCAAGTCTTGTCCATCTCTGACACTAGAGATGTGACTGTTCATCCTGGGATCCCCAGTGTCTGATACATAGAAGCTGCTCAATAAACGTTTGCTGAATTTCTACTTCTTGGTATACCTCTTGGTTCTCGTGCATATAGGTGTTTAATACATATTTATCTGTTTCTTGCGGTTAACTATTATTTTTAAACCAAGTTTCCTTTTTCAGTAATAAAATCAGTTCCACAGACTGTTAGACATAAAGATAAACACCATTTTTTACAAGCTGATGGGTTTCAACTGACTCCTACAATTCAGATGAGAAGAGGAAGGACATATTGCCCCCAGGTGGCAAATGTCTATGCAGTGCAAGGAAATAAAGAATAGAGCTGGGCACGGACGCATCAGGCCAGCCTTCTGGAACCATCCTCCACGTGATTAGTTATATCTGGAGCAACAAACACTAAATCCCCGTTGCCCAGCATATCTGGGAGCATATAATAGGCACACAAAGTAAATATTAGCTGAATGAATGGGTGAATGAACCCAATACTTGTGGTTGTAAACACTTTTACAGGTGTGTAAGGTGACATACGCACCTTTTTTGAGTTTCCTCACTGCCAGCATACGGTGCTGGGAGGATAATTCCCAGATCCGGAGGGTTTTATCATCACTTACTGTTGCACAGATGGGCAGGAGGGGGTGAGCTGCCAGGCCCCACACTTCTCCTTCCATGTGCCCCTGTGAGGAAGGAAATGGGGCAACAAAAATCAGTTCAATGCTTCTCAGCGAGCCCTTCCCAAGAGAATCCCAAACAGGTTCAAATAGGAACACACACAGTTTGAGCTTCCTTGAGCCAAAATGATTATACTGAATAAATTTTTCACTTGAACTTGAATCTAAAGCTGGGCCTACATGATACTAAAGCATTCATCTGAAAAGCAAAAGATGGATTCATGTTGCTAAGTTTTGTTTATATGATGCCAAACATCTTCTCATGTAGAAGCATCCTAGTGAATAATGAATTGTCCTCATTTTATCCTGTGATTTGACACTGAATAAACACAGTATGTATGTATCTCCTAGGAACACAGCTTGGTCACAAAGACACAAATTACTTTCTTCCATAAAACCATATTCTAAAAGATGTAGGTACCGCTTATCTATATCAGAGGAATTGGACAGTAATATTCTTGCTAATTAATTCCATTTCAGTTCTGTGCACAGCATTTGGCAGAGCAGAACTAGAGAGATCTAAAATTTTATTTCCAGTATCCTGGGTATAACTCAGGGTCAGCATTTGTTCACAAATTTTTCTATTCAGTGATCATAGAAAACTGAAAGGGGCTTGACAAGCATTGGACCAATTCCACATGCTAATGTCTTATCACAAACACACTTAGCTGGCTTAGAATAATAACTGAGATGAAATATATTTAATGAATGAATAATTAGGGAGAAAATGAATCTCATTCTTCTAACATCACTCACTAAAGCAGTGTAAGGAATAGATTAGACAAGGAACAATAAAACAGACCAGATTGTTTACTGAATTTCTGCTTTTAGTGGCTAATTATAAAAAGGCTTTGCTTAGTAAAGCAAAAAAGACGACCATACTCAGTCTTCTGAAAGGTGTTTGTAGTTGGAATGCTTTGGGGGAACAGGTGGCTCTTCAAAGAGAAATTGGATGATCCCAGTTTGACTGGGAAGCTGTTTGAGCAAAACAGTAATTTGGCAGAATATACAAAGTTCTCAATACTGCTGACATCCAAATATCTGAGAAGGGCGTAGATACTGTTTTTGAGTTTATTAGATTTGGAGCACCTTACATCCCCAGTTTTCCAGTTTTCTTCCCTTGGGAAGCCTCCCACAATGAAGGCTATGGTCTGAGGATGGGTCAGGTGTGAGCCCTCTCTTGTTCTCCCTAGACTGCATCTGCCTGAAGCTCTTTTACAGACCAAGTCCTTTTGTACACTGAAGACAGGGTTGTGGGGCTCTGAGACCCTTTCAAATCACTGCCTCATATATTGATTTAAAAGTTGTATTTCCTTAATCTAATGTGACTGTGTACTTTGATTCCTGTATAACATAGGGATGGACAGTGAGTGAGGTGGGCAGGGAGTCTCTTGAGTGGCACCAGGAAATGAGCTTGGGACCTTCCTTTCCTCCTGACCACCCTAAAGCTGATAATAACCAGCTGCACAATTGAAAGTTGATTATATTCGAAGTATATACAATGGGGATTTTCAGAACTCACCTCCTGTCACTTCTCTCTTCCCCTAAAGTAGTCTCTTAAAAAAAAAAAAAAAAGGGCAATCTATTCCAAGTGATGTTGACTTGCTGAGCTACTGACACTGTAAAAGTGGTTCTGAAGTCTTCCCACAGCAGGATGGCTGATGGTCTTAACCATATCGTCTCTACTGTTCCTTAAGTTTCCCTCAGGGTCCACCTCTCAGCACAGGCCTGTCAGCCCCTTCAGCAGTCCTACTCTGTCCTGGGTAGCACACAGCACAGGGCTGGTCTTGGCAGGAGCACAACAAGCACTGATTGAACTGAACTGCTGAGTTCTACCCAGGAGGAAAAGGCAAATGATTGACTGACCAGAAGATGAAAGAGAGACGCTGAGATAAAAGGGAAAGAATGGCAGACGTGTAAAGAGAGAAGAGGGTTCTCCCAGTTCCACTGCCTCCCCAGGGCTCAGGGGGCCCGGCTGAGCACTGTTTCATGCAGTCTCTACGCTGAGATGTGTGGAGAGACAAAGAAAAGGCTCTGGTACCCGACAAAGCTTGGTACGAAGCCCAGCTCTCCAGTTCTCAAGATGTGGCTGTGGGAAGTTCACTGGGCTTTAGGCCCTTCATCTATAAAACAATTACAACCGAGCAAATCTGTTGTGGAGATGAGAGAGGAATTTTGCACAATGGTATTGCCTGACATGCAGTCAAGTGCTCAATAAATGACACTCTTGGATAACTATTAATAGAATGATAGAAACAAATACAGGAAAGAATTGAAGAGAATGAAAAGGTGAAAAGACTTTGTTGTTGAGTTTAAAACATATTTAGACAAAATTAGTTCAACTATATTACTTTTGAACATGAGAAAATGTTAGAGTTTGAATCTTAAAATGCTGTTTAAATCCATAGAATAGCACAAATCTTACACACATATTTAGCAGTATGCTGCTGCTGCTGCTGCTGCTACTAAGTCACTTCAGTCATGTCCGACTCTGTGTGACCCCATAGACAGCAGCCCACAGGCTCCCCCGTCCCTGGGATTCTCCAGGCAAGAACACTGGAGTGGGTTGCCACTGCCTTCTCCAATGCGTGAAAATGAAGTCGCTCAGTCATGCCTGACTCTTAGCGACCCCATGGACTGCAGCCTACCAGGCTCCTCCGTCCATGGGATTTTCCAGGCAAGAGTACTGGAGTGGGTTGCCATTGCCTTTTCCGATTTAGCAGTATGGCATGTAGTAAATAATTTAAAGTCTCAAACATTTGGGGATTGAAAAGAAACACTTCATTTTCAATGAAATTAAATAAATAGTCATGGCCAGAAAGGGACAGAAAGGTAAGAGCAGCTGGAGGACAAAGACGTCACCCCTTCTCAAGGTCGCACCTCAGTTCTCAACTTGGGCTGCAGCTGCAGAGCTTCTGAGGTTTGTTTCTAACACAGAAAAAATTGTAAGACATGGATTCTTATTCAAGATAGCCAGGGTGGGGCCTGGGCACAGGCATTTTTAAAACCTGATGTGTGTGCAGACCTGCTCTCAGGTGTAGCAAATCAGAGGGCCCCTTTCAGTGGGATTTTGGGGGTCGGCCCTAACACAGCAAGCCTGCAGGCAGGCATCAGGTGAGGGAAGGAGGCAATTCTCCTCCACTGGACCCACGGAAGTCCCAGAGCTTAGATAAGCAGTGCAGATTCTTTCCACTCCACCTTCTGAACCCACCCCCTCGTCCCTGCCCAGGCCTCTTCCACCTCTAACTATGATCTACTCATCACCTCCAAAGACACATGTCACTCATCAGGTGACATGTGATCACTTCTTGGATCTTTAAGATACTGCTGATGCTGCGCGGGCACAGGAGGGCCTAGAGGAGCTATCCCACGTTGAAGGTCAGGAAGGGCGGCGGTGAGGAGATACCCTTCCTCCAAGGTAAGGAGCAGCTGTGAAGAGATACCCCACGCCCAAGGTAAGAGAAACCCAAGTAAGACGGTAGGTGTTGCAAGAGGGCATCAGAGGGCAAACACACTGAAACCATACTCACAGAAAACTAGTCAATCTAATCACACTAGGACCACAGCCTTGTCTAACTCAATGAAACTAAGCCATGCCTGTGGGGCAACCCAAGACGGGCGGGTCATGGTGGAGAGATCTGACAGAATGTGGTCCACTGGAGAAGGGAATGGCAAACCACTTCAGTATCCTTGCCTTGAAAACCCCATGAACAGTATGAAAAGGCAAAATGATAGGATACTGAAAGAGGAACTCCCCAGGTGAGTAGGGGCCCAATATGCTACTGGAGATCAGTGGAGAAATAACTCCAGAAAGAATGAACGGATGGAGCCAAAGCAAAAAGAATACCCAGCTGTAGATGTGACTGGTGATAGAAGCAAGGTCCGATGCTGTAAAAAGCAATATTGCATAGGAACCTGGAATGTCAGGTCCATGAATCAAGGCAAATTGGAAGTGGTCAAACAAGAGATGGCAAGAGTGAATGTCGACATTCTAGGAATCAGCGAACTGAAATGGACTGGAATGGGTGAATTTAACTCAGATGACCGTTATATCTACTACTGCGGGCAGGAAGACCTCAGAAGAAATGGAGTGGCCATCATGGTCAACAAAAGAGTCTGAAATGCAGTACTTGGATGCAATCTCAAAAACGACAGAATGATCTCTGTTCGTTTCCAAGGCAAACCATTCAATATCACAGTAATCCAAGTCTATGCCCCAACCAGTAATGCTGAAGAAGCTGAAGTTGAATGGTTCTATGAAGACCTACAAGACCTTTTAGAACTAACACCCAAAAAAGATGTCCTTTTCATTATAGGGGACTGGAATGCAAAAGTAGGAAGTCAAGAAACACCTGGAGTAACAGGCAAATTTGGCCTTGGAATACAGAATGAAGCAGGGCAAAGACTAATAGAGTTTTGCCAAGAAAATGCACTGGTCATAACAAACACCCTCTTCCAATAACACAAGAGAAGACTCTATACATGGACATCACCAAATGGTCAACACTGAAATCAGATTGATTATATTCTTTTCAGTCAAAGCTGGAGAAGCTCTATACAGTCAGCAAAAACAAAACTAGGAGCTGACTGTGGCTCAGACCATGAACTCCTTATTGCCAAATTCAAACTTAAATTGAAGAAAGTAGGGAAAACCACTAGACCATTCAGGTATGACCTAAATCAAATCCCTTATGATTATACAGTGGAAGTGAGAAATAGATTTAAGGGCCTAGATCTGATAGATAGAGTGCCTGATGAACCATGGAATGAGGTTCATGATACTGTACAGGAGACAGGGATCAAGACCATCCCCATGGAAAGGAAATGCAAAAAAGCAAAATGGCTGTATGGGAGGCCTTACAAATAGCTGTGAAAAGAAGAGAAGTGAAAAGCACAGGAGAAAAGGAAAGATATAAACATCTGAATACAGAGTTCCAAAGAATAGCAAGAAGGGATAAGAAAGCCTTCTTCAGCGATAAATGCACAGAAATAGAGGAAAACAACAGAATGGGAAAGACTAGAGATCTCTTCAAGAAAATCAGAGATACCAAAGGAACATTTCATACAAAGATGGGCTCGATAAAGGACAGAAATGGTATGGACCTAACAGAAGCAGAAGATATTAAGAAGAGACGGCAAAAATACACAGAAGAACTGTACAAAAAAGATCTTCATGACCCAGATAATCACGATGGTGTGATCACTCATCTAGAGCCAGACATCCTGGAATGTGAAGTCAAGTGGGCCTTAGAAAGCATCACTACCAACAAAGCTAGTGGAGGTGATGGGATTCCAGTTGAGCTATTCCAAATCCTGAACGATGCTGCTGTGAAAGTGCTGCACTCAATACGCCAGCAGATTTGGAACACTCAGCAGTGGCCACAGGACTGGAAAAGGTCAGTTTTCATTCCAATCCCAAAGAAAGGCAATGCCAAAGAATGCTCAAACTACAGCACAATTGCACTCATCTCACACACTAGTAAAGTAATGCTCAAAATTCTCCAAGCCAGGCTTCAGCAATATGTGAACCATGAACTTCCTGATGTTCAAACCGGTTTTAGAAAAGGCAGAGGAACCAGAGATCAAATTGCCAACATTCGCTGGATCATGGAAAAAGCAAGAGAGTTCCAGAAAAACATCTATTTCTGCTTTATTGACTATGCCAAAGCCTTTGACTGTGTGGATCACAATAAACTGTGGAAAATTCTGAAAGAGATGGGAATAGCAGACCACCTGATCTGCCTCTTGAGAAATTTGTATGCAGGTCAGGAAGCAACAGTTAGAACTGGACATGGAACAACAGACTGGTTCCAAATAGGAAAAGGAGTACGTCAAGGCTGTATATTGTCACCCTGTTTATTTAACTTATATGCAGAGTACATCATGAGAAACGCTGGACTGGAAGAAACACAAGCTGGAATCAAGATTGCCAGGAGAAATATCAATAACCTCAGATATGCAGATGACACCACCCTTATGGCAGAAAGTGAAGAGGAACTCAAAAGCCTCTTGATGAAAGTGAAAGTGGAGAGGAAAAAGTTGGCTTAAAGCTCAACATTCAGAAAACAAAGATCATGGCATGCGGTCCCATCACTTCATGGGAAATAGATGGGGAAACAGTGGAAACAGTGTCAGACTTTATTTTTCTGGGCTCCAAAATCACTGCAGATGGTGACTGCAGCCATGAAATTAAAAGACGCTTACTCCTTGGAAGGAAAGTTATGACCAACCTAGATAGCATATTCAAAAGCAGAGATATTACTTTGCCAACAAAGGTCCGTCTAGTCAAGGCTATGGTTTTTCCTGTGGTCGTGTATGGATGTGAGAGTTGGACTGTGAAGAAGGCTGAGTGCTGAAGAATTGATGCTTTTGAACTGTGGTGTTGGAGAAGACTCTTGAGAGTCCCTTGGACTGCAAGGAGATCCAACCAGTCCATTCTGAAGGAGATCAACCCTGGGATTTCTTTGGAAGGAATGATGCTAAAGCTGAAACTCCAGTACTTTGGCCACCTCATGCGAAGAGTTGACTCATTGGAAAAGACTCTGATGCTGGGAGGGATTGGGGGCAGGAGGAGAAGGGGACAACAGAGAATGAGATGGCTGGATGGCATCACTGACTCGATGGACGTGAGTCTGAGTGAACTCCAGGAGTTGGTGATGGACAGGGAGGCCTGGCGTGCTGCGATTCATGGGGTCGCAGAGTCGAACACGACTGAGTGACTGATCTGATCTGATTAGATGCTTATTTTAATCTGGTATTATCTGAATCAATTTTTTGAGGGGAGAGGAAGGGTAAGGAGTATGTTATATATTTATGTGAATTGAGGCTGAGACTAGAATGATGCACAAAACCTAAAGAGACACATATATCTGGTGTGTGCCGAGCAAATACTTTTTTTTAGTTTGACAAATTTTTGACAGACTGAGAGGAAATATACCCAAGAAACCCCATCCACATCTGAACCTGATTCAGACAATGAGATTATGGACTCTGAATAGATGCTCTAATGGGATAAGGCTCTTGGGGATCCTGGGAGTGGGAATGTATTCTGCATGTGGTAGGGACATGATAATTGGTAGCCAGAGGGCAGACTGTGATGGACAGGTGACCCTTAGGCTCCTCCTGGTTTTCACACTCAGTGTAATCACCTCCTTTGAATGTCCTATAGCCTCGTGGGTGTGTGCTTGCTAAGTCGCTTCAGTCTCCATGGACTGTAGCCCACCAGGCTCCTCTGTCCACGAAATTCTCCAGGCAAGAATGCTGGAGTGGGTTGTCATGCCCTTCTCCAGGAGATCTTGCTGACCCAGGGATTGAACCTGTGTCTCCTGTAGCTCCTGCATTACAGGCAGATTCTTTACTGCTGAGCCACCGGGGAAGCCCCTCCTATAGCCTTACTACCAATCAATAACATATGCAAAGGGGATGGATGTATTATATGTATGTGATGACACGATTATGTTATTTCAAATTATTTAAAGGCATTGTTTTTCTTTTTCCCTTGCTCGCTTTGAGGAAGCAAACAGCCATGTTGGGGGAACCCCACGTGATGAGGAACTTCAGGCAGCCTCTGAGAGCTGAGGGTGGCCTCTGGCCAACAGCCAGCAAGAAACAGAAGCCCTCAGTCCTGTACTCACAGGAACAAAACTCTGCCAACAACCTGAGCGATCGTAGAGGCAGATCCTTCCATAGTGAAGCTTCAGATGAGACCAAAGCCCTGGTCTTTACCGCGGCCTTACAAAACGTTAACCAGAAGACCCAGTTAAACTGTTCAGACTCCTGACCCACAGAGAAACCATAAGATGATGAATGTTTTTGCTCCAAGCTAAGTTTGTGTCAGTTTGTTATACAGAAATAGATAACGCAGCGTTTGCCTGATCTTTGGAGAGAACACCTCCTTTAATTTGGCGTCCTAAGTGTCCCTGCTGCCTCAGCCTGGCCCAGCTCTGACGTGAACTGTGGTTTAGAATATGTGCAAACGCAGTACCTGAACAAGCAGTGTCACCGGGCCGCTCTTATCCATTTCCAGGATCTCTCCATTTTTTGTTCCCACCAGGATATGTCCATGTCCCAAAGTGATGGCACGAATTGAAGGATTATCTTCCAAAAGCAAGCCTGAGGAGGGGAAATACTGCATTTAATATTGTAAATGCTGTATTTAATATAACAAAAATAAAATGATTATAGTGATTCTATAAATTCTGTTTTTATAGTTCCAAAGTACTAAGTACAAGGCAATCCTCTGTGATATTTCTACCAACGGCCACAAGCTCTGAATGTGGAAGAAAAAGGGAGAGTTGATTCGGTCATGGTTTTCTAAGAACTTTATTCCTATCTTTTGCATTTCTATGAACAGAAAGATCCATCGCATACTCGGGAGTGGCACCTTTTGAGCTAGTTGACAAGGCTGCTCTTTTAATGGCGTAAGTCTTCAAGCATCTTTCAAACATATCATCCCAGAGCTCCACAATTCCATCCTTTCCACCTGTTACAAAACCCTGTGAAGGCACACATCAGAAGGATTATATACACATCAAAGTGACAAGGACCCACCCAGTCTCAAAAGGATCCCCCCTTGGGTAAAGAAGCTTAGTCTGTCTTTTCTTCCTAAGTATGGAGACTGAAAAACCTGATGATAACATCATATTTTCTGGACACACCTCTCATTTCTCTAGCGCTATTAAACACTTTCTCACTGGGTGTCCATTTCACTTTCTTCAGACCACTGATTCGAGTTTAGCACCCTGGATTTCGGATGGCAGTTTCCGTGTCCAGTTCCCTGACTGGGATGTGGACTGCTAGAGAACAGGACCAGCCTCAAAGTTTGCAGAGTTTCTGATATCTCATGCTCCTGCTGAATAAACTGGAATTAATGTCACAATCAAAAATGATTGCTAACTATTTTTAAATATTTACTTCCAGGAAAAACATCATTATTTCTCTATTAAGAATAACAAGTATTTCATGTAACAAGAATATCTTGCTCTTCTGTTCATGAGATATCAATTTCTACCATAATTAAGATCCAGATTAATTTTTATAAAACCTGGAAAGTATAAAGCCTATACTTTATTGGATATTTATTTATGTATATTATATATTTATTTATGTAATATCATAAATAGACAATGATCTTTATTCTTATTCTAATTTTATGATTTCTTGGCCTTATTAGTTTTCCTTTCTGGCAACTACCAACTGTTCTTAGAAATTTTTTAAAAAGAAAATTACTGAGTAATTCATTCTGTTTTTTCAAAAACTTTTAATTTACTTCATTTCAATGATGTTGAAAAGGAAATAATATTTTGAAGTTATTACATTAAATATCTTAAATATCCTTATTTATCCTTATTATAGATTGTGAACCTATAGACATTTACTCCCAAAATTAAATCCTGCCTTTTCCCATGATCTTTAAGCTTAAGTTACTAAGCAATAAAAGAGTTTAAACATGCTATATCACACCAACTTCCAGGCCTGCAAAAATTTTCTTTCTGCTTTCATCTTTTCTAAAATTTGCAGTTTAAACAAAAAAAATTTGCTAGTGAAAAACAGCTTTACCACTAAAACAATCATTGTAATTACACATCTAACAAGAACCTACTACTATAGCAGAATCAGCATATTTACCTGGGAATAAGCAAACGCAAAATGAATCTTCTCTTAATATGCTGTATTGGGTGGCTTAGGCTGTTTGGAGGTCAGATAACATACATAAACTGGAACCATCAGCAAACTAGCAGTGAATAAAACACTTCTATTTTCTGGCAAATTGATTGAAGGAAGTGTTTTAAGAGCGCTGAAGGTAAGTATGATCTTTTTAAATTAAACAGAATTTTTTTTTGGCCATACGTTGAACATAAGGGATCTTAGTGCCTTGACTAGAGATGGTACCCATGCCCTCTGCAGTGGAACCATGGTGTCCTAAACACTGTATTGCCAGGGAAGTCCCCAGTGTGATCTTTATTTAGAAAGAACAAGAACAACAACACCGCAAGGCAGGAGGTTAGCGGGACAGATCAGGACAAAGAAGAGCCTGAGTAGAAATACAGCTGGTGTGATGGTTAACCTTGTGTGTCAACTGACTGGCCGCAGGGTACTCAGATTAAAAATGACTCCTGTGTGTGTCTGTGATGGTGTTTCTGGATGAGATCAGTATTTGAACTGGCAGACTCATTAAGCTGCCCTGCCCAATGTGGGTGGACATCATCTAATCCTTTGAGAGCCTGAATAAAACAAAAGGTAGAGGAAGGACAAAATTGCCCTCCTTTTATTCTGATTGATTGAGCTGGGACATCTTATCTTTTCCCAGCAGACTAGGATTTACAACATTGGCTTCTCTGGTCCTCAGGCCCTTGGACTTGAACTCAATTACTCCATCAGCTTTTCTGGGTCTCCAGTTTGCAGATGGCTTAGTGAGACTTCTCAGCCTCCAAAACCACACGAACCAATTCCTTATAATAAGTCTCCTTTTTGTACATGTATATCTCTGTCTATATCTACATCCTACTGGTTCTGTTTCTCTGGAGGAACCTGACTAACACAGCCAGGACTCTGACACACTTATTAAAGCTGAGCCTGTCTACACAGGAACAAGCTGGTTATCAATATAACTTCAGGTCAAATTGATAGGAGGGACAATAATCCAGCTACTAGACACTTCCAGATCTCTGCTTATTATGCCACTGAGGAGGAAGACTGTATAGAAATATTTCTCGGACTCTTGCTACTGCGTGCCTACATTTATCTCAGCACTTCTTAAGGCGTTCTTAGGAGGGACAGCCAGGAAGAATAAGTGTGAAAAAAGAAGAGACAAACTGCACATAAAGAAATAATTATGAACCAAAGAGAAATTTAAAGACCACTTGTGCTTCGCCTCCATCCGTGACAACTACATCCCAATTCAGAGAGCACTGTTTTTACACACAGGCATCCTCTTGGTGTGGACCGTGCTAAGCCTAATTTAAAGTTCTAGAAAGCTAGTGAGGAAAATAGATCATACCTTATCCAATGCATACATAGCAAACACAGGCCCGTCATGAGCTTTCACTGTCTTCAGTAGGAGAATATCTTTCCAAATAAAAATATCTCCAGTAGCTGCTCCTGAGAACACCAGATCTTCCATTCGCCCATAAGAAACACACATCATTGTTTCCAATTTTCCAACACTTCCAAAAATTCCTCTCTTAGAGGTGAAGCCCCCACCTGGAGTGGACCAAGAGTACTTAATACTTTTTGAAAAACTGACACCTTCTATGAGCATTTAGAATGACTATCTTCAGTGAAAAATCCACTGTGTCTACATTGCTTTGTTTAGTCGCTAAGTCATGTCTGACATTTTTGTGACCCCATGGACTATAGCCCATCAGGCTCCACTGTCCATGGGATTTCTCAGGCAAGAACACTGGCAGGGGTTGTCATTTCCTTCTCCAGGGTATCATCCTGACTCAGGGATCAAACCTGTGTCTCCTGCATCCCAGGTGGATTCTTTACCACTGGGAAGTCCCATGTGTCTACATAAAGGTGTATAAAAATGGCAGAAAACATCAGAACAAAAACATTATCAAAGGTTTTCTCCTTCTCGCATTAATTCAGTGTTTATTGAATCCCTACTTTGTGGCAGGCACAGTGGTTGACATTGGGCTATAAAGGTGAAAAGAAACAGTTTCTGCCTTCAAGGAACTCAAGGTCTGGCTGGGGAGAGAATGTGACATAATCCTCTAAGCAAGGCTCAGCGCAGGTCTGTGCCAGCCAGAGGGAGGAGTGACTAAGTGCCCCAGGAAGCCAGGCAAGTCTTCCTGAACGCTGACCGAAGGATGAAAACAGCAGCAGCTGTAATGTAAAATGGAAAAGTGTTTTGTGTATCTTTTGCCCTGATTTTTATTATGGCAACTTCAGGGTGAGAAAACTGAATCACTGTGTAGGAGAAGAACATCAGGTTCGTTCCTCATATATTCACATCTCCCTGAGCTTTCCGACCAGCACTGAGAAACCTAAACTCATTCCAGACAGCTGTGTGCAGGCTGACTCTCCAGACATGGAGGGCGCCGTGACCTTTTCTTCAAAAGCAGAAAGCACTGAAGCAGCAGCTTATTTATGTTTTGTCCAGTAAAAGATTGGGATTGATACCAAAGCCAAAACTAAGAATTCAGAAACAATCCTAATAAAAAAGTCTGACTTATTAGAAGAATAAGATATTCTTCCATGTTTTGTCCTATTATTTACTCATCCTTATTATCAGCATTATAAACCACAAGTATTTATTGTGACCACTTACTGTGTGTAGTGTACAGTGTGTGTGTGTGTCAGGGGTTAATTCATGTGCTAAATGTAGTGATAAAATAATAAGAGAACCCTCAAAATACTAAAAATTTTGTCCACCCAACTAAAGTGATTATTTCCTGCTCAGTAGTCCAACATAACCACTGCTTTCAGAACAATGATGAAATATAAAAATAACTATTTTCAGAGCACAACATTTCCAAAACTCTCTAGACACTGATGAATATGCATAGCATCACACAGAGTGTTCTAAGCTTCACAGCTCAGACGTTGTTTGGGAGCAAACATCTTTTAGGCATATTTTAATTTTAGATTGCAGAGAGAGGCTAGGTAGTGCTAGTGGGTTGTTTTTTTTTTTTTTCCCAGCTACAGTAAAACTTTCAACCACATAAGTGATAAACCCAAACAATACCTGCTTGTTGCCAGAATCTGATGTGCTTGATCCCAACTGTTACCAGTCTGTCAACATGGTGTGGATTACACTTTACCACAAATATCTTATCTTTATGTCCTCTGTAAGACACAAACAGGGGGAAAACCCTAGTCTTGATGAAAGCACTTCTAGAGAGTTTTATTTAGAGCATGCATTTGGTTTCACTTTCATTAAGCACATCTAATAGGACAAGTAAATTACTGCTAGAAGATGATTTAAGATACACATGGTGGGGTGTGAATTAAAATAACGAGCTTTGGCTTTTCTTTGCATATTTGAGCCCTTCTTACTCTAACATTGCTACTAGAGTCTACTAATTATGCTTCAAACAAATTAATGAAACATTTAAAATGGATCAGAATGTCTCCATAATATAAAATTAATGCTGCCACTATAGAATTTAATCCTTAGCATACAGAGATCTTGTAGAATATATTGTAAAAGGGTATTAATGAGAAACTTCAAATGTAATATTCTTGCTGTGGAAGGCATAACTTTGGGTTAAACAGAGTTTCAGCTAGAAGTGTATTCATGAGAAACTGAAGACCCTGGCTTACATTCATGGAAAGACAAAGGATGTCATATTAATTTAAGGCACTCAAGGATGCTATGCATTCAAAATCTAAGTTTATAACCCAAGAGGCAGAAGGACAAATGTAGAAATGAGGACTGACTGTAGGCTGCAGCTGTAAACTGGCATTACACTGTGCCTGGGAAATTTCTGTTTCAGAGTATAAAGTAATCACATTAAATTTAAGGATTTACTGATCTTAATGGACTATGTGATGGTCTTCTCTGATATATTAGGACCTAACGTTTATTATTAAAGGAAAAGCTATCGATAAAAAAGAACATGACTAATTGCCCTTATGAATACAGATTTTAAAATCTTAAATAAAATACTAGCAAAGAGACTCCAACAACACGTTAACAAAATAGTACACTATGACCAAATTCAAGGGTGCTTCATTATTAAGGAATCGAACAGTGCAATTCATCATATTAATATGTGAGAAAAATTATGTTATCATTTTCAATGATGCCAAAAAGGTATTTCACAAAAAATCTAATGGTCACTTATGACTTTAAAAAGTACTCAACTAACACTCAATAAAGTAGGAATTAATGGATGCTTTAGAATTTCTCTTAGACTTTTATAATTCCATGCAGTTCCTAACTCTCACTGAGAAATACAGATTCATTCAAGACCAACTAGACACAGACTGTCTCTTCAATGTCACGTGCCACTATCTTTTCTTTAAAGACAGAATGTGCTAGAACAGTAGCTTCTCCTTGGTGTGCTTGTGCATGTGTGAACTTGAAAGTCAGATTCTTCATGTTATTCCCAATAAAGTCAGGAACAAGACTGTCACCACTACCATTAACATCATACTGAACATATTATCTAATGCAATTAGACAAAGTCTAACAAATTAAAGACACAGGAGCTAGAATGGAAGAGGTAAAACTATTTCTATCTGCAAATGATATAATTCCATGTCTAAAAAATCCAAAAGAAAATAAAGTAAAAACAACTACAAATAAGATAATTTAGGAAATTTATAGTATATAAAATCAAATACAGAGTCAATAACCTTAATATATATTTACATTATCCAGTTGAAAAATACATTGGAAGAAAGGACTATATTTAAAACAACAATAAAAATATCAAGGCATACGTTTAATAAGAACTGTGCACTAACATATAAATGAGTATAACAACAAGGGGAAAAGCAACCCATATTGGTAATACATATAGAAAAACATTTCATGTTCTCGAGCTGGAAAACTCAATCATAAAGATGTTAATTCTAGCTTCGTTTATGAATTCAACCTGATTCCAAAAGATAAGAGCATTTGCTAGTCCTCTTTTCATATTCTATTGCTCTTTTCAGATAAGAGTGTCTGGTCTTTAATTTGGAGCTAGACATCCTGATTTTAAAGTTCTTATGGAAGAATAAAACAACAGTATGGCCAAGAAAACTCTGAAAAAGAAAAGCTAAATGGGAAGAGTAGCTCTCCTAGGTATTAAAATAACTTATAAAACCTCCATGATTAAAACTGTGTGGTATTGGTGCACAAGTGACTGACAAGCTAACGGTAAAATAGAAAATCTAGAAAGAGACCCAAATGAATATTAAAATGTAGCACATACTAAAGGCAGGTCTCAAATCAATGTGGGGGGGGGTGAAATGAATACTTAAAATAAATGGTGTATGTTACTAAATGCTGGCAAGGATGTGGAGTAACAGGAATTCTCAATCATTGTTGGTGGGAATGCAAAATGCTACAGTTACTTTGGAAGACATTTTGGTAGTTTCTTACAAGACGAAACATATTCTTACCATAAGATCCAGCAATCATGTCCCTTAGTATTTATCCAAAGGAGTTGGAAACTTATGTCCACACAAAAACCTGCACATGGATGCTTATGGCAGCTTTAAACATAACTGCCAAAACTTGGAAGCAACCAAATTGTTCTTCAGGTGAATGGATAAAAAAACTGTGGCACATTCAGAGAACGGAGTATTATTCATTGCTAAAAAGAAATGCTGGGCATACACACCGAGGAAACCAGAATTGAAAGAGACATGTGTACCCCAATGTTCATCGCAGCACTGTTTATAATAGCCAGGACATGGAAGCAACCTAGATGTCCATCAGCAGACAAATGGATAAGAAGGCTGTGGTACATATACACAATGGAGTATTACTCAGCCATTAAAAAGAATACATTTGAATCAGTTCTAATGAGGTGGATGAAACTGGAGCCTATTATACAGAGTGAAGTAAGCCAGAAAGAAAAACACCAATACAGTATACTAACACATATATATGGAATTTAGAAAGATGGTAACAATAACCCTGTATGTGAGACAGCAAAAGAGACACAGATGTACAGAACAGTCTTTTGGACTCTGTGGGAGAGGGAGAGGGTGGGATGATTTGGGAGAATGGCATTGAAATGTATATAATATCATATAAGAAACTAATCACCAGTCCAGGTTTGATGCAGGATACAGGATGTTTGGGCTGGTGCACTGGCATGACCCAGAGGGATGGTACGGGGAGGGAGGAGGGAGGGGGTTCAGGATGGGGAACACGTGTGGTGGATTCATGTTGATGTATGTAGGCAAAACCAATACAATATTGTAAAGTAATTAGCCTCCAATTAAAATAAATAAATTTAAATTAAAAAAATAAAATAAAAAGAAACGAGCTATCAAACCATGAAGGGACATGGGGGAACTTTAAATGGATACTACTAAGTGAAAGAAGCCAATCTGAAAAGGCTATATGTTATATGATTCCAACTAACTGATTTTCTGGAAAAGGCAAAACTAGGGAGACAGTTAAAAAAATGAATGGTTTCCAGGATAGAGAGGAGCAAGGGATGAACAGCCAGAGCACAGAGGATTTTTAGGGAAGTGAAACTATTCTGCATGATACTATAATGGCAGACACAAGTCATCACACACGTGTCAAGACTCACAGAATGTGCAACACCAAGAGTGAACCCTAATGTGGACTGTGGACTTTGGGTGACAATGATGTGTCAATGTAGCTTCATCTGTTATAACAAATGTACCACTCTGGTGCCAGGTGTGGATTTGAAGGAGGCTGGAATAGTGGACATATGGGAACTCTATTATCTGTACAATTTTTCTATTAACTTAAACCTGATTTAAGGCAATGGCACCCCACTCCAGTACTCTTGGCTGGAGAATCCCACAGGCAGAGGAGCCTGGTAGGCTGCAGTCCATGGGGTCGCTAAGAGTCATACACGACTGAGCGACTTCACTTTCACTTTCCACTTTCATGCACTGTAGAAGGAAATGGCAACCCACTCCAGTGTTCCTGCCTGGAGAATTCCAGGGACGGGGGAGCCTGGTGGGCTGCCGTCTATGGGGTCGCACAGAGTCCGACACGACTGAAGCGACTTAGCAGCAGCAGCAGCAGCAGCTTTGAAAAATAAAGTCTATATAAAAGGGAAAAGAAAAATGGTATTTGGAATACCTTGATAGCTCTAAGGAGAAAGGATAAAATTGAATCTGTGTCTTGAAATAGACAGACACTGGGATAAATTCCAAATGATTTAGAGATCTAAATGTAACGATGGAGTGATGGCAGATTAGAAGAAATCATGAGTGATTTCCTTTGAACCTGAGGACAGGGAACACTTTTCTTAGTCTCAAAATCTTGAAGCAGTCAATATTGCTAAATTTGACCACATAAAAATAAAAGCCTTTGCATGATGAAAAACATCATAGCAAACTCAAAAGACAAATGACAAACTAAGTGAAATACCTGTAAGCTAGAGACAACAGACAAATAACCCTAATATTTACAGGACTACTTCCTGTGTGAAGTGTATTTCAGAGAAACCAAGTGGTTCATGGGGGGAAACGCTTCTTTATAGAAGAATTCTAGCTAGTATGAAGAATGAATAATAGAATTAGAAAATTATCATCTTCAACCCTTAATTAAATAATCAATTTAGCCCAGAGTTGTAAACGGAGGTCCAACCATTAGATAACACATTGATAGGAAGCTTTCTAATGGGAGGATGAGGCTGATACTACTAGAAACCACAATAGAGCTGAGTATTACTAAGAGTTGGAGAACCAGACATATGGGGGCAGTGGCGTACCATGGGGTAGACTGGAATGGTGATCTGCCCTGAGAAAGATGAATTCCATCCCTGTCACTGTTTAGAATTGCCGGCTCAGGAGAATAATAAAACAGACTTACTTTTAGTTGGTTTTATTATTCTTAAAAAAATTCCTACAGATATCACAAGCACTACTGCTTGTACCTGGCAGGTACTGCTCCCACTGCCCCTGCCCTCTGGCATGCCACTGATTATGCTGCTTCTGATAGAGTCAATCATGAAGTACGGATTAGATGTGCTCATGCTCTTGACTGAAAAACTGAACTTAGGAGAAAATATCTGCAAATCATATATTTGATAAGGGACTGATATCCTTTGGAGGGAATGATGCTAAAGCTGAAACTCCAGTACTTTGGCCACCTCATGCGAAGAGTTGACTCATTGGAAAAGACTCTGATGCTGGGAAGGACTGGGGGCAGGAGGAGAAGGGGACGACAGAGGATGAGATGGCTGGATGGCATCACTGACTCGATGGACGTGAGTCTGAGTGAACTCCGGGAGTTGGTGATGGACAGGGAGGCCTGGCATGCTGCGATTCATGGGGTTGCAAAGAGTCGGACACGACTCAGCGACTGATCTGATCTGATCTGATATCCAGGATATATTTTTAGAAAAAATTACAACTTGATAATTAAAAGGCAAATAACCCAATTAAAAATGGACAAAATATCTAAATAGACATTGATACAAAGAATGTATAAATTATTAACATAAACTTTAGAGAGAAGATGCTAGAGAAAACCGAAATGAAAAGTGAGATATCACAGATATTACAAATTATATCCCCTACATATAAAAGACCATTGCTTTGCTTGTTCGTGTCTATACAATGGCAAACAATTAAACAGTTGGAAAAATCTTTTTGGAGAGCACATTTTCAGTTCAGTTCAATTGTTCAGTCATATTCAACTCTTTGTGACCCCATGCACTGAAGCATGCCAGGCTTCCCTGTCCATCACCAACTCCCAGAGCTTGCTCAAACTCAAGTCCATCGAGTCAGTGATGCCGTCCAACCATCTCATCCTCTGTTGTCCCCTTCTCCTCCTGCCTTCAATCTTTCCCAGCATCAGGGTCTTTTCCAACGAGTCAGCTCTTTGCATCAGGTGGCCAAAGTACTGGAGTTTCAGCTTCAACATCAGTCCTTCCAATGAATATTCAGGACTGATTTCCTTTAGGATGGACTGGTTTGATCTCCTTGCAGTCCAAGGGACTCTCAAGAGTCTCCTCCAACACCACAGTTCAAAAGCATCAATTCTTTGGCACTCAGCTTTCTTTATAGTCCAGTTCTCACATCCATATATGACTACTGGAAAAACCTTAGCTTTGACTAGATAGACCTTTGTCGGCAAAGTAATATCTCTGGTTTTTAATATGCTGTCTAGGTTGGTTATAGCTTTTCTTCCAAGGAGCAAGCGTCTTTTAATTTCATGGCTGCAGTCACCATCTGCAGTGATTCTGGAGCCCAAGAAAATAAAGTCTGTCACTGTTTCCATTGTTTCCCCATCTATTTGCCATGAAGTGATGAGACTGGATGCCATGCTCTTCGTTTTTTGAATGTTGAGTTTGTAGCCAGCTTTTTCACTCTCTGCTTTCACTTTCATCAAAAGGCTCTTCAGTTCCTCTTCACTTTCCGCCATAAAGGTGGTGTCATCTGCATATCTGCACATTTTAGTTTTCATCTAATTTGTTGATGTCATAAAAACCCCAGTGTTGTTTCTCTTGTGGCTAAAATTCTAAACTGACTGATGATGGCATGTCAATGTCAACACCTAAATAAAGAACACTCACTGAATTACCTCTGTCGTTTTTTTCCTTTAGACATGTGTTAAATTTGTATGGAAGTTGCCTACAACTCTGTGTGTGTGTGTGTGTATAAGAAAAACAAAACGGAAAGAGTTTCATATCCTACAACTGATGGAATAAGAATGTAGGAGAGTCAGCACTGCTGCCCTAATACAGGGCAAGTCCCTATGCCTGTGTCAAAGGTCATTTACCAGGTAGGGCCATATGCACAGGTAACCCACAACTGGAAGACTGAATATTTGATTTATGTCTCAGCCCAAGATTGAAAATAGCTTATAATACAGAATAACAAAGAATAAGCCAGGGAACAATGAGAAGAAGAAAGGGAGATGATATATTGGTGAGTGGGGAAAAAAAGCAAGTTACAGAGCAATATGTATAATATTCCATATATGAATAAAACAGATAAAAATACCCACAGAATATGTATCCAAGAATACAGGCTAAAAATGTTAGCCATAGCTATGTCTGGGTAGTAGAATTATGAATCATTTTCTTCTTGGAGATTTTCTGTGCTAACTTTTCTATAATCATGTATTATTTTGAAAACAGAAGACAATTAATAAATGTTATTTTAAAAAAGAGATCCACATCTTAAAAAAAGGAAAGGTGTCACTTTCATATTCAGGAGACTTGATCACATTCACTAAATGTATGTAAGGGTAGGGACTTAAACCAGATCAAGCAGCAGAGTTAAAACAGTACTGCATACTCTGAAAGTACATTTACATCTCCACATGGCCCTGTGTTTTGTCCCTAAAAGTAAAAACACAAGTACTTTTCAATGTTGAAGTATTCTTGTTATGCACACCATGATAACTTGTACCTTTTGCCTAAGGTCCCCACTGTTTAAACTTCTGAGATGAAGTTTGTTAATAAAAGTCATTGTCCCTGGTCTTGTTACTGGTGTGATAGAAATCCAAAAAAAGGGACATGGAAGTGCCTGATCAATTGTCTTTTTGTTGTGTCCCGAGCGACACTGGTATCAGGCTATTTCATTACTGCCCATAAGAGACTGCTCTTGGTTGTTAAATGGGTTACTTGTATACCAACCTTGAAAAAGAAAAAGAGACTAAACAATTCATTTGTAATGGAGGTGACTGAAGTCATTCATGAAAATTAACAAAGATCAACAAAAAAGTGTGCAAAGAGATTGGTTCAAGTCTCATCAAAATCTGTAATAAGATCTTTATGGGCTATATCTGAACCTGCCTGATTTCTATGAGTGGATGAAAACGTAGGTTCACTTAAACACGCTGACAACTGACGGGTGGCTATTTGGAGGGGGGCAATACGTAAGCCTCAGGCAGCAGGCAGCACCACAGGTGATACCGTCTCAGCCATGAGCTATGCCCCTCCTCTCATGGGGAATCTCATATCCTGGGTCATGGGCACTACTGTGGAATATTGCCTGCCAGAACCCACAACCTGCGGGATGCAGGTCTGCTGTTGAGCCTGGCTAGGTGATGGTGGCAATGACCGAGACACAGAAGAGCAGAGTGAAGGATATCACTGAGTTAGCCATCCTCTGAGAGTAAATGAGACCCTTGGAGGAGCTACGATGACTCCCGGGAGTCAGTAAGGTCCCGTCAGTGAAGTATTACTCCTTTTTCTTTGTCACTTCTTTCATGGTTTAAACTGTGTTTAAAGTTTGTATCTTTAAGCAGTCTAATCCTCAGGCCATAAGTAGAATTTTAATTTTTTTTGTTTGGTTACTTATTTACATAAATATCTATGATTGTTTTAACATTGTATAAATATTATTTATTGCTTAAAAATCTAGTATTCAACCAAAGAACTTTAACAATCTTTGACACACCTTCCTGGAAAGAGCAGTGGATGAATGTTACATCTGTGAAATTGTTCTCTGTGGGTAATTCTGCAGGTGTCCTCTTCAAGGAATGTCACATGTGGCTTTGGAGCAATTCCAAAAATAAATGGCATTATTAACATAATGATAAGTTGCTTTGTGGTAATTAAATAGTAGTAACACTAACAAACATATCAAATATATACTTCTAAAATATTAATATTTCTTTCTTCCACTGTTTCTGGCATACAAGTAAGCCAATCAGATTTGCAGAGGGTGTTCTAGTAGGGAAATTGAGTTCCTGGGGCTTTTGAAATGTAGACATGTGCTTTACCTGAAATGAACTATGATACAAATGGTAGTTAGCAGAAATATTAAAGTAAAATATAATATATTAATCTAAGAGGAAAGCAAAGTTCTGATTAGAAGCTAAATCTGAGTATCAGCAGTGAGTGATAAAACCATGAGGAATACTAGAGAGATGAAAAGAAAAACCGCTTGGGTAGGCAGATTTATGAGCTGCCATTTGCTGCCAAGAATTCCATCTCAATAGCAGTCATCAGAAAAGCTCCCTTTTTTATCCTAAGATGGTCAGCTGGAGTCCTCAAGACTCCATCTGCTCCTCCTCTGACTCTCCAGCAATTTATAGATCTTCATTCATCAAATCAAATTGTGAAAACCCTTCTTTCCCCCTATTTAATATTGTAGAGGGAAACATCAATTTAAAAAGTGAATACTGGAGTTCAAAGCCACCAACTTAAAATGATTTTATGGTGCAAGGTAAAAAGGAAGTTGGTTTATACAGGGAAGAACCAATAGAGAGATATACGATAATATGTCTTGGACAACAAATCATCCTTAGTTGCCAACTATTTTGACCTCTGACCATGGCCAGGCAAACAGCTAAGCCCAAAGCAAGCAGGAATGGAAAGCAATGTTCAGACTTAGGGCTGATTCAGCAGGGAGGGAGGCTGGGGTGTGGGAGGACAGGTGGTCTGTAAACGGCAGTAGGTCTTGGAAAGTCTATTTATAAGACAGGGAGATTAGTGAAACAATCTGCCTGCTTTGAAAGCGAGTGGCAGATGTACACGATGGGCCTCCTTTCCCGCATGCCACAGCTTCATGACAAATGCTGCTGACTTCAGTGACATTGACGCTCCTTCACCAGATGCTAAGACAGTTGAAAAACAAGGGGCAAGGCACAGGCTGAGAAAAGTGGCTTTTCTACTGCTGGTAAAAAGCTCTGATACAGACAATGCATAGACTACTAAAAGCAAAGTGGTGGATAACTCTCTGGAAAGGATTTCAGAATTCTTCAATTCCCTGAAATAAACATCAATTCCTCTAAGTCAGGTCTGTCACCACGAAATATTACAATATGTTTTCATTTAGGTGTTAAGATATGAACTTCATCTGAGTTTGAAGATGAAATCTTACCACAGAAGGCAAACTATTAACATTTACTGAAGTGTGATCATCGGCAGGATGTTGTAAGACCCGGGCAGCTTCTTACCTGGTGGTAGCTATCTTTTCTCCCTTTTTCCAGTCCCAAAACACAATACTGTGAAAATCGTCTAAACCAACCGACACCAGACATTTTCCATCAGCTGTATGAAAACAACATAAATGTCAAATGACTCATTTCTTCAATGAAAAACCAAAACATTTTATATACTGTAAAGAGGAACAAGAAATTGACCTTAGAAGAAGAATACACTAAAGGAATCTCACTAAATGAAATGCATAAGTACTAATAGCAGAGCTTCTCAATGTATAATAAGTAGATGCTGAACTGAATTGCTGATCCAACACTCCAATCTCAGACACAGGGCTAAGGGGAGCTTCTCAAGTAAGTCCCCCAAACCTTGTCTATTTTGTGTCAGATAAAGCTCATGACATTTACTGGAAGAGTCATTTAACTTTGTGACTCTTAGTCTATTCTGAGCTCTAAAAAACTGGTTCTATTTAACCCTCCAAGATAAGAGCATTATAGAAACTAAATTTAACTTGGAAAATTCCTTCAAAAAAATGACTTTATAATTTAAAAAGTCTTAACTTCTTACTTTCCCTATTTCAAATGTAATATGTTTGCTGTAGGACATTGAGAAAATACAAAGGAGATTTAAGAATTTTCCAAATTTCTAGGCCTACATTTGATGCATATCTTATCAATAAGTTTCCCTACATAAATGTGCTTTGAAAAAACAAAACCAGGATTATAGTGAACATACTATTTTTTTCCACTTGTTATATGATGAACATTTTCTCTTGGTATTAAATATTATTTATAATACTATCAATGATTTGGACAGGCTGTTTGTCAAATAAAAAAATATATATAAGAGACATAATTGAATTTGAAATCAAAATAGTTAATTCGCTTTTTCATTTTAAGACCAAAGAAAAGGTACAGTGAATAAATCTTTCCTTTGCTGCCACCTTCACAGAGCTAGATTTACAGGAGAAACGTCTTGGGTCAGCAGCTCCTCCCCAGCTTGGAGTAGGCTGGAGATGGTGGCCAAGTTTACCAAGCCTCAGTTTAGTGGGGTGTCTTCTCTGACAACAGGGAACCATTATTAACAGGGTAAAGAAATGAGTATGTGAGTGGGCTTCTCACACAGCCCACTCGGGATTTCAACTGGTATTTTCAAAGATAGCCCTGGGGTAGATGTCAAATTAGGGTAGCCAGGAAATATAAAGGAGCCCTAGTCAAACTGGGATTTCATATAAGCAATGGATAATTTCTTAGTACAAGTATGTCCCTTACAATATTATATTGCATGAATATATTGCATGAGAATACTTATATGAAGAAATTATGCATTGCTTGTCTAAAATTCAAATTTAACTGGGTCTTCTGTATTCATATTTGCTATAGCTAGTAACCCTCCCCGAATGCTGGTTAACTCGTGTCCAACCCCTGAGTGACCTTACTTGATCCAGAGACCATCCCCCAACCAACTAGGAACAGCAGTCTGCTCCTTTTCTAGAGGAAAAAGGAAAGTAAGAAAAAGAAGAGCCTGGCTTAACAAACCAAATCACTCCCAATCCTCTACTGCTTCTAAGTATGAGGCAAGGATTTGGAAGTTACATAAACTATTTCAAGCTCCTAGACTATAGCATTAGGTGAAGACATTAACACTTTGCTAAAGGCCTAAATCACCACGAAGTGACTACTATACACACATGTGTCTTCTAAATCATAATGAATATGTCCTCATGCTTAAATGTTACCAGGATTTAAACTGTGCCTGGTCTCTTATCATGCATTTGGAACAAGGGACTGGTGATGACTTCTTGTTCAGAACAACCAACATGACTTTTCCTAGTATCTCTTGGTGTGGCCTGGCTATGTTTCTATTTTAGCATGTCTCTGTATTTGGTGATTTTGATTGAAGAGTTCTCGTTCCCTTTTTAGATTGTAAGCTCTTAAGACGTACTTATAGTACTTGCATCACATTTCCAACATGATCCTCATACTGAGATGTTTTTCAATGAATTTTGATGATACTGGTGACATTAGGAGATAAAAATGGAGTGTCTCCACGGATGGTATGGAGGGAATGTTCTGTTACATAAAATTTTAAATCAAAAACACTGCACAGATATTCAGTGTCTCCCCCCACCTTTTTTTTGCATTTGTAAGTCCTATATTTTATTTTCTTTTGTAACCTGGGTAGCTATGTTAGATGTCCTTCTTAATGCAAACGTTCACACGTTTTAAGTGATTGTCTTTTATTTATTTTTTTACATCTTTTGAAAAAGGCCTTAGAGTAAGTTTTTTTTTTGCTTTTTGTTTCTTTTTATTAGAACTTCTATGAGGCCCCATCAGCTTGTCTTCAGTTATACCACCTTTCTACCCCAATTTGTGACCTAGTAGCAATGAAGCCCCAGAACAAATCCAGAGATGCCTCAACAAACATACCTTTTCTTTTAGGATGGTGACTTTTTCTTGAATTCTGCAAGTGTGGGGGATTTCTACATATCAGACAGTTCTGAAATATAACTGTGCTCTGCTTAGTTGCTCAGTCGTGTCCGACTCTTTGCGACCCCATTGAGGAGCCCAACAGGCTCCTTTGCAACCCCAATGACGGTAGCCTGACAGGCTCCTCTGTCCATGGGGATTCTCCCGGCAAGAATATTGGAGTGGGTTGCCATGTCCTCCTCCAGGGAATTTTCCCAATCCAGGGACAGAACCCAGGTCTCCCACATTGCAGGTAGATTCTTTACTGTCTGAGTCACCAGGGAAGTGGATTTCTTCCCAGTTTTTATTTCCCCTCACAGAGGCTTGACTTTAGCTTTGAAAAATCCATTGTTCCTTGACCATTTAGCTGGAGTTTCTGACTTTCAAACATATGGAAATGTCCTTTCTAGTCACAGTATGTATTAATTATGGATATTTTGTGACATAGTCCAGAAATAATTCTGAGGCACTTAATGTCAACAGCAAAGGGCAAATTAGAAAGAGAAATATTTTATTCAGGCAATTACAAGTTGGTCCTATATTCAGGACTCATAAAAAATGCATAGGTTTTTGGCACTGAAGCACAATGAAATCAAGCAATCTCAGATGTCCCCTTGTGGATATTACTATTATGCAATGAAGGTTTTTAAAAATATGAGGATGATATTTAGGGTAGAAAATATGTATGTGGCTAAACTTTTCTCTTTCTAATCGGTTTTCCATTCATGTGGAAGCACTTTCCTGACTGCAAGCACAGAAACAAAGACCTCCATTTTCCCTGCTGCTGCTGCTGCTAAGTCGCTTCAGTCATGTCCGACTCTGTTCGACCCCATAGACAGCAGCCCACCAGGCTCCCCGTCCCTGGGATTCTCCAGGCAAGAACACTGGAGTGGGGTGCCATTTCCTTCTCCAATGCATGAAAGTGAGAAGTGAAAGTCCGACTCAGCAACCCCATGGACTGCAGCCCACCAGGCTCCTCCATCCATGGGATTTTCCAGGCAAGAGTACTGGAGTGGGGTGCCATTGCCTTCTCTGCCATTTTCCCTAGACAGTGATAATAAATCCACAAGGTTAAAGAGTTGCTCAGTTAAGTGACACAATATAAATTCATTCCTTCTTGTTGACACAATTTACAGGTATGGGTTATGTTGCTGGAAATGTTTTTGATTAAAAATGTCTTCTTTTTGTTTGCTTTGGAAGAGGGGCAAGAATAGATTAATCCAAATTCCTAGTGATAACTGCTTATCTGTTGTCTAGTTGTCATACAATGTGCCTGCTTTGTATTTCCATGAGAATTTCTATCATCAGTAGGTCTCCACAACATCCCCCCAAATGGGCCGACTTTTAAGAGATAGGTGGGTGTGGGGGTACACTGAGGCACACAGATAGGCCCCTGGCTAGATAATATCCAATGTGGGTACCCTGTTTACATGGGTAAACTGGGAACTGTAAAACTTCTCTCTCATCATGTTAATTTAAACTCCTCAGTTTCCTGTAAGTACCCAAAAGGAAAGGTGTAGTTGTTCCTGCTGCAGTTCACACAAGTGTTTGGTTCGAGGCGATTCTAGCATAGGGGTCTCTTTCACCAGAGGTGAGGGGTCGTCCCATGTGGCAGCCTCTATGCACTACCGTGCCCATGACACATCTACACTGGAGAATGGGGGTGCGGGGGGCTGGAACCCTGACCATTGGCTAGAGGGAGTGAGGAAGTAAGGGATCACGCTGAGTGACTCTCCTGCTAAAAGTTCACTCCAGCCCTGGTGGGGGGCAGGGGCAGGAAGGGGCAGGAGGATGAGCAGGGAGAGTGATGGCACAGCTCCTGCCACCCAATGGCTCCAGGCCTGGAGACTTTTTTACAGGACTGAGAGCCAGGAGCCCTGGGTCCCTGCTCTGGACCTCAGCCATACCATCAGACTCTCTGGATCTTCATTACATGTAAAGCTGTGCAGGTGTCTGTTTAAGACTAAAGCTGTATCATAACACAAGGTCTGACTATGAATATAAATTAAACTGAAGAGGCTCAGCTCATACCTTCAGAAGGGCCACAGAAACCACCAAGATCAACCAACCACAGTTCATCTTTATGGAACCATACACGGTGATGGATCAAACGCAATAGACACTTCCTCAATAGTCCTTACTTGTAGAGCTTTCTCAAACTATCACCTAGCTTTTTGGGCGCCATTTATAAAATTAACATGGTATTTAAATTCTGAGACAAAAAATGTGATTTTTCACAATCAAAAATAACACATTTACTGCATAAATGGGTTCTTCCCTAGTGACTGTTATCTGGTGAATAGAGAGTGTATTGTTAAAACCGAAATATCTTTTTATGCAGAAAATATTTATCTGAGCATTTCTTAATTTGCCTAAAATAGAATTAGAAGCAGGGACAGAATCCGCTTCTCAGCCTCTTCTTAGAGTATCTGGTTTCTCTATCCTAGGCAACGATCTGAGGGGCCTGGGATAAACTACATGTATAGTAGTTTAGGGCATATGGGAAGGTGCATATGATATCCCCACAAACCTGTACTGTGTGACTGGTCGGAGAATCAAGGTGATTTTCATCCAAAGATGGTTTACATGTAAAGTTCTAGTAGCAGTAGTGAAAGGCAAGACAGAGCTCATTAAGCAAAACTTCATTCATTCACGTTTTTGGAGTAGCCCCTGTGTACACAGCACTATAACATGCTCAGTGGGGAACAGAGAGATGGGCTAGATGGGTAGTTTACATTCTGAGAGGGCCATAGGAGATGCTAACACAAATAACTACGGTACCCCATGGACTCTAACAGGTACCCTAAGAGCAATAACAACAAATGGGTTAAGCAGTGCAGAGGGACAGGGCATTTCTCCCTGGAAGGCTGGAGTATAAAACTTTCAGCTTGGTCTTAAAGGATGGTTAAACTTAAACAAGACACATGAAAATGGAACACAGGCAAAAAGAAGGGCAGGAGTACATGTAGGCTCTCCAGATAGGTAGACGTAAAGGAGCATGATTGGATTGGTGGATGAAAACACTGCAAGTGAAGACCAAGGCCAGATCATGGAAGGCCATGAAAGTTCAATAAGGGCTCAGCCTAGAGTCAGTCAGCCAGAGTCCATGGAGCGACATGTTACTGCACTTCCACAGGATTCCAGAAGGGGGCAGGATGAGCTGGAGGAAGTGGGAATGGGAAGAGACCAGCATAACCACCATGGCACAGATGAGAGGAAGTTCAGCTTGAGGGAGCAAAGTAGAGAGGGAGGCATATAAGAGAGAGACTGGAGTTGTAAAATGGAATTTAACAACCAATATTATACATATTGTACACATTTGAGTGGAGTTTATAAAAAAAGAAATTACAGAATCAGTTTTCTGTAGAAAGTTAGAAATTTTCCCTCCAGATCTAATATGTACAATTGGGACTACTAAAAATTTCTAGGTAAAATTTACACCTTTTGTGTTTTAACCCCCATTTTTCAATTCCAGCATAAAGAAATGGCTTTACTCTGAAGAAAATTTTATTCATCGGTTAGTATATTAACATCACTGTGTTCAAATTTTAAGTTAAACAGATGGAAACATCAGTTCTATTTTTTCAATATGAAATTTGACTTTCAAAACACCAGTGTTGTAAAGTGGCCTTTTGCAGAGAATTTGCAGCCCTCCCTCTAGTCCTTTATATTTTAAATCACAAGTGCTGTCTTTCCATTTATTTAAAGAGATGAAATTGATGCTCTGAGTCACTGCCAGACATTTGCAACAACAGCTTTCAGTGGCAACAGCTGCTCTGGATTTCAAATCTCTCAAGCAAATGCAGAACACAGGGTGAGCTCTGGGTAATGACTCAGGAGAGAGGAAATGAAGAGGAGGAAAGGAGATGTGGTCTACAGGCCATGTTTTTAGTGAGATATTCACATACCCGATTTCCAGTCTAAGACTGGGCAGCTGACACACAAAGGGCTCACTCCTTACAAGCAGGACTAAACCAAATAAAAGGACTCAAAAAACCCAAAGTAAATGTGGTACTGGCATACTGGTCTGCTTCCCATCAATCTGTCAGTGACTCTGGCGGCAAACGGGTGCTTACCTGAGAAATCAAGAGCACACACCCCTCTCTGATGTTGTCCTTTCAACAGTGACAAACATTTTAGAGTCTGCGTGTCCCAGACATGAATAGCTGCATCTCTTCCAACCTTAAAAGGATGAGTGTTATTAACAACTTATAAATTATAATAAAAGTGATTTTGTTCCTTAGAGTCAAGTGCTGCTCAGAAATCAAACCCCACATATGCAGAGAGCAGGAAGACCCTGGGAAATATTCTGGTCCGACTCCACTGCTTCTCAGAAGAGGAAGCTGAGGAACCAAGAGTCTAAATGTCTTGATGGCTCCTAGCAGAGCCTGACCTGGTGTATGGCTCCCAGTTAAGGGACATTTAAGACTCTAGTTTGAATGTCTTCTGGGCTTTGTTCTGTCAGTTCTATCCTTCCATTCCCTCCTTCTCAACTCTACATGATTCCACTCCTTAATCAAAAAACACAGCTGTTCGTTTTCATGACACTGTCTATCCTAAGAGCTCTTTTACTTGCCCCGATTACCTACCCATCTCAAGGAGGCCTGGCCCTACTTTTACCCCTGGGAAGTGAAAGTTTCAAGGCTTAACTCTGTCATTAAGTGGCTACTCCTCAAGGGGACACAAGCTTCTATCACACCAATTCCCAATAACAGATAGAACTGTACCACTAAATTGCTTTTCCTCACTTATAATGGTGGTGGTGGTTTAGTCGCTAAGTTGTGTCCGATTCTTGCGACCCCATGGACTATAGCCCTCCAGGTTCCTCTGTCCATGGGATTCTCCAGGCAAGAATACTGGAGTGGGTTGCCATTTCCTTCTCCAGGGGATCTTCCCAACCAAGGAATCGAACCTGGGTCCCCTGTATTGCAGGCAGATTCTTTACCGACTGAGCTACAAGGGAAGCTGCCACACTTATAATACACAGGGGAAAAAAAATTCTTGTTGGGTATGATGACTCTAAAAGGAAAAATGGGACATGAAGTCATGCATGTAACTCAGCAGAGTCCACCCAACTCTCACACTGGCCTGTGGAGGCCCAATTACCCCAGGAGAGGGTACTGGCATACTGGTCTGCTTCCCACCAATTACAGTGTAAAGTATGGTGGATCCTCAGGGGTTTAGGTAAAGAACCAATCTCTGGTTTTTCTTTCAAAGGAAGGATGTTAAATACCCATGAATCAGGAATCATCTGTTTCTAAGAAAGACAAAAAAGGGGCAGGGGGCAGGAAAGAGTGAAAAGGCAAAGCAGTGATCAATTACTTATAAAATTAATGTCAGCTAAGACAGAATAGATGATCTAATTTACAGTTGGAAGAGGAGCAAATCATGTTTAACTTAATGGCTCTTTCCTTCTGGGGGATTGTAATCCTTTTACAAATAATATAAGAGCTATGAACTCTTTCCCCACCAAATGCACATTTCTGGGGGCTGACTCTCTACATATCTCAGTTTCATCCATGGCTATGAACAGCAGGCTATAAAGCCTATTCAAAGACTTCTACCTCCTGTCAAGTCTCAGAAATAGTTTGTTGTCTCATGTTAATCTTTGAGCCTCATAAAAGTGAAAGGGAAAGGGGAAGTCAGTCAGTTGTCTCTGACTCTTTGCGACCCCATGGACTATATAGTCCATGGAATTCTCCAGGTCAGAATACTAGAGTGGGTAGCTGTCCTTCTCCGGGAGATCTTCCCAACCCAGGAATCAAACCCAGGTCTCTTCATACCAGTAGTTTTTCTTGGAATTTGCCACTCTGATGTTGAGGATCAGGTGAAGTATTTCCTACAGTTAAAAGCTCATGATAAAACCAAATAAAAATGCAACTTAAACACTGGTAGAAAAGAGCACAATACTGAAAATACTGTTGACAATACTACTGCTTTACCAGCAAGATCTGAGTTTAACAGATTCTTTGTTTGCTGAATTGAACACAGAGCTCTGTTTTGAGCAGCTTTTCACTTATAGACTCAATCCAAAGTTTAGGCATTCCAAGATGGTTCAGATAAAATTTAGTTTTTTGAAGGCTAAAATATAAAATAATGAATGAGCCCAAATTAATATAACTTTAAGTTCTATGACAATAACTATACACTAGATGTTACACTGGTATTAAAATATGGTTTATTCAGTAAACAGTTTTGAGTACCTAGGATATACTGAGTTCAGAGTAAGGAGGTAAATATAGTAAGACTTCATGGAACTTATATTATTTTAGTTTCACCTAATCCTATTCACAGATTTCATCATGTCAGAATAAGAATCCCTCAAAGGCTTCCCAAAAGTTCTGGTATGTATTGGTTGATTTTCCCACCATCATGAAATGATCCTGTATTCACTGCACCTTCAACTTCCTGTGCTGTGCTAAGTCGCTTCAGTCATGTCCGACTCTTTGCAACCCTATGGACAATAGCCTGCCAGGCTCCTCTGTCCATGGGACTCTCTAGGCAAGAAGACCGGTGTGGGTTGCCACGTCCTTCTCCAGGGGACCTTCCCAACTCAGGGATGGAACCCCAGTATGTATGGGTTGATTTTTCCCACCATTATGAAACGATGCAGCATTCACTGCACCTTCAACTTCCTACCTCAGGTTTATTTCTACCAAGTGTTTCTTGAGTTTCTTATGTGTAAACTGAGTTCGAAACTAAATCCTCTCTCTTCAGCTAAATCTGCATCTTACAGGGGAGATATATACCTGCCCAGTGGCCACGTAGTCCTTCACTGGATGAATGGTCAGGCTGAGAATGTCATCGTCGTGCCCCAGGTACAGCCTCTGCGAGTGCTGCTGCCTATTATACACAACAGCAACTGCAGCAATGTGATAGACCACTTCTCCAGCTTGTGTGTAGAACAGATTGTTTCTACAATCGTAGCCTCTGTAACTGAACCACAGGTCCCAGAAACGCACATAAGCAGTGAATGTACACAGCAGAAGTTGTGAGAAGATAAAGTCAACATGCTAACAAGCACACGGACAAGCAGAACCCCGGTGTCTCCACAGTTGCCTGTGACAGCGATCTTCAATGAGGGAATGAGGATCTCTGAAGGCAAGCGATGACTTTCAAAGGGGCAAATGGACATTGGTAATTTTAACAGAATTTGCTTCCATATCCTCGGCTACCATATGTGCTTTCTCTTAAAACTGACCAGTCTGAGAACACACCTGTGATGAGGGGTGGGTTTTCTCTTCCCACTTCCCGTTTCCTAACTGCCTTCCTCCCAGTTTAGGAAGTCAGTCCTCTCACTCATCTGGAATCTCACTATGGTGTGCTACCTTCGAATGTCGAACCTTCCAGGGACACCAAAACAATTTTTTGCTTTTAACAAAATTGAAAAGTGATTTAACTGAATTGTCAGCTGATGGATCATTAAATTACATTTTTGCGTGATAGATCAAAATCACAATCTATATTTTTGGCCTGTAACTCAAGAGGAATTTAAAGAATTGATTACCATTGCTGTGATAAAACTGCCTCTATTCTCATATACTTAAATAAGTAGATATGAGTAAGTTTTCTTAGTGCTTACATTAAAAAGTGCAAAATTGGAATAGATAAAATGCTAAACTGTATTACCATTTAGCAATAAGAAATATATATGCACATATGTCTGAATTCATTGAAAAAATTCTATCTTAATAAATATTCTTTCCAATAAAAATTTTTAATAACTGTTTATCAGAATTTATACTATCTTTATGTTGATTTGGCCAGCTATTTATTATTAATATTAATAGTTATAATGATAATTAAATCCAGAAAAAAATGTGTTAATGCTAAGAGCAGCACTGTCCAATAGAAATATTATGTAAATCACATAGGTAATTTAAAATGTTATAATTGCCACATTAGAAAATGAAAAGAAACAGATGAAATTTATCTTAAGAATATTTAACCCAATGTGTCTAAAATATTATCATGTCCACCTGTAATCAATATAAAACATTTTAATGATGTGTATACTTTTTTTACATTAAGTCTTCAAAATCTGGTGTCCATTTTCTATATACAGCACATCTTAATTCGGAGAGGTCACATTTCATGTGTTCACTGGCTACAAGTAGATACTGTATTGGAGAGCATAGAGTTAGAGAGTTATGGTCACAGGAAATTAAATTTAATTTGAACTGATAGGTATGTTTTTTCCTTGTTGAAGTTAAGACAGGGTGATCAATAAAAGACTTACCAGCATAAAAATAATACATTAGGGTAAAATTCTGTGGGAGAAGTAGAACAGAAATACGGGTTCATGTATTTTTTAAACTGATAATGATGGAAATCAAATGTCTATGGCATTTAGGTTCCATTGGAGCCATTTATAATGTGAGCCATAAATACTGTGAGTATTTATAAAATACTAGATATCATACTCTTTTTACAAGCATTTAAGCTTAGGTTGAAATAATCTTCGATGTCAACTTAAAGTGTGGAAAGTTGCACATGATTTTCAAAATTCAAAATTATTAAATAATTTAGGATCAAAAGTGTTTCAGAGAAAGGTTGTCCTGGGAAAGCCAAGCTGAATGAAGGAAGCAGGAGTTATGGAATGAAGGAAGCAGAGATGGAGAGAACGAAATGAAATAACAAGGAGTGACAGTAACACATGTATCACGAAAGGACATGAAGCATGAAAAATCTAGACACGCACACTGAGATGGACACAGAACACTGAGAAAACTGGACGGGGAGTCATGGTTAAAATGTTAAGCACAAGTAAGCGCAAGGTGGAGGGGAGAGCCGGCCTGAAGAGGGCAGCACTGAGAAGGATGACAAGCTGATAGGGATGGTGACAGTCACCCACCCGTGTATGAACTGCAGTTTCAGGCTGTCCTCAGGAGCCTTTTCTCGTTTGAGGAAGGGCACTGCGTGGTTTTTCTCTTTACTTTGTTGCTTTAGCTGAGGTAGATCTTCTTTGTAAACCTTCATGGGTAACAGAAGCACTTAGTGAGAGACTCTTCAGGTTTCAAATACATAAATATCTTGGCATTCTCAGGAAATCTTTAATTGCAGGAAATCAAGTTTTTGAAAACATTAGAAATTAAAAGTGGTCACAAGAGAAAAAGAAGGGCATTATATAATGGTAAAGGGGCCAACTTATTGAGAAGATTTAACAATGGTAAATATTTATGCAACTGACACCATCTAACTCTGCAAAGCATATATTAACAACTAAAAGAAGAAATAAATATCAATACAATAATAGTTGGGAACCGTAAAATCCCACTCTCAACAACCGGATTGAATATCCAGAGAATCAATAATGAAACAGATTTGAACAATACCACAGGCTAAAAGAAGAGATACTTTCAAACTCTGGTGCTGGAGAAGACTCTTGAGAGTCCCTTGGACAGCAAGGAGATCAAACAACTCAATCTTAAAGGAAATCAACCCTGAATATTCATTGGAAGGACTGATGCTGAAGCTGAAGCATCAAAACTTTGGCCACCTGATGTGAAGAGCCAACTCACTAGAAAAGACCCTGATGCTGAGAAAGACTGAAGGCAGAAGGAGAAGAGGATGACAGAAGATGAGATGGTTAAATGGCATCACTGATGCAATGTACATGAACTTAGGCAAACTCTGGGAGATGGTGGGGACAGGGAGGCCTGGCGCGCTGCAGTCTGTGGGGTTGCAAAGAGTCGGACGTGACTTGGCAACTAAACAACAGACCAAATATTCTAACAAATATGAAACATCTCACTTATCAGCAGCAAAATACACGTTCTTCTCAAGTGCACAAGGAACATTTTCTAGGACAGATAATGTTAGACCACAAAACAAGGCTCAATAAATTTAAAAAGACTGAAATTATATCAAGTATCTTTTTCTGACCACTATTGTATGAAACCAGAAATAAGTATGGACCTAAAAGAAGCAGAAGATATTAAGAAGAGGTGGCAAGAATACAAAGAAGAACTATACAAAAAAGATCTTAATAAGCCAGATAACCACGATGGTGTGATTACTCACCTAGAGCTAGACATCCTGGAGTGTGAAGTCAAGTGAGCCTTAGGAAGCATCACTACAAACAAAGCTAGTGGAGGTGATGGCATTCCAGCTGAGCTATATCAAATCCTAAAAGATGATGCTGTGGAAGTGCCGCACTCAATATACCAGCAAATTTGGAAAACTCAGCAGTGAACTGGATAAGGTCCGTTTTCATTCCAATCCCAAAGAAAGGCAATGCCAAAGAATGTTCAAACTATTTCACAATTGCACTCATCTCACACACTAGCAAAGTAATGCTCAAAATTCTCCAAGCTAGGCTTCAACAGTACATGAACTGAGAATTTCCAGATGCTCAAGTTGGACTTAGAAAAGGCAGAGGAACCAGAAATCAAATTGCCAACATCCGTTGGATCATAGAAAAAGCAAGAGAGTTCCAGAAAAACACATACTTCTGCTTTACTGACTATGCTAAAGCCTTTGACTGTGTGGATCACAACAAATTGTAGAAAATTCTTAAAGAGATGGGAATACCAGACCACTGACCTGCCTCTTGAGAAATCTGTATGCGGGTCAAGAAGCAACAGTTAGAACTGGACATGGAACAACAGACTGGTTCTAAATTGGGAAAGGAGTATGTGAAGGCTGTATATTGTCACCCTGCTTATTTAACTTATATGCAGAGTACATTATGCGAAATGCTGGGCTGGTTGAAGCACAAGCTGGAATCAAGATTGCTGGGAGAAATATCAATAATCTCAGATAGGCAGATGACACCACCCTTATGGCAGAAAGTAAAGAGGAAGTAAAGAACCTCTTGATGAAAGTGAAAGAGGAGATTGAAAAAGCTGGCTTAAGACTCAACATTCAAAAAACTAAGATCACAGCATCCGGTCCCATCACTTCATGGCAAATAGATGGGGAAACAATGGAAACAGTGACAGACTTTATTTTCTGGGCTTCAAAATCACTGTAGATGGTGACTGCAGCCATGAAATTAAAAGACGCTTGCTCCTTGGAAGAAAAGCTATGGCCAACCTAGACAGCATATTAAACAAGCAGAGACATTACTCTGTTGACAGAAGTCCATCTAGTCAAAGCTATGGTTTCTGCAGTAGTCCATGTATGGACGTGAGAGTTGAACCATAAAGAAAGCTGAGCACAGAAGAATTGATGCTTTTGAACTGTGGTGTTGGAGAAGACTCTTGAGAGTCCTTTGGGTTGCAAGGAAATCAAACCAGTCAATCCTAAAGGAAATCAATCCTGAATATTCACTGGAAGGACTTATGCTGAAGTTGGAGCTCCAATACTTTGGCCACCTGATGTGAAGAACTGACTTATCGGAAAAGACCCTGATGCTGGGAAAGATTGAAGGCAGGAGGAGAAGGGGACGACAGAGGATGAGATGGTTGGATGGTATCACTGACTTGATGGACATGAGTTTGAATAAGCTCTGGGAGTAGGTGATGGACAGGGAAGTCTGGTGTGCTGCAGTCCATGGGGTCGAAAGAGTCAGGCACAACTAAACTACTGAACTGAACTGAGAAATAAGTAACAGGAAGAAAGCTGAGAAAGTCACAAATAAGTAGGAATTAACACACTTCTGAACAACTAATGGATCAAAGAAGAAATTAAAAAGGAAATTTTTAAAAATCTGATAGAAATGCAAATGGAAACACAACATACCAGAACTTATAGGATACAGCAAAAGCATATCTAAGGGGAACATTTGTAGCTAATAAACATATCCATTAAGAAAAAAGATACATTTCAGATAAAGAACTTAGTATTATACATCAAGGAGCTAGAAAAAAGTTTGGACTTAGTTTGGACACGAAGTCCAATGTTAGAAGAAAGGAAATAAAAGAGATTAGCACAGAAATAAATGAAATAGAGAATAGGAAAACTGTAGAAAAGATTAATAAAACTAAGAGTAGGTTCTTTGAAAAGACAAATGAAATTGAGAACATAAGACTGAATTTTACTTCTTCTAGTTAGAACTGGACATGGAACAACAGAATGATTCCAAATAGGAAAAGGAGTACGTCAAAGCTGTATATTGTCACCCTGCTTATTTAACTTCTATGCAGAGTACATCATGAGAAATGCTGGGCTGGATGAAGCACAAGCTGGAATCAAGATTGCTAAGAGAAATATCAATAACCTCAGATATGCCAATGACACCACCCTTATGGCAGAAAGTGAAGAAGAACTAAAGAGCCTCTTGATGAAAGTGAAAGAGGAGACTGAAAAAGTTGGCTTAAAGCTCAACATTCAGAAAACTAAGATCATGGCATCTGGTCCCACCACTTCATGGCAAATAGATGGGGAAACAGTGGAAACAGTGGCTGATTTTAATTTTGGGGGCTCCAAAATCACTGCAGATGGTGACTGCAGCCATGAAATTAAAAGACTTGCTTGCCCCTTGGAAGGAAAGTTATGACCAACCTAGACAGCATATTAAAAAGCAGAGACATTATTTTATCAGCAAAGGTCCGTCTAGTCAAGGCTATGGTTTTTCCAGTAGTCATGTATAGATGTGAGAGTTGGACTATAAAGAAAACTGAGCACAGAAGAATTGATGCTTTTGAACTGTGGTGCTGAAGAAGAATCTTGAGAGTCCCTTGGACTACAAGGAGATCCAATCAGTCCATTTTGAAGGAGATCAGTCCTGGGTGCTCATTGGAAGGACTGATGTTGAAACTGAAACTCCAATACTTTGGCCACCTGATGCAAAGAGCTGACTCAGTTGAAAAGATCCCGATGCTGGGAAAGATTGAGGGCAGGAGGAGAAGGGGACGATAGAGGATGAGATGGTTGGATGGCATCACTGACTCGATGGACATGAGTTTGGGTAAACTCTGGGAGTTGGTGATGGACAGGGAGGCCTGGTATGCTGCAGTTCATGGGGTCGCAAAGAGTTGGACATGACTGAGCTACTGAACTGAATGAACAAAGCTAAGCTGAAGTATCTTTTAAATCACTGGGATTTAAAAGAATTTTTTTGAAAAATTCTGCTATTATGTTTCTTAATTTATATCCAGATAATATAGTTACTTCAGATAAATAGGAAAGGAAATTATTAAATAAAATTATCAATAAAATATAATTTAAATATTTTGTTATAATTTCTTCTAGGCAGGAAATCTCTTGATTATTCAGACATGTAAAATGTGGCCTTGCAAATCATGGTGATCACTCTTGGGAATTATCCTTCTTTCATGACCCCATGAACCTTCCAGATCAGACTTGGATATAGAGTAAAGCTCTTGGACTAATCTAGGACCTAAAATATGCTGTTGACTGGGATAACATTCCCTATAATTTAAATGTGGATAAAAATCCATCTTTTTTCTACAATGTACTTATGCCCTACTATCAAGAGATAAAAATTTGATATATTTAAATGAAATTTAATTCAATCAAACTACAGTACAAAAAATCATGAAAATATTATAATAAAGCTCTTATTTAGGGTTTGACCAAAAATTGTTCTGAAAAAAAGGAAGTCAAGAGATATCTCACTTCTGCCTTGTGTATTACAGATGCAATGAACAAAGCTTTTAAAGTCTAATGATAATTATTCATCTGAATTCAGATGCTTTCATCAGCTTATCAACTACTTTAGAGAACTGAATTCTAGTCTCGGCGTTGCTACTGCTTATTTGAACAAGTCTCATAACTTCTGTGGGCCTCAAAGTCCCATCTGTAGAACAGACATCCAGCTCAGGAATAACTCAGGAATCAAATTCAGACAACATGAATAAAATAACACAGGTGAAAACTTTAGAAAGTAAGATGTCAGGGAGAATATATAAATCTTAGGCATGAATTTCAATCAAGTCATTCCTTTTCATTCTTTTATGAGTACCATTTTATTAAATATAAACATCTCAACTAAAAAAATTGCTTTTGTCTTTCTTTTTTCTTTAAATTGTATGTTCATTTTGCTTTCCCCTTTCATTGTTCATTCCATTTCACCTTGATATTAGGGTATAATATTGTTTAATATTTTCATATTTCCATATTAATCATTTCCTTTAAAATCTTTATCTATAGCATAATATATTGCATCAATACACAGTCAAACTGATTTATTCTTGAAGTTGACCCAAGACATCAGTTGGACTCAGTTCAGTTCAGTTGCTCAGTCGTGTCTGATTCTTTGCGACCCCATGAATTGCAGCATGCCAGGCCTCTCTGTCCATCACTAACTCCCAGAGTTCACCCAGACTCACGTCCATCGATTGGACTACTTTTGTACTAATCTAATTTTTCAAACATTGAAAGCAGTGAGTGACAATTACGGGCTGGAAAAAAAGGCATCATCTGAAGTCATACATTCAGAGCTTATGTAGAGGCAAAGCTAAGTAGCACATAGAACGTGCATCTACAGAGAAGACCAGATCCACTTTTTTATTCTAACACTACAGGCAATATGGATGCGGGCAAAGTACTTAACCTTTCAGGGGTTACTGTGGGGTTGGATTTGGTGTACGTAAAGCACAGGACGTGGCCCCACAGAGATACTTGATACATGGCAGCTGTCATAGGCCTACGGTAAGTTTCCGTGGGCAACACTGACAGTTGCTATGTCTGAAATTTGAAATCTTATTCACTCTATGTTCATTTATGGAATCTGCTTCATATAGCTCTGTTAAATGACAAGGAAGAAAATAGAACCTCTAGAGTTATTACCATTAAGAAGGCGATACGTGTCCAGATTCCAGTGAAGGATTATGCATTTTAAAACACAGTTTAGCACTAAAATTAAATATCTATTTAAAAAAAATAGTACTCAATTAGTTGTAATTGTCCAACTTTTTTACCAAAGATGATTTCTGACTGGACAGATAATACACATCGTATTTGGGCTTTTACTTTAATTAAATGGATAATAGTCTCCATAAGTTAAGAGAGACACCATCACTCATTTGCAAACTACCATGCCTCCAGGGTCTCCTGTTCTATAAAGAAAATGCATGTTTTAATGATCTGCTGAGAAAAATGAAAAATCATGTAACTTACTTGCACATTTTTCTGTAATAGATATTTAAAATTTTTTAGCTGCTAGGAAAGCAGAAAACCCAAATTGTCGTGGGTTCTGGTTTAAAATTTGCTACTACCTTCTCCTTAAAATTTTTTTGCTGACATAATCAGTAAAAGCCTTATTTCAAATCTGTATTTAAAGATAAGAAGCAGGCAATTTTACTAATTCTTTTATTTTCTTTTGCCGAAGGACTAACTAATCTTAGTACAGTGTCTGATTTGAATGATATCGAGATTTGGGGTTATAAGGTATTTGTCATAAGGCTTCCTGTTTACTGACCTGGCGATCATAATTGATTTGAGTTTCTTGCTCAATATCAGAGTCCAACTCTGGCACGTCAGATAAATCCGAATCAGATTCTTCACTGTAGGAATCAGTACCACCGTCTGCAGAAATACCCCACAAGAAACAAGCAGAAATTCTGAGACTCTTAATGGCTAAAAAGTTTAAAAATATTTTCTTTCTTCTATCCTACTGAGTTCAATAAAAATACACCATACACCATAATTTTCATTTGCTGTAGATTCTTAAAACATCTTTTTTCTTTCATCTTTTGGTTAAGTTTGGCATACCTCTCACCCTCTTTTTAGGAGTATTAACAGACTAGTGTAACTCCCCCCGCCATTTCCACACTTGTATTAGATAATGGATCTTTGGGTTTTAAATCTTGCTTTGAAAGAGAGAAAAGAGGAGAGGGGAGACGGGAAGGTTTTACCACAGAGGAAGCTGGGTCAGAAGGAAATTCAACCACTTATTCAGTAAAAATCCTCTTTAGCCTGTTAACATGACCACCAGGTGCTGGTAAGTGTCATGGTCAAAACTGCTGCAGAATCCCTCCCAATAAAAACCATTCCCTCACATAGTACATGGTCATTACTACTGAAAGTACAATAAATTAAAGGACCAACATATCCATTGACCTGGAACACAGCTGATCCTGACTGTGGATCATTCTTTGATCCCTATTAGGAAGGCGACTCCTATTCCAAATGTTACTTTGTCACCTGACCCAGCAGCCCCACCATCCATCAGAATTGTCCTAAGAAGACTGAAATGTATGTGTAGTATTATTTTCAAAAGTTAATTCTTCATGTAAACTTTAGACCTTCAGCTTTCATTTAGTATAAGCAAAATTCTTTGAAGGAAATTATCTAATTGACCCATATTCGATTGACCCATATCTCAAAACGTTTTTCTGTGTTTTTTTTTTTTAATTTTTAAATTTATGGTAGGAATGAATTTTTCAAAATGGTTTAACTCTTTATCTTCAGAAGAGATGTCAGGCCATTACATGAAATTTTTATTGAAAAAAAAAAACAGATGTTGAAACATTATTACTGGTTTTACCCTGGGGTGCGGTTTCCAGCAGGCCATTGCTGACACCTTCTGGAATAAATCTCCACTGGAAAACTGAGTGGTCAGCCCCTCCTGTGCTTAATACCCACTGAAAGTCATGAGACCAGCGGACATTTGTAACATGTGCAGAATGGCCCACATACTTTCTAAATTTGGCTCCTGAAAGACATTATTGAGAAGATTAGTTATGGGAAAAAAAAGAACTTGTTGGTTAAAAAATTACATTCCTATTTAAATACACTAGAAAATATAATCTTCAGTCTTATATATAATACATAAGTGAATGTTTCAAAAGATATGTCAATCATTCTAGCATGGATTAAGCTAAGACTAGGTCTTAAAATCTGAGCTCTGTTTCTAAAGACACATCTGAACCTGTTCCAAATAACACCTACTGCTTCACTGATTCTGCAAATAAAAGCTAAAGAATAAAAATCTTACACATTCTTACTTAAGTATGAGATACAACAGGCAATCCTTTACAATTGGGAAACAGAAATAACTCTGAAGGGGGAAATGTTAAGTTATTGTTTGGGGTCATACGATGTAGAGTTGGGAGAACGAAACTTTTTTCTCTTAAATTGATTACTTTTACTCAGTGAACACCATCCCTGGGTAGTAAATGCAATAGAAAAGCTTTGTGAACTGATATTTGGCACTGAATTACTGAAGAAAAGTCTCCAGTGTACGGTCCATACACAGCAGTATAAAGGCACTCATGGAAATAAGCAAGGTCCATCTTATCATGTGGGGGCCTAGAACCCCAAAGACTGTGGGATATTTCCAGGGCCCACAAGCACCCCATCCCTTCTTCAGAAACACTTCTAGCTATCACAGTCCCTCTAAGTGGCATCTCTTTAATGGGGGAAAAGCCACCTGTTTAACTATCACGTGCTTAAAATTTAAATACACACTGGGGAGATAGTGATTTAAATTTATAGGAAGCCAAAAATGGCTGCTACATGTTATTTTCCTGAGAGCATGTTCTGACCAGGTGGGGTTTTAAAAGACAAAGGGGGATGCTGCCACAGAAGGGGAAAGGAAGGACTTGAGTCTCAAAAGCAACCTTGCCCATTACAAGGAGTTTCCTAAATCAGTTTAAAGAGATTAGACTGTTAATAAAGTCAAACAGATTCCAACTCTGATCTGGAGATGCCGGTTGATGATAATTCAATAATTATAAAGTAAACACTTTCTCTCCACATCTCAGTAGACCTTGCTGGGCTATCCCTTGCGGCCTTGACCTTTACATCTTCCTTAGACAGGATTTAACCCATCTCTTTGGAGCTGTTTTAAAAATGCCCACAATTCTAAAAACATCAAACTCATAGAAAAACATGGTAGATTTGTAGTTATGAGGAGGTAGGGGGTTGGGGAGATGGTGAGATGTTGGCCAAAGATATACTTTCAGTATGAGATGAATAACTTCTGGGGAGCTATTATACAGCATGGTGACTGTATTTAATAATACTGTCTTATATATTTGACAGTGGCTAAGAGAGCAGGCCTTAAATGTTCTCAGCATGTGTGTGTAAATGACTGAGGTCATGGATATGTTAACTCACCTTAAAGTAGTGATCATTTCACAACATTTACATACATGAAATCACCATGTTGTACACTTTAAACATATACAATGTTATTTGTCAATTTTATCTGAATAAAGCTGGAAAAATATGTCCACAAATTATTTGATACAAATCAAAACAAATAGACTGTCAAAAGTAAAGGTGTGTGACATCCAAGAGGAGGTTATAAAAGACACTACGGATGCATCCTTGCTCTTTCCTGGATCTCTAGATACCATGTGATGAGGACAGCCAAGCAGCTCAGGGAGAGGCTCACATGGCAAGGAACTGAGGCCTTCTGCCAAGAGCCAGATGAGGGAACATCTTGGAAGAGGATCTTTGGCCTCAGTCTAGTCTTCAGATGACTGTAGCCTCATGAGAGACCTGGAACTAGAATCATCCAGCTAAGCTGCTCCTGAATCCCTGACTCCCCAAAACTGTGAGATAATAAATGATTATTGATTTAAGCTGCTAAATTTGGGAGGGGGATAATTTGTTATACAGCCATAGCTAGCTCATACACCCTTGGTAGGCTAGAACTAGAACTTTCAAACATTAGTGTCATCAAATTTGTTGTTTAGTTGCTAAATAGTGTCTGACTCTTTTGTGAGCCCATGGACTGTAGCCTGAGGGGCTCCTCTGTCCATGGAATTTCCCAGGCAAGAATACTGCAGTGGCTTGCCATTTCCTACTCCAGGGTATCTTCCTGACCCAAGTATCGAACCTGTGTCTCCTGTACTGGCAGCCAGGTTCTTTACCACTGAGCCACCAGGGAAGGCACCAGTGTCATCAATATTCAGGCCTTATTTCTCTGATCTTCCTTCCTGTCCTCTTTCTCCCTCGCTTACTTGGCTCTAGTCTCGCTAGCCTCTCTGCATGCCAGGCCCTCTTCTGCCTCTGTCTTTTGCGCTTGTGTTCAGTCTGGAATGCTCTTTCCCTGCATCTCTGAATGGCTGGCTCCCTCCCCTCTTTCAGGTTTCTAGTCATATGAACCTGTATCAGTGAGCCCTGCTTTGGCCACTCCTGCTTAAAATAGCAACAACCTACTGCCCCCGTGAGCACTACTCCCACTCTGTGCCTTATTTTTCATCACAGCACTTCTCACCAACAGATGTGTTTTTATTATTTTGTTTATTGACTATGTCTCCTCAGTAGGACAAGAGCTCCAGGGATTTCTGCTGGACCTATCTCCAGCCTCTAGAATAGCATTTAAATATTTATTGCATACATGAAGGTCACATCCATCCGTTCCAAGGTTTTCCTTAAGACACTGAGTGGCTGTACAAAACCTCCTGGACCCTAAGGAAGGCTCATCCCTCAGCTCTCATCTCCTCTCTATTGATTCTTTCTCCTTGGCTTTAAACATGGTTGATAATCCCTTGACTGCCAAACATTCAGTTCCAGCCCTGACTGAACTCTCTCCAGAGTGTTGACGGCTTGTGTGCAATGCCCACTTGGATGTCTAATAGTTGCTTCAAACTTATCATGGACAAACCAGGAGCTTACCCTTCCCTTCCTACTCTGTTACCACCATAACACGCATACACACACACACACACACACACTTTTACTTTCATTTTCCCGTCTCTGTAGATGGCACTAGCATTCAGCCCATTGATCAAACCTAAAATTTAGGAGTCATCCTCAATCCCTCTCTTTCCTTCTATTCCCACTCCCAATCCACGAGTGTGGTCTTCAGGTCTAACTTTACATTGTTTTCTAGGCTCAACCACCTCTCTTCACATCCGTTCCTGACATCTTTGTCCAAGTTACATCCTCTATCACTCAGGCTCTTGTGATAATCTCTACTTGAAGCCTCCTCTTCACTATTCCACTCCACACAATATCAAAGTGGTATTTTAAAAACATAAATTGGTCATGTCACTCTTCCACTTAAAATCTCAATAGTTTTCCATTGCACTTAGAATAAGACCCACATTTCTAACGGTTGCTTTAAGGCCCTTCATGCCTGGCCCCACTGCCCTTCCAGCCTCGCACTGCACAACTCTCCCATCGTTGGTCAAGCTCTAGTCATGCTGATCTTTCTCTTCTTGCATCAAGCTCATCTAAGCTCTACTGAAGGTCAGAACTTTTCCTTCCAAGGTCTACTGTTTCTGCAACTCAAGTCTTACAGTATCCAGGAGACCTGGCATAGGAGGTGATTGTTCCAGGACTCTGGTGTGTGTGTGTGTTAATCTGAAGGATTAACAGAAGGGTAGCACACAAATGAAACATGGAGATCCTCAGCCTTGAGCCTGCCCTTGCAGGGGTAGATGCCAAGGGTGTTAAGATATGACAAATGTCAATAAGCAAGGCTTTGGATTTTATCTCATGTCAGTGTCTGGGGGTTGATGGTCAAACAGGATGTTGTCTACATCAGGGGTCCCCACCCCCAGGCCACTGGGCTCATACCAGTTCACGGCCTGTTAGGAACCAGGCTGCACAGCAGGAGGTAAGCAGCGGGCAAAACTGAAACTACTTCCCCCCTACCACAGTCCTTGGAAAAATGGTCTTCCACAAAACCAGTCCCTGGTGCCAAAAAGGTTGGGGACTGCTGGTCTAAATGACATCATGGAAAATTATCAGTAACGACCCTAATTATATTAAGATTTAATAACTGTCAAAATGAGGAAAACAAATTGGTTCTGCTATATAACAATAATACAGTGAAAGTGTGAAAGCGAAAGTCGCTCAGTCGTGTCCCACTCTTTGCAACCCCATGGACAATACAGTCCATGGAATTCTGGAATACTGGAGTGGGTAGCTTTCCCTTCTCCAGATCCTCCCAACCCAGGGATTCAACCCAGGTCTCCTGCATTGCAAGTGGATTCTTAACCAGCTGAGCCACCAGGGAAATCCAAGAATACTGGAGTGGGTAGCCTGCCCCTTCTTCAGTGGAGACCCAGGAATCGAACCGGGGTCTCCTGCATTGCAGGTGGATTCTTTACCAACTAAGTTATCAGCAAAGCCAACAATAATACAAATTGTAGTCATTTTCATTAGCCATAGAACATTTATGTCTAATTATTATGAGAGAGAATACTATGCTCATATAATTGTAAATGTCAATTAACTTGATTGTGAGTTTTATTTAATCACAATGGAAAATTATAATGTTTGCTCAGTCTCCATACTCTCTCACAGTCATCAGCCCCTACTCTTATTTGCCTGTTCACAGGTTCAAAAGTTGGGGGAATACTTGTCACTGGTACCTTGGTTAAAGGAAGACAGCTGTACCAACTATCACCATTCTCATCAGAAACACTGTTATAAACTACTCGGTTGGAAGTTTTGGCACAAGAAGTCCATGAGAGGCCTAAATGACTTGAGGCAAAATTACAAGATGTATAAACTCTGTATCAGGAAAAGTAGAACAAGTCAATTTGCCATGAGGACACGGATACTTCTGCAGATTGTGGGTGGGTTTTATTACTCTCACCTACTGTCACTCTGGCTGTCAGCCTCTCCTTGTTCATTCAGATGTCTTCTCTCTGCAGATTGTGGGTGGGTTTTATTACTCTCACCTACTGTCACTCTGGCTGTCAACCTCTCCTTGTTCATTCAGATGTCTTCTGGCCCCCTTCATCCTCAGGGTGGTTTTATAATAAGAATATCTCATTTTGACAAGTAGCAGTACTCACCATACCTCCCACCTCACCCCTTCCCTTCCTAATAAGCAAACCCAAAGTCTACATTTCCATTGCTATTTGCTAAACCCAATCCACCCTACAAGGCTCAGTGATACATAAAAAATATCAACTCTCACTGGATTGTCAAGTCCTGATACTTGAGGCCAACAGTATTGTTTCTGACCCTCAAGATGTTTCTTCTGAATGCTGATATTCCAGATACCTTCTGGTTAGTTAACTTCTGCAAGTACGTTACTCAATCTAACAAGACATGCCCTATTACTCAAAAGACCCGTTAGGGTGAGAGAGAACAGTTTGAATTAGGCATGTTGAGGTAATGCTGTGCCTTGAGCATTTAATTTTAAAAAATTTTTTGTATCAAACAGACCTAAATTCTACTTTCTTCATTTCTTTAAAAAAATTGTTTTTAATTGAAGGATAATTGATTTACAGAATTTTGTTGTTTTCTATCAAACCTCAACATGAATCAGCCATCAGTTCAGTTCAGTTCAGTTCAGTCGCTCAGTCGTGTCTGACTCTTTGCGACCCCATGAATTGCAGCACGCCAGGCCTCCCTGTCCATCACAAACTCCCGGAGTTTACTCAGACTCACGTCCATCGAGTCGGTGATGCCACCCAGCCATCTCATCCTCTGTCGTCCCCTTCTCCTCCTGCCCCCATTCCCTCCCAGCATCAGAGTCTTTTCCAAAGAGTCAACTCTTCACATGAGGTGGCCAAAGTACTGGAGTTTCAGCTTCAGCATCATTCCTTCCAAAGAAATCCCAGGGCTGATCTCCTTCAGAATGGACTGGTTGGATCTCCTTGCAGTCCAAGGGACTCTCAAGAGTCTTCTCCAACACCACAGTTCAAAAGCATCAATACCAACTCTCACATCCATACATGACCACTGGAAAAACCATAGCCTTGACTAGACGGACCTTTGTTGGCAAAGTAATGTCTCTGCTTTTGAATATGCTATCTAGGTTGGTCATAACTTTCCTTCCAAGGAGTAAGCGACTTTTAATTTCATGGCTGCAGTCACCATCTGCAGTGATTTTGGAGCCCAAAAAAATAAAGTCTGACACTGTTTCCACTGTTTCTCCATCTATTTGCCATGAAGTGATGGGACCAGATGCCATGATCTTCGTTTTCTGAATGTTGAGCTTTAAGCCAACTTTTTCACTCTCCACTTTCACTTTCATCAAGAGGCTTTTTAATTCCTCTTCACTTTCTGCCAAAGGTATACATATGTCCCCTCACTTTTGAACCTCCCTCCCATCCCCCCTCCACTACCACCCATCTAGGTTGATACAGAGCCCCTGTTTGAGTTTCCTGAGCCATTCAGCACATTCCCATTGGCTATCTATTTTACATATGGTAATGTAAGTTTCCATGTTACTCTTTCCATACATTTCACCCTCTCCTCCCCTTTCCCCATGTCCATAAGTCTATTCTCCATGTCTGTTTCTCCATTGCTGCCCTGTGAATGAATTCTTCAGAACCATTTTTCTAGATTCCATGTATGTGCGTTAGAATACGATATTTACCTTTCTCTTTCTGACTCACTTGACTCTGTGTAATAGGTTCTAGGTTCATCCACCTCATCAGAACTGACTCGAATGTGTCCTTTTATGGCTGAGTAATATTCCATTGTGCATATGTACCAGAACTTCTTTATCCATTCATCTGTCGATGGACATCTAGGTTGCTTCCATGTTCTAGCTATTGTAAGTAGTGCTGCAATGAACAATGGGATACATGTGTCTTTTTCAACCCTGGTTTTCTCAGGGTATATGCCTAGGAGTGGGATTGCTCGGTCATACGGTAGTTTTATTGCTAGTTTTTTAAGGAATCTCCATACTGTCTTCCATAGTGGCTGTATCAATTTACATTCCCATCAACAGTGCAAGAGCATTCCCTTTTATCCACACCCTCTCTAGCATTTAGTTTATAGACTTTTTGATGATGGACATTCTGACTGGTGTGAGGTGATATCTCATTGTGGTTTTGATTTGCATTTCTCTAATAATGAGTGATATTGAGGATCTTTTCATGTGTTTGTTAGCCATCTTTATGCCTTCTTTGGAGAACTGTCTGTTTAGGTCTTTTTCCACTTTTTGATTGGGTTGTTTGTTTTTCTGGTATTGAGTTGTATAAGCTGCTTGTATATTTTGGAAATTAATCCTTTGTCAGTTGTTTCATTTCCTATTATTTTCTCCTATTCCAAGGGTTGTCTTTTCACCTTGCTTATAGTTTCATTTGCTGTGCAAAAGCTTTTAGGTTTAATCAGGGCCCACTTGTTTACTTTCGTTTTTATTTTCATTACTCTAGGAGATGGGTCATAGAGGATCTTGCTTTGATTTATGTCATCGAGTGTTCTGCCTATGTTTTCCTCTAAGAGTTTTATAGTTTCTGGTCTTATATTTAGGTCTTTAATCCATTTTATCTTTGTGTATGGTGTTAGGAAGTGTTCTAATTTCATTCTTTTACATGCAGCTGTCCAGTTTTCCCAGCACCACTCACTGAAGAGGCTGTCTTTGCCCCACTGTATATTCTTGCTTCCTTTGTCAAAATTAAGGTACCCATAGGTGCATGGGTTTATTTCTGGGCTTTCTATCTTGTTCCATTGGTCTGTACTTCTGTTTTTGTGCCAGTACCATACTGTCTTGATGACTGTAGTTTTGTAGTATAATCTGAAGTCAGGAAGGTGATTCCTCCAGCTCCATTCATTCTTCCTTCTCAAGACTGCTTTGGCTATTCAGGGTCTTTTGTGTTTCCATATGAATTGTGAAATTTTTTGTTCTAGTTCTGTGAAAAATGCCATTGGTAATTTGATAGGGATTGCATTGAATCTGTAGATTGCATTTGGTAGTATAATCATTTTCATAATATTGATTCTTCCTACCCAGGAACATGGAATATCTCTCCATCTGTTTATGTCATCTTTGATTTCTTTTGTTAGTGTCTTATAATTTTCTCTGTACAGTTCTTTTGTCTCCTTAGGTAAGTTTATTCTTAGATATTTAATTCTTTTTGTTGCAATGGTGAATGGGATTGATTCCTTAATTTCTCTTTCTGATTTTTCATTGTTAGTATATAGAAATGAAAGTGATTTCTGTGTATTGATTTTGTATCCTGCAACTTTTCTAAATTCACTGATTAGCTCTAGTAATTTTCTGATACGATCTTTAGTGTTTTCTATGTACAGTATCATGTCATCTGCAAACAGTGAGAGATTTACTTCTTCTTTTCCGATTTGGATTCCCTTTCTTTTTCTTCTCTGATTGCTAGGACTTCCAGAATTATGTTGAATAACAGTGGTGAAATTGGACACCCTTGTCTTGTTCCTGATCTTAGGGAAGATGTTTTCAGTTTCTCACCATTGAGGACGTTTGTATATTGCCCTTACTTTGTTGACATAGGTTCCTTCTATGCCCATTTTTTGAGGAGTTTTAATCATAAATGGCTGCTGAATTTTGTCAAAGGCTTTTTCTGCATCTATTGAGATGGTGATATGGTTTTTATCTTTCAGTTTGTTAATATGGTATATCACATTGACTGATTTGCATATATTGAAGAATCCTTGCATTCCTGGGATAAACCCAACTTGATCATGGTGTATGAGCTTTTTGATGTGTTGCTGAATTCTGTTTGCTAAAATTTTGTTGAGAATTTTTGCATCTATGTTCATCAGTGATATTGGCCTGTAGTTCTGTTTTTTTGTGTGTGTCGTCTTTGTCTGATTTTGGTATCAGGGTGATGGTGACCTTGTAGAATGAGTTTGGAAGTGATCCTTCCTCTGCAATTTTTTGAGAGTTTTAGAAGGATGGGCATTTGCTCTTCTCTAAATGTTTGATAGAATTCTCCTGTGAAGCCATCTGGTCCTGGGCTTTTGCTTTTGCTGGGAGATTTTTGATCCCAGCTTTGGTCTCAGTGTTTGTAATTGGGTTGTTCATAATTTCTATTTCTTCCTGGTTCAGTCTTGGAAGATTGAACTTTTCTAAGAATCTGTCCATTTCTTCCAGATTATCCATTTTATTGACATATAGTTGTTCATAATAGTCTCTTATAATCTTTCGTATTTTTGCATTGTCTGTTGTAACCTCTCCTTTCTCATTTCTAATTTTGTTGGTTTGATTCTTCTTTTTTTCTTGATGAGTCTGGCTAAAGGTTTTTTGATTTTGTTTATCTTCTCAAAGAACCAGCTTTTAGTTTTATTAATCTTTACTATTGTTTCTTTAATTTATTCATTTATTTCTGCTCAGATCTTTATTATTTTTTTCCTTCTACTAATTCTGGGGGTTTTTTGTTCTTCTTTTTCCAGTTATTTTAGATATAAAGTTAGGCTATTTGGTGTTTTTCTTGTTTCTTGAGGTAGGATTGTATTGCTATAAACTTCTCTCTTAGGACTGCTTTTGCTGCGTCCCATAGGTTGTGAGTTTCTGTGTTTTCATTGTCATTTGTTTCTAGAAATTTTTTAATTTCCCTTTTGATTTCTTCAAGAACCTGTTGGTTATTCAGAAACATGTTGTTTAATCTCCATGTGTTTTTGTTTCTTACAGTTTTTTTCTTGTAATTGATATGTAGTCTCATAGCATTGTGGTTGCAGAAGATGCTTGATACCATTTCAATTTTCTTAAACTTACAGAGGTTTGATTTGTGACCCAAGAAGTGGTCTATCCTGGAGAATGTTCCATGTTCACTTGAGATGAAGGTGTATTCTTCTACATTTGGATGGAATGTCCTGAAGATACCAATGAGATCCATCTCACCTAATGTATCATTTAAGACTTGTGCTTCCTTATTAATTTTCTGTTTTGATGATCTGTCCATTGGTGTGAATAGGGTGTTAAAGTCTCCTACTATTACTGTGTTACTGTCAATTTCTCCTTTTATGTCTGTTAGTGTTTGTCTTATGTATTGAGGTGCTCCTATGTTGGGTGCATAGATATTTACAATTGTTGTGTCTTCCTCTTGGATTGACCCCTTGATCATTATGTAGTGTCCTTTCTTATCTCTTATAATCTTCTTTATTTTAAGGTCTATTTTGTCTGATATGAGGATTGCTACTCCAGCTTTCTTTTGCTTCCCATTTGCATGGAATATATTTTTCCATCCTCTCACTTTCAGTCTATATGTGTCTTTAGGTCTGAAGTGGGTTTCTTGTTACACAGCATATATATGGATCTTGTTTTTGTATCCATTCAGCCAGTCTGTGTCTTTTGGGTGGAGCATTTAATCCATTTACATTTAAAGTAATTATTGATATATATGTTCCTATTGCCATTTTCTTGATTGTTTGGGGTTGATTTTGTAGATCTTTTTTCTTCTCTTATATTTCTTGACTATATAAGTCCATTTAATATTTGTTGTAAAGCTGATTTGGTGGTACTGAATTCTCTTAACTTTGCTTATCTGAAAAGCTTTTGATTTCTCCATCAATTTTGAATGAGATCCTTGCCAGGTACAGTAATCTTGGTTGTAGATTTTTCCCTTTGAGTACTTTAAATATATCCTGCCATTCCCTTCTGGCCTGCAGAGTTTCTGCTGAAAGATCAGCTGTTAAGCGTATGGGGTCTCCCTTGCAAGTTTCTTGTTGCTTCTCCCTTGCTGCTTTTGATATTCTTTCATTTAGACTTTGTTATTTTGATTAGTATGTGTCTTGGTGTGTTTCTCCTTGGTTTTATCCTGTATGGGGCTCTTTGTGCCTCTTGGACTTGATTATTTCCCTTTTCTGTGTTGAGGAAATTTTCAACTATAATCTCTTCAAAAATTTTCTCATACCCTTTCTTCTTCTCTTCTTCTTCTGGGACCCCTATAATTTGAATGTTGGTGCATTTGATATTGTCCCAGAGGTCTCTGAGACTATCCTCAGTTCTTTTCAGTCTTTTTACTCTATTCTGCTCTTCAGAAGTCGTTTCCACCATTTTATCTTCCAGCTCACTGAATTCGTTCTTCTGCTTCAGATATTCTGCTATTGATTCCTTCTAGAATATTTTAAATTTCAGGAATTGTGTTGTCTCTGCGTGTTTATTCTTTAATTCTTCTAGGTCTTTGTTAATTGATTCTTGCATTTTCTCCATTTTGCTTTCAAGGTTTTTGATCATCTTTGCTATCATTATTCTGAATTCTTTTTCAGGTAGTTTGCCTATTTCCTCTTCATTTATTTGGACTTCTGTGTTTCTAGTTTGTTCCTTCATTTGTGTAGTATTTCTCTGCTTTTTCATTATTTTCTTTTTAACTTATTGAGTTTGAGGTCTCCTTTTCCCAGCCTTCAAGGCTGAATTCTTTTTTCCTTTTGGTTTCTGCCCTCTAAGGTTGGTCCAGTGGTTTGTCTAAGCTTCTTATAGGGTGGGATTTGTGCTGAGTTTTTGTTTGTTTGTTTTTCCTCTGATGAGCAAGGCTGAGTGAGGTGGTAATCCTGTCTGCTGATGATTGGGTTTGTATTTTTGTTTTGTTTGGACTTCCCTGGTGGCTCAGACAGTAAAGCAGCTGTCTACAGTGCGGGAGACCCAGGTTTGATCCCTGGGTCAGGAAGCTCCCCTGGAGAAGGAAATGGCAATCCACCCCAGTACTATTGCCTGGAAAATCCCATTGACAGAGGAGCCTGGTAAGCTACAGTCCATGGGGTTGCAAAGAGTCGGACATGACTGAGCGACTTCACTTTCTTTTCCTTTTTTCCTTTTGTTTAGATGAGGGGTCCTGCACAGGGTGTTATTGGTGGTTGGGTGATGCTGGGTCTTTGTGTGAGTTCTCACTATTTGATACTCCTTAGTGTTAGTTCTCTGGTAGTCTAGGGTCTTGGAGTCAGTGCTCCCACTCCAAAGGCTCAGAGCTTGACCTCTGGTCAGGAACAAAGATTCCACAAGTGGCTTGTTATGGCATTAAGTGAGATTAAAACAAAAATCCCAAAACAAGAAACCAAAGATGAACCCCAGACAAATGGCAGTTACAAAATCAGGCAAATAATAATTAAAATAATAGATATACACATATACATATACACCTATGAGCAAAGTCAAAACAGTCCAACAAAAATAAAGTAGACTGACCTGGCAAACAAAGGAAATAAAAAATTATATTTACCAGTTAAGAATAAAACTAACTAAAGCACAAACTGGAAAATAAAATTAAAGCAAGGTGCCAAGTGAGGAATAAAGTAATGAAAACAAAACTAACATATATGTTGAGAGGAAAGGAAAGAAAGAAAAGAAAGAAAGAAAGAAAAGATATGCAAAGTTAAATAGAGGTAGATGAAGAAGATTTACATACATTAAAGATTAACTGCAAGGGGAAAAGAACAGTAGGAAAGGCAAACAAAGGAATCAATGTAGAAAAAATATAATAGGTTTAAGAACATTAAAAATTAAAATTATAAAATAGAGAAAAGAAAAAAAAAAGGAAAACTCCACAGAACTGCAAAGGTCCAATGTAGAGGCAAAGGTTTATAACAACAATAAAAAGTGTGACTGAATATACACATATACATATACACCCATAAGCAAAATCAAAACAGTCCAACAAAAATAAAGTACAATAGATTGACCTGGCAAATTATATCTACCAGAACAAACCTAAGCAGGAGCGGTGGCTGCTCAGCGCAGGAATGGCCGAGAGGAGGTACCCCATGCCCGAGGACAGGTGCCGTAGCCGAGAGGAGATGCCCCACCTTCAAGGTCAGGAGTGGGGGCTGAGAGGAGATACTCAACATCCAAGGTAAGGAGCAATGGCTGTGCTTTGCTGGAGCAGCCGTGAAGAGATACCCCACATCCAAGGTAAGAGAAACCCAAGTAAGATGGTAGGTGGTGAGAGACGGCATCAGAGGGCAGACTGAAATGTGAAACCACAATCAGAAAACTAACCAATCTGATCACATGGTCCACAGCCTTGTCTAACTCAGTGAAATTAAGCCATGCCATGTGGGGCCACTCAAGATGGATGGGTCATGGTGGAGAGGTCTCACAGAATGTGGTCTGCTGGAGAAGGGAATGGCAAACCACTTCAGTATTCTTGCTTGAGAACCCCATGAACAGTATGAAAAGGCAAAAAGATAGGACAGAGAAAGGGGAACTCCCCGGGTCGGTAGGTGCCCAATATGATAGTGGAGATCAGTGGAGAAATAACTCCAGAAAGAATGAACGGATGGAGCCAAAGCAAAAACAACACCCACTTGTGGATGTGACTGGTGATACAAGCAAGGTCCAATGCTGTAAAGAGCAATATTGCATAGGAACCTGGCATGTTAGGTCCATGAATCAAGGCAAACTGGAAGTGGTCAAACAGGAGATGGCAAAAGTAAACATCAACATTCTAGGAATTAGCAAACTAAAATGGACTGGAATGGGTGAATTTAACTCAGATGACCATTATATCTACTACTGTGGGTAAGAATCCCTTAGAATAAATGGAGTAGCCATTATAGTCACCAGAAGAGTCTGAAATGCAGTACTTGGATGCAATCTCAAAAACAGAATGATCTCTCATTTCCAAGGCAAACCATTCAATATCATGGTAATCCAAGTCTATGCCCTGACCAGTCATGCTGAAGAAGCTGAAGTGGAATGGTTCTATGAAGACCTACAAGACCTTTTAGAACTAACACCCAAAAAAGATGTCCTTTTCATTACAGGGGACTGGAATGCAAAAGTAGGAAGCCAAGAAACACCTGGAGTAACAGGCAAATTTGGCCTTGGAGTACAGAATGAAGCAGGGCAAAGCCTAATAGAGTTTTGCCAAGAGAACACATTGATCATAGCAAACACCCTCTTCTAACAACACAAGAGAATACTCTACACATGGACATCACCAGATGGCCAACACTGAAATCAGACTGATTATATTCTTTGCAGCCAAAGATGGAGAAGCTCTATACAGTCAGCAAAAACAAGACCAGGAGCTGACTGTGGCTCAGACCATGACTCCTTATTGCCAAATTCAGACTTAAATTGAAGAAAGTGGGGAAAACCACTAGACCATTCAGGTATGACCTAAATCAAATCCCTTATGATTATACAGTAGAAATGAGAAATAGATTTAAGGGCCTAGATCTGATAGAGTGTCTGATGAACTATGGAAGAGGTTCGTGACATTGTACAGGAGACAGGAAACAAGACCATCCCCAAGAAAAAGAAATGCATAAAAGCAAAATGGCTGTCTGAGGAGGCCTTACAAATAGCTGTGAAAAGAAGAGAAATGAAAAGCAAAAGAGAAAAGAAAAGATACACCCATCTGAATGTAGAGTTCCAAAGAATAGCAAGGAGAGATAAGAAAGCCTTCCTCAGTGATCAATGCAAAGAAATAGAGGAAAATAACAGAATGCGAAAGACTAGAGATCTCTTCAAGAAAATTAGAGATATCAAGGGAACATTTCATGCAAAGATGGGCTCAATAAAGGACAGAAATGGTATGGACCTAACAGAAGCAGAAGATATTAAGAAGAGGTGGCTAAAATACACAGAAGAACTGTACAAAAAAGATCTTCATGACCCAGATAATCACGATGGTGTGATCACTCACCTAGAGCCAGACATCCTGGAATGTGAAGTCAAGTGGGTCTTAGTAAGTATCACTACAAACAAAGCTAGTGGAGGTGATGGAATTCCAGTTGAGCTCTTTCAAATCCTGAAAGATGATGCTGTGAAAGTGCCACAGTCAATATGCCAACAAATTTGGAAAACTCAGCAGTGGCCTCAGGACTGGAAAAGGTCAGTTTTCATTCCAATCCCAAAGGAAGGCAATGTCAAAGAATGCTCAAACTACCGCACAATTGCACTCATCTCACACGCTAGTAAAGTGATGCTTAAAATTCTTCAAGCCAGACTTCAGCAATACGTGAACTTCCAGATATTCAAGCTCGTTTTAGAAAAGGCAGAGGAACCAGAGATCAAATTGCCAACATCCACTGGATCATTGAAAAAGCAAGAGAGTTCCAGAAAAACATCTATTTCTGCTTTATTGACTATGCTAAAGCCTTTGACTGTGTGGATCACAATAAACTGTGGAAAATTCTGAAAGAGATGGGAATACCAGATCACCTGACCTGCCTCTTGAGAAAGCTGTATGCAAGTCAGGAAGCAACAGTGAGAAATGGACATGGAACAACAGACTGGTTCCAAATAGGAAAAGGAGTACGTCAAAGCTGTATATTGTCATCCTGCTTATTTAACTTATATGCGGAGTACCTGATGAGAAACTCTGGGCTGGAAGAAGCAGAAGCTGGAATCAAAAGACTGCCAGGGGAAATATCAATAACCTCAGATATGCAGATGATACCACCCTTATGGCAGAAAGTGAAGAGGAACTAAAAAGCCTCTTGATGAAAGTGAAAGAGGAGAGTGAAAAAGTTGGCTTAGAGCTCAACATTCAGAAAACTAAGATCATGGCATCCGGTCCCATTACTTCATGGCAAATACATAGGGAAACTGTGGAAACAGTGTCTGACTTTATTTTGGGGGGCTCCAAAATCACTGCAGATGGTGATTGCAACCATGAAATTAAAAGACTTGCTTGCTCCTTGGAAGGAAAGTTATGACCAACCTAGACAGCATATTAAAAAGCAGAGACATTACTTTGTCAACAAAGGTCCATCTAGTTAAGGCTATGGTTTTTCCAGTAGTCATGTATGCATGTGAGAGTTGGACTATAAAGAAAGGTGAGTGCTGAAGTATTGTTGCTTTTGAACTGTGGTGTTGGAGAAGACTCTTGAGAGTCCCTTGGACTGCAAGGAGATCCACCAGTCCATTCTAGAGATCAGTCCTGGGTGTTCATTGGAAGGACTGATGTTGAAGCTGAAACTCCAATACTTTGGCCACCTGATGAAAAGAGCTGACTCAACTGAAATGACCCTGATGCTGGGAAAGATTGAGGGCAGGAGGAAAAGGGGAAGACAGAGGATGAGACGGTTAGATGGCATCACCGACTCAATGGACATGAGTTTGGATAAACTCTGGGAGTTTGTGATGGACAGGGAGGCCTGGCGTGCTGCGGCTCATGGGGTCGCAAAGAGTCAGACACAACTGAGCGACTGAACTGAACTGAACAAAACTAAAGTACAAAGTGGAAAACAAGATTAAAGCAAGGTGCCAACTGGGGTATAAAGCGATGAAAATAAAATTATCAAATGTGTTGAGACTAAAGGAAAGGAAGAAAAGAAAGAAAGAATTGATATGCAAAGCTAAATAGAGGTAGATAAAGAAGATTTATATATATATTAAAGATTAACTGCAAGGGGAAAAGAACAGTAAGAAAAGCAAACTAAGGAATAAATGCAGAAAAATAATAATAGGTTTAAAAAACTAAAATTAAAAAAAAAAAGAAGAGAAACAAAGAAAACAACTCCCCAGAACTGCAAAAGCCCAATATAGAGCTAGAGGTTTATAACAACAATAAAAAATATGACTGAGGAAAAAAAAAAACAACCTTAAAAGCTAGTTAGATTTCATAGTGCCAATAAAATCAACAACTACAACAGAAGCGGGGAAAAAAAAAAAAAAAAAATCCAAAAGAATCTACAGAACAAGTCAAAACATAAGAAAATAAATGTTTTTCTTGAGTCACTGCTGTCAGAGTCCTTTCCCTTGCTGGGAGTCACAGGCCACTTCACCTCCCTAGGACGCCCTCTAACACTGTGCTGATCTCTGGACCTGCTGTGGGGGCAGCTCAGATTCTAATCTGCTCCTATTCTGTGTTCTTGCCTCCAATGTCCACAGCTATCAGAACTAGTGCATTTTGTTTTGCAGGGGCTCTCAATGAGCTTTTATATATTCCACAGACACAGTGTCTGCCTAGTTGATCGTGTGGACTTAATCTGCAGTTTGTACAGCTGGTGGGAGGATTTTGGGTCTTCTTCCTTAGTCACATTGCCCCTGGGTTACAATTGTGGTTTTATTTCCACTTCTGGATATGAGTCATCCACTGGAGTTTGCTCCTGAGGCTGCCCTGAAGGACTTGGGTTTGCCCCTGTGAGGGCCAGGTGTGGAGGTGGTACAGCTGCTTGAGTCGCAGGGGTTCTGTCTGGGGAGAGGCTAGGTGATGAGGGGAGAGAGGCTATGGTGATGGCTCCCCCCACTACTCATGACTCAGCAGCATCAACCTGCTTCCATGGCTGCTGGCTTTCCTCCACGGGCACTTCCCACCACAATCTCCTTCCTCACATTCCCTTGATCTGTCTCTCCACAGTCAACAGCAGCCCTTGCCCTGGGATTGCTCCACAATCCCTAAACTCCAGCTTCCAGCCACTATGCCATCTAGGGTATGTATGGCTGTGGCAAGGACTGTCTGATTCTCATTCCATTTAGGCTGTTTCCCTCTGAGCCTTAATGTTTCTCCTCTGACTCAGACAACTGTCCGGATGTGGGGATCAGACCCCTGCTTCAGTTCCCCCACCGGCTGAGGGCAGGTCCAGTCCTACTAACGCTCCTGTTTTCCCCCTAGTTCCTTCGTCCTACCGAGTTTCAGGTGGGTCTGTATATTCTTTTCTGCTGATCAGGTACTCCTGTCCACTCTCAGCTGGTGTTCTGCATGCAGTTCTGTGTCTGTATTCCTGACACATCCATGGGGAGAGATGTACTCCATGTCCACCTACCCCTCTGCCATCTTGTTCCTCAAGCATTTTAAACTGATGGTCATCTTGTCAAGTGGAAGTGATGGTTGCTTCTCCTATGCACTTTATGTTCAATTTTGTACCAAAATTCACTGCTTTGAAACTGCCAGTTAGCTGAAAAAACTTTCTGATTACATTTTCAGTCTCTTTCCATGCTTAATCTAAAAATCATTCAAGTGACATGCATTTTAGGCAACAGCATACGCCTACTGATTACTTTCCCAAAATCAGATTTTCAGGGTACAGGTGGGGAGTCTCAGAAAAACCTGTGTATAGGATTTGCCAAAACTTTTGAAGGGAGAAGAGGACAGGATCATTACATAATTAACTCAGCCACATTCTACAAAGCCTGAGGTGCCAGAAAAATTGAAGTGACAACAATAAAACAAAAGAACAAGATGCAACGGCAGAAAGGGTTTTGAGTCAAATTTCTCTCTCAAAAATGTCACCAGTTATCAGTCTCTCCAAAGCAAAAATAAACAAATGGGACCTAACCAAACTTACAAGTTTTGCACAACAAATAAAACCATAAACAAGATGAAAAGACAAATTTGCACACTGGGAGAAAATATTTACAAATGATGCAACCAACAAGGGCTTAAATTCCAAAATACATAAACAGGTCATAAAACTCAATGACGACAAAACAAACAACGAAAAAGGGTGGAAGATGTAAATAAACATTTTTCGAAGGAAGACATACAGGTGGCCACCAGGCACATGAAGAGATGTTCAGTTCTGCTAATTACTGCTACTGCTAAGTCGCTTCAGTCATGTCCGACTCTGTGCGACCCCATAGACGGCAGCCCACCAGGCTCCCCCGTCCCTGGGATTCTCCAGGCAAGAACACTGGAGTGGGTTGCCATTTCCTGCTCCAATGCATGAAAGTGAAAAGTGAAAGTGAAGTTGCTCAGTCGTGTCCGACTCCAGCGACCCCATGGACTGCAGCCCACCAGACTCCTCCGTCCATGGGATTTTCCAGGCAAAAGTACTGGAGTGGGCAAACTAAAACTGCAGTGAGGTACCACTTCACTAAATGGCCATCACTAAAAAGTCTACAGACAACAAATGCTGGAGAGTGTGTGGAGAAAATGAAACCCTTCTACACTGTTGGTGGGTAAGTAAGTTGGTACAACTACAATGGGAAACAGTTATGAAGGTTCCTCCAAAAACTAAAGACAGAACTACCGTATGATCCTGCAATCCCACTCCTGGACATATATTCAGACAAAACTACAATTCAAAAAGATACATGCACCCCAATGTTCATAGTAACACTATTCACAAAAACCAAGACATGGAAACAATCTAAATGTCCATCAACAGATGAATGGATACAGAAGATGGGTAATGTATACAATGGAATACTACTCAGCCATAAAAAGAATGAAATAATGCCATTTGCAGCAACATGGATGGATCTAGAGTTGACCAAACTAAGCGGGCTTAAGTCAGAAAGAGAAAAAGACCATGTGATATCACTTATATACAGAATCTAAAATATGATACAAATGAACTTATCTACCAAACAGAAGTAGACTCCTAGACATGAAGAACAGACTTGTGGTTGCCAAGTGGGAGGGGAGTTGGGGAAGGAACATATTGGGAGTTTGGGATTAGCAGATGTAAACTATAATATATAGATAGAATGGATAAACAACAAGGTCCTACTGTATAGGACAGGGAACTATATTCAATATTCCACTGATAAACCATAATGGGAAACAATTTTAAAAAGAATGTATATTTACCTATATGTATATATAGATATACATACCTATATATATAAAACAGAATCACTTTTCTGTACAGTAGAAATTAATACACTGTAAATCAACTATAATTCTATAAAAGTTTCACCAGTTAATGTTAGTCTGGTGTGCAAAATTAGTGCTATGAGAAGCAGTCCACAAAGTGTATTATCACCAGAACAATCACTTTCAGATTTTATTTTAAATATGTCTATAAGAGTAGCTTTGCTTCCTATGTATAAGCATAATTAGGTATAATGCATAAATGAATTTTAATTACAATATTTTAATGTAACATATAATTTAAATTATTATATTTACATAGATATAAGTAAAATAGAATATAACTTGTTTAAAATGTGAAACGTGAGGTTTATGGATCACAAAATGTTTAGTATCTCTGTTAACAAATGCTGACTTAAATTTGCAAAACCACATATATTTCAGAATGTAAAAAGCAGAAGATATCAAACTTTACTAAAAAGTGTTAAAGGGTAAATATATATATATAAAGATAAAATGAATAGTCTGCACTAATGGACAACAAGAAAATAAGCTTTAATTACACTATATATATATATATATCCTAGATTAAATCTTCATTCAATGAAGCATTTCTTTTGGCCTTACCTTTTTTGAGACAAGGAAATTTAAACAATTTAACCAGTCCAAAATCATCTCCAGACACCAACACTGAACTGTTGTAATTTGCATCCACTGAGTTGATGTCAGTGACATCAGTGTATTTTGGCCAAATTCCACTCACTTCTGGGCCTTTCACACATGTCCAGGAGGCCCAGGGAATCCCTTTGATTTCTTCTTTACTCGTTAAAGACTTCCCAGCTGAAAATAATCAATATACTTCAATATAATGCTACATGTAAATAAAAATCATGTTGAATTTACTTATTCATTTTTCTCAAAGAAGTCTAAAACCTTTGTTTTAAAATGTTTATAAACTAAGGAAACTATAAATTATAATCTCTTTCCCCAACTGGTGATTTTTCCCCCCAGCAGGGTTTAAAGAAAGCACATGCTCAAAACTCAAGATATGAGAAAGGAAATGATCATTGTACTGAAATCTAATGTCTCAAACTACCAAAGAAAGGCAATGCAAAAGAATGCTCAAACTACCACACAATTGCACTCATCTCACATGCTAGCAAAGTAATGCTCAAAATTCTCCAAGCCAGGCTTCAGCAATACGTGAACTGTGAACTTTCAGATGTTCAAGCTAGATTTAGAAAAGGCAGAGGAACCAGAGTTCAAATTGCCAACATCCATTGGATCATGGAAAAAGCAAGAGAGTTCCAGAAAAACATCTACTTCTGCTTTATTGACTATGCTAAAGCCTTGAACTGTGCGGATCACAACAAACTAAATTCTTAAACAGATGGGAATACCAGACCACCTGACCCGCTTCCTGATAAATCTGTATGCAGATCAAGAAGCAACAGTTAGAACTGGACATGGAACAACAGACTGGTTCCAAATAGGAAAAGGAGTACGTCAAGGTTGTATACTGTCACCCTGCTTATTTAACTTATATGCAGAGTACGTCATTAGAAATGCTGGACTGGATGAAGCACGAACTGAAATCAAGATTTCCAGGAAAAATATCAATAATCTCAGATATGCAGATGATACTACACTTATGGCAGAAAGTGAAGAAGAACTAAAGAGCCTCTTGATGAAACTGAAAGAGGAAAGTGAAAAAGCTTGGCTTAAAACTCAACATTCAGAAAACTAAGATCATGGCATCCAGTCCCATCACTTCATGGCAAATACATGGGGAAACAATGGAAACAGTGACAGACTTTATTTTGGGGGGCTCCAAAATCATTGCAGATGATGACTGCAGCCATGAAATTAAAAGACTTGCTTGCTCCTTGGAAGAAAAGCTATGACCAACCTAGACAGCATATTAAAAAGCAGAGATGGCACTTTGCCAACAAATGTCTGTCTAGTCAAAGCTAAGGTTTTTCCAGTAGTCATATATGGATGTAAGAACTGGACTATAAAGAAAGCTGAGTGCCAAAGAATTGATGCTTTTGAACTGTGGTGTTGGAGAAGACTCTTGAGAGTCCCTTGGACAGCAAGGTGATCCAATAAGTCCATTCTAAAGGAAATCAGTCCTGAATGTTCACTGGAAGGACTGATGCTGAAACTCCAAGAACTGACTCATTGGGAAAGACCCTGATGCTGGGAAAGATTGAAGGCAGGAAGACAAGGGGACGACAGAGGATGAGATGGTTGGATGGCATCACTGACTCAATGGACATGAGTTTGAGTAAGCTCCAGGAGTTGGTGATGGACAGGGAAGCCTGGTGTGCTGTAGTCCACGGGGTCACAAAGAGTCAGACACAACTGAGCAACTGAACTGAACTGATATTTACTTGACCTTAATTATTTGGATACAGATGATATTATGCTTTGTGTTATTGAAGAAATTACTATTATTAAATTATATATTATCACAGTTACCAACTTTTTCTGGTTTTTAAAAAGTTTATTCTGAACTCCTACTTTTCATAATTCCAGGAGCCAGAGAAGTGATTTTTTTAAAAAATCAGCTTCAATTATTTAATGAAAGAAATGAACGGACTTTGCTGTTTAAAGTGCTACATGATAAAAATCTACCAAATTTTGATGAAGTATAATTGGTTGGGGAAAAGACTCCTGACAATTTTGCTTGCTATATTCTTAAGTACAGGGCACAATACCCAGTTTCCACCAGCAGCTAGCAAGGGATGTCCTCTGGGAGCACACAAAGGAGGAAGCCCACAGAAAAGGAATGCTGGGAAAAATGTTTAGTGATACACTATTTAAAAATTCAAAATCAAGACAATTAAGTGTATTAACTCATACTTTCCCCTCAACAGTAACAAACATTTTCAATGAAACAATCTATGAGAATAAATGCTCTTGCACATTACTGGTGCATTGTCAGACTGGCAATTCTGGACTCTAGCATAGTATTATACCCATTTTTAAGACCATAGAATCAGAGCTGATAGTTTGAATATATTCTTGATCCAGTGTCCCTGCTTAAAGAACACAGTCCAAGGAAGTAACATGGAAGAGAAAATCCCACCTCTACAAAGATATTTGGAGTTTTACTGTGGGTGTCAGCAAAGAAACTAGAAATACGCCCAAACACTCAACAGGAGGATGAGAAAGAAAATTATGATATTTTCACTGAGTAGGGTTTGTTTATTGCAAATGACAAATGTGTGTTCCATCTTTTTTCACATAGGAAAATATATATTAAATACAGACAAGCAAAGAAAGCAGACACAAAGAAATATGCACCCAGTAATGGTAAACTGATGAATTTCCAATTAAAATAAATAAATTTAAATGAAAAAAAGTTGGCATTTTATTATATTACACCTTGCATGATGCATGTGTGCTTCAGTCACATCTGATTCTTTGTGACCCACTGGATTGTAGGCCACCAGGCTTCTCTGTCCATGGGATTCTCCAGGCAAATATACTGGAGTGGGTTGCCAGGCTCTTCTCCAGGGGATCTTCTCAACCCATACCTCTCACATTTCATGCATTGGCAGGTGGGTTCTTTACTAGTGCCACCTGGGAAGCCCATGTTATACCTTATTTCATGGTAAAACTGATTTTTCAATAAAAAATTTATGAAAAAATTATGTTAAACATTAAATTTTTAATCTTACATTACAAAAAATCATCATTCAAAAATTGAAGAGGTGGCAAGAATACACAGAAGAACTGTACAAAAAAGGTCTTCATGACCCAGATAATCACGATGGTGTGCTCACTCACCTAGAGCCAGACATCCTGGAATGTGAAGTCAAGTGGGCCTTAGGAAGCATCACTACGAACAAAACTAGTGGAGGTGATGGAATTCCAGTTGAGTTATTTCAAATTGTGAAAGATGATGCTGTGAAAGTGCTGCACTCAATATGCCAACAAATTTGGAAAACTCAGGAGTGGCCACAGGACTGGAAAAGGTCAGTTTTCATTCCAATCCCAAAGAAAAGCAATGCCAAAGAATGCTCAAACTATTTCATAATTGCACTCATCTCACACGCTAGTAAATTGATGCTTAAAATTCTCCAAGCCAGGCTTCAGCAATATGTGAACTGAGAACTTCCAAATGTTCAAGCTGGTTTTAGAAAAGGCAGAGGAACCAGAGATCAAATTGCCAACATCTGTTGGATCATCGAGAAGGCAAGAGAGTTCCAGAAAAAACATCTATTTCTGCTTTATTGACTATGCCAAAGCCTTTGACTGTGTGGATCACAATAAACTATGGAAAATTCTGAAAGAAATGGGAATACCAGACCACCTGATCTGCCTCTTGAGAAACCTGTATGCAGGTCAGGAAGCAAAGTTAGAACTGGACATGGAACAACAACTGGTTCCAAATAGGAAAAGGAGTACGTCAAGGCTGTATATTGTCACCCTGCTTATTTAACTTATATGCAGAGTACATCATGAAAACGCTTGGCTGGAAGAAGCACAGGCTGGAATCAAGATTGCCAGAAGAAATATCAATAACCTCAGATATGCAGATGACACCACCCTTATGGCAGAAAGTGAAGAGGAACTAAAAAGCCTCTTGATGAAGGTGAAAGAGGAGAGTGAAAAAGCTGGCTTATTAAGCTCAACATTCAGAAAACGAAGATCATGGCATGCAGTCCCATCACTTCATGGGAAATAGATGGGGAAACAGTGGAAACAGTGGCTGATTTTATTTTTCTGGGCTCCAAAATCACTGCAGATGGTGACTGCAGCCATGAAGTTAAAAGACGCTTATTCCTTGGAAGGAAAGTTATGACCAACCTAGATAGCATATTCAAAAGCAGAGATATTACTTTGTCAACAAAGGTCCATCTAGTCAAAGCTATAGTTTTTCCAGTGGTCATGTATGGATGTGAGAGTTGGACTGTGAAGAAAGCTGAGCACTGAAGAATTGATGCTTTTGAACTGTCATGTTGAAGAAGAATCTTGAGAGTCCCTTGGACTGCAAGGAGATCCAACCAGTCCATTCTAAAGGAGATCAGTCCTGGGTGTCCATTGGAAGGACTGATGTTGAAGCTGAAACTCCAATACTTTGGCCACCTGATGTGAAGTGCTGACTCATTTGAAAAGATGCTGGGAAAGATTGAGGGCAGGAGGAGAAGGGGACGACATAGGATGAGATGGTTGGATGGCATCACCGACTCAATGGACATGGGTTTGGGTGGACTCTGGGAGTCTGTGATGGACAGGGAGGCCAGGCGTGCTGTAGTTCATGGGGTCACAAAGAGTCGGACACGACTGAGCAACTGAATTGAAAATACATCAATTTGTATTTATGATGTTTTATTATTATAAACTAAGTGTTACTAAATGAGTATTATGTAAATAAGATGAATTTCTTATAGAAATTATAGTGGGGGCTACAAATAAAATGTGTGTTTTTTGAATCCCAATTAGCACTTTTCACCAAGTAGTCACATAATAAAGGCTTCCAATTATTAAGGACACAAAGAGAGACTAAAGTAATCACAGTAGTTTAGGATTGTGTTCCTAAAATTTTCATGTTTTTTTTGTATTTTCCTAGCAAATTTTCTTTTTCCTTATCTGTAGGCATTCTTTACATATTCTAGGTATACAGTTGACTCTTGAACAACTCTGGGGAGTCAAAAATCCATGTACAACTCAGACCATCTGCATTCCTGGTTCCACATCTGCACTGACCATCTGCATTCCTGGTTCCACATCTATGGATTCAACCAACCTCTTAGTATGTAGTACTCTAGTATTTACTACTAAAAAATATCTACAGAAGTAGACCCATGCAGTTCAAACCCATATTATTCAAAGGTCAACTGAATAGCCTTTGTCCATTATAAGTCCAAGTCTTTATGCCCAACCTATGCACTGTCTTTTCATTTTATTCATAGTCTCTTTTGTTGTGGAATAATTTTTTATTTTAATGTGTTTCAGTTTATGAATCTTTTCTTTGAGAGTTTGTGATCTGAGGGTCTTGTTTGAGAAAATACTCCTTGCCCTCAGGTCCTAAGAATATCCTCATACATTTTCTGCCATGGTTCAGAGCTATGTTTTGCATACACATTTAATGCCCTTGTGACTTACATGGCATTTTGTAGAATAGCCGTTCTCCAGCACCATCATTAGTTTGCAGGTATTTACTATCCAAAGACCAGTCAATGTGTGTGATGAAACTGAGAGACTTGTTGCATTCTCCAATTTTCTTATACCTCTGGGCAACAGCGTAGATGTCTACCGGGCCATCATTGGATCCCACTGCCAGATAAGAACCATCTGGAGAAAATTTCATTTCATGAATGACTTCTTTTCGATCTTTGATATGAACCACTTCTGTCATATCTCTGAAAGAATAAAAAAGCAAAATGATAAATAGCAAATCTAGGGATGGAACCTCAAGTCATGCTTTAAAGTTTGTGTGTCACTGAAAATTTGGTAATTAGCCATCTTCTCATACATCACTAAGCAAAGAAAGAAAAGGCTACTTACCCATTTGGTAATGAGTTATGTGTAACTGGTAATGAGAATTTAGTGTAATAAACCATGTCAACAGCATTTTTAAAGCTAGGTAGAATTTGTTATGTGAGATACAGTATCTAATTTATAGCTTCGTTTCCTTTCTATAATCACAAAGTGTGTAATCCCAAAGAATAACCAAGGTTATTTGAAGGAAATACAAGAGTGGGTCATAATTTTTGTATAGTATAAATAATATCAGATGTTAATAAATAGGAAATGTTCCATTTTATTAGTGATTATAGGGCAAAAAATCTTTTATTCCAGCTCACCTCTAAAACTCTGGTGCTATTAGAGGCGGCTTTCCTTTTCTTCCTTTTTCTCGTCTCATTAAAAGCCCATAATCTCTTACCTAAAACCCTTAGGACCAGACGAGTTTGGGAGTTGATCACTCACTGCATTTTGCAAAGGTTCACATATATTATGCAACAGCCCCATAGGAGCTAGGGCAGCGACCCCTTTTGAACACATTCATATTCTTGCAGCAAATCCCATGATATGTGATTGTTCCTACTAAGAGATTAGTAGATATGTGTGTAACTGAATCACCTTTCTGCACACCCGAGACACTGTAAGTCAACTATACTTCAACAAAATATATATATGTTGAGAAAAAAATTACACTTAAAAAAAAAAAAGGAGGCTGACAGACTGTAAACAATTTCACATCAGTTCACTGGGTCAGGCTGTGCTGCCAAATAAGTTACCAAATAACTTAAGATTTTCAGTGTTTGGATCTGGCAATTACAGAGAGGGGATTGCGAATCTACCTATTCAAAACAGCAAACGCATTTTTCCCTAAAGTCCTGGCAAACATTCTGACCTGGAGAACTAATTTTAGCAGAAGCATATCTCTAATGTCATTTTCAATACCAGTAGTACGTGCCTGACTCGGAGAACAATGAAAGATCCGTCCTTCATGCCCAGGGCCAACTGAGATCCATCGGGGCTGAAAGCAACGCTGCGAACCGCCTCCTCCATGTTACAGCGGGCAATCAAGGCATGGTCAGCCAGGCTCCACAGCCTAAGAGCAGTTCAAAGTCAAAACAAAACACTTTCTCATAGTCATCAGCCAGCCCAAGGCCAAAGGCCTGTTCATCACGGCGATAGTAACAAAAAAGGATGCAGGTGTGATGTTCATCACACCAGTCTCCTCCCTCTCGGCATGTCTGGGAAGCTGCAAAGGTGTTTGGTCTATCTTTGGGTGATTTTCTCCATTTGAGATATCCAGCAAGAAATAAAACATGAGATATTTTCAAAGATTTTGAGATTGAAAAATAAGGAAATTTTACATACTACTTCATACAAAATTTTTTTAAATTTTATTTTATTTTTAAACTTTACATAATTGTATTAGTTTTGCCAAATATCAAAATGAATCCACCACAGGTATACATGTGTTCCCCATCCTGAACCCTCCTCCCTCCTCCCTCCCTATACCATCCCTCTGGGTCGTCCCAGTGCACCAGCCCCAAGCAACTTTTCTCTTTGGAGATTAAAAACTGTTCCTGAATTATACCAATGGGTGTTAATAACACTTACAGGATAAGAGGTACTACTAGATGCTGTTATTATCAGTTGCTTTTTAAATACGGGTTTTCTTCTAGAAACCGTGTTATGTAAATATAGACTAAAACGCATATTATGTTTGTTGGTCTCCTGAGCAAGAAAAAGTATCTGAGATGGAGAAGAATAAATGGTACCCCTGCCTAGGAGGATTCCAAGTTGGCTGTACACAGTCATGTGCCGAAACTCCTCAAAAATCCCTGGCGCCCCACTGCTGACAGGGCCCCTCTTGGTCAGGGGAGGGGGAATACTTCACCGGGCCCCCTGGCTGATGAGCGGACGACTGCTGGAGAAACAGAGGTCACTTGTAAGGGCAGCTCTTAGAACACCTAAGCCAAGCACTTCAGAATGAAAGACCATGAACTAAATATCTGAGGATTCGAATAAGAGTTTCTATATGACTTGCAGTTGTGGTATGTGACCTTTTCCTGTTACCACTTTAAAGACAGTCTTCTCTTATTATGCAAACAACAATAACTGTGGCGGGGGTGGCTAGAATCTAAGCTCTTGTGATAAAGAGACAGGAGTAAGTCAAATGTGGTGTAGCTTTCCTAAGTGCATCCTGCCATCAGGAGGGACGGGGCACCTGTCTTGCCATGTAGGGCTGCCCAGTGGAGTCTGCCTATCCCTGAGGCAGCCTGAGCTATTCAGCTTAAAACTCAGGGTAGGCTTTCAATACCTTTTCCATTATTCATAGTTCATTCTGTTTTTAGCCGTGTACTATTTTAAGCAATGTAAGCTTTGCTCTACTAGCATGAAGAAACCACCACATCTCAGTAAACTGCACTATCCTTCTAAAGTCACTAAGCTAACCTTTCTCAAAGAGTTATGACTTATACCCTTGCTAAATTTCAATACTCAGAGTGTCAAATTCCATTTAATATCTTAGCCAAATTAATGGTTAAAGGGAGTAATACAAATTCTGGCAGTAAGGGCTCTTTGCAATTCTAAGATTCAACATAGTTGTTAAAATACAAAAGCTAAAAACTTTCTTGAAATCCTTTCTATCTGGATGGGTATGAATTGAGTTTCTTGGATGTTTGAGTAACTTGGTGGCATTGGTTTGGCTCAGAGTAACAGAAGGAAAAGGAAGAGAGGAAGGCAGTAAGTAATGACAAGTAAGAAGCCAAATAAACATTTATAGCACTTGGAGAAGGAAATGGCAACCCACTCCAGTGTTCTTGCCTGGAGAATCCCAGGGACGGTGGGCCCTGGTGGGCTTCCGTCTGTGGGGTCGCACAGAGTCACACACGACTGAAGCGACTTAGCAGCAGCAGCAGCACATGTAGAGATAGCTGTAATTGTTTTCACTGATTTTTAGATTGATGAGACTTTAGTGCTGGGTGCAAACTAAAAAATGGATTTATCTTTGGATTTATGCTAATGAGTATACTGACTGCATCTTGACTGGATTCACAAAAATACAGAATAAGGGTGGGGAGGGAGAGTAATGACCTTAGGTCTCCTGTTTAGCTATTCAAACTTAGAAGCAGTAATCCATCGATGAATTGATCAATCAGTCTCTTCCTCTCACTGTCACGGACTCTCTTTCTGGCCTGCTTATTGTTGAGCACATTTAAAGCTCAGTAGTAAATACAAACACGCTGGATTCAGTGTAACAGCTTTCATCTCACACTTTCAAATCATATGTCAGTCTCCCAACAGTCACAAGAGCAGTGGAAGCATAGTCATCCTGCTCATTCGATTACTGTCGAGCTCTCAAACACAAGTGATCCATAGTAAGAACCCCTGAGGCCCTAATAAAATGGGCACATTTTCTTAGGAACCAGCACTTTCCCTTGATTTGAGGACATTGCTCAAAATTCCACACGAGAATTTACAAAGAAAGAATTAATGACTCTCATGCTAAAGACGACTTTGGAAAATCAGAACTTCAGTTCTATTTGAGATCTCTAATCTCCAACTAAACGGATAAAAAGTGAGTAAGCTGTGAAACTGCTAAGCTGCCCCCAGCAGGACAGAAGATATGAGGGGGAAATATAACTTTATACAGGTGAGTGAACTCAGCTCACATCTTCAACTGAAAGAGACCTGGAGGCCAATCTAACCAGCGGGAGTGCATTTTCACTTCTAAGAACATTTTCTTGACTTTATATGGGGCCCAAGAAAGATAGCTAATGGAGGACACTTTTTTTTTTTTTTTTTTAGGCTTACTTGTTCAGTCGCGCTGTGGGGATGGAGGGAGGGATGCTGCAAACAAATAACACTGGCGTGGGCTCGCAGTGCCTCAGCCACCCTGGGTCTGCCCGCTCACGGCGCTGTAGCCTCCTGTCCACACTGCTCGGACTCTAGGTTGTTCCGCCGGGAACAATCCGAGGCTGGCCCCGGCTGCATGCACCTCCCAGGTCCAAGCCGCTCAGGTTCAGGCACTGGTAGTCCTCAGAGGCGCAGACTCAGTTGGGCCTGCGTTTGTGCTCTTCCCAGGTCCGAGCGCCAATTTGTTTCTTCCCAGGCGAGCCAATGCTGCGACATCGCCTCCCCGCCACTCGGGTTATCTGGATGTAAACCGCGCACCTTCTCAGGCAGATGTTGACCGTCCAGACCCCAAGAAGTTTTAGTTAGCAAAGAAGCCTGCTTACAATTTTATAGATAATGTCTCTCTGGGGCTGCGATTGCCCCCTTCCGGCTCTGGCTGCCTGTCACTGGAGGGGGAAGGTCTGCAGCCGGCTATCTCTGTTCAGTCCTTTGTTCCGTGCGCGGGCCTGGCGGTCTTAGGTTAGGGCTGGCTTTTCAAAAGTAGGTATCCCACAGTCTGGTTTGCTAGCCCAAATTATTTCGCTCAGATAGCGCTCAGGGTATTCAGGCCAGATTCTTACTCTCAGCGATGCAGCCCACGCCGCGCCTCCCTGCCCAGCCCCGGTAAGAAACAAAGGGAGAAAAATCAAATCAACAAAATTAGAAACGAAAATGGAGAGATCACAACAGACAACACAGAAATACAAAGGATCATAAGAGACTACTATCAACAATTATATGCCAATAAAATGGACAACGTGGAAGAAATGGACAAATTCTTAGAAAAGTACAACTTTCCAAAACTGGACCAGGAAGAAATAGAAAATCTTAACAGACCCATCACAAGCATGGAAATTGAAACTGTAATCAAAAATCTTCCAGCAAACAAAAGCCCCGGTACAGACGACTTCACAGCTGAATTCTACCAAAAATTTAGAGAAGAGCTCACACCTATCCTGCTCAAACTCTTCCAGAAAATTGCAGAGGAAGGTAAACTTCCAAACTCATTCTATGAGGCCACCATCACCCTAATACCAAAACCTGACAAAGATCCCACAAAAAAAGAAAACTACAGGCCAATATCACTGATGAACATAGATGCAAAAATCCTTAACAAAATTCTAGCAATCAGAATCCAACAACACATTAAAAAGATCATACACCATGATCAAGTGGGCTTTATCCCAGGGATGCAAGGATTCTTCAATATCCACAAATCAATCAATGTAATACACCACATTAACAAATTGAAAAATAAAAACCATATGATTATCTCAATAGATGCAGAGAAAGCCTTTGACAAAATTCAACATCCATTTATGATAAAAACTCTCAGAAAGCAGGAATAGAAGGAACATACCTCAACATAATAAAAGCTATATATGACAAACCCACTGCAAACATTATCCTCAATGGTGAAAAATTGAAAGCATTTCCTCTAAAGTCAGGAACAAGACAAGGGTGCCCACTTTCACCATTACTATTCAACATAGTTTTGGAAGTTTTGGCCACAGCAATCAGAGCAGAAAAAGAAATAAAAGGAATCAAATTGGAAAGAAGAAGTAAAACTCTCACTATTTGCAGATGACATGATCCTCTACATAGAAAACCCTAAAGAGTCCACCAGAAAATTACTAGAAATAATCAATGACTACAGTAAAGTTGCAGGATATAAAATCAACACACAGAAATCCCTGGCATTCCTATACACTAATAATGAGAAAACAGAAAGAGAAATTAAGGAAACAATTCCATTCACCATTGCAACGGAAAGAATAAAATACTTAGGAATATATCTACCTAAAGAAACTAAAGACCTATATATAGAAAAACTATAAAACACTGGTGAAAGAAATCAAAGAGGACACTAATAGATGGAGAAATATACCATGTTCATGGATTGGAAGAATCAATATAGTGAAAATGAGTATACTACCCAAAGCAATTTATAGATTCAATGCAATCCCTATCAAGCTACCAACAGTATTCTTCACAGAGCTAGAACAAATAATTTCTTTGTATGGAAATACAAAAACCTCGAATAGCCAAAAAGTAAAGAAGAATGGAACTGGAGGAATCAACCTACCTGACTTCAGGCTCTACTACAAAGCCACAGTTATCAAGACAGTATGGTACTGGCACAAAGACAGAAATATTGATCAATGGAATAAAATAGAAAGCCCAGAGATAAATCCACGCACATATGGACACCTTATCTTCGACAAAGGAGGCAAGAATATACAATGGATTAAAGACAATCTTTAACAAGTGGTGCTGGGAAATCTGGTCAACCACTTGTAAAAGAATGAAACTGGACCACTTTCTAACACCATACACAAAAATAAACTCAAAATGGATTAAAGATCTAAACGTAAGACCAGAAACTATAAAACTCCTAGAGGAGAACATAGGCAAAACACTCTCTGACATACATCACAGCAGGATCCTCTATGACCCACCTCCCAGAATATTGGAAATAAAAGCAAAATAAACAAATGGGACCTAATTAACCTTAAAAGCTTCTGCACATCAAAGGAAACTATTAGCAAGGTGAAAAGACAGCCTTCAGAATGGGAGAAAATAATAGCAAATGAAGCAACCGACAAACAACTAATCTCAAAAATATACAAGCAACTCCTACAGCTCAACTCCAGAAAAATAAACGATCCAATCAAAAAATGGGCCAAAGAACTAAATAGACATTTCTCCAAAAAGACATACAGATGGCTAACAAACACATGAAAAAGATGCTCAACATCACTCATTATCAGAGAAATGCAAATCAAAACCACTATGAGGTACCATTTCACACCAGTCAGAATGGCTGTGATCCAAAAGTCTACAAATAATAAATGCTGGAGAGGGTGTGGAGAAAAGGGAACCCTCTTACACTGTTGGTGGAATGCAAACTAGTACAGCCACTATGGAGAACAGTGTGAGATTCCTTAAAAACTGGAAATAGAACTGCCTTTATGATCCAGCAACCCCACTGCTGGGCATACACACTGAGGAAACCAGAAGGGAAAGAGACACGTGTACCCCAATGTTCATCGCAGCACTGTTTATAATAGCCAAGACATGGAAGCAACCTAGATGTCCATCAGCAGATGAATGGATAAGAAAGCTGTGGTACATATACACAATGGAGTATTACTCAGCCATTAAAAAGAATACATTTGAATCAGTTCTAATGAGGTGGATGAAACTGGAGCCTATTATACAGAGTGAAGTAAGCCAGAAGGAAAAACATAAATACAGTATACTAACGCACATATATGGAATTTAGAAAGATGGTAACAATAACCCGGTGTACGAGACAGCAAAAGAGACACTGATGTATAGAACAGTCTTATGGACTCTGTGGGAGAGGGAGAGGTGGGAAGATTTGGGAGAATGGCAATGAAACATGTAAAATGTCATGTAGGAAACGAGTTGCCAGTCCAGGTTCGATGCATGATGCTGGATGCTTGGGGCTGGTGCACTGGGACGGCCCAGAGGGATGGTATGGGGAGGGAGGAGGGAGGAGGGTTCGGGATGGGGAACACATGTATACCTGTATGGATTCATTTTGATATTTGGCAAAACTAATACAATTATGTAAAGTTTAAAAATAAAATAAAATTGGAAGAATAAAAAAAAAAAAAAAAGAAAGATAGCAACAAAAAGAGATCAAGAAGCCAACTGTTGTTAAGCAAAATGTCTCAGCATTCTGTTTGGAAACTGTGAGGTTCTACACTGGGGGTTATCCTTCTCTTAAAATAACAAGCAAGCTTGGGCAAAATCAGTCTGTCATCCCAGGGAGGTGTGTGAGGTTACGGCAACACTGCTGGGGCCTCACCTGACAGAGCGGTCGTCACTGCCCGTCACGGCCAGTGGCTTCTTGGGGTGCAGGGCCAGAGCCCAGAGCTCCCCCTCACAGTGACCCTGCAGGATCAGCATCGGTTTGTCCCGTTCTCGCACGATTACTTCAAATATCTCGCTGTCCTGGGTCCCTGCTAGGAGGCGGTCTGCTTTCCAGCACACACTCCGGATAGAGAGGCCTGACAAAGAAAATACACAAGTAAAGTAAAAGCATCCTTCCACACCATTTACAAATAAAACACCTGAAGTTAAAACCTCGTCAGCAGGAGAGCCTCTAAGGTAACATAGTCAAACAATGCCTGGGGGCGGACAACCAACCCACACAGCCCTCTGCATTATTGACCATTGCCTTCCATGTGCTGGCCCCCCACCACACCCCTTGTAATCTGTTTTGTAAAGGAAAGATTGCTCTTTCCTGTCTGACTTAGGCTAACTATGTGGTTTTACAGCACAAGTGAAGTGAGTGAGTCAAAGTGCTCAGTCATGTCCGACTCTCTGCGACCCCATGGACTACACAGTCCACGGAATTCTCCAGGCCAGAATACTGGAGTGGGTAGCCTTTCCCTTCTCCAGGGGATCTTCCCAACCCAGAGACCAAACCCAGGTCTGCCGCATTGCAAGAGGATTCTTTACCAGCTGAGCCACAAGGGAAGCCCAAGAACACTGGAGTGGATAGCCTATCCCTTCTCCAGCAGATCTTCCCAACCAGACTATCCCCTCTCCAGCAGATTTGGAGAACTGGTTCGGGAAGATCCACTAGAGAAGGGATAGGCTACCCACTCCAGTATTCTTGGGCTTCCCTTGTGGCTCAGTTGGTAAAGAATCCACTGTAATGCGGGATACCTGGGTTTGATCCCTGGGTTGGGAAGATACAGCAAAGTCTATATTAAATATGACATTAAAGTGAATATAAGAGCAGGAATTGGTCTTAATGAAAACTTAACCTCCTTTAAAATAATTTCCTTCTGACTTGCTATGGAAAAGTTAATAAGCACTTCAATCTTTAGGATGCTAGCATTGTAAGATAATTATACGTGGGTGATACTACAGAACAGTTAATTATCATATTAGGCAAGTATAGTATGTATCTGATTAGAACCCAGTCTCATTCTGCTGGATAAACAGATGCACCATGTCCCAGAAATATGCAAATGAAACTCCAATTTCAGTCTCAGAATACCATCAAACATTTGAAGATGTTATTCTTCACTGACTTAACAATTTATGGAAACTTCTCTAAAAGTGCAGTACTCCTTTTAAATCCAACCTTCCCCCTCATATCATTCCATCCTCTCTAAGTAGATTCTCAACTTGCCTGCCTGAGTTTTGATTGCGTGGATTTCTTGTGGTCTATTCTGTTCCTTACAAGGTACATTATTTATTTACTTACACAGTGAATTTTCTCATGTCTGAATTAGAAGTACATAAGCCATCCCACCTTCACAACTACTTCAAACTACTTAAGGATGTGATAACCTTTAAGATCTGAGCTGCCTCTCCAGTGGGCTTTGTGTCTTTGTTGCAGAAACTAAAAGAAGTCAGAGTACCTGGACTTCAGTCCTGCTCTATACCGACTGGCCAGACATCCCAGGGAGACTCTCCTTCTCTCTGGGGACCATAAATGTAGACTATAATTATGGAGACCATGTAATTTATCATCCAAATCAGGACCATTCTGGAAGTAAAGTAGGCTCTAAAAATAATTAAATTTACATTTTTTGAAATATTTATTAACCAAGAAAGCAGCTTTGGTATGTTGAAAGACCTATTAAATTATTCTATCAAAAAATTTCAGATATATTCAATAAAATTACAATTACTTTATTACAGAATGAAAAGGTCTAAGACAGGGGAATGAATAGGCAGACACACAGAGGATTCTTAGGGTCGTGAAAGTCTGTAGGATCTATAATGGTACATGTTATACATGTCAAAACTCAAAGAATATATTAATACAACACCAAGAGTGAACCCTAACGTGAACTATATGCTTTGGGCAATGATATATCAATGTAGGTCCATCCACTGTAACCAATGCACCATTCTGGTGGGCCATGTTGATAGGGAGGCTGCGTGTGTAGGAGAGCAGAAGTATATGAGAAATATCTGTACCTTCCACTCAATTTCGCTGTGAACCTAAAATTGCTCCAAAAAGTACAACCTGTTAAAAAAAAATTCAAGACAAATGCTGGGACGATAGAAGAGTTAGTTAGTTGGTGGTATCTGGACACCCTAACTGAAATCCTCATCTTAACTCATTATGATCTTAAAAGGATCTAATGAGATAATGAATTTATCTACAAAACAGAACACTGTTTTGCTATCCTTACATGAGATAACTCTCTTTACCCCCTGCTTTGAATTCATTGCTATGTATTTTGAAATGGAAGGAGACAGCACGCAGGCAGATTTATTATTCCTGCTGTGAGTAGTAAGTAGCGATACCTTGGCAACGGCTAGTTTCAGGGTCAATCACTCAAAATCCTCCACTGCAAACACCACGCAGGCTTTCAAGGTTGGAAAGGACAGATGTGTAGGGAAAACAGTCAGGATAAGATGGCAGGCTGATAGGCAGGAGGCTCAGCTGAGAAAAAAATCCTTTTGCTCCTGTCCCTTTCTTGCCTGTATCTTCTCCCCATGCTTTTATTAACATATTCCTATTGCCTCTAGGAGGAGGGGGTGAATTTGTCATCTCCCTAGCAGGCTTTGCATCATCTATAATTTTATTACTGGAGAGGTATAAGACTTTGTCCTTGAGAAACAGGAAGAGAGATATTAATTACATTCTAACATCAGCAAAAAAATCAGACAGTTTACTTGTTTATTATATTTATTGCCCCCCTTACTAATATCTGTGAAGACAAGAGTTTTCTCAGTTTTATACACCTTTGTGTCCTCCAAGCCTAGTATAGTGGTAGATACTCAGTAAGAATTGTTAAAAGAATAAGATATTAAAATCATAAATATTTCTTGAGTCTTTGGAGATACCAAGAAATAAAAGACAACCTCCCCATCCTCAATGAGAACATTTCAGAGGAGGGATATAGTCATTAGTTTACATACAAAAATATTTATTGAGCACCTATTACATGCCCAAGACTATTGAGCACCTATTACATGCCCAAGACTAAAGCTTGAACAGTGAACAAGCCAGGGTCATGCCCTTATGGAGTTTGCATTCTAAGGAGGAGCCAGACATTTGTAAGCAGGTATCTACATGCCAAAATCAATTAAAATAATATAGACAAGAGTACACAACAGGGAAAGGACAATCTCTTCCACAAATGGTGTTGGAAAAACTAGACAGCCACATGTAAAAGAAACATACAAAAATAAACTCTAAATGGATTAAAGACTTGAACCTCAGACCTGAAACCCTAAAACTCCTAGAAGAAAACACAGGCAGTAAGCTCCTTGACATCAGTCTTGGTGATGACTTTGTGGCTCTGACACCAAAAGGAAAGGCAACAAAAGTAAAAATAAACAAGTGGGAACACATCGAACTAAGAAAGCTTGCTCACAGCAAAGGGAACAATCAACAAAATGGCCAGGCAACCTACCCAATGGGAGAAAATACTTGCAAATCATACATCTGATAAGGAGCTAATATTCAAAATATATAAAGAACTCATACAACTCAATAGCAAAAACCCCGAACAATCTGATGAAAAAATGGACCTGAACAGACATTTTTCCAAAGAAGATATGCAGATAACAGGTACTCGAAAAGGTGTTCCACATCCCTAGTCAGAGAAATGCAACTCAAAACCACAATGAAATATCATCTAACACTTATTATGATGGCTGTTTTTTTCGCTAAAGATGAGAAATAACAAATGCTGGCAAGAGTGGGGAAAAAAGGTGGCCCTTGTGTACTATGGGAATGTAAACTCGCACAGCCACTGTGGGTAACAGCATGGAGATGCCTCAAAAATTAAAAATAGAACTACCGGAGGATCCAGCAATTTCACTTCTGAATGTTATCTGAAGGGAACAAAACCACTAATTGTAAAACGTATCTGTACACACATGTTCACTGCAACATGACCCACCATAGCCACAGCATGGAAACAACCTAATTCTTCAACAACCGACCGATAAAATGTAATATACACACAGATAATAGAGTATTATTCAGCCACACACACAAAATTCTTGCCATTTGGGACAACCTGGGTGACTTCCAAGGGCATAATGATATGTGAAATACGTCATAGAGAAAGATAAATATTGTGGGAATATATGTGGAACCTAAAAAAGAAATAACAAAACCCCCAAATCTCACAGATACACAGAACAGATTGGTGATTGCCAGAGACTGAGATGGACAGTAGGCAAAATGAGCGAAGGTAATCAAAAGGATCAATGCAAAGAAATAGAGGAAAACAACAGAATGGGAAAGACTAGGGATCTCTTCAAGAAAATTAGAGATACCAAGGGAACATTTCATGCAAAGATGGGCTCAATAAAGGGCAGAAATGGTATGGACCTAACAGAAGCAGAAGATATTAAGAAGAGGTGGCAAAAACACACAGAAGAACTGTACAAAAAAGATCTTCACGACCCAGATAATCACGATGGTGTGATCCCTCACCTAGAGCCAGATATCCTGGAATACGAAGTCAAGTGGGCCTTAGAAAGCATCACTACGAACAAAGCTAGTGGAGGTGATGGAATTCCAGTTGAGCTATTTCAAATCCTGAAAGATGATGCTGTGAAAGTACTGCACTCAACATGCCAGCAAATTTGGAAAACTCAGCATGGCCACAGGACTGGAAAAGGTCAGTTTTCATTCCAATCCCAAAGAAAGGCAATGCCAAAGAATGCTCAAACTGCCACACAATTGCACTCATCTCACACGCTAGTAAAGTCATGCTCAAAATTCTCCAAGCCAGGCTTCAGCAATACGTGAACCATGAACTTCTAGATGTTCAAGCTGGTTTTAGAAAAGGCAGAGGAACCAGAGATCAAATTGCCAACATCTGCTGGATCATGGAAAAAGCAAGAGAGTTCCAGAAAAACATCTATTTCTGCTTTATTGACTATGCCAAAGCCTTTGACTGTGTGGATCACAATAAACTGTGGAAAATTCTGAAAGAGATGGGAATACCAGACCACCTGACCTGCCTCTTGAGAGATGTGTATGCAGGTCAGGAAGCAACGGTTAGAACTGGACATGGAACAACAGACTGGTTCCAAACAGGAAAAGGAGTACGTTAAGGCTGTATATTGTCACCCTGCTTATTTAACTTCTATGCAGAGTACATCATGAGAAACACTGGGCTGTAGGAAGCACAAGCTGGAATCAAGATTGCCGGGAGAAATATCAATAACCTCAGATATGCAGATGACACCACCCTTATGGCAGAAAGTGAAGAAGAACTAAAAAGCCTCTTGATGAAGGTGAAAGAGGAGAGTGAAAAAGTTGGCTTAAAACTCAACATTCAGAAAACAAAGATCATGGCATCCGGTCCCATCACTTCATGGGAAATAGATGGGCAAACAGTGGAAACAGTGTCAGACTTTATTTTTGGGGGCTCTAAAATCACTGCAGACGGTGACTGCAGCCATGAAATTAAAAGACGCTTACTCCTTGGAAGGAAAGTTATGAAAAAAAAAAAAAGAAAGTTATGACCAACCTAGATAGCATATTCAAAAGCAGAGACATTACTTTGCCATCAAAGGTCCATCTAGTCAAGGCTATGGTTTTTCCAGTGGTCATGTATGGATGTGAGAGTTGGACTGTGAAGAAAGCTGAGTGCCGAAGAACTGATGCTTCTGAACTGTGGTGTTGGAGAAGACTCTTGAGAGTCCCTTGGACTGCAAGGAGATCCAACCAGTCCATTCTGAAGGAGATCAGCCCTGGGATTTCTTTGGAGGGAATGATGCTGAAGCTGAATATCCAGTACTTTGGCCACCTCATGCGAAGAGTTGACTCATTGGAAAAGACTCTGCTGTTGGGAGGGATTGGGGGCAGGAGAAGGGGATGACAGAGGATGAGATGGCTGGATGGCATCACTGACTCGATGGATATGAGTCTCTGAACTCCGGGAGTTGGTGATGGACAGGAAGGCCTGGCATGCTGCGACTCATGGGGTCGCAAAGATTTGGACACAACTGAGCAACTGAACTGAACTGAATCAAAAGGCACAGACTTCCAGTTATAAAGTAGGGAAGTCCTGGGGGTGTGATGTACAGCATTATGTACATGTACATTTAGTAATCCTGTAATGTGTATTTAAAAGTAGCTAAGAGAATAGATTTTAAATGTTTTCATCACAAGAAAAAAATTTATAACTATGTGTAGTGATGTTAACTAAACTTGAGGTTATGTGACCTTTATCTCACATAAACCTCAAGGTTTATATATAAACATTATTTTATATACCTGAAACTAAGGTTATAATTCAATTGCATCTCAATAAAAATGTTACATACACACACATATTATATATATATACACATATAATATCTCAGCAATATGTTATGTATTTTAACTGTTACCAAAATATTCAAACCACAATCCCTTTATGATTCCACTGACTGTCCTAAAGACTTACCTTTCCAAGCGGACATGGCACCCACAGCTTCACTACAAGTATGAACAGGTGAGTTCTCCCCATGGCCTTGAACTAAATGGTTTGAACACAAAATTTCTCCCAAAGAACCACCAGTGTACAAACATTTTTCTCCCACCATCCCCACTATTTTTTAACTTCCTGTTTGGGGAACACATTCAGAATGTTCAAGAATACTATAATAAACAACCTATCACATGGAATTGATACATTAACATTTAAAAAATGTTTGCTTTGTCTTTAAGAGGTTTAGAACAAAGAAGAACCTTCCACCCCAGACGAGACTGACGAGGCAGTCAAGCTATGCAGCACCCAGCTGTATATTCAGACTCTGCCCAGGGAGCTCTTGGGTCCTTAGAAGAGCCTCAGGGGACCTGGTAAGGAAACCACAGGGAAATGAGAGACGAGAGGCAGAGTCTAAGGATCCCACCCCTGCTTTTCCCTTAGTAACTCACAGGCTGTGTTTTATAGCAGATTTCATTTGAAAAAAGGCTTCCACTGAACCAACCAACATAAGGGAGGAGCTTTAACATGCAGCAAAAGCAATGAAGTTAAACTGATATGGATTGTTCCGGACTATAAGTAGAGGCAGGGGAGAAGGAGAGAGAACCAGGGGAGGAGTCATTTCATTTTCATTGTTTACAACATAAATCTAGTGAGCTGTGAACATTTTCTCTAGAGACCAACTCAGGCTCTCCACAAAAACTCAGTTCTTCAAACCGACAAACTCAATTCTGCCACATCAGACAAGTCGATCCCAGGGGTCTACCTACAGAGACAGACAAGATGCTAAGCCGCTCTCACTTCCAAGGAAACTATTTAAAATGGGAATTGCTTCCTAAGGACACCTCAGTGGGTAGAGAGCTGTCTTAGAGTTTCCTAATAGCGCCCTGTTTTCTTCATTTCTGAACCTAACTGCTGTTGTACAGGTCAGACTGGCTTTTATGGGCACACTGTGGAGAGGCAGGTTCCTAACAAGGTTCTGATATGTAGGTCCCTTCTCCCAACCATCCAGGCTTAGTTTTAGCTTCTCTGACACAAATGCAGAGAACAGTAACCTAACCACAATTTCCAAGCTAGCCTGGCCGAGGTGACCACTGCACTGGGAAGGAATTAAGCTGTCTTTCCCTATCTTCTGCTCTGGGAGTCAGACAAATATAAGGCATTATTTGGAATATGGTCAGAAATTCACCAAGAGTGAAAAGAGAGCCAGGGAAAACCATCCTAATTATTTTAAACCATAGAAATTCTCTTTTCTTATGAAAAAGTGTATGTTTCAGAGGAAGGCGTTTTGGTGAGGGGTGCACATTTTGAATTCAGTGACCTCCTCTGCCACTAGCTCCACTATGAGAAATACGGGGCTCTGGCCTGTACTTGGTTCAGACAGCCAGCAGATGGCAGTACAGAGCAACCACCCACTTCAACAGAAAAACTCTAAGGAGAAGATCAAATTCACACCAGCTCTTTGCCCAGATTTTATATTCAGACCAGGAAGCGGAAAACAGTCCACTTTCAATCCTCTCTGTGACGGTCCTGAAACCCGGGCATGGGGAGATCTAATCCATGAGTATCATGAATATCAACACAGACTTAAAGGACATGCTTATTTTTCACTAGTTCATTGAACAGTTAAGTACACGGATTGGATTTATAGCCCAGATCTGTGACAAGGCAAGTGTTTAATCTTTCAAATCTTTGGTTGCCCCACCTGTAAACTGGAGAGAATATTAGCACTCACACATCACAGCACTGTTATGAAGATTCAGGGCAAGCATATATTCAAACACTTGACCCAATATCTGGCACTCAGTATCAATCTGTGTCTGGCACTCATATCATTAAGTATGTTATTATTGTTGTGATTTCAACCAGCAGGTTTTTATTAGATTCACATCTCCATGGAGAACAGCTTGCTGTGCGTGTGGTCAGATTCTGCCCCCAGGCCGGGGTCAGCACCAGGAGCTGTGAAGTTGCTGCTGTGTCCTCCCTGAGTCTGTTAGTTACAAGCCTGTGTTACAACATATTTGTTGCGTTGTCTGTTATCATTTTGATATGTTAGCACTGCTGACTCTCAGAAGGAACCGCTGTACCTAACACACAAAGAAAACTATTTGGGGAGTAAAATGCTTTTTCCCTCAATTATTTGGCCCAAGAAGGGAAGACTGGCAGTGGGGAGAGGAAGGGAGTTGGTCCTTATTGTTGTTATTCAGTCACTAAGTTGTGTCCGACCCTTTGCGACCCCATGGACTGCAGCATGCCAGGCTCCTCTGTCCACCACTATCTCCTGGAGTTTGCTCAAATTCATGTCCACGGATTCGATGATGCTATCTAACCATCTCATCCCAGTAGCATATTGGACACCTTCCTACCTAGGGGGCTCATCTTCTGGTATCATATCGTTTTGCCTTTTCATGCTGTTCATTCTTGTGGCAAGAATACTGAAATGGGTTGCCGTTTCCTCCTCCAATGGACCATGGTGTGTCAGAACTCTTCACTAAGACCTGTCCATCTTTGGTGGCCATGCATGGAATGGTTACTAGCTCCATTGAGTTATGCAAGCCCCTTCACCATGACAAAGCTGCAATCCATGAAGGGGTGGTACTTATCAGTGCTCTTAAACCTGGTGCATTGAGGCCTGATATATGGTAAAAACCAGAACAGTTGCTCCAAACCTTACTGTTCATCAGAACCTACATGGAAAATGTTTTTAAAACATGGATGCCTCTATCCTACCCAGAAATTTCTCTCAGTTGGTCTGGAGTGGATCAGGGCACACTTATTTTTAGCTCCCCAGGGCTGAGAAACACTTGTTAAGAACCAGTCACTACCAAGCTGTTCTGAAGCTAGTGTGTGTTCTCAGCCTTTCGCCAGACTGTTGAAAATTCAGATTTCTGGGCCAATTCTAATACAGTGGTTCTTCGGCCAGATATTGGAAAACTACCATAGTAGATTAGAAAGCAGAAGGCCTGATGAGAAGATGGCCAAAAATAAGTGCAACTTTGAGAAATCTTTTCTGAGTCAAACAAGCCAGTCTTGTAAATGGGCAGGAATGGTTCTCCCAGACACTCCCAGCGCTGCACCCAGAGCTTTGCACATATGCCTGAAAAGGCTTATGGCGATTCAAGAGGCGGCTCTTGGACAGCACTGGGCCCTAGGTGGGGACAGTAAATATCTGTTGAATACACGAGGAAACCATAGCACAGAAAGTTTGCAATATTTGCCCCAAGTTTCAGAGTGAGCAGGTGATGGAGAGAAGATGAGGCTGCAGGCCATGCAAATCTGGGGTAAACTCCCTTCTCCTAAAGGGTATTTCCCTTCTCGGTAGATGCACCCCCAGGACATGGTACCAAATGTCAAACAAGACAGGGTGATGGCCTTCTATTTGTAAAAGGTGCAATACTAAGGAGTGCCCCAGGTAAAAGGCAATATAAGGGTGAGCAGGAGACAGATTATTATACTCAAGGGAAGATGGAGCTTGATTATTGGTGTGTGGGTTTATTGCTGGGCTTTCTGTCCTTTCCCATTGAGGTATGTTTCTGTTTTTGTGCCAATACCATGCTGTTTTGATTACTGTAGCTTTGTAGTATAGTCTGAAGTCAGAGAGCCTGATTCCTCCAGCTCTTTCTTTCTTAAAATTACTTTCACTGTTTCAGGTTTTTTCCATACACATTCTCAGGTGGCACTAGTGGTAAAGGGCCTGCCTGCCAATGCAGGAGACATGAGAGATGTGGGTTTGATCCCCAGGGAAGATCCCCTGGAGAAGGGAATGGCTACCCACTCCAGTATTCTTGCCTGGAATAGCCCATGGACAGAGGAGCCTGGTGAGCTACAGTCCCTGGGGTCGCAAAAGAGTCAGACATGAATGAGTGACTAACACTTAAATTCTTAAATATAACGAAGAATTTCAAGATGGTGACAGCAACCACTACACCGAGTGTAGGACTTTTCAGAGCATGGAGCCCTGTGCAACGAGGTAGATCTCATGCTCCAGGAGCCAGCCCTGCCAGGAGACCCCTTCAGGGCTATTGGAGGAAAAATGGGATGCTACATGCAGTGTGTTTAAAACAAAGCACCATGCAGAATACTGACGTAAATCGCAGCAATATCTTTTTTGATCCATCTCCCAGAATAATGGAAATAAAAACAAAAACACACAAATGGGACCTATTTAAATTCAAAAGCTTTTAAATAACAAAGGAAACAATAAAACAAAAAGACAAACCATAGACTGGGAGAAAATATTTGCAAATGATGTGACTGACAAGGGATAAGTCTCCAAAGTTTACAAACAGCTCATCACACTTAAAAGCATCAAAATAAACAAATCGACAAACGGGCAGAAGACCAAAACAGACATTTCTCCAAAAAGACATACAGATTGCCAAGAGGCACATGAAAAGATGTTCAACCTCACTAGTTATGAAAAAACTACAAATCAAAACTACAATGAGATATCACCTCACACCATCCAGATTGGTTATCATCAAAAAATCCACAAACAATAAATACAGGAGAGGGTGTGGAGAGAAGGGAACCCTCCTACACTGTCTGTGGGAATGTAAATTGGTATGGTCACTATGGAGAACAGTATGGAAATTCCTTAAAAAGCTAAAAATATAGCTACCATATGACCCTGCAATCCCACCCCTGGGCATATATCTGGAGAAAAACATGATCTGAAAGGATACATGCACTCCAATGTTCATTGTAGCACTGTTTACAATAATCAAGACACGGAAGCAACATAACTGTCCGTCGACAGAAGAATAGATAAAGAAGAAAGATGTGGTACATTTATACAATGGAATATTACTCAGCCATTAAAAAGAATGAAATAAATCCATTTGCAGCAACATATAGACCTAGAGATCGTCATACTGAGTGAAGTGACTCAGATAGAGAAGGATAAATATAGCATGACATATATGTGGAATCTCAAAAGAAAATGATACAAATGAAGTTACTTACAAAACAGAAAGAGACTCACAGACGTAGAGAACAAACTTATGCTTGCTGAGAGGAAGGGACAGTTAGGGAGTTTGATATAGACATGTACACACTGCTATATTTTAAATGGATAACCAACAAGGACCTACTGTATAGCACATGGAACTCTGCTCAATGTTAAGTGGCAGCCTGGATGGGAGGAGGGATGGGGGAGAATGGATACATAGATATGAATGACTGAGTTCCTTCACTGTTCACCTGAAACTATCAAAACATTGTTAATCAGCTGTACCTCAATACAAAATAAAAAGTTAAAAAAACCCACAAAGTGCCATGAGTCTGTGACAGGAAGTGTCCACAGCCTGCTGCTCCTGTTTACAAGGGCTCTCTGTCTGAGAACTTCCAGCAGATATTCTTTACTAAATCCTTGGCTATTTCAAAATCCACTTCACAGGATCCCAAATCCCACAGCCTCAGGAATTCTGAAGGATCACACAGCCTAATGGAACCCCAGAAGACAGAAACACTTGTTAAGCTGCCTCCACTCCAGGGAAGGGAATACCCAGGCTGGTTTTTCAAGGAGCCTGGCTCACTTGGAGTGTTTAGAGGGGAATTACTACCAGAATGAACCCGACAGTCAGCCTTTGCTTGTCTGACACCTCATTCCATGTGGAGTCTGAACAAACAGCAGCATATGTGCCCGTGGCGGCACACCTAACCACCCTCAGCTCTCACACGTTCCTCTCCAGGGCCTCCGCTTCCTCAGAACAACAGCGACGTAACAGGCACACCCCAAAGGATAAAGGTGAGGAGGCAGGAGAGAGGTGATGGAGGTGATGGCAGTGGAAGTGTGCAATCAAGCACCCAAGGGACCAGGAGAATCCCAGAAGATACCTGCTTTGTCTCTAACATCAACAAGGCTGTTCTCAGATCTGAGAATCGGTCCTTTGAACCTTCTATACCAGGGTTTCTCAGTCATGCCACTGTTAACATCTGGGGCCGAAAAATTCTTAGTCGAGGCATCTGTCATCAGTAGTTGCCATTGTAGGATGTTTACCAGTGTCCTGTATTCGGGAATGCCAGTAGCACCCTCCCAGGTGACAACCAAAAATGTCTCCAGACAATGCCAAATGTCTTCCGGGAGATAAAAACACCTTGGTTGAGAACCACTGGACTGACTGATTCTCATAGTATTCTGAAGAAGAAGAATGGTATTGAGAATAGGTGGTGTGGAAGAGTTACCTGGGCTCCCGCCTCTAATCCTGCCCCACCTCCTGCTCCAGAGCAGGTGTAGCCCTGACCATGACACTCACTCCCTTAAGCCTTTCTATGACCTACTGCTGGTCTGTGGGGGCCCAGCTTGAACACAGCAGTTATCTGTTCTCCCTCTGCAGCCTCGTCACCTGTCATTCTGTGCTCCAGGCCCACAACATACTCTTCATTTATTTGTCTGTTTTCAGGGTACTGGCCTGGGCCAGGCACTGTTCTCAGAGCTTGGGAGGCATCAGTGAACAAAGAGGCTCCTGCCCTTGTAGAAACAAACAGCCATACACATAACAAACAGGTAAGTTATATTGCTTGTTACAAGGTGAAAAGAAGATGTAGGAGGACAGGATCAGGAGTGCCGGGGTCCTGGAGGTAGAGTGGCTTTTGATTTGATTTTATTTTTATTTTTTTTTTAGTTGGTTTTGGTTTTATTTATTTTAATATAAATTTATTTATTTTAATTGAAGGTTAATTACTTTACAATATTGTATTGGTTTTGCCATACATCAACATGAATCCGCCACGGGTGTACACGTGTTCTCCATCCTGAACCCCCCTTCCACCTCCCTCCCCATTCCATCCCTCTGGGTCATCCCAGTACACCAGCCCCAAGCATCCTGTATCATGCATCGAACTTGGACTGGCGATTCATTTCATATATTATATATGTTTCAATGCCATTCTCCCAGATCATCCCACCCTCGCCCTCTCCCACAGAGTCCAAAAGACTGTTCTATACATCTGTGTCTCTTTTGCTGTCTGGCATACAGGGTTATCTTTACCATCTTTCTAAATTCCACATATATGCGTTAGTATACTGTATTGGTGTTTTTCTTTCTGGCTTACTTCACTCTGTATAATAGGCTCCAGTTTCATCCACCTCATTAGAATCGATTCAACTGTATTCTTTTTAATGGCTGAGTAATACTCCATTGTGTATATGTACCACAGCTTTCTTATCCATTCATCTGCTGATGGACATCAAGGTTTCTTCCATGTCCTGGCTATTATAAACAATGCTGCGATGAACATTGGGGTACACGTGTCTCTTTCAATTCTGGTTTCCTCGGTGTGTATGCCCAGCAGTGGGATTGCTGGGTCATAAGGCAGTTCTATTTCCAGTTTTTTAAGGAATCTCCACACTGTTCTCCATAGTGGTTGTACTAGTGATTTTAAATAAGGGCATCAGGGCAGCTTCACTTGAGTGAGGCTTTAAGGAGAAGGGTGGTGATCATGCAGATTCCTAGGGAGAGTGCCACAGGCAGAGGGAGCAGCCTGGGACTGGGAGCATAGAGACGGGGTTAGTAACAGGCGCAGCCTGAGAAGAAGGCAGAGCAGAGGGAGAGGAATGGGAGGGGGACGGGTTGGTAGGCCATCCTAAGGATGTGGACTCTTTTTCTGAGGAAAATGGGAATTGCGGTAGGGTTTTGAGGAAATGTGATCTGGCTCATGTAAATGTTGAACAACTCCCTCCAGCTGCTGTTCTAAGAATAATGGCTGAAGCAGGAACACAAGTTACAAGGCAACTGCAATAGCCTGTGTGCAAGATAGTGTGAGCAGCAGAGACAATGAGAAGGGAAGGGGCGTCTCGGATCCTCGAGATTTCAGGCTCCTTCTCTTGCTCAAGGCTGAGGGAATGCTGCTTGACCTAACGCGAGACATCGCCAGACTCGGAGTTCATTAGACACAGCAACAATTCAATTAATCTGTGTTGAGAGTTAAAATAAACACACCAAAAACTCCAATAAAATGCCCGAGGCAGACTTTTTAGAAAAGCCTAACCAGTTCTAGGCATGTATCTGACACTTAGTAGATGTCTAATAAATGCTTAATGAGTGGATAAATGAATGATGCATCTTATACTGTGTGAATAATTACTGTACTCCTTTAGACATACTCATTTATAACCATTAACTCCAAGTATTTTATTACCATATATGTAATTCATTTTGATTGCCATGCATTAACACTTATTTTTGGTTTTTCTTGCTACCACTATAAGTCACTTAAGCTTCATTATATTACCCAGATCACAAATTTGTTTTAAAAATGATCAGACTCAAAGTGAACTTTTGTTGAGTTTGGTATGAGACTTGAGTTAGAGCTCTGCTGCTGCTGCTGCAAAGCCTACAATTAGCTTGATACCAGTGGCCTTGAGCCTCATCCTACTCAACATAAGGTGAGAGTTTCACATGCTGACATTGTGTGGCACTGTCTCTCACAGTATGAAAACTCCAGAACTTGATAGTCACTGAAAACTATATTGGAGGTCCACTATCCCACACATTTGAAATTTTTGGAGACAGGCACATTTTGGAAATCTGAAAATTCTGGATTTTGCTCATGTAATAGACCCAGTGGAGTCTGGGGCAGCATCTTGAAATCAAATATTTCTGTAGTAAAGCAAATGAATATTTACACATATGAAGACAACAAACAGCTTCATCTAAGTGTGAGTCAAGTTTTGCTGCCAAATTAGTTATAAAAAATATTTTGGAAAAAGAAAGGATATTGGACCTTACTTTATACTATATGCAAAAATTACCTCAAAAATGGATCAAAGACCTAAATATAAGAGCCAATACCCTAAAACATTTATAAGAAATCTTCATAAAATTGAATTTGGCAATACACCAAAAGCACAGGTAACAAAAGAGAAAAACAGATATATCGGGTTACATCAAAATAAAAAGTGTTTGTGTATCACAGGACATAATCAATGGAGTGAGAAGGCAACATATGAAATGGGAAATATTATTTACAAGTCATATATCTGATAAGGGATTAATATCTAAGATATATAAAGAACTCTTATAGCTTGGCAACAAAATAAACAACTTGATTTTAAAATGGTCAAAGGACTTGAATAGAAATTTATTCAAAGATAACATACAATGGCCAACAAGCTTATGAAAGATGCCCAGCATCAGAAGTCATTAGGGAAATGCAAATAAAAACCACAAGGAGACACCGCTTCATACGTATCAGAACAGCTATTACCCAAAACCATAAAGAAAGTACTGGTGAGGATACGGAGAAATTGAAATCCTTATGCACTGCTGGTAGGAATGTAAAACTGGCACAACTGTTATGAAAAACAGTATAAAAAATTTTCAAAAAGATAAAAAATAGAAATACTACATGATCCAATAGTTCACTTCTGGATATATATCCCAAAAGCCATAGGACTGGCAAAGCCCCATTACTTCACGACAAATAGAAGGGGAAAAGGTGGAAGTAGTGACAGATTTCCTCTTCTTGGGCTCTAAATTCACTATGGATGGTGACTGTGGACATAATATCAGAAGACAACTGCCTCTTGGCAGGAAAGCTATAACAAACCTATGTGCTGAAAAGCAGAGACATCACTTTGCTGACAAAGGTCTGATTAGTCAAGGCTGAGCACCGAAGAATTGATGCTTTTGAGCTGTGGTGTTGGAGAATACTCTTGAGAGTCCCTTGGACTGCAAGGAGATCCAACCAGTCCATTCTGAAGGAGATCAGCCCTGGGATTTCTTTGGAAGGAATGATGCTAAAGCTGAAACTCCAGTACTTTGGCCACCTCATGAGAAGAGTTGACTCATTGGAAAAGACTCTGATGCTGGGAGGGATTGGGGGCAGGAGGAGAAGGGAACGACAGAGGATGATATGGCTGGATGGCATCACTGACTCGATGGACGTGAGTCTGAGTGAACTCCGGGAGTTGGTGATGGACAGGGAGGCCTGGCGTGCTGTGATTCATGGGGTCACAAAGAGTCAGACACGACTGAGCGACTGATCTGATCTGATCTGATGGTCTTCCCAGTGGTCACATATGGTTGTGTGAGCTGGACCATAAAGAAGGCAGAACACCAAAGAATTGATGCCTTCGAACTGTGGTGTTGGAGAAGACACTTGAGAGTCCCTTGGACTGTGAGATCAAACCAGTCCATCCTAAAGGAAATCAGTCCTGAATATTCATTGGAAGGATCGGTGCTGAAGCTGAAACTCCAGTATTTTGGCCACCTGATGAGAAGAGCTAACTCACTGGAAAAGACCCTGATGCTGGGAAAGATTGAGGGCAAGAGGAAAAGGGGGTGACAGAGGATGAGATGGTTGGATGGCATCATCGATTCAATGGACATGGAGTTTGAGCAAACTGCGGGAAATAGTGAAGGAAGGGAAGCCTGGCATGCTGATTGAACAAGAAACACTGCTCTACTAGAATTCACTGCTTTCAAAGGGCTCTTTGTGGAGGAAAAGTCAAGACTTCTTGTGAGGGTAATTGCTAGGGGGCATAGGGCAGGAAAGTGTGAGACAAAGTACCTCCAAAGTTCTGTCCATTCTTTCTTCCTCTTATTTCCCTCTCTCCACCCTCTTTTCTTCACTCCCCTTCCACCCACACTGTCTGCAAATGCTCAGAGCGCCAAGGGCATGTATGATATTGACTGGTTGAAACTGGACCAGAAAACTGTATACATTTCAACTACTTTTAATCCTCACCTCACATCCTCCATATTTTAATCCTTATTCTTGTGCTGGGTCTCCCATCTCACTCTGGCCTCACTCAAACCTTCAGATGCCTTAGAGTGTGCCCCAGTACAGGGTGGCCCTGGCAACTGCCTCAGGGAACAGCAATGGAGGGCCTGTTCTGAGACTCTTCTTGTTCTGAGATATGCAAAGCAGTTTCTGAACTCGACAGCCCCCTGCCCTGCTTCCGTGTGATGATGGCACCAAGGCCCACCTGAAGGCAAGAGGGGGTCCCTAAGGTGATTCAGGATCATGGCAGGTTTCCCCTGCAAGGGCCTGTCCACACAGGCTCAAGAACTAGATGCGCTGAGAGTGAAGAGCGAGCCAGATTTGGGGTTGTTATCAACACTTCAACCAGGAGCCTCTCATTAGTTTGACTCTAGACATTTATTCTGCTTTATGCTAAGGGCAGGAATCAATGCCAGCAATTCTTTGGGAGTTTGATAGTACATAATGCGCTCCTATTACAGTGCTGCCAAAAGTGTGACAGGCAAAGGCATCACTGATAGTGAGGATGCTACATGGACAAAATTTTGTATTTCAATGGCTAGAACTTAAACAAGTAAAAAAATATATATAAATAAAATATATTAAAACCATAATTTCGTGGATATTAACTGCCTATGAGGAGAAGTAAAATAAAGGAAAGAAATGCATTAACATTCATTTAAAGTAAAACATCAGTAATGAGCTACAATTACAAAAATTAAGGTGGAAAATGGCACCCATTCTCATGGCTCCCTTGGGCCCAAACTGCAGTGTGGTCTATACAATCCTTTAAAAACACAGCCCATTGCTTTTCCTGAAATACAGGCTATTGTCCCTCTGGTTATCCACCTAAAAACACATGCTAGTCCCCACCCCCACCCCCTGCCCCGATCAGCTGTAAGTCCAGGCCCCACAGGCCCCACCTATGAGGTGCAGGCCTGCTGAAGGGCCTTCTGTGCCCTGTGTACCACCTGCATCAGCTTTGATCTTGGCCAAGCGAGTATGTATGGAAATCAGCTGATACTGAAAGAAAGGAGCAAGTGTCCCTGACCATCTTCCTTTGACTCTGGGGACAGGAGATGACCATGGAGTTTGCAGTCAATACAAACCCCCAGCTATATGCTTGTGCTGAACCAGCTCCTAAAATCTTCTTTGGGAGCCCGAAGTCAGGGACTGGGTATCAGGTAGAAAAGTATAGCAGGATAAATATGGCTTCTGCCCTGATCCCCACACTTTAAAATTTACACTATAATTATGTGATAAAACCTCTGGATGAGCTGGCTAAAGTGACTGCCAAAAAGGAATCATTATTTCTGGCTTCCCTTGTGGCTCAGGTGGTAAAGAATCCTCCTGAAATGCGGGAGACCTGGGTTTGATCCCTGGGTTGGGAAGGTCCCCTGGAGAAGAGAAAGGCTACCCACTCCAGTATTCTGGCCTGGAGAATTCCATGGACTATACAGTCCATGGGGTCACAAAGAGTCAGACACGACTGAGCAACTTCTCTTTCTTTCTTACTAGCATTGTTAACATTGCTCTTATGGGCACTTACTTGCTTATGTCTGCCCAAAGTGCTTTTTGGGATAAAGTTTCCTTGGCCTATGCTTTCCAGCAGAGAACTCAAGGGCCTTGATTGTCTCCTCGTCCATGCAATGCAGTGTCCACTAAATTCTACAACCTCCTGTATCGACCCCAGGGTCTTGTACCCAGGAAAGTATCCACATCAGGATCCTAAGCAAGAGAATAGCAATCCAATCTCCAGGTGAGCTGACTGCGAACACATTTTTTTGTGTGTTTGTATTTCATAGATATTTAAAGAATCTGGACTCTGGGCACATATAGGAAGTACAATGACTAGCTCACTTCCCTGTTGCTCAGTTTTTAAGAAAGTTTGGTTGAAAACAACCTTAATTTAGGATGATGGCTGAAGCATAGTGATCCATGCATTCTTCTCTCAGTCCTCTGGAATCTACCCCAGGCCAACAGAGAGCTCTCAGAATGGCCACACCATTTGGTCTATGGAAGAACCTCGGTGGCTACACAGCCATCAGCCAACATAAGATGGGCTTCATGAAAAACAACCAGGTGAGTATCAGTTCACTTCAGGCTTTTTGAGGATGTTGGGTCTCATGTCATAGAGCCCCCCTCTAGGAAGATTCTCAGGACTTTCTCCCCCATCTCAGCACTGGGAGTAATTCCCCTTCATTTGGGCAATGAGTAAGTTTCCATCTTGCTGATGCCACAACTCACAATGCTAATCACCCCTCCCTGAGTGCTGGCCACAGGGGCCACAAGCCATCTGAGGCCCACCTGGAGAACAGAGTGGGCCCGTTCACACGTGGCCCACCATGTGAACAGAGCTCCCACATGAGCTCAGTGGATTAACATCATTTGTGACTTCATCTTACCTTTCATATTTATATTTTCTACTTTAATCTCTCAGTCCCAAATTCTTTCTATGAAAAATGAGATAATGAGCCTATCATGAGAATTAAAAAAGATGTATATAAACTGCTTTGCATTTTCTGGTATACATACTTAAGATACTTCCCTGGTGGCGCAGAGGTTAAAGCATCTGTCTGCAATGTGGGAGACCTGGGTTCAATCCCTGGGTTGGGAAGATTCCCTGGAGAAGGAAATGGCAACCCACTGCAGTATTCTTGCCTGGAAAATCCCATGGACAGCGGAGCTTGGTGGGCTACAGTCCACAGGGTAGCAAAGAGTCGGACATGACTGAGCGACTTCATATACTTAACATACAGTAATAATAGCCAACAGTTACTGAGTGCTGACTATGCACAATGATTTACTCTAAGCACTTTGCAAGTGTGTTTGATCCTCATATAACTCTATGAGGTTGGTGCTGGTATTATGCTCATTTTGCAGATAAAGAAACTGAGGCCCAGAGATGTTAAGAAATTTGACCAAGGTCTCAAATCTATCATGGGTAAAACTTGGATTTGACCCTAAGCCCCCTGACTCTGAGCCCATGCCCACGCTCCTACTACTATGGTAGCTATTCCACTAAAGCTATTAAAAAAATAATTTCTCTTGTTTTTCCTTTTTATTTATTTCTCAGAGACTGCATGCAGTTATATTTAGGGTCACTAACTTGTTCACAAATTCCCAGTTTTATAACTTAAAGTCCCAACTCCCGGGACACCACTTGGTAGTTTTTACCATTACGCTGTTTTATCTTTTTGCAGCAGGACCACGGGTAGTACCTACAGATACCTTTGTGAAAATCAGGAAAAGAGGTATCCATTTACTTTCAACATATTTTCTTATGTAAACTGTCTTAAATCCTTAATGGAATAACATGGGATAAGAGAAATATAAATACACATTTCCACACTGTATTTAACACTTTAATAAGAGCTATGGGTAAGTATCAATACATGCATTACCTTTATATCCTTGTTCTGTCTCCCTGAGATCAATTTTGGTTATTGGTTTGAAATCAGTATCCCATAATCGTATACATCCATCTCGTCCACCAGTAGCAAAGCCTTCTTCACAAGCATACATGCTGAAGATTCCAGCCTGTTGATTAAGGCACATAATGCTGCAATCATTCTAAATAGTCATTATAGTTGGATCTTGATAATTAAAATATAAGACAAAAACAAAACAAAAATGAAGACAAATCCCCTGTTCTCTATTGAAATCCTGGTAATAGAACAAGTAGCCATTTGTAACATCCATTTTAGCTAGATTAAAAATTCATAATAACCAGCAAAGCAAACTAGTTCAAGTGCTCCTTTGCCATGATTAAACAAATGATGGATTGTAAAAAAGTTTTCAAGAATTCCTTGGCTGAAGCAGATACAGAAATAATAAATTTCTTTCTGTGACAACTGATCATTATAAAGACACTGGTGGAGGTGTTTCATATAAGTCAAAGTTGCTCAGTTGTGTCCGATTCTTTGCAACCACATGGACTATACAGTTCATGGAATTCTCCAGGCCAGAATACTGGAGTGAGTAGCCTTTCCCTGCTCCAGAGGAATCTGGGATCTTCCCAACCCAGACATCGAACACCAGGTCTCCCATATTGTGGGTGGATTCTTTACCAGCTGAGCCATAGGGGAAACCCAAGAACACTGGAGTGGATAGCCTATCCCTTCTCCAGGGGATCTTCCTGACCCAGGAATCAAACCGGGGTCTCTTGCACTGCAGGCAGATTCTTTACCAACTGAGCTATCAAATTCCTTCCCAATGGGGAACACATGTATACCTGTGGCGGATTCATTTTGATATTTGGCAAAACTAATACAATTATGTAAAGTTTAAAAAAAAATAAAATTAAAAAAAAAAAATTCCTTCCCAAAACAAGTAAAGATATGTGGGCTAGGAACACAAACACTTCTATAGGTACAACAGAAGAAGTGCATCCCAATGAGTTCAAGTAGGCACTATTGAGCCTAAATGAAAGCATGCTGTTGCTGCTGCTAAGTCACTTCAGTCGTGTCCGACTCTGTGTGACCCCATAGACGGCCTCCCACCAGGCTCCCCCGTCCCTGGGATTCTCCAGGCAAGAACACTGGAGTGGGTTGCCATTTCCTTCTCCAATGCATGAAACTGAAAAGTGAAAGTGAAGTTGCCCAGTTGAGTCCGACTCTTTGAGACCCCATGGACTGCAGCCTACCAGGCTCCTCTGTCCATGGGATTTTCCAGGCAAGCGTACTGGAGTGGGGTGCCATTGCCTTCTCCAAAATGAAAGCATAAGTTACTCTTATGTTAGCTCGTTAAGCATCAGCTGAAGATGCTTTTCACATCTGATATGGTTTAAGAACTTAAAGCCTCGTTTTCTTGGGAAAATGTGCTACAAGAGTATAATGTTGACATAATATCCAGTGTAAAGAGAAACCAGGTTACTAAGGCAGGTTCTTTATGAATGAGGACCAATATTGACCTTTTAATTGTTTCAAGAGCTGTTTCATAATTAGCAAAGCCAAGAAAATTGGTCTTCAACATATGCTGCTGCTGCTGCTAAGTCGCTTCAGTAGTGTGGGGTCTGTGAGACCCCATAGACAGCAGCCCACCAGGCTCCCCTGTCCCTGGGATTCTCCAGGCAAGAACACTGGAGTGGGTTGCCATTTCCTTCTCCAATGCATGAAACTGAAAAGTGAAAGTGAAGTCGCCCAGTTGAGTCCAACTCTTTGCGACCCCATGGACTGCAGCCTACCAGGCTCCTCTGTCCATGGGATTTTCCAGGCAAGAGTACTGGAGTGCGTTGCCATTGCCTTCTCTGTTCAACATATGAGAAAGGTCTAAAATTTCATAGTTCCTTTGCTAAGAGTTGCTTAAACTTGTTTTCATGTTCATAGTAATACAGCATCAATCTGGAGGCAATAAGTTAAAGGTCTGCTGAGTTTCTGACATTATTTTACCAAATTTCCACTTATTACAACAGACTTTACCTTTCATATCATCTCCCCATTCTTCTGGGCATTTACACTCTATCATCTGTAGATACAGCAATGAAACTACTTTCAGTCAGTTCAGTCGCGCAGTTGTGTCTGACTCTTTGCGATCCCATGAATCGCAGCACGCCAGGCCTCCCTGTCCATCACCAACTCCCGGAGTTCACTCAGACTCATGTCCATCGAGTCAGTGATGCCATCCAGCCATCTCATCCTCTGTCGTCCCCTTCTCCTCCTGCCCCCAATCCCTCCCAGCATCAGAGTCTTTTCCAATCAGTCAACTCTTCACATGAGGTGGCCAAAGTACTGGAGTTTCAGCTTCAGTGTCATTCCTTCCAAAGAAATCCCAGGGCTGATCTCCTTCAGAATGGACTGGTTGGATCTCCTTGCAGTCCAAGGGACTCTCAAGAGTCTTCTCCAACACCACAGTTCAAAAGCATCAATTCTTCGGCACTCAGCTTTCTTTATAGTCCAACTCTCACATCCATACATGACCACTGGAAAAACCATAGCCTTGACTAGACGGACCTTTGTTGGCAAAGTAATGTCTCTGCTTTTGAATATGCTATCTAGGTTGGTCATAACTTTCCTTCCAAGGAGTAAGCGTCTTTTAATTTCATGGCTGCAGTCACCATCTGCAGTGATTTTGGAGCCCCAAAAAATAAAGTCGGACACTGTTTCCACTGTTTCCCCATTTATTTCCCATGAAGTGATGGGACCGGATGCCATGATCTTCATTTTCTGAATGTTGAGCTTTAAGCCAACTTTTTCACTCTCCTCTTTCACCTTCATCAAGAGGCTTTTTAGTTCCTCTTCACTTTCTGCCATAAGCGTGGTGTTAACTACTTTACTGTATGTCAAAATTGAGCACAGTGTTTCAGTATTAAGTTTGTCCTTGTTCTTATAGAGCAGACCATCAAAAGAATTTATCAGTGGTTTCTGTTTGCATTCTAAGAACTTGTGGCATGGATGTGGAGGTGACACTCCCTCACTCAGAGTGAGGAAAAGCTACCTTTCTAACCACTATAAAAATAATAGTTGTCTCCATCATGTTGGCCACAGGCCAGCAGCAGTGACATCATTCCAGATCCACTGAGTCACTGTATGTATTTTAACAGGATCTCCAGGAGATTCGTAAACATGTAAAAGTTTGAGAAGTGCTAGTCTAGAAGATGAAACTGACAATGAAATACTTCTAGTTTCTGTGAAACTGCTGCTGATAAATTACACTAATCAGCCAATTCATAGAGGTAAAGGCTAATTAAGTTATCATGCTTTTGAAATATTAAATTCTTCTAAGTGAACAAAAATAATTAGGGAAATCTTTCATGACTATTGTGTATTCAGAATTAGCGAATACTAAAGCAACAGGGGAAAAAAACAGAAATTTGTGACATTAACTTATTTAATAAGTAATTCACAAATTTCCATACAGGAATACTTACACTATGTGCTCCTTGAATGGTGCGGACTAAATTGAGCCCTTTCCAGACATAGATGTCGCCATTTAAAGCACCAGAGTAGGTGATGTCTTCTTTGGCACATGCAAGGCAAAGGATGGTCTGAAGATCCCCAGTTTTGCCAAATATTCCTCTTTTTGCAGTCAGGGCATTTCCACATAGCGTCCAAAACTAGAACATAAGTGATAAACAATCCAAAAACAGAGTATTCTGATGCATCTCACTATTGGTATCATTGGGTAATGTTTCAATACATTGTATATAATTTTCTATAGCTGAACTATAATAGATATACAGGCTTCTCAAGTGGCTCTAGTGGTAAAGAACCTGCCTGCCAATGCAGGACACGTAAGAAACACAGGTTTGATCCCTGGGTTGGGAAGATCCCCTGGAGAAAGTAATGACAACCCACTCCAGTATTCTTGCCTGGAGAATCCCATGGACAGAGGAGCCTCGTGGGCTATGGTCCATAGGGTCACAAAGAGTCAGACACAACTGAAGTGACTTAGCACACACATAATAGATATACATAATTTAACTTGTTTTGCTACAACAGTAGAAATTGTAGAACATTTTAGCCAACTACTAGCAGTAAAAAAAAAAAAATGTAACAGTACTTTTTAAACTTTCAAAGTCCCCAAATTCCAAAACTTTGCTAAATGTTTCAGTTCAGTTCAGTTGCTCAGTCCTGTCCCACTCTTTGCGAATGTTTAGTGTTCATTTAATACAAAATGCCAATATTCTCAGAATTGGGATAAAATGGATGAATCATGTTTTTGTTTAATTTCTTGCCAAATTAAAGCACTAGGGTAGGTTTATCATAGAGAAATTTAGAAAGAGAGAAAAGTAAAAGAGGGAAATTAACATTATTCCCAACATCCCAACATGTCAGTGTATCTTCTAGGTATTTTTTGGTGTATATATATATGTGTGTGTGTGTGTTTTTAGAAATAATTTCTAATTAAAATGATATAAATTTTCAAGTAGAAACATTACTCAGAAATATGTTTCTAAATATATTTCATATAGTCAAATAATTGACTAGGCTTTTCAGTTTTAGCTGCATAATTTATTATGTAGACAACCATAAGCACAAAGGCTGAGCTACTTTATAGATGGTAGCAGGAAGACTTCTATGGTCATGTAGAAATTAAATATTTCACTTTGACAGTTTTTTTTCAGTATGTGAACTGGTGTAACTTTACTGCGATGTACATACTTAGCCTCACAATTTATAAAGCCTCTTTACACATGTTTAGTTATTTTATCTTCATAATAGCCTCACAAATAGGCTATGACAGATATTATTATTACACTCATTTGGAAGCGAAAGAAAGAAGGCATAAGTGACTTGCCAAAGGTTCAATAGGAGTTATACACGAGAAAATATTGAAATATTTGTCTTGATAACTTTAAATATAATAAAGAAGATACATACAAAATAAAAAAAAGATCATTTTAAAGCAGTATATTCTGACAAGTAGTAAGGAAATTCTAAGACAGAGAACCAGAATTCTCTGGAAAGAGCAAGAATAGGATTTGAATCGGTGGTGAGGAAGACACTGCACTGTGGTTTAGGAGAGGAGGGTTAGTTACATGGAGGTGACAGGAAATGTGTGAGGAAAAATCAGAGGCAACCTTAACATCTGTGCTTGCAGAAGAGGAAAAATAATGGTCCTCTCAGAGTAGACGGGAATTCGAGGAAGCAGTTCTAGATGGCTTCACCACCCAGGAGGGCCAGGACTCAGGCAACTGGGTAGGTGGTGGCTCTTGAGAGGATGAGAGGCAGGTGTGCAATCAAAAAAAAAAAAAAAAAACAAACACAAGATTCTTTTCCATTAAATGTCAACTCTGGGAATTTGTTTCTTTGGCTATTAATATTTTTACCAAAAGGCACTGAAGTATACATGGAAAAACTGCAAACAATCTAGGGACAGATAGGTATATGCTTTGGGAAAGCACGTAAGTATTAACTTTGAGCCTGAACAAACTATGAGACATGAACAACTATTGGTTGTACATACATACATGCCAAAGACCCTGCCCTTCCATGGCTGACACTTAAGGCAGACGTTTTTCGTTCTGTGTCCCCACACACGAAAACTAAAAGGAGAGTAACTATTTGGTAACTATTATCCCTTTGACTTGGGATGTGCACTTTGGACCAAGATACTGAAATATTTCTAGATGGACAACCACACACACACAGAGAGACTGGTTTCCTCAGACACAAAGATTTTTCTGATGAAATCACCCAGTCAGATATTCCAGATGATCAAATAATTCTCTAAAAAGACATACATAGCTGGAATACCAAGATGGGTATGAAATTTTCTGCAGAAAATAGCAAATCTGAGATGCTATCTCTTTTTGAGAAGCACTACATGTTTGGAAAATGTGACAGATAAGTGTAGCAACACCCCATTAAATTCACACTAAATGAAAAGACACTGTTTATCTTCTCCAATCTCCACTCACAGATTGTAATGCAAATTCTGTTAGAATTGGCAGGTACCTGGGAGCTCATCTGGCCCTCAGTAATCCCTAAGGTCCCTTCTGCCTGCGACTAGAGAATGGAGCAAAAGCAATAATATCCAACAAACCTGGTAGATTCGTTTCCTGTAAAACCAATGAAGCAGTTGATGCTCAACTGCTACTGTTTTTCAAGCATTTGTTTCAGGTAATTGTAATTTGCCTGTTCACCAAACACTAGGGATTGCAAAAGAGAAAGGATTTTATTGAGTTGGCCAAAAAGTTGTTTGCTGAAATAAAGGCACTTTTTTGCTTCAACAAAAATCAGCTCTCTGCACAAGGATTATAAAGTATTTATGAAGCCCTAAGGCCATGTGATGGGAGAAGGCAATGGCACCCCACTCCAGTACTGTTGCCTGGAAAATCCCATGGATGGAGGAGCCTGGTAGGCTGCAGTGCATGGGGTCGCACAGAGTCAGACACGACTGAAGCGACTTCGCAGCAGCAGCAGCAGCAAGGACATGTGATAGCTTTGAATACTAGAACCTGTACACTCATCTTTTTGTCCCCTGCTTTTTCATTACTTTTTCCTTATATTGGAAGAAATGTATGTTATTGTAAAATAATTTTAAAATACAGGGAAATTTTAAAAGCCATCAATTCACTACTCAAAGATAACTGTTTAATATTTTGGGAGAGCCTTTCAATTTATTTCCTACACACAAAAAAATATTTTTAAAGTAAAAATATCAAAGCCACAAATTTATCCCACTCAGAAGTAGACTGTTCATAGCTCTTAAATATGTCCTTAAATAACAACAAGCAGTCCTCTAAAACATGACTTAAAATGATTGCACAGTATTTCTTCATATGGATATACCAAATTTTATTTAACTGCCTGGAGGGAGAGGGTTTCAAGTCTTTTGTTTAGTTTTATTTGCTATTGACAAGTTATTTAGTAATGAACCAGTGCTTGGTTCACACTCCTAATTATTTCCTTGGGTTAAATTACAGGATATAAAATTATTTGCAGTCTTTACTTTGGCAGCACACATAGTAAAATTGGGATGAAACTGTTTCGAAGGGTGTCAACATTTCTAAGGCAATTGACAGGCACTGCCAAATTTCTAGACTGAAAGAGCATACTTACTTATGCTTTCATCAGCAAGGTTTGAGAGGGTTCATTCCCCAAATCTTTCTCGATACCAGATCATCTTGATTAAAAACACTGCTATTTTAAAGTGTCTATTCCTTAGTTATGGATGAGGTTTAATAGTTTCAAGTGTCTATTAGCAGACAATTGATAAAAACAAACACTTTTGCCACTCTTTGTACATTCTGTAGATTTGCTAGAGGTCTTTACATTTCAAGAACAAGTCAACACTCTACGCTTGTTGCTTATACTCTTCTAGCTTGTGATCTGCCTGCTTGTTTCTTGAGGGTAGCAGGAAGGTAAACAAAATGTTTTAATATTTATATAGTTGAACCTATCATATTATTCTCTGATACAAGAGACTTTCACCTATAAGGGTATGGAGAAGCCATTCTGGCTTATACCTGATTTGGCCTGAACTTTATGTGAACTAGAACAGCTTGACTTGTGGCCTGTCAAACATACATTGGACATCTGCTTTAACCATTAAAGAATGCATTATCCAGAGGTAAAGAATGTCTTTTTTGAAGGTAGAAACAAATGCGTCCCTTCCATGATGCCCATGCTACTACTCCTTCGAAGACAAGGTTCCCTTCCCAGATGCTAAGGTCATGCTGTCTCTGTGTATGCACTAATCTGAAATTATGAATAGTGAAGTGACAGTGTTAGTTGCTCAGTTGTGTCCTGCTCTTTGCATCCCCATGGAGTGTAGCCTGCCAGTTTCCTCTGTTCATGGAATTCTCCAGGCAAGAACACTGGTGAGTGGGTAGCCATTCTCTTCTTCAGAGGATCTTCCCCACCCAGGGATCAAACACAGTCTCCTCCATTGCAGGCATATTCTTTACCATCTGAGCCACCTAGGAAGCCCACATCTCTGTTGAAACCTTGAAGGAAAATAACTGTCATGTTTGATGTATGCATGTTCTTTGTTTCAACAAAATATAAAGGTGTATTGAAAACTATGTTTCTCCAGAATGCTTTCTTCCTTGGTGGAGACTGCACTCCGGGGCTAGCCCTCAGCTTGACTTGAATAAAACTCCCTTCCATTTCTTACTATGTCGTGTCTGACTCTTAGCGACCCCATGGACTGCAGCCCACCAGGCTCCTCCGTCCACAGGATTTTCCAGGCAAGAGTACTGGAGTGGGGTGCCATTGCCTTCTCCGTTTATTGATTATTTTTGCCCAATACCTTTATGGTTTATTTACTTTTATATTTAAAAATACCTTTCTCCAACTGGAAAGAAATTAAATATTTACTTATACATTCCTCTAGTTATTTTATAGTTTTTTAAACATTTAACTCTTTAATTCACAAATAGTTTATTCAAGTATATGCTATGAAGTAATGACATACAACAAGAATAATATACTGTTCTAGTGCCCATTTGTCAGAGATAGCTATCATACCCTAAACTGTCATTCATATTAAGGCCTATTTCTCAGTTTATTTTCTTTTTTGTTGGTGTTTATCTATCTTATGGCAGAAAGTGAAGAGGAACTCAAAAGCCTCTTGATGAAAGTGAAAGTGGAGAGCGAAAAAGTTGGCTTAAAGCTCAACATTCAGAAAACGAAGATCATGGCATCTGGTCCCACCACTTCATGGGAAATAGATGGGCAAACAGTGGAAACAGTGTCAGACTTTATTTTTTTGGGCTCCAAAATCACTGCAGATGGTGACTGCAGCCATGAAATTAAAAGACGCTTACTCCTTGGAAGGAAAGTTATGACCAACCTAGATAGCATATTCAAAAGCAGAGACATTACTTTGCCAACAAAGGTCCGTCTAGTCAAGGCTATGGTTTTTCCAGTGGTCATGTATGGATGTGAGAGTTGGACTGTGAAGAAGGCTGAGTGCTGAAGAATTGATGCTTTTGAACTGTGGTGTTGGAGAAGACTCTTGAGAGTCCCTTGGACTGCAAGGAGATCCAACCAGTCCATTCTGAAGGAGATCAGCCCTGGGATTTCTTTGGGAGGAATGATGCTAAAGCTGAAACTCCAGTACTTTGGCCACCTCATGTGAAGAGCTGACTCATTGGAAAAGACTCTGATGCTGGGAGGGATTGGGGGCAAGAGGAGAAGGGGACGACAGAGGATGAGATGGCTGGATGGCGTCACTGACTCGATGGACGTGAGTCTGAGTGAACTCCGGGAGTTGGTGATGGACAGGGAGGCCTGGCATGCTGCGATTCATGGGGTCACAAAGAGTCGGACACGACTGAGCGACTGATCTGATCTGATCTGATCTATCTTTACCACAGTCTTATTTTAATTTTTGAAACTTCATAGTAGACTTTAGTAAATGGAGTGGGTTGCCATTTAGTCCACAGGGAAACAGAGGCATTTAAAAGTCAGCGGCCCATGGAGGTTTGTGCTATGTATCCTTTTCTTTTTATATCCAACATAACACGGCACCTTTCTTCTAAGAGAACATAGCAACACGTCAAAAAATTTTGACATGCAACATGTATAAACATTTATAATATAAAAACTTAACTCATGAACTTAAAATCAGAACTGTTTTAAAACATGCAATTCTAAAAGTATTGAGTCTTCTTTATAATATGTAATTGATATAAAGTTTCCTTTTTAGCTACCAGCTGGGCACTTTGCTTGATTGTTGTTACACTGCATTTCTGAAACAGAGGCCCATCAGCTGAAGTAAGTAGGCTTCAGGATCAGAGATGTAGGTAAGAAGCCTCTAAATTTAAGGTGGAACATGTAAAGTTGAGTAGTTTCTCAATATCAAATTATACACATAGACATCTCAAATTAGCTTCATATGAGGTACCCAAATTTCTTTTAAATAACTGCTTTACCTTTATATGTTTCACTCCACAGCTAACCACTCTGTTTGGCTGATATGGATCCCAGGAAATATCAAAAATCTGTTTAAAAAAGATAAAAAGTTTCACATTCATGTGTTTTTGCCTTCTTTAAGATACTGTCCAATTGCCAAGATTCTACCCTCACAATCTGAACACAAGGTCACCCACACAAACGGAGGATTTGGCTCTGGAGATGAGCCAGGAATTGCTAATACACATTTTATCATTTTGTGTCTATTTACCTTGGGCCTGAATGGAGAAGAAATAATTAACCATAATCACTGAGAACAAACTACTGTCACATTTTTAATTTTGTCCAACCAGGGTAAACAAACCAATGATTTTGGATCATTTATCAAAATTTCTGGTTCTTCACAATCTTAATAAAACACTTTTGAGACAGAGTTACAATAAAAACAAAGAGAATGGCAATTGTTTAAAGTGCGTATTACCCCAGGCCCATGTCAGAGATTCTGATTTAGTGGATTGGAAATTGGGTGGATTTAGTGGGATCACCACATTCCACTAATTTAGTAGAAATTTAGTGGGTCAAACACATGCATTTAAAAACACACCCCAGAAGATGCTGATGTAGGTGGTCCATGGACCACATTCTATGAAGCTCTAATAGAAAGAAGAACCAATCATCAGAGGCAGAGACTAACCAAAGAATGAGGCTGCTATCATATAGGAAGGAGCTATTGCTCCAATAATCAGACAAAGGAGGAGAAGCTTTGGTTAGGTAGAAACGAACACTTATGAACTACAGAAAGAGCACTGAGGCCTGAAGCTATCTGAGCTCAGGCAAGTCTTAGCATCTCTAAACTTAACCTCCTCTTCTCAAAAATGAATGAGTCACCTCAGTTCTGTTGTGAGGTCAATTAAGATAATGTAATGTATGTATGATCATTTTGAAGACTACAAAGCACTGACTGTATAAATTAGTGCTAGTTATTAAGTATTTTAGCCACTAAAATAATCTTGAAAAACCATCTGCCTCTAATCAACCAACAATAATTCATACTGACAACAGCAATAAAGAGCAAAACGATGTGATACAAATTATGAAGCCTGGGAGAACAGTGTTCCGAAAATGGTATTTCATTAAAACATTCTGGGTGTTTAAAGAGTTCTCACTAGATAGCACTGTACTTTTTACAATCTACTCCTAACTGGAAAGTGTACAGTACATTAACAAAACAATAGCAAAATCATTTATTGATGCAGCCCAACTCAACTACTTTATAATATACAATGGGAGACAAGGCAGCAGAGGAGAAGGACTTGAACTTACCTCCTCTCATGAAAACACCAAAATCACAACTAACTGCTGAACAACCATTTACGAAAAAGACTCAAATTACCCAGCCCCCAAAATTCTACACCAAAGACAGAGAAGGAGCCACAACAAGATGGTAGAAGGGGCATGTTCACAATATAGTCAAATCACATACCTGCTGGGTGGGAGACCAACAACCTGGAAAATAATTATTGGATTGGCCAAAGAGTTCATTTGGGTTTTCTGTAATACCTAATGGAAAAACTCAAGTAAATTTTTTGACCAATCTAACATATCAGAGGTTCTCCCACAGGAGTGAGTTCTGAAGCCCATGTCAGACACCCCAGCCTGGGTGGTCTGGCATCAGGAGAAGGAGCCCTGAAAGTACTGGGCCTTGAAGGTCAGTGGGGCTTGAGTGCAGGAGCTCCACAGAACTGGGTAAAGAGAGACTCCACTCTTGGAGACTGCACACAAGGTTTCAATGTGCACAGGGACCCAGGGCAAAGCCATGACTCCATAGGAGCTTGGGCAGATCTAAGGGTTAGGGGTAGGTCAAGGAAGGGTCTCCTCAGGAGGCAGGGGGGTTGGCTGTTGCTCACTGTGGGGGCAGGGACACTGGGGGTGGAGATCCCAGAGAATATTCACTGGCATGAGCTCTCCAGGAAGTGGCCATTTTGGTTGCCATTTCAGCACCAAGACCTGCCCCACCCAACAGCCTGCAGGTTCCAGTCCTAGGATGCCTCAGGCCACACAACCAACAGGGTGGGAAGACAGCCCCATCTATTAGCAGACAGTCTATCTAAAGCCATCCTGAGCCAACAGCTGCCTATAAACACACCCCTTGACATGTTCTGCCCACCAGAGAGACAAGACCCAGCTCTACTCACAAGGGAACAAGCAGTAGTCCCTTCTACCAGAAAGCCTGCACAAGCTCCTAGAGTAGCCTTATCCATGAGGGGCAAGACACCAGAATGAAGAGGAACTACAATCCTGCAGCCTGAGAAACAGACGCCACAAACACAGAAGTTAGACAAAGTGAGATGGCAGAGAAATATGTTCCAGATGAAGAAACAAGATAAAACCCCAAAAGAATAGTTAAGTGAAGTGGAGACAGACAATCTACCTGGAAAAGTATGCAGAGTAATGATAGTAAAGACAATCTAAGATCTCAGGAAAAAAAAAATGGAAGCACAGGCTAAGCAGATACAAGAAATATTTAATAAAGACTAGCTTTAAAGAACAGGGCTGAACAATATAATAATTGAAATGAAAAATGCCCAGAAAGAATCAATAATAGAATAAATGAGGCAGAAGAATAAATGAGATGAAAGACAGACTGGTGGAAATCAATGCTGCAGAAAAGAATAAAGAAAAAAGAATGAAAAGAAATGAGGACAGTCTCAGAGATTTCCGGGAGAACATTAAATGCACCAAATTCACATTATAGGGGTCCCAGAAGAAGAGAGACAGAACCTGAGAATATATTTGTAGAGCTAAGAGCCAAAAACTTCCCTAATATGGGGAAAGAAACACTCATTCAAGTCCAGTGAGTTCAGAGAGTCCCATACAGGATAAACCCAAGGAGGAACACATTGAGACACATAGAAATCAAATTAACAAAACTTAAAGAAAAAGAGTAAAAGCAACAAGCAACATACATATGAAATCCCCATAAGGTTTACCACCTGATTTTTCAGCAGAAACTGCAGAAGGGAGTGGCACAATATAATTTAAAGAGATGAAAAGGAAAAACCTACAACTAAGAATATTCTACCCAGCAAGGCTCTCATTCAGATTCAAAAAGAGATATTAAAAGCTTTACAGAGAAGCAAAGGCTAACAGAATTCAGCACCACCAAACCAGTTCTACAACAAGTGCTAAAGGAAGTTCTTCAGTTGAAAAAGAAAAGGCCACAAGTAGAAACAAGAAGGTTATAAATGGGAAAGCTCACTGGTAAAGGTAAACACAAAGTAAAAATGGGAAATTTTCTACACATAAATCTGGTATCAAACCAGCAATCATGAGAAGAGAAGAACACACATGCAGGATTTGGAAATGCAATTGAAATTAAGAGACTACTAACTTAAAACAATCATGTGTGTGTGTGTGTGTGTTTATATGTATATATATATATACAGACTGCTATATTAAAATCTCATGGGAACTGAAAATCAAAAATACACCATAGATACACACACAAATGAAAAGCAATCCAAACACAACACTAAAGATAGTCATCAAATCACAAAAGAACAAAAGAGGTAGGGAAGAAAAAAGACATACAAAAACAAATCCAAAACACTTAAAAAGAGGCTCAAACCAAAGGATATAGACTGGCTGAATGGATACAAAAACAAGATATGTATATATGCTGTCTACAAAAGACCCACTTCAGATCTAGGGACACATACAGACTGAAAGTGAGGGGATGGAGAAAGGTATTTTGCACAAATGGAAAGCAAAAGAAAGCTGGAGTAGTAATATTCATATCAGACAAAACAGACTTAAAAATAAAGACTGTTACAAGAGATAAAGAAGGAAATTGCATAATTTCAAAGGGATCAATCTAAGAACAAGATATAAACATTATAAATATATTAATATATGCACCCAATATAGGAGCACCTCAATATGTAAGGCAAACACTAACAGCCATAAAAGGAGAAATTGACAGTAACACAATAATAGTGGAGAACTTTAACACCTAGTTACATCAATACACAGATTATTCAGACAAAATCAATAAGGAAACACAGTTCTTAAATGACACATTAGACCAGATGGACTAATTATAAATCAATCACAAGAAAAAATTTATAAAAAACACAAACAAACACCCAAATGTGGAATGTTTGTGTTAAACATTGTTACCAAACAATGAAAAGATCACTGAAGAAATCAAAGAGGAAATTTAAAAAAATACCTAGAGACAAATACCAAAGAAAATACAACAATCCAAAATTATGGGACATAGCCAAAGCAGTTCTAAGAAGGAAATGTATAGCAATGTGGTCTTACCACATAGCTACCTGGGAAGCCCTCAGTGGTTTAAAAAAAAAAAATGCACCTGTGATGCAGAAGACAGGAGTTCGATCCCTGGGTCAGGAAGATCCCCTGGAGAAGGAAATGGCAACCCACTCCATTATTCCTGCCTGGGAAATCTCATGGACAGGGAAGCCAGGCAGGCTATAGTCCATGGGGTCACAAAAGAAAGTCAGACATGACTTAGTGACTAAACAATAGCAACAACAATCGTACCTCAGGAAACAAGAAAAATTTCAAACAAACAACTTAATCTTATAGCGAAAGCAAATAGAGAAAGAAGCACAAACAAACCCAAAGTTAGTAGAAGAAAAGTAATCATACAGATCAGAGCAAATAATTGAAATACAAAGAAAACAATATAAAAGATCAATAAAACTAAAAGCTGCTTCTTTGAAAACATAAACAAAATTCATAATCCATTAGCAGGACTCCCATCCAAGTACTAAACCAGTCCCAACCCTGCTTAGCTTCCAAGACCAGGTGAGATCAGTCAGGTTCAGGATGATATGGCCATAGACTAGCCAGGCTCATCAAGAAAAAAAGGGAGAAGGCTCAAATCAATAAAATTAGAAATGAAAAAGGAGAAGTTACAACGGACACCACAGAAACACAAGGGATCATAAGAAACTACTATAAGTAACTATATGCTGATAAAATGGACAATCTAGAAGAAATGGACAAATTCTTAGAAAAGTAAGCCTTCCAAGACTGAACCAGGAAGAAATAAAAAATATGAACAGACCAATCACAAGTACTGAAATTAAAACTGTGATTTAAGAACTTCCAATAAACAAAGAGGGAGACAGAGGATTAGATGGTTGGATAGCATTACCAACTCAATGGATATGAGTTTGAGCAAATTGCAGGAGATAGTGAAGGACAGGAAAGGCTGGCATGCTGCAGTCCATGGAGTTGCAAAGAGTTGGACATGACTTACTGATTAAAAAACAACAATAAACAAAAGTCCAGGAACACATGACTTCACAGGTGAATTCCAACAAACATTTAAAGAACTATCACCTATCCTTCTGAAATTCTTTCCAAAGGAAGAATTACTGCAGGAAGAATTCCTGCAGAGGAAGAAATACTCCCAAACTCATTCTATGAGGCCAGAATCACTTTGATACAAAAACCAGATAAAGATATCACACAAAAAGAAAATTACAGGCCAGTATCACTGATGAATTCCAGAAAAACACCTACTTTTGCTTCACTGACTATGCTAAAGCCTTTGGCTGTGCAGATCACAACAAACTGTGAAAAATTCTTAAAGAGACGAGACTACCAGACCATCTTAACTGTCTCCTGAGAAACCTGTATGCAGGTCAAGGGGCAACACTTAGAATCAGATACAGAACAACACATTGGTCAAAATTGGGAAAGGAGGACAACAAGGCTGTATATTGTCACCTGGCTTATTTAACTTGTATGCAGAGTACATCATGTGAAATGCTAGGCTGGATGAATCACAAGGTGGAATCAAGATTGTAGGGAGAGATATCAACAACTTTAGATATGCAGATGATACCACTTAACGGCAGAAATTGAAGAGGAACTAAACAGACACTTGATGAGGGTGAAAGAGGGGAATGAAAAAGCTGGTGTAAAACTCAACATTCGAAAAATGAAGGTCAGGGCATCCGGTCCCATCACTTCATGGCAAAAGGAAGGGGGAAAAGTGGAAGCAGTGACAGATTTTATTTTCTTGGGCTCCAAAAATCACCGTGGATGATGACCGCAGCCATGAAATGAAAAAACGCTTGCTTCTTGAAAAGAAAGCTATGACAAACCTTGACAGCATATTAAAAAGCAGAGACATTACTTTGCTGACAAAGGTCTATATAGTCAAAACTATGGTTTTTCCAGTAGTCATGAATGGATCTGAGAACTGGATCATAAAGAAGGCCGAGCACTAAAGAATTTATGTTTTCAAACTGTGCTGGAGAAAACTCTTGAGAGTTCCTTGGACAGCAAAGAGATCAAACCAATCAATCCTAAAGGAAATCAACCCTGAATATTCATTGGAAGGACTGATGCTGAAGCTGAAGCTCCAATACTTTGGCCACCTGATGTGTAGAGCCAACTCACTGGAAAAACCCTGATGCTGGGAAAGATGGAAGGCAAAAGAGGGGAGCAACAGAGGACGAGATGGTTGGATGGCATCACAGACTCAATGGACATGAGTTTGAGCAAACTCTGGGTGATAGTGAAGGACAAGGAAGCCTGGAGTGCTGCAATCCATGGGGATACAAAGAGTCAGACACGACTGAGTGACTGAACAACAAATCACTGAAGAACACAGATCCAAAAATCCTCAACAAAATACTAGCAAATTCAATCCAACAATACATTAAAAGGATCATACACACCATGATCAAGTGGGATTTATCCCAGTATGCTGCTGCTGCTGCTAAGTCACTTCAGTCATGTCCGACTCTTTGTGACCCCATAGACGGCAGCCCACCAGGCTCCACCATCCCTGGGATTCTCCAGGCAAGAACACTGGAGTGGGTTGCCATTTCCTTCTCCAATGCATGAAAGTGAAAAGTGAAAGGGAAGTCGCTCAGTCGTGTCTGACTCTTGGCGCGCCCATGGACTGCAGCCTACCAGGCTCCTCCATCCACGGGATTTTCCAGGCAAGAGTACTGGAGTGGGGTGCCATTGCCTTCTCCACCCAGTATGCTAGGATTCTTCAACATTCACAAATCAGTGTGATACACCACATTAACAAACTGAAGATTATAAACTACATAATCATCTTAATAGATGAAGAAATAATTTTTTTACAAAATTCAACACCCATTTATGATAAAGAAAAAAGACAAACTCTCCAGAAAGTAAGCACATGAGAGAACCTTCTTCAACATAATAAAGGCCCATATATGACAAACCCATTGCTAACATCATTCTCGATGGTTTAAAACTGAACACATTTCCTCTAACATCAGGAACAAGACAAGAATGTCTACTCTCGCTAGTTTTATTCAACATAATTTTGGAAGTCCTCACCATGGCACTCAAAGAAAAATAAATAAAAGGAATCCAAATTGGAAAACAAAAAGTAAAACCACCAACAAAAAAGTAAAACCACCATGTTTGCAGATGACATGATACTGTATACAGAAAACCCTAAAGATGCTACAACCACTAGATCTCATCAATGAATTCGGTAAAGTTGCAGGATACAAAATTAATACATAGAAATATTTTCCTTTCCTTTACACTAACAATGAAAGATCAGAAGGAGAAATTAAGGAAATAATCCTATTTACCATCCCATCAAAAAGAACAAAATACCTAGGAATAAACCCAGCTAATGGCAATCCACTCCAGTATTCTCGCCTGGAGAATCCCATGGACAGAGGGGCTGGCGGGCCGCAGTCTGTGGGGTCACAAAGAGTCAGACACGGCTAAGTGACTAACACCAAGGAGGCAAAAGACCAGTACGCAAAAACTGTAAGATGCTGATGAAAGAAATCAAAGTTGATACAGACAGATGGAAAGATAGAGCACGTTCTTATATTAGAAGAATCAATATTGTTAAAATGACTATACTACCCACGGTAATCTACAGATTCAATGCAATTTCTATTAAATTACCAATGGCACTTTTCACAGAATTAGAACAAAAAGACCCAAGATGGGCGGGTCATGGTGGAGAATTCTGACAAAACGTGGTCCACTGGAGAAGGGAATGGCAAACCACTTCAATATTCTTGCCTTCAGAACCCCATGAACAGTATGAAAAGGCAAAAAGATATGACACTGAAAGATGAACTCCCCAGGTTAGTAGGTGCCCAATATGCTACTGGAGAAGAGCGGAGAAATAGTTCCACAAAGAATGAAGACGCTGAGCCAAAGTGAAAACAACGCCCAGTTGTGGAAATAAAGTCTGATGCTGTAAAGAACAATATTGCATAGGAACCTGGAATGTTAGGTCCATGAATCAAGGTAAATTGGAAGTGGTCAAACAGGAGATGGCAAGAATGAACATCAACATTTTAGCAATCAGTGAACTAAAATGGACCAGAATGGGCAAATTTAATTCAGATGACCATTATATCTACTACTGTGGGCAAGAAGCCCTTAGAAGAAATGTAGCCTCACAGTCAACAAAGAGTCCGAAATGCAGTACTTGGGTGCATCTCAAAATGATCTCTGTGTGCTTTCAAGACAAACCATTCAATATCACAGTAATCCAAGACTATGCCCCAATGACTAATGCCAAAGAAGCTGAAGTTGAATGGTTCTGTGAAGACCTATAAGACCTTCTAGGACTAACACCAAAAAAAGATGTTATTTTCATCATAGGTAACTGGAATGCAAAAGTAGGAAGTTAAGATATACCTGAGTAACAGGCAAGTTTGGCCTTGGAGCACACAATGAAGCAGGGCAAAGGCTAACAGAGTTTTCCCAACAGAACACGCTGGTCATAGCAAACACCCTCCTCCAACAACACAAGAGACAACTCTACACATGGACATCACCAGATGGTCAATACTGAAATCAGACTGATTATATTCTTTACAGCTGAAGATGGAGATGCTCTATACAGTCAGCAAAAACAAGACTGGGAGCTGACTGTGGCTCAGATCATGAATTCCTTAGTGCCAAATTCAGACTTAAACTGAAGAAAGTAGGGAAAACCACTAGGCCATTCAGGTATGACCTAAATCAAAGCCCTTATGATTATACTGTGGAAGTGAGAAATAGATTCAAGGGATTAAATCTGATGGAGTGCCTGAAGAATTATGGATGGAGGTTTGTAACACTGTACAGGAGGTGGTGATCAAGACCCTTCCCAAGAAAAAGAAATGCAAAAAGGCAGAATGGTTGTCTGAGGAGGCCTTACAAATAGTTGAGAAAAGAAAAGAAGGCAAAGGAGAAAAGGAAAGATATACACACCTGAATGCATAGTTCCAAAGAATAGTAAGAAAAGATAATACAGCCTTCCTAATGATCAATGCAAAGAAATAGAGGAAAACAGTAGAATGGGAAAGACTAGAGATCTCTTTAAGAAAATTAGAGATACCAAGGGAACATTTCATGCAAAGATGGGCACAATAAAGCACGAAAATGGCATGGACCTAACAGAAGCAGAAAACATTAAGAAGAGGTGGCAAGAATACACAGAAGAACTATACAAAAAAGATCTTCATGACCTAGATTAACTCAATGGTGTGATCACTCGCCTAGAGCCAGACATCCTGGAGGGCCTTAGGAAACATTACTACAAACAAAGCTAGTGGAGGTGATGGAATTCAAGCTGAGCTATTAAGGATGATGCTGTTAATGTGTTGCACCCAACATCTCAGCAAATTTGGAAAACTCAGCAGTGGTCACAGGACTGGAAAAGGTCAGTTTTCATTCCAATCCCAAAGAAAGGCCATTCCAAAGAATGTTCAAACTACTGCACAATTGTACTCATCTCACATGCTAGCAAAGTAATGCTCAAAATTCTCCAAGCTAGGCTTCAACAGTACGTGAACCAAGGACTTCCAGATGTTTAAGCTGGATTAAAGGCACTGGAACTAGAGACCAAATTGCCAATATACACTGGATCACAGAAAAAGCTAGAGAATTCCAGAAAAACATCTACTTCTGCTTTATTGACTACATTAAAGCCTTTGACTGTGTGGATCACAACAAACTATGGAAAATTCTTAAAGAGATGGGAAAACCAGACCACCTTACCTGCCTCCTGAGAAACCTGTATGCAGGTCAAGAAGAAACAGTTATAACCAGATATGGAACAACAGACTGGTTCAAAATTGGGAAAGTAGTACATAGGGCTGTACATTGTCACCCTGCTTATGTATCTTATATGCAGAGTACATCATGTGACATGTCGGGATGGATGAAGCACAAGCTGGAATCAAGATTGCAGGGAGAAATATCAATAACCTCAGATATGCAGATGACACCACCCTTATTGCAGAAAACAAAGAGAAACTAAAGAGCCTCTTAATGAAAGTGAAAGAGGAGAGTGAAAAGTTGGCTTAAAACTCCACATTCAAAAAACGAAGATCATGGCATCCGGCCCCATCACTTGATGGCAAAAAACATGGGAAACAATGGAAACGGTGAAAGACTTTATTTTCTTGGGTTCTAAAATCACTGCAGGTGGTAAATGCAACCATGAAATTAAAATATGCTTGCTCCCTGGAAGAAAAGCTATGACCAACCTAGACAGCATATTAAAAAGCAGAGACATTACTTGGCCAACAGAAGTCCATCTAGTCAAAGCTATGGTTTTTCCAGTAGTCATGTATGGATGTGAGAGTTGGACCATAAGGAAAGCTGAGTACCAAAGAATTAATGCTTTTGAACTGTGGTTAGAGAAGACTCTTGAGAATCCCTTGCACTGCAAGGAGATCAAATCAGTCAATCAATCCTAAAGGAAATCAGTCCTGAATATTCACTGGAAGGGCTGATGCTGAAGCTGAAGATCCAATACTTTGGCCACCTGATGCAAAGAGCCGACTCATTAGAAAAGACCCTGACGCGGGGAAAGATTTAAGGCAGGAGAAGAGGATGACAGAAGATGAGATAGTTGGATGGCAGTACCGACTCGAAGGACATGAGTTTGAGCAAGCTCAAACTTCCCTGGTGATGGACAAGGAAGCCTGGCATGCTGAAGTCCTGGGGGTTGCAAAGAGTCTGACAGGACTGAGGGACTGAACTGAGAGCAAAAGGAATTTTTAACGTGTGTGTGTTAGTCACTCAATCATGTTTGACTCTTTGCAACCCTGTGGACTCAAGCCCACCAGACTCCTCTGTCCATGGGATTCTCCAGGCAAGAATACTGGAGTGGGTTGCCATTCCTTTCTCTGCAGGGGATCTTCCCAAACCAGGGATCGAACCCAGGTCTCCTGCATTGCAGGCAGATTCTTTACCATCTGAGCTATCAGGGAAGCTCATAATTTTGGGGTGCCCTTAAAAGGACAATTCTCCCTAGATGAGTATACCATTCATATAAAGAAATCTTTTAGTGCTCATACCAAGCAAGAGGCAGTGAATTTAATATTTAATTAGGGCCTCATTTTGCATGGGATTATATTTTGCAGGGGCTTCGCAGGCGGTCCTAGTGGTAAAGAATCCGCTTGCCAATGCAGGTAGATGTAAGAGATGTGGGTCCAACCCCTGGGTGGGGAAGATCTCTCTGGAGGAGGACATGGCAACCCACTCCAGTATTCTTGTCTAGAGAATCCCATGGACAGAGGAGCCTGGTGGGCTATGGTCCATAGAGTTGCAAAGAGTTGGACACACTGCAGTGTTTTAGCATGCATGCATATTTTGCAGAAATATAGAAAAACTAGGAATCAACGTAAGACAGTCATACAGATTCATTTTCTAAAATTAGAAAATCAAGATGATAAAGTAGTGAAATTATTTTAATTATTCTAGACAACTAGAGAAATAGATTTCCTAATAATGTACATGCCTGCTTCCTATCCCATCTTTCCAGCTATGCCTACATAGAATTATCATCTGTGATCACAATGACTTCAACATGAATGGTAAGGAGACCACAGTTAAATTTCAGGTTCTCAAATATAACAGAATCACACAGTTGTCATCACATTCATTTGAAATTCAAACATATATATTGGTAAACATATCTTTGAGAATATTACTTTCTAACAACTATTTCCATTTCTAGATGAATGCATTGAAATGGTACATACAGTTTCAAATTCAATTCTATTTTTATTTTACAAAGCTAAATGTCAGTATCAAAAATTTATTTTACAAAGGAACAGCAGTAACAATTTAAAGTATCTGATCACCAGAAGAGATCATGCCAACATAGCTACTAATCATAAATTAATTTTCTTAATCAGTAAGTTTTTAAGTTGAATATGGAAGGAAAATCTACGTGTGGCAAATTTACTTTAAAAAACAATTACAACTTTGAGAGCTACATCACAGTTCCCCCACAGTAATGAAACCTGCATGGTTTGATCCAACAAGGTCTTCTTACCCGGTCAGAGTGGCCGGTGGCTGAGGCCAGAGTTTTCCTTTTCTCCAGTCCCAAATGCAGACTGTGTTTTTGGCATCCAATCCCACAGAGGCTAAACGCTAAGAATAAGAACAAAAATTTAACTTCAGAAAATGATGGGAAGATTTCCTATTATCCATGCTGTCTTTCAATAAATAGTTCTTATTGCCTACTGTGGGCCAGGTATTGAATTTCTTATGGAAAAAAAAATGATTTCTCAAAACTAAAGATATCAAAGTAGATACTTTTCTATTAGCATATAATAAAATTTCAGTGACTTAAAACCTGCAACTAATTTAACATAATAACAAACATAACAAACATGCAAAAGTCTCTGATTCATCTGATTCATCAGTGGAAATCAGAACTAGAAGGAGCGGCTTAAATTTTTTTAATTGGCTTTAAGAGTCTAATATGGTTTTAAGAGAGTCTAGGATTCTTAAGTTGAAAAGCCTCACCAAACAGTTAAAATGAATGGGTTTGACAAACACATGGAGAATAAATCCCATTAATATTATCTTCATTCTTAAGTTTCATAATTTCACGGACATTTGAAGTGACTAGAGAAGGATACATAAGTTTAGTAATAGTAACCTGATATTTCATCTCCAAAACTAAATTATTTGGATTCAGATCAGAAACTTGTCCTGGAAGGGAAAAGAAATCCAAAACCTGTGTATATACAAAATCAATAGTGTCGAAACATGTATTAGGGACACCAAAACTGGAGCTTCTAGTAGAATAGCACTCGAAAAAAAAAACAGCACTATGTAACAGAGAGAGGTCTGGGCTGGGAGTAAGCAGATTTGGCTTCTCTTTTGACTTTGTGATTAGCCAGACACAGACATTAGAAAGTTAACTAAACTCCTTAAATTTCTGTTTTTCAACTGTAAAATGAGTGCAAAGTATTTGTTTCTGTCTACAAAATAGTGTTGTATGGACTGTGAAATAATGTAAATCAAAGGTTTTTAAGACATCACTACCAAATGTAAGAGTAGGTGAGCTTACGTATTTCACTGAGTATGTGTGTATGTGCATATTCAAGCAATGATAGGCAGCCATATGTGGCTAAATGTATACATGTGTTGTTATGCAGAAATTATTCAGGTTTCTTCACTAAAGGCGACTTCCATTAGGAATATTTAGGATTAAAAAAATATATAGCTGGAGGGTCTAAAATGGATTCTTAATGAAAGCAGATCTTTGCTGTAATTTTCAATTGAGAGTTCCAGCAATAGAAATGATTCTAGTACATGGTTGCATTTTTATCTATACATGAAAATTTGGAGTGGGTGGATTCCATTCAGCTTATTTTTTCTTTTCTCTTTACTTAAATAGAAAATTAGTTAACATAAACATGGGCCCTAACGTAAAACCCACATAAGAAATGTGAAAAAGATTGAGAAAAAGCCAAAAGAAATCTATTCTGTTCATTTGCAGTGACAGGCCCTATTGCTACTCGAAAAGCATTTCTATTGCCTTTTGTTGCTTGTAAGGTGACAGGCCATTTGTCACTTTCTAAACATCACTCAATTTTAGTGAACTCTGTCTAGGGAAAAAGGTAGATCTGAAGTCATAGGCATCAACAAGCCATGAAATCCATCACAGCAAACAAATAGGAGGGCATTTTTCTCAGCTGAGAGTTATGAAAGTACCATGCAGTCCACCCCTACCTGAACCTCCAAAATGGAACCTAAAAAACAACAAGGATTCGAACACAAAATAACATGAACAAAAAGCTAAAAGTTACAGCTGGATCTCCCTCCGCTACATGACATTTTCCTGTGTGCTTCAGAACAAATTTTGATAAAGAGTGTTTGTTAGAAAAACAAAATCAGATTAGAGAATGTGCATGTGAGTTCACATCTAAGCATTCATCTCCACTTGCATATGCATTCTGACACATTCAACCTAATCAGGAAGTCAGCAACTGCAAATCTGAATAAATGTCACTATCTAGCTATTTCTCTTAAGACCTGGATATAATGGAACTTACGCATTATCTTGATTCAATTATGAGATTACAGAGTAGTTAAAAACATACACCAAGGGGTCTACATGTGTACTGAACTGAACGAAATGATCACTACCCAAATCAGGTCCAAGTCCTATAATCTACTGAACTTCCTGCAAACTCTCAGTTTGGTCAATTTTCTATGAGTAATTTCACAGGTCTTTCTACATTATAAGTGCTCAGTCGTGTCTAACTCTTTGCAACCCCACAGACTGTAGCCCACCAGGCTCCTCTGTCCATGGAATTTTCCAGGCAAGAATACTGGAGTGGGTTGCCCTTTCCTTCTCCAGGGGATCTTCCTGACCCAGGGATCAAACCCATGTCTCTTGTGTCTCCTGCATTGCAGGTGGGTTCTTTACCACCGTGCCACCTGGGAAACCCAATATGAACTTAAGAGAAGTACCTCTGAAATTTTCCAAAAAAAAGATTGAAGGAATTAACTGGCATAAATACAAAGGGTGGAAGGGACAGAGGAAGGGTGTCTTAGGAACATGGAGAAGGCTAGAAGAAAAGACAAGGTTTTAGTGAGGAGGTAAATGCAGGGAGAGCCAGGAATGAGGTCTCTGTATTTCCAGTCCCTTCTCTGTAACATGTTTTTTAAATTGAGATATATCTATTTTTTAAATTGAGATGTATCTATTAATACATGAAGAAATCTTTTCTATCAAGTGTTGCTGAAGTCCAAGGAAAGAGAGTCACTTTGTTGGAAGGGGAGACTGGGAAGGCTTCCTGAAGACCTATGAAGGGTCCTGGAAGTATGAGTCACTATAAAGGGCAAGGAGTGTGAGCAGGCACTGAAGGTGGAGAGGGCAGCATGAGAAAGGGTCTGCAGGTGCCCCAGTGTCTGGTCTCATAGAGGAATCTCACTGACGTGTCCAGCTTGACTGCAGGGCAACAGTGAAGACAAGGACAGAAAAGCTGATTAGCAGCGAATGCCCAGCCACAAGGTATGGACTTCAGTCAGGGGGTACTCCAAACTTTTCTTGTTTTTAAATAATATTCTGACACTTTTTCAGTTGGTGGAATGCATTAGCAAGAAATTGACTGTGTGGAGGAGACTAGTTAAGAGATGACTGGTGGCAGGGAGAATGGGAAGAAGAGAATGAATGTCAGAGTCACTGTAAAGAAACTAATAAATACACATGATCAGTGACTGCTTGAATCAGAGGCAGTGGATAGGGAAGCGGAGTTAGAAGTCACCTCAAGGTTAAAGAGTCAGGGAGAATCTTGTCAGTGAATATCAGGAGGTGATGCTATTTTCTGAAACAAGGGGAACCAAGGAGATGCTCAGGGCTGGAGGTCTGTGAAAAAGGTTTGGTCCAACCCTCGTTCCAAACAGGAAGTTAACAATGGAAGATAAAGTACAATCATTGAGTCACTATGAACCTAATCAACATGAGTTCACTTTCTGGAGGCATTTTTAACCACATGGTGAGACTGGGGGAACCAAAACTGGATCCTATCCAGAGGTGGGTGTCAGTGGCATGAGCATAGAAAAGAACCAAACAGGTGAGGATTCTAGGAGGCTGACAAGGGAAGACAGGGAGGGCTGATAGGCTTTCAGAGCCTATAGGCTATGTTCATTATAATTCTAGGTGACTTGTGAGAGGTCATTATGGAAAAAGAAAATGGAAAAAGATACATACCTGTCCATCCGAGTCGAAAGTCAGGCAGGCAACTCCATGTGTGTGGACATCTTTAAGAATAGACACAGTTTGGACATTATAGGAATCCCATATACATATATATGGCTCCTTCCCAACTTGGCCAGTCGCAACGAGAGTTTTATCTGGATGTAAGGCAAGGCTGAAACAGAAAAAGGCCTCTTTCACATCATCCTGTTGAACAAAGCTAAAAAAAAATTGATTATCTTTGATCCACATTTCTAATTTTAATCTAACAAGATAATCCAAAACCCAAAGAAATTATTTAGCTGATTGGTCTAATAGAAATGTTTAACTTTGGTGAAGAGAGGCTTAGCACAGTTTAGCTATCATTTCGTCAGATTTTACCCACTTGGTAAACTTGAAAATCAGACAACTGTTATAATTCTATGATTAGAAAACCGCCTATATTCTATAATTGCCTTATGATATTTACTTACTGGTTTTGAAAATATTACTCAGCTTTCAAGTTCTTTTGACTTTAAATTGAAAAAAAAAATGCTGTTGCCAGGAGAAAGTGCACTTCACAGAATTAATTAAATCTGCTTGCAGAAGCTCTGGGTACCATCCTTATTAGGATTTCAAAGCATGGAGGGGGTATCAGAGTCAAGTGCTGTTTCTGTATCTGCTGCCATAGATTATGTATTTTAAATGAAAATCTCTATTTTACATAAATCACCGTGACACCAACAGAACCGCCAATTACCCTGCCTATGGTTTGTATACAATTTTTCTTACATCTGTAGTCCAATCAAAATAAAACTTTGTCAAATGCCAACTGGAATTTCAAGGACTCTGTAGTAGTCAAGAAGGAGAAATGTGATCATTATTATGCCTGGATGAGAAATCAGTCTAATGTTTCAAATTTGTTGTGCAAAGAGATTGTGCCTTTCTAAAGATATGTGTTGGTAATTTAAAAAGAGAGAGAGACCTATAAAAAGGCAAGCAGATGACTGTTTACACAATAAGCAAAGGTAGAATTATTTTTCTTTTCAGTTTCAGCATCTGTCTACACAACTAACACAACTAGATTTTTTTTCCCTGTTCACCTTTCAGCTTGACTTTTATAAGAATATATGCTCTGAAATTGACACCTTGATTTGCACATTGGCTGCCCCTCACTACCTGTAGTTCCTTGGACATACTACTTGATCTCTTTTGTCCTTGGGTTCCTCATCTATAAAATGGAGGTAACATATGAAAACTGATGATACAATGAACTTAGCATAGAGTAAACATGCAATACAAGTTTTATTATCATCATTATTTGTGAAACTGGTAAGGGAAAGATACAACCAACATACAGGTGGTGCTCCTTTCAGAAAACCATCTACTTCCTGAGTCTTTCTTTGCTCCATGTGTAGCACACCCCCACCCCCACTTCTGTAGCCACCCAGCCCTATAGCCTGTTCGGGGTCTCTCACCCGACTGTGCTCATCTTGTGGGTCTCCCTGCACACCTAGCACCAGCTTTTGCACAGGACCCCGAGTGCTGGCTCCTCTTCCTTACCGTCGGCCCTCCCAGGGCCCTTGGACCCTGGTGCTCGGGTGCAGCTGGTCTTCTCAGGAACTTCCAATGTCCCTATCCACAGGTCTTGGTCCCCCGACTGCCTCCTTAGCTGCCTTCCAATGCTCCATTTGCCCTCTCCTGACAAGGCTGGATGCTCGACGAGTTTTTGTTTTTTCTTGTTAGGCAAAGAGGGTAGAGTTGGAGCTGCTCTGAGGATGAGCTTTGTGGCTTCAGCTGTGGTGTGGGGAGTGAGTGCAGGTCCAGACGGAGGGGCAGGAAGAGGGTGAGCTGGGAGCACTGACCATCAGGGGCATCTCAGAAGAATCAAGCCAAGGCGTTTCTGCAACCACCACCCTTCCCAGAAGCACCCAGCCCCATCTCACGGTCTCACAGAATCTTGGGAGAACTGCAGAGGCAGAGGTGATGGGGATGAGAAAAACCTGGGTGCTCCTAAAGCCAGCAAGGACACTCCAACCAGAAAGGAGTCTGGATCACACTGCCCATCAAGCAAATCTCTATCAGCCTCACCTGCCCTCCCCTCCCCCAACCCTGACGCCGAGTCACAGTACAGGGCACTCCCCCCAGGGGGCTGGCTGGGTGTTGGGGACCAGGCTCTGACCCAAAGGCTGTGCATGGTTGATGCTGCTTGAGTTCAGAACCTGGGAGTGAAACGCACACAGACCAGCTGAAAGTCTATCACCTCTCAGGAGGAAGGACCCTGAAAGATGGGTCCAATCCCATCTTGGGCTGCAACAACCCTAATGCACCATCTCAGGGCATGTCCTGGGGGCCTGTTGTTCCCCCTAGCAGGAACAAGGTGTCTGGCATTCATCCTGGGAGACTGTGACTGCCTCTTCCTCAAGCCTTTCCCCTGAAACACCCCTCAGGGCACTGCTCTCCTTTCCCACCTGGCCCACCAGCTAGCACCCAGCAGTGGGGGAGTGGGCCACTCCAGGCAGGACCTTCATCATGAACTGTGCTCCTCTTGTGAACTCTGTCAGGGAGCTCATGGGCCTGAGCTGAGCCTGGTCTGGGTGGGGGAGGGTGGGGTTCCCAGGAAGACAAACAAGCTGCAGGTGACTTCGCGGCTTTAGCCGTGGTGGGAGTGAACGTAGGACCTGATGGAGGGGCAGAGAGAAGAGGATACGCGGGGATGGGAAACACCTGGATGCCCCAAGTCTGAGTTGGCCATCTTAGTGCTTGCTGGAAAATATCTCCAGGGACAGTTATAAGGAATAACATAAAAATAAAACACATGTTAAACGGTAGCCTTTTCACAGTCAGTTCAGCCACTCAGTCGTGTCTTACTCTTTGTGACCCCATGGACTGCAGCACGCCAGGCCTCCCTGTCCATCACCAACTCCCAGAGCTTACTCAAACTCATGTCCATTGAGTCGGTGATGCCATCCAACCATCTCATCCTCTGTCGTCCCCTTCTCCTCCTGCCTTCAATCTTTCCCAGCATCAGGGTCTTTTCAAATGAGTCAGCTCTTCACATCAGGTGGCCAAAGTATTGGAATTTCAGCTTCAGCATCAGTCCTTCCAATGAATATTCAGGACTGATTTCCTTTAGAATAGACTGGTTGGATCTCCTTGCAGTCCAAAGGACTCTTAAGAGTGTTCTCCAACACCACAGTTGAAAAGCATCAATTCTTCAGCGCTCAGCTTTCTTTATGGTCCAACTCTCACATCCATGACTACTGGAAAAACCATAGCTTTGACTAGACGGACCTTTGTTGGCAAAGTAATATCTCTGCTTTTTAATATGCTGTATAGGTTGGTCATAAGTTTTCTTCCAAGAAGCAAGTGTCTTTTAATTTCATGGCTGCAATCACCATCTGCAGTGATTCTGGAGGCCCCCAAAATAAAGTCTGTCACTGTTTCCACTGTCTCCCCATCTATTTGCCATGAAGTGATGGGACCAGATGCCATGATCTTAGTCTTCTGAATGTTGAGTTTTAAGCCAACTTTTTCACTCTCTTTCACTTTCATCAAGAGGCTCTTTAGTTCTTTGCTTTCTGCCGTAAAGGTGGTGTCATCCGTATAAGTGACTCTTAGAGGTTTTAAAACATTTTAAGATTGTAGAACACTTTATCATTCATTCATTCATTCAAGAAATCCTTATTTAAAAAACTATGAAATGTCAGGTGGTGCCATAGATAACATAAACAGAAAATACACTGCCTTTCTTTCAAGAAGCCCATCTTAAAAGGAAGGACAGACAAGTAAACAGATAATGGGCTGGCCAGGGCAGTCTTGAAAGCCCTTTTATTGTCAGAGGGCATCACTGACAATTATTAGCAGGAAACAACATCAATAGTTTCATAGTTTAAGAAGGTAACCCTAGTAGCAGTAAGGAAGAGTGGAAAGAACAGATGCGTAAGGTCTATTAGGAGACGAGGCAGACAGGCCCGTTAGACACTAGGTTGAGACTGAGGTGAGACAGGGGTAGATGGAATGGAGAGGATGAGTCAAGAGATGTTTAAAGGAAAGAGAGAGAGAAAGGTTTAGGATGTTTGAGGTCAAGGCAAAGCTTGAACATGTCAAACCTGACATTTTCTTGCTTAGGCAGTTGGCAGCATTCGAGTTTGAAGCCTGCAAGCCTGGTCCTGGGAAAAGGTGGCCTTAATTTCACTTAGTCTCCAAGAAAGAGACTCTCCAGGTACGAAGAAGAGGATTTGACTAAGCTGTCTTTTTCAGGACCGCAGGGGCCATTTCCAAAACTCTACACAGTTCCAACATCATGGTGGAGTAAATTAGCAAGCTGCTTGCTGAAGAGGAAGTGAATGAGCCAACAGTCATGGCTGCCATGCTGCCTCTCTCCACTGCTACCAGCACAGGTTCTACCCCGGGGACTGGAAAATAAAGAGGAACGAGCGTATTTCCCCTACATGCTCAGGCACTTTCAAGAGACACAAATGAAACTCACTTTTGCTGTGATTACAGCTTCTAATTAAAATGCTTGAGAGACTTGGTAGATTTAAGGGGTTCTAAAACACCAACAGTAAAAAAAATTGCTATTCCAGGCAATTGTTCTAACTATAATTTTGTGATTTCCTGACTTTTCTCATTCCTTGAATGAAGGAGGAAATGAAAAAAACAACTTTCAACAAATCTTTAGAGAGGCCCTCAAAATAATTTATCAGTGTATGTTATCCAACTAGCAGGGTGACCCAAAAACATCCCATTATGGACTTGAAATGTTTTTACTCTGGTTTTTATTATTCTTTTCATTCATCTTAAAGCACATAAATTTATCACATTTATTTAAATGTCCGCACTGGATTTTTTTTTTTTTTTTTTTTTTTGCCAGAAGTTTTTTTAACACTGTTCTTTAAACCACCTCTTCCCAGCCCATGATAGCCCATTTATACAAGTTCCTATTTATCGTTTGAATACATTAAGAAAATTACCTACTTCTCCTTTTATAAGCCAAGTCTCTGACCTGATTCTCTGGCTTGCAAGCAACACTGCAATGACTCATAGTGTTCCTATTTATCCACATCCATGGCAAGAATAGGGCGAATAGACAACCAACTCTATTCACTTTGCCATTACTCCATTAGCTTCCCAGAAACTTCACTTCTGCCACTTTAGTAACAGAATGACAGCATCCATGTATCTTTGTTGTTGTTGTTGTTTACTTTTTAACTTTACAATATTGTATTGGTTTTGCCATTATCAACATGAATCCGTGTATGTTTTAGAGCAGAGCCAAGTGGCATTTATTTTGTTTTGAATTTGTCATTTAATTTCAACAGCACTTTTTAATTCTCCTAAGAGAGTGGGATGGGGAAACCAGCAAACCTTAATCAAAAGATTTGCAAGAGTGTAATACATGTAAGGTATCAGTAATGGTGCAGTTACAGAAGCAATATTTTAATAAGCAGGTTTGAAGCTTACCATCAGCTATCTATTCACTTCTTCTCACATCTCTGCATTTAGGAATTCAAGAATTTCATGAAAAGTCATTTTGAGCAGGATTTGCTTTCATCTAATTCCAAACATGTTTGTAATTTTAGTCCAGAAGCATTTAAATGACATAGATAGATATATTAACAGATATAGATACGGATTCCAAATTGGCCCCCTACTGCCTACTTAAAAATTGCTCTTTGCTTCTTTTACAGAGATGCCCTAAGACTAAGAAGCTATCCTAAGTAATGCCTTTGGATCAACCAACAGATTAAAGAGGGTCAGTCTCCTTATCCTATTAAGGGGCCATGATGAAAATTATCCTGCCTCCTGAATTCCTTTTGACAAGATTTCATCAGAATCAGCCGACTGTTGTGTTATTCCATGAAGAAATTACAGAAGTGGAAAGCACCACCATGACACAAAACATCTGGTTGACTCTGGGCTTCCCAGCACCCTCTTCACCATATCACAGGGTTGCAATTCTTTCTGTGACTAGAAGTACTGATGACATTTACTTATATTTTATGTCCATCTTCCATTTGAGGGTCCATAAATCAAAATCTCTGTTTTTCTAAGAAAACTGGCACACTACAAAATTTGTAGATTATTATTGCTACAACAGCAATGTCACAATGTTAAAACTTTCAGAATTGACTCCCTTTCGCTGAGGGTCTCAATACAATTGAGGTCTTATTCCATACCTACAGAAAAAGGTTTGGTGTCCTTTCCTTGGTACTCAGTTTATTGTACACATGGCAACAAAAAAGGGATCGAGCTTTTAAAAAACTGCTTTTCTCTGTGTATATATCAATCTAGTTCCATTGGGAAATCCCATTTTCTGTTGCCATGGCAATAGAAAGCACTGCAGAGGACTTTCATCACCCTGTCTGGGAGAAGGAATTGATTGGTTTCTCCAGCATGCCGAGAGGGCAAAACCATGTCTTTTTGATGTCAGATAAAATGAGGAAGATTTCCCAATATGTTGTGTGGGGAGATGAGAATTAATAGAGTCATGAAAAGAGGTAGCTTTATGAAGTTAAACAAAAAACTCTCATCAACACCAATCAGTCTCAATTCCTAAAGGCAAAAAACTATATTTGAGTACTTATTCCAAGTGCAGCATTTTAAAAAATGTTCATGATTCAGACTTGACTTTTTTAAAGCCTTACTTCATTTTTGCCCAGGTTGCTTCAGGGATTTTCTCAGTAATAACTTTATATGTTAGTAGCTTTTTTCCCCCACGGTGGTCTCAGGAAAACATGAAAGCCTTCTCCCTCCTTTCCCTGAAAATAACCCTGAGAGAATTTTCCAATGTTGATGGTAGAAGTGCATCAGAGTGATTAGGCTGAACTGTCTGAGGGCAGAGGGGGAGGCTACTGCTTTCTGAGCTGCAGAGTAAGTGGCCCAACCTCAGTGGATGTTCACCTGTGAGAATGAAAAGGCAAAGGAAGGCTCTTTTAAAAATAGTGGGCTGGAGGCAGTGGAACCTCAGATGAGGGTGGTCGTGCTCAAGTCCTCATCCCCAGAGATGCACTCGGCACGAGGGTACCACCCCTGGGGCTGTGATCTCACCTGACACCATGGAGATGGCCCTTCCCTCCATGTGGGCCTGGGCCGGACAAGTGGAAGTGACAGCAATGTCAACAGGCCAGCAGGTCTACTACCATGCCCTGAACTGTGCAAGCCTCAGGGTCCCTGTACAATCTGTGGTTGAGCAATGCTCTGTCAGATTAGACTTCTCACAACCTTGATGAGTGGCACAGCTAATAAGAATAGATGTGATTTGGAAAAATAAAGACACACAATATTATATTTTGCATGCAGAGTGTTGCCATACTTGTATTGGTATGGAACCATATTCTAGCAATACCTGAACGCCACAGAAAAGAATGGCTAAGAGATTAGTGGTTTGTCTTTGCCTGAGATCAAAGCATGCAGCAGCATGCTAGTGTCAGCAAGAACTGATTGTTAAATTTCAGCAATCTTGCAAATCAGTTGTTAAACATGGCCACTGTTAATAATTATATAAACTTGCAGCTAAATAAATTATATTAACCACAAAGGTAATACACACAAAAACTCATCACTTCCTAATTAGCTTACTATTACCTATAGTCTTGAGGTTACTGTCAGCCTATCCAGCCCATACAGAACAGTGTGCCTCTCTCTGCACATCTTTTTTCAACTGTTTTCAATGATGTCACCTTAGTGGTTTGAAATCAGCTAGGGTGGGAGTTTTCACATCATGGAAATCAACAAATGCTACAAATCAGGGCTTGATTTGTTGTTTTTTCAACTGTCCAGACTTAAGACATAGAAGGTAATAATGTGGTATATTCCACATTATTAAAAGTGTGTCGTGTCTATAGCTGTGACATTATGAATAACATGAACAATTAAGAAAATAGTTTTCCAATATTCAAAAAGTAGTATCAATTAGCAAGGAAGTCGCTCACATCACTGGCTAATGATTAAAGTTCTGACATAGATTTTTGTTGTTTCACTTTTTTCTTATTAATATAAACAAAATATCAACTCACATTCATGTAAAGAACTATATTCATTTGTCAGTGATGTGAGGGACTTCCTTTCTGAACCAGATAGTAATAAAGTATTTATTCCTCATCTGATTTTGTCAAATCAAGGTTGAATTGCAACCATAGGTTGGCCATAGATACAAGAGTTCATCAAAAATAAAGGAAAGAATTTTATGAGAATTAGCCACATGGGATTTATAGTGTATTATATATTTTATTATTATTTTGTAAATTGTGTACAACACATCATTCATATCAGTAAAATTTATAACAAACTTATGAATGTATATGCATACATACCTTTTCTCTTGGAGAGCTTGATCTTAACAGTTATCAGTACATCACTGAAGCATATCTCCTCTACTTACTGGCATACAAGTTTCTCACAAATCACCTTCAGGAAACTACTCAACCTCTCTGTGCCTCAGTTTCTCATCCATAAAATATGAATAATAACAGTTCTACCTAAAAGAAGGTAGGCACTATTGTGAGGATGTAACAAATCCTAAAGCAATCCCATTATTTCATGGCAAATAGAAGGGGTCAAGGTGGAATTAGTGACAGATTTCCTCTTCTTGGGCTCTAAAATCACTGTGGATGGTTTGACTGTAGATATGTAATCAGAAAATGACTGCTTCTCAGCAAGAAAGCAATGACAGACCTAGACAGTATGTTGAAAAGCAGAGACATGACTCTGCCGACGAAAGTCCCTACAGTCAAGGCTATGGTCTTCCCAGCGGTCACATATGGTTGTGAGAGCTGGACCGTAAAGAAGGCAGAGCATCAGAGAATTGATGCCTTCAAACTGTAGTGCTGGAGAAGACTCCTAAAAGTCCTGTGGATGGCAAGGAGATCAAACCAGTCAATCTTAAGGGAAATCAACCCTGAAGATTCATTGGAAGGACTGATGCTAGCTTAAGTTCCAGTACTTTGATCACCTGATGTGAACAGCCGACTCATTGGAAAAGTCCCTGGGAAAGACTGAGGACAGAAGGAGAAGAGGGCATCAGAGGATGAGATGGCTGGATGGCATCACTGATGCAATGGGCATGAACCTGGGCAAACTTCAGGAGATGGTGAGGTCCATGGGGTTGCAAAGAGTTGGACACGACTGGGTAACTGAACAACAACAAAGCGATGACTAAAACAAGGATGCTTACAACATGGTAAGCAGTGCATAGATGTGTGGCTGTTATTAATCAACTGCCAGACTGCTCAAAACAGACACATGTGGGGCCCCTGGGGACTGACATTCTAAGACAGGGAAAGTCATGTGCATGGAGAGCTATTGTGATGCATCCTCCAAAATTTAAAAATAAGACCACCTTCTGAGAATTAAACTGGTAAAAACCACATAAATGGATGACTGGTTATCTAAAGAACTGATTCAAAGGAGAAGATACCCTAGGCAAGAAGTTCGAAAATTATATATAGTCATGATTAACAGTCAGAGAATCTGGACTCAAATAATGAAATCAACAAATATGAGTAGACTATTAATAGAAGGGGAAGTTCTACATAAAGCCTTTATAAAAGGGAGTCATAAAGTAGAGCACTGGCATAAGGATAGACATACAGACATACAGATTGATGGAACAAAATTGGGTCCATCAATAGACTTATATTTGTCTGGTCAATTGACTTCCAATGAAAGCATTAAGGTAACTTAAAGGGGAAAGATAGTTGTTTTAAACTAAAACAACTGGACATCCACATAGAAAAAAGAATAAACCTCAGCACTTACGTCTCATCACTCACAAATATTATCTTCAATGACCAGAGAGCTAAATGGAAGAACTAAAACCATACAACCGATATAAAAACACATATGAAAACCATTGTGACCTTTGAAAGACAATCACTTTTTAGAGAAGAAACAGAATTCATTAGCTGTAAAAGAAAACAATTGATAAACTGGACTTCAATATTAAAGCTTATGCTCTTTATTTTTATTTATTTTTTTATTTTATTTTTAAACTTTACATAATTGTATTAGTTTTGCAAAATATCAAAATGAATCCATCACAGGTATACATGTGCTCCCCATCCTGAACCCTCCTCCCTCCTCCCTTCCCATACCTTCCTTCTGGGTCGTCCCAGTGCACTAGCCCCAAGCATCCAGTATCGTGCATTGAACCTGGACTGGCATCTCATTTCATACATGATATTTTACATGTTTCAATGCCATTCTCCCAAATCTTCCCACCCTCTCCCTCTCCCACAGAGTCCATAAGACTGTTCCATACATCAGTGTCTCTTTTGTAAAGCTTATGCTCTTTAAAGACACCATTAGGAAAATGAAAAATGAAGCCATAAGGTAGAGAAAATTATCAAAGAACTTGTACCTGGTACATAAAAAGAATGCTTACACTTCAATAGTAAGAGGACAACCCAACGTAAAATACAATATTGTAAAGTAATTAGCTTCCAATTAAAATAAAAAAAACCATATATATATATATATATATATATATATCCCAAAGACTTTAAATACTGTGAAAGACAACTAAAATGGAGAAGGCTGACAATACCAAGAGCTGCTGAGGACGTAGAATAGCTAGAATGCATACACATTGCTGATAGGGATGTAAGATAATAAGTCACTTTGGAAAGTGGTTTGGTAGTTTCTTATAAAGTTACACATACAGTTATCATATGACCTAACAATGCCACCCCTAGATATTTACCCAAGAGAAATAAAATATCTCTAAATAAAGACTTATGTACAAATACTCATAGCTGCTTTATTTATAATAGCCAAAAATTGGGAATAACTCAAATATTCATCTACAGTGAATGGATAAACAAATTATTATATATACAGTGGAGCCATTTTCAGCAATAAACAAGGAATGAACTAATTACTGATACACACAATAACACGGATGAATCTCAAAAATATTATACTGAGTGAAAGAATCCTGGAGCATTCAATGTCACTAAATATCTTCATCATACAAAGCTAGGAGCCAAAAGACACTGTCTATTGTTGATGACTCCAAAAATAAAAGTGCAAAAATATAAAAGTTACAAAGGTAAATGGTAACAGAATTAAAAATTAAATGTATAGGAATTAAATGTATAGAAAAAATTAAATGTATAGAATTAAAAATTAAATGTATAGGAACCCTTTGAGGAGGACATGAGATGGGACATAAGAATGGCATATATAAGCTACATCTTCATGTGTCTTGAAAGGAAGTTGATCATGTTTAAAACAGATAAATCAAGAAAAAGCAACTAGGGCTTCCCTGGTGGCTCAGTGGTAAAGAATTCAGCTGCCAGTGCAGGAGACACAGGCTCGATCTCTGATCTGAGAAGATCCCACAGGCCACAAAGCAACCTAAGCCCACGAGCCACAACTATTGAGCCTGTGCTCTAGAGCCCAGGAGCCACAGCTACTGAAGCCCACATGCCCTAGAGCCCGTGCTCCACAAGAGAAGCCGCCGCGACAAGAAGCTTGTGCACCGCAACTAGAGAAAAGCCTGTGCATCAGTGAAGACCCAGCACAGCCATAAATAATTACTAAAAATAGAAAGAAATAACAATTAATATTGTTAAGCGATGTATAGGTAATCACCAGAAAGAACAGTCATAAGATTTAAAACTGTCAAGAGGGAGGGGATGTATATATACCTATGGCTAATTCATATTGAGGTATGGCAGAAACCAACATAATATTGTAATGCAATTATCCTCCAATTAAAAATTAATTATAATAATAAAAAAGAATTAAAAGTGTTCTTTTGGAAACCGCATTGGGGATGTGGAAGGGTGGAGCAGGAGCAGTTCTTCATTATAAGGCCTTCTGTAATTTCTTATTTGTGTGTCAATATTGCTTTGATATAAACATAGAAATTAAAACAGATAAAAACAAGAAAATAGTTACAGAGAAATAAAAATTCATTAACTTATGCAAAAAAGAATGCATCTGGTAGCTGAGAAGTCTTCCACAGGCAGGAAGCAGGAAGGGATGTCTGGTGACTATATCAGATTTATCAACCCCCAGATGTTCTCATCAAGTATAATTGTCACTGATAAAATGAATTTGATCAGCATGGTTAGTCTTACAATTCATTCTCTGAAAAACGAGAAATAATGCTTTAAGATTGTAACACACCAATTTGGTAATGAGAACGCTGACTAATGAAAGAGGTCTGTACGAAACCCAGCTTTCTGGAGCTATTCATCTCTTTTTTCTTCTGTAAGTAAGGAACATGACTCAAGCATTGAGGGTTATATTTGGCAGAAGTCCTGTTAATTTAGGATAATTAAATATGCCAGTCATGTGTTTTAGTAAGGTCTACTTAAATACTTCAGAGAAGTCATTAGTGAATCCATCTGGTCCAGTAGCTTTGCCAGATGGCAAAATGTTACTATACCTCTGTCTTGTTCTTGGAATATTCTACCTCTATTGTATCATAGCATGCAGTTATTTTCTGAGTAGGTCGTAATTTGCTAGTTTACATTATCAAAGAATCTGGAAGGTGGAAAGCAAGCCTGACAGTTGTGTCACATCCTGTCAACTGAGCCACAAGATTTCAAGGCTGCATTAAATGGCCTGTTTGTTCTACTGTTGAATTCAAAGTGATTTCATCATTTCTGCTTCCTCAAAGTGGTCTACATTAAACACTTCAGATGGTGCTCCTTTCATGACTAGAGAGTCAGAAGTGCTGGGAGAAGTAACCAGCTGTGTTTCATGAGATTATATAATGCTCCAATATGAGGAGAATCTTGAAAGTATTTCTTCCAGGGGAATAGTCATCTAAATGGAAAAGTGACCAATTTTGATTCTTTAAAATTACAGAATTGTGCAATTTTGTGAGAGTGCCTTAAAATCATAATCTTAAGTTGATTTGGTTTTTTGACCACGCAGAGGTAACCTCTGACTTACCAATTGCCTAACCAGCTCGGTCAAACCACCTATGCGTGTTTGCTTAGTTGCTACAGTCATGTCCGACTCTTTGCGACCCTAAGGACCACAGCCCTTCAGTCCCCTCTGTCCATGGGATTCTCCGGGCAAGCATACTGGAGTGAGGAGCCATTTCCTTCTCCAGGGGATCGTTCCAACCCAGGGATCCAACCCAAGTCTCCTGCATTGCAGGCAGACTACTTATCATCTGAGCTACCTGGGAAACCCTACAGAGCCCTATAGTAAAGGGAGAGTCTGTGAACCAAGAGGCCAGGCAGAAGGGGCCAGGATGAGAAACTTTTTCATGTGGATCTAAATTATGGTGCTGAAGAGGTGATTTCCATAAGAAAGTGCTGAACAAGTGCCTAGCACCTCTGCTTTTTAGGAGACAAGATTCAGAGCCCCGTGGCTCTGAGGACAAGGACTAGAAGCAGGGCAGACTCCGCTGTGCCAGAAGAAAAGAGAGGAAGAGCACCCAGGGATGACTGGGCTCTCACAAGACTGCTATCACCAGTAAGGGATTAATATCCAAAATATGTAAAGACCTCATACAACTCAACAACAACAAAAAACAAACTACCGATTTAAAAGTGGACAGAGTTGATATGATGTTTTCCCAAGGAAGACACACAGATAGCCAACAAGCACATGAAAAGACGTTCAGCATCACTGATTATTAGGGAAAATGCAAGTGAAAACCACAAGCAGATATCATCTCATGCCTGTTAGAATGACTTATCAAAAAGGCAAGAAATAATAAGTGTTGGCAAGGATGTGGAGAAAAGAGAAACTTATACATTGTCGACGGGAATATAAATTGGTACAGCTGCTATGGAAAACGATATGGAGATTCCTCAAAAAATTAATAATAGGGCTACCATATAATCCAGCTATCCCACTTCTGAGTATTTATGCAAAGAAAATGAAAACACTAATTTGAAAAGATATATACACCCCATGTTCGTTACAGCATTATATACAATAGCCAAGATATGGCAACTGAAGTGCTCACCAATAAATGAATGGATTAAAAAGATGTCACACACACACACACACACACACAGGAATACTACTCAAGTCATAAAAAGATGAAATCTTGCTATTTGCAATAACACAGATGGACCTTGAAAGTATGCTAAGGGAAATAATTTAGACTGAGAAAGACATTAGTATATGCTTTCACTCACATGTGGAATATAAAAAACAAACAAAAACAAAATGAATACACAAATCAAACAGAAAAAAAAAAAGGTAGATACATGGATGGGGCAGGGGGAAGGGCAAAATGGGTAAGAGCTATCAACTGTATGGTAATGGGTGGAAACAGTTTTTGATGGTAGACACACTGTAGGGTATACAGAAGTAGCAATATGTTGCACACATGAATTTTATATAATATTATAAACCAATGTTACCCCAATAATACCTGGGGCTTCCCAAGTGGTGCTAGTGGTAAAGAATCCACCTGCAAATGCAGGAGACACAAGAGACATGGGTTCGATCCTTAGGTCAGGAAGATTCCCCTGAAGAAGAAAATAGCAATCCACTCCATTATTCTTGAGTTGGTGATGCCAACCATCTCATCCTCTGTCGCCCCTGTTGCCTCCTGCCTTCAGTCTTTTCCAATGAGTCGGCTCTTTGCAGCAGGTAGCCAAAGTATCAGAGCTTCAGCTTCAGCATCAGTCCTTCCAGTGAACAGTCTGGGCTGATTTCCTTTAGGATTGACTGGTTTGATCTCCTTGCTATTCAAGGGACTCTCAAGAATGCTGCAGAAAAGTTTCATTCCAGGTCACTGATTTTTCTTGTATTTTAGTTCAGCATGAATTGTTTCATGGGGAAAATAAGCTTTATCTATATTCTGCTATTCCACAAAAAAAGGAGAGTCATGGCATCCACAGGACAGGGATATGGAGTTAGGTCCTCTTCAATCCCCATGTCACACTAGGAAGTCCACCATGAATAAACACCCACTGTAAAAACAAGTATCCTTCCAGGGATGGGAATTCATGTAGGTAGCATTTCAATGCCTGGACTGGCCTTGCCAGTTTGCATTACTTCATATTTCCAGACATTGGTTCATCCATCCACCCATCCAAATATCTGCTAGGCCAAGGATGGGTATGAGAGTGGGCTTCCCTGGTTGGTCAGATGGTAAAGAATCTGCCTGCAATGCAGGAGACCTGGGTTTGATCCTTGCATCAGGAAGATCCTCAGAGAAGGTGCGGGCTGTGGAGAGGGCCAACCGACTGATGAGGGACTTTACCGTCTTGGAGGGCAGACTTAACACCCTGAGCCATCCTCTAAGTCAATTCATGCTAGTTTTAAGGAAAATGATGAAAGCAACCATGTGTTCAGGGTTTCTGGAGACTATGATTATGAAAATAATGTCTGATGAAAATTTTCCATATTTTAAAAATTGGTGGTGGTTTAATCACAAAGTCATATTCGATTCTTGAAACCCTGTGGACTACAGTCCATCAGGCTCTTCCGTCCATGGGATTTCCCAGGCAAGAATACTGGAGTGCGTTGCCATTTCCTTCTCCAGGGACTCTTCCCCACCAGGGACTGAACCCACATCTCCTGCATTGGAGGGCGGACTCTTCACTACTGACCCACCAGGGAAGTCAACGGATACTTTAAAAAAAGCTGCTAAAGTATACTCCCTAATTCAAGCGTCATTTTAATGGAATAGTGGATTATATATTTAACACCTAAGTCCTAAGCTATCTAGGAAGCCACTTGATCCTTCTTCAAAAAAAAAAAAAAAAAAAAGTGTACAATCATTAAGCAGGGTGCCCAGAATCTCCCAGTTAGTGGGAGCGCTCTAGATCAGCTTGACTTTTAGCCTCTAGTTCAGCTCTGTTGCTAGCCTTTAAAAGGCTACATTTCCAATGAGCAAAATGTTATCTGGAGAAATGTACTACATAAATAACCAGATGGTAAGCAAGGGATCTTAGCCAGTAACAGTAATGACTATTGTTACTGTTAATCCTCAGCATCATTTTATGGATGGGGAGGCTGAGGCTCAGAATATGAGGTGACTTGTCTAAGCTCAGTCCATAGACGCCAGTTAAACAAACATAACTAAAATGAGTGTGCAAAGAATGAAGAGAAGTCTTGCTTGGACTCTTTGGACTAATATAAGCCAGAATTTTAATATCAAAAGGAGAGAAGGAAGTCCCTAATGTGTGCCAGTTGTTTCCTAGGCATTTTCTCATTCACTATCCTATTAAATAATTTCTACTAAGGATCAGAGAGCTCCATTTAGTAAAGAATTTAATGAAGATTCAAACTGAGGTTTGCCTGACTCTGAATATATAAGAGATAAGAAATTTTACCTCTCAAGATCAGTTTCTTTTATATTATACTTTTCCTGCAAAGGGTCAGATAATAGATATTTTCATCTTTGAAAGCCACAATGTCTCTGTTGCAGCTACTTGACTCTGCCATGGTAGTGTGAAGAGTCACGGAGAATCAGCCACAGAGAATCCACAAGTGAATGAACACATCTGTGTTCCAGTAAAGCTTTATTTATGGACACTGAAATTTGAATATCATGTAATTTTCATGTGTCACAAAATACTATTCTTCTTTGAATTTTTTTCACTTAAAATGAAAATTTTGTTTAAAGTGAACTTTAAAATGTAAAGCCATTCTTAGCTCATGGGCCATACAAAAACAGAGTCCACCAGATTTGTCCTGTGGGCTGTTGTTTTCCAACTTCTGAGTTATACCATCCTTCTGTTAGTATCTACTGGATGCCAACAGCCAATTAAGAAGCCAATTAAAAAAATCTAGTTTGCCAAGGGTAATTTTACTTCTCAGAATGAAAATCCATGATTTTGACATTGAACACATGGCTTACAAGAAAAATAACTTTTTTATCTTCTAAGATATTTCAAACATATAAATACAAATATACACTCACACATACACATGAAGGAAAATAAAGTGTACACTGGTGGGTCCACCGCCCATTTAAAAGATATATTACCAAACAATGATGCTCCTGCATTCCCCTCCCAGGAACATCCTCCTCTCTCCCCACGAAAATGCCACCATCTTGAATTTTGTCTTCATCAGTCCCCAATCTTTTTAATACATGGTTTTACTCTGCATGTATGCAGGTTTGTGTTTGGACTTCATGAAAATAGTGTATGTATTCTGGAACTTTCCTTCACTCAACATTATGTTGTGAGATGGCATCCACATTTGGTAGAGCTATAAGAAAGAAAGAGGGGAAGGGGAAATGGGGGAGGGGAAGAGAAGAAGAAAGGAGCCAAGCAAGCAATATATCTATCCACAGGAGAATGGGTAATGACAGCATGGTATATGGAATATTCAGGAGTAAATTTAAACTATATAAAGATAATAGATTCCTAACTAAAATATAAATTAGATTTCTAATAAACAGACTATTGATATGTTAAAACAAATGCCAAAATCTTTTTAGTCAAAACATGTCTTCTGGAGTGTAACATTCACCAGTAAGATCTGTAAACAGAGGGTTCACTGATGGAGAGAGAGAAGCTGCAGGTGAATTCCTTTGGAGAGTGTAGTGGGGGCAGGAGTTGGCGGGGAGGGCACAGGTTTTCATTCTCTGAAAGTATCTTCTCTTTTGGGAAAAGGGACTTAACAGAGTTGGGCCATGGGAGGCCCAAATCTGGCTGCTCGGAAGGCACATTAGTGAATCATAGACACGACAAAATGAGAAAGTCAAGTGATACAAACCATTAGTCTCCTTTTCAAGCCAGTAAAATGAATGGTTCTGTTAGTGCTATTAAAATTGGTTCAATCATCTAATTAGAATGACTCAGGCCCTTTACCTTTCTTTATAAAAAAATTCTTTCTCTAACAATGTTAAAAACAGATGTCTCACTAATAAATCTAGGAAATAGTAGCAGTACAACAATGCTGCCTTAATTCATATTAATGCCTTTAAGCAGTCTTGGCGCAGTGGTAAAGAATCCACCCTCCAATGCAGGAGACTCAAGAGATGTGGATTCAATCCCTGGGTCAGGCAGATTCCATGGAGGAGAAAATGGCAACCCACTCCAGTATTCTTGCCTGGGAAATTCCATGGGCAGAGGAGTCTGGTGGGCTACAATCCATGCGGTCGCAAAGAGTTGGACACGACTGAGCACAGGTACACGATGACTTTAAAATTCACTGCAAATCACTGACTGGAAAGCAGTATTTAGAAATAAAAAGCAGAAGAATAAAATATGACATGTATCTCATAGCTTCATGAAAAATTTGTTGGGAGAAAGCTAAGCTTCAAGCATCTTTCTAGAACTTGTTTGCCAATGTTAAAAGCGAAATGTCAATGTTCCCTAGTGACAATGCCAGTGAGATGGTGTGACTCCATGACAAAGTTAATCCATCACAACTGTCATCCTTAAAATGTCCTATTAAGTTATAACAAATACTCTCATTCTTACTGTAGGAGACCTAGAGCATTGTTCTTTCAACCCACGCACAGCCATTGTGCACCGAGGCACTCCAGCTCCAAAGCACATTCCTTCTCATTAAGCCAGGAAGATTATGATATGCTGTGAAATGACACGGGTATGTTTTTTCCTCCAATAATAAACATACATGGAATAATCAATTCCTATCAGTTAACTCAGGATTATTATTATTATGTCAAATGTTACAAGCTGCATTTCCAGAAATAGTGGATTTGATAAGACTAGTATGTTGTGTTAAATTATGCTTGGAGAGAGTACTTTATTATATGTTAATAAAACCTGTATAAAATAAATTTTTATCAAAAGGAATTTGTCATCTATCATAAATCCCCAAGAGAAATTTATGCCTCATATAATAAAGTAAACGAAAACAAACAGTATTTACTGAATGACTTTTTTGGGTACAGGCATCAGATATGTATACATCTGAATATTAAATTCACAGAGATTAAGTTTTAATGTGCATGAAAAGATTAAACAGGATTAGTATAAATAATTTTCAATAGTTGACATATTTAAATTTCACCATCAGAGAATACTATTAGATTTCAAATTTATGAAGTTGTACAAATAATTTGGACAATTATTTCTCGGAACGTGGCAAAGCTAAACCATTTACTTGAAATGAAGGAGGCTTTGGGAAGAAAGGTAGGAAACAGCTTGAGATTTCACTGGAAGGGCCAGGGGCTGTGTAGACAGGGCTACAGGAGCTCACAGGGAGGGACAGACAAGCAGACATATGATAGGAGACTCAGGCTCCCTGGGAGCTGTGGTCTGGCAGGTGGGAAGAGGGATGAAGACCAGCCAAACATGATGCTCCAGAACCAAGGCAGGCCGACAGGGCTGAGGAAGAAGAATCTGTGTTCAGTAAGGCCCCAGGCACTAGGTGAGACTCAGGAGCAAGGCCCTGGTATTAAGGAATGAACTAATGAGAGCATTATAAAGCCCCAGTTCTCGAGAGACCCTGGGAGGCCTTAGGGGAATATAAAAATGGAGTGCACAGTAGCAACTTTACTTTACACGTGTGCAAGTTGGGAACAGTGTACAATCATTGGTAGGGGTTCAAGGAGCCAGGGAAGGGCCAGAACTACCTTCATCAGAATTGTCTCAGAAGCTAAACCAGAGCAGTCCGCAGGTCAAGGATGCAATGGGCTTAAACGTGGGTGACACGGGTACTGCAGAACCAGGGGGAAAAGAGAGGCTGACAGGAACTCATAGAAGGATGGTTTCTAGATTACTGATCGAAGCTAAATTTAACACAGCTTTGAATTGAGTGAGATATCCTTTAAACTTATATTTAAATATTAACGTTATGGCAAAGATTAATTATTTATTTCACCAATTCATATAGAATTTTCAAGACATATAAAGTCTAATATTGGGCCAAGTTTCTTATTCATTGCATTTCTCCAAACGCTGCACTCTCTTTAATGATTCCATCTGCAGAAAAAGAAGAGATGTAGGAGTCCTACATAATTAACAAACATAAAATTTTTTATTCACTCAGGTTTTATCTGAATTGCTAATTTAAATAGGAAAAAAAGTCAAATTTTTCTTATCTAAGCAGTGTCCAGGGAATAAATAATATCCCTTAAAGCAGGAATGGGTAAACCTATCAGAAAAATCAAAACCTCTCAAAAATGATAAATTTTCAGAACTACATAATGTCAAATTATGGCAAGCAAGAAGAATGGAAAATATTGGACTACACTGCCCTTAAAACGGCTTCTTCAAATTATAACAAAAATAAGTAGGAAAGAAGAAACAAAGAATAGAAATCAATCAAATAGAAAATTGAAAAACAATTTCAGAAAATTAACCAGGCCAAAATTGGTTCTTTGAAAAGATTAATAAAAATTATAAACCACCAGAAATTCTGACTTAAGAGAGAGTGAACAGAAATTATTAAGAATTATCAAGAATTAAAGAGGAAACATCATTGCAAATTCATAATCAAAAACTTTCCCACAAAGAAAACTCTGAGCCTGTATGGTTTCATTGGTGAAATATAACCACATTAACTAATTCAATGCAATATCAATTGGAATTCTAAGAGGCTACTTTTATAGAACTGACAAGCTGATTCAAACTTTTATATGGAAATGTAAAGATCTTAGAATAGCCAAAAGAAACTTGAGATAATGCCAGTCTTACATAGATTCTTGAGGAAAATAAAGGAGGAGATATTTTCCAACTTACTTGATGAGGCCAGCAAAACTGACACCAAAATTAGATAAACATAATTTAAGAAAATAAAATTATAAACTAATATCTCTTATGAACAGAGATGCAAAAATTCACTAACAAAAAATTAGCAAAGTAAAACAAAAATGTACAACTAAGTAGGGTTTGTCTCAAAAATGCAAAATTGATTAAACAGTTAAAAATCAGTGTGCGTGTGTGCATGCTAAATCACTTCAGTCATGTCTGACTCTTTGTGGCCCTATGGACTGTAATCTGCCGGACTCTTCTGTCCATGGGGTTATCCAGGCAGGAACACTGGAGTGGGTTGCCAAGCCCTCCTCCAGGGGATCTTCCCAATCCAGGGATTGAATCCAGGATTCCTTGGCAGGTGAATTCTTTACCACTAGGGCCACCTGAAAAGCCCATTAATACATAAAGCAAAATACTATATGATCAGCTAAGTAGATGCAGAAAAAGGATTTGACAAAATATAACACCCAATCCTGATAAAAACTCTCAGCAAGTTAAAGAGTAGAATGGAAATTCCCAACCTGATAAAGAGCAACCACAAAACACCTGTAGCTAAAATATTTAATGTTGAAATACTAAATGCACTCCTTTAAGATAAAGAACAAAGCAAGGATGTTAGTTTGTTAGTTTCACTTGTGTCCATTATTGAAGATCCTAGCAGTAAAATGTGCAAGAATAAATAAAAAGAAAGCATAAAATCTGGAAAAGTAAAACTGTCTCCATTCACATATATTTATGTAGAAAATCCTAACAAATCTATAAAAATATCCTTTAGAAATAAGTACAGCAACAGCACAAAATATAAGATCATATATAAAAATCAGTTGTATTTCTATGTATCAGCAGAAACAATTATGAAAATTTTAACCATCACTTATAATAGTAATAAAAATATTGAGTCCTTGAGAATACACCTAAGAAAAGATATGCAGTTATTTTACAATGAAAAAATACAAAATATTACAGAGAGAAACTAAAGAAGATTAAAAAAATGAAGAGATATAGCATGTCCACAGCTAGGAAAATTCAATATTGTTAAGATTCCAATTCTCCCCAAATTTGTTGGAATTCTAATCAAGATGGTAACAATAACCCGGTGTATGAGACAGCAAAAGAGACACTGATGTATAGAACAGTCTTATGGACTCTGTGGGAGAGGGAGAGGGTGGGAAGATTTGGGTGAATGGCAATGAAACATGTAAAATATCATGTAGGAAACGAGTTGCCAGTCCAGGTTCGATGCATGATGCTGGATGCTTGGGGCTGGTGCACTGGGACGGCCCAGAGGGATGGTATGGGGAGGGAGGAGGGAGGAGGGTTCGGGATGGGGAACACATGTATACCTGTGGCGGATTCATTTTGATATTTGGCAAAACTAATACAATTATGTAAAGTTTAAAAATAAAATAAAATTGGAAGAATAAAAAAAAAAAAAAATTCCAACAGATTTTCTGATAGAAACTGACACATTGATTTACCCTTTAAGTAGAAGTACAACGGTCCTAGAACAACATAATGATCTTTAAAAAACAACAAATTTAGAGGACTATGTTGATTTCATGATTTACTATAAAGATATAACAATTAAGAAAAAGTGGCATTGGCATAAGGATAAGACAAACATACCTATAAAACGAAGTCCAGAGAAGATGAGGAAGTTGCCCAAGATCGCGTAGCTGGTAAGTGGTAGAGATGGAATCTGTACTCCAGTCATCAGATTCTAGGGCTTGCACTATATAGATTCCCTCTCCACAACTGTCTCACTGCAAACCAACTGCTTCCCATAGACCCCTTCCTGACAACAACAGTCTAAAAACCAATAATGTTAATAATAATCATAGCCAACATTTGTTAAGCACCTGCTACATATCAGGTACTTAAACAATTTACTTATACTTAACCCTCACAACAGTTAAAAGAATAGCTGTTATTATCCTAATTTTACAGATGAAAAACCTGTGACTTGTCTAAGTCACACAATGTATCAGTTGCAGAATTGGGATTTGAACCCAACACCTGCTTGATTCCAGAACCAACTGTAATAAGCTGTTTGGTAGATGAACCAAGACATAGGAAATCAAATAATCACTAAAATGTGGAAAGTATTTACAGCTTAAAAGTTCTTTACACACATATATAGGCAAGAGTGTGTTTATAGTTGCCTTTATTTTTTATATTCTTATTTTTGATACTTAGGATGTATTACTGTAAAAATCAATGTATGTTTTGTTTTTAAATAACAGATCAGTCTTAAAGATTAGCCCCCTGTAAGCATGGATAATATCAATAAACTCAGATATGCAGATGACAACACCCTTATGGCAGAAAGCAAAGAGGAACTAAAGAGCCTCTTGATGAAGGTTAAAAAAAGGAGAATGAAAAAACTGGTTTAAAAGTCAACATTCAAGAAGCTAAGATCATGGCATCTGGTCCCATTGCTTCATGGCAAATAGTTGGGAAAACAATGGAAACAGTGAAAGACTATTTTCTTGGGCTCCAAAAGCACTGTGGACAGTGACTGCAGCCATGAAATTAAAAGACCCTTGCTCCTTGGAAGAAAAGCTATGACAAACCTAGACAGAGTATTAAAAAGCAGAGACAGTACTTTGTCTACAAAGGTCCATAGAGTCAAAGCTATGGTTTTTCCAGTAGTCATGTATGGATGTGAGAGTTGGACTATAAAGAAGGCTGAGCACTGAAGAATTGATGCTTTTGAACTGTGGTGTTGGAGAAGACTCTTGAGAGTCCCTTGGACTGCAAGGAGATCAAACCAGTCAATCCTAAAGGAAATCAATCCTGAAAATTTATTGGAAAGATTGATCCTGAAGCTGAAGCTCCAATATTTTGGCGACCAGATGTGAAGAGCCGACTCATTAGAAAAGATCCTGACACTGGAAAGATTGATGGCAAGAGGAGAAGGGGACAATAGAGGACAAGATGATTGGATGGCATCACCAACTCAATGGACACGAGTTTGAGCAAGCTCTGGGAGGTGGTGAAGGACAGGGAAGCTTGGTGTGCTGCAGTCCATGGGGTCACAAAGGGTCAGACACAACTGAATGAACAACAAAGCATGGATAAACACTTCCTAAAACAAGAATACTGAAGCCCCTACGGTACTGTACAAGGACCTGGTCAGTCCCGAATAAGTCCAGAGCATCTCACCTGAACTACTCTTGAGTTAAGTAATGCAGTTCCAGTTTCATTTACATTAACTATTTTAAGCCAGTATTGTTCAAATTTTTAAATTGGGACCTTCCATGAAATGCTAGTGGAGACTATTTAAATTGATTTCACTGGCCACTGATGCATCTCAACCAGCAGTTTGAAAAACCAACCCAGATATAGTAAAGAATTTTGTCTTGTTCAAAAAGAAGGTAAGAATGTTGCCCTCTGCTTCTGGCGATAACCTCTGGACCCCTGGAATGTTACATCTGCTAAGAGTGGCTTTCTTTGCCAGGAGCCTTGGGTGCTACAGAATCTAACATTATGAGTTAGGGTGCGGGGGTGGCCACAGCAGAGAGACCAACAACATGGCTTTAGGTCACACAGTGTCAGTCCATGTGGAGGATGAGATCAAACACATGGATAACTAATTAATCATGGAGCCCCAGAAAAGACTTCTGAACACCGAAGCCTGAGTGAGCCTCCTTGGTTGGCGACTTTCCGTGTATATTCTTACCCATTGACACTAGGAGAGTAACATGACTTGGCTTCACAGAGAGAGAAAAAAAGTCAATGAAACTCTGCATTTGGAATTCTCCCGGACTCTGTCCTATGTGTCTCTCCCTTTGGTTGATCTTAACCTGTCCCTTTCCTTCTAATAAACCGTAACCGTAAGTGCAACAGCCTTCAGTGAGTCCTATGATTCTTTCCAATCAATCTCCAAACTGAGAATGGTATTGGGAAACCCGCACTCAGCTGGTGTCAGAGGAAAGGTGGTCTTGCACGGAGACTGTTTCGTCTAGTTGCATGGTTGGGCCTAAACCTGCACGCACTGCCCAAGACAACCATATTCACTGAGATAATCAAATATGAACACGAACCAAAATCCTAAGATAGGCACTAAGAAACTCCAGAACACTAACCAGCCTCCAAAATAACTCTTAAGAAAACTCTTAAGTCACTAAGTGATTTCCAGCTGACCTACCTAACTCCCAAAGGCCCCACCACCTAATACCATCACTTTGGAGGTTATGATTTCTACATATGAATTTTCGGAGGACACACACAAACATTCAGAGGGTAGCACCCTCATGAATAGGGTTGCTGCTACTGCTGCTAAGTCGCTTCAGTTGTGTCCGACTCTGTGCAACCCCATAGACTGTAGCCTACCAGGCTCCCCCGTCCCTGGGATTCTCCAGGCAAGAACACTGGAGTGGGTTGCCATTTCCTTCTCCAATGCATGAAAGTGAGAAGTGAAAGTGAAGTTGCTCTGTCGTGTCCGACTCTTAGCGACCCCATGGACTGCAGCCCACCAGGCTCCTCCGTCCATGGGATTTTCCAGGCGAGAGTACTGCAGTGGGGTGCCATTGCCTTCTCCGCATGAATAGGGTTAGTACCCATTATAAAAGAGGGCCGAGAGAGCCCTCATCCCTTCTGCCACACAAGAACACAACAAGAAGTCAGCAGTCTGCAAGCCCAGTGTAGAATCTTACAGGTTATCGAATCTGCTGGCTCCTTGTTCTTGGACTTCCCAGCCTCCAGAACTGTGAGAAATACATTTCCATTATTTATAAGCCACCCAGTCTATGGAATTTTTGTTACAGCAGCCTGAACAGATTAAAACTGTACATATATAGATGAAGACTATATATTGTCACCCTGATTATTTAACTTATATGCAGAGTACATCATGCGAAATGCCAGGCTAGATGAATCACAAGCTAGAATCAAGATTGCCAGGGGAAATATCAACAACTTCAGATATGCAGATGATACCATTCTAATGGCAGAATGTGAAGAGGAACTCAGGAGCCTCTTGATGAGGGTGAAAAGAGGACAGTGAAAAAGTTAGCTTGAAACTCAACATTTAAAAAACTAAGATCAAGGCATCTGGGCCCATCACTTCATAGCAAATAGAAGGGGAAAAGTGGAAGCAGGAACAGGCTATATTTATTTGGACTCTAAAATCACTGTGGATGGTGACTGCAGCCACGAAATTAAAAGACGCTCCTTGGAAGGAAAGTTGTGATGAGCCTAGACAGCATATTAAAAAGCAGAGACATCACTTTGCCAACAAAGGTCCATAGAGTCAAAACTAAGGTTTTTCCAGCAGTCTTGTATGAATATGACAGTTGGACCATAAAGAAGGCCAAGCGCCAAAGAATTGATGCTTTGGAATTGTGGTGCTAAAGAAGACTCTTGAGAGTCCCTTGGACAGCAAGGAGATCAAACAAGTCAATCCTAAAGGAAATCAACCCTGAATATTCATTGGAAGGACTGATGCTGAAACTGAAGCTCCACTACTTTGGCTACCTGATGCAAAGAGCTGACTCATTGGAAAAGACCCTGATGCTAGGAAAAAAAGAAGGCAGAAGGAGAATGGGGCAGCAGAGGATGAGAAGGTTAGATACTGAGAGCATCACTGACTCAATGGATATGATTTTGAGAAAATCCCAGGAGATAGTAGAGGACAGAGGAGCCTGGTATGCTATAGTCCATGAGGTCACAAAGAGTAGGACATGACTTCGTGACTGAATAACAGCAACAATATACATACATACACATCAATATACATATTAATATATATAGTAATGATGCCTTAATGTGTCTGCTTAAATGTGTGTTTATGTGTGTATATTCTAAGCAGAGAAATTAAGATGTGACTATTCATATTACTAAAGGTAAAGAGGGTTAGAGAGAGGTTACCAGGCTGAATCTTATTCATTCTCCCTGCTTTGAACTCCTGTTGTTGTAACTGTTCTACACTAGCTCCCTGCTACTCAAAGTGTGGTCCTCAGACCAACAGTATTCACAATCACTGAGGCTTATTACACACAAATGCTGCGCCTCAGGCCCCACCTCAGACACTAGATCGGATTTTATCTTTTAAAAAAGATTCTCCCAGTGACTTGAGCTTCACTGTGAGAAGCATTTCAGGGTGAGAATTGCTGGTCTGAATCACTCCTTCACTTAATCCTACACAGCCTGGTGATGCTCTTAAACGGTTTGTTCTCCACATTCATTTCATATCACCACAACAGAACTGAAATACTCTTCTAAGTAGGGCCTGCCTTAATCCCCTCAAACTTTGCTGATATGTTAAGCCTAGTATGCTTAAATCTGTTACTTTTCAGTCTTCTGGTGCTGAGTCAGTGACAGCCGGGTAAATGTGTGTATGTATGTGTGTGCACTGGGGATTCCCTGATGGCTCAGACCGTAAACAATCTGCCTGTCATGCAGGAGACCTGGGTTCGAACCCTGGGTCAGGAAGATCCCCTGGAGAAGGGAATGGCTACCCACTCCAGACTGCCAGGAGAAATACCAATAACCTCAGATACACAGATGACACCACCCTTACGGCAGAAAGCAAAAAGGAACTAAGAGCCTCTTGATGAAGATGAAAGAGAGTGAAAAAGCTGGCTTAAAACTCAATGTTCAAAAATGAAGACCATGGCTTCCAGTCCCATCACTTCATGGCAAATAGATGGGGAAATAATGGCAACAGTGACAGACTATTTTCCTGGGCTCCAAAATCACTGCAGATGGTGACTGCAGCCATGAAATTAACAGGCACTTGCTCCTTGGAAGAAGAGCTATGACAAACCTTGAAACAGTATTAAAAGCAGAGACATTACTTTGCCAATAAACGTTCATCGAGTCAAAGCTATGGTTTTTCCAGTAGTCATGTACGGCTGTGAGAGTTGGACCATAAAGAATGTGCCGAAGAATTGATGTTTTTGAACTGTGGTGCTGGAAAAGACACTTGAGAGTCCCCTGGGATGCAAGGAGATTGGACCAGTCAATCCTAAAGGAGATCAACCCTGAATATTCATTGGAAGCACTGATGCGAAAGCTGAAGCTCCAACACTTTGGCCAACTGATGCGAAGAGCCAACTCTTTAGAAAAGACCCTGATGCAGGGAAAGACTGAAGGCAGGAGGAGAAGGGGATGAGATGGTTGGATGGCATCACCAACTCAATGGACATGAGTTTGAGCAAGCTCTGGGAGATGGTGAAGGGCAAGGAAGCCTGGCGGGCTGCAGTCCATGGGGTCACAAAAAGTTGGAAACGACTGAGCGACTGAACAATAACAACAAGTGTGCAGGCATGCATGCCCGTGTTCAATATATTCAATTTTCACTATAAAAGGACTAGTGAAAGTCTCTTAGTCGTGTCTGACTCTTTGCGACCCCATAGACTATACAGTCCATGGAATTCTCCAGGCCAGAATACTGGAATGTGTAGCCTTTCCCTTCTCCAGGGGATCTTCTCAACCCAGGGGTCAAACCCAGGTCTCCTGAGTTGCAGGTGGATTCATTACCAGCTGAACCACAAGAGAAGTCCATAAAACGATTAAGCCTTCCTTTAAAATATCTAAATGTCAAAGCATACTTAAAATAGGATTCAATTTTTAAAAAAATTCACTGAAACCATAACAAAACCCTCAATTTACTTCAGTTCAGTTCAGTTCACTTGCTCAGTCGTGTCTGACTCTTTGCGACCCCATGAATCGCAGCACGCCAGGCCTCCCTGTCCATCACCAACTCCCGGAGTTCACTCAGACTCACATCCATCGAGTCAGTGATGCCATCCAGCCATCTCATCCTCTGTCGTCCCCTTCTCCTTCTGCCCCTAACCCTCCCAGCATCAGAGTCTTTTCCAATGAGTCAACTCTTCGCATGAGGTGGCCAAAGTACTGGAGTTTCAGCTTCAGCATCATTCCTTCCAAAGAAATCCCAGGGCTGATCTCCTTCAGAATGGACTGGTTGGAATGACCTTCAGAAAAGCACAAATTACAAAAATGTGTATTCTGCCTTGAGTAGGAATATTTCATTTCTCCTCTAAGAAATAGATTCTCTAAAGAAATAGGTCGTTTAGCTTCTTTATGCTCCTATTGTGTTATTCTGAGCGTAATAAGTAAAGACTAAATAGAATAGGGAAATTCAGAAGGAGGTATTTTATCTCTCATCAGTCATTTTTAGAATCCATTAATCAGACTGATTCCCACGGGGATTTCTTCTGGTTAAACTTAGATAAAGATATATAGACATAGAGATGCCATATATAGATTGATACTCCAGAGGTTTTATTTATACACTAGATGGCTTTTATATCATACTTGCACTTTCTTTTTTAGAACCTTTTGAAATCTTTATCTCCTTAAACTTTCTCACATAGGAAGATTATAGTTTCATTATTTACATAATTTTATCAAGTCCCAATGTTTTTAATAAATTTGAATAATGAGAACATGTCATCTAGACTTTGGAGCTAGCTTTTTAATGCTAACAATTATAACTTGCTGATAAGCCTGTCCATGAAATTAAAATTATGCAAATTTCACAGAAGCAGCTTGTTTCCAAACCAAATGAGTAACATTTGTCTAAAATGCTGGAATTGTTCCTCTCTAACCTGCTCCTCTGTGTGTCGTCACAGGGATCAGGGAATTGGGCTCACTCAGTTACCAGGTTTTGAGTATGAGGGAGGCTCATCCTCTACAAAGCGGATGGACTTTACAATTTGCCTATGGTCAGCCCCTTAGCCCACCATCAGGGACAGCACAGTGCATGCATGTGGTTTGTGTCTATGACTCCGTACAGTACTGAGACCCACAGATAAGGAAACCAGACAGGCCTTCAGGGCACATACTCCTTGCAAGGGCTGGCAAGAGGCCCAGCCATGCTGTTTAGGTAGTTCTCTCTCCCCATCCCTTTCCTTTTTCTCCAGGATACATGAGGAAAATGTGTGTTTAATGAGACTCATTATGCTATACTAACTTTACACCTACAAGAAACTTACAACCTAGTTAGCTGAAGAAGCAACAACAATGCTGGGGTAAAGGCTATACATAACAAAAGAGTTTAAAGAAGTGTAGGTCAGTGGGAACTGGTGTGATCACAGAGGAGTTAACAGATGAGTCAGCATCTGGAAATGCTTCGTTGCTGTCGTAAAGACAGTCCGGGCACCACAACCTACTGACGCTGCAAGTTCACCTCCAATGACCCTCCTTCAGGGTTTACTGAACACGGTAAATATGACACTAGTCATGTAACAATGTCAGGATCATTTTATCATTAATGTTAATCCCCGAGCTCACTAAACATTTCTAGATAACTGAGACTTGACTCCACTTATAGGAAAAAGAGGCTGTTGGACATGAAGAAGCTTTTGTGATTAGGCAGACTGGATCCTTCGTGAGGCCTCTGGACAGTTTAAGGAACACAGGTGTGTAGTGGGAGGGGCCTGAATTAAAGAGAACTGAGTAGATGCTGCTGTACCATCACCCCCACCTCCAAAACACACTCTCAGATGTTTCTGCCAGAGAGGAGGACTGATATTTTAATAAAGAAATCACATGGTCAGCAAGTGGTCAAATTAAGACTTCGCTGTGAACAATTTGTCTAATTCAGGATAAGAACACTCAGGAACAGAGAAAGAGGTGAATAGGACTCCATAATGCTGAATTGGCATCTTTAAGTATTTAAGTGGTCTATCAGATCAGATCAGATCAGATCAGTCGCTCAGTCGTGTCAGACTCTTTGCAACCCCATGAACCGCAGCACGCCAGGCCTCCCTGTCCATCACCAACTCCCGGAGTTCACTCAGACTCACGTCCATTGAGTCAGTGATGCCATCCAGCCATCTCATCCTCTGTCGTCCCCTTCTCCTCCTGCCCCCAATCCCTCCCAGCATCAGAGTCTTTTCCAATGAGTCAACTCTTCACATGAGGTGGCCAAAGTACTGGAGTTTCAGCTTTAGCATCATTCCTTCCAAAGAAATCCCAGGGCTGATCTCCCAATGGCCCAGTCTCGAAGCAAACAAGTTTCAGAGGAAATCCAAGCTCCCCCACTGTGTGACCAAGCTGCAGAGCCCGCCAGGGAATCTAGCCTAACCATTCAATTTCTTTATCTGTGAAATGTAGGTAATAACAGGATTTACTTCCTAGGGATGTGAACTTTGTATGTGATGATGTATGGAATGTGCTTAGTGCACTGCTGGGAAAGTGAAAAATTCTCAGCTGGAGTCAGCTTTGGTCATGTTTACTGGGCGAGGCCAGTCAAGGAGGGTGACCAAAAAAACCACTTAAGGGAAACTTGGGATGAGCCCTGCTCCATCAACAGTTAAGTAAAGACATTTTCTCTCAGTGCAGAGGGAACTGTCCTAGGGGTTTGTTGACAAGGGGCGGGGGAGGCTAGAGAATCAACCTAGGTTGGGGTTACAGCCATCAGATCTGTATTCGAGGCAGCAGCAGTGGGGGAGACACACAGGTCCCAGGACTCTCACCAGCCTAGCTGAGCCATCTCCCACCAGGAGTGCCTTCCTGGAAGTCCACACAACACTTAAGTAGTCACCCAGCCACACCCGACTCCCGTGAAACCTGGGGAATGTTGTTTTGGGGGGAGGGGACACATTGCTTCTCTGAAAAATTGAGGTTCTGTTGCTAAGGAAGGGGAGAACAGATATTTGTTTGCAGCTGGCAGTCTCTTCCACAGTCCTTGAAATGATAATTACTGTATTGGGTGTGTGTGAGGAAGTTCAACAGGATTTAGTGTTCACAGTAATCATGTAGTCTTTGAATTGCACAGGAAAAATGAATATACATAGATTTGCTTTCATAATATAAATGTTCTTTGAAATGAAGATTAGCAAAACTAGCTTCTACTAAGTAACAAGTGTTGGTGAGGATGTGGTGCAAAGAGCCCTGGTGCACTGTTGGTGGGGATGTATACTGATACAGCCACTGTGGGAAACAGTATAGAGGTTCCCCAAAAAACTAAAAATAGAATCACCATATAATCCAGCAATTCTAATTCTAGCTATTTATCCACAGAAAACAAAACATTCATTCAAAAAAATATGTGCACGCCTATGTTCACTGCAACATATAGCCAACATATGGAGCAATCTAAGTGTCTATAAGCATCTGAAGGAATAAAGAAGATATGGTATATAATATACATAGACACATACACTAGAATATTACTCAACCGTAAAAAATGAAATATTGCCATTTGCAACTACATGGATGGACCTTCAGGGCACTATGCTAGTAAGTTGAATAAGTCAGACAGACAAAGAAAGTATGATTTTACTTGTATGAATCTAAAAAACAAAACAAAGGAACAAATAAAACAAAAGAGAAACAGACTCAGACATAGAGGAAAAAACTGATATTTGCTGGAGAAGAAATGTTTTGAGGGATGAATGGGTGAAGGATATTAAGAGGCACAAACTCTCAGTTATAAAATAAACAAGTCATGGTGACAAAAGGTACAGCAGAGGGAATATAGACAATAATGCTGTGATGACTTTGTAAGTGACAGATGGTACTTTATCACGATGACCATTCTGAAATGCATATAAGTCACTATGCTGTACCCCGATATTAATATGATATTGTATGTCAATTACACTTTAATTATAAACAGATAAATAAAATAGGTTTTATTATAATCTGGGACCAGAAATCAATCCGTAAGTATTTAACTTGTGTCTTTTCAGGAAAACAAAGCTAATCTGTGTTTTATTACTTATTTTGTGATTTTTATTCTATTGCCCTCTCGTCCCCTAAGAACTGAAAGATTAAGAAATTTGAATCAATATATAAAACAATCCAGACGCCATACTTTAAAACTGTTTATATCTTGAGTGATCTCTTCAGTTGTGTGATAAAAAACACCGTTGTGCCCTAATAAACATGTTTTTTAAAAATCCTAAATTTCAATCTCTGTAAATAAAGTATAAAGTCCTTGTGAACAACGCCTTATATTTATATAACATCTTTTATTTCTATTTTATTCCAAAGTTATTAGGTATTAAAAATACTTCAATATATATTTGAAATATTCCTTTCTTTTCAGGTATATTTTTTGAACAGTAATTTTTTCATTTTTAAAAAATGGAGCTATAATTTATTAAAGGAAAATTCATTCTTTTTAGTTTACAGGTCCATGAGTTTTGATAAATATATGTGGTCATGTTAACTATCACCATAACAGTTCTGTCAATGCCCAGTTTTGTATGTGCTCCTTTTTAATCAACCTCTCCCCTTGTATTTGGCAATTACAAATGTAGCTGCTATAAACATTTCTATACAGGTTTCTGTGTAAATGTAAGTTTTGATTTCACTTGAGTAAATACCTAGGAGGAGTATTGCTGGATCACCAAATACTCATTCAAAGCCCCAAATCAAAAGTTAGCTTAGATATCAAGTTTCTATTAAGCACTTTGACAGTCATCCCCAAAGATCTACATAATAATAAGTTACTAAAAAGAGAAACTGGCACCAATACTTTAAGATATAGCCCAAGGGACATTAATAAAGTAGGTTACAAGTAAAGGGACAAAATGTATGAGGATCTGTTTTACACTGTGAAATAAGAGGAAATATTAGATGTTGAAAAGCAATAAATACATGGTTTTAAGATAAATGTATTCCCATTGGTGCTATAATTTATACTTCCTTCTCTTACTCTTCCTACAAATCACATTTCTGGACTTTAAAAAGACTGTTGAAGAGAAAGGAGATGACTTTTGGAGGTCATGGTGCATTCTGATGTTTGCTTATGTGGAAGCTTCTGAAGAGGAACTCACTGTGATAAATCATACAATCAACCTTAAAGAAATGTTGGGATTTTCTGAGCCAAATAAGACATATCACTCCTTCCTAGAATCAGAACTAAAAGGAAACTAAAATATAATCTCATCCTACTCTCTCAGTTCACAAATTAGAAGAAAAGCAAAGTCAGAGGGGAGAAATCACTTGCTCACAAAGTGAAAGTGAAGGTCGCTCAGTTGTGTCCGACTCCTTGCGACCCCATGGACTATACAGTCCATGGAATTCTCCAGGCCAGGAGACTGGAGTGGGTAGCCTTTCCCTTCTCCAGGGGATCTTCTCAACCCGGGATCGAACCCAGGTCTCCCACACTGCAGTCAGATTCTTTACCAGCTGAGCCACAAGGGAAGCCCAAGAATACTGGAGTGGGTAGCCTATCCCTTCTCCAGCGGATCTTCTTGGTTCATTCCCAACCAGGAACTGAACCAGGGCCTACTGCACTGCAAGTGGATTCTTTCCCAACTGAGCTATCAGGGAAGCTTGCTTACAAGGGGAAGGCAAATAGAGGGGTGGACGGTATGGGAATTCAAATATAATCCTGTTATATGAAGGCAAACAGAATACATCACCGCATAATATGCCATTTTGGCACACTGATCATTTTAAGTCCAAGTTACTTAAGAAACAGTCAGAAGAACAGTACTGTGTATATACGCCAATGCTACTCTCCCAATTTACCCTACCTTCTCCTTCCCTCACTGTGTCCATGTGTAAAATAGATAGCTAGTAGGAAACTGCTGTACAGCACAAGGAGCTCAGTCTGATCCTCTGTCATGACCTAGAGGGGTGGTATGGCGGGGATGGGAGGGAGGCTCACTAGGGAGGGGACACGTGTATACATACAGCTGATTCACACTGTTGTACAGCAGAAACTAACACAACATTGTAAAGCAATTATATTCCAATTAAAAAAAAAAAGAAACACTCCTGTGACCCTCCTTTGTTCCACTGAAAGCAGCAAATATATTTCCCATGGAAGGGTACTCTCCCTCGATCTGGCAGGGAGGCATCCTTGTTGCCAGGGATAGGGAACTGGGGGTTGAGAAGATTGTTTAAGCAAACCTCGTTACTTCACTAATTAGCTACCCTAAGTCCAAAGCCTTTTGTTTTGTCAGTTCTTCACAAATGTATTATTTCTTTGTCTAAAAGGTATAGAAGCTGCCTATTTAGGTCAATTCTTTTGAGTTTTATTTCTATGAAGTCTTGCACATACAAATTTTTATTTGTTTTTCTCCTGGTAACCTATTTTATATCAATTTAATCATTAGACAACTAAAGAATCTAAAAGGGAAGAAAGAATAAGGTTTTTCCTCTACATAATAAATATTAAATTCTCAATGGCTCTAGCACATAGACCAATATCACAGGTATAATGTTTACCAAGGAAAACAGAGAGGAACAAAAGGGATAGCTCTGTGGTTTTTTGTTTGTTTAAAGTAAATATTTTATTACACCACCTCAGTAATTCCTTTTTCTAATTATAGGATGTACTGACTGGAACTAGAAATGAGGGAAAGTAAATCAACTGCAGGGCTTATATTGATAGAGAACTCAACCAGTGAGTAATAATTTTCTATCACAGGTACAGAATGGGGGAATACCGCTGGATTTCTTTTAATTTTGAAGGTGCACAGATTGCAGTAAAAAAAAAACTAGGACTCATTCTCATCTTGCGCTTAGTCACTCAGTTGTGTCTGACTCTTTGTGACTCCATGGACTGTAGCTCTCTAGGCTCCTCTGTCCATGGGATTCTCCAGGCAAGAATACTGGAGTGGGTTACCATGCCCTCCTCCAGGGGATCTTCCTGACCCAGGGACCAAACCCAGATCTCCCACATTGCAGGCGAATTCTTTACCATATGAGTCACCGGGGAAGCCATGGCTATGAAAGCAGTAGCCATGACAGCCCCACCCTCATGACCTAATCACCTCGCAAAGGTCCCCTCTCCTAAAATAGACCCACTGGGATTAGGTTTCAACACCCGAATTTGCAGAAGACACAACAGTCAGTCTATAGCACTTTCTGATCAGACATTTATTCATCATATCATCCATGTTATACACAACTCAAGAGAAGCAGAAAATAAAGTTGAAAACTTTATGTGCTGTGCTTGGTCACTCAGTCGTGTCTGACTCTTTGCAACCCCATGGATTATAGCCCACCAGGCTCCTCTGTCCATGAGGATACTCCAAGCAAGAAAACTTCATATCCCACTCTGAACTTATGTCTATACTTATTTTATTTTGTAATGTTTATTCAGAAGAAATGCTGGTGGAAATATAATAATTTGGGCCCGTGGCTAATGTTTACATTTAAAAGTTTAAAAGTGAAAGTGAAGTCGCTCAGTTGTGTCTGACTCTTTGTGACCCCATGAACTGCAGCCTACCAGGCTCCTCTGTCCATGGGATTTTCCAGGCCAGAGTACTGGAGTGGGTTTAAAAAGCAAATTACAAATATGTATCACATGTATGGAGTTCTGATACTGACATGGATATGAGTGATCTCCCATGGGAACCTGGTCATTAAGTACTTTAAAAATATAACCAAATTCAATTTTGCATCCAAGTCTGTTAGGATTTATGTCCTTGGTTCCCAAATGTCATATCTAAATGTCATGATACAAGATAAGAACAGGCCCCCTAGTTTTGAAATGGGTTGTGACAATAAAGAACAGAAATGGTAGTTCATATACATATTAAGAGTGAAAAGCACATAAATGTCATTTATAATTTCTACTATCAGAAATTTATTATTTAGAGCACAACTCACAGTGAAGATGCTTTTTACCTCCAACAGTAATTATGAAATTAATTATTCAAACATTCTCTTGGGCACAATATAAAATTTTAACCTATAACTTAGTAATATTTCAAAGAAAATATATACATGTGTGGAAAAACAGTGAGAGAGAAAATATCATCATAAAATGGATGGATTGCCATTATACACACAGCAAACTATCCCATTTGTTTTTAACTGGCTTGTTAGAAATAATACCCACTATTCAATCTTTACTATGTAAGACCACTAGTAATTAATAAGTTTTAAGATATGTAAGGGCTTCCCAAGTGACTCTGTGGTAAAGAAGCCACCTGCCAATGTAGGAGACGTAGGAGACATCAGTTTGATCCTTGGGTTAGGAAGATCCTCTGGAAGAGGAAATCAACCCACTCCAGTATTCTTGCCTGGAGAATCCCAGAGGAGCCTGATGGGCTACAGTTCATAGGGTCACAGACAGTCAGACACAACTGACTGACCAAGCACACACAAGATACGTAAATCACTAATATTAACCTTTCGGTATTCTTGGAAAACATTCTTCAAACAAATAATGTACAGGTTACCTATTTTTCATCATTTAAAAATCATGTAACAAAAATATGCACATAGCTTTGCAAAATGAGGTGAAATACACACACACACCCTGAAGCTTGCTCTAACTTACATGTCCAAGAGCCAGAGAAATCAATCAGTACTTGTAGATATTCTTTATTCTAAAGTTCTCTTTCTACTTACTAACAGATGTATATTTAAAGTGGAAGAGTTATTAAAACTTCAGGAGAATCAAATGTTCGACTTCTGAAATAACAGAGCTTCTGGATTCAATATGGGAAGTTCAAGCAACTGGGAGTCATTCTGTTTGCTCCGTTTCTTCACTGACATGCGGACTAAGTGGTGGACTAAACCATTTGCCAGAAACGCCTTAGTATAATAGAGAGGAAGGAGACCCAAGACTCCAACACACGTGTTGTGGGTTTTATCTCGTGTGACCTGTTCACTGACCCTCTGAGAGGGCACAGCTGACTCTTCCTTCACCAGAACACACTGCAGGGCTGGACAGGGGCACAGGACAGCATCTGAACTGGGGAGTCCCCTGTGGCTGGGCGCTGTTCTGGGCCGTGTGGTCTCTGGCTCTCCTAGAGCTTTGGTGAACTCCCAACACCCTTTATGTCTCTGTTTATAGCCCCTAGAGGAGATTCTCTCTGTGGCCAAGATCTCTGAGACCTTAGCCCAGGGCATTCTCTGATAAAGCTAGGGAAATTAAGACCCCAAGTTGATTATATCAGAGAAAACAGAAAGTTCTCTCTGATGGATGCTCTCAGTTAACTCTTTCACTGCAGCACTCTAGACAGTCCCTACACCCCCTGGTACCCCCAACCATACCCAGAACTCCCTGTGCTGCTGCCCAGGCCCAGCCAGCTCTTCTCTCCTGCTGATGCTCCTGGTCACAACTGCTCTGTCCTCTTTCAGAAGAAACTGACTTGTGTGGGTCAGTTGTTCATAAGACAAGGCCCCTTGAACACTCATCACTGTTCTTCATCACCTCCTGTAATAAGAGGATTTTGTTAACTAGGATTTTTGCTCTATACCTCCTAACAGAAAAGAAGGTAAAGCTGGAAACCAGACTGTACTTCCCAAGGGGCGGCACCCAGCAGGGATGGTCATGGGTCAGGAGAGAGTTGCAGGGAAGAAGTAAAAATAAAGGAGGAGAAGGAAGGTGGGACAGAGGTGAGGAGAGACTGAGAGACAGAGGGAACATATGATAGGAATAAACAGGAATGCTCAACAAAGAGGGGCAAGCCTGGGGAAACACTTTGGGAAAACGGATGAATGAACTGGAATTTTAGTATATTTTGCTCAATGATATGCAGTAAAGCCTGGAGTAACCTTTTTAAGGGAACCTAGAACTAGGATTGATGTTACTCGGCAAGGTTTCCAGAGCTGGTTTTGGTTGGAACAGTGGAGGTAGAGAGCAGGTTTAGACAGGCCAGGGAGTAGAGGCAGTTTTCAAGTCCAACAGTTATTCTCAGTTGACACCTCCAATGGCTTAAGTTTACAAACAACACAGTCTTGCAATAATCCTATACAACAATGATCTTAATCGTGATGATGCAAAGTATATAAATTGAGGTTAAATTGTATAAAATCATAGAACATTCCCTAAAAAGCTTACAGTACTGCATCCCTTAGGACCTTGGTTTTTTAAAACAGAATCGAAATAACACACCATGTGTTATTTATGTTCACTATATGCAAACTGAGGCTTATCTTTGCAAACAAACCAAACTAACTCACCCAGCCCATGGTCTGTATATCAGCCCTGGTGCAGTGCCCTCTCAAAGGTCTGTTCTCATCCCTCCCACCACGTTGTGTCATCTTTTCTGATCCTTATTTAAAATAAGCAAAGACAATGTAGTGAGGGGTGTCCAGGCCACAGATGCCCTGTGGTTCATTTCTATTGAGAAAATCTGCTATCTTTGATGGAAAAGAAATTCTTCTAATTCACAATGACTTAGCAAGAAAGTTCCAGAAGCAATGATGAACTGTGCAGTAAACTGACACAGTAGTCTACGTGTGCCCAGATCACAACCAGTCACCAGAACAAGAAATGTGACAAATAAAGAGCAAGAAGAAAAGTGGGGAGTTAAGAAATAGCCTAAATAAAGAGACGCGCATAGAAATATACACATATGAACTAATTGTTTATAGGGCTTCCCTGATAGCTCAGTTGGTAAAGAATCTGCCTGCAATGCAGGAGATCCCAGTTTGATTCCTGGGTCAAGATGATCACCTGAAGAAGGGACAGACTACCCACTCCAGTATTCTTGGGCTTCCTTTGTGGCTCAGCTGGTAAAGAATCCGCCTGCAATGTGAGAGACGAGGGTTTGACCCCTGGCGGGGGGAAGGTCCCCTGGAGAAGGGAAAGGCTACCCGCTCTAGTATTCTGCCCTGGAGAATTCCACAGACTGTATAGTCCATGGAGTCGCAAAGAGTTGGACATGACTGAGCAAATTTTACTTTCACTTTCAATGGTTTATAAATTTTTATTTCTAAGACAAAGAATAAGGAAGGAGTATTTAAAATGTTATCAAGGAGTTTAAAGGCACCAAAATAAACTGCCAAAGAATCTAAAAAGCTTAAATAAATACAATAATTTAAATCACAGACTAGCAAAAATGCAGCATATCAGATATATAGAAGGATGATAATTTTCTCAGCTTTGAAGCAACAGACACAAATGCCATTTTACACTCCCAAGCTGCAAAATAATATAACACCCAAGGTTGGCAAAGCAATTGACTATGATGGTATATTAAACATATAACACTTTTGGAAATATGGTGAAATGTAGTAGAACTATTATTAGCTTTTACATTCATTTATGTGATAACTACTCAAAAGTATACTAATTCAGTGTAAAAAAGGCATAATAAAGTTAATTGCTTGCTAATTGATTTAAAAGTTTATAATTACATAAAGACCAAACATTGAGGAAATGTCTTAATAAATTATGGAACATAAACATGTCACACCAACCAGAATGCAGATATTCAAAATAATGAAAGTGAAAGTCGCTCAGTCATGTCCGACTCTCTGTGACCCCATGGACTGTATAGTCCATGGAATTCTCCAGGCCAGAATACTGGAGTGGGTAGCCTTTCCCTTCTCCAGGGGATCTTCCCCACCCAGGGATCGAACCCAGGTCTCCCGCATTGCAGGCAGATTCTTTACCAGCTGAGCCACAGGGAAGCCCAAGAATACTGGAGTGGGTAGCCTATCCCTTCTCCAGTGGATCTTCCCGACCCAGGAATCAAACCGGGGTCTCCTGCATTGCAGGTGGATTCTTAACCAACTGAGCTATGAGGGAAGCTTTAATAATGCTGCAGTTAAACATAGAAGCAACCTAGATGTCCATCGACAGATGAATGGATAAAGAAGCTGTGGCACATATTGGAATATTGGAATATGTACCACATATGGTAATAATGAAATATTACTCAGCCATAAAAAGGACTGCATTTGAGTCAGTTCTAATGAACTGAATGAACCCAGAACCTATTATACAGAGTAAAGGAAGTCAGAAAGAGAAAAACAAGTATCATATACTAACACATATGTATGTATGTAATCTAGAAAGATGACACTGATAAAAATATTTACAGGGCAGCAATGGAGACACAGATATAGAGAACAGACTTATGGACACACGGGGTCTGGGAAGGAAGGAAAGGGTGAGATGTATGGATACAGAAACATGGAAACTTATAATTCCTTATATAAAATAGATAGCCAGTGGGAATTTGCTGTATGACTTGGGGAACTCAAACCAGGGCCCTATAACAATCTAGAGGGGTAGGATGGGGAGGGAGGTGAGAGGGAGGTTCAAGAGGGAGGGGGACATATGTATACCTATGGCTGATTCATGTTGATGTTTGGCAGAAACCAACACATTTCTCTAAAGCAATTATTCTGCAATTAAAAAATAAATATACTTAAAAAATTTTTAAATACCTCAATTATATTAAGTGAAAAGTTGTTGTTGTTGTTCAGTTGCTCAGTCGTGTCTGACTCTTTGCAACCCCATGGACTGAAGCCTGCCAGGCTTCCCTGTCCTTCATCATCTCCTAGAGCTTGCTCAAACTCTTGTCCATTGAGTCAGTGATGTCATCCAACCATCTCGTCCTCTCTAGTCTCCTTCTCCTCCTGCCTTCAATCTTTCCCTGCATCAGGATCTTTTCTAATGAGTTGGTTCTTTGCATCAGGTGACCAAAGTATTGGAACTTCAGCTTCAGCATCAGTCTTTCCAATGAATATTCAGAACTGATTTCCTTTAGGACTATTTTGATTTCTTTGCAGTCCAAGGGACTCTCAAGAGTCTTCTCCAACAAAAGTTACAGTTCAAAAGCATCAATTCTTCGGCACTCAGCCTTCTTTATGGTCCAACTCTCACATCCATACATAACTACTGGAAAAACCATAGCTTTGACTATCCAGACCTTTGTAGGCAAAGTGATGTCTCTGCTTATTTTTATGGTAATGAAAAAAAAATGAGTGATTTTAATTTCATGTTTAGAAGTCTTACTAAGATCTTTCTAAAATCTATATTTTAAAAAAAATGAATCCTCAAAATTTTCCAGTATGTATAATTCTGTCTTTGCTGGATCAAGCTAGCTTTAATTCATTATAAACTGCAGCTAACTTTGGGACATTTTTTTATGCAATACTATGCTTAATAACATTTTAAAATCATATTCAGGAGATATATATAGCTATTTCACTTCTTTATCTAGTTAGACAAGTTCCTAAAATCAAATATAATTTTGTTCCAGATGTAGAAAAAGATGTTCAAACTGGGTACATTCTGCCCATACAGAAAACTATTTGCAATGTTTTGCTAAAGCTGAAACTCTTAATACTTTGGTCACTTCATGCAAAGAGTTGACTCATTGGAAAAGACCTGATGCTGGGAGGGATTGAGGGCAGGAGGAGAAGGGGATGACAGAGGATGAGATGGCTGGATGGCATCACTGACTCTATGGACATGAGTTTGAGTAGACTCTGGGAGTTGGTGATGGACAAGGAGGCCTGGCGTGCTGCAATCCATGGGGTTGCAAAGAGCTGGACAGGACTGAGCGACTGAACTGAACTGAACTGAACTGAAGAATTATTTAAAATACTGACTAAAGAGAAGATTTTAAAGTTTAAATAAAAAATATAGACTTAAGCATGATTTTTGCTTGCAATATAATATGGTATCATTACATACTTATATAACATCCATAATAATAAAGAAATATGTATATACATCAATTGCCATGGAATATAAATAATTTCTTGTCTCATAAAACAAGATATGTGGTCAGTGAGTGACATTTTGTAGGCACTGTAATAAAATATTTTCCACGGATGTGACAGAGTTTTGTAAGACTTTTACCAGTTATTATTCACTTATTGACATAATATATGCATGCATACATATATATATTAACTTCCCCAACATGTAGAGTAATCCACAGGGACAAAGCTAATGGTCACTGACAGCAAATAAAAACATCTATAATTTACTGAACTTTTACTATGCATTGGTCAGAATGCTAAGACCTTTACATGAATTATTTCATTTAATTACCCCATTAGCCTTAAGTCAGGTGGTACATTCATCAGCTTTTGACTATGAGACACCTGGGGCGTGTTTCTATGAAAATATCTTATTCAGGCCATCATTCCATATTTACTGCAAGGGTACAATTATTCTACTGGAAAATTGTGTAGTTCATTTGAGATATTTCCCTAAAGAGTTGTAATTATTATACCTCATCTTAGAAAATGACATAATCACTGTTTGTTTTTTAAACTCGAATTCTCCTCCAGGTCTCGAATATGATAGTTTCCTTAATTGCTGGGGAAAATAGAGAATATAGGAAGAAAGAAGAGCTTTTTTAAACCATTGACAGCCCAGGGCATCCCTCTTTGGAGAGCAAGCATATGTAAAGACAATCTGTCTCCTGAAAGTCAGTCATTTTCCTAGACAGTCAATCATCTATATGTGCAAGTCTAGAGCTATGAACATCATTTTTGCCAATGCATTCTCAATACTAAGGGATCGTAAATTTCTCTGGGTTTTGAGCTTTTTAAATCACTCTAGCTTTTGAATTACCACTTTCAACAATACAGTCTAGTAAATTATTTATATTTATGTAAAAGTACAGACTGGAATCATTTTTATCATATCTAATTATTCATTTCCAATTACATTTCAACAGATATTACAGTAATTGGGTTAAAAGGCACTTTGTTGTGTACTATTTGTAATAGTGTAAAACTGTAAGCAACTAAATGTGTCTCAGTTGATTAAATGCATATATGCTGGCATCTACCTAGATAAATGCCTATAAACACCCAACTGTAAATAGTAGTGATTTTTGTAAAGCAGGATATGTTTGGGAGGTACAGGGGGAGTCTTATTCCACATTACATTTCTGCATTATTTGATAGTTTTACAACCATCTTGTTTCACTTTTTCAACTTTTGCAAAGACTTAAAAAAAAAAAATTCTAAAAGAACAAGTAAGTACCATATCAGACAGAAAAACATGTCAGTTGAGAAAAACATGTCAAAACTCCTTCCATTCTCTTCCGCAATTCTACAACTGACAAGTTCATGAGACTGTGGTCAAAATGGCTTTCCCCTCCTGTTGACTCTGTCATTTGAAATATCTACTCAAATTTTACTAACACTATCTTAAGTAAAATTCTGAAGGTCTGTCATTTCTCAGGTGAGAGAATCAAGTATTAACTTATTCTTACTATCTCAATTATAAAAAGCATAAAGTAAGATCATTTATATATTTAATATATATTAATTTTACTCTTTACATTGCACTTCCAGTTCTGTTTAAGTCTTCTCTTTCTTACCTCAATAAAAAGAAATATGTGGGACCTGACTTAGCATATGGCTTCAGCATCTCAAGCAGAGTGATAAAACAGACTGTGATCCAATGATCATACAAGAAAAAGAAAGAAAAGGCATCCAAATTGGAAAGGAAGAAGCAAAACTGTTACTATTTGCAAATGACATGATACTATATATGGGAAATATATTTTTTCTAAAGCTTCCACCTCCAAATTATTAGAACTAATAAATGCGTTCAGGAAAGTTTCAGGCTACAAGACTGATATACAGAGATCTGTTGCGTTCCTATACACCAATAATGAACTACCAGAAAGAGAAAGCAAAAATACATGTATAGAGATAGATAGATAGATATCAAAATCACAGCAAAAAGAATAATACCTAGGAATAAACTTAACCAAGGAGGTGAAAGACTTATTCTCTGAAAAATATAAAACAGTGATGAAGGAAACTGAAGATGGTACAAAGTTCTGGAAAGTTATTTTGCGCTCTTGGATTGGAAGAATTATATTGTTAAAACGGCCATACTACCCAAAGAAATTAACAGATTCAAGGTAACCCCTATCAAAACAACCACCCATGACATTTATCAGAGAACTACAACAAATAATCTAAAATGTATTTAGAGCCAAAGAAGACCCCAAATTGCCAAAGCAATCCTGAGAAAAAAGAATAAAGCTGAAGGTATCATGCTCCCTGACTTCAAATACTACAAAGCTGTGTGCTCAGTAGCTCAGTCTTGTCTGACTCTTTGCAATACCATAGACTATAGCCCACCAGTCTCCTCCATTCATGGGATTTTTTTCTCAGGAAAAATACTAGAGTGGGTTGTTATTTCCTCCTCCAGGGGATCTTCCTGACCCAGGGATGGAACACCCCACCTCCCTACCCTTGTCTCTTGAATCCCCTGCATTGGCAGACAGATTCTTTACCACTAGCACCACCTGGGAAGCCCCTGCTGCCGCTGTGTCGCTTCAGTCGTGTCCGACTCTGTGACCCCATAGATGGCAGCCCACCAGGTCTCCCGTCCCTGGGATTCTCCAGGCAAGAACACTGGAGGGGGTTGCCATTTCCTTCTCCAATACATGAATGTGAAAAGTGAAAGTGAAGTCGCTCAGTTGTGTCCGACTCCTAGTGACCCCATGAACTGCAGCCTACCAGGCTCCTCTGTCCATGGGATTTTCCAGGCAAGAGTACTGGAGTGGGTTGCCATTGCCTTCTCCGTGGGAAGCCCCTACAGGAATCAAAATACCAGAGAACTGGCAAAAAGCAGACCTTGGATCAGTATTGAGAGCCCCGAAATAAAAGCATGCACCTGTGGTCAATTAATTTGCGACAAAGTAGGCGATAACATACAGTGAAGAGAACGTAGGTAGAACATTCTTTGACATAAATCACAGCAATACTTTTTTGGATCTGTCTCCTAAGGCAAAAGAAATAAAAGCAAAAGTAAACAGATGGGACCTGATCAATCTTAAAAGCTTTTGCACAGCAAAGGAAATCATCAACAAAATAAAAAGACAACCTACCCAAGGGGAAAAGATATTTGCAAACGATATGACTGACATGGAGTTAATATTAAAAAATATAAACAGCTTATACAACTTGATACGTTTAAAAAAAACACACAAAAGCAAACAACTCAATCTGGGCACAACACCTGAATAGCTATTTTTTCAGAGAAAACATAAAAAAGAAGATGGCTAAGAAGCACATGAAAAGGTGCTTGACATAGCTAAGTACTAAGAGAAATGGAAATCAAAACTACAATGAGATATCACCTCACACCTGTCAGAATGGCTATCATCAAAAAGTTTACAAATAACAAATGTTATTTGTAAAAAGTTTACAAATAACAAAAGGATGTGGAGAAAAGGGAATCCTTGTACACTGTTGATAAGAATGGGAACTGGTACAGGCACTGTGGAAAACAACATGGATATTTCTCAAAAAACTAAAAATAGAACTACCATAGGTTTCAGCAATTTCTGGGTATACACTCAGAAAAAAATGAGGACATCAATTCAAAAAGCTATATGCACACCCATGTTCAAAGCAGCACCATTTAAAATAGCCAAGATACAGAAGCAACTCGTGTTCATCAACACACTTAAGAAGATGTGATCATATATGAAACGAGTCGCCAGTCCAGGTTCGATGCACGATACTGGATGCTTGGGGCTGGTGCACTGGGACGACCCAGAGGGATGGTATGGGGAGGGAGGAGGGTGGAGGGTTCAGGATGGGGAACACAGGTATCTGTGGCAGATTCATTTCGATATATGGCAAAACCAATACAATATTGTAAAGTTAAAAAATAAAATTAAATTTAAAAAAAAGATGTGCTGTATATGTGTGTCTGTGTGTGTGTGTGTGTGTGTGTACACACACACATAAGGGCTTCCCAGATGGTACTAGAGGTAAAGAACATGCCTCCCAATGCAGGAGACATAAGCAACATGGGTTCAATCCTTGGGTCTGGAAGATCCCATGGAGGAGGGCATGGCGACCCACTTCAGTATTCTTGCCCAGAGTATCTCATGGACAGAGGAGACTGGCAGGCTACAGTCCATGGGGTCACAAAGAGTCAGACATGACTGAAGTGACTTAGCACACATGCATGCATATACACACAATGGAACATTACTCAGTCTGAAAAAAAATGAAATTCTGTCACTTGCAGCAATGTGGATGCAACTAGAGAATATTATGCTTAGTGAAATAAGTCAGACAAATACTGTATGATATCACTTATTTGTGAAATCTAAAAAGTAAAACAAACAAACGTATACAGTAAAACAGGAACAGATTCACAGATATAGAAAACAAGTTAGTGGTTACCAGTGGGGAGAGAAAAGGGTGAGGGGCAAGATAGGAGCATGCGTTAAGAGGTACAAACTATCATGTACAAAATTAACAATAAAGATACATTGTACAGTACAGGGAATTATAGCTGTTATTTTATAATAACTTTAAATTGAGTATAATCTATAAAAACATTGAATCACTATGCTGTCCACCTGAAACTAATGCAATATTGTAAGTCAACTATAAAAAAACAACAGACTGTGATCATAATCACCATTTAGGAACACAGCATCTCTTAAGGGTCAGAACTATAGGTCAGCCCCAATTTAAAAGGGAGTATAGAACTTTTTCATCATCCCAGATAGAAAACTTTTTTCTGTCTCCTCTCATCATTCTTCTTGTCTCTCCCTCTCTATATATATTTAGCACAAACTTCAGACCCTTCCTTAGTAATAAATTTTAGCACTTAATCAGCTTTACTGAAATCTAATACAAATCCCGAGTGAACTCCAGGAGTTGGTGATGGACAGGGAGGCCTGGTGTGCTGCAATTCATGGGGTCGCAAAGAGTCGGACACGACTGAGCGACTGAACTGAACTGAATACAAATCCTTCACCTGTCATCTTAAACTGATTTCATCTCATTTTCCTTTGAGAATTAACTCTGGATTTGCACACTCTGAAATAATTCCAAAGAAACATTAAGAGATTCACAGGTACAAAAAAAACAGAAAAGAACTCTTACCCTGACGTGTGTGAAAAACCCCAAACAGGTGGGGAGAAAACAGAAAGCCTAGTCAAGTTGAAATTTCCAGTCTCTGAACGTTTAGGTGATAAACATCTAGATTATCTTGTATTTCTTTCTTTTTGGCTACACTAGATCTTCGTTGCTGTGCATGGGCTTTCTCTTGTTGTAGAGAGAGGGCTGCTATCTGTTGCAGTGTGAGGGCTTCTCTTGTTGCAGAGCACAGGCTCTAGGCGCACGGGTTTCAGTGGTGGCAGCACGTGGGTCAGTAGTTGCTGCTCACAGGCTCTAGAGCGCGGGGCAGCAGCTGTGGCGTGTGGGCTTAGCTGCTCCACAGTGTGTGGCATCTTCCGGGTCCAGGGACCAAACCAGTGTGCCCTGCACCGGCAGGTGGATTTCCATCCACTGCATCACCAGGGAAGTCATAGATTATCTTTTGATTTAAATATTTTTCTTTATCTTCTCTTTACATAAGTTTACATTTAAACACAGAACCATTAATATTTGTTCATGTGCAAATATTTACCAGTAATGTTTTCAATAATTTTAGAAAGTCTGTTTTGAAGGCAGTAGAAATCTGTTGCAAATAAATCAATTATAAAAGAATTCACTAATTGTGTTTTAAGACAGTTTATTTACCAAAGAAAATGTGGATACTTTCAAGTAAACTTTTTTAATTCATTTTTTTATCTTCTAGTTTTATTGAGACATAACTGATAGGCAGCATTGTATAAGTTTAAGGTGTACATTGTAAAGATTTGATTTACAAACATCATTAAATGATTGTCATAATACACATAGTGACTATCCATCATCTCATATAGATATAATATAAAAAAGAAAAAGAAATATTTTTTCTCATGATGAGAACTCTTAGGATTTACTCTCAACCACTTTCATATATAACATATACCAGTATTAATTATATTAATCATGTTGTACATTATATCCCTGCTGCTGCTGCTGGTGGTGCTGCTGCTGCTAAGTCGCTTCAGTTGTGTCCGACTCTGTGTGACCCCATAAACAGCAGCCCACCAGGCTCCCCCATCCCCGGGATTCTCCAGGCAAGAATACTAGTATGTACTTATAACTGAAAGCTTGTACCTTTTGATCACTTTCATCCAATTCCACCTTCTCCCCACCCTCCCTCACAGCCATAAATCTGATCTCTTTTCTATGAATTTGCAGAAATATAATTGACCTGCAACACTATGTTAGTTTGTGGTGCACAACATTGTGATTCAATATTTCTATAAACTACAAAATGATCACCAAGGTAAGACTAGTTGCTGCCGCTGCTGCTGCTAAGTTGCTTCAGTCGTGTCCGACTCTGTGTGACCCCATAGACGGCAGCCCACCAGGCTTCCCCATCCCTGGGATTCTCCAGGCAAGAAACTGGAGTGGCATATAAGTCAAATCACATAGCATTTGTCTTTCTCTGTCTGACATTTCACTTTAGCATAATAGCCTCAAGGTATATCCATGTTGTCACAAATGATATGATTTTGTTCTTTTTTATGGCTGAGTAATATTTCATTTAAGTATTCTTAAAAGAATACCACTTCAGTATTCTTGCCTTGAGAAGCCCATGAACAGTATGAAAAGGCAAAATGATAGGATACTGAAAGAGGAACTCCCCAGGTCAGTAGGTGCCCAATATGCTACTGGAGATCAGTGGAGAAATAACTCCAGAAAGAATGAAGGGATGGAGCCAAAGCAAAAAGAATACCCAGCTGTGGATGTGACTGGTGATAGAAGCAAGGTCCGATGCTGTAAAGAGCAATATTGCACAGGAACCTGGAATGTCAGGTCCATGAATCAAGGCAAATTGGAAGTGGTCAAACAAGAGATGGCAAGAGTGAATGTCGACATTCTAGGAATCAGCGAACTCAAATGGACTGGAATGGGTGAATTTAACTCAGATGACCATTATATCTACTACTGCGGGCAGGAATCCCTCAGAAGAAATGGAGTAGCCATTATGGTCAACAAAAGAGTCCAAAATGCAGTACTTGGATGCAATCTCAAAAACGACAGAATGATCTCTGTTCGTTTCCAAGGCAAACCATTCAATATCACAGTAATCCAAGTCTATGCCCCAACCAGTAACGCTGAAGAAGCTGAAGTTGAACAGTTCTATGAAGACCTACAAGACCTTTTAGAACTAACACCCAAAAAAGATGTCCTTTTCATTATAGGGGACTGGAATGCAAAAGTAGGAAGTCAAGACACACCTGGAGTAACAGGCAAATTTGGCCTTGGAATACGGAATGAAGCAGGGCAAAGGCTAATAGAGTTTTGCCAAGAAAATGCACTGGTCATAACAAACACCCTCTTCCAACAACACAAGAGAAGACTCTATACATGGACATCACCAGATGGTCAACACCAAAATCAGACTGATTATATTCTTTGCAGCCAAAGATGGAGAAGCTCTATACAGTCAACAAAAACAAGACCAGGAGCTGACTGTGGCTCAGATCATGAACTCCTTATTGCCAAATTCAGACTTAAATTGAAGAAAGTAGGGAAAGCCACTAGATCATTCAGGTATGACCTAAATCAAATCCCTTATGATTATACAGTGGAAGTGAGATATAGATTTAAGGGCCTAGATCTGATAGATAGAGTGCCTGATGAACTATGGAATGAGGTTCGTAACATTGTACAGGAGACAGGGATCAAGACCATCCCCATGGAAAAGAAATGCAAAAAATCAAAATGGCTGTCTGGGGAGGCCTTACAAATAGCTGTGAAAAGAAGAGAAGCGAAAAGCACAGGAGAAAAGGAAACATAAGCATCTGAATGCAGAGTTCCAAAGAATAGCAAGAAGAGATAAGAAAGCCTTCCTTAGCGATCAATGCAAAGAAATAGAGGAAAACAACAGAATGGGAAAGACTAGAGATCTCTTCAAGAAAATCAGAGATACCAAGGGAACATTTCATGCAAAGATGGGCTCGATAAAGGACAGAAATGGTATGGACCTAACAGAAGCAGAAGATATTAAGAAGAGGTGGCAAGAATACACAGAAGAACTGTACAAAAAAGATCTTCAGGACCCAGATAATCATGATGGTGTGATCACTGACCTAGAGCCAGACATCCTGGAATGTGAAGTCAAATGGGCCTTAGAGAGCATCACTACGAACAAAGCTAGTGGAGGTGATGGAATTCCAGTTGAGCTATTCCAAATCCTGAAAGATGATGCTATGAAAGTGCTGCACTCAATATGCCAGCAAATTTGGAAAACTCAGCAGTGGCCACAGGACTGGAAAAGGTCAGTTTTCATTCCAATCTCAAAGAAAGGCAATGCCAAAGAATGCTCAAACTACCACACAATTGCACTCATCTCACATGCTAGTAAAGTAATGCTCAAATTCTCCAAGCCAGGCTTCAGCAATACATGAACCGTGAACTTCCAGATGTTCAAGCTGGTTTTAGAAAAGGCAGAGGAACCAGAGATCAAATTGCCAACATCTGCTGGATCATGGAAAAAGCAAGAGAGTTCCAGAAAAACATCTATTTCTGCTTTATTGACTATGCCAAAGCCTTTGACTGTGTGGATCACAATAAACTGTGGAAAATTCTGAAACAGATGGGAATACCAGATCACCTGACCTGCCTCTTGAGAGATGTGTATGCAGGTCAGGAAGCAACAGTTAGAACTGGACATGGAACAACAGACTGGTTCCAAATAGGAGAAGGAGTACGTCAAGGCTGTATATTGTCACCCTGCTTATTTAACTTCTATGCAGAGTACATCATGAGAAACGCTGGACTGGAAGAAACACAAGCTGGAATCAAGATTGCCGGGAGAAATATCAATCACCTCAGATATGCAGATGACACCACCCTTATGGCAGAAAGTGAAGAGGAACTCAAAAGCCTCTTGATGAAAGTGAAAGAGGAGAGTGAAAAAGTTGGCTTAAAGCTCAACATTCAGAAAACGAAGATCATGGCATCTGGTCCCACCACTTCGTGGGAAACAGATGGGGAAACAGTGGAAACAGTGTCAGACGTTATTTTTTTGGGCTCCAAAATCACTGCAGATGGTGACTGCAGCCATGAAATTAAAAGACACTTACTCCTTTGAAGGAAAGTTATGACCAACCTAGACAGCATATTCAAAAGCAGAGACATTACTTTGCCAACAAAGGTCCGTCTAGTCAAGGCTATGGTTTTTCCAGTGGTCATGTATGGATGTGAGAGTTGGACTGTGAAGAAGGCTGAGCGCCGAAGAATTGATGCTTTTGAACTGTGGTGTTGGAGAAGACTCTTGAGAGTCCCTTGGACTGCAAGGAGATCCAACCAGTCCATTCTGAAGGAGATCAGTCCTGGGTGTTCTTTGGAAGGAATGATGCTGAAGCTGAAACTCCAGTACTTTGGCCACCTCATGCGAAGAGTTGACTCATTGGAAAAGACTCTGATGCTGGGAGGGATTGGGGGCGAGAGGAGAAGGGGACGCCAGAGGATGAGATGGCTGGATGGCATCACTGACCCGATGAACATGAGTCTGAGTGAACTCTGGGAGTTGGTGATGGACAGGGAGGCCTGGCGTGCTGCGATTCATGGGGTCGCAAATAGTCGGACATGACTGAGCAACTGAACTGAACTGAATATTTCATTGTGTGTGTAGTAGGTGTGTGTGTGTGTACCACTTCCTCTTTATCCATTCACCTTTCAGTACACACTTAGGTTGTTCCCATATCTTACTATTGTGAATATTGCTGCAATGAACAGAGTGTGCATATATCTATTCAAATTAGTGTTTTTGTTTTCTTTGGAAAAATACTCAGAGGTGGAATTGCTGGAACTATTTTTAATTTTTTGAGGAACTTCATACCATCTTCCATATTGGCTGCACCAATTTACAACCCTACCAACAGCATGAGGGTCTCCTTTTCTCCATGTCCTCACCAATATTTGTGATTTGTTGTCATTTTGATAACAGCCATTCTGATAGGTGTGAAGCGATATCCTTTACTAATAAGCATTTCATGTCAGTTTGAAATGTCAAAGCATGGAAAGAGCTTCTTCCATCACTGGAATCGCTGAACCAACAGCGGATCATCAGTCTCCAGGAGAGGAAAGAATTCCGGTGCTGGGTGGAATTTATGACTCTCTCTCTCTCCCAAATGGCCAATTACAACATACAGAAGTTAAATGAGGCCCCTTAAGGACACAACAAGATAATACTTATGTTTCTGGTTTCCAGGGCTTTTTCTGTCCAAGATCACACTGGAGTCCTGTTTTGCTAAAAATTAAATACTTAGAAAGGGTGTTAATAACAGACAAAAATTTTAATATATCCAGAATATAGAGAGTAAAAAGGTCAAATTTTCATGGAACCCAAAGCAAAAATCCTACAACCTAAAAATTGGCATTAAAGTCCAAGTTCAAACAAACATAAGAAAAAGTGGTCTTAGAGTCACTGAGATAGTCAACTGAATGACTTCCTGTAGAACAGCTGGACCAATTATAGGCTCCCTCCCATAACCAACCATCATAACTCCCCAAATAACTAGCTGACAGCGAAAAGGCATTTGGCTCTGTGCTAAAACCTTAAGATTTGCACCCAACAAAGCATGTTCAAGGCTGCGAGACTTCCCTTTTCTGAGTGTTCAGGTCAAAGAGAAGTAGGGTAGAGACTGTGGTAGCTCCAGACCTCCACTAGGTGCAGATGGAGGGGGACAGAAAAGCTGGGTCCAAGAGTACAGCTGTCCTTACTTTGACAACCGCAGTAGAATAAACAGAGACCTCAGTGAAACAGAAAATAAAACAGCAACAACAGAGTAGAATTGATTAATAAAATCAAAGGTGGGGTTTTGAAATAACAATAAAGTAGACAAAATTTCTTTAAGCTTAAGACCAGTCAAAGAAAACACAAATAAACAATACTGGTAATGACAAAGGGGACACAAATACAGATAAAAGAAGATCTCAGGAGCCTGCTGCTGCTGCTAAGTTGCTTCCGCTGCTGCTGCTGCTAAGTTGCTTCAGTCGTGTCCGACTCTGTGTGACCCCACAGACGGCAGCCCACCAGGCTCCCCCGTCCCTGGGATTCTCCAGGCAAGAACACTGGAGTGGGTTGCCATTTCCTTCTCCAATGCATGAAAGTGAAAAGTGAAAGTGGAGTTGCTCAGTCGTGTCCAACTCTGTATGACCCCATAGATGGCAGCCCACCAGGCTCTGCCATCCCTGGGATTCTCCAGGCAAGAACACTGGAGTGGGTTGCCATTTCCTTCTCCAACGCATGAAAGTGAAAAGTGAAGGTGAAGTCACTCAGTCGTGTCCGACTCTTCACGACCCCATGGATTGCAGCCTACCAGGCTCCTCTGTCCATGGGATTTTCTAGGCAAGAGTACTGGAGTGGGCCGCCACTGCCTTCCCCTTAGGTGCCTACTATCCTATATGTTAATATATATGAAGGTCTAGATAAAACGAAAGCTTTCCTAGACAATAAAATTATATAAATTTACTCAAGAAAAGCAGAATAGTTGAACAGACCAAAATTATAAAGATAATAAAACTTCTACCCAGCATGAAATTACCAAGCCCTGGCAGTTTTATAGTCGAGTTCTACCAAACCTAGATTAATCAGGGATTCCAATGTTATTTAAACTGCTCCAGAGAACAGAAAGTGGTATCATCCCAAGGAATACTTGTAGGATTCCTATAACCATTAACACTAATGGTTATGAAAGCCAGATGACAACAGTGGAAAACTACAGAAAACTATTCTTACAGGCCACTATGAAATTAAATACATAAGAGCAAACTGAATCTTAAGAATAGTAAACAGGGCTTCCCTGGTGGCTCAGTGGTAAAGAATTTGCCTCCCAGTGCAGGAGACATGAGGCCGAGCCCTGATCCAGGAAGATCCCACGTATCACAGAGCAACTAAACCCATGTACCACAACTACTGAGCCTGTGCTCTAGAACCCAGGAGCCACACCTACTGAAACCCATGTGCTCTAGAGCCCATACCCCGCGACAAAAGAAGCCACCAAAGTGAGAATCCCGCACACCACAACTGGAGAGTAGCCCCCACTTCCCACGACTAGAGAAAAGCCTGTGCGGCAATGAAGACCCGCACAGCCAAAAACAAATAAAAAGAACAGTATATTAAAAGAATTGCATATCATGACCTAGTAAGGTTGTCAAAAGAATGCAAGGATAGTTCAACATTAGAGACCATCACAAGCATACCTCATTTTATATGGCTGAACTTTACTGCACTTAGTAATTATTGCATTTTTTTTTCACAAATTGAAGCTTTGTGTGGCAATCTTGTCTTACACAAGTCTATTCGTACCATTTTTCCAACTGCATCTGCTTACTTCATGTCTCTGTATCACATTCTGATAATAAATACTTCAAACTTTTTCAGTATTATTGTATTTGTTATGGTGATCTGTGAGCAGTGATCTTTGATGTTACTACAGCAAAAAGATTGCAACTCACTGAAGGCTCAGGTGATGGTTAGTATTTTTTAGCAATAACATATTTTTAAATTAAGATGTGTACATTGTTTTCTCTTAGACATAATGCTATTTCAAACTAGTACTGTACTATACTGTTCTCTGTGGTAAACATAACTTAATGAACTGGGAAACAAAAGAATTCCCATAATTCACTTATTGGGATTCGCACTTTATTGTCACGGTCTGAAACTGAACCCACAACATCTCTGAGGTATGTACATATAATTATTTACTACTATACTATATTAAAAGAGAAAATTCTATGATTTTTATTGCCTCTTCTATTGGAAAGAGCTTCAGTTGTAGACTATATATTCCATGAGGGCACGGTCCGTGATGTCCTATTTATCATTATATTCTGAGAAACTAGCATGCTCCTTCCTTCACAAAAACTTCCTGATACTCTTCTGAGGACACAGGAGTAAACAAAACCCAAGTCCTGGTCTCTCAGATCCTACAGTCTGGTCAGGGAGATAGACAGTGAACAATAAACAAATTAATATGCAGTTATAGGTAGTAATAAGAAGAAAGATTAAGTAAGGTGAGAGAGTGAGAAAGAAAGAGAGAGTGGCCAGCGTGGTCACTTTAGAGAGAGAAGACAGAGCGGCCCCTCTGATGAGGCGACAGGGGCACAGAGATCTGCATGAAGGGAAGCAGCCAAGCACAAACCTAGGGAAGAGCATTCTGGGCCCAGGGAGGAACAAGGGCAAAAGTCCTGAGTCAGGAACTTGCCTGGATGTCTCAGAAACAGCAGTAGCCCGTGTGGCTGAAGCAAAACGGCGGGGACAGGAATGAGGTCAGAAGGGTGGCTAAGGGCCAGAGCATGCAGGGCCTGGCCAGGACTTTGAATTTCATTGCATGCACACTAGGCAGCTATTGGAAGGTTGAGAGTAAAGTGAGTGATGAGACTGATAAATTTTTAAAGGATCACTCTGGCTGCTGTAATGAAGAGATTGCAGAGGGAGCCAAAATGAAAACAGAAAGACCAGCGAGGAGACTATTAGTGAGGCCCAGGTGGGAAACACTGACTTGGATTGGGTGGGATGGGCCCAGTCACAGATGTGTGCTCAATAAGCATTTGTTTAATGAATGATTTTTTTTCATTTCTTGATCTTATTTTCAGGACATTTCTAAGTAACAGATTTGTCATAAAAAGTACTGGATATCAATAACACAGAATCTTAAACACTAAGATTAAATAGGAAGCATTTTCTATCGCTTCACTTTGGAAAAGAGCAAAGGCACAAGGAATGTCAACATTATCTTTTCTTATTAGAAGAGACCGTGACTGAACATTGGCTGACATGAAGCAGAAATTTAAAATCTGGCAGTATCGCTATGGAGAACACTGTGGGGGTTCCTTAAAAAACTGGAAACAGAACCACCATATGACCCAGCAATCCCTCTGCTGGGCATACACACTGAGGAAACCAGAATTGAGAGAGACACGTGTACCCCAATGTTCATCGCAGCATTGTTTATAATAGCCAGGACATGGAAGCAACCTACATGTCCATCAGCAGATGAATGGATAAGAAAGCTGTGGTACATATACACAATGGAGTATTACTCAGCCATTAAAAAGAATACATTTGAATCAGTTCTAATGAGGTGGATGAAACTGGAGCCTATTATACAGAGTGAAGTAAGCCAGAAAGAGAAACACCAATACAGTATACTAACACATATATATGGAATTTAGAAAGATGGTAATGATAACCCTGTATAAGAGACAGCAAAAGAGACACAGATGTATAGAACAGTCTTTTGGACCCTGTGGGAGAGGGAGAGGGTGGGATGATCTGGGAGAATGGCATTGAAACATGTATATTATCATATATGAAACAAACCGCCAGTCCAGGTTCGATGCATGATACAGGGTGCTCGGGACTGCGGCACTGGGATGACCCAGAGGGATGGGATGGGAAGGGAGGTGGGAGGGGTATTCAGGATGGGAACACATGTACACCCATGGTAGATTCATGCCAATGTATGGCAAAACCAATACAATACTGTAAAGTAAAATAAATAAATAAATTAAACTGGAAAAAAATAAAATAAAATCTGGCAATATAACACTTCCTAAGTTTGATCATTAGATCGGATAGCCAACTCTTTTAGTCCCCATAGGATGCTTCAGGAGAAAAATAACTTGTTAAAATAACTTTGGCAAGTGCTAAAATCACAGCTAAGACTGACTGGGTGCTAACCATGAGCCAGGTCCTCTGCAAAAGCCCTCTATGTTTTATGTTGTTTGAGCCTCAAACCACTCTAAGCTGCAGTGTGTCAGACAAACTGGTTCTCCCTTGTCTCTGTTGTGGATGCTGAGTCACCTGGAATCCCCTCCCATGAAGGACTTGTTGGCCCAGTTGGTCCATCCTTCGGTTGTCAATTTCTTCAGGGGTCTCTTCGACTCCCAAGAGTTGCCTTGCCCAAGGTCACACCCATTCCGGGGCTAGCCCATACCTAATGACTGATGAGTACAGGAGTATAAAGGCCTGGCCATCCCATCTTAACAGTGACCTCTGGGGCCCACCAAGGCTATCATGGGACCAGCACCACGGCTTGACTTTTCCTTCTGTCCTTCCATCCATTGCTTTTGACCCATAGAGCACCCCTTAATAAATATCATGCAAGGTAAACTTTGTCTCACAGTCTGCCTACTAAGGAACTCACCAAGGATGCTCCTTGTCTTTCTCAGAAATAGAACATTTAAATGTCAGTTGGGCACATGGATAAATGCTGGGTATAAAGGCTGCCTTTCCCAGCTTCCTTAGGAACCAGTCACGTGTGACCATGCAACAGAGCTCTAGACAACAGGATGAACATGGAAGCTATGCATGCAATTTCCAGGAAGTAGGAAGAGAAGGCCCCTCCTCCTGCCCCCCATTCTCCTTCCTGCCACCTGGAATGCAGACGTGAGGGCTGGAGTGGGAGCAGCCATCTTCTTGAGGATAACAAAGCAACCAGATAAAAAAGATACTCTGTGCCAGTCATCATTTGGTGCATTTTACACTAATTGTGAGGTAGGTAATAATGTCCCACTTCACAAATGAAAAAGCTGACCAAGAGTTAAACACTGGGCCCAAAGGCAAACTGAAAACAAGCAGCAAAACTAGATCTGAGTCCAAATTTGACTCCAAAGTTTAGACTCCTATATCAGACTGAGCCTCTGGGAGGAAATTTAGTGATAATTTTGCTGAGGAGAAGTGCAAATTATGATTATCCATTTCTTTCATGCACATAATTAAGAGAGATGGATGTTCAAATAAGTATACAGACTTTAAATTAGCTGCAAGAAAGAAGTTCTCTGCTGTAAATTCTGTAGGAGATTAGAGAAGAGAGGACAGAGAGAGAGTTGGCTCCTTCTAGGGAGAGCTGAGAGATTAGGCATTGGAAATGAGAAGTAACTATCTAGTGATGCTTCGCCTAGAAATACAGATATCAGCTCAGAAATCTACTAGGTCTGCAATTTCTTCCTAAACGTGAGCAATGCCTTTTCCTGTCTTGAGTAATGAGGAGTGGAAGAAAGTTCAGCCCTTCAGGAGTGGTATGAGGGAGGAAGGGGATAGTGGTCATCCCAGTTACACTGGCCAGGCCACTGACCCAGGAGAGGAAGACTAGGCTCAGTGAGGAATCTGAGATAAGTGACGTGACAGCTTGGCTAGGAACGCTGACAAGAGAGGTGGGCACACAAGGAGCACCGGGAAAGGGAAGGTAGTTATGAAGCTTGTCTGAGGTATCTTGTTCTCCCGCCTTTGGGCTACATACTGGGCCTTGCTGATTGGTATCTTCTGTCCTCTGGTTCCTCTGGAGGGAAAAGATTTCTCTTAGAGGAGCCGGAGACCTGCAGCCTCAGTACGTCAGAGAAGAGCCAAGCCTCTAGCTGGACACTTAGCTCACAAAGGCCACCCACACCCTGACCCCTACTGAGACGGTGCGTCGGGGATCACCGTGGGGCTGTCGCTCTCTTAAGCGTCTGAGCCTCATCCTCCACGAGTCAGTTACCCTCCGCAATGGGGACAGTGGAACAGGCCAACACTGTCATGTCCTGGGCCTAAACCATCAGAACCTGACACCACAATACTGAAAAGTGCCTGGTTCCAAACTTTGTCCAAATGTAATGTTTGGTTAAATTAATCCAGAATAGTACACGAGGACTCTGCCAATGTCATCACATTCATCAATCAGCAGTCATGATTGTAACAGTTGTGTTACGTTACTAAGCAAGTCTCCTGAAGCTTGCTTTACAATGCAGGAGACCTGGGTTCGATCCCTGGGTCGGGAAGATCCTCTGGAGAAGGAAATGGCAATCCACTCCAGTACTCTTGTCTGGAAAATCCCATGGATGGAGGAGCATGGTAGGCTACAGTCCATGGGGTCGCAAAGAGTTGGACACAACTGAGCAACTTCACTTGGTCACTTGTACCTCCTATTAGATTTGAAGCCCCTGCATGACAAAAATCATGAGCTAGTCATCCTTAATCTTAAATGCCCAGCACTGCAACTAGCCCAGAGTAGGAACTCCACAAATACTTGGCAAAGCTGCACTGAATTTAATAAAAGCTGTGGATTCTATGGGTTTCATAAAAACTGCCCTAAGTTCCATAATCCTGATAGCAGCTGGAATCCTGGAGCATGAGGAACTTCAGAGATTATTCAGTGCCAGGACATTTCCCTGGAGAAAATATCATTTGAGTGACAGCCTGTCAATTTCATTTGTATAGCCCACAGGGTCCTAGTTAACACTGAGTAAAAGAGATCCCATTTTTCATTTACAGACCTGAAATTAATTCAATTTTCAGCTTTGCTTGCCTAGTCAATTTAATTCTAATCCTCATGTTGAAGAAGTAACACAAATGAAACTATCAGAGTAGAAAAATAGACTGCAGTGTCACTGCCCAGTGTAGAGTGATTTTATACATCAAGGGAACTGTGAGGACACTACATCAGTCAACAGAGTACTTGACAACTGTGAAAAATAGCCTAACCAAATACGTCTGGCCTATGTATGTGTCAACACACACACACACACACACACGCATATACACACGTATGTGATAGTTAACATTTTATAGAAGGTATTTTGGAGTAGACATTCTGAAAATGGCATTAACGAAATTTCATTTTCACAGGAGGTATCTTGCATACCAAATTATTTGCACTGTTTTTATTTATGCAATTAGCAGTAGAAATGCAGCAGATAAACAGCTGGTGAAGATTAGTTAAGGCAGAGAAGTTATATAACTTAAAGCCTGGCTTTTGAACAACAGTAGACAGGATGGGAGACATCTGCAGTTAACGTATCTGTTCCAGTATGACTAAGAAGTGGTTGCCTGGGGCACTACAGGTGACATGGTGACTCAGGGGATGACATGGAATGAGCACCATGGGAGAGAAGGACCTGGATCCCACAAACCAAAGCATGCTTAATCTAGTCAGTCCAGATTATGGGCTTTAGGGATAATCTGGTGAGCAGGCGGTAAATGCAAACTGTAACTGTAACTGTAAAAGTCTGTAGCATATCATTAAGACTGTTGTTGTTTAGTCACTAAGGCATATCTGACTTTTTTGTGACCCCATGGACTGTAGCCCACCAGGCTCCTCTGTCCATGGGATTTTCCAGGCAAGGATACTGGAGTGGGTTGCCATTTCCTTCTCCAGGGGATCTTCCTGACCCACAGATTGAACCCAAGCCTTCCTGTATTGGCAGGGGGATTCTTTACTTTTCTTTTCCAGGGCTACCTGGAAAGCCTTGTCGTTAAGATTAGTGTCAAAGTAAATTACATAGGTCAGATGACAGGGCTCAGTTTCTCCTAATTCTTTTGCCACCTCCACAAAGTACTAGTGAATGGAACCTCCTAAGGGACAGGTAAGGGATTTGGGAAGTGACTACTTGGGTGCTTACATCAGTTTAATCTACCAAACAGCATAAAAGGGTCTCCTAACAAATGGATCAGCCTCCACATGAATATCATGGGAAAGCAATAATTTGGTAACAAGAAAAAGCATGTACAAAGCTTACAAAGGCCTGGAGCAGGAGGACCATGCAGAGTGGAACAGGAAATAGAGGATACAGAGTTAGAGCAATAAATGATGTTTATTTTTAAATGAATATGGGCTACTGATGACGTTGAAGAGCTGCCAGGAACACAAGTCATCCTGGCTCACAGTGACTGTTGCTTAGTCATTCAACAACAATCAAATAACTCACATGTGCCGGGCACCATTCTATGTACCAAGACAAGAAAGAAAACACAGCAGTTACAGTCCCTGCAGGTAAGAAGCTTATATTTCAGTAGATAAAGGAAGCGGGAGATGACAATGCATATCTACTTTTTAAAGAAAGTACATAAAGTAATGGTATAAATGGTGATTTGGAGGGGGACTATTACTATCTAGTCAGGAAAGGTCTCTTGGAGGAGATGAAACAGGCCAAAACCTAAACAAGAAAGAATCAGTCACGCAAAGTCTAGGGCGGAAGGAACAGCAGGTGGGAAGGCTGTGACACAGGGTGAGCTGGGCGGTGCTGAGGACCAAGGAGCCAGTGAGTGGTCCAGCAAGTTAGAGGACAGCAAGAGAAGAGGCTAAACCAAAAGCCAGAGGTCATGCAAGGAGATTGAATTTTTTTTTTTCTATCTGCAATATGACGCCATAAACAAATTCTGAGCAGGAAAGTAACCTAAAAACTTTCTGGCCACGATATAGAAAATAGGCTGCAGGAAGGCAGAAGAGGACTCATGGAGATTGGTTAGAAGGTTACTGACCAACTACAGGCCATTCATGATGGTGGTTTGCACTAGATGGGTAGCAGCAGAGTGAACAGAATATTAAAGACAAAGGACTTTCTGGGAAAGAATGGAAGGAGTCAAAGACAATGCCTGGGTCTTAGGCCTGAGCAAGTGGATGAATGGTGATGCCACGTACTCAAACAGAAAGACTGGAAAACGGTTATGTTGAAGGTGGGGTGAGGGTCGGAGGAGATCAAAGGTTCTGATTTGACCATGCCAGATTTATATTCTGAGATAAAGCTATTAAGAGAGCTCTTAGACCCATGAGTCGTGAGTTCAGTGGAAGGATCAGGACTGAAGATGCCAACATGGGTGTCAGCATGAAGATGATAATTATAGGTATAGAACTGAGACTACGAATAGGGGAGGGCCCAGGGGCATTTCAACACTGGGAGGTCAAGCACTGAAGCCTCCAGCCAGAGACACCAAAAAGGCAACACTGGAAAGGGGAGAGAAGCCAGAAGAGTGTGGGGGTCAAGTAAATGACAGGAGGAACATGTTCTAAGAGGGTAGGAATGATCAACTGTATTGTGTAAGGGCAGAGATGTGACTACCCTGGATTTGTGAACATAATGATAATGTTAACAAGGGCAGGTCTGGGGGACTGATGGCACTGGAGCCCAGCTGGAGCTGACTGAGAAGAGAACAGGAAGTGAGGAGTGGAAAAGAGGGATGCTGGACTATCTCTACACTAAGAATCAAGAACGTTAACAATCTGAGGTCATAGTGTTATGAGGTACCCCTAAGAATTAGCGCAGATTTCCTATTAAAAAAAAACAAAGGGCATGAAAATAATCAGTCATCAATTCATGCAGTCAGTGCCCAGGTCCCGCAGAGTTCACAGCTCAGTCACTCAACAGGAGCCAGGAGCCATGGGACAAGCGGTCCTCAGTGCACAGATGTCAGCCTTTAGCCTGACCATATGTCTGGACAGGCCCAGTTTATATCTGTTGGCCCAGCATAATTATTAAGGATTTTTGAAGCATCCTGATTTGGATAATAAATTATACACCCTTTCTCTGTTTATAGTTCACTGTCTCCTTACCCAACACTGGACAAGCCCTATCACTTAAGTGAAGTTAAGATCACTGTTTAAGTTAGATAAAAAGCTGCCTGGGCTTCCCTGATAGCTCGGTTGGTAAAGAATCTGCCTGCAATGCAGGAGACCCTGGTTTGATTCCTGGGTCAGGAAGATCTCCTGGAGAAGGGATAGGCTACCCACTCGTTTCTTCACCTTCCCTTGTGGTTCAGTTGGTAAAGAATCCACCTGCAATGTGGGAGACCTGGGTTCAATCCCTGGGTTGGGAAGATCCCCTGGAGAAGGGAAAGGCTATCCACTCCAGGATTCTGGCCTAGAGAATTCCATGGACTGTATAGACCATGGGGTCGCAAAGAGCTGGACACAACTGAGCAACTTTCACTTCACTTCAGAAAGGTGCCCAAGACTGGTTCCAGGCAAGAAGCTAAGGGCAAGTATCTGAGTGTATCAGTAGAATATTAATTTACTTGGGAAATAGTAAAGGCTTCATCATACCAAACATTCTAATGCAAAACTATATTGTCAAGTACTGAAACCTAAATTACTAAAACATAATGTAACAGTTAATATTAAATCACAGTGAAGTCTCCTGACATCACTACTAATTCATCAAAGCCTCCTGACAACCCACCAGGTACACACTGCAGCCAGACTAGCTCATATAAATCTTTGCCAGTTTATTTACAAAGTCCTGTCAAACTCTGGTGGCTTAACTAGCTTATCTGTACACTGCATTTCGATATATTAAAATAAGTCATTTACCACCTTCTTGGCTAGCATGGTTCTTAGCTGCCTAGCTTTCAGCTGCAGACCAAGACCCACACAGCCAAAATCTTATACAGTCTCTGAAGCTCTCACAGGCAAACAAGCCTGTCCCAACTTCAGCTCTGTGATGCAGAAGCAAGGAATTCCAGTGCAGCTATGTGAACCCTGTTTACACCAGAAACCATCCTACGTTTTTCCAAATCATGCTAAAAGTCTAAGTCATCATTACCCACATGTGTTCGCATTATGTAGATATGAACATGATGTATCTCAATTGGAATCAATAAATCTTATATCTGGATTTACATAATTTTGTGTGATTTTCATCTGTATAGAAGTCAAAATCTCACTAATTTTCCAAGAAAAAGAGATAATTTTAAGTAGAATCAAATATATGCAAATATATATTGAACTAGAAAAGTTTAGAGATGTAAGAAACCTTAAGAGAGAATCTATCTTTTTAACAGATGGAACAGACTCAGAGGAGATGACAGCTTGCCCAACGTCCAGAGCAGATCTTGACCTGGAATCTGGTCCTCCGACTCAGCATCTCTGTCATGTTGCTTGCCATGAACAAAATGAATTCTCATGGACACTCCATAAAGAGATATTTATGCAAGTTGACTATATAATGTTAACCTGTTGTTGTTCAGTCACTAAGTCATGTCTGATTCTTTGCAACCCTGTGGACTGTTGTTCTCCACTACCTCCTTGAGTTTGCTGCTATAATCTATTTAATGCAAACAAACTGCTTACAGCTGTTCTTACCATTGTGTTGCTGCCTGATGCTCTGAAAACCTTTTAAGAGAGTCAATTCAGAATGCCTCCACTCATAATCAGAAGAATAGCAATGGGGCAGAATGAGAAAAGGCCTTGCATGTACTCCTTGAGATGTATTTCTCAGCAGGTTCTAGAAATAAGAAGCCAAAATACTGCTAAATGGTTTGATTATTTTACAGGAGCTGAATCTTTTTAATTAAAAAATGAGTACCTGAATGTGGTATCTCCAAGATCAGCTAAAGCTAAACTAAAGGTTTTCATTGTTCTTCAAGACCAATGAATCATCAAAACTGTTTTTCAGATCTATTTAAAGACCTATGATGAGATCTGAACCTGGATATCACCAATCAAAATGAGGCCTTCGAATATGATCTCATCCAGGCTACTTTTCAGGAGGTCATCTGAATCAATGTAAAAAATTTACTTAGAAGACAATTCCACAATTTCTGCAAAGCCTAAGAATCTTTATCTAGAATATAACCTCTACAGAGGTTTGTAAGTAGAATTTAAAATTAAATAAAAAATATTTCTTCCAATATTTTTATGCAAGTTAAAGTTTTCACAATAGTGTGTGTATGTGTGTGTATCATATATACATATAAGTATATAATTTCACATTACCTAATTAGCACAAGGCCCAATAAATATGCATTACATAGAACTGATCTGAAATAGAAACAGTATACATAATCTGCATATAAAGCTTTTTAGATTCCAGACTAAAAGTATAAGCTTGAATGGTTTTTTTATATAAAATGTGCTTTCCAGTCTTGGTAAAAATACCCACAAAGATGTTATTTATTTTTATCTAGTAGATTCTATTTTATCATCATATAATAAAACTACAAAACTATCTCTGTGTTGATCAGTGAGAATTTAGGTTTTTTCCTAGCTGCAGTTTCTTCTTCATTGATATATATCCTAAACAGACTAGGGATTGTCAAACTGTCCTGCTAACACTAAATTAAATTGTGTTTATGCTGTAACAGTTAATACCATGTCACAAAGTGTCAGAAGAGCCCTGCTTCAAAGAAACAGCGACAGCAAATAGATGCTCTACAAAAACCCACTTTGATTACCTCACTCATGGAGAGTAATTTTAACAAAACAATGTGAATCCAGGCTACTCCGCTAGATTTAATATATTAGATGCTACTTTTAGCTGTAATTTTAAACAAAGGGGAACAGATGATGATCCTACTATCATAAGCAGTATTGGTTACAAGTTTTCATTTGTGGTAAACACTGCTGCTGCTGCTGCTGCTGCTGCTGCTAAGTCACTTGAGTCGTGTCCGACTCTGTGCGACCCCATAGACGGCAGCCCACCAGGCTCCACCGTCTGCACAAATAGGATAAGGCATAATGTTAAGAGAACTAGGAGAGAATTCTGAAGTAACTAGGATAGTTACACTGAAAAGTAAAAAAAAATCGAATTAGAAAATCACCCTTTGGCAACCAATGGTGATTAAAGCATGAATTGATACTAAAACTCCTAGGCAAAAGTTTGATGAGAAACATACATTTACATAGTCTCAAAGTAATTTATCACAAGATACTTATTGATCACAAAAGAAAAAATAGTAACTTTACAGTAGAGAAATCTGACAGACACCACCTACACCAGGTGACCAAAGCTAACATCATCAGTAATAGTGCAAATCAACATTATGTGTCTCTTGATAATACAGAGAAGAATACAACGTCATTTCTATGATATTTCTTCCCATATGTGTAACCCAAATCATAAGGAAAACTGGACAAATGCAAACTGAGAGGTGTTCTACGAAGTAACAGGCTCATCAGATACATCAAGCTCAGGAAAGATGGAGCAAAGGTTCTAGATTAAACAACACTAAAGAGACTTGGTATCCACATATAACATATGACCTGGGATTTTGATAATTGCCAAAATATTAATCAGACTTGTATATCAATAATATTGTTTAAATGTTAATTTACTGATTTTGAATACTGTAATCAGGCAAAAGAATGTCCTTGTTTTTAAGAACTACACCTTGGAAGTATTCAAGGAAAAACAGCCATCAATCAGTTCTGCAATTTACTCTAAATGGTTGAAGAAAAAAAAATTGTGTACATATATATATATGCATACATATGCATGTTCATAGATATGTACATGCATGCATTGTGTGCATGTGTGAAAGTGTGGATTATGGATGGTTAGATGAATTGATGGATATGTTGTGGGTAGTTATATAAACAGATGAAGAAAGGAAGGAGGAAGGAAGGGATGAAAGGCAGAGGTGAAAAGGAGAGAGCAAGAAAGAATATTAAAGCATAAATGGCAAAATATTAACATTTCGGGAATCTAGGGAAGGGTATCTGGGTATTCTTTGCATTAGTCTTGGAACTTTCCTATAATTCTATTAATTCAAAATAAAAAGTAAACTAAAAAAGAAAATAGAATGTATGTATATAAAGAATGGTTCAGGTTTTGTTAAAAATTAAAAATAATAATTGACTAGTAAATACTTATTATGTGATAGAGACAGTGCTCGCTTGGTGCTGCAGGGACTACATTAAGAAGAGTGCATGAAATGTTCTTGCCCTTAAACTTACAGAGGAAGGAGGACTGATACAATAAAATAATCAGAGAACAGTTCAAAAGAATAGCTAAATCCTTAAGTGCTAAAAATTATAGGTATGCATAACTAATTCATAACAATTTTAAGCTACTGTTTAAGATTTAAAATAATGATAAACCATACCAAAAGTATAAGATCTATCAACATTTCTGTTTTTACAAACACACTTGTAAGTAACTTCTAAAGATATATGTCCATATAACTACACACAAGAATTTAGAGGCTGGATATAATAAAATATTTACTGCTTTTACAACTGATATAACCACTTGGATTTGAAATGCTGGTACTTTTTCCACTCAAAGTAAGATATCCAGAAAACATTATTATAATAAAATGGAAAAGAGAAAAAAATATCCTCATGATGGTGAAAGAAAAAAAATTTTAAGAAAGGGAATAAATATACACTGCCAGCACAAACATTAGCTAACTATTCATAGTTAGCTATGGGAAATTAACCATTTCCCACTAATCAAATGTCAACAACCCCAGATGAAGAAAATCCACTAAAAGTTTTAATGGAAGCACTCATGGATAAATTTTAGCATAAACAATCTGGTAAACAGAAGAGGTTAAACAGGAGAATCTGGCATCACCTACACTCGTACACTAAATGGAAGTAAAGCTGAAAAAGCCATCTTGGCCCTTTGCTGCCCCATTTTCCCAGTGTGGGATTCATTTTTACCCCGGGCAGAATATTATTTAACTAGTCACCGCACTGCTAAGATAGGTGATGTTCTTAGAAATCAAGTTGACCTTTCAGCTCATCCTTGTATTTACTGATAAGGACAAAGTTTAATTTTCTCTCTCCCAAAGTTAAAGCCAGAGGACATCACTTAAGCCGTTGAGTAACTCAGCATTAATGTAAGCAATGCAAATAAGCCTGCATTAGTGACAAGAGGCAAACAAGAGCAATTTCAGGTTAATGTACTTCAGGTTCTTTATACAAGTGGAGTGCCCCAAGGTTTCACAAGCAATAGAGATAATGAATTTATTTATGACTACTTCGGGGGAATCAGATGTTGAGTTAATAATTAGTTCAACTTTTTTCCTCTTGGCCTAATATCATTTAATTCCATATTTGCTTTAATTGGATCTCATTTGAAACTTCTGATTTCATAATGTGTGACTGATAATATTTCCACCATGTCCACTTTGCGCCAGTTTGCTTTGTATTAGGAAATTATACAGACTTGATCTTATTTTACATGCAGAGAGAGACACAGTACACATGGTTGCTCTTTACAACATTTCTCAAACGGCAGAATGAAAAGAATTAGCATGGGGTTTGAATCATGACCTTGGACAGGTTATTTAACTCTTAGTCATTTTTGCCAACCTAAAAAGATAAAATGTTGATTAAAAGGCAAGAAGATATGATCAAAGAGCTGAAGCCCAGGGCCTGATGATGACCTTATCTCTCAACTACCACTCCACTCCTGGGTCAAAACCTTAAGAGATGTTACAGAACCACCAGGATGGTTTTAGGAGGCCTCTAGGGTGGGGGTCTTGAGCCTCACCTCCCAGCCTCAGCCTGGCAGAGGAGGTGGCCTGAAGGCCTATCTGAGCCAATACGCCCCCTAGTGTGCTACAGAAAAAGCAACACAGCCTTTAGGAGCACCCTGCTCCAAGACTGTGGAGGGTTTTTTTTCCAGTGAAAGTAATGTTATTCCCAGTATGCACCTTAACCATGTGGAATTACATTCACTCTTTTAGGTTCCTAGTATTTCACATCTAAGTTTTACTTGTGTCTTGGAGAACAGACACCAATATCAGCTACCGCACATTCCCATGGAAAAATAACACAGACACATCCAGCCATATATAATACTTTAAATTTATCACTATTCCTTAATAGCAGATTATCAACTTAAAATAAAGTTTGTAATACTTCCCTGAGTGTATCTTGTTTTGTAGTCTTGAATTTTAGAATCATGTTAATGTTCCATATAGTCAAATATAAAATTAAATCGACAAGGATGGGGGGAGGATCCTAAAACTGAATGCAAACTAAAATATATGAACCCAGCTATATTTAAAATGAATAACATTACCACACTGAATTTTTAAAAATAGAACTAATTCAAGTAACTTCTGAACACAGAACTTTGACTACTCTCAATGTAAAGAAAAAAAATCGCAAAGAATCTTGAATTCTTCTTAGTAGGTTTGTTTTTTTATAGTCCTGGGGTACAGCAATCTTGAAACTATTTTATGTATATTGCAGGACTGATCAAATGAGTAAATGTATTAAACCAGGCTTCTTACAGTGGGAGAAAGTGGAAGTGTTAGTCACTCAGTCGCGTCTGACTCTTTGGGAGCCTATGGACTGTAGCCCACAAGACTCCTCTGTCCATGGGATTCTCCAGGCAAGAATACTGGAGTGGATGGACATGCCCTACTCCAGGGGATCTTTCCATCCCAGGGATCGAACCCCGGGTCTCCCACATTGCGGGCAGATTCTTTACCGTCTGAGCCAAAAGTGGAAGAAGGAAGATACAAGTAAGAACGGGGGAAAGCAAGGAGGGACTCGGGGTGCGATTCTAAGGTGTATTGGAAGTATCAGTATAAACTCAGGCTTAACGATATGTCTCCATCTTCTTAGCTGCACCTATGTGGGTGTGGAGGTACGTGTATTTCCAAGCTCCGTCTGCTGAAAAGGTCAGGGAGCGATGACATACTGGCACAGCGATGACTGCAGTCCTCAATAAAAGGACCAGGGCTCCCTGGAGAAACACTCGATCCCAGTGCTGGGGCACAGAAAGTACAAGATGGACTTGGAACAGCTAATTATGCCAAAAAGCAAGAAAAGTGATTTTTAAAAATTCTAAGAGCCTATCAAAAGGATGCAGGAAAGCAAGGGACTTCCCACTAGCCCTGGGGATAATTTGAGCATCCAAATAACTAAGAGCAGGAGGCACTGTTTTATAGCAGAGCGCTGACAAATATGGAACGAATGATGAAGTTTCAAAAAAATCATAAATTCAGACATAAATTAGTAGCGATGGGCTCTAAATATGGGGATGGGAAAAGCTTGATGAGGAATAAGATGTTTCTATAGTATTAAAGTAAATCCCCACAAATTACTTATTAATAGTAACTCTACAGTGCAGAAAATGGATAGCACGTTAATGATAAAATTTAACATTGCCAATGACAGGCAAATAAAGACCCTGCAGCTCTGGACAGAAGGCCCGGCGGAGGACTCATACCACTCCTGAGGCACTCCAGGTAAAAGTTCATACTCTGTATCTAAGCATGAGGAAACATTGGATAAACCTAACTCGGACTTTATTCTGTAAAATAACTGCCTGGATTCTTCCAAAGTATCAATTTCTTAAAAGACAAGAAAAAAAAAAAAAAGCTGAGATGTCTTTCCAGATGAAAGGAGACTAAAGAGACATGACGACTAAGTTCAACACATGATCTGAACTGGGACCTATAGCAGAGGAAAATGCCCTAAAGGAAATTATTGGGGCTCCTGACTAAATTAGAATATAGACTGATTTACAGAATTTATAGGTAATAGTATTATGTCAATACTAAACTTTGTAAACTTAATAATTGTACTATGGCTTTGTAAGACAAAGTCTTTATCTTTAAAGTTACACGCTTTAATATTAGGACTAAAGGGAATAATGCTTGAAACCTACTTTCAAGTGGTTCAGAAAAAAGCAGGGTTAATATATGTCTATAAAGAGGAGGATTCATAAGGCAGTTGTGTCAAAAATACTAAAGATGAAAGAAATCTGTGAGCTACTCTTGCTATTTTCCTGTAACTTTGAAATTATTCCAAAACTAAAAATTGAGTTTATAGTTTGAATTTAAAGTATAGGTATCTACAACTAGTTTTTTAAAATCATTTAAAATGTTTCCATATTATAACTCAAAGTCAAGCCATATCCACAGAGTCTATAGTTTATGGTAGTGAAAGAAACATTTTCAATCAAATTATATCTGATTCATCAGTGCCTACTTTTAAGCCTTTGTGATTTTTCAAACTGATTAACCAAATATTTAATATTTTAATTTGTTCCAGTCATCTATTAAAGGATACTTTAACTGAAACTGGAAAACTGCTCTGAAAATGGAAAATACCTCACTCAACTGTCTTATTAGTGCTTATAAATGTGGAAATACCAAAATGTTTAAAATTCCAGATACCTCCCCTAAGATTAGTAGAAACAGGCACCTTAATTTATGCTTTGTTTTCAACTGAGCATTTATTAGGGGCTTCCCCAGTGGCTCAGTGGTAAATAATCCACCTCAATGCAGGAGATATGGGTTCAATCCCTGGGTGGGGAAGATCCCCTGGAGAAGGGAAAATGGCAACCCACTCCAGTATTCTTGCCTGGAGAATCCCATGGACAGAGGACCCTGGTGGGCTACAGTCCATGGGGTTGCAAAAAGTCAGACACGACTGAGCGACTAACACACACACACAAATCTAAGAGATCAATTTGATTAGAAAATGATGGAAACCAAGAAAAACAGATAATTAGACTAAGTTTGAACTACTAACATTTTTAATACATCAAAGCAATGGCCCAGAGTCAAAGTCCGAATTTTGATCTTGCTGCACGTAACGAATCCTACCAATTCCTCATGAGAGTTAACTATCTTATGTTTCATCTGTACTTAATATTTCAAAAAAACCCATTCTCATGAAGGAAGGAAAAGAAGGAAGGAAGTTTCCCCAAGGGTTAAGACTAATTTTATATGTTTGTCTGACTTCAAATTTCAGTTGTGAAACATGTATAATACTTGAGTGGTGAGCAGAGGAATGTGTTAGTCACTCAGTTGTGTCCGACTCTTTGAGTTCCTCTGTCCAAGCTGTGTGAGGACTACTTTGATTCCAGTTCACCTTCATTCCTAGGGTGCAGCTCAGAGCAGAGGATAAATATACCAGGATTCATAAATTCACACCAGAGTTCAATTTTTGTCACCCTGCACCCTTACAGCCTCCAACAGCCCAGCTCTTTGGTCTCCTACAAGGCACTCCCAGGGGAAAAACAGCTTCTCTCCCCTGAATTCTAACATTCTCTGAAATCTTAGCCTCAGTAACTATTATTTTACTATCTCTTTATCTTACTAAGCTTTTTAGAAGATTTTACTTTCATATTTCATCTAACATTTTTGGTTGTCTTTGTTGGCCCAGATTAGCTTATCTGGTATTACTAGGTGTTACTGGAAGCTTAACAGTAAGTTTGCTCAAAAACAGTCAAAAAGGGACTTCCCTCATGGTTCAGTGGTTAAGAATCCATCTTGTAATGCATGGGACAGGGGTTTGCAAATAAAGATCCCACGTGCCATGGAGCAACTAAGCCTGAGCTGCAAGTACTGAGCCCGTGTACTCTGCAGCCTGTGTGCCACACTAAGACCTGATGGGGCCAAATAAACAAATAAATATTAAAAAAAAAAAAAAGTCAAAGAATTAGAGCAGCAGTATCATCTTAGCACAGTCTAACATTTGGATGTAATTAAAATGTACCCAATTCCAAACAGATTCTAAGTGCTCTCTCTCCTAAACATTCACACAGTAGCTTGATGATGAAGATTTACTGATGCAAATCCAACTTTTCTTTGGCTTTAAATGAGTTGGCACATGTAAAGTTTTTAGAAGACTGACTGGCACATAGTAAGTGCTCAATAAACATTAGCAAACATTATTACTCTATCTTCAAAAAGATGTTAATCCTTATGAGTTTACAATTCACCATCATTATTCTTCACTCTACTATTATCATAAGAAATCCTCCAGAAAACCAAGTCATTTATTCATTCAGGTATTTTAAAAATACCCAAAAACTTTAGACAGTATTCCCAAACTCAAATTTTGAGAGTAGCTACCAGAAATAGTCAAAGATACTGTAAACCGTGGGCCTAATTATCAGATATGTGTATCATTATTATTTACCCAATATGAGCTTGTCATTTCTAACTACCTGAAAAGAGGGCACTGTAGATACCACAACAGACTGATCACATAGCTGTTGTGTAGTCACACATTTCACAAATGAAGAAACTGAAAACATTCACTGAATGGAAGCTGCTTCATTGTGTGTGAGGGTGAACCACACAGGAAGCTGTGCCACATGCTGAGTGCCAAGCATTCCATCAGTGTTACGCTGTCAAGCTTGTAATCCACTGACTTATTACATGTGGAAGTGATAACAGGAAGAACCTCTGTAGCGCTAAAAATCAAACTTATGAACCACTCACATGTTATGCCTGAAGAGCAGCAAGCCTGTATCACCCACATTGCCCCACACGTTAGTGCATCAGATAGCCTGCACCCTCCACTTCAGGTGGAGCACGGTGAAACCAGAACAAAGAACAATGTCCTCAGATCAACCTGTATCACACCCCTGACGCGCATCTTAAAATATAAGATACAGCATCATACTCATTTAAGAAATATTTACTGACACCTGTTTTCTGCCAGATACTTTGATGGGAACTAGATATTTAATGGTGAACAAGATAACATGATCCTGGCCTCCCAGAAGTTAGCCTAATACAGAAGAGAAAGAGAAAGAAACACGTGACTATACTACAGAATCCCCTGGAGAAGGGAGTGGCTACCCGCTCCAATATGCTTGCCTGGAGAATTCCATGGACAGAGGAGCCTGGCGGGCTACGGTCCATGGGGTCATAAAGAGTCGGACATGACTGAACGAGTAACACTTTGGCTTTGATACTACAGAATGGTAAGTACTATGATGGAGAAGTACAGGGCTACTGGAGGAGACTATTGGGAACAGGATGTTAGGAAAAGTGTCCCAGGAAAATCACTCCTAAACTGAGAATTGAGAGATAAGTTAGAGTCAAGCAAAGATGAGAAAATAGAACATTCCAGAAACTACATGTGAAGAGACCTAGAAATTAGAGAAACTATATGGGCGCATTCTGGCCAATTAGATGTAAAGGCTAAGCTTACTCTGTAGGAAGTCTCCATAACGAGGGCCAACAGGACTCCCACCAAAAACAACATTACACACTACAGGGGGAAAGAAACCACCAGGAGAAAGAGTCAGGAGACACAGCCAACGAGAGAATAAGCACACACACATACATATCCAAAGACCTGGCAATAACAGAACAATTTGAAAGATTCTACATGCATCTAAAGTCAATAAAAAGATGAAAGAAGGCACACACACCACATTGCTAGAATAATAAAGAAGAAAACAAAACAAAGAAAACTGGAAATCAAATAGAATTTGTATCAATGAAAAGTATCATCATTGACATTCAAAACCAATGCAAGACTTCAAGTTTTAACATGTTTATCTATGCTTCTTCCTAAAAGGATAGGGAGTTATTTTAAAAGACATAAACTCACAAAGAGAACAGAAAAGGAGAAAATATACAAGAGAATTAAAAAAAAAAAAGAACCAGAAAGCAAATGATAAGGTGGTGACTGATTGTAGAGCCCTGGGAGAGCTGAAATCTAAGCCTACCGGGTGGGCAGGAGTGGGAGGAAGAAGGGGAGGCTGGAAAGAATTGGCAGGTTCACAGCCAGGAACCTGGAAAGGCTCAGGGCTGGGAGACAGGAGCTGGCTAGGCAGGCAGGAGTGGAGGGTGGGGGAAGGGAGGAGGGCCAAGCTGAGAGGCCGTAGTTTGCAGAGGAGTCAGGCCACCAGATCTCCTCCCACCTGGCAGACCTCTGGAGGCTTACTTTCTGGGAAGCTGCCCAGCTGAGGAGAGGACTGAGGCCCATTCAGGAGCTAAAGCAAGTGTCTGCTTAATTCTGGAACCCTCACCACTCTGATCCTGCAACCCTGGCATTCAGGCTTAGAGCCATCTGTCCTACCTTCAGGCAAGAGATTCAGGGCTATCTTTCTAGGGAGAATGGCCAACACAAGAGAAAGCACCTCTCTCACTTCTGACATTTTCTCATCCTTCTGTGAGAAGCTGGCTCACCAACTTTACACGCCACTCAACAAGCCCTATGCCCCAGGAGCTTCCAACCACTTTACAGAGTCTTGCCCTTACTTACAAAAGGAGAGCCAAAAGTTGCCCAACATGTGATGAAAGCCTTGAACCTAAAAAGTAAATACCAATACAAATGTAAGAGGGTAGGTGAAAGAGAAATGCTGAATTAATAGAGACAATGAAAAGGATAGAAAAAAATTTTAAAACAACATAATATCCTCAGAGAAATAAGAGAAAGTATTGCAATATACTGAAACAAGAATAAGAAGCTATTAAAAAGAAACATTCAGTACATTTAAAAGAACATTTCAAAAGATAAAATATGGTAATAGAAATAAAAATTCAGTGGAAAATTTGCAAAATAAAATTGAAAAAGCTACCAGAAAATTGGAAACAGAACAATGATATGGAAAATATGATTCCAATTACAGGTTAATCACGGAGGTCCCAAAACTAGTAAAAGGACTTGGAAAAAGAAAGAGCAGAAATTGGAGAGAAAGACATGATCACAGTAACAATGCAAGAAAATATTCCAGAACTGAGGCTCACAGGTTTGCAGACTGAAAGGTCCCAAAAGAGGCAAGAAAAATGGACAGGAAGAGATTCAAACAAAGGCATTTATTGTTAAATTTCAGCATGCCAAGAATAAAGAGAAGTTCCTTAAAGTTTCAGAGAAAATAACAACAAACAGCAACAGAAATAAACAATTCTACTTTAAAAAAAATTCCAAATCCAGACCAGAGTTTTCATAGACAAGTGCTCATCAGAGCACCATTTCTGAAAAGGAAAGTAAAGGAAACAATCTATATGTCCAACTATAGGGGAACTAATTAAGGAAATTTTGTTGCATACAACAATATAAAATCAGGACCCACACTTGTATAAACAGGACACAGAAAGCATTAAGCACAAAGTATAAGATTGAGAAAGATTGTTAAATTGGACTTCATCAAATTATGAACTTCTAATAAAAGGTACTGTCAGGAGTAAAAAATACAAGCTACAAGAAAATATTTTCACCTCCCAGAATATTGGAAATAAAAGCAAAAATAAACAAATGGGACCTAATTAACCTTAAAAGCTTCTGCACAACAAAGGAAACTATTAGCAAGGTGAAAAGGCAGCCTTCAGAATGGGAGAAAATAATAGCAAATGAAGCAACTGACAAACAACTAATCTCAAAAATATACAAGCAACTCCTACACCTCAATTCCAGAAAAATAAATGACCCAATCAAAAAATGGGCCAAAGAACTAAATAGACATTTCTCCAAAGAAGACATACAGATGGCTAACAAACACATGAAAAGATGCTTAACATCACTCACTCATTATCAGAGAAATACAAATCAAAACCACTATGAGGTACCATTTCACTCCAGTCAGAATGGCTGCGATCCAAAAGTCTACAAGCAATAAATGCTGGAGAGGGTGTGGAGAAAAGGCAACCCTCTTACACTGTTGGTGGGAATGCAAACTAGTACAGCCACTATGGAGAACAGTGTGGAGATTCCTTAAAAAACTGGAAATAGAACTGTCTTATGACCCAGCAATCCCACTGCTGGGCATACATACTGAGGAAACCAGAAGGGAAAGAGACACGTGTACCCCAATGTTCATCGCAGCACTGTTTATAATAGCCAGGACATGGAAGCAACCTAGATGTCCATCAGCAGATGAATGGATTAGAAAGCTGTGGTACATATACACAATGGAGTATTACTCAGCCATTAAAAAGAATACATTTGAATCAGTTCTAATGAGGTGGATGAAACTGGAGCCTATTATACAGAGTGAAGTAAGCCAGAAAGAAAAACACCAATACAGTATACTAACACATATATATGGAATTTAGAAAGATGGTAACAATAACCCTGTATACGAGATAGCAAAAGAGACAATGATGTATAGAACAGTCTTATGGACTCTGTGGGAGAGGGAGAGGGTGGAAAGATTTGGGAGAATGGCATTGAAACATGTATACTATCATGTATGAAACGAGTCGCCAGTCCAGGTTCGATGCACTATACTGGATGCTTGGGGCTGGTGCACTGGGACGACCCAGAGGGATGGTATGGGGAGGGAGGAGGGAGGAGGGTTCAGGATGGGGAACACATGTATACCTGTGGCGGATTCATTTTGATATTTGGCAAAACCAATACAATATTATAAAGTTTAAAAATAAAATAAAATTTAAAAAAAAGAAAATATTTGCTATATAAATTTAACAAAGGATTTATATCCAGAATATATAAATAATTTCTATGTATCAGTAGGAAAAAACAACTCAGTTATTTAAATCATCAAAAGACCTGAACAGGCACTTTGCAAAAGAAGGTACCCAAATGTGCAAGAAGCCTATGAAAAGGTGCCAAGATCAGTTTCCTACTGCTGGTGTAGTAGGAAATTACCACAAACCTGGTGACTTAAAGCAACACTCATTTATTACCTTACAGTTCTGGAAGTCAGAGGTTCACAATAGGCCTCTAAGGGCAAAAGCTGAGATATACTCAGGACTGTTCTTTTTGAGGTTCTAGGGGAGAATCTGTTTTTTCCCGAGGCTGCCTTCATTCCTTGGCCAGTGGGCCCCTGCATTTCAAAGTCAGTCTAATCCTTCTCATGCTGCATCATTACTTCCATCACAACACCTTCTCCAATTCTCCTTCTACCCCCTTGCACTTATAAAGACCTTTATGATCACACTGGGCCTGCTGAGATAATTCAGGACAATCTCCCGATTCTAAAACCACATCAGTAATATCCCTTTTATGACATGTTCAAAGGTTCCAGCGATTAGGACATGGACATGTTCAGAGGGACACTGTTCTAACTACAATGTGCTCAACTTCACTCACCATCAGAGAGAATCAAATTAAAAACACAATGTGCCATACTAACCATGAGGATGGATTAAACAGAAAAAGACACGCAATATTAACTGTTAGCAAGAATGTATAGGAACTAGAACTCTCATACACTGCTGTGCAAAAATTAATATAATCACTGGGGAAACTGTTTAGTAGTATATTTACTAAAAACTAAATATGTACGCGCCCTATGATCTAGGTACACACCAAAGGAAAAACACATTCATCTACCAAAAGACATGTTCAAGAATGTTCAAAGAAGCGTTACTTCTAGTAGCCTCCAAGCGGAGACAACCCAAATGTCCAGTAGTAAGGAGAGTAAATTATATTCACACAATAGAATACTAGACAGATACAATGAAAAAGAATGAACTACATGTAACAACATGCATGAGTCTCATAGACAGACTTGGTGAGCAGTCAAGCACCACAAAAAAGAGCATATATTGTATAATTTAATTTATATAAAGCTCACCACGGGGAAAACTTATCTTTATGAGAGGGGTCAGGAGAGTGCTCATCTTCCAGAGGAGAAAATGATGAGGAGGTGACAGGTGACACACTCTGGAAAGCACTAATGTTGTATTTCTTGATCTCTGTGATAGTTGCATGGGTGGACTCACTTTGCTAAGTCTCATCAAGTTGAATACTGATAGTCTGTGTGCTTTCTAATATGTGTGTTCTTGAATTTTAAAGTTTATAAAAATGTAAATATATTTGGTGTCAACTAAGGACAATTTTACCTTTCTGATATTATTTTCAAATTTTTGTTTAATGAGTATATATAGATATAATGGGGGAAAAGAAGCAACTTTTGAAAAATAGCAGAACTGAGATTCTGTGAGGTTCCCACCAAATCTAAGTACCATGTGTAATTTAAATACAGTGTAACTGAAAAACATGGGGCTGCCAGACATGCTGAAAATAATGACCTAGAATGAACTCATTCTTAAGGTGGGGAAGAAGAAATAAAGGTTTGGAAGCCTAAATTACAAGTGGAGGATATTAAAGTTTACCTTCAACACAGTTTGTATATGATATACAAACTTTTAAAGCATTTTGGCTATCATTATGAAATCCCAAATTCTACTGCCCTTTTTTCTGCCCTTAATTTTGCCCTTTATAAACTTAATAATAAAATTCACATCCTATTTTTGATGCTCTCTTACTGCCTTAGCCTGCAGAAAGCAAACTGAAGGCACCAGCCCAGAAGTCACCTGGCCAAAACCAGATGCCGTGTCCTCCCATCCAAGGAGATTCTTATAAGGTGGTTTTTAATAGCACCATGATTTTTAGTTTATAACTTCAACTAAGGACCATTTAACAATTATGCCCACTGAAAGCACTGGGGCAAACTTGTCTATGAAATGGAAGTAAATTTTCATTGAGTCTTTCTCTGGCACCGTATAGTTTTGATAATTTCTTATGTTATCCTCCTGTTTATTTCTCCTGAGTTCTCTGTCAAATAGCTGTGATTTCTTTTTGGTGGTCTGCCAAAAATCAATAAGCAATGTTACCCCTTATAATTTCTGTAATAAATTGCACTAAAAGGAAGTGAAACTTTCTTAACCCATAAATTATAAAAAAAAATAACCAGATGCAAAATTAGGGTGAGTAATAATAGCTCATTTCTGTAATCTACTTATTAATATAAAGTAGCATTCCTAAAGAAATTTCTATAATTTAGTTATGAACAAACAACATTAAAACAAGATACTAATAGAAACAGTGACTGCTCAACATTCTTCCACATATACTTCAAGGGTTTTACCTCCCATAAACTCACATATTTCAAGCATAAATAAAACATTATAAAATCAATCATGCCAATTAGTATATTTTTGCTTAGGGCCCAGATAAAATAAAACAAAGAGCCTGAAATAATTTACTAAGTTCTCATTTCCCTTACCATTTCTATTCTTTATTGCTATATTAGCCTTAAATGAGAATCAAGGTCATTTCATTATGAGGGTTTCAGACATACATGGTAGTTTCCACATAGCATAGTGACAAACGAGGTTATAGGAGAAATCCACAGAGAGTTAAACCTTTTCTGTTATTTCACAAATATTTGTTTAGTTCCTATATCAGGATTTTTGGAACCCCTCCAAAAAGGCTAACCTAATTATTTTAAATTTATTTATCTTTAAATTGAAGGATAATTGCTTTACAGAATTTTGTTGGTTTCTGGCAAACATCAACATGAATCAGCCACAGGTAGGTACACATATGTCCTCTCCCTCTTGAACATCTCGTTACTAACTTCCACTGTTCCGAATTTCTGGAAGCTTGCCTTGTTATAATATATTTTCTAGCTATCTATTTTCTTGCTCCCACTAAAATACCAATCTAGAAGACCTTCATTATCCAGAAAGCACACTTGGTATGAAGAGAAGGGTGTCCCTTGCTAGATGTGCCTCTTTTGTGGCTAAAGAAGGCAAAGTGGCCTGCTCTGAATATGGGAGGACCTTAGACTCTCAAGTCGCTGTACAGGACGGTCTAATTACAAAAACATTTAATCCACCAACATGATGGGATTAGTGAAGCCCTAAGATTATTATTTGTATTTTACACATGGTTACTAAAACGCTGCATCTCTCCTTGATTTTTTTTTTTTTAATCACTTTTTAAAACCCTATAGTAGTTAAAATTCCTAAGAATGCTTCAGGGAAAAGGTCAAGGACGTGTGTTCACTCTGAATGAGCATAAGCTGTGGAATATACACAGTGCCCACACCTCAGTGTCTCTGAAGTGCATACAGGCCAGGAGACAAGTAACTCAGACCTCCAGCAACTGACAACCGGTAACGACTGCAGGGATGTTTTCTGTCCCAGTGGGACTGGCTCCTTGATATGGCACCTCTGCGTGATTACACATGGCATGCTACTGCTCAATACTTTCATTGATTTATTTCTGGAAATATGGTTTCCACATTTTTGTGGCACCCAGAAGGAAAAAAACCAAGCTGCCGAATTAGCTTCTGAGATTTGAGAGAGATTTAGAGGAAACTAGGTCACATATGGAATTAAATATACCTATAAAACAGATAATCATTTTCCATCTATTAATATAAAATAACAAAAATATCATCATTTAAAGAGAAAATCTGCTCTAGCTAAAAGAAAACTCCAAAACTCTGAATTATGTGAAATTTGACTCTATAATTTCTGCTGTCTGGCAGAGCATAAGGATTAATAAACAAACCAAAAAAACACCAAACAAACCTGTCTTCCTTTGTTTTGCTAAACCATTTAAAGAGTGTGCTATATAAGTCTTGAAAAGAAATAATGAAATGAGATAAAATCACTATGAAACCAGATAAAATCACGAGCCTGTCCCCAGGGAAACAGTAGGTAGATTTTCAACCTCTGATTTGTGGCTCCATGATATCAGATACGCCTCTTGGTTAAGGATGCTTTGGGGAGGAAGAGACACAGCTGGTGGTCAGCTGGCATTTTTGTTCAATATTCCCCACTGAAACAGATGGCACCCTGGGGATGCTTAATCTCCCAGAATAGGTGCCTACGAGCAAGATGACTCTTAAGTCTTCCAGATCTCAGGAAGCATTTGCCCAAGTCCGTGGGAATATAGCCCTAATTAGACTACACTTTCCTGTTGCCCCCATATTTGATTCTTACTCATTGTTTCAGCAATCTGAATTCTGCCCCCACATGACCGGAATGAAAGTGCTCTTCCCGGGGCCTGTGTGAGTCCCAATCCAGGCCCCTCGCTTTGCTGGGTTCCACGGTGGAGCCCCTCTAGCAGCCCTCACCACCCGGAACACAGAAAGACAGGCATCTGATGCCCCCTTCTCTTTCGCGGCCCTGCAGTTCTGCAGCTCTTTCTGTAGCTCTGCCCCTTGCCCGCTTTGTGCTCCAGAATGTAAAGGTAAGGATGTATCCCAGGCTTCTGTTTTAAGCTCTCATCCTTCTCACTCCTCATGCTGTCCTTAAATCTCACACATATGATGACCATGATGGTCTCTGGCGGACATTCAATCAATATCTGTGAGAAGACTCTCACCTCTTCTGGCAACCACTCATATAAGAGGCCATCTAATCTGGGTCTCCATTCAACTATCTTCTCTGACCGCCACGCCCGCCCCTCACCCCAATGAATGGCTTAGAGACTACAACTTCCATGAAGGGGTTGGAGTCTGTGACTCTGGCTTAACATTTAATTGTGACTCTGTAATTGTGATTATGACTCTGTCTGTCTCTCCCTTCTGGTTTATAGTCCCACATAACAGAAAGAGCATGACTTTGGAGTCAGATGGGTTCAAATATGGGGTGTGTCAAGTACCACCTATGGAACTACACCTTTGAAATTCTTTAGGATTACAGGGGAAAATGTATACATGTGAAATATTTGTATATATCAATATATATTTTTAAAAACTTACTCAGGGCCTAGTGAGGTCAGTTTCTTTGGGTTTTCCCCTTTATTTCTTTTAAACTCATTTTGTAAAGCTCCTTACATGCTTTATTTAACTGGATTCTCCTAATAACCCATCAATAGATCTAGAGGAAGACGCTGGGTGTGGCTAGATAAAAACTAAGAAGTGGAAGAATCAGATTCAAATGTAGGTCTGCTGGCTCTGGAGTCCTAGTTCTTTGCACCACATAAAGTGCCTCTAGTCTGCTGGGTGGGTGGGGTAAAGAAATACACAAACAGAAAATCACAGCATAACGTGAGAAGTGCTATGCGAGAGAGATGGAGAAAATGCTGCAGGTGTCCTGAAGAAAGAGACCCTAGTTCTTCCTCAAGGAATCAAGAAGGGCTTCACAAGACGGTGTGCTGGAGCTGCCTCTTGGACAGCATGAACCTACCTGACAGACAGGGAAGGCAGTCTAAGCAGCAGGATCGTGTGCAGTCACAGAGAAATGAAACCGTTTGGGTCACTGCAAAGGGTATGGTGTGGTGAGAGAAACAGTAAGGGAAGTGGGGAACAGAGTTGTGCTAGGAGAGGATGCAAGGAAGGTAGGAAGGGGCCAGGCCTGAGCGTCTGAAGCCCTTTCCAAAAGTAGTAGAGCTGGCAGGAGTTTTGAAGCAAGGCAGAGACAGATCAAATCTGTAGTTTCAAAGGTTAATTCCAATGCTAGCCTACTGCAGCAATTCTGGAATCCAGAACCCCTTGGGGAAGCTTTTTGTTTCTAATGACTTGGTTTGTTCCACTATTGTGAATGCTTGCTCACTTGGTTAAGGGGTGTCTGCCAGGTTTGTCCATAGTAGTCACTGCTTGTCCACTGTAATAAGTATCTCGAGGCAAAGTACTATGTAAGTATCATGTTCTTCAACTTGCATTGCTAGTTACATCATCTGTTGATTTTCTAACTCCATCGTTCCATCTGCATTTAATAGTTTATGTTCTACTCAATGCAGAGCCTTCTCTTCCCATTACTTTTTTATATCACTATAGATACAGGGGGTTTTAATTTTATTCAATGGATTGTAATTATGCTCAAATTATCCCAGGTGTGACCTGTGGTGGTCCCTTCAAGCTGGCTCTTATGTCATTTTAACAACTTCCCTTATTTTTTGAGCACTGCTATACTTTCTGTTTCAGACACATCTTGCATTTTCCCTGCCCCAGGCCTAGAAGCAGCTCTGTTTATAAGGAGTTCTAATTCTTTGCTGTGGCAAATGGTATTTAGAGACAAGTTCTGGGAGCTAGGTGTGCGCCTGCTGCTCATTGTTATTCAGTCCTCTCAATGGACAGAGCAAGGAAAATGAGGGTGTGTGTGCATTATATATATATATACACACACACACTCATATCTATATTTCAGTGGAAAATTTCTTTAAAATATAGACTTTGGGGACTCACAGCTGGGCCTACCGAAGCAGAATCTTAAGGAACAGGCTCATAAATCTGCATTATTTTTAAGTTTAGGCAGATTTTCAAACAGAGGATTGTCTAGAGGAGTGATGGTAAAGGCAGGAAGACTAGTTAAGAAGCTATCAAAACTGTCCTGACATAGCTTGAACCAGGTGTGAAGTAGCAGGGGTGTGAACTAGGGCGGAAGCAGCAAGACAGAGACGATGTGACCAATTGGACTTGGGGCTGATGGATAATGGAGATGAAAGGGGAGGGAGTAACAGGCACTCCTGCCTGGAGAACTATTATTGCTGTGACCTGTTAACACTGCCATTTACACAGGCAGCGCTGAACACAGGCTTATTTCACTGAATACCTTCCCACTTATCTCCTATAATTTATATAAAAATCCAAGTGACATTCTGGACAGAAAATAATTATGAAACATTATAGAATTTATATCTCTTCCATCATATTTTATCATATGGACTTAAACTTGAGTACTATCCAAGGCAAGAAGGATGACATGAATTCACTGTCAGCAGGCCAGGTTCCCACATAGATAAACATGGCCTGGCCAAAGTGAGTGCACTCATATCTACTATGCAAAATAATAGACCTGGAAAGGCTTTCCACCAAGAAGCAATGTCTATAATGATATCTCTCGTTGTTTTGTTTTAGTTTTTTTTTTTAAAAAAGAACTAGAGTTTGTTAGAGGTAAGTCATTAAGCCGAAATGACTGCTTACTTACTACCAGTGCAGCATAAAAGTCACTGGAGCATGAGTGAAACGTATAAAAGAGATGCAAGGAGAAAAGTAAAGCTAAAAGGAAATGGCCCTTGGAATTCTAACTGCTATAACAGAATGTTTAAAACCCAGATGAAAGTACAACCCAGAGGAAAATAATCATTCCCAGGGTTTCTGTAGTAAAAGTAACTCATCAACTATCTTCTCATTGCTGAATCCACAGGGCCCTTTCCTAGACTTACCGTGTTGTACTCCAGTCATACTATTGAGGGTCTCCTTGACACCGTCTCTGCTCTTGGCCTCCAGGCACTCCGCTCTCCTCCTGTCCCTGTGACTATTCGCATCATTCACATGCATCTTTATTTACTGGTCACCTGAAAGCTGACCTTCCCCCAAATCCTAAGCCTGGCCTCTTCTTCCTCCACATGCTCTCTGGGTTATCAAATCCACTCCCACATGCTCCCTGAAACTCATGAGGCTCTCTGCTGAGCAGGAAAGTGGAAGTGTCACCCTGAGTCGTGTCTGACTCCTTGCAATCCCATGGACTGTAGCCTGTCCTGAGCGAGAGACCCACATAAATGTAAAATCACCTCTTGGATGTTCCACAAACACTTCAATCTATATGTGTTCAAAGCTGAATTCATCATTTCCTGGCCCTGAACGCTCCTCATTCTGCTTCAATGAATGATAACCACCACCCAACCAGTTGATTGTTAACCTTACACCTTCCTTCTCCTCTATCACCTATATCCAATCAGTCAGCAGGAATCCAGAGTCTCCAGAACATACTCATTGCTTTCCTTGCATACTATCATAATGACCTCATATCTGGATTACTTTAAGTGCCTCTAGACTTTCTCTCCAACAATTTATCATTCACACCGTAGCCAGAGTAATCAAAACAGAGCCTAAATCTAATGATGCTCCTTTCTCCAGAAAACCTTCTCTGACCACCATCCACTCCCACGTATGGGTTAGGTACATGCCGTGAGCTAACTATCATAGATCTGAACACACAGACCCAGCTGCTAACTTATTTATGAATATTGCCTTCATGATTATAAGTTCCTTGAGAAGAGATGCATATTGCTCACTGATGGGTCCCCAGTGTCTGGAACAGTACATGAGAAATTTGCTGTTGTTGTTTAGTCGCTAAGTTGTGTCCAACTCTATTGCAACCCATAGACTATAGCCCATCAGGCTCCTCTGTCCATGGAATTTCCCAGGCAAGAATACTGGAGTGGGTTGCCATTTCCTTCCTTCTTGCCATTTCCATCTCCTACATTGGCAGGTGGATTCTTTACAACTGAGCCACCAGGGAAGCCCACATGACACATAGTAGACACTTAAGAAATATTTGTTGTAAATCATTTTTGTTCCTCTAAACAAGAGACTATTAACTTAGAGTCTATGTATTCCTTAATAGAATTCAGAAGGTTTATGTGTTTAGATGGACTAAAAATTACTAAAAGTCTTTATTTTTCACTAACTTGGAACAGGCTTTAGTATTTCCTATCATTCAAAATGTAGGCAACAAACTATAGTAGTACCTGTGACCTTGAGATCAATAAAATCACAGATATTTTCATATAATATTACAGTTGTTACAGATTTTTCAAACATCATGTATACCCTTACTACTTTGAATTTACAATAATTATTAAAACTGCTAGAACTTTCAACTGCATGAGTTAATAAAGTTAATAAAGAAGCACATATATCATGACATATTACAATATTTTTCCAACTATATTATTCCAATTGTATTTCAAAATAATTAATTTTCTTTCCAATCCTATTTATGTATTTTATTTTATGCATTTGTGTACTTTATTTTATGCATTAGGAAATCCCATGATAGTCGGAGTATAAATTGATTTATCCACTTAGAAAAACTGATCATGTGTGCACCTCATGCCCCAGAAATACCACTCCCATGTGGAAATGGATATGTATGTTCACTTGTACTAGAATGTTAATAGTAGTCAAAAGAAACCAGAAGTCACCCAAATGCCCACCTACAGTAGAATGGATAAACTATATTTCTACACAATGGATAATATGAAACTGATAGTAAACATGTAGAAGCTGAGACAAATCTTATAATGTTGATTGAAAGTAGCCAGACACACAAAAAAATGCATACTGTAGCATTCCTTTTAAAGGTGCAACACCAGGCAACACGAATCTACATTGTTAAAAGTTAGGATAGAGGTTACCTTTGCAGGGGGGGTACTTTGACTGAAAAGAGGTGCTCAGGGGTCTCTGCAGTGCTGGTAAGGTTCTATTTCTTGATGTAAGTGAGGGTTACAGGTGCACTGGGGTCGTGAGAATTGATCCAGCTGTACACTATGATATGTACACTTTTCTGTATCTAGATTATACTTTGGTAAAAGGACAAAGAAATGAGAACAAAGAAACTTACTATTCTGAGATGGGATCCATTAACTTCACAGTTTGTCAAAGGCAACCCATTCAAAAAATCCTGTTCTAAGCAGAAATTCCAAGGAGGTGATCTCAAAACAAACAAAAGTGAACATATACTAGTCATTCATTTATTCATTCAATAAATACTTATTAAGTGTCTTCTACATACCAGGCATCATTTTGGGCACTGTAGGCAGGGCAGCAAACAAAAAACTCTGCCCACTTAGAGCTCATATTCTAGTGAAAAGAGTCAACAAGGTTCAAAACAAAAAAGAACTAAGGGGAAACATGAAACAGGGATGAATAATGAGGAGTGTGTTGGGGAGGAGTCTACATTTTAAATAGGGTAGTCGGGGAAGGCCTCACTGAGAAGATGACCTTGAGCAAGGACCCAGTGGAGGCTAGTGAAGTCATGTGACGTCTAGAAGAAGGAGGAGATAGACAGAGGGAAAGTGCAAAGGCCCTGGGGCAGTAGGGTACCTGGGCATTCCAACCGGGAGGCCAGTGTGGCTGAAGTGGAGCAAGGGATGGTGAGAAAATAGACTAGATCATAGAGGTAACAGAAGGCCACATCTCCAAAGAGGCTTAGAGGCCATTACAAGGACTTCTACGCTTGCTCTGAGAGTTCTGAGCAAGAATTAACATGACTTGACTTATGCTGCAGCCAGATCAACTGGCTTCTGTGGTGAGAATAAAATGGGAGAGGCAAGGATGGAAGCAGGAAGGAAGCAGTGGTTAAGAGGAGAGAACAGATGCCACGAGAAACACAAACACATGCGCACACACAGACACCTTATTACTGTTGTCTGCAGCTCCATAACACTTCACTCCTAAATATCCTAGCACATTTCTCCTAAGACAAGAACCTTCCCTTACGTAACTGCACTGCTACAAATTCAGAATTTTAATGTAAACACAGTGCTATTTCCTAACATATACTTCCATGTTCAAACTTAACCCATTGTCCCAATACTGTCACTTATACCAATCCCTAACCACCCCAACCAACCCTGAATATTCACTGGAAGGACCGATGCTGAGATTGAAGCTCCACTACTTTGGCCACCTGATGTGAAGAGCCAACTCACTGGAAAAGACCCTGATGCTGGGAAAGATTGAGGGCAGGAGGAGAAGGGGGCAACAGAGGATGAGATGGTTGGATGGCACCACTGACTAGATGGACATGAGTTTGAGCAAATTCAGGGAGGTGGTGAAGGGCAGGGAAGACTGGCGTTCTACAGTCCATGGGGTTGCAAAGAGTCAGAAACAACTTAGCAACTGAACAACTAACCACCCCAATCTAGGATCACATATTGCATTTACTTCTATCCTTTTAGTCTCCTTTAAACTGGAACAGTCCCTTACTTCCCTGTGTCTTTTATGAGAATAAGTCTTGGGGTTTGTTTTTTTTTTTTTTTTTTGCAAAGTACAGGCCAGTTGTAGACTGTCCTTCAATTCATATTCACATTTCTTCATGATTAGCTTCAGGTCATGAAGATTCTGAATCCTGCTTCTAAGCGCCAAATGAGAATATATTAGTATTTTCAGAAAGTATGTACAGAACGAGTTCTATAGACATCTCACCCCCTTGTCATACCTTTCTCCTTCTAAATAATTTGAGATATGAAGAACTAACAACAACTAACAATATATGAAGCACTTACTGTGTCCACAACAGGTGCTCGGCAGGGGACACATGGAACTTGTATCAGGTGGGGAGAGGGGTAAGTCAACAAACGCAAAACCGTGAGTGCAATGAGTCCAGCGGGGAGGTCCTTGCATGGTGGCCTGGATGCACAGAGAAGGAACGGCCTAAAGAGTCCGGCTGTCAAGGTGCGGCTTCAGGGGGCGATGATACTACACTGAGATTGAAAGAAGAAAAAGAGCGTATGTGTGGACAAGCGAGGGGAGTCAATGGCATGTGCTAGGTTGAGGATACACAAAATAAGGTACTGGGTCCAGGTAGCTGCAAGGAGTTTGATGTGGTCTGAGGATGTTAGGAGAGGGAGAGACATCAAGCTGGAGGAAGACCAAGGAACCAATCATAATAGTCTTAGGAGACTACTCTGAATGAGCATGGGTAAGCTTGATACTTATCCTGCTGGTAATGGGGAACCTTAGGTAGATTTTAAGTCTGGCTTGAGGAAGATTCTTTTTCAATGTCTGTTAGATGGCCAAGCTCAGTAAATCATTCAGGGTTCACTCATCACCAAGGCTGGTGATCAGCAGGGATGCACCAGTATCTGTGCGAGGTAAAGCATGGGAGTAGTTCTTCACCAGCAGGCAAACAGCTGCTGTCCTAAGCCTCACCTGCCTCCGCTGAGGAGCCTGAACTAGCTTCAGGAAGCCTCCTGTGTGTGCCGTCAAGCCATCTTTCTGGTACCTGCTAGCATGGGCCCTTATTCCTACATGCTCCCCTCCGCATCCAGCCCTACCACTGGACCCCAGCAGGAGAGTGAACACTCTTAGCAGGGGCACTGGCACCCCAGTAGACAGATGCTTGATGTACACATAGCCCTCCAAGACTGGTCATCAGCCAATGGCCAGTATTTCCTAGGGACATCCTCCATGGCCTGTTATAAGAACTAAAAATTCCATGATATGTTCAGAGTCACCACAATTTTGTTTTTAAAACTTAATATCATTTTCCTGACTTCTTCTTGCTACCTCCTCTTCTAATCCACCTCCTACAGTGGAGTTGCCATTCATTCTTTCTCAGTCTATGCCTCTCTTATTAGACAATCTTCCTTAAAAGGACAGCCCTGTGAAACCTAGGCCCGCCTTCCAGGCTACAGCTGATTGAACTGGTGGACATCCTGACCCTGCTGACCCGGTGTGGCCAATCAGATTCTCTTTTCTGGAAATCTGGAATTCAGGCTCACAAGACCTAATCAATTGGTTTCATAGGGCCAAGCTGCATAATCTAGTACAGTGAGGTTAAGATGGCTTTTTGGGGTATGGCCATGTGTAAAACGGATCACTGAGTTAAGGAGCCAGTCTGCAGTCAGAGAAAATCAAAGCATATTTTATCCAGAGAGAAGCAGAGATGTGATTCCCTGTGATGCATGCTTGCAAGAGAAAGAAACAGGAAAAGACTAGCTGCCTGATAACTGTGCAGTGTATGAGAAGCCAGCAATATACTCTATAACTGAGTATCAAAAGATGCTCTTCTCACCTTGTGATCCCCTCCTTAACTCTTCTTTTGAGAAAATTTCAGTCTCTTGCAACTGATGATCTCTTACTTAGAAGGCATCTCATCACTGGTGGATCTTGTTTTACTCATACCCATAAAATCAACTCATACTGAACACAGAAAAATGTTGTAGTGACATTATTAAACAATATGTAAACTAAACAAGAATTCTCAGTAACCTCAGAACAATTCTCTAACCAGCCTATATATGTACTACCATCCAAAGAAAGCATCTTTCCTCTCAGGGAGGCAGAGCTGGCCTGCCACTCCCCTCCTTCACGCTGATGGGAAGGGGAACGACAGAGAATTAGTGGGCAATCCTAGAATCCTTCAACTCCTAGGCTGAGGCCATCCAGGTGTCTGCCTCCCATTGAGAGAAGAAAGGGGTGAACTGGTAAAGAGGTCAAGGTCAAGAGATCTGACCACTCCCTTTGCTTTCCAGACAAACTCCACCCACTCAGCTGCCTCAGTAGGTAGGTCTCAGTAAGTCTGTCTCCAACAGCAAGACTGAAGACTAAAACTTCATTTTCAAAACTCAGGATCTCTGGAAGTAAAAAGTCAATGTATAGATTGCTGCTGGTCCTTAAACCAGCAGTTGCTAAAAACTGCACCGATTCCTCAATGTATAAACAGTTATACTGTTTAAATATATAAAAAGCGACATATCTTTCATAGGATATAACAGCATCTCTACAAATGCAGAATGGTAACCAAAGCCTCAAATTTCTGTCATTTCTAGGTTAAATTTTTTAACGATTGCTTGTTTCTGGGTCCCCAAATGTTCAGTATCTTCCGTATGAGAGGAATGGGCTGCCTGGTAGGGAAGGTCAGAGGCTATAGGCATCCAAAAAGAAAAGTCTTCTCAACAAATGGTGTTGGGACCACCGGATATCTGCATGCAAAAGAAAGAAGTTGGACCCTCCATCTCACACCACGTATAAAATTTAACTCAAAATGGATTATCTTTCTAAATGTCAAAGCTATAACTATAAAACTCTTAAGAAGAAAACAGAAATAAATCTTCATGACCTTGGATTAGGTGATAGTTTCTTAGATACAACACTAAAAGTATAAGTGACAAAAGAAAAAGATAAGTTGGATAAATTAGACATCATCAAAAATAAATTGGACGTCATCAAAATTTAAACTTTTGTGTTTCAAAGGACATCATCAAAAAAGTGAAAAGACAACTTACTGAATGGGAGAAAATACTTGAAAATAATATATTAGATGAGGGGCTTACATTCAGAATATATAAAGAACTCTTACAACAATAAAAAACAAACAAGCCAATTAAAATGGGCAAAGGATCTGAGTAGACATTTCCTGCAAAGAAGTATACAAATGGTCAAAAATTTACTGAAAAGGTAATCAGTATAATCAGTTCTTAGGGAATGCAAATTAAAAGCACAACAAGATACCACTTCTCACCCACAGGGTGGCTATAATCAAAAACACAGCAACAAGTGCTGGCAAGGATATGGTGTCACTGAAAATCTCATATGCTGCTGATGGGATTGTCTGGAAAACAATTTGGCAGTACTTCAGGAAGTTAAACTTAGAGTTACCATATGATATAGCAACTCCACTCCTAGGTGAAATATACTCAAGAGACGAAAACATGTCTACACAAAGGCTGTGGACACACTCTTCCACTGCCCACAGGGACACATTAGCCGTCTCCTAACTTGTTCCAACCAATCCTTGCTTGGTTCTTTCTGAGAAGAAAGAACACTAGACTAGGTGACAAATTAATGAAAAAATTGATTCTGTTAATTTAAGAATTTAATAAATGAGTCGTATATATATATATTTAAAAATCTATTTCACAAGCTAGCAATATCTTTTAGGTTAGAAAAAAAAAAAAACAAACACTGATCTATTGAGCTCTGAAACATATGAATGAGGTCCCCAACATCTTGCTGCATAATAGACTAGCGGCATCAACATCAACTGATGGGAGCTGGTTAGAAATGCAGGATGTCAGGCCTCACACCAGGCTTACTCAGCTACATGTGCCTGGGTGACTCCTATGCACAATGATATTTGCAAAGAGCTGTTTGCTGTCAAGCACTTTAATTACATTTAAGACCAATCCACATATGACAAATCAAGTTAAACCTACAAGAGGAGGCTGACGGCTTGAAGATGTGTCGTCTGCTGGCTAAAGGATGCTTTCCGTATGGCTCTGCCTCCTGGGGAAGTAGTCAGTCCCAGAAGCAAAGCCAGCAAGGTAAACCCTCCCAGCAGCTTCCTTTTTCTTGTTTGGTGGCAAATACATCACCTACATCACAAAGGTGTCCAGAACCACTTCCTTGCAGGTAGGAGAGCCTCTAGGACAGCCCTGCCTAAAGATGCTGCCATGGAATAGGTTTTCACTTCCCACAGTATAATCTACATTCTTGTGGCCCGCTGGCGGTAGGGCCTATATAATTCTTTATAAGAGAGCATACTCCAGGGTCATGTTTTTCAAGCTGTGACCCATTATATAGTAGCCATATTTTAAAAATAAAACCATGGTCATATATTCTGAATTAAAAGGGATCTATGATATGATATGAGCAACTCTACTCATAACAGTAACTGAATGGAATATTTGTGAGTGTCCTGGGAAATCTAGGACATATGGTGGCAAAACCCATGAGGCATTAATGACCTGGATGAGAATTACTATGACCTTGGTCTTTCTCTGGATATCTAGACCAGAATTCTGGCCATACCAGGTTCTTTCCCATCCTGGTACCTTTGCACGTAACCTCTCTTCTCCATCACATCTTCACTTACCTGCCCCTTCTCATCCTTCAGATTTCAGCTTAAACACCATCTCCTTAGGGCACTGCTCTGGACACCTTATTTAAAGTAGCTTCCGCACCCTACTTGACCTAGTTCCCCTCTATGGTCATTCCCTCCTTAGTACTTAGCACAATCTGTATTCACCTTGCTGTCTTGTTCATTCATTGTTGGCCTCCTCCATCAGAATGGGGGCAAGAACTTGGTCATGCTCAATGCTGCACCTGGTATATTCTAGATACTAGTTTTTGATTAAAAAATAAATGAAAAAGTAAAATCTACCCAGTTTAGAGAATAAATAAATCTTAATAAAAACCACCAGACTAATAGCTTATTAACAAGAATAACAGTAAAATCATTTATGAACAGACCATAGGTAGTTTAGTCACTAAGTCGTGTCCAACTCTTGCGACCCCATGGACTGTAGCCAGCCAGGCTCTTCTATCCATGGGATTCTCCAGGCAAGTATACTGGAGTGGGTTGCCATTTCCTTCTCCAGGGGATCTTCCCAACCCAGGAATCAAACCTGGGTCTCCTGCACTGCAGGCAGATTCTTTACCAACTGAGCCCTTTCATTACACGATCATGCCAATGAACAAGCAAGTGAGATCCGATGAATAGAGGATGAGTGACTTTGCTTAAATCTCTCCCTCTCTGAGCTGTAACCTGTAAAATAAAGGCTCTCAGAGTTGTGGGTGAAGGGATTTCTGTGTGTGTGTGTGTGTGTGTGTGTGTGTGTGCAGTGTCTGGTACAGAGCAGGCACTCAACTCAATACAGGTTTGATTCTTTATAGTTACCCCTAAGTTCCCCTTATTCAAACTGGTCAAGGGACTGAAGTATATGAAATCAGATCTCCAGGCCTTCATGTGAATCTGTTTACCCAACACCCCAAGCCCAACCATGGCTGTTACACCTCTCTCTTCAAATTCAACAAGTACAATTGTGTGTACTTGCAGTACCAGATAATTTTAGCCATGTCACAATTGAGATTTAAAAAAAAAAAATTTTTTTTTTAACATCTCCAATAGTTCACTGTTTCAGGTCATTGCTTCAAATCTGGTGATGTTCTAAGATGAACCTGAACATGGTTCCATTTCTAGACAGAGTTCTAGTGATCTACTTCAAATAGCCTTGTGTAAAGCACAAAACTGGAAAATAGAGTTACAAGGAGTCATGAACTGACCAAGTTCTGGTTAGAAACAAGGCACAATGGTAGAGACCACAGTGACTAAGAAAAATTAAAGAGTGTGTAAAGCAGTGAAGTGATAGCTCTGGGCTTTGGAATCAGACTGACTTGGGTTCCAATTCCCATTCTACAGTCTGCTAAAGAGTGACCATGGGCAACGTCTTTAACCTCTCTGTGCCTTGGTTTTCTCATCAATAAACTGAGGCTAACCACAGTACCAACAGGATAGCACTGGGTCTACACTCAGGAAATATTGGTTCTGCTTATTAAATTCATTCTCAGCCTCAAGAATCTTATATACATTTACAAATGAAAATATTCAGAGTGAAGGAATGGCACTAAATGATACATATCAAGTGAGCAGCATTAGTCACAAAAGATGCAAAACTTTAGGAGTGCAAGGCACTTCTTCATCTAAGGGTGGTAAAAGGGCTCATGGGAGATGTGAGATTGAAATGAATGGGGCGCTTAAGACAGAGATACAAATAGGCTCCCTGTGGTGGCCACTTCCTATTTGCCAAACACTGTGGGGAACCTTGTATGTTATCCCCTTAAGCTAAAGTTAGATAACTTTAAATCTCCACGCACTGATGAGAAGATATGTTATTGATGACAGTTGAGACTCACAGAGATTTAGAAATTTTCCCAAGTCACCCAGCTGGTGGCAGATCTAGGTTCAAAATCAAATTTGTCCGACCAAAGCACATGCCCCCAACCAGTATGTCACTGGGGAAAGGGATTGGGAAGAGATGGACAAAGCAGGTGAGAAACTATTCCAGCATGAGGCAGGAAAGAACAGAGTCATGGAAAATAAAGGTATAAAGGTAGGTTAACACCAAAGAGAAAGGAAAACTCAGGAGTTTGGACTTCAGACTGTGGACACTGAAGAATCACTATTTTGTTTCTGGTGTATGTGTGTGTTTTTAATTAAATACTGTACTACTGCTATCGTTACTAAGAGCATTTACTGATCACCAACTAACGGCAAGGCCCCACAGTAAACTATCTGCATATATTATTTTAAATAGTTACCTGTTTGAAATTGAAATTCTGCAATTTAGTTGTTGTTAATTCCCTTCTTACAAATGAGGGCCTGAGAGGTCAAGTCACTCACCTAGAGGCCTCTAGTAAACAGGAGAGTGGATTCAAACCCAAGTGGGTGTGAAATCAAAGTCAGTGCCCTTTTCCCAAATGTGGTACTGCAGAAAAACCTCCCTTGCAACAGAGAGCCAGGAAAGAAGAGAAATGAAAATGGAGTCAGACACAAAATAGGGTCCCAGAATAAGGGAGAAATGTCTCCACTGGAGTCACCATGAAAATGATCGGGAGGAGACAGACAGTAAATGTGTGCATGACCTTTCCTTTCATTTGCTCCAGTTCTGTGTCATGGTCTGCTACCTGCAGCAGAAACCAAGTTAGTAATTATTCCTGCCTCGATTACTGTCCTTGCCTTCAAGCCCCGATTTGAGTGCTTCTGTTGCTTTAAGCATCTTCCTGTCCCATCACAATGCTATCAGAGCTAAAATATGGCATCATCCGCTAATCTGTTATCTGTATTGAAGGGTAATCATTCAAGAGAATAAAACTAAGCCTCCACATCCAATAAATCACATTATGCTTCACATATCAACATTTTTTAAAATCTGACTTAAACACATAGTCTTTCAAATCAGGAGGACACATATGCTGAGCTCTAATGAGCTCTGTCAAATCCTACATTATTATTAAAGTTCATCGTGATCTCAGAGATGATACAGTTTTCTAAAATGGAGTATGGCATCAATATTTGTTTGGCTGCTTTCTAGTTAGGATTCTAGGCAAAGTAGCACAATAAATAATGCAGTAGAAAATGTATGCGTTATGAATACATCATTCAAACAAATGCAAAATCTATGTGGATGATTACTTATCTTGTTTGATGGAATCAAGGGTTAGAAGTTTTAATATTCATGTCATGATTCCAAAACACCCCAAACATTTTTGCACTAAAATCTTAGCTTTAGTCCTCCTCATTCAATGACAAACATTAATATTTTAAATAGAAAATCAGTAGTATAACTAGCTATGCAGAAATGAGTTGAAATTCATAAAGATAAAAGAATACATATTTCTTCTCCATATGTATAGTTAATACATTAATATTCCTAAAATTTTACAGTATTAATTTCAAACATCTAATATGTTTCTGGGAATAAAATTACGAAGGAAATGGCACTTAAGAGTTCCATATACTAAGGATGAAAACAAATATGGTTTATATACTACCTTCACTGGATGAAGATATTTACATATATAAGATAAAGCAAAATAACAACATAAATATTCTGTATTCTCTAATTTTACAGTTCCCAATTATATAATGATCTGTGATTTGTGTTTTTTAATCTATTTGGCTTAATTTTATTCCTATGTGCAAACATATAGATGGATATTAAAGAACTCTGCTCTCCTACACATACTCAGACCCAACCAAATAACATGGAAAATTTAGTCCTTTCTCCACAGGCAGCCTTGCTACTATGTCTATTCAGCATAAAGATATAACTGCCTTAATAAACAGAAACTAAATCATCAGGTTTTTTTGTTTTCAACAATTGAAGCTCCCTGCAAATCCAGTTAGACAAATAAATTCATTCACCTTTTCTTCAAATCTGAGTGTTTCTTCAACTAAGTCAGATATCACAACAACCCCACTAGTCCAACAGTCTGTCATAACAGTGGTTCACTGCAACTCCACCCTTTTCCCACCTTCAGTTTCACAGGACATCTATTTTTTTTTTTTTTCCTGTTAGAGGAAAACAATTAAGATTAGGAGTTCAAATCCTCAAAGTAGTTCAGTGAACTGTCACATTACTATTATTTAACCGCAGGGAATTTCCTGTTTAATTGCCACTTTCTCCCTTCCCCAAAGGACTACATCTTATTTTGATGGTGTAATGGAAAGCACTGTGTTAAGAAAGGGCAAAAACATAATAGGTTTTAATTTTTAAACATCTAACCTTTTCATGAGTCACTGTTAATCATTTGCACCTGTGACTTTAATAATCAGCGTGGAATTACAGCAGCAAAATCTCCAGGACAGAACTAGGTGAGAACGCCCCAATCACAACCATTATCACAGCAGGGAGAGAAGAAAGCTCTTCTATCAAATGTGACATGAAGAAAGTTTTAAAAGTCAGTTCCACCAAATCTCAAGAACAGTTGAGCTCCTAGCACTTAAAATCTTCATCTTTTAAAAGTCAACATTTTTAATTTATATACATTTCACTATATTTTAATATATTAATATAGTTTTTTACTTTCTGTAACATTTTCTTTCAACTTTAGGGCTTGAGGAGGAAAAGGGCTCCAGAAAAATCACAATAGTACAAAGCGGGGTACTCGGGGAAGCGAGTCTTCTAAAGCATCCTTCCCATGGAGAAATTAAGACCAACAACATTATGCCACTGAACCATTTATTTCATTATGAAATGAGACATAGAGTACGAGTGGCAATATTCTGAAATGTGATGGAGGTTGTTCTACATCAGTGAACACACAAGTCTGGAAGGTATAAATACGGTCTCTGTCAGCTGTAGTCCATCCTCAGCAAGTCATTTTCCCTGTGGGCTGAGGCTCCCATATCGTGGAAACCTTCCCCAACTGCCAAGGGCTGAAAAGGAATTCCCTGTGAACAGCATCTGGACCACACCTTGTATGGTCACAGGAGAAGCTGACAAGGGCTGGAGAAAGATGCGTCTAGTCCAAAGATGAGAGGACAGGACCAAAAATCAAAATATATCCCTTTACAATTTAATAAGGAGGACCTTCTAAAATGGCTATTCATCCGGTTTTGTCTTCACCAGTCCAAGCCATTCACTACTAGATGTTGGTCATTCTGTGGGCTGGAGGGTAGGGTTTTGTTATACAGAAACTGCCAGTCTTTTGTACCCTCAGTGATGGTGTGGAAGCATCCATTTAGTGTATAAATATGATTCTCGGCACTAAGTCACTACCAAGTGAAATATTAGAGAACAAACTCCCCACCCACTGCAGAAATTTCCTAGTTTCCAAGCATGTGGAAAGAAGATTCCAAATTACCTTTAGCAAAATTTCCTTTCTTTTTTTTTTTTTCAATCCTCTTACTTGCTGAGGAACCTTCTAAAGAGCCTCCCAAAGATGATACCCCCAGTTCAGGTTATTGGTCCTAAATTTTCCTAGTAAGGGAGGGAAAGAGAAGTGTTTAATAGCTCCCTAGGATCCTTCCACTTGTAGCAGGAATGAACACCTAAAAAAGCACCAGGACACTTAACTCCTTAGTGATTTAAAAAGCCTTGCTGAGCAACAGAGCAAGGGTAAGGTAAGCAACCCTTACCCTGCTTCTGCCCTAGCCTTAGAATCAGCAGCCCTTCTGTAATTCCCTGAGGTGCCAGAGAGACTCCTTTATTCCATAGGGCACCCAGATCTGACTCCACGAAATCCCAGTTAGTCATCCTTCTTCTCACCCTTCCAACCTCCACACCCAACCCCTCCACACCGCCCCAGGCCACCTCCTTACCTAATAATGTCGTCGTTGTGTCCCAGGAAGAATTTTTGGCTGTGCTCGCGGGTGTTGTAAACCACCCCGACCCCAGCCACAAAGTAGACCACCTCTTTGCCGGCGGTGTAGTACAGGTTGTTGCGGCACTGGTGACCCCGGTACCCGTACACCCACTCCAGCCGGAGCTGGCAGCTGGGAGCTGTCCGATCCGCCATGATTAGACGACCCCACTAGCCCCCCGGGGCCCCCGCGCACGGGTCCGCGGCCCCTGCGCGCCGGGTCTGTCCTCTCCAAGTCTCGGGCTGCGGAGGACCTGCAAAAGGCTCAGCGTGCAGCGCCGGGCGCTGATTTCCGCGGCGACGCACTCACACAGACCAGCACGCCGGCCGCCACCATCATCCACCGCCGCCGCCGGAGACGAGCCGCCGGTGCACGGCCGCCAGACCCCGCCGGGCGCCCCGGCTTCCTCTCCCCCGGGCTAGGCGTCTTCACCCGCGCGCGCGCTCCCGCGCGCCTCACTGCACCTGCGGGCTTCGGCCCCCGGGAGAGGTTTTTGGGAGGGTCACCCCGCCTTTTAAATCAAGGATCTGCATATCCAAACACTGATTACTCAGTTCGCTCACTGAAGTTTGCAGTGCGCGGGGCGGGGGCCTCGCAGCAGGCAGCGGAATTTATTCTGTGACAGCTTTAATTTGACAAGGAACTCCGGTAAGCTTTGCCATCGCCATCCTCGGATCCAAAACTGACAGTCTACATCCAGGAGGCGAGAGCCAGGAAGAAAGAAACAGATATTTTGCATAAGTCACCCAGTCCAAGCAAATGATCCCCAAACTAAGCCAAGTTTTTAAAAAATTGTCAACTATTCCTCTTTTCTGTCTCCAGATCCATCTTTTTTTTTTTTTTCCTCCCATATCCATCCTTTTAATGATACGAAATATGCCCTAAATGCTGCCGGGTGGTGATTACTGATATGATTTGAAAGAACATTTGCAGTTTCCCCATTAAGCCAGGGCAAACATGCAATGATCATCTTTTAGACTCTCCAATTAGTTGTGTATATATTCAGAATTCATATCCTCCGTGAACCCTCTCTTGGCCGAGAAAACCAGAACGAACTTAGCAGCTCTCACTAATCAGGAACTCCAATGGCAAGCTTCATAAAGATTTTTTTTTTCTGAATCGGAGGAAACTGAGACACTACGGTAGCTGGAGGCAGGAAAACACAACCTACAAAAGCTCTCAGTCCAGAAGAAATTATAAATAATTAACAAGTGACCGAAATCGTGTACCTTTCCCCAGAAACGTTTGCGCTAGCTATGGGGTCCCGTGGGCTCAAGGGTCTCGTCTCTAAGCCCGGCGTGGGGAGGAGCGCCCACGGAACCACTGGGGACAGCGAGCCCCCCCACACACGCGCACACACGTCCCAGGCATTGGTCGATGCCCACCCGAGGGATGCCAGCCCCCGGGGACACCCCGGCCTGCGCACAGTGCCGCGGCGGCTGCGTCCTGCACTCCTCCCACACCCGATCCAGGCTCGCCTGCGGAGCATCCCAGCTCTCCCGCCTCTAACCTCTGCTCTGAAACGGCGGCGCCAGCACGTCCTGGATCTCACAGGGCAAGCGAAATCCTCTGCTTGCCCGCCCCCCGCCCCTTTCCCCGCCTCCCGCACCGAGGACGGGCTTCGTCACTGGGACGCCACCGGAGAGAGGTTCTTCCTCCAGTCTAGGCTCCGGGGGCGGGGCCACACCGCCGCTGTCGGGAACCTAGGCTGGCGGGTTACTAGGCGAAATCTCGGCGCTTGGAAACGGCGACGCCCCAGAGCGCTGGGTCCGCCCCCTCCCTCTACCGCCCACGTCCCCCCCCCGCTCCCGATGCATTCTGGGAAATGTAGTCCGCTCCACGAGGCCTCAGGCAGGGAGCACGCGGTGCCAAACCGCGAATTCCAGGATTCCATGCGCCCAGAGTGGGCCACATAGAGGCCGCTAACCACGTCCCAGGTGCTTGCGATTCTGCAGAGCAGAGGCAGGCACATCAAGCACAACCTCTAGTTCTCGCCCTGAGTTCCCCAGTGACTGAGCTACTGGGCCGCGTGCGTGTATATCTAGAAAGAAAAGCAGTGAAGTTGGAATAAAGACCAAACCATCCCTATACCGGGAGAAATATCAATAACCTCAGATATGCAAATGGCACCACCCTTATGGCAGAAAGTGAAGAGGAACTAAAAAGCCTCTTGATGAAAGTAAAAGAGGAGAGTGAAAAAGTTGGCTTGAAGCTCAATATTCAGAAAACTAAGATCATGGCATCCGGTCCCATCACTTCATGGCAAGTAGATGGGGAAACAGTGGAAACAGTGGCTGACTTTATTTTTCTGGGCTCCAAAATCAATGCAGATGGTGATTGCAGCCATGAAATTAAAAGACGCTTACTCCTTGGAAGGAAAGTTATGACCAACCTAGATAGCATATTAAAAAGCAGAGACATTACTTTGCCAACAAAGGTCCATTTAGTCAAGGCTATGGTTTTTCCGAGAGTCATGTACGGATGTGAGAGTTGGACTATGAAGAAAGCTGAGCACCGAAGCATTGATGCTTTTGAACTGTGGTGCTGGAGAGGACTCTTGAGAGTCCCTTGGATTGCAAGGAGATCCAACCAGTCCATCCTAAAGGAGATCAGTCCTGAGTGTTCATTGGAAGGACTGATGTTGAAGCTGAAACTCCAATACTTTGGCTAGCTGATGTGAAGAGCTGACTCATTTGAAAAGACCCTGATGCTAGGAAAGATTGAGGGCAGGAGGAAAAGGAGATGACAGAGGATGATATGGCTGGATGGCATCACCAACTCGATGGACATGAGTTGGGTGGACTCCGGGAGTTGGTGATGGACAGGGAGACCTGGCGTGCTGTGATTCATGGGGTCGCAAAGAGTCAGACACGACTGAGCGACTGAACTGAACTGATCTCTATACCACCTGAAGAATTTCTTCTGCACCTGTCCCTGAGGGCTACTGTAGCCGACTCAAGCCCAAGTGTGTTTCCCATTTCAGTTTTAGTTTTTATTCAGATGGAGTCTAATCTGTTAAAGTGCAGTGCTGCAGCATTTAAGAAAAAAGTTAGGCTGTCTGTTCAGTGAATTAAAGACCTAAATGTAAGACCAGAAAGTATAAAATTCTTGAAGTAAAAGATAGGCAGAACACTCGATCACATAAAGCAAGATCCTCTAGGACCTGCCTCCTAGAGTAATGGAAATAAAATAAAAAATAAACAAGTGGGACATAAGTATTGAAAAGCTTTTGCACAGCAAAGGAAGCTATAAACAAGGTGAAAAAACAACCCTCAGAATGGGAGAAAATAATAGGAAATGAAACAACTGACAAAGGATTAATTTCCAAAATATACAAGCAGCTCATACAACTCAATACCAGAAAAACAAACAACCCAATCAAAAAGTGGGGGAAAGACCTAAACAGACATTTCTCTGAAGAAGACATACAGATGGCTAATAACACATGAAAAGATGCTCAACATCCCTCATTATTAGAGAAATGCAAAACAAAACTGCAATGAGATACCACTTCACACCAATCAGAATGGCCAGCATCAAAAAGTCTACAAACATTGCTGGAGAGGGTGTGGAGAAAAAGGGAACCCTCTTGCACTGTTGGTGGGAATGTAAATTAATGCAGCTATTATGGAAGACGGTATGGAGATTCCTTAAAAAATTAGGAGTAAAACCACCATATGACCTAACAACCCCACTACTAGGCATATATCCCGAGAAGACCAAAACTGGAAAAGACACGTGTACCCCAATGTTCATTGTAGCACTATTTACAATGGTTAGAACATGGAAGCAACCTAGATGTCCACTGACAGATGAATGGATAAAGAAGCTGTGGTACATGTATACAATGGAATAGTACTCAGTCATAAAAAGCAATGCATCTGAGTCAGTTCTAATGAGCTGGATGAACCTCAAGCCTATCAAACAGAGGGAAGTCAGAAAGAGAAAGATTAATATCATATATTAATGCATATATATGGAATCTAGGAATATGGTACCGATAAATTTATTTGCAGGGCAGCAATGGAGAAACAGACATAGAGAACAGACTTATGGACACGGAGTAGAGGGAGGAAGGAGAGGTTGAGATGTATGGAGAGAGTAACATGGAAACTTACATTACCATATGTAAAATACATGGCCCATGGGAATTTGCTGTATGACTCAGGGAACTCAAACAAGGGCTCTGTAACAACCTAGAGGGGTGGGATGGGGAGGGAGATGGGAGGGAGGTTCAAGAGGGAGGAAGATTGGAAATGCTAGGGCTTGGATGAGCAGCTGCTGCCTGCAGCAATGAAGAGAATGTGAATTGGTCTCATCATTCTTTTTAAGGAAACAAGGATCTACAGATCCATGAGGTCACAAGACAATAAGCGCACTACCAAAAACAAAACCAAAAAACATGGTCTGAAAAAAAGTTGAGACATAAGCTGAAATATAATGGGCTTCCCAGGTGGCTCAATGGTAAAACATCTGCCTACCAATGCAGGCGATGCAGGTTTGATCCCTGGGTTGGGAAGATCCACTGGAGAAGGAAATGGTAATCCACACCAGTATTCTTGCCTGGGAAATGCCATGGACAGAGGAGCCTGGCAGGCTATAGTCCATGGGGTCACAAGAGTCAGACACAATTTAATGACTAAATGACAACAGAGCCATGCTGCAAAACAGTGCACTGAATTAGAGACAGAAATTCTATATAAAAATTCATAAGATGAAGAGCTTTTCCAGCTTTAAGTCAGGAAAACTTCATGGAGGAAATAGGAAACAAAGGTATAATTGAGATAAGTAAACCTAAATTGAAAGCAACTGCATGTATTTATGGAATAAAAGGGTAGATACAGAAAAACAAAGATTTGGAGAATAGAACTGGTGAAAGAGAGAATTCATGAATGATGAGAAGGGGACATAAACTTGAAAGGTTAGATTATGGATGGAGCTGAACCTAGAGGTTTGTGCCATATTCTTAAAAGAATGGAAAGCCATAGGATTGTTTTTTTGAAAATGGAAATACCTATAAAATCAGTAGTAGTCAAAGCATCAGGTAATAGAGGCTTAAAGTAGTGCCTGAGGTTCTACATAGAGGTAGTAGCAATGGTCCAGAAAGGAAGGGACATCTTCCAGAAAAAAATGCAAAAGGATGTTAAAAAAATCTCAACAAATAGAAATGGATATAATATAACATGTTCATCTCCTCAGTTACTTTAAGTGTAACTAAGGAGAAAAGGCAAGATACACCCATCTGAATGCAGAGTTCCAAAGAATAGAAAGGAGAGATAAGAAAGCCTTCCTCAGTGATCGATGCAAAGAAATAGAGGAAAACAACAGAATGGGAAAGACTAGAGATCTCATCAAGAAAATTAGAGATACAAAGGGAACATTTCATGCAAAGATGGGCTCAATAAAGGACAGAAATGGTATGGACCTAACAGAAGCAGAAGAGGTGGTAAGAATACACAGAAGAAGTGTACAAAAAAGAGCTTCATGACAAAGATAATCACGATGGTGTGATCACTCACCTAGAGCCAGACATCCTGGAATGTGAAGTCAAGAGGACCTTAGAAAGCATCACTACGAACAAAGCTAGTGGAGGTGATGGAATTCCAGTTGAGCTATTTCAAATCCTGAAAGATGATGCTATGAAAGTGCTGCACTCAATATGCCAGAAAATTTGGAAAACTCAGCAGTGGCCAAAGGACTGGAAAAGGTCAGTTTTCATTTTAATCCCAAAGAAAGGAAATGCCAAAGAATGCTCAAACTACCACACAATTGCACTCATCTCACACGCTAGTAAAGTAATGCTCAAAATTCTCCAAGCCAGGCTTCAACAGTATGTGAACTGTGAACTTCCAGATGTTCAAGCTGGTTTTAGAAAAGGCAGAGGAACCAGAGATCAAATTGCCAACATCCGCTGGATCATGGAAAAAGCAAGAGAGTTCCAGAAAAACATCTATTTCTGCTTTATTGACTATGCCAAAGCTTTTGACTGTGTGGATCACAATAAACTGTGGAAAATTCTGAAAGAGATTGGAGTACCAGACCACCTGACCTGCCTCTTGAGAAACCTATATGCAGGTCAGGAAGCAACAGTTAGAACTGGACATGGAACATCAGACTGGTTCCAAATAGGAAAAGGAGTACATCAAGGCAGTATACTGTCACCCTGCTTATTTAACTTATATGCAGAGTACATCATGAGAAACGCTGGGATGGAAGAAGCACAAGCTGGAATCAAGATCGCCGGGAGAAATATCAATGACCTCAGATATGCAGATGACACCACCCTTACGGCAGAAAGTGAAGAGGAACTAAAAATCCTCTTGATGAAAGTGAAAGAGGAGAGTGAAAAAGTTGGCTTAAAGCTCAACATTCAGAAAATGAAGATCATGGCATCTGGTCCCATCACTTCATGGGAAACAGATGGGGAAACAATGGAAACAGTGTCAGACTTTATTTTGGGGGGCTCCAAAATCACTGCAGATGGTGCAGCCATGAAATTAAAAGACACTTACTCCTTGGAAGAAAAGTTATGACCAACCTAGATAGCATATTGAAAAGCAGAGACATTACTTTGCCAACAAAGGTCTGTCTAGTCAAGGCTATGGTTTTTCCAGTGGTCATGTATGGATGCAGAGTTGGACTGTGAAGAAAGCTGAGCGCCGAAGAATTGATGCTTTTGAACTGTGGTGTTGGAAAAGACTCTTGAGAGTCCCTTGGACTGCAAGGAGATCCAACCAGTCCATTCTGAAGGAGATCAGTCCTGGGTGTTCTTTGGAAGGAATGATGCTGAAGCTTAAACTCCAGTACTTTGGCCACCTCATGCAAAGAGTTGACTCATTGGAAAAGACTCTAATGCTGGGAGGGATTGTGGGCAGGAGGAGAAGGGGACGACAGAGGATGAGAGGATTGGATGGCATCACTGACTCGATGGATATGGGTTTGGGTGAACTCTGGGAGTTGGTGATGGATAGGGAGGCCTGGTGTGCTGCGGTTCATGGGGTCGCAAAGAGTTGAACACGACTGAGCAATTGAACTGAACTGAACTGAATACAGAAGAATATATTAAAGAACTGAATCTGCAGATTGAAGTGATACATTGTATACCAGAAAAAAAGATTTAGAATAGTCTCCATGAAGGCATATCCTAGCAAAATTTTTCAACTTCAAGAATAAATAGTATTTCAAATCATGTGCCATCTTTAGAGAAGACTGTTATACCATCTCTGCCAATTAGTAATTAAAGAGAAACATTTAAGCATTTATTTTGCCTTCTTGGAGGAATTAAAGTTTATCCTCAGTTGATAAAGGAAAGCTACTTTCATAAGAATGCTAGCTAATAGATGTAGGGAAGATGATAGATTAAGAAAATCAGCCAATGATGTGACTGATATAGGAAAATTTGTAAATGTATACCAAAATGATTAGATGAGAGGATATCCCTTCAATAATGTTAAAGAATCACCCTACAAATCATGTAACTTTAAATGGACAGCTCTGGAGGTCACCATCTCAATCAAATTATCAAACTTAGCATCACGAGTACTGGAACAATTGCTCTGTCTGCCTCCGTATGTTATGCAGTATAAAATAATGCCTAAAACATTTTGACCAAATATCTAACCCAAGTCTAATCAAGCTTATTACTTAACTCTAAGTTTACAGAAAATATGGGCTAGATGAACAAGTTAATTTAAACTATAGGTAAAAAATCAGGTAAGGCCAGAAAATAGGGCAGTGTACACACAAGTGGTCTGGCCTCATCAAAAAATAATAATAATAATAATAATAATAATGAAACAAAAAGTACATAATAAAAAAGTGGGCAATTATTCTTGGTCAGAAGAGACGAAAGAGATACTACAACCAAATACAGCATATGAATCCTGATTGGATTTAGGTACTGATTTTTTTTAAGTCCACAAAAGACAATGCGGGGGGATTTCCCTGGCGGTCCAGTGGCTAAGTTTCCGTGCTCCCAGTGTAGCGGAGTTGGGTTCAATTCCTGGTCAGGGAACTGGATTCCACATGCCACAACTAAAGATCACACGTGCTGCAACTAAGACTCAGCATAGCCAAATAAATAAATACTTTTTAAAAAAGACAATGTGGGGAGAAGGAACAATTGGGAAGTTTTAAGACAATTTGAATTATTCTAGAGAATATTTGGGAATTATTGTTCTGATTCTTTGTAAAATCATGTTCTAAGGATACACATCCTAAAGCATTTAGGAATAAAATGTTACACCTACAACTTACCTTCAAGTGATTCAGAAATGTGTTCTCTATGCACATACAAACACACCAATATGCATGCACAGGAGAGAGAAAGTAAATATGGCAAATATTAGCAATTGCTTCATCTGTGTATCTTTTCTGTATGTTTGAAATTTTTTATTTTATAAAATAAAAGATTTATAAATTTTTTCTTATAAAAGACTGGGAAAATGTTTCTCAAAGATCTAGGCAGAAACAAAAGTGAAGGAAGGATGTAGAGATCAGGTTGGCCTCTCATTCTGCACTGTAATCTCCATTGCTGGAAAAAATTGAGCAGTATTTATAAGTTCTGATAGAGAAGGATAGTGTGCAACATTAGAATTATACCTAGCTAAATTAAGTGTGAAAAAAACAGGCAGACATTCTTAAACTTTAAAGAACTTCAGGGCAGATTTTAGCCCTTGTGACAGTTATGAACTTCAACGACGAGTGGCTGAAGAACACACATAAGCCATTTAAAAAGGTAGAAGTTTCTCTATCACATAAAAAACAACTGGAAGTATAGCAGATTAAAGAAATTGCCAGACACCCAGAATCTTCCCGTCTTTTCCCCATCTTGTTGTTATACATTAATACAGATTTCCTCCTTGTGGTTTAAGATAACAGATCAAACTTCAGCTTTAACATTCCAGCTAGCAGGAAGGAGAACACAAGATCCCCTTCCTTTATGGATATTAAATTTCATACACTCCTGCTTACATCCCATTGGCCAGATTTAGAGTGCATCTAGCTGCAAGGGAGGCTAGGATTATAAACTATATTGTGGGAATATTTTACTGAGAAAGAAAGAGAAAAGAAACGCTGGTGTTCACCAGAAGTATCTGCTACCTTACTTATGAAAAAACTACCTGACTATGATATTCAGCCACTCAAGAAGTGAACAAAAGAATCAGAAATGGAGACGAATGGTAAAAAGATGGGAGATGAGCAATACATCAGTTTAATAGGGAAACAGTTCTCCCCATTCATTCTTCAGTTTCACTTTTGTGATTGGCATTAGCTCAAGTAAAATTGGTTGAAACCCTCTATTCAAAAAAATAAGCTGGTATAATTCTATTCTCATGAAATTATTTCTATTCATTTGGCTATCTGTCCATGCATCAAACTATATCTGTATAGAGATATTGTAATACAGTTCACCAAAACCTAACCTAGTTATTTCTGGAGCAGTGAGATTTAGAATTTAGTGAGGCTTATACCTTTTTGACTATTCAAAAATACTTGAAATGAACAGGTACCATTTTTAGTAAAACAATGTCATTACCTGTGCATCTATGGTCAATTAATCTACAACAAAGGAGACAAAAATATGCTATGGAGAAAAGAAAGTCTCTTTAATCAGGGGTTCTCAGGAAACTGGATAGCTATGTATAAAAGAGTGAGATTAGTATATTTCCTCACACCATATACAAAAATAAGCTCAAAGTGAATTAAAGACCTAAATATTAGACCCAAAACCATAAAACTCCTAGAAGAGAACATAGGCAGAACATCCTTTGACATAAATCATAGCAATCATCTTTGGATCTGTCTCCAAAGGCAAAAGAAATAAAAACAAAAATAAATAAATGGGATCTAGTTAAATTCTTTTGTACAGCAAAGGAAACCATCAACAAAACGAAAAGACAGCCTACTGAATGGGAGAAAATATTTGCAAATTATATGACTGACAAGAAGTTGATAGCCAAAATATATTAACAGCTCATATAACTCCATCAAATAACAACACAATTTTAGAACAGCAGAAAACCTGGACAAACATTTTTCCAAAGAAGACATACAGATGGCTGACAGACATGAAAATATGCTCAATATCACTAATTATTAGATAAATACAAATCAAAGCTACAATGAGAGATCACCTCCCACCTGTCAGAATGAGTATCATTAAAAAGTCTACAAATGATAAATGCTGGTGAGAATATGGAAAAAAAGGAACCCTTGTACACTATTGATGTTTTCCACTATGGAAAACAGTATACAGGTTCTTCAAAAACCTAAAAATATGATCACCATATGACTACCATATGATCCAGCAATTCCACTCTTAAGTATACATCTGAAAAAAGCCACTATTTTGGAAATATACATGCACCCCAATATTCAATAGCAGCATTATTTTCAATAGTCAAGATATGAAATCAAGTCAGGTGTTCATTAACAGATAAGTGGATAAAAAAGATGTGATATATATACACACATACATATACATACAATGGAATATTTTTCAGCCATAAAAAAAGAATGAAATTACGCCATTTGCAACAACATGGATGAACCTAGAGAGTTTTATGCTTAGTGAAATAAGTCAGACAGGGAAACACAAATACTCTGTTATCACTTATATACTCTGTTATCACTTTTTAAGATATGGAACCTAAAAAAAAAAGTAAGACAAGCAAATGTATGTAACAAACAAACAAAAATGTACAGACTGATACAGAAAACAAACTAGAAGATACCGGTGAGGAGAGGGAAGGGAGAGGGGCCAGATTGGGGTATGAAGTTAAGAGTTACAAACTGCTGTGTATAAAATAAGTACAAGGATATATTATACTGAACAATTAAATACAGCCATTATTTTGTAATAACTTTAAAGGAGTACAGTCTATAAAAATATTGAATCACTATGCTGTCCACCTGAAACTAACATAATATTTTAAGTCAATTATACTTTCAAAAAAATAAGTCAATGCTGTTAAAAATATCTGTTGATGATAGATTGTATTTTTATTAAAATGATATTTATAATCATCAAGACAGACCCTTTGGTTGATCTTTCCAGACCCTGTTAATTGGCAATATCAAGAGCCTGTCAGATCACTGTACAGAGTTAAGGCCCATGAGTGTAGTTGTTTAACCACAATTTTCTCTGTAAAAGATAGCCAGTTAGAGCTAGACCTTGTAGCCTTGACTTCATTAGCAGTTTAGATGTCACTGAACTACAAAAAACTGATGATATTTCACCAGCAATCAACTAATGGCGTTAGAGTTCACATTTTTCACCAAGTAAAAGACTTAAAAATATTAATAGTGCATGAAAAGCTTCTCTACATCATTAAGCACCATGAAAATGCAAATCGAAACCGCAATGATATACTACTTCACACCTGCTGTAACAAAAAGACAAGCAGCAGAGAGAATGCAGAGAAACAGGAAACTTTATACATTGCTAAGTGAGGATGTAAAATGATGCAGCTGCTTCCAAAACAATCTGGCAGTTCCTTCGAGAATTAAACATAGAGTCACCATGTGAGCCAGCAATTGCATTTCTAGGTATATAACCAAGAGAAATACATCCACACAAAATCTTTTATATGAAAGTTCATAGCAGCATTATCCATAATAACCCCAAAATGTAATTAATCTAAGTACCAAGCGATCAGTGAATGGATTAGTAAAATATCTACATTCATATAATGGAATATTATTCCTCAATGAAAAGAAATGAACTGATACAAGCTACAATATAGAATCTTAAAAATGTTATTCTAGATGAAAGAAGCCAGTTGCAAAAGTCATGCATTGTGTGATTCTGTTTCCAGATGGAATGTTCAGAAGAGACAAGTCTGTATAGACATAAAGTAGATTAGTGGTTCCCTAGAGGAGAAGATTGGAGAAGGCAATGGCACCCCACTCCAGTACTCCTGCCTGGAAAATCCCATGGACGGAGGAACCTGGTAGGCTGCAGTCCATGGGGTCGCTAAGAGTCAGATACGACTGAGCGACTTCACTTTCACTTTTCACTTTCATGCATTGGAGAAGGAAATGGCAACCCACTCCAGTGTTCTTGCCTGGAGAATCCCAGGGACGGGGGAACCTGGTGGGCTTCCGTCTATGGGGTCACACAGAGTCGGACATGACTGAAGTGACTTAGCAGCAGCAGCAGTAGCAGAGGAGAAGATGGGTAAGTGGGGGAAATGTGAATGACCACTAAGATGAGTTGTTTGGGTGGCATCACTGATTCAATGGACCATGAGTCTGAAGAAACTTCAGGAGATAGTGAAGTACAGGGAAGCCTGGTGTGCTGCATGCAGTCCACGGGGTTGCAAAGAGTCGGACACGACTGAGTGATTGAACAACAAATGAGTATGGGATTTTAGGGGGAGGGTGATAAAAAGTTCTAAAATTAGATTGAGATGATGATTGCTCAACTCTTAATATACCGAAAACCATTGAATTGTACAATTTAAATTAATGAATTTACAGTGCTATGTTGTGCTTAGTTGCTTGCTGCTGCTGCCGCCAAGTCGCTTCAGTCGTGTCCGACTCTGTGCGACCCCATGGACTGCAGCCTACCAGGCTTCTCTGTCCATGGGATTCTCCAGGCAAGAACACTGGAGTGGGTTGCCATTTCCTTCTCCAGCTTAGTTGCTTAGTCATGTCCAACTCTTTGTGACCCCATGGACTGTAGCCCATCAGGCTCCTCTGTCCATGGGGATTCTCCAGGCAAGAATACTGGAGTGGGTTGCCATGCCCTTCTCCAGGGGATTTTCCCAACCGAGGGATCAGACACAGGTCTCCCACACTGCAGGAGGATTCTTTAACATCCAAGCCATGAGGGAAGCCTAAGAATACTGGAGTGGATAGCCTATCCCTTCTCACAGGGGATCTTCCCAACTCAGGAATTGAACCAGGGTCTCCTGCACTGCAGGCGGATTCTTTACCAGCTGAACTACCAGGGAAGCCCAAATTTATAATACATACTTTATATATCAAAGCTATTAAAAGAAAAATAAAAACAAAGTTCAATGCATTTTACTTGGTTGCTGGATGTAGATTTCTTGTATATTGTACATATTAAGAATTTCTTGCTCTTTGATTCCTTAAATACCAGTTACTTTTAGAGCAGAAATTATTTCTTATTCAGAGAGGAAAAGATTTTTAAATTAAAGTTCATGGCTCTAATCTATCATCCAGAACTTATCCTTTGTTTAATGTTTTATAGGAATATTAAACATTTTAGGTAAAGTATACAGATCACATTAGAAGATGTAAATGCTAGGGTTGAAAGGAATGGGCAATTATCAATAATTTATAGAGAAAGGACTTTCAAAGTATTTCCCCCCATTTCTTTTCAAATATCTTTAACAAAGGAAAAAGAGGCTCTGTCTATTGAGCTAGAGGTAGACACTACAATCTAAGAGATCTAGTCGATGAAAAGTTTCCATTTATTTTTTGAAGATAAAATTCCTGTATATACCCTGTTCAATAAAGATAACATAAAAGAATCAGATCAGACAAGTAAGAAAAAGCCTTTTAAATCCAGGCTTGAAAAGGACCCATTCTAAAAAGCATCCCTAAATACCCAGAAAGCCTGTCTTTCAAAGGTAACTAGCTATGACTCTATGTAAAGTCTAGTTTGAGCCTTCCCTGGTGGCTCAGTGGTAAAAGGGAAAAAAAAATCCACCTGCCAATACAGGAGATACAGGTTGGATCCCTGGGTTGGCAAGATCTCCTGGAGAAGAAAATAGTAACCCACTCCAGTATTCTTGCCTGGGAAATCCCATGGACAGAGGAGCCTGGCGTGCTACAGTCCACAGGTCGAAAAGAGTTGGACACGACTGAAGCGACCTACTTTGTTGTTATAGAAAGTGACTCTTCTCACAGATGGTAGCAAACTAGAAGCTTTCCTTCCCTCCACTGACCAGAGAGAACACAGCCTGCCCAGAGAATGCTCGTGGGTTAAGCCCTGAGGTTAGAAATTTCTAAAGGTCCAAGCAGAGGCCAAACCACTTTTCAGGTTAGTGAGAGTGAAAAGGAAAGAGGCAAAGCCCTCTGCAAAGATACACTGACAAAGATTCCCTACTAAGCATGGACTCAGCATCAGCATTTGTAAATATGAAGAAAAAGAACTACTCGGGAACGACTCTGCAACAAAGAAGCCACGCTCCCAACATGGGGTGGTGGGGTAAAGTGCCCTTTAGGGCAAGAGGGTGACCAGCGAGGTTGGGGAGAAGAGGCAGCCATGAGTGAACCAGAGCACGGACTGTTCTAGTAGACTCAGGGCCAGATGTCAGCACCAGCTCTTCAAGAGTAAGAATGAGCTTGGAGGGGTTTCTCTGGTGGCTCCGTGGTAAAGAATCCACCTGCCAATGCAGGAGGCATGAGTTCCATCTCTGGTTCGGGAAGATTCTGCGTGCTATGGAGCAACTAAGCCCAAGCGCCACAACTACTGAGCCTGTGCTCTGGAGCCTGGGACTTGTAGCTGCTGAAGCCTACGCACGCTGGAGCCTGTGCTCTGCAACGTGAGAAGTCTGTGCACTGCAACTACAGTAGCTCCTGATCACCATAAATGGAGAAAACCCACGCAGTAACGAAAACCCAGAGCAGCCAAAAAGAAATAAAATTATATTGAAAAAAAAAAAGAATGAGCTGGAGGTGCAGAGTGGAACTCACTGTGGACTTTGACTTCTCTGCTTGGATTACACCAGAAAATGTGGGGCCTGCCTTCTCAACACATCCCTTTGTTATTTTTATAAGGTCCTGAATTTTTAAATCTGCTCTGAAGACAAAATTTGATTCATTCCTTACACCTGACATGTATAAACTTCAAGTGGGTCAGAAATATAGAGTTGATCTCCCAACAACAACAAGGGTTAGAGGTGTACAAATCTCTGAGTCAAAAGAAACCCACATACAATTTATAGTTGGTCTTCCGTATATGCAGTTCCTCTGTATTCACCATTCCCCTGGAGTCAAGCAATCAGAAATTGTGTAGTTCTTAATATTTACCATTGAATAAAAAATGCACTTAAGTGGACTCTGGCAGTTCAAACCCCTGTCTTTCAAGAGTCAACTATAAATATAAAAATAAAATCATCAAGCCCTGATAGAAAGCATGAGTTAATTCACCTACAAGCTGGAAAATTATTTCTAACTATGGTGCAAAATCCAAAAGTAACAAGGTCAAAAACTGACATATTCAATTACCCTCCAAATCTTTTGCATGGCAGAGAATAGCATAAGAAAGTAAAAAGAAAAATAATTAGTTGGGGGGAAATGTGTAATAAATTTCACAGAGAAGGGACAAATATCCCTAATACATGAGTTTCTTTTGATAAAAAACATGTCTCCTAACTCTATGGAAAAATAAGAACAGGCAGTTTACGTAAGAAGAAATAAAAAGGGTCCTAAATCATATGGAAGAAAAAGAAATGAGCAAAATAAGAAAAGTGCACATTAAAATTCCACTGATTTTAAAACACAGATCAACTGTACATTCCCAAGAATGTACTTAAGGACAATATATAAAATAAAATGGCTGCATCTCTGAAGATAGATTCTAAAGTTAAAAAAATTAAAATATATTCAGTAATCATATTGGAGCATAGTAAATAATACAACAGAAATGCAATCAGCAAAATCCAGACTTTGGACAATTCCAAAGGAAACTTGTTTTGTTTTGTTTTGTTTTTTTAATCCAATAAATTACAAGAAATAAAAATGTCAGATCGAGGGGGAAACTATCAATCTCATGGAGTTTATTTGGATTCTGATGTGAACAAACCATTAAAAAACAAACAACGACTTTGAGATAACCATGAAAATGTGAATATTCACTTAATATTTGATTATTTTAAGGTGTTAGAATTTTCAAGTGTTATAATGACACTGTGATTCAGCTTTTTTAAAAGAATCCTTATCTTTTAGAATTATATGCTGAAATATTTATGTATGAAAAGTTTTGAGGTCTGAATTTGTTTAAAAATGATTTGGAGAATATGGGAGATAAAATTAGATTTGCTCGGAGCTGATAATTACTAAAGCTGCGTAATGGCTACAAGTAGGTTCCCTATACTATTCTCTCTACTTTTTTATAGTTTGATATTGTTTACTGTTAATCGCTCGACTTGTCCAGCTGTTTGTGACCCCATGGACTGTAGCCTGCCAGTCCATGGGATTCCCCAGGCAAGAATACTGGAATGGATTGCCTTTCCTTTCTCCAGGGGATTTTCCCGACCCAGGGATTGAACCTGGGTTTTCTGCATTGCAGGCAGGTTCTTTACCATCTGAGCCACCAGGGAAGACCAGGTCAAGTAAAATCTTGATTTGGTCTTTTCTCCAGTGAGAAGTAGGAAGTACATGGTGATAGATGGGGATACAGGCTCTGGAGTCAGATGCTTGCAATCACATCCTCCTCTGTCATCTAGATATGTGACCCTGGGCACATTATTTATCTCCTAACATCCTGGTTTCTTCATCCATAAAATGGAGATAAAAATAATCACCACTTCATAAATGTGATATGGATGAGATAATATATGTAAAGTTGTAAAGTGTTTAGACTGCCTGAAAAGTGAAGTCGCTCAGTTGTGTCTGACTCTTTAGGACTCCATGGACTGTAGACTACCACACTCCTCCGTCCATGGGATTTTCCAGGCAAGAATACTGGAGTGGGTTGCCATTTCCTTCTCCAGAGGATCTTCCCAACCCAGGGATCGAACCTGGGTCTCCCGCATTGTAGGCAGACATTTTACCATCTGAGCCACCAGGGGGAAGTCCTTTAGAATGCCTAGTATATGCCTGCTGCTGCTAAGTCGCTTCAGTCGTGTCTGACTCTGTGCGACCCCATAGACGGCAGCCCACCAGGCTCCCACGTCCCTGGGACTCTCCAAGCAAGAACACTGGAGTGGGTTGCCATGCCTAGTACATGGTAAATACTCAAAATATTTATTATTGTTAATAATGTTAATTCCTCCCAAGGAAGGCTCCAAAAGAATTTAAAATAAGATTTTGACTTAACTACGCATGTGCCTATGTGATTGCCTGAATTACTATTGCTGTGTTTAAATGCTGCTTCTCCATGAAATTGGTGTCTGTTCTCTGAACCAAAGTTTTCTGACAAAGATGTAGAAAATATTGGAACTGATGCTGCATCAAACTAATAATTGTCCACAGTCTTAAAAGCATCAACATTGCTTAAATGCAACACTTTTAATGAGCTAAATAATATGCCACAAGTTCATTAAATCACGACCATAATAGACTATGGTAAGTTCAAAATTATACACAGAAGGCACTGTAATGTCATCAAATGAATGGTGACACAAAGCCCTAAGAATCAATTAGTAGTGCCCTAGAGTGAGCAAAGTTAGAGAAATATTTATAATACAAATATTCTGACCCCTGAAATTCTGAGTTTCTGAAAACATTTTACTAATGGAAAGGAGACCAAAAAAATGTACTTTTATGAACCCTGTTTCTAATATCACAATACCTAATCTTCCGCATTAGCAAAGGTTTGATTCCATGGAGGAAAGGTGAGCAATCTGAATAGAGGACAGAATTACCAAGCCAGGGCATATGGATTAAAAACAAGACCTGGATTCCAGCCCTGACCACTTCCTGTAGGGCCCTGAACAGGCACTCAGTTTCTTCAGGTCTCGCTTTACTCAACTGTAAGAGGAAGGTGTTCAATTAAACAATCTGTAGGGCCTCTTCCACCTCTAAGACGTTAGGGTTAATTAAAAGCACTAGTCTGTTATCGGTAAAACGCATTTCAGGGAAGTAGTACAGTCCAGCTACACATCATCTCTTGAGATCCTACTTCAAAAGTGGGGAAAGCTAGAGAGAATCTGTCCTCTTCGCTCGCAATCTAGAGCTCTTTAAAAAGACCAAGCTAACCTCATGATTCGACTTAAATCAATGTTGTCAATTATATCCCAATGAAACTAGGGAAAGGGGGCTAAAACAACAGAATTGTATACTTTTAAATGTTAAGTTTTGGACTGCCCTGGTGGTCCAGTGGTTAAGTGTCTGCCTGCCAGTACAGGGGACATGAGGTCGACCCCTGGTCCAGGAGGATTCCACATGCTGCAGGGCCACTAAGCCTGTGCATCATAATTACTGAGCCTGCAGCCTGGAGCCCATGCGCTGCAGCAAGAGAAGCCGCCACAGAGAGAAACCTGCACACCACAACTAGAGAGCAGTCCCTGCTGCCACAACTAGAGAGAGTCTGCAGCAGCAACCAAGACCCAGTGCAACCAATGATTGTTTAAATGTTAAGTTTCATGTTTGTGTCTTATATCTTAAGAAAAATATTTTAAAAAGCAAAAAGACTGCTCATCCCCCAGGGAGAATCCTTGATGACCTAAAGAAGTTTTAAATGGTGATGTGGACTGAAGTGGGAAACTTTATAACTCAACTAAGAAAGCATGGATGGCAAATTTAGCTCGACTGACAGCAAGAATTACCCTTTACTGTACAAAAAAGATCTTCACGACCACGATAATCACGAAGGTGTGATCACTCACCTAGAGCCAGACATCCTGGAATGTGAAGTCCAGTGGGCCTTAGAAAGCATCACTACGAACAAAGCTAGTAGAGGTGATGGAATTCCAGTTGAGCTCTTTCAAATCCTGAAAGATGATGCTGTGAAAGTGCTGCACTCAATATGCCAGCAAGTTTGGAAAACTCAGGAGTAGCCACAGGACTGGAAAAGGTCAGTTTTCATTCCAATCCCAAAGAAAGGCAATGCCAAAGAATGCTCAAACTACCACACAATTGCACTCATCTCACATGCTCGTAAAGTAATGCTCAAAATTCTCCAAGCCAGGCTTCAACAATACGTGAACCATGAACTTCCAGATGTTCAAGCTGGTTTTAGAAAAGGCAGAGGAACCAGAGATCAAATTGCCAACATCCACTGGATCATCGAAAAAGCTAGAGAGTTCCAGAAAAACATCTATTTCTGCTTTATTGACTATGCCAAAGCCTTTGACTGTGTGGATCACAATAAACTGTGGAAAATTCTGAAAGAGATGGGAATACCAGACCACCTGACCTGCCTCTTGAGAAACCTATATGCAGGTCAGGAAGCAACAGTTAGAACTGGACATGGAACAACAGACTGGTTCCAAATAGGAAAAGGAGTACGTCAAGGCTGTATACTGTCACCCTGCTTATTTAACTTATATGCAGAGTACATCATGAAAACGCTTGGCTGGAAGAAGCACAAGCTGGAATCAAGATTGCCAGAAGAAATATCAATGACCTCAGATATGCAGATGACACCACCCTTATGGCAGAAAGTGAAGAGGAACTCAAAAACTTCTTGATGAAAGTGAAAGAGGAGAGTGAAAAAGTTGGCTTAAAGCTCAACATTCAGAAAATGAAGATCATGGCATCTGGTCCCATCACTTTATGGGAAATAGATGGGGAAACAGTGGAAACAGTGTCAGACTTTATTTTGGGGGGCTCCACAATCACTGCAGATGGTGACTGCAGCCATGAAATTAAAAGACGCTTACTCCTTGGAAAAAAAGTTATGACCAACCTAGATAGCATATTGAAAAGCAGAGACATTACTTTGCCAACAAAGGTCCGTCTGGTCAAGGCTATGGTTTTTCCAGTGGTCATGTATGGATGTGAGAGTTAGACTGTGAAGAAAGCTGAGTGCCGAAGAATTGATGCTTTTGAACTGTGGTGTTGGAGAAGACATTTGAGAGTCCCTTGGACTGCAAGGAGATCCAACCAGTCCATTCTGAAGGAGATCAGCCCTGGGATTTCTTTGGAAGGAATGATGCTGAAGCTGAAACTCCAGTACTTTGGCCACCTCATGCGAAGAGTTGATTCATTGGAAAAGACTCTGATGCTGGGAGGGATTGGGGGCAGGAGGAGAAGGGGACGCCAGAGGATGAGATGGCTGGATGGCATCACCGACTCCATGGACGTGAGTTTGAGTGAACTCCAGGGGATGGTGATGGACAGGGAGGCCTGGTGTGCTGTGATTCATGGGGTCAAAAAGAGTCGGACATGACTGAGTGACTGAACTGAACTGAACTGACCTGAAGATTGGCTAATTTGCATGATCCAGGGCCAAATGAAAAATGCAACATCCTTATCCAAAAATTGTTAAGATCTTAAGACAGAGACAGCGGAGCATTAAAGCAAACTCAGCCACCTTCTGAGGGGGGCCCATGTGACAGCACAAGTCACATGCCCATGAAGTTGACTGTATTTATCGAACTTAAGATTTTTTGGGCCCAGGGCTGAACACTATACAGACAACTCATTCAATTTCCACCACAATGTTGCAAAAGTAATATTCCGTTCAGTTCAATTGCTCAGTCATGTCCAACTCTTTGCAACCCCATGAATCGCAGCATGCCAGGCCTCCCTGTCCATCACCAACTCCTGGAGTTCACTCAAACTCACGTCCATCGAGTCGGTGATGTCATCCAGCCATCTCATCCTCTGTCGTCCCCTTCTCCTCCTGCCCCCAATCCTTCCCAGCATCAGGGTCTTTTCCAATGAGTCAAATCTTCGCATGAGGTGGCCAAAGTACTGGAGTTTCAGCTTTAGCATCATTCCTTCCAAAGAACACCCAGGGCTGATCTCCTTTAGAATGGACTGGTTGGATCTCCTTGCAGTCCAAGGGACTCTCAAGAGTCTTTTCCAACACCACAGTTCAAAACCATCAATTCTTCGGCGCTCAGCTTTCTTCACAGTCCAACTCTTACATCCATACATGACCACTGGAAAAACCATAGCCTTGACTAGACGAACCTCTGTTGGCAAAGTAATGTCTCTGCTTTTCAATAAGCTATCTAGGTTGGTCATAACTTTCCTTCCAAGGAGTAAGCGTCTTTTAATTTCATGGCTGCAATCACCATCTGCAGTAACTTTGGAGCCCAAAAAATAAAGTCGGACACTGTTTCCACTGTTTCCCCATCTATTTCCCATGAAGTAATATTACTTATCCTCTTTTATGAAAAAGAAATAAAGATTTTAAGAGGTTAAAAAATTTGTCCAGTTTCCCACTGCCAGTTATGGACAGATTTGGACTCCTTCCTTGAGCTAGACTCCAAAGTCATGTTTTTACCAGTGGTCTTCAACTTTATTAGGAAAAAAATTTGAATAAATATTCCAATTTTTATGTACATATCCTACTGTAGTAATAAATTATGTACCTTATAAACCATGAAAAACAAAGAAAGATGGCATTTTAAAGGTGCCATCAATAGAAATTCTAATATTTTCTTCCCATATCTCAACCAGTCACCTTTCACCAGCCTCTGTTGTACTGAGGGTTGTCCTTGACGTAGCCAAATTTATAGAGTTAATAGCACTTAAGATGTTCATTTGCCTATGAAGTATGAACTTTCAACAGGATAAGCCCCTGAGTTTCTCTTTCTGTAGGTCTGGTGGGGGGGGTGTGTGTGCATCTGCTTGGCTGTGTCCGACCCTTTTTGGGACCCCATGGACTGCAGCCCACCAGGTTCCTCTGTCCATGTAATTTTCCAGGCAAGAATATAGGAATGGATTTCCATTTCCTCCTCCAGGGGATCTTACCAACCCAGGAATCAAACCCGTGTCTCCTTTGCTTCCTGGATTGGCAGGAGAATTCTTTATCATGGTACCACCTTGAGAAGCCCTATTGTTGAAGGGTATCACTCAAAAAGGTGAGTAGTTCATACCAGAATTTTAGGCTCTATGAAAACAAAGGGTGTTTCTTTTTTTAAGAAAAAAAAGTGAGCCTGGAGGCTGACTTACCTTTGAGAAATCTCATTTCACTCACTGCTTGGCCGTTACCAGCATTTTTGGTTTATTCTAGGTTATCTGTACAGTTATACAGCAACAGTTGATTAGCTATAGAACACAAGAAGGAAAAGATTCACTTGACAGGTGTTTACTGACGGCCCACAAATTGGGCCAGAAACTTCTCTGGTTGCAGGGGAGGGACAGTGAGTGAGATCCACCGGGACCTGCCAGCAAAAAGCTCAGGTATGTTCTAAATTTGTGTTGGTGCCACGCCCACAGAAGTACCTTAGAAAGAGATGCAGTTTGTCTCTTCATCTTTAATATAAGCCTTTATAAAGAGAGGACCATGCTCACAGGTATATTTTATGAAAAAAAATAGTTCAATATATTAGAACTTGATGAAAACCCCAGTTTTCCTTAAAAAATCCAAGAATCAAGTTTCCATAATATGCTTTCTCTCTAAAACCATAGTCTGGTTTGTAGATAATCTTGAAATATTTCACTCAAAGTGCAGTAAAATTTTTGTTTTTTAAATTCTGCTTTTATCTCTGTACATAATAAATAATCTTTGAATCATAAAACTGCTAAAAATTGTCAGCCCAAGACAAAGAAGATTTTTATATTTCTTCCTCTAGATGGCGACATAGGACTGTGTCTTTAAAGCAGAGCGCTTTCTTGTGTCCAGAGAGACCAACCCGGCTGTTTGAATTAAATGGAAAATACAGAATTTGTTTCCTTACTGACCTACAAGGGGAAAAAAAAGTGCAAATAAATGATATCTACAGGACTAGATTTCTCTAGTCTCCTGTCAGTTTAAAGGGTAGACTGTTTGGATAGCTTGTTTGCTTTATCAAAGTAGCAATAGAAAAATAAAGGGATGTGAGTAGAAAGAAGACTCGAGTAGCAGATTATTTATTGAGTTTATGTCAATAACTCTTCAGCTTCCTTTCTTTGGTTGCTATGGCAACTCCCAGGTTTATTCATCCCAGCCCTCCTTTTGATACAGCTCAGAAGTCAGTGGGATGTTGGAGCTGCTAACAGAGTGCCTGCTTCAAATCCCATCTCTGCCTTTGACTAAACGTGTGACTCTGAACAAGTGATTTAAACGTGTATCTTTGTGCCTCTGTTTCCTCATCTGTAAAGTAGGGGTGATGATTACTGAGAGTAAGCATGTGAGGCACTTAATACAGTGCCTGCCACACATTGCACATTCAATAAATTAGCAATCATCACCAAACTGCTATCCTTGTCATGTCTGTGCTATCTAGGAAGACTCATCAAAGTCTTTCTTTCACCATATTTTAGGATGAAGCATCGGTCTTGGTATTGGCCAATCCCAGACAAGGAGAAAATTAGGTGCAAAAAAATATAAGTTTAATATGTTTGACTCATTACATAAAATGTCAAGTTGTTCAGTTTTTCATTTTAATGCAGTTGAATGAATGGATGAATCAAATTACTCTAGTCTGTTTGTAGTTTCAAATCTTTATATTTGCTTTAACTAGAAATTACATAAAGCAAATTTATGCAGAAAGCCACACTTTACCAGCTATTTCTTCTTCTAAATAGACTTCTACATACTCCAATCCATGTTTCTATTTCAGCGTTTACTCTAATTATTAGAAAAAAAAGAGAATAAAAATAAGCACCATTTTCCAAATTATATAACCTTAACGAGAAAGTTCAATCAACTCATATTTGCCAGAGATGTTTGGTTTAATTTTATACTATCTTTTAGCCTTTCCTTTTTGATATTGTTAATTACATTAGGATTTAAGCAGTTCTTTCAACATTCACTCTCTCCACTGTCACTGATTTTTTTAGAATTGTCAAAATAATTTTTCATATTAACAGCCAATATGCCTGCTCCCAGCTGATCCAGATTCAGTCAGTCTGTTGATTTGGTTGGTCTGTTCTATCTTTCTTTTAAGCAGATTCAATTTATGTATAAAGCCCCAATTTTTTGGCTAGCATGCCTTAGCTAATTAATCATTTATCCTCTACACAGGGTTGTCTGTTGAATTTGAACGCTGTACTTCAAATGGAATCATTCCTCGTTTTGGTCTAGTCACCATCAGTGAGGCTTAAGCCTTCTGGTGGCAGTGATGACTGGCCATCCACACTCATACTTCACTCTGATGGCAGGAGTGGCAGAGAAATATGACGCCGTAGAGATCTTCCTAAGAACCGGGGCAAAGAGAGTCGAGAGGACCCATCTACATAGTAAAGCTTGGTACTTTCTAACACTCTGCTGCATTTTACACATTTCACCTTTATAATCAATATGACTCAGCTGCACTCTTAAGATTTTTGAGCGATTTTTACATTACTTATTTATTTTTGACTGTGCTGGGTCCTTTGTTGCTGCGCAGGCTTTTCTCTAGTTGCGGAGAGGTGGGGCTACACTCTAGTTGCAGTGCTCAGGCTTCTCCTTGCTGTGGCTCCTCTTGTTGCAGAGCACAAGCTCCAGGGCACAAGGGCTTCAGTAGTTGCAGAACGTGGGCTCAGTAGTTGCGCCTCCGCGCTCTAGAGCACGGGTTCAGTAGCTGCGGTGCGTGGGGGCTTAGTTGCTTCTCAGTATGTGGGATCTTCCTGAATTGGGGATTGAACCTGTGACTCCTGTGTTGGCAGGCGGATTCTTTACCATTGAGCCACCAGGCAAGTCCTGAGGGATGTTTTTTAAAGTCAGAGCAACTTTACCTCGGTGATCTCTGGTCCTAGTTCAGTGTTTTACTTGCTTCCTACCTTAGCAGAGTAAGTCCATCCTTTCAAACAAAAGACCAGAGAGAAACATGGTGTGGCAATATGTTACTCTGGTGTCGCCAGTGAAAATCACTCTGTTGTATTCATGCCTTTGTGTACTCAAGTCCTTGACTCTGGCCTTGACCATGTTTTTTGCTTTGGCCAAAGGAACATTAGCAAATGTGATGCTAACAGAGGCTTAATAAGCACTTGCACACAGGGGCTTGTCCTGTTGGAGTGCTTCATCTTGGAGCTAGTCCCTGAAGGGTGAAAGACCAAGTGGTGGGTGGGGGGACACTGGCAGCCATTAGGACATTCCAGTTCTAACCAAGCTGCCAACAGAATGCAACAGTGTGAGTGTCCTCGGCCACACAACATGGAGCAACACTTCCTTTCAATGGAGCTGAGTCAACCCTCAGAACTGCAAGAAATAATGACTGTTGTTTAGTGTTTACATTTTGGGATGTCTTGTTAACACAGTGATAGAGAGCTAAACACGTGCTGGAAGTTATCTTCTTAATTACACATAGTGCTTCAGATCAGATCAGATCAGTCGCTCAGTCGTGTCCGACTCTTTGCGACCCCATGAATCGCAGCACGCCAGGCCTCCCTGTGCTTACCCTAGGTTTTCTCTTAGGAAGGCATTCACATACACACATTTCATTTTGATAAAGACTCAACTCTAAGTTCATAACCAAGTGAAATGTCAGAAGGATGCCTGACACCCTGCAGTGTGCTTTGGCCTCTGAGCTATTTAAGAGCATGTCACCCAGGCCAGCCCTGTCCTCACTGACAGCTCTTCCAGGGAGCCAATCTAGCTGGCCCTCCAGGCACTGCACAGCTTATTTCTGAAAACGCTGACAGATTGTTTCACAGAATATTGTCATAATACTGTGTCACTGAATCTTGAATTGCCTTCGTGGCGGCAGATTTCTGGAGGGACTGGTTCTATCTTTTTACCTATTTACAACTCTGTGTTGAACCCTTGAAATTGGAAAGTTAGTATCTCTGAATTGTAATTAATGTCTGAAAATTTTGATGAAATTTTAATAGCCTAATCAATACTTTTAAAAATACAGTTTCCTTTTTCATTAAAATGTACATTTATTAAAGGTAATCATGAAACTATAGAAACCTATAAAGAGAAATTTTACTTAGAGAAAAAGCATGTACATTATTAACAGTGGACTATGTGAATAAACTCCAGTACATCCACACAGTGGAGTGCTATGTAACTATAGAAAGACGAGCAAGCTTCGCTTATACCAACATGGAAAGAACTTCTAGATGTATTTTTAAGTGAAAAACAGGCAAGTGTCAGAAGAATGTACATGATATGTTTCCCTTTGGACAAAAAGGGTGAGAAATCTATTATTTGTATTTGCATGTGTGTGTAAAACATCTAAAAATCTGAGGAGTAGGAAACTGACACTGGGGGGATTAAACACTAGAAGCAGACTTCTCACCATATACCTTTTTATACTTCCTGGTTTTTAAACTGTGAGAATGTGCTATCAATTCAAAAGTTGTTGAAGTTTGGGCAGATGATAAAATATTAACAGTGATGGCCTCTGGAATCACTGTTAATTGATTGCCTATAGAAAGTCACAATTCTTTTTCTTTTGCCTATTTGTATTTATTTTTTTCTGAAAAAACAAATCCTGTAATTTAAAAAGTAGTATTTAAAATCTATTGAATAAAAAAAAAATCCACTGATAGTTCCATCATTCAATCCAACCACAATTATTATTTTTCCATGCATAAGCTTTGTAATCTCAAATATATACAGTCTAGTATCTCTTATCTTAATATAGCAAGGTTTATTTAACCATTTTCCTGCAGCTAAACACTTTTTTTGTTGCTGTATCCTTTCATAAATAATGATGCAATAAATCTGTTTATACAAAAAGTTTTTTTAGCTATAGCATAAATCCTCAACAGTAAAATTATCTTTCAAAGGGTATAAACATTCTCAGAAGCCTGAAAAATTTTCCAAACAAATTGTTGTCAGTAGAAATTTATGAGAACTCCAGGTTCACTGACTCTACGGACAGGAGTTTGAGCCAGCTCTGGGACTTGGTGACGACAGGGAAGCCTGGCGTACTGCAGTCCGTGGGGTTGCAAAGAGTCGGACATGACTGAGCAACTGAACTGAACTGAACAGGTTCATTTAATTGTCACTAGCATTGATTAACATTTTGAAAGTCTTTGTTAATAGGCCAAATCAATCTCTTTATAATTGTTTTTACATTTCTTTTGCAACTAATGAAGATGCACATTTTAAAATTTGTGTTGACCTATTTAATTCCTCCCTAAAAATCTTTTTTTCCGAGTTCTTTGCCCATACTGAGATGTCAGAGGTTTTCCTTTGTTTATGGGTTCTTTAAGCATATTTTAGTTATTAGCAATTGTCAGGTCTTGTCTGTCTTTTTCACTGGAACTATTTTCCCTCTGCCATCTGCATTTTATTGTTTTGATTTTAGAATGTTGAGTTTTTATGAATTCATATCTAACTTGTGTGCTTTGACATGGATCCCTTTAATCAGAGGTTTAATCAAGATTCCATTTTATTTTCTTCTATTTGATATATTTAGATCTTTTAGAACTTCTTTAATTTATTTAGAATTAATTTCTGTGCAATGTTAGAAGAGGATTGAATAAGTATTTTAAATTCCTTAATCCAAATTCCTTAATCGTGTTTATTGGCTAATCTTCCCTTTTCCCATTGACCACATGGCCTTCCTTATATTTTTGTTTCTTATGCATAGTATTGCCCGGTTCTCATTTCTGTACTAGGTACTATGTTGCATGGATTTGTATCAGTATTATATGCTTTACATAGTTTGAGAATATCTTTTCGTAAACGGCAACCTTGGTACCCATTAGGATGATCACAGTCATTTTCTTTGATATTTATTATCTATTCCAAGTAAATGATTTTATCTTTCAAAAATGTTCCATGGTTTTCACTGCAAATTTGGATAAATCTATAGTTTAAGTAGAAATTGTTTCTTTATTATGTTCTTGCCTCCAAAAGGAGCACAGTTCTTGGATCCATTCAATCAGGCCTTCTTGTAGCTCACCATCATTTCTGCTTGTTTATTCATTTAGTTGGTTGGTTTTCTTTTCATGCTAAGTTGCTTCAGTCACGTCCAACTCTGTGACCCTATGGACTGGATCTCACCAGGCTTCTCTGTCCATGGGATTTTCCAGGCAAGAATATTGGCCTGGGAGTCATTCCCTCCTCCAGGGGATCTTCCCAACCCAGGGATCAAACCCAGGTCTCTTACGTCTCCTGTATTGGCAGGTGGGTTCTTTACTACTCATGCCACCTGGGAAGCCCTTTCTTCTCATAGGTCATATATATTTCACATTAAAAGTATTTCTTGGTACTTTATGGGGTCTTATTTCTATTGTGAATAGGGTCTCTTGTTCCCTACATGCTGCTGCTGCTGCTAAGTCGTTTCAGTCATGTCCGACTCTGTGCAACCCCATAGACTCCCCTGTTCCTGGGATTCTCCAGGCAAGAACACTGGAGTGGGGTGCCATTTCCTTCTCCAGTGCATGAAGTGGAAAGTGAAAGTGAAGTCGCTCAGTCATGTCTGACTCTTAGCGACCCCATGGACTGCAGCCCACCCGCCTCCCCTGTCCCTGGGATTCTCCAGGCAACAGTACTGGAGTGGGGTGCCCTCGCCTTCTCCCTGTTTCATACATAGAGGAATGTAATTGATTGTATATTTACCTCAGATCTGGCCCTTTTGGTGGCTCTATTCTCACACTGGGAAATGATTTCTAGTTTAGGTTTTCTGGAAATACAAGTTGTTTTGACTCTTAACTGGGCCTGGAACTCTGTTAATTCATGGAGAAAACAAAAATCATTATGGTTTTAAGAGGGCCAATCAACTGGTTGATTTGAATAGTTCCTTTCATTGTTTTGAGGATATAGCCTATGTTTTAGGGATGTTACCATGCAATCATGTAAAACTAGAAATGTGTGTGTATGCTGATACTTAAAGTACAATAACAGTTCTTGATTCAGATATGAGCAGGGCACCCAGCTAACTCTCACTGTATTGACAATCTCAGGTGAGGAGAAGAGAGAATTCTAAAATGGAAGGGAAACTGAAGAACTCAGCAGAATGACTGAACCAATGGTGGGTTCAATCGGCCCGGATGTCAGAGTCCCTTCCACACTGGGTCTACCTTTATACAGATAGGTTTGATACCACCCATGTGTAGATAGATTCCTGAAAGAATCAGAAAGGCATTGGCTTCATGGATGTTTATCACTTAATGCTGCTATGGAGATACTCATTATTGCCTTCATTTTAGCCAGGAAACAAGGTTCCTCTCTGTCCTCTTCATCACAAGTCTCCTATGGAAACACACGGAAGTGGGCTCTGGCTCCCTTTGTTTTTCTCCCAGGAGCCAACATGGCCAACGGTGCTGCCTGTCCCGGGAGAAGTGGCCTTGCCCAAGCCCCTGAAGACTAAGATGAAGAGAGATGGAAGCAGGGCATTCTACCCCAAAGAAAAGCTGCGGGAGGGCAGGGGACAAAAACAGTGAGAGGATAATTAGGAGGGTAGGAGGAAGGTGAGACAGGCCTGGTGTGGACTGATAGATGCCTGATGCCTTAAGGGTTAAAAAAAAGAGTTGGGGGGGGGGCTGTTATAATCCATCCTCTGCATTCTGTGTAACATCTAAAAACCAGAGTTTCCTTCTGACAATGGCTATAACTTCCTACCTTCCAACTGTTAAAGGACTGGTTGAGGGGTCACCTAATCTCCTCTGGAGAAAGGTCAAGAGAAAGGGTCCTAACATGTGAGCCACCACATTTATTCAAAATTCCTGTTTCTGTCAAAAAGGTGAGTAAAAAGTCCAGCTGGAGTAGCAATTTGGCAGAGTTTGAAAGTTCAAGGGGTGCAGGCGTATCCGTAGGAAACTTTCCACTGAGCAATGTCAACCAAATGCTAGAAATGTCAAAGTAATACAGTTAGCGAAGAGCTAAGAGAAATGACTTGTGCCCTGAGAAGCAGCTGGAAGATGATAGAAAAAGGTCATTTTTTTTTTTTTTACAATCGGTAAGTAAAAGTAAAGCTGGCAATCTCTGTGATAAGATCTATGACCAGGGACCCTGCCCAGAAACTCAGAGTCAGGAAGCGCAGTGGCACACCACTGGAGGAGAAGTCCCCTCAGGCTGTGCCTGAAAGGTCAGAGGGAACAAGAATTCAGCTGTTTTTCTTCATGTGTTCTGACCCAGAGGCTCCCTCCTTCTTCCTCTTAGATGGCTGCTGTCTGTGTGGCTCGCTCTCGTATAAAATCAGGAAGAACTGTCATTCCTAGTTACCTGGGGAGAAATGAGTTCAAAGTAACCTCCTGTGCTGGCAAACCCATTCTTCCTCCAAGCTCTTGACAAACCGACTGCCTGCACTTGGGGGTGCCCAGGCCTCATCCTTTTGGGGAAGGGCCTTGTAAGACTCCTGCTTCTTGGAAGGAAAGCTCTGACAAACCTAGACAGTGTATTAAAAAGCAGAGACATCACTTTGCCAACAAAGGTCTGTCTAGTCAAACCTATGGTATTTTCAGTAATCATGTATGAATGTGAGAGTTGGACCATAAAGAAGGCTGAGTGTTGAAGAATCGATGCTTTTCACCTGTGGTGTTGGAAGACTCTTGAGAGTCCCTTGGACTGCAAGGAGATCCAACCAGTCAATCCTAAAGGAAATCAATCCTGAATACTCATTGGACGGAGTGATGCTGAAACTCCAATACTTTGGCTACCTGATGCGAAGAGCCAATCCATTGGAAAAGACCCTGATGCTGGAAAAGATTGAAGGCAGAAGAAGGGGTGGCAGAGGATGAGATGGTTAGATAGCATCACTGACTCAATGGTCATGAATCTGAGCAAACTCTGGGAAATAGTGAAAGACAGAGGAGTCTGGCATGCTGCAATCCATGGGGTTGCCAGGAGTTAGAAACCACTTAATGACTGAACACCTTACTAGCCTTGCTCACCACTGCCCCCAGAGTATGATGCAGTGCATGACACCATTGGACACAATCACTGAATGAAGTTTTAAATCAAATTGTATTTTCAACCTGTCTCTGCTCATTCCTGAGGCTCCACAGGACTTCCTTCAGAACACTGTTTCAGACTCAGGGTTTGAAACAGAGAGACAAGGGACTTTTATTCTATCCTCTTGTCCGCAGATACTATGGAGTCTCTGCTGTGATCTCTAGCCACACCAAAAACAGGCTTTTTCCTGAGAAAATTGATCCAGGACTGGAGAGTCACTCATTTTCTTAATTTGGTGGAAAGCCAGGCTGGGTCTTAAGAAACCACCTATTTTCCCAGAAGAGTTGGTCATGGCTAGAGCTGCCAGAGGCAATGGCACCCCACTCCAGTACTCTTGCCTGGAAAATCCCATGGACAGAGGAGCCTGGTGGGCTGCAGTCCATGGGGTCGCTAAGAGTTGGACACGACTGAGCGACTTCCCTTTCACTTTTCACTTTCATGCATTGGAGAAGGAAATGGGAACCCTCTCCAGTGTTCTTGCCTGGAGAATCCCAGGGATGGGGGAGCCTGGTGGGCTTCTGTCTATGGGGTCGCACAGAATCGGATATGACTGAAGCGACTTAGCAGCAGCAGCAGAGCTGCCAGAAGGGTCTCAGTGCCACCCAGACCTTGAGACACCTCTAGCCAAGATGGAGTGGTTAGCAATTGGGTTTGAAGTGGGGAGATGGATTTTTATCAATTTTAGACTTTCATTTATTTGAACGTCAGCTCACAAGGGCAAGATAATTTGATTTTGAAATTTAATTCCTTCAAAACGTCATTGTCTTTGGATTTTTAACTTTCAAGTAGGTCTGGTCTTTAAACTTTCATTTCTCCCTGAGAAATTTGTAATGTAAGAGGGATTTATATTCACACTGGGGACTCTTTATGATGTGTGCACTTTACTTGTGGAGTATCTTAATGTGATCATTTAAGGCTCTCATCAAAGAACCTCTAATGATAGACAATATGACTGATTTAAATGGGAATCACAAACAGAATGGGGAGTGAAATGTCCAGTTTTGTGAGCTCACTGTATGGTTCTGACCCATCTCAGAGCCTTCTGCAGCAAAACTTAAAATGCCCAGCAGATTTTTTGGAGCCTGAAGCTTATACAATTTGCAGGAAGGGAGCAGTTTAAAGATAAAAGAATGTAAGTTGATGAATACAAAATTAGCTTTAGGGCCTTGGAAGGGGCCTGAGCATGTGCAGGGTCGTGAAGTGTGAGCATTGTCTACTTTGTGATAAATCCATCTCTGTTGCCCACCAGTGGTGTGGAGGGGACCCCCCAAAACAGTGGCTAGTCTATGAAGACAGGAGCAGGACCCTCCCGATGAGTTACTGGTAGCTCCCAAGATAGCCATACTCCTGGCTGAGCACAGGCTTAATGGTTGCAAACTCACTTCAAACGATTGTTTATTCGCAACAGATTCCTTTGGTGATTATCTATGGCCTTCATTGTAACCCCCTTACCAAGCTACAGTGAAGGTAATTCTTAGATTGAATTCTGCTACCCATGCAAACACTGACGAGCAGGCAGACACCAAACAGTACTGCGACCTATTCTGGGACCTCTGTGAAGGCCCAGTTCTGTTCCGGGAGATTAACTGGAAGGTTAAACTTCTAGTTTAGCTTCTAGTTTAAGGTTAACTAGATGCAAATGTGACAACATTCTGTTGACAGGATATAGATAGATTGGGGGCACAAGAATCCTCCACTAAATATTTCAGTGTTGGTTTTTTGTTTCCTAAGAATAAGGGAATTTTCCTACATAAGAACTGTACCAATATTAAAATCAGGAGATTTAACTTTGATATAAACCTATTATCTAATCTTCAGTCCATATTCAGATTTTGTCATTGTCTCAGTAATGCCCTTTATAGCTTTTTTTCCCCCTCGGTCTGGGATCCATTCCAGGATCACACACTGCAGTCAGTCACCAACACATTGCCTCCTTTAACCTGCAATAGTTCCTCAGTCATTTTTTGCTTTTCGTACCCTTGACATTTTGAGGCATAAAGACCAATTTATTTGTAGAATGTTCTTCCTTCTGGCTTTGTCTGATGTTTCACGATTAGATTAGGGCTCCGTATTTTTGGCAGGGATGCTGCAGAAGTGATGCTGTGTCCTCAGCGCATCGTTTCAGGAGGCACATGGTCACGGCTTGCTCCGTTATTGGGTGATGTTAAATCTGGCATCTTGGTTGAGATGAGACACTCCAAGATTCCTCACTATGAAGCCACTGCTTCCCCCTTGGTAACTAAACAGTAGCCAGGAAGGCACTGTGAGCCTATGTAAACATATGGTTCATCATGCAACCCTTCTACTATTTTGGGCAACATGGATGAGTTTCTAATTCTGTCATTACAATGTTTTTATTGTTGAATTCCTATTATAGGAAAGAATATTTATTTACTTCATTATGAACTCACAGGATGTTATTCAATAGGTGGTTATCCATTATTACTAAAATTTCAAATCCTGTTTAGGTAAGAGTGAGAGTGTCTGTAATTTCCAACACCCACTTTCTATATCTCTCATTTTACTGTCGTCACCCATTTGTCTAATTAACAGAGTCTCTATTGTTAGTCCAAGATAAAGATAGCTGAAGCATTTTTCAGTGTATATTCCTGAATTAGGAAAACTGAATATAGAGTGTAGATTCAAGCAAATGTGCATATTTACATCACACTGCCTATGCCGAAGAATTTAAAGTAAATTATAGAGTATATAACAGTGATTAAACCTGAAAAGTCAACAGAATGAAAAGCTGGGTAATGCTAAGAGGAAATGTACCTCTTTGGAAATTAGTGTGGTTCTTTTGCTCCCTGTCTGAGTACAAGTTCAGCTCAGCCCCTCTCGTTTTTGCTCTTGGAAATCCACCTTGCCTGCGTGGAGCTCTGTCACCCTGCTCCCCACTAAGCTGTAGCTTAACAACAAATGTCCTGCCCTCACTGGCGGAGGCAGAGGCAGTCCAGCACCTCTGTATCTGGGCAGGTAAGTACGTCAAATGCTCAGATTCCATTACAAGTCCATGTGCCTTAACAAAGCCACTTCCTCTAACCTAGCCTTGACCCAGTAATAAAGTTGATATTTTGACCTTTCTCCAAAGAATATGTCCTGTCTTATTTCTCAGTTGACTTGGAACCTGGCTGGGAAGAGGCAAAATTTATTGGAGCCCTCAGCCTTCCAAGGTCCACCCTTTCCATTTCTGCCTCAAGGCAGTTAAGCAGCCTACCGTTGCTGACGACTTTCTCTCAGCCTTCAACAGACAGAAAGGTCATCAGACGAAGATGAACACCCGAAAGCCTGACTCATCCTCCACACTAGATGCTAGTGCTCCCCAGGATCCCTGTCGGTGCCTCATTTCTCATTCTCACCTCCTCCCAAGTTGACTTTCCACTCAGCAGCCTGAATTATGCTATGAAACGAAACCACACCTCTTCTCTGCTCGGAACCCTCCACGATGCCCATCGCTCTCAGAGAAAAAGCCAAAGTCCTTCCCATGGCCTACAGAAATACAAGCATGGGTTGGATTACAAAATGAGAGGGTTAGACTCACCGTATCTGGCCTGTGGTCCAGTCCCTCACTATCTCTCTAAATTCTTCCTCCTACCCTTCCCTTGCTCTCTTCTCTGTAGCCACCCTAGGCTTGTCTTGTTGCTCTAACATCCTGGGCATATTTTGTCCTCAAGACCTCTGCCCTGGCTGTTCCCTCTTTCTGGAACAATTTCCCCTCATTTAGCTGCATGACTCATTTCTTACCTTCTTTGATATTTTCCCAAATGTCATCTTCTCAGTGAGACCACTGCTGGACACACCCCTACCTCAATTGCAACTCACTACCCACTCCTGCCAAATACATACATCTCTTTAATCTCTCTCCAGCACTTATTAGCACCTAATATTATTATGTATCTTACTGTTAATTGTCTGTGTCTCACCAGTAAAACGTAAAATCTCTCAGGACAGGTTATACAACAGAAGAAAGAATCTGAAAGCTAGAATACAGAGCGATTCTGCAGAATGCCTCTGTTATGGATGGAATGCTCCCCCTCAAGGAGTGCCCCTCCCTCTCCACTCCTATGTTGCAGTCCTAGCCCCCAGTGTGGCTATATTTGGAGATGAGGCCTTTAAGTAAGTAGTTAACGGTGAGGTCCTGATCTAATGGGATTAGTGTCCTTACAAGAAGAGACCTTCCAGCTACTTCTCTCTGTGTGCCCAGAGAGGTCATGTGAACACACAGTGAGTTGCTGGCTATCTATAAGCCAGGAAGTGGCTTCCCTGATGGCTTAGTTGGTAAAGAATACACCTGGAATGCAGGAGACATGGGAGATGTGGGTTCGATTGCTAGGTTGGGAAGATCCTCTGCAGAAGGAAAATCGAAACCCACTCCAGTATTCTTGCCTGAAAAATCCCATGGACAGAGGAGCCTGGTGAGCTATAGTCCAAAGGCTCACAAGCAGTGGAACACGAATGAGTGACTAAGCATGCACACACGCACAGGCCAGGAAGAACGTTCTCACTAGAAACTGAATCTGTCAGCATGTTGATCTGATGTCTAGCTTCTGAAACTATGAGGAAAATAATTTCTGTTGTTTACTCCAACAAATCTTATGGCAGGTTGAGCAGACAAATATAGCCACATAGAGAAATTTTGTTTTAAAGACACACAATAATATGGTAGAAATAAATCTAATATGTGAGTAGTTACCTAAACATAAAGAGATAATAAAACAGAGATTTCCAGACTAAATTTTTAAGAATAAAAATGTAAATGTTAGTAGATAAATGTTAGTTACAGAAGATATACCTAAAACAATATAATAGAAAGACTAGGTTGGGAGGGGGGACAAAAAAATGGAAAAATATGCATTAACCAAATGATATTTGTTTACTAACCAAATGAAATAATATAAGAGAAAATAAAGTTTAAGACAAAATCATTACTAGACAGAAAGACGGTAACTACATAAAACTGTAAAACTTCAATTTATCAGGAAAATAATAAAAATTCTAAATGTGTATAGACTTAGCAATAAAACTTGAAGCAACATAAAGCAAAATTGATAGAATAATCCCCAATTCAGTATAGGAAGCTCTCATAACCCTAACACCACAAACATAAAGGGACAGTATAAGAAAGGAAAGTGATGCCTTTTCTCACTCACGAACATGACTGCAAAAGTCCTAAAAAAATGCAAAAATAAAAAAACCAAACTAATACATCATGGGGGCTTCCCTGGTAGCTCAGCTGGTAAAGAATCTGCCTGTAATGCAGGGGACCCCAGTCCAATTCCTGGGTTGGGAAGGTCCCTAGAGAAGGGATAGGCTAATCACTCCAGTGTTCTTGGGCTTCACTGGTGGCTCAGATGGTGAAGAATCTGCCTGCAATGTGGGAGACTTGGGTTCGATCCCTGGGTTGGGAAGATCCCCTGGAGGAGAGCATGGCAACCCACTCCAGTATTCTTGCCTGGAGAATCCCCATGGACAGAGGAGCCTGGTGAAGTAGTCCATGGGTCTACTATATATAGTAGTAGTATATAGTATATAGTAGTAGTCCATGGGTCACAAAGACTTGGACACGACTGAGTGACTAAGCACAGCACAGTACATCATGACCAGTTTATATTAGGCATGTAAGCTGGGCTAAATAATATTATCACTGTTATAATTCATTTTCCAACAAATCAAAGGAGAAAAAATACACGATTATATCAATAGACAGACAGTATTGCCACTAACACCTGCAGGACTTGGGACATGAGTACAGATGGAAGCCATATATCATTAAAATGATTTTTAAAAGTTATAAATCAGTCTAGAAAATTGATAGATAAAATATGCTTTATCCTCCTACCTTGATAAATATACCTCCATAAGGACAAAATTTTTAAATACACACAAAGCCTTGGTATTTTAATAATACTAAGAGCGTGCAAAAACATCCAAGATGACTAAATTTAAGAATTATTCTGTATATCTGGGTAGTCTTTTAATGGACTGCCTATGTTTACATGAATAATAAAGTGAAAATACATTTAATTCATAAAGTATACTTTTGTTCCATAAAATATATTTTCCTCACTTCTGTTTTAGTAAAATTACTAATTTTGATGTTATAATCAAGATGTTCATGTTAATGGTAATGATCAAAATGAAAATATTTTATAAAATATAATTTTATAAAAGGAGACAAAATTTAAACATTTTCATAAAAAATGTAAATGAAGATAAATGTAAAAATTGAAAAAGTAAAATTATGCTTATTATATTCTAAGTAAAATTATTTTCTATGTTTCTATTTTCTATTTTATAAAATTATATTTATCATACTTATACCCAGGACCAGAGTGTAACGTATGGTTATGAAGAGAAATCTGCAAATAAATTCAGCAGGCCCAAATTCTACCCCCAAATTTCCATCATACTGTAAACCATCTGTGGGTTAGATGGTATTGATTATAAACATGAAATTAAAAACTAATCAAACAGTCTGTGAGGTTCCACATACGGTGACCTAGGAGTCACACTTTTTGACTGTTTTACAGAATAATGCCCCACCTAGAAAGATACCCACATCCTAATTCCAGAACCCAGGAATATGTTACATTCATTACACAGCAAAGAGGAATTAAGGTTGCCAATCAACTGATCTTAAAATAGGGAGATTATCCTGTATTATGCAGTTGGATGCAATGTAACCACAGGGACCCTTGAAAGTGGAAGAGAGATTCAGACGTTCAGAATGATGTGTTGTGAAAAGGATTTGCATCCACTATTGCTGGCTTTGAAGGTGAAGGAAGGGGCCACAAGCCAAGGAATTTGGCGTTTCTAGAAGCTGGAGAAAGCAAGGGAATGAATTCTTCCCTACCTCCGGAAAGGCAGCCCTGCTGACACCTCAGGCACAGCCCACTGACGCTGGTGTGAACTTCGGACTTGCAGAACTCTGAGAGAATAAGACTGTGTTGTTTTCAGTCTCAAGTTTATGGTAACTTGTTAAGGCAGCAAAGGGAAATTCATATAGCCACTCAGTCTTTTAACTCCATTCCTGTGTTGTTGGAACCCACACCCTCTTGAAGCAGAAGCCCCCTGTAGAAAATTAGGATACCTCTTCCTGGCTTCTCTTGCCGTGAAAGAGGGCAAGGGGCCCTGGACCCTGTGTCTACCAATTATATGCACCTGCTGTAAAAAAAACCATGAGCCTTGAGCCCTGGCCCTCCTGGAGATGCTGGGAGCTTAATAAGTTCCTTTTCTGCTAAATTAGCCAGAGTTGGTTTTTGTGAATTGTAACTCAGAAGCCTCAGTAAACCAGGTATGAACAGATAATTTATTCAAAAGGAGAAAGAAACTCTCAAGCTCAGGAGAGGAAGTTTACCTTAGCTGGTAGTAAAAGAAACTCAAAGCAGGGTTGAGATGCTATATTATAATTACTAAAATTAAAAGCAATTGTTTTTGTGGCAAGACGGTTACTTTTGTTTATAGCTAGTAACTATGTGGATGCACTGTATGGAAAGTGGTAATAGGAAAATGAAAAAAAAAAATCTGTAAACATGTTCTTAGCTCTTGACCTACCAATTCCCTGGAAAACATGGTGAAGTGTGTATGGTGAGATTAAACTTCATTATTTGTGTATTTGTGAGAGAGATTACTGATGCAGGCTTGAAATGTGTTGGGTCGAGGATGATAAAATTTGCATTAGGATTCCAGAAGATTTCAGGGAACCAAGGAATAAAGACCCAACTCAGTTTCCTGAAATGTAAAGTTCCTGGAGATGTCAAGGTGGCTGAGGTCAAGACCTAGCCCTGGAAAGGGCAATGAATCGCCAGAGAGAATATTTGCATGAAGGTGGAGCTGACCAAGCTCTGACCTGGTTCTTTCCAATGGCAGTTCTCTGAGGGCATAAACTCCCTCCAGGCAGGGCCATTTCACAGGCCACACTCCCCTTTAATCACATGCCTGGCTACAGGGTACACACCTCACAAGCCTGTCTCTAGACCTTGCCTAGCTGTCATCACTGAGGGAGCAAGGTGCCCAGGACTCAGCTGGTCCTCAGGTTCTTTTCATTTAAACTGGAGAGAATAAAATAATTTGAATAGGATCAGTAGGAATACTTGTAGCAAATAGTAGTCAGGTGGATTCCCAGCTCACAACAGTCACCCCTCTTAGAGCACTGCCCCAACCACAGGGGAACCTGAAGTAATGACATGCCATGTCCTTGCCACTTAACCCTGACCTCTGGCCACCTCTTAGGGGTATACAACTGATCTAAGCTGGACCAGGTTTTGAAATTTGAACGGCGAGATGGAAGCTGGTTGAAGCATACCTTAATGCCAGTGTCCACATACTCCAGTTGCTGAGGCCTCCGTGGACAGCAACCCAAGCAGACTACAGGCACTGCCATTGGGTCTCGGAGGCAGGGATGGGGAGAGGTTCCCTGCTGCTTCAAGGCCTGGGCCCCGCCAGCAGGCGGCCGTGGCGAGGGGTCTGGGTCTCTGCGGGACATAGCCCTCAGCCTGTCCCCGGTCCCCCAGCTCACCAGCCAGTCGAAAGGCGGGAGGACCTGGAGGGCCCGGGGTGAGAAGGCCGCCATCCACCCATGCCCACCGCTCACCCAGGAGGACCATTGCGAACTGACCAGCTGACCGTTGGTGGCCACGACCTCTGACCCCGTGGCTCAAGTCTCTCGCTAACAGCTGCACGCCGGCCTCGCCCCTATTACACAACCAGTTGTTCTGGCACATTTATCTATTTATTATTTGGAAGTAAAATGTAAATGTTTACTGACTTTCTTCTACTGCAGTTTTTTAAACTTATTTTTTAAAATTAGACTATAATTGCTTTGAGATTCCCAGGTGGCACAGTGGTAAAGAATCTGCCTGCTGATGCAGGAGACGCACAGAGATGAGGGTTCTAACCCTGTGTTGGGGAAGACCCATAGAGGAGGAAATGGCAACTCCAGTATTCTTGCCTGGAAAATTCCATGGACAGAGGAGCCTGGCAGGCTACAGTCCACGAGGTCACAAAGAGTTGGACACAACTGAGTGAGCACAAACACAGTAATTGCTTGACAATGTTGTGTTCGTTTCTGCTGTACAACAACTCAATCAGATGTATATATGTCTCCTCCCTCTTGAGCCTCACACCCCACTCCCCACCCCACCCCTCTAGGTCATCACAGAGCACCAGGCTGAGCTCCCTGTGCTAACAGCACCTCCCACTAGCTAGCTATGTATATGTCAGTGCTACTCTCTCCATTTGTCCCAGCCTCTCCTTCCCACCCTCACACATTTGGATCCAGCTTGTGCTCCTCATTTCTCAGCAGAGACCTTCTCCCTTTCCTCTGGAGTATGTTCACGTTCACACACCCACATCCACAGAGCCCAGGCAGGATGTCAGTGAGATCTGGGCAGACGCCCTTTATAGGAGCTGAAGGTAACACGGCTGAATGGTCACCCCTATTCAGGGGGATGGGTTGGTAGTGGCATCAGCCAGACTTTGTCAAAGCTTCAGGACACTCTGAGACCCTGTGGGCTTGCTGCTCCCAGCTCAGGCAGGGCTCACTGTCTTACATTCCCTGTGGGGACAGCTCTGGTCTCAGCCAAAACAAACCCCAGTAACAAGGGTCTACTTCACGGGGTGAACAGCTGAGGGCAGCACCTGATACATAGAGTCAGAGCTCAGCAAGCAGCCACCAGTCACAGCCAGGAGAGATACGACTCTCCTCTTAGCTAAGAGGATAGCCCTGGAGTAGAAGACGAGCCCTCCACTGCTCCCAGCTCACACCCCAAAGATCTGAGACACAAGGGGAGCCATGTGGTAATGTTCCCACAGCCAGGCAGCTCCCCTGAGGGGCAGTTGTGATAAGAGAAATGACAGAAATGCCATGTGTCACAGAAAGATAACGTACAGACAGGTTCAGCTTTGCAAACTGTTCTGCTCTGGAATCTAAATCCTTTCCCTTCCTCACTGAGGAATGCCAAGCATTCTTCCTCCCCTTCTCTTCCAAAGACCAATGGCCACCTCTCCTGCCGAGACCTCTGACCCAAGCAAATGCCTCAGCACCCCAGCCCTGTCACATGGGACACTTTGGCCTTTTGAGTCATGCATATTCTGGGTACATCTACCTCCTGTTCAATGACAAGAGATTTTGTAAGAAATATGGTGTTGAGTGGTGAAGGAGCAGCTCCCTCATGGGGTGGGGCTCCCAGGGACAATGGGCACCCACACGGATTGTCTTTTGGCCAGGTGAGGCTCCAACCACTAACTCAGGCACTCAGCACTCCCCAAAGAAACAGATAATTAGCACCTTTTGGAGGGCTTTACTTGAAAAGAAAAAAGAACCCAATTCTTTAGCCAAGCATTTGGTTAATTCATAAACTCACAGCATCCCAGCATCAGCTCCTTTCCCTGCTGAGCTGAACCAATGTGGGAAGTAACCCCCAACTGGTTGCTGGAGAAGGGAGCCTTGAGGATGGGAGCGAGCAGGACTAGACCTTTAAGGGCCCTTCTGATTCATTAACTGGCCTCTGTTCTCTGAAGCCAGGTGTGCCCTGAACAAGCACTTTGGAGGGCAAGCCTGGGGGTGGTATGGACACCGTGCAGTCAGGAGGCAAGCTTGAACACATTAGCAGATGTGTTTTAAATGTAGAGAGCTTCAGGCCTCATCAAAGAAAGTTTCTTCTAGAATCATCATTTCTACTTTTTAAAAGAAAATATGACTTTCAGAGAAGCTTCCCTTTTCTGTAACAAAGGCCTGTCTAGTCAAAGCTACAGTTTTCCCAGTAGTCATCTATGGATGTGAGAGTTGGACCATAAAGAAGGCTAAGCACTGAAGAATTGATGCTTTTGGAGAAGACTCTTGAGAGTAACTTGGACTGCAAGATCAAACCAGTCAATCCTAAAAGAAATCAGTCCTGAATATTCATTGGAAGGACTGATGCTGAAGCTGAAGCTCCAATACTTTGACCGCCTGATGAGAAGAGCTAATGCTAGGAAAGACTGAAGGCAGGATAAGAAGGGCATCTCCAACTCAATGGGCATGAGTTTGAGCAAGCTCCAGGAGATGGTGAAGGACAGGGAAGCCTGGTGTGCTGCAGTCCATGGGGTAGCAGAGTCAGCACGACTGAACAACTGAACAACACCCCTCTTTGGAGGCTGGCGCTCTCATGCTGATATGCAACATTTGGGGGATCAGGAAGAAAGGGGTTTTAGCACTCCCATACTTATACATAATCTCCATCAACTTCCCCCACCCTCCTTACCCAAGCCATCCTCTTGAGGTTGTTATTCACTGATGTGTTTTTCTCAATCTTTTGTTGTAATGGGTGCTAGGGGCCCATCCCCATCGTCTTCACTGTAATGGCCTGTGGTTTGGATAGACTCAGAGGGCACCCTGGTTGCCTGAGGGGATATCTCTTGCAGTCAGTGTGGTTCAGGGATGGTGCAAAACCTAAATTAATCCATTCAGAGTGAAACCCAGGGTTTCATTCAATGTTTCGGGGAGAGAGAAGCCCTCTCTCTCCTCCTAGTTGGGAAGGAAGACATGGCCTCAGAGGTGCTGGCAGCCACCATCTGGGGAGGGAGGCCAGGCTGAGGCTAAAACTGACCCATGGAGGAGGGTGGGGTTGACAGAACACAGAGATATCACCTGCAGTCCTGAGAAGACAGAGAATTTCTAGAGCAAAGCAACCCACGGACTGGTTCTACCCCGGGATGTTTTAGTTGTATGAGCTGACAGAGTCTGTCATTTTCACCACTGGGATGTGGAATTTTTGTTATTGAATTCATAAGCACTCTAATAAAATCATCTTTGGGAAAAAAATACAGAGAGCCTCCTTCTAGCAGTGGGAGCAGAGGAACTGGTTTATGCAACGCTGTGTTCATCATCTCATTTCTTCAACCCTCTTGTAAAGAGATGATCCAGACTCCGAGGAAGCCTGGTATGGAGTGGTATAAAGTACAGTATTGTAAGCTCCACTAGAGCTGGCACTTAGTAGGCCTCTGCCAAGGCGACAAGGGAATATTCATCTCTTGGCTGAACAGAAACCAGCCCAGGCTCAGAGCCCACACTCTTGCCCCAGAAGAGCAAAGGCTGGGCGAGCCAGATGCAGTACTCAGATCAGGCACCCAGGAAAGCCCAGGGGAGAGACGCGACAGACGCGTGGAACAGATGGCAGCGGGAAGGGGCCGCCAGCACACCAGCAAACGTGGGGGAGACGTCTACACACTGTTGAAGGCCTTTTTACCTGCAGCCCTGGGACCTGTCCCTGAGATGGAGGCCCTGGTGGGAAACTAATACCTTGAGAGATTTTCTCCCGCACAAAACCAGAGCTCCAAGAACTGCCTTTAAATGAGGGGTCAGGATGTGTGAGAAACTGATGCTTCTCTCCCAAGCTGTCATTCCCTGCGACAGGGAAACTAAAATGGTGACTGAACAGAGCAAATCCTCCAGGGAGAGGCCGTGAGCCAAGGCTTGCCTCAGCTCAGAGGAGGAAGGCCCATCCCACCCAAGGCCCAGACTCCAGAAGGCAGGATGCCCCCCTACTGGAGAAAGTCCCTGTGGGCTTAGGGAAGAGAAAACCCCCTTTCCCTTTAAAGCAGCAGTTCCAGGAAATTCCATGAATGTTCTGCCTCCTTCATTTCCACTCGCAGACACAGTGGGTCCCCAGAGTATGATAAGCAATGGAAGGGATGAGTGGAAACTCACACTGGGGCCTGGATATGGAGCCCTGCAGGACAGCTGTGTGTGGGGAGCAGGGCAGGGGGCAAGGGGCAACCCTGCTGTGACCCCAGTCCTTCAGAGCTTACATGAATTTGAAGTGAACTCTGACAATCAAGGCAGCTCAGACAACGAACCCCATGTTTAGGGCTTAGAAACTGGGATGTTTCTGAGGACCCTGGTCTTCCAAGCTCCTCTGCAGAAAGGGGGAGCATTAGTCACTCAGTCGTGTCTGACTCCTTGCGAGTCCATGCATTGAAGCTCCCCAGGCTCCTCTGTCCATGGAGATTCTTCAGGCAAGAATACTGGAGTGGGTATTCATTTCCTTCTCCAGGGGATCTTCCTAACCTGGGGATCAAACCTGGGTCTCCTGAATTGCAAGCAGATTCTTTACTGACTGAGCAACCTGGGATGTTTCTGAGGACTCTGGTCTTCCAAGCTCCTCTGCAGAGCAAACAGGCAAATAAGGTGCCCCCTCAGAAAAATCTGAATTCTACCAAATAATTCTACCCACTGTCACCAACCTTCCCCCCTCCCAAATCACCCCAGGTCATGTGAGTCTAGGGTTGGTGGCACTGTCTCAACTTGAGTGAAAATTTCCTGAACAGCTTGGGAGAGAAGCATCAGTTTCTCACACATCCTGACCCCTCATTTAAAGGCAGAGAATAGGTCCCACCAATTCCACTTCCTGAATCCCTCCTTTTGAAAGAAGGCTGGCCTTTTAAAAAAACATAAGAGCTCCAAACAGGATGTAACATTCTTTCTCAAAGTTGGGCCAGATGGGATTTTTTTTTTTTAACAAGTTGAAAAATTCATTTTTCTAGGACAGCCTGCATTCTTTAACCTTTGAAATACTTTGAAGTTCACATTTATTTCTCCCTTGGAAAATCTTTACTCAGTTCTCAAAATATTAATAACAGAAGAGCACTTTACTGCTTGACCCAGCAAAGTGGCAAAAAATAAGAAAGGTTGTGGGGTGGGGAGAGGTGGAAACAAAGAGAAACTAATTAAAACACACAGAAACCACACCAAGGGAACGAGCTTTAGGCAACCCAAATGACTAGGAAACACCCACATATGGACTGGGGTGAGCATTAAATATACAATTATTTGTAGAACTAAGACTACAGAAGAGTTTAGAGGGAGAGAGAACTACTTAGTCATTTCAGATACAATAAAACAACCTACATGTGGGGATAAAGGGGAGAATGGAGAGACCACATATAAAACATTTAAAAAAAAATTGCTCTCAGCACTTCTGGGCACTTTCCCACAGACAAATAAAGGTGTATGTTCACCAAAAAAATCCACACATAAATGTTTACAGCAGCTCTATCCGTAACAGCCAAAAATTCAGAAATTATCCAAATGTCCTTCGGTAAGTGAATGATTAAGCAAATGGTAGTATATCCACTGCATTGAGTAGTGCTCAGCAGTAAGAAGGGAAGGGATACACACAATGTGCAGGGTAAGTACACAATAAGTGAAAGTCACTCAGTCGTGTCCAACTCTTTGCGACCCCATGGAATTCTGTAGGCCAGCATATTAGAGTGGGTAGCCTTTCCCTGGATCAATCTCTAGAGAATTATGCCAAGTGAAAAAAGCCCAGTCCTAAAAGACTATACAAAGGTCCGTTTAGTCAAGGCTATGGTTTTTCCAGTGGTCATGTATGGATGTGAGAGTTGGACTGTAAAGAAAGCTGAGCGCCGAAGAATTGATGCTTTTGAACTGTGGTGCTGGAGAAGACTCTTGAGAGTCCCTTGGACTGCAAGGAGATCCAACCAGTCCATTCCAAAGGAGATCAGTCCTGGGTGTTCATTGGAAGGACTGATGTTGAAGCTGAAACTCCAATACTTTGGCCACCTGATGTGAAGAGCTGACTCATTTGAAAAGACCCTGATGCTGGGAAAGATTGAGTGCAGGAGGAGAAGGGGACGACAGAGGATGTGATGATTGGATGGCATCACTGACTCAATGGACATGGGTTTGGGTGGACTCCAGGAGTTGGTGATGGACAGGGAGGGCTGGCATGCTGCGATTCATGGGGTCACAAAGAGTCAGACACGACTGAGCATCTGAACTGAACTGAAAAGATTATACCCTGTGTGATTCCATTTATACAACATTCTTCAGACAACAAGCTTATAGCAATGGAAAACTGGAGGTTGCCAGAGGTAGAAGGGGCGGGGCTGGACAGCAGGTGTGGCTGTGTAACTCGGCAGCAGGAAGGAGTGTGGGGAGACGGAAACATCCTGTATCTTGACTGTATCAAACACCCTGGAGGTGATACCCTGCTAGCCTTGCAAGATGACACCACTGAGGGGAACTGGGTAAAGGGTACACATATGAATCTATGATGATCACAGAATTTTAAAGTTTAATTAACAAATAAAAACTATTCTCAGTAATTTTATTGGTGGTGGTGCTAGTGGTACTGAGTTTCCATGCACGCAATTTGGGATAAAGCACATGAATAACTGTATCACATTCCATTCTATGCCTATTGTACCCTTGAAAGCCATGATTCTGAGTGAAAATGACCGGGATGTAAGGCAGGAAGACCCCTGCAAACCTGAAATCAAGTTTTGGTTTTTTTCTTGTCTCTTGATATGCCTGGAAAACAAGGACCAACCAGTAGCAACAGAATTGCAAGCACACAAATAATGGTTATGAAATACCATTTTACACTAAAAGAAACCAGGTTTTCTTAGAGGAATCTGATTGCAGGTCAGGGGGTAAGAAATGAGTGATTGTGTCAAGCCAGATAAGGAGAAAGACGATATTAAAAAGGCTCAGCAGCCAACCTGAAGGGGCCTCCACCAGCCAAAGATGGAACATTTTTAAATTTCCAAAAGGGTAATTTCATGGATGGTTGGTCTTGGGAAATAGATAGTGAATGATTTCCCTATGATTTTCAATGGTGAGAAGTCCTGAGTTTTGGTGGACAGAAGTTTTGTTTTTTTTTCTTTCATTTAGGCTTTTGGGGTTATGAATCATGCTTGAAAAGACCAGCTCAAATCATAGTAAATACTCAGGCATATATCCCACCTTTCCTTTATGAATTCTACCACTTGATGAAATACTCAAGTATTCCAACTAATAAATGCAAAGAATGTATGCATAAGGAAGTATTATAGCCACCCTTCCCTGAAAAGTGCCAAAAACTCTGTGAGAAGGTAACCATGTGTCCACTGCTCTGATACACTCTATTGCATTGAGTGAAGAACTGTAGGTGGTACAAACACCAGCACTCTAAGTACTGCCAAGAAAACAACACTGAGGCTTGTGAATTGAAGGTGCATTCCAACTGTAGCGATGTTCAAATGTGACAAGAGCAACCTTTCATCGAGAATGCCTCCTTCATGTCCTGAAAGGCTTACTTTCTGCTTCTTACTTCTCAGATGTGAGACCAGTTGTATTACCTGTCCTGTATCACTAAAAATTCAAGTAAAATAGCATACTATAGCAACAATAATAAATGTGCACAAGTCTCAAAACGTTAAGTGTTGCATGATTTTTACAAAAATCTGTTATTTACCCTGACAGGATTGAAGATTGTGATCCATTGTGACCTCTAACTTCAGCCTGAGACGACACCTTCATTCTGGTTTTTTGTTGCCACTGGCTCCTGAGGACTCACAGCCCGTCTCCTGTGGCTGCTTCTTCGCCTGCTGCCCATCACCTTCCACTTTCAGCCCGCAGGCATCCTCAGCATTGGGAGGGAGGCAATCACGAACCAGAAAAACCAGGCATCGGGGGTCTGCAAGCCTCTAGAATTATGTGCGAAATGTTCCAACCAAACCTACTTTTTATGGGAATCTGGGATTGCTGCTTAGTTTCCTTCCGAGGGTGGCCCGCCTGCCACCTGCCTGGCTTTGTCAGGCACGCCGTAGTCAATCATGATTATTTTCCAAGATGCCTTTTCTAAACTCAACGTTTTGGTCAGAGGTCTACCTGTTGAGAATTGAACAACTTGATTCCAATCCTGAGTAAGGCAAGGGTAAGGGAGCATCGTGGTGAGATAAACAACCCTGGGTACACAGGGGCATGGGGATTGAGGGGGTGGGGGGAGGGAGTGGGTAGTAAGCAGTGAGATCTCAGTTCACCTCAGGGTGACAGCCCTGATGTCAGTCAGCTGTGATGGCAGGTCAAGCATATCCTCTGGGGAATAAACTACTGACAGTCTGTAATAGTAACCTTCATTGCTACTGCACATTAGAAAACATGCAAGCAGTGCAGAATCAGTAAACTAGGACAAGTATAATGCAAGTATCTAAGCCACGACCCCCACCGCGGGCATCAGCGAACTGGTCTGTGGGCCACACATGGCCTGTGATCTGGTTTTGCACAATCTGTGTAAAATAAATTTTACATTTTACATGTTTTTTAAAAACCAGAAGATAATATTGTGTGGCATATGAAACGATATAAACTTAAACTGTGTCCACACACATGGCTTTGCTGGACGCAGCCGCGCCCATGGGCTCACGCATCACTGCCGCTGCCTCTGTAACACACAGTGGCGGGGTTCCAACAGAGAGTGCGGCCTACAAAGCCTGAAACACCTCCTTATCTCTAGTTACTGAAGACGCTTTGAACCCTTGTCCCAGAGCTCAGGTTTGGCGAGCTTTCTGATTACATTTTCATAAATAAAAGATAAAATCTGGATGTATGGCTACAAAACATTCCATATTTACTGCTCTGTTTCCTGTGATTTTTCAAAGCTGACACACCAGACATACACAAGAATGCGCAACAGGAGCCCAGATGGACAGTCTCCTGTTTCCCGTTTGCTATTGTGCACTGTGCAAATTCCCTACATGGCGTGCACGCAAGGAGAGGAAAAACCACAGTCACCCACCGCGCTAGATTTAAAAGCATTTAATGACATCGCATATATTTAACAGATAGGGCAAAAGTTGAGAGGTACAGGTCATACGACTGAGCACCGGGCCTGAGTGACCAACCTCCCTGTCAGGCCCAGCCTCTGGAGTTCATTCCTATCAATGCCATTTTGATTGTGCAGTAAGATGAAAATTTGTCATTATAATCATTACAGTGACAGAGAAATGCACACTATGTATCAAAGAGCAAGGTAATGAAGCAAATTATAACACAGTGTGGTAACGCACAAGCAAGTAACCATTACGGTAACATGACTTTGTCCAGTAAATGCCTCGGTTCCACTTGTACACTTACCAATGATTTAAAGGGTTTATTATACATCTAGTTTTATTATACTTTGTACTAGAATTATCTCAAACATACAATATAATGTATTTCAGCAAAAAAAAAAAATTGAAATTACAGATTATTTAAAACAGTATCGGTTTTCTATTCCTTCTTGTATCCCGACATTCTTAACTGCTGTCCAGGTTGATGCAGAAAAGCTGCATGTCGTGTGTTAGTAAGTGATGCCAGGTACAAGTGGCTTGGTCTGTAGAGTTAACAGTGGGGCTGCACTGTGGCTGCAGCGAGATCATCACACACAATCTGTTTAATCCAGGTTAGACCCATCATGGGCGCTTCTAATAGTCAAACCACTGGGAGTAAATGGGAGAGAATGGTGTCGGGACATTGGTATGTCTCATCTGTGGTGAGCACAGGAAATATTGTTTAAGCACCGCTGCCTTGCATACCAACAGCACTAGAGGCGGGTTATTTCCAACACAGCCTCACAAAATTGAGGAACAGTTTAAATACTGAGATCTAATCTATATAATTTCGTTAAAAAAAAAAAAAAATCTGGTCTTCCCTCTGCACCTCAAACTTTTGTTAACTTGGAGATAAAGTGTTTAGGTTGTATTTTTCCCCACCCTCCCCGAGAAATGCTCTATAAATTAAGAGAAAAAAAATCAACCACATGGAGGAACATTTAGGCACAGAGAGTAATGTGTTGGTTCTGAGCTTGCATGCTGGAATTTCACTGAAAAGGTAAGAGAAGGGCAGGAAGTGACAGAAAGGAGTTCACTTCTTTTTGCCAAAAAGGCTGAACCTCTTTTCTTTGTCTTTCTCTTTGTCCTTCTCCCGTTTGCCGGGACTGGACTCGCTGGTGATGGTGACGACGCTGGTGGGCAGGGTCTGAGCCCGGCTGGATGCTGGCGTGCTCTGGGTGCTGGCGGACACCTCGTGTTTATCAGAGGAGATGGCAGAGGAGATGGCCTGGATCCATGTGTTCATTTCCTCCTGGATGAAGGAGGGGGGACACAGGTGAGACTCATCTAAGTTGGATGGACATGAGACACTCTCACTCCACCTGGGTGACCGTCTGAGCTGCTGTGGGTTGGAAAGCTTGGGGACAGCACGTCTGCCTGAGAAGGGACAGTGGCTCTCTAACAAATGCCTGCTTCATCAGGACAGTTGTGAGCATGGTTCGACGCTCACCAGAATTCAGTTTACAGTACCTGAAGGTCCCCAGTGTAGTATATGGTTCTACAAATGTGACGAGCTGGAAGACTGGCCTATAGCATGGGGGTCAGGTCCTACCCTAGAAAGTGCTTTTTCTTTTTTGAAATTGAAATCTATTTGATATACCACATTGTGTAAACTTAACAGAAGTTGGTTTTTTTGAATTTAATGCCCTACACATGTTGTTTTCTCATCGGCAGACCATACAGCCAAGTGATGGTTGGTTAAAAGCAGTGGAGTGCAGTGGGCACAGAGGGGAGGCTCCTGGCTGGGTTGTGGGCTCCACACCAGTTTGGAGACCACCTCCCTGTGCGTCACCCACAGTTCTCCTCCATGAACTTCAAGAGACCCCGCGCTAGCTTTCCTGCCAGGGTAGGAGAACAATGAGATGACATTTACTGCCTCTGACAGACACAGGAGAGCACAAAACCTTCCAGCATCTGTGACTGTGGAGACCAGAGGACAGATGCCACCGCTGATCATCACTTATGTGAAGAGCATCATAATATATAATGCTCATCAGGCCACAAACACTTGTAAACTTATATTCGAAAAAAAAAAATTCTTAAAAACTTACATCATCTTTGGCTTGGAAGAGGTACTCATTGCCATCATTTAGTCTGTAATTTGAAAGAAGAAAGTCAGTCACAATATAATGTAAGAAAAAAAAAACCCCTTAACTCTCATATCCTCTGTGGGACAGAAGCAGGCCACAGGAATCACACTAGAAATGCCCGTCGGAACCCTGCACACATCACTCAATGTGTTCGGGCCTGCACGGGATCAGCAGCCACCCCCCGGACATCAAAGGGCCATACAATTGGGCCAATATACGCAAGTGACTTGTGTGTTTCAATCACTGCATGTGTGCTAAGTTGCTACAGCCGTGTGTGACTCTTTGTGACCCCATGGACTGTAGCCCACCAGGCTCCTCTGTTCATGGGATTCTCCAAGCAAGAATAGTGGAGTGAGTTGCCATTTCTTTCTCCAGAGGATCTTCCTGACCCAGGGATCGAACCCACGTCTCTTAGGTCTCCTGACAGGCGGGTTCTTTACCACTAATGCCACCTGGGAAGCCCCGTTTCACTCACTGGAAGGATCAAAAATGTTCCAAATGTATCTATACCCGATCTGTTGTGGCAAAGACCACTTGGATGACTGATCACTGCTCTAAACTGAATGCAAGAGAAAGCTCTTCGAAAATCATAAGCCCTTTTGAAATCTTGCCACTGAGCTTATATGCCCCACATTAACAAATACCAGACTTTCTGAACTGACAGAAAGTCACAGAAAAGGTCTCCTAGATTTCTCTTCTTAAACACATCTCGGAACTGAAGAAACTGCCCTGGTGAGGCCATTGCTGTGACATGGAGGGGACTGGCTGGGAGGGCTGCATCAAGAGGAAGGGGGCATTACTGGTGCAGGAGTCAGGTGCTCTCTGCCAACATCCCAACCCTCTGACACTGTGTCAGGGAAGCACAGAGGGAGGCAGCCAGGGAGCCTGGCTGTCTGCGCCAGATGTTACGGTACGTAAAGCGTCCCAGGTCCGGACCTGCCTTCTGTGCGCACCAAGAGCTCAAGAAATCACACCGCCTGAATCGCTCTCATTTGTGGTCCTTGGCCTCGACCAGCTGGCGTGAGACACACCCGTAACCAAGGACCGAGGCTTTCCAGATCCCAGAGCAGCAGATCAGATTAGTATTAGTATCATCCTAACTACTAACATTTTCACTTTTTATGTTTTTATTAAAAAAAACCTGATTTTTCTGCCCATTTCCAAGGATAAGCAGAACTTCTGAGCTTGGATCCACTCCTGGGGGAGTCGAATGTGTTCTGTAGGGTAGAGACATGTGGACTGGATGGTTCCAGAGGCGTCTGGAACATCCACTGGGTGAGTCAGGGGAGCACAGGGCCCCCTCCTTCTGGTTTGTCTCCATCTGGCTCCTGAATGACTCAGTTGAGCTGTCTCCAGAAAAGTCATGAGAAAAGAATAGCATGTCCTAGGACTGGATTAGCTGCACGATGGGGAAACTTTTTCTAAGTGTCCCTTAAACTGTGAGATGTGACGAGCTCACCTTGTCTTAGAAATACTAAGTTCCAGCTGATAAAAAATGAAAGCTCCTTTTCTGCAATGTTCAGCTGTGCCATTCACCACAGAGACGCTGGGGACCCTAACTGAGCTGTGTGCCTATCCTGTCTATCACTCTGTTGGGAACTTTTTAAACGGTAGAGAAGAGGAACCAACTGATCACAGCATCTAAGAAAACCAATGCCTGGTGTGAACACACACCCACTCTCTAGCAACTCTCACCTGAGCTTGAACACGTGCTTCTTCTTCTTGTAATCAAGGGCCACTTCACAGATGGCTTCTTTCAAACTCACAGGGACCTCGCTGTGGTAGGGAATTCCTGAAGCAGCTGTCTTTGCGTCTTTGTAGAAACCCATCTCTTGGTTATTTATGACACAATAAACATTGTGCCAGGACCTGAGCCATAAAGAAAGGCACGACAAGGTTTCGCTCCATGCCACACCCCCTTAAAGAACTGACAGTCCGTTTAATACGAAGATGGTCCCCACACAACATGGCACGATTCCCTGTTATAGTAAAAGCCCTTCCTAAATTCTGTTAAACATAAACAGTGCAACAAAATTCCTCTGCAGACTCCCAAGACAAAACCATATGTTGCTACAATGGCAGGTTTTGAAGGATACTTTTTGCTCTGACTTTGAAGAAAAACACAGTGTCCTCTTCTATTAAAGAAAGGGACTCTTGGCTCTGACCCAAAAGCTTTTTGTGGGTGTCTGATACCCTCTCGTGGTAATGGGGTACAGGCCAGGCTCCTTATTGGAAACATGCCTGTCCTTAAGTGGCTCTTCAATCTCAGCTTCATTCTGTAATGTGGCCTGGCAACCTGATAGGAAAGCAGATTCAGGGCCATGAACACGTATGGTGCACTGCCTGAGTTAGAAACAGGCAGCTTTCCTCCTGCCAGGACATGGCAAACTACCCTAAGACACTGCTTTTACCAGAAGACACTTTACTGCCACCTTCCTGTGTTAACAAATAAATTATACCGTTCTCAATGTGGATGGCAGCTCTTAGATGGGATTCCCTTGTACAGTGTACAACCTGTACAACTGTAGTGGTGGGTCCCAGGCAGTTTAGTTTACTGGTTAAGCACACAGGCTGTGGAGTCTGGTAAGTTTTACTAGGGTGTGCCAGCTGTGCCATTTACTAGGGTATTACACAGGGTGAGCTTTCTTAACCTCCCAGAGCCTCAGTTATGAACATAATAAAAGTAGGGCTATTGGGAGATAATCAATATAAAGACTGCTAGGAGAAAAGGTGACTTAAACACCCCACATTAAGCAACCCACTTAAACAACCCACAAGGAGGAAAAATAACAGTGAAATCACTTCACTCTAGGGAAGACTCCTCCCTCTCAATCTAGTGGCATTCCTTCTCAGGCCTACTAAGGCCTCTTCTTCCTGTTCTCTCACACACTTAACCCTTCCTTGTCTTGGTGAATAAAAAGCACTCTACTCCCACTTCCTCAGAAGGATGTGATGTCCAAGAAGCTACAGAACCAACCAGACACATGCACACACACTCCCCTCTCAATCGAGAGCCGTCCACCTCCACCTCTAACGGGCTGACTTCCCCTAGGACCGCCGGCCTCTGTGCTGTTACCTGCTCGAGGCCTTCTTATTGTGGGCCTCCCACTCGTGCTTCCGGTTCAGGAAGCCTTCCATCTGGGCCGAAGGTGTCTCCTGGGTCCTGGCTGGCAAGGTGGCGGCACTCTGGGCTGGGAGAGCAGTCTTGGCTTTGCGATCAGAGGTGGGGGAGGGGATGGGGCTGGACTCTTTCGAGCTCGTCCTCTGTTCTGCAGCGCCGTTGACCATTTCGCTGGTGTCCACTGTTTCTGCCATCTAGGGACAGCGGAGAGGCCATTCAGCTAACCCCGTGAGCCCTGGGGGGGACCACATACGCTCTGACTCGCACACGTGGCTGTGTATAAATGCCTGGCACAGATCGAGGCAGTACAGTAAAACCATTGCACATCCCACAAAGCCAGCTGGACACCAAGGACATTAGAAGGTGGGGGTGGATTAATACCCGCCCATTTACGGGGAGATGAGAAAAGCGAAATGCCAGGATGAGTTTTACTGCACTCTGCTCCTCTGATCAATCCATTTTCTCTAATAGAACTCAGATATTTCCTCTTATGGTTATGTTAAAACAAAAGGACAACAGTAACAATCACACGTATTAAATATGAAAGAGCGGACGTTATACAGCAGCCACCTTACAACCAAGGACGCCACCAGAAGGGCTGGAAGTTGAAGCGAAAGGGCATTCACAAACAGATGGATAGACAACTCTATCAGAGCTACACAGCATTCCCCCAGAGTCAGACAAAAAAGACCTTCAGTTTCTGAAAATGCTCTCCAGCTCCCCTCCCCGCCCACCCCCCGACACGTGGTCATAAACACATGCAGAAATTAAGACAGCAATCATGCACTTCATGTCTACCATCCCCGTTAGACTTTGGAACTTAAGAGCTGGAAGGAAATGAGGCAAGTCAACGAACATCAATGTAACCACGTCTGCCGAAGTTGTATCGTGAGTGGGTTGTAGTTTGTGTTAAAGGAGCTGGAAAAGCCAATCACAGTCACTCAACACCACACGGCTATTTACCCCCAAACAAAGACAGAACCAGGGCCTTCCCCATCACGTGCTGGTTGATCACGGTGCCTTGCTGCACTGAGACGAGGAAGCCCAGCCAGCCAGGCTTCCTGCAGCTCTGACCCTTCAGGCTGGAGTCGTCTTCGGGAGTTGTTCCTTCCCAAGCTCATTGCTATGGTAACCCTCACGGCTTTTCGGCTTGGGAAATGCGGTAGGGTCTCCATTCATTATCGCTTTCAGCCTGTGTGCCATCAACTGTGTACCATGAACTGTAGCAGGCCCCTGGCTGATACACCCAGGGTGTGGGATTAGCGAGTTACTAAAGCTGGGTGTGGCTGACGCTTTAGTGGATTACAGACAACCTGCACCCCTTGTACACGGACAAACATGGAGGTGTCAATGGCACGCTCATTAGATAACGTCCCCCACCACTGCTGCCCAGAACCAAGTGACACCAAATTAGCAGCAACAACCTCGACAGGATCAATGGCAGACTGGCCACCACTGCTTGAACATCAGATATGTCAACTCTCGGAAACTGAATGTCTCTGCTGGGTCTTACCTAAGTGACAGGGCAGGAGTCAAGTTTATATTCTGTCTGAACAAACTATCACTGTCAGCATCGGAGTTTAGGGTGGGACCAGAGGCAAGGCACTTGAAGGGTGTTTGTGATTAGACCTCTTTATCCACACAGCAATGTGGAAACAGGATCGTGAGGGCAGAGAGGCATGGGCGAGGAGATGCATGGTGATTATCCTGGCCTTGCAAGTGACAGCCTGCAGACATGTGCTTATAAGCAATGGGCTATTTAAATATCTCTCTTGCCTTTCACTTTTTTAAAGGAGAGACAGAGGGGAAATAATGACCAAACAATAAAACACCCCTGAGTCGAAAGAAAGTGAGTGGACTTTAAGGCTGACTAGTCTGTTTTGGTGTGAGATTTCAAGAGACTTCTAGTGGGGAGGAAGTATGAGATTGGTCTGGAAGGCCTGTGTCAGGCGTGAGTCCAAGGAGACATGGGGTTAGTGTGGACAGAAACCAGGTTAAAAAAAAAATTAGTGCTGCAGGTGTGACTCAAAAACTGCAAGTGACAGCAATGACCTGGACAGCGGAATGCTTACTGGGAAAAGGCTAAAATTTCTCATACTCGGTCAGACTCCAAGGCAGGTGAAGGCCAGGGGAAGCCTCAGCTGGGGGAAATTCTGCAGCAAAAATTTTTTTCTTTAGAGTTAGAAGGAAAGAGAAAACCCCAAACCAGTATGCAGAGATAATTAATGTTTATGCAAATGAATCACTAATCAAGAAAACAAGAAAAATAAAAGGAACAAAATGAATTTTAATGGACATGTGCTTAAGCATGCCAACAGACAACACGCAACTAGAGACAAACATCAAAAGCAAATCATGGTGCTGTGACCAAACAGTGGGTACCGTGGATCCCCCCGCCCCCACCCAACATTGCTTCTCTTTAGCAATTAGTCCAGAGTGCTTTAGTGGCTGGATACACCTGAGATAGTTCAATCAGAAGGTGGACATAAACGCGACGTGACAACTAGTAGCACACGGAAGGCCTGATCGGTTTCTAAGTGCACGAAGCAGCGCTACTGTCGAAAGGTCATTAACTTGAGTCTCTGCACTGTAACTCAGAAGAATGAAAAGAGCTTTTCTTCTTCTGATACAATCCAATTACAACTAAAAATTTGTTCTGGCAAGCTACAATTTAAAAATCTAGATTAAAAATAGGCATGAGAACAAATGCCAAAAACATCATAGCACTCCTTCCCTCTATGCTTATGTGGCTTCTGTTTTTTTTGGTCTTCTGAATACAAAAGGCATAAAATTGTGTATTAGTCCTACTGATACAAAATTTAAACATATATATATGGACACATCACATATATACATAGAGATCAATGACACATACTATTTGGAGCCAGGAACTGGGCTCCCTAATGACCAAAGATGAAGCAGTATTTTTTTCTAAAATGAATTTTGGTATGTTTTAAGGCAGAGACCCAACAATGGTGCATACTACTCCCAGAACATAAGAAGCTTGGCATCTATCTATATACCCATCTACAGCCGCCAAGTAGATAGATATGTACATAGAAATAAGGAAAAAACAAACAAGATGCTATATGATGTTATCCTGACAAAAGAAAAAAAAGACATGCATCATGAAATGAAAAGACAAATTAGACTTAACTCATGGAGAACACATATCAAAACAGGTCTTCTGATTCCACTAACATCTAAATATGGCAAATGAGTAAGTGAATGTCTCACACGGCTTTCATGTAATGTGGACTTGGTTTGGTTTTGTCTTTATCGGTACCAGGAAATCATCTCTTTCTTTAGCTTTTATTCCTAAGGAATAGAATTTCTGATAAAACATTTCAATCCCTGCTGGTGGTCTGATAACAATATCTTAAAAGACTCCTTATTAGAGAGTGCCACAAAAAGTCGTTAAGAAAATGAAAAATGAACTGGAAGATCCATACGAGACACACAATGGAATTTATGTCTAAAGAGACACCGAAAGAACTTCTGGAGCCTGAAGGCAGGCAATGGCTCCTGGGGTGGTCTCTCAAGTGCATCGTTCAAGTAGTCAGGGTGAAACAGCATGGCTTTTGTTCCACTGGTTGGAAAAATTTAAACAGTTTGACACCCTGAAGTCATCAACTGGATGGAAAGGCATGGAAGTCTGGCTGGGCAGGCTTCCCAGAGATGCCGAGAAGTGCTGCCTCACCCGCCAGGATCCACGCCCCAGCAGCACTGACGGTGACCCAGATGGAGGTGGAGGCACCTGACTCCTGAGGCCAGCTGTGTTAACTGCTGTAAGCGAGCCTACCACTCTCAGCTCGGGACTTGGCAGAAAAAAATAGAGGAACTGGTTTGTAAAAAGGTAATAAATGACCTGAGGGTCTCAAAACCGTTCAGATTCTGCACCTAAAGCAGCTTCAACTCTTTTCTACTGTTTCTCAATAAATGACTGCATCCTTCATGGAATGTTACACAGCTGACCTTAGGTTTAATCCTAGTACCGGAGGTCTCCCTCCTCATCCACCAGTCTTCCTAGTTCCTGGTGAACTGCCGCAGGTTAATAACATCTGTGACGGGAGCTACGTATGGTGCAGGACTGCACCCTGTTAGTACAACTGGATGTGCCATACCTGTCGATTCTAGTTTTCTTCTTCATTTTGCTGTAATCTCATTTAATTTCAATTACTCACGTAAGGCTTTTGCTGCAACATCTTAATAAAGTAAAAAGCTCACGATAAATAAACAAAAATTATGTAGGTTGCTTTCAGGCAATGGAGCATCCATCAGTTAAAAGACTCAAATAAACATGAATTAAATGCAAACAAATATGAAACCAAGGAAGACTACGAATTCGGTAAAATTTTTAACACTGTGGGTGAAGTGGACGCCAAAAGGTCAAACCAATGGGATTTGGAAAGAGTGGTTCTTGACAAACAGTAGCGAACTTCACAGTCCAGACCACGGCTGGTCACTGGCTGTCCGTCTGCTATTAAAGTTTTTGTAGTTTTGGTAGGTTTGAGAGCGGTAACTAACCCGTGGAGATCCCTGTTCAGCCGGCAAACCATTCTGGGAAACTTGCTCTCCTTTTGAAGTATCCCTGTTGGGAAAAAAGGGAAGAGAAGATGGAGGAGAGGAGAGGAGGAAATGGGGAAGGATGGAAGGTAGGGAAGAAGAAAAGAGGAGAAAGAGAAGAGTAAGGCAGGATGGGGGAGAACACAGATCAACTTTATTAGAGCCTCTCTCTCAGAAAAACATAAACATCCCTCTTTCGCATAATGGGATTTCTTTCTAAAAATTTTCAAGTGTTTCAAATGGACTCTATAGAGTGAGACCTCAGGCATCAGTGCCCATAGAGGTGGCATTAGTTGTCACAGAGCTTTAACCACAGCAAAATACTCAGCCTTTCAGAAACAGAGAGTAGTTTCTGCCCTTTGTTTGAAATCACCCAGAACTTTCAGAAAGCATCACCATGCAGTCACTGGCCTGAAATCCAGGTGGTTCACTCCATCCATTTACTTCTGGGGAAGTTGTGTGTGTGTATACACACGTGTGCACAGCAGAGAGAGTGCTGTCTACATTCCACTTTCTCTGCCAACACAGCAATGTTACTATGGACAAGTCAGTGTCCTCAGATGTGACTGTGTGGGGTCTATGTTGCCTGCAGAATGACTGACAGGCAATGACTGACAGGAAGGGCACAGCGCAGCACAGGCTCAGAAACGTGCTCCCTAAACCCCACTTGTCACTGAAGCTGGGTGCGGGCAGGTGGGCTGCCTGTGACTCACCACTGCTGCTGGGACTCAGTCTCCTCGGAAACCTTCGTGCTCGGCTCGGGGGAGGGCGGCCGCCTCTTCCTCTCCTCTTCCTCTTGCTGTCTGCGCACTTCCAGTAGCTCCAACTGAGGGAGAACACCATGATGTCTGGCAGAGCCCCAAACTCTGCCTCTTTTAAGGAAATGGTTCCAGGTGAGCCCTATTTTAAGTGTTCTACACTGGATCACACAGGACGATCTGGAGCTCTGACATCCTAAGCAAAAGCTCATTAAGGTCATAGGAACTGAGGCTACAACCCCAAGCCACAGGAAACCAAGGTCTGCATGATGAAGCAGATCCACTGTACACGCTGGCTGAATCCCTGGGAGTTGTGTGTGGCACTGGGACACTGAGTTTAATTGCTACATGAACTCTGCAGCCTTTGAATTCACTGAGGAAGAAAGCAGCTGAGTGGGAAGATCCGTGCCGGACTTCCCATCAGAGCTCAAACACCACTAAGTCAGCACTGCAGTAACTCCCAACGAGGCTTCTTATGCTGCAGTGGGGATTGGGTTTAGCTAAAACCCAATAACACATTTTAAAAAGCCACAAACTAGTCCAACTGAAACTACCCCATTTCACGAGCAGTATGTGAGTACCACAGCATTCCATTTTAGCACAGAAGTATACATGCATAGCTGAGAAGCCCAGAATCCTAAGAAGAACACCATTTCTGTACAGCATAAAGAATCAGCTTTCCACCGGCAGTGCAAGTGTCTTGGGAGAGAGATCACCAGTGAGCAAGCCCTATTCTAAAGCCTTTATTTTGGCAGAAGAGATCATCAGGACTGGGGAGAGCCTGGTGGTCTAGGATAAGCTACTCCTGCCTGATGGGAATTCCAATTCTGAAATCGGAAGATAACTGTATGGCTACGATCCCTAGGAACCAGCTTCTATGAGATATAGGAAAGAAAATCAGATCAAAAGAGGAAAGCAAACCCCAATCAATCAATGCCCAGACAGCAAGTGATCACGGATCTCCATGCCCAGGAAGTGACTAAGGGGGCAGTCACCCTGGGCCGTCTCCCCAGGTCCAGTACCAAGAGAAACACCAATTCCAGGAAGACACTTCATGCTTTTAGGAACAAAGCAATGACATGAGCTCCCAGGTCTAGGTGAGCGGGAAGCAGAGCTGCCCACGGGAACCACCACAGAGCACCCTGGCTCCCAGGGGTCACTCACCGTCGTCAGTCTTTCCAGGGCAGAGAACCTCTCGTCCCAGGTCGCTGCAGACTTTTCAAAAGCCTCATGGCGCTTGATGAGCTTCTCAACCTCGTCCACGCTCTGGCCTATCTCTCGGCTGGACAGGTAGGGCTCCTGCCCGAGCAGCCAGGCCTCGGCCACACTGGCATCCCTTGAGAACTGATGGACCTCTAAGACTGCACAGGAGAGCCAAGAGTGAGAATGTGGGCAGGTGATTGGGCAGCCGGGGGTGGTGCTGCCCTCTAGTGGCAGCTGCCTGCACAAGCCGTCTAGTCCAGACCTGCTCTGTCCACATAAACATCAGGGGAGCTATACATGCAACTTCTACTAGCCACATTAAAAACAGGTGAAATTAATTTTAGAAGCACATTTTAGACAACCTGATATATCAAAGTGCTATTTCAACATGTAATCAGTAAAAAAAAGAAAAAGTACTGAGCTGTGTTACATCGTCTTTCTTCTGTATTTGAAATTTTATACTTGGAGCACATCTGAATTTGGACCAGCCCAGTACAGGTTCTAAAGAGCCCCATGAGAACAGTAGCTGCCACAAGACCATGAAGGACCAGAATATACGCTCTGCTCACTCAGCCCTACTACAGTGAAGTAAGCTTTGGAGCCCTGCAGGAATTCACAACCTATGTTCAACCAGACGAACCTGATGGAGCAGCCATTCACTGATCACACTTTCTGGGTTGGAAGTGCTATGTTTTACTTTGGGGGTTGAAAGGGAGGGAAGGGTCTGGGAGCCCTACACAAAATGGAGATGGTATGGGCTACAGGGCTTCTGCTTTATGCATTCTGTCCTCCACTCGAGACACACAGCGTGACCTCCACCTCCTGCACTGTGAGAAGGCAGGTCAGATCCTGCTCTGTCTGTGCTAGGGCTGGCCAGCACTTTCATTACACACTAAGCAGCACTGCCTGGGGCCACTCAGGTAAGAAAAACACTGCGGGCAGCATCGGCATCACACTGGTGGCCCCCAACACTGCACCACACGAGGGACCCTTCACCTCATCAGGACCGCTCAGCACACAACCTGGTGCCTAGCTCACAGTGCGGGGTGTACCCTGGGCTTTGCTGAACTGAAATGAACCTGCCCAGGGAGTGGGCGAGATTAACAGACCAAATTCTCACCCAGAGAATGGTCAAGAGCGGCACTTCTTGAGCTGAGGCGCTCAAGAAATGAGGCCTAACATTTTTTAGAAAAGGACCCTCGGATTCTGCTTCTAGAAAGCACTTCTGGTACCTGAGAATAAGGCTGAAGCCTGCAGGCCCAAGCACAGAATGGCAGAATACAGTAAATATGGTACGTGATGCTTCAGTTGGACTACCTTTGGTGTTCATAAATCCTACTCCCAATACTGCATGTTATAAATTCTGTTAGCTCACACATTCTCCTATAAAATGAAACTAAAAATAGAAGCTACCTCAGAAAATTATTGTGCAAAGTAAATAAAGAAAAAACATATAGAATACTTAGAATAATGCCTGCTTCACTGAGAATTCTTTGTCATTGTTAGCTTTCATTAAGACCTAACCAAGCCAACTTTCCACCTTCTTGACTGTGCAGTAACAATTCTTCCTCAAGATAACTTGGGTGGCGGTCTCTTTACTGCACTCCCCCAGAGGGAGGCACAGGCTGTGGTCCCCGTGCTGCTCCTGCACACCTGACACCACTCACAGCACTGAGGCCAATCATGGGACGAGACAACGAAGGTGACACAGGGACCACTGAAAAATACTTACTAGCATGGAAGAGTTAAATAAGATATTAAAAAACAAACATTCAGAGAGGCTCCAAAAGTCAGTAAGAGATAACACTGTATCAAACCAATTAAAGCAGGTAAATAAACTTGCTTGCTTTCAGTGGGGACCCAGAAAGAGCAGAGAAATTCGGTATATCCTTACTCAGTCTTAACCACTCCCATCGGTCTTCCCACTTGTCAATCATTTCTTTTCTCTTTTCTGTCAACTGCAGTAACTTCTCCTTGATCTGTGAGAAAAGAAGGACCCCAGGGACATCTTAATAGGTTGGACCACATCCTCCTAGTCTGCCCCTTGATGGGCCACTTTATGTATGAAAAACACATTTTACATAGAAATCACCACTAATATAGGAAAGATCAGAGGACCACTCAGTCCATCTGTGTGCCAGGAGAGGAGAGAAAAGCATGGCGACGTTCCTTTCCAGGGGGCTGGGAGGAAGGCCAAGCTCCACCCAAAGTTGCTCTATTGTGAGGTGGCCAACAACGTTTCAAGCCCTCTCCAGACTCCGGGGCTCCCGGGTTGCACACATGCAGAAGAGAAGGGCAGTGAGAGGGCCAAGCCTAAGCTCTCTGAGGGCACGTCTGAGCCCTAGAAGGGGGCCTCACACTGATAGCCAGTTACCTCTGTATCACCAGCATCGTAACTTGACTTAGCAATCATGCACTAAAGAGCAAATTGATCTAGGGCATAGGGGACAGAGAAGGGGTGTCACCCATGTGGAGGACTGATGGAGGAGGTGAGAGTGACGAACCCTCAGCCATGGTCCTTGAAAATTGTCTTCTGGGCCACAAATTGATTGGTTTTAGACCTACAGTCTTGCCTAAACGCCTTATTCTAACACACAAGAAAGAAGCAAGCAGTTTTGAAATACATGTAAGCATGTGCTTATGTATGTATGAATGCAAACACAGATTTCTCTGTGTGTGTAAATATATACGCATACACATACATACGTACAACACACACATACACACCCAAGAGAGGCATTCTACACCTGAACACCAGCTGCGCTCACCCCTGGGCCCCAGAGCAAAGCAGCACATACCTCCTCAGATGCGTAGTGCTTCCTTGCCAGCAGGGATTTCCCCAGTTCAATGCAGGTCGTAAAACTGTCATTACGAGCGTCGATTTCAGCTTTGATACCTTGATGATTATTCATCAATAGTTCAACAGATGACACATCCCTAAAATTATACAAATAATACTTTCTTTATGAGACCAAGCTTTTCAAATGCTCGTGCAGGTTTCTAAACACATAATTATTCTGATGGGAACTGACAGCACAGTGTCTGATTCAGTCTGAGCCCAGGTTGGGTCACAGAGCTGCAGCAGAGAGTAGTATTTCAGGGCCAGCTTTGTGGCCTGCCCACTTTTCTCTGCATATGTCTGTGCTCTAGTCATTCTTCTCAATGGAGACCAGAAAAACCACTGGATCTCTGTTCAAACTTCTAGTTTAAAATCCAGTTCATCCTCTTCACGAAGGTTCAGACGAGTAACAGGCATCCCTGATCATGCCCTACTGAACTCCCAAAGGTTCAGGACATGTTTCAAAGAGCAGTAAATACTGTCTCCTTATTTAGACATGAAGACAGAGCAGAAACCAGCTAAGAAATCAATGACACCATGAAGACTTCTCATCCATCAAAACCTACTGACTGGAAGTCATGAATGACCAAGGGAAACGTTAACTGCTTCATACATGTAATAACCACATTTCTCCTCTTGGGGCACAGTCCCTTTCTCAATTATGGTGGGGGCTGGAGCCAGCAGGAGTGAACGGGAGGTTGTGGGCATGCCTGCCTGTTCACCTACAAGTTTCTTTTCACTGCTCTGCATGAAACACGGCCAAAGAGAAGATATAGGACAAATACTAAATACAAATCCCAGGACCCCATTAGAGCAGACGTGGAGGGTCAGAGGTACCTTTAGTAATGTGCATAAGAAAGGACAGAGTATTCTTTTAACCTAACAGACACAGAAAAGCCATCTTGTTCCAGGGGTAACATTCACTAATCAGACCCGAGATCCATGGCTGCTGTGAGGCATGAGGCCCACAGACGAGGGTAGGAGGGCCTGGGTGAGCGTGGACCCTGGGGACAGGGTAGGGGAGGACCAGGGAGGGCTCCACAGGGCTCCTGATGACACTGGACGCCTCCTTCCCTGACAACTGTGTGCAGAGTGAAACAGCGGTGCCCCACTCGCCCCCAGGCTCTTTCCCGCCCTCCTCTGGACAGGAAGCTCTGGGGCAAGGTCCTGGTCAGGGAGGCAGGCAGCGTTACCGGGGCTTCTCCTGGGCTTCGATCTGCCGGATGACATCCTCCATCCACAGCATGAGGTCGCGCACCATGCTGAAGAAGCGGAACTTGTCTCCCGTGTCCACCAGCCGTACCCTGCGGCCTTCGCAGGCGTCTAGCAGGGCCTTCCAGGCTTCCAGCACCTCGTTTTCCCGTTTTTGGATGTCGTCGGCCTTGTCGCCCGCGTAGGCTGCCTGGAGGCGGGCCGCGTCTTCCTGCAGCTGCCGCACCTGTGGAGCCGCCGGGAGGTGAGCCGGGCCAGAGCTGGGCCTCTGTGCTACCACCCCCCACTGCCCGTTCCCTCTGCACACTGTCCCCGGCCAGTGATGGAGCCCTGGTCAGGAAAGGTCCTTGGAGGTGGCCCGGCGGGTGAAGCTGGTACAGAAACACACGGTACGCCTTCACATACCAAAAATCAATACCTAATTTGCTCCTGCATGGTATAGAAGGTGTTCCTTATCACAAATGAGAAAAACTGCCAAGAACAACTCATTTTGAAAACGCCTTTTCCATTGCTACGTGATGTTGCTGCTGGAAACAGTACATACATATCACCTGTAAGAGCTCCCACAACAGATTATTCCAACTTGAAAAACAAAAATGCCACATTCAACATAGTTGGAAAAAATAAAAACTGATGCCAAAGATAAAATCTTAACAGCCAAATTTCAACAAAAAGCTTTGGGGAACAAGAATGAAAATAAGTCTTACGAGAAGATGCTACATGGAGATACTGTAATTTGTCATCTCTCATTTGGCAAAAATGGAAGCTTCGTGATGTCTACGCCAGTGAGCTGACTCACCACTGCTGGTACAAACAGCTTACAGCTTCTACAGAGGCACAGGCAGTACCCACCGGAACCACAAACGTGCGTGCCTTTTGATTTTATGATTCCACTTGGCGGAGTTTATCCTACATATACTTTTACACTTTTAGGAAATGATATACATGTAAGGTTATTTATTGTCACAGTGCCTGTAATTATGTCAACAGTAATTATATAATTCAAATTCTTATTGAGAAGGTCCTTAACTTGTAAATGTGTATGAGTGCATCTGATTTATTTTGATTATCGAGGATGGTCATCCAACAGTGTCTGCAAATGTGGCAAACAGGCTCCCAGGCAGGCACGATAAAGACAGGGGACAGGCTGTAGGAAAAGGGCTCCAAGATGACGGGGCTATGCAGAAAAAGCAAAGCATACAGAGTGTACAGAATATCAACTTTCTGTGCAAAAAGGGGAAAAAACGAAGAAGAGGCTTTCATGTTTTTGGTGGGGGTGATAGGGATGGGTGGAGGGAGGATACATCCTTACGAGAGAAACTCCTAACCACAGCTTATCTGATATCCAAAAATTACCCTCTGTTATGTTTTACATAAAGTACATAATAGTAATGCCATATATGTGATTTGATTTCCATATCCTAAGAGACTTCTGTAAGTATTCTGCAATTATGGCTCAGGTATACACTCAAATGACAATAAGCAAGTTCCTAGGAAACTGTTTGAATAGATAGTGTCCTGTGTGTGTGTGCATATGTGTGTTCGTGTTCAGTCATGTCCGACTCTTTGTGACCCCATGGACTATAGCCTGCCAGGCTCCTCTGTCCACAGGATTCTCCTGATAAGAATACTGGAATGGGTCCTTTTCCAAGGGATCTTTCCCACTCAGGACTGAAGCCCTATCTTGCATCTCCCATACTGGCAGACAAATTCTTTACTACTAGTGCCACCCAGGAAGCCCAGTCTCCTGTGTGGCTAACCTATCTTTCCAAATAAGTAAAGAAAAAACCAAAAACAACCTTTTCCTATGCCTCTACTTGTTTTTAATTTGTTCTCACAACAAGAAAACAAGATGGACGAGGACAGCAACAGTAGGATGTGCGAGAACGAACTACTGTCTGAGAAGTCCCTGCAGAGCATCACTGAGCTCCCTCAGTCCTCTGCTCCCCGCAGAATGGAGGATGATGGCGGTCAGCTGGCCTCAAACTCTGCCAGCTTCTGGAGTCCACCCACAAGCCCTCCCTTACGCTCTGGTTCTGCTGTTAGTGCATGAGGGGTGGGGCACACACACTTCTGTGGCTGAAATGGCCTAGCCCATCGGGTACGGAGAGGTGTACACCATCAGGCTTGACAGCAGATTCCTGCCCTGGGTATTCCTGGACTCGCAGTGGGCTCCCTCATCTTTCTGAGCCTCACATGGTGAAGGAATTTAATGAAACAGTGAGAGCAACTCCCCATTTCTGGAGTCTCTTGAAGTTCTAAATGATTTTATAGGTGCAGAGGAAAGACCTGCTGCTAGTAAGCCTTCTAGGTACTGTGGAAGTTCTCTGAAGCTTTTTAGAAATGGTAACAATAATTAAAGAACATTCATTCCAGGAGTTAGTGAAGGACAGGGAAGCCTGGCATGCTGTCGTCCACAGGGTCACAAAGAGTTGGATACAACTGAGCGACTAAACAACAACAAATAGAGTTCTTGCTATGGCGTATGCTCTGTACACGCTGTAATCGTTAAAAGCATTATGGAACTCAAGGTTAGAAAGGAAAATTAAACTCCCAGAGATAGTGAGATAAGCTCAATTCAGGCCTGGGTCTCACCTTCTCTAGTGGCCTCGCTCCAAGCGCACAACAGATCAGACTGCATTCAGGATCCTGACATGCTCACATGGTAACTCCAGGACCTTTTATGGGAAGCTGATGAACTTTTGAACAGGGAGACTGCCAGCTCTGAAGGAAAGACTAGCAACCCTCACACTGCATGGTGGGCTCTTTTAAATTCTGCCTGATGCAGACCCTCAGCCACTCCACATATTTCTTTTAAATATTCCCCCCACATTTTCCACCTCTTTGATGGACATGGTGAAGCCACTTAATCTGAGTGGAGCTGTGCCTGTGACCTACATTTCCTTCTATAAGGAGCAGATTAAGGGGAAGAGAATGGCAGTAAAGGCGTTCCCTCCATAGAGCAACCCTCAGAGCACACCAAAGGAGGCAGACACACTAGGTTTCAGGGGCTGGCAGAACCCAGGCTGCCTGTTTGTGCCAAGATTTGTTGGCACACAGACACGCCCTCCATTTTCAGATTGTCCATGGCTGCTTTATGCTAGAATGGCAGAGCAGAGTAGTTGTAATGGACTGTATCTCCCACAAAGGCCAAAAATATGGACCATCTGGGCTTCTACAGAAGTCTGCTGAGCCCTGTACTAGATCACTGATGTGCTTCTGAAAGACAAAAACAAATCCTCTGATGTCCTCAGGGCTGATATCTTTAATAAAACAGACTTCTCTAAGATCATGAAATTTAAGGGAAAAAAACAGATACAATTTATTTTTCATCTAACAGATATAAGACTGAGCAGGAAACTGCAGAAATGAGTATATGAACTAGAAAGTGACTACACTACAGATCCTTGCTGTTATATTGTTACCACTTTATCAGAAATCTTTTAAACAAAGCCTGAGTGTTAACCACTCTATGAGAGGGGAAAGGGCCAGGCACACTAAAACGTTAGAATCTTGTTTTCTCTATTCTCCAATACATAACTCAGACTCTGGTTGATGCAAAACAACAAGGTATCATTTTGGAAATTATTGTGAATGGATGTGCTCAGTCGTGTCCGACTCTTTGTGACCCTATGGACTGTAGCCTGCCAGGCTCTTCGGTTCGTGGAATTTTCCAGGCAAGAACACTGGAGGGGGTTGCCATGCCCTTCTCCAGGGAATCTTCTGATCCAGGGATTGAACCCATGTCTCCTACGTCTCCTGCACTGGCAGATGAGTTCTTTACCGCTAGCACCACCTGGGAAGCTGACTCTGGATGGACATGCCAACAGAATTCAAATTTTTGTTGAGAAGGTCCATAACCTGTAAATGTGTGTGCACATCTGGTTTACTATCTTAATCATGGAGGATGGATATCCGACAGTGTCTGCAAATGGGACAGAGAGCACTATGGCCTGGTAAGTTCTCCTAAATGGAGCATTACAATAATGGCTAACGTGTGTGTGTGTGTGTGCACACGCATGTGCACTTAATTTGGGCCGTTCTCTGAGGCATGCTTGAGAAGCCAAGGAGGGAGGGAGATGTTGAGAGGGGCACAAAGACACTGTATGGAAAGAGAACCTCCCCCCGGCCCAGGGTGGCACCCCGCCTACCTGGGTGCCCAGGGCCTGGATGTCGTGCTCAAAGGTGGTGTGCATTCTCTGTAACGTCTCCACTGTGTTCTGATCTCTCCCGAGCTCCTCGGGGAGTTTCTTGTGTTTGTCCTGGATGCGCCCAAAGATCTCCTTGGCGTCGTGGTAAAACTTGTGCAGTTCATAGGAGGCAGCGAGGATCTGTGTTCTGGTGTCAATGAGCTCCAGGAGGTCGGCCCAGGCCTCGTTGAGCCCATCCTTCCACTCAGCGATAGTAGCGGCATCTGAATGTCCGGAGTTGATGAGCTCGTCTGCCATGTGGTTGACTGTGTCCACGCGTTCCTGCCCAATGTTCCCCGTGTCCCGGGCGAACTCTCGGAATCGCTCTTGGAGCATCTGAAATGGGGATGGGCATAAAGAAACCAGAGAGACCACTATGAACACATCATTTACTGATCACTCGAACACCTTTGGAAAAGAACACCTGACTTAACAGATGTCAGATCCAAAGCCTCATGTCAATCAGGCTTCCTTCTCACACATGGCAGCAGAGAAAGGCACAGCTCCAACACAACAACTTCCAAGTTGCTTGATGATAAAAGTGCCCAGCTGAAATGAAACCCCATGACCTCTGACTCGAGTCTGGAGTGTTTCCTCTGCTCACAGACAGGGAACGAAAGGGGCCTTCCACAGCCCACTGTGTGCTGCACGCCCACCCGAGTTCTGCTTGTGTTACTTGCCGTGACGTGCTCGTAGTCCTGGCCCAGCTCATGCGACCCCGCGACCACCTCCCTCTCGGCAATCCACTGCTCCAGGTCGTCCACCTCGCGGTTGAGCTGGAACAGCCGGTGTCTCTCGTCCAGCTTGCCCCGCCTCTCTTCGGCCAGGTCCTTGAGGCCTGCATACAGCTTGTCCACCTTGGACTGCCGCATACTGATACGTTCACTGAGGGGTGTGAGACGGGGTGAGATGGGGGCGGACCTTAAATGCCATATTTTCTTCAGGGAGACAGCAAATGAAGGCAAATGCCAGGAGGGCACATTATACAAAGTTTCTCAAAGGAATCTGAAGGTTAACTCAGTTAGCCCAAAATAAAAGTCAACTTTGACCTCAACTTCAGGTAACAGAACACCAACATGTAACAAAACACAGTCATTAAGGACAAAGGCCACCCTGACTGTGATGATGGAGGGTGGGGAGAGAAATCAAAATGCTCTGCACTGATGGCTCTGAATGTCAGGATTTCCTTTGACGTTAAAAAATTATTAGCCTAGGATGCAGGAGCCGTCCTCTGTTCTCACGGGCTACATTGCCAAAGGGACAGAAGACATCCCCGTTTGCATGCATTTGACCTTCTCTGGGCTGTACGCTCTTCCCTGCCAGGAAGGCGGGCCCTGCTGCTCCCATTTCCTGGGTCCTGGGGGAGCAGCATCCACCCCTCCACCCTGCTTCTAACTTCTCTCAAGGACAGCCTTCCAGCAGGTAAGTGGTCAGACAAGGACTCATTGATGCCCAGCCTTGGAGATGAGGAAGGCCACCTTCCTGAAAGAGCCTCATCCCAAGACAGCCAAGGACCTCACCTCCAACTTGCCTTGGTTAATGCCCAAAGCCAATCCCTGTCTGTCTGAGACACAAAAGGCAGTTCCAGAGAAAGCCTAAAATGGCTACCACTGCAGTGAGTGTGTCAGTCTGGTACGTAACAGGGCAGGGTGCCACACACTCTTTTTCTTATTCTTGAGGCATTATCAAGACTCAAAGTATAAGAGTTAAGAGTGGCATCATTTTGTTCTCTTGGAAGCTCTTTTATTTCACAAGTCCACATATCCCTATCCATTGCTCTACTATGCGATTCCTGGTGGCTTACATGGTAAAGAATCTGCCTGTAATGCAGGAGACCTGGGTTCAATCCCTGGGCTGGGAAGATCCCCTGGAGAAGGGAATGTCAACCCACTCCAGTATTCTTGCCTGGAGAATCCCATGGAGCCTGGCTGGCTATAGTCCATGAGGTTGCAAAGAGTCAAACATGACTGAGCAACTAAGAGCATACACACACCGCTCTACTACAACACTTCCCCAAAATGGATGACTTTCTAAACCCAAGCGTAGGTGCTCCTATCACCCTGTATACCCACGCAAATCCATCTGCACTCCTGACTCACAACACCAATAATCTCTCAATAGGGCTTGGCCAGCAGGAGACAGTTAACCCGTGAGAGCAAGCACCTATCACATAACAGCCCACCCTTTCTGCTCAGCACAGGCCTATTGGGTCTGTTTTAAAAATCTTCCCAAAGACTCAAGCAGGAGGCCCTGACCAGGAGGAACTGCCAGGCCAGTCTCACGTTCATGAAGTGGCACGCACCTTTCAGGATGGCTGTCGGCCACCAGGGCCCGGCTGGTCTTGGAGAGCTGGTGCACCGTCTCCGCATAGTCCTCCACAGCTTGTTCCAGAATCTGGTGCTTCTTCAACATGGAGACGGCACTCTGCTCATCCTGTACAGACAGGGGACCGTCACACCCACAGCCGCCCCCCACCCCCAAATCCAAGCTACCTGAAAGCGGGACCGGCTGACTGCACAGCACAGGGGAGCAGGAGGAGGACTTGGTAGAGAGAAAAAAAGCCCCAAGTGCGATATGGGCAGCGGAATACGGAGCATCTCAGGGGTGGCAAGGCGGACTGGGCTGCAGGAGCCTCTGAAAGATGGCCATGAGGGTGGTGCAGTGACGAGGACCCTGAGATATATGAGGCGAAGCCCAGGAAAACCAAGTGTGTCTTGGCTGGAAAAACTCTCCACATCTAACAGATGTAGATGATAGCATTCTGGTTGGAGTACTTTCAAGTACTTTTAAACTGTCTCAAAAGCATCTAGTATATTGTAAAAGACAATCTTTGGCAAATTTCTGTTTAAAAAAGGGGAGAGCAGATAAATACCATGATTCAGAAAAGAAAATTCTGTACCAAGGGGCAAATAGCCAGGTTCCAGTCACTTATTTCCACCACGCTGCCCCCGTAAACAAGGCAACAATCAGACATTGCACGAGGATGCCACCCCCAGCAGCACAAGCTTCAGGTCTGAGTCAGAGGCTCCCCGGGCATAGGGACAGGCTCAGCCTCTTTCCTCACCTTGGCCTTCTCCTCGGACATCATGTACAGCTCCTGCTCGCTCATCCACGCCTCAGCCTCAGCCGCGTCGAAGTAGTACTGCTGGGCCCTGTGCGCCTCCTCCAGCCGCCGGTGCCGCTTCTCCGTCTCCTCGATGAGGAGGCCCCACAGCTGCTTCAGGTCAGCCAGTCTCTGCCGGATGGCCTCGGCGTTGAGGCTGCTGTCAGTGATGATGTTCTGGCTCCTCTCAAAGATGTCATCGATTCGAGGCTGGTGCCCCTGGATCTCCTTCTGGAGGGTCTGTTCGATTGGGGAATACACACCCAAAGCTCACTGAGCCACAGCAGCACGCTGCTTGTGCCAGGCCCTGAGGCCGAGGAGAACCTGCCTGTCCTCTGAGCTCCCCTTTCTCTGCCTCCTACCGTGGAGCTCGCCCCAGCAGACACGCTTACCTGATTTTTCTTTATTAACAACTGCACAGTCTGGAGGTTGTGGCCGTGATCCGTGGAGGTCGCCAAAGGCATCCTCTCTCCAACCCACAACTGGAAGGAATTGTAAACAGGTAGTCAGGGCCACTCAAAAGGAACAAATATTTGATGCAGACAAGGGCAGGAGGGGAGAGCAAGGAGGCCAGTATGGGAGAGGAAGCCTGTTCAACCCTAGTGGGGGATGAACAACAAGACCCTAAAGTGCAACCCAGGGAACTACATTCAATGTCCTGTGACAAACCATAAAGGGAAAGAATATATGTATCTGTAAGTCAGTCACTTTGCTGTACAGCAGAAATACAACATTGTAAATCAATTATACTTTAATAAGAATTCTTTAAAAAAGAAAAAATAAACAACTACCCCACTGGGAGGGGCGGCCCAGGGAGCCTGCCCTTCTCCAATGAAGGGTACAGGCTAGTCTTCCAGACCTTACTTTTATCCACAATGCCAGACTCTCCAGGAATCCCTATTATTTGTTGTTAAAACGATTGTTCTGGGGCATTAAAGCCCTCAATTTATCCTTAGAAAACTAGACAGAAATCCGGAGGTGTATTTTGTGTGGACACAGTGCAGGACTGTGACAACTCAGCCCACCCAGGGACTGAGGCAGGCCAGGTACGGCAGTGGGAACCCGGGATGCAGGTCAGCCATGCGAGGAGGCACTCACGATCTCGTCCTCCACGTCCCGGTTGAACTGATGGATCTCCTTGGAGGCCAGCAGGTTCTGCTTCCTCTCGTTGAGGGGCTCCAGCAGCTCCATGAACTTGGTCTGCACGGTGAGGCGCTTGCTGTCCACCTCGTCCGTGCTCTTCCCCTCCTGGCTCAAGGCCTGCGCCTGGCTCTGGAGCTCTTCTATCTCCTTCTTCCGCACCTCCATCTGATTCTCCAGCATCTGAAGATGGAAGACACACCCACCTTCACACCCGAGACAAAGGAAACACAGTGATTTTACATGCTCCCCTTTGGCACTGACCAAAACAGAAGACTTGGGAATATTAACTGATACAGTGGAGAGCCCAAGAAATGGTTCTGCATGGCTAGCAAGCCAGAAACTAGTGCTCCACTTTGTCAGCTGATTTTTCCAAAAAACAAAACAAAAACCTCCCTTTCTAAGGATTTTTAAACTTGGGAGCAATAGTCAAGTTTATCTAGGAACTTCAGAGGCAAATGACAGGGGAAATAATTAATTATGGGGAAAGGATGGTCTTCATCTGCCTGTTCAGAAGTCACAGAGACACTGAAAGCCAGCTTAATCACCAGGAAGGAGTCAGGTCTTCAGTTTCCAGTTCTTTTAGGCCAGAAGGATAGCTAACGTTAACCATCTCCTCCCAATTGCTTTAATCAGAAAACTGATTCTTTTTTTAAAAAATACTCGATAGCAGCTGAAGACAGCCTAACTGCTGTCTTACATGAGGGAAAAGGGCGAAAGCATAGCAGAGGTGTCTTGCCCAGGAAACACAACCCTGGGAAGACCACACTGCTCTCCCCAGAGACAAGAGGCTGGCAAATACACTGACTGCTCTCTTAGCTAGGGGAGCACTTGGCCACACACTGCAAACTCGGCCTGGGGAGCTCCTGAAAGATACTACCACCAACCTGCTTGCTTAATCTTATCACAGCTATTTCCTCTCATCAATGTAAATTCATTTGCTCTTAGAAGGACTCTGCTGCTGCTGCAAAGTCACTTCAGTCGTGTTCGACTGTGCAACCCCACAGACGGCAGCCTACCAGGCTCCGCCATCCCTGGGATTCTCCAGGCAAGAACACTCGAGTGGGTTGCCATTTCCTTCTCCAGTGCATGAAGGTGAAAAGTGAAAGTGAAATCGCTCAGTCATGTCTGACTCTTAGCGACCCCATGGACTGCCTACCAGGCTCCTCCATCCATGGGATTTTCCAGGCAAGAGTACTGGAGTCGGGTGCCATTGCCTTCTCCGAGAAGGACTCTATTGTTATCCAAAAACCCCAAATTTCGCTTATTATCTAGAAGTGCCCTGAACCACTCAGATAACTATCACATATTTAGACATTATACAATGAGGATGCAAACATGGTAACTTTTCTTCAAGTAAACTGTGGAACTAGATGAAGTGAACATTCACCATACTGCTAGGTGGTGATACCATCTATCAACTAAGATGATAATGAAAATATACTCCCATGCATGGACCCCAGTACTCCTATGGTGTCTTTCCAAATTGATTCTGGAAATGTCCCCTGATGCCACCACCAGAGCCCACTGTGCTGGGTGTGTTAAAATCCCTTCACACTCCAAGCGAATGTCTGAGGACATGGTGGGCGAGTTGAGACCAGCAGGACCACAGCGGGGAAACAGCCTGTGGTGCGCCAGCCCAGGCACTTGCCTGCTGCTTTTTCAGAAGGATGTTGACGCTGGTGAGGTCTTTGCCATAGTCGTCAGACTGAATCTGACTCTCCAGGCCATGCAGCCATTTGTCCAGATCTGCACAGCTCTGGGTGAAGAGTTCGGCTTTGTTCGCATCGAAGAGCCGCTGGGCCTTGGTCTGTGTGGTGGATTCAAGGACTTCCCACATTTTATGTAAACCTGTGAGTTTTTCCTTCACCACGGCTTCTGTCTCTGGCTTTTCTGAAATGAGCTGCATTCCCTCCTGGAAAACACACATAAATACAGTTTGCAGAACAGGTGTCACTGTGAAAAACAAGCCTGACATATTTGAATTATGAGTTACCTATTCACTCAACACACACATTTGCACACACAAACAAGTCATTCTATATGGAATTACTGCTCGACAAAATCAGTGATGGCCTGACTGGTTTTCACAGGCATGGAGCAGCAAGTGATGGTTGGGGCTCTGGGATACTTATTGCCAGTAACCTAAAACTTCATCCCTTCCACATCATCCCAAGAGACCTTAACACTTAAACTGTTAAGATTTTGAAACAATATAGCATATGAAGGAAGAGAAGGGAGGGTGGGGAATGTCACATTCATGTTCAGTTACACAGCAGAGAATCTTGCTGTGCCAAAACAATACAGTTTAAATTATTAAAATGAGAAATTTAAAATACATAATATTTCTAAGTTCTGTGGATCCACTCAGTGTCTGTCACAGTCCAGCACACATAATATGATCAACAGAGTGAGGATGCTGCCCCAGGGGCTGGCAGTCTATCAAGTGCAACAGAGGAGACACACAACAGAAACTCAACTCCTAGGATTCTTTACAAGATAAGGCAGGCATTTTGTGCCACCTGGTTGCGTTTCTGCTTGTCTCCTTTCTTGCTGGCTTGAAGGTAGGAGTTGGGAGGTGAAAAGTGGGACTGCTCCTGGCTGTGTAACTCCGTATGTGGTCAAATAGGACTCAAATATGCTGGAAAACACGCTAAATACAAAGGAGCTCATTTCCACCCCGTTAGTTTTCTCACCACAGCCACACCGATGGAGAACCATCAATCCCTAGACTCACCTTCTCGATTTTGTCAAGCCATTCTTTGTTGGAAGCAAGTTCTGCCATAAAGGCTTGATGCTTCAACCATTTACTGTGCAGATTTCTGGCTTCATCGTAAGACATGTCCTGGGCTGTAAGCATCTTTTCATTGATCCAGAGAGACAGCTAGGAAAGAAAAAAATCAGGTTCAGAGACTGTGATCACAGACAGCAGCCGTTTCTCTGCCTGAAAACAGCTGTTACGTTGTTAGGCGCAGCACCATGTTTCCACGTCGACAGACAACCAAACGTTCACTTTACAACTCTAACCCGTCTCAACAGCTATCTCCACTGTATGGGTGCTGTGCTTGAGACTTGCTCCAAACTATGCGTCTAACAATAAATCCAGAAGTGTAAAAAGCACAACAGCTATCTCCACTGTATGGGTGCTGTACTTGAGATTTGCTCCAAACTATGCATCTAACAATAAATCCAGAAGTGTAGAAAGCACGCTGAGCCAGCTTTCAAACTGTTTGGCACTCTTAACCAGCTTTCCCTCCAGACACTTGTGTTTAAAATTCTGTGCTAAGCAAGCTAAGTCACAACCTTCTTTCTTTTTCAAATACCCATGGCTAGCTATACCATGCTAAACAAGATTAACTGTCTCTACTACATTTGGTAATCTTTCTACTCTTTTAATTCTACTATAAAAGAAACCAAAGTGCCTACTCTTTCAACCCTCCCTCTTCTTCGCGGACATTATCTACGGGGATGACAAACAGCATGAGGAACTTGCTTGCTAAGAGGCAACCACGATGCCCTCTTAGCTCCCTTCATGTTTCAGTCACCTTCAAGTTTTCTTCTACAGCCTCTGTCTGTAGAAGACCAAGAACACTTCACAGGACTGACTAAGATCAAGAACACTTCACAGGACTGGATTCTGAGACCCAGCGTGTTTGCTTGGATCTGAACTCTGGGAAGCCTCTTCACAGACGCTGCTGGCCACTGACAGATTTGAACCTAGCCCAGGCCATGGACACATTCCGCTTGTTGGCTCTCATCTCAACTTGCCTGGCTCCTCACTGCCTGCCTGCAGTTGGCCACACCAGGGTCCTAATTCCTACCAGGAAGAGAGAGCTTCAGTTTGCCCAGTTGGAAGATACGCAAACGAACGCAGGGTCAGCCTGGAACCAGAAGCCAGTAAGTCTTCAGGGGCAGTGCCCTTCTTCCATGTGACCATAAGAAGCCACTCTTACACCAGCTGCTGCCATAACAAATCTGCACCCAAACTGTGTCATGGGCCCACCACCAAGGGTTTAGAAATGGTGTATAAACCCCTACACAACCAACCATTCTGAGGCCATTCCCTTGCACTTTGGGCAGCTGCTGGGAGAGGCTTCCCCATAAGAGGGCTCCCACAACACGAAGTCTGTTCTCTGGGAACCACGTCAAGGAGGGGGATGCAGGTCCCGGGAGGACCCCAGCTCTGCTTGTGGCTGAACCCCCAGGCACCCTCCCTACCCTTTTCAGGAGACCAACCACCATGTATGGGAGGGAGGGGGATCAAAAGCAAAAGTAGTGAGATTTTTGATGTCACTCTCTATTAAGGAAAAAACGGCAAGTCCTATAAAGCCCTTGGTAAGCAAGGACCATAGATTTGTTACACAACAACCAAGGCACTGAATTTCCTACTTTAAAAGAATCACCTACTTCCCTTCCAGTTATCTGAGTAGTTAAGGCCTGAAAGGCTAAGGCTATTCAATCTAAGGAGAAAAGATGTTAAGAGGAAAGCAAATGGAAAAACTTTACCCTGTATTCTGCACGTGCACACTAAACATAATAAATGGCAATGATCCAAAGTGCAAAGGACATCCACATATTTGCTCTATTCATAACCACCTACCCAAGAGAGATTAAAAGAAAAAGGAGCCACATAAAAATCAGAGGCTTATAAACAAATCTGCTCTTTGCTGAACACATCATCCTACAGATAAAGCAGCATGTGACACAGCACAATGAGACAGAGCTGTGGAACTTGCTAGTTCATCAGACCTCTACCAGCATTCTGGAATCAGACCCATAGTTATTACCCGTGGGCATTGACAAAGGTCATTTAAGAATATGCTCATTCTCTGCAGAATAGAACACTGTGCAGATTGGAAAAGGATAGGAACAAATGCTTTGATTACTGGATTAAGCTCAAAGCAAAGCGCTGAACCCGCTATGCCGGTGCCACCATGTTTAGTTATGTTGCCCTCCAGGGGAGGAAGAAATCAGTTTCAGAAAACAGGAGGTATGGAGACAAGGAATAGAATAGAAAAGCAGGACTTTTTAAATCACTCATTTTTCAGGGTATCATATTAAAATAACAACACAAAAAACATGATGCTCTTTGCATTGCCATCTATAACTGTGATTAGCTAGGCCCTGCTCATCCTCCCTCCATCCATGGGATTCTCCAGTACTCTTGCCTGGAAAATCCCATGGACAGAGGAGCCTGGCGGGCTGTAGTCCATGGGGTCGCTAAGAGTCGGACATGACTGAGCGACTTCACTTTCACTTTTCACTTTCATGCATTGGAGAAAGAAATGGCAACCCACTCCAGTGTTCTTGCCTGGAGAATCCCAGGGATGGGAGAGCCTGGCGGGCTGCCGTCTAGGGGGTCGCACAGAGTCGGACACGACTGAGGCAACTTAGCAGCAGCAGCAGCAGCAGCTCATCCTCCCTGCACTGCAGCAATGAATTCCCCGCTCCGGGAAATATTTGTGGTAGGTGGCAACAATGGCAGAGCTTACAACCCAGCCTCCTCTAGCCTCCAACCAACCAGGAGGCAGGTGTGGCAAGGAGACCATCTGGATTTCCTAGACCTTGAACAGTACCAACAGCAAGCAGCAGCATTAAATCTGACTTCTGGGTGCTCTGTAAGTATCCACCAACACAGTAAGAAGTAGGTTTTCATATGTAGGGCTAGTCCACCCACAGACTCCTTCTCAGAGATTCTGGTTTAAAACGGGCGTATTTTAATGAGGCTAAATAATGGACAATTAATAAAGAAGAATATTCCTTAATAATAGTAGCACCCTTTGCTGGTACTTCTACACCAAGGGTTTTGAAGCCCCCAAACCTGACCTAAATTCTGTCACTTTGTAGAAACTACTGGGCTTCCCAGGTGGCTCAGACAGTAAGGAATCTGCATGTAATCCAGGAGACCCGGGTTTGACCCTTGGGTCAGGAAGACCCCTAGAGAAGGGAATGGCTACCTACTTCAGTAGTTCTGCTTGAAGAATTGAACCGACAGAGGAGCTGGGCGGGCTACAGTCCATAGGGTCACAAAGAGTTGGACACGACTGAGTGACTAACACTTTGACACATTTTGACAAATCTGACCTAAATTCAGTCTTTATTTGTAAACTATATATGCTGAGGTGGTACCCCCAGCAGATCCTATGGTTGTACTAACTTTTAACAAGGTTCAAGGAAAGAAAAAATAGATAAGCCAGGGAGACCTGACACAGCAGTCACAAAGAGACCTGCAAATCATCTCCAGGACGAAGAAGCCCGGCCAAAACCTCTGGGCACTCTTGGAGGGGCAATCACACAGGGCTGAGCCCTCTGGGTGTGCCTATAGGTCACTGGTGTGTGTTAGGGAGTAAATTCCTTATAACCAAGGACGCTCATCTGGAACAAGAATTAACAAAGATCTAAAGATCTACTGAAAACTATTTCCTGTGATTCTACTTGGAAGGACTACATCTTATCTACTTACTTTTCCCACATGTTTCTATTTATGAATCCACACGGATGTGAGTGGAAAATCAGAGGTTGGAAATTTCAACTGAGCCTCTCTCAAAGGTTCCTCTGTCCCCTCACTTCCTGCTTATTTCCTGGCATTCTTTTCCCTAAATTCAGTCCAGATTTCACCATGCTCAGGTCAATGGATTTCATCTCAGTAATCTGTTCTTTAAGCAAAGGGATGGGGTCCCACTGGTTTCCCCAGCAGACCCCCTTCCCATCTGATGTGAGGTTAAAACAAGTCACTGGTGGGGCTTCAGGGGCAACGTTAAGGTACTTCAGGGACTTCCAATCTGGGGAGGGCACAGCCCAGGCTGCAAACGTCTCTTGACAACTTTTCACTCCCTCCAGGGCTGAAGGGCCACTTGGTATTCACTGCAGCACATCATGCGACTCTACACAGCTAACCCTGAATCCATTACTCTTCCCTGGTCTTGTCTGGAGACATGAATGCCTCTTTAAACAAGCATCCTATTCAAATGGGTTATTCATGCTCGGGAGTGACTTGAAGAGGCACTCTTGGCCTCGCCTGTCTGGCTTCAGGCAAACCCCTCCAGTGACCCAGATTCATCAGCGTGGCCCTGAACATCAACAGACCCTAAGCCACACAGTTGAGGGGCTTTGCTTTCTTCATAAGGTTTAGCTGCTGGAGCACCCATTTTAAGATTCACAGTAAGAGAGCAGTTTAATGGACACGAAGGATTGCTTCTGTCTCTGGCTCTGATTCAACTGTTATAAGAGCCATAGTTAACACACAGCTACAAGTTTGCATGCAAAGGATTCGTGAAGAGTCTGGTCATATTCTTAGCATATGACCTGGATCCTCCCCTCTCCATCTCCAGTTCCCCTTCCCCAAGATCCCTACAGCTTCCCTTGGATATTTTTCATTCCACTTCTGCCTCTGATGAGATTTAGTCTAATAAACTAGAGACGACCGAGTCTCACCATGGTTCTCTGGTGGATAGTGAAATATGATGTGCTTGTGATCTCATGCATGTGAAGTCAGCTAGATGCTTCCTTCCAACCAGCTTGCAGAGAGGTTGCGTTTTACTGGCTAACTTTAGTTTTCCCAGTTTGTTTATGCATGTATCAGGGGAGTATGAAACAGTTTGAGAATCATCAGATGAATACCACATGTTAAAAGTCAAGAGTTTGAGATCAGGATTACTGCTCTTGGCAGGAGACTGAAGGATGGATATTTCAAGGTCTTCAGTGAGTAAGAAAACCGTGTGTATTTTTGAAATCTTTCTTCTTACCTCGGTAGCCAACTGCAGTTCCTTTCATTTCTTTCCTTCCCTACTAGTAACTCTGCCTTATTTTAAATAATAGATGCTTTTAGGCTATAGAATATTTGAGAATATCAGTGTCTTTGACCATGGTGATGTTCTACATCTGCACTGTCCATACAATATGGCAGCCATGAATCACAGTTGGCTGCTGAGCACTTAAAGTACAGCCAGCGTGATGGAACAACTACAGTCTTAACTCCATTTAAAATGAGGCCGCCACATGTGGTTAGTATCTGCTGTGTTGAACAGCACAGTTCTAGACTGTAATAATCTGGTTACTCTAAGTGGTAGCTTGTAGGCTGGAGAACTGACACTGCCCCACCTGCAAATTATATAAGTGATGTGAATTTCTGGCCTCAGTTCATTTTACAATCCCAAGGGCTCTTCTGCCAAATGCTTGGTGGCTCTTGTTAGAAAAGAGGAAAGGAGGCGTTAAAGGGCGATGTACCTCCTGACAGTCTTGCAGGAATTTCTGAAGATCCCTGTTGTCCTTCAGTCTCATCAGAAGCTCACTGGCTGCCTCGCGATTCTTCCTGTGTCTGTTATAACGATAATAAAAATGATTTTTTAAAAAGGAATTCTTAAAATACAGAATTTACAATTCAGTTTCTTTTCTGGGTTTCTCCACACGTTGAAAACAATCTGCTGACAGTTCTTGATTATGTCAAGGAGACAAAATAAACAAGGGAGTCAAGCATTCAAATGAGTAAGCCATGGTACAAGAAGCCAGAACACCTGTCCCAGCCACACAGCTAGCCAGGATGCAAGCAACAGAGCTTCGTGACTCTGGTGCTAGGGAAAGACACCATGGGCAGGCACTCAGCACAACTTTCCATTTTAGAAACTGGGAAAAAATAAAATTGATCTTTAGGAAGCTCATACCTGGGTGACAGACCATGTACATGGCTAAGAAAATACAGAAAACCATGTAACTGGCTTCAAAGAACATTTCCTGATGATAAGATTCTCATCATGAGAAAACTTGTCCCAAACAACAGTAAACAAAGAATGAAAATTTTTAGACCTGTGAGATTGTCTACCTACTCAATCCCCATCTTTATCAATACATAAGGGTAACCAAGGCTTACAAAAGTTAAAGCACAAAACCTATACCAAGAAACTCAGAAGAATTAGAAGGAGCTGCTGAACTTGGTGAAATGACAAGCGACACCGGGCGCTCACCCCACAGCTCGGATGCAGCCACAGGGCTTCTTGGCACACACCATGGAGGTACAGGAAGCCCCCGGCAAGACTTCTTTCCACTCCCAGGGGCTTTTCCACTGGACTGTGAAGAAGAGCCACGTGAATGCTGTGAGTGCCGTGGACACTACTGCCTTCATGTGCTCCTATTGCCTCGAGAAGAGCCATACTACACCGAGAATCGAGAAGCATCACCGTAACACAGCTCCTCACACTCCCAAGGAACCCAAGTGCCAGCTGGCCTAAGTGCAGGGTATGAAGAACGGTGAAAAGGGAAAGTGAAAATCACTCAGTCGTGTCTCTCTTTGTGACCCCATGGACTATAGAGTTCATGGAAATTTCCAGGCCAGAATATTGGAGTGGGCAGCCTTTTCCTTCTCCAGGGGATCTTCCCAACCCAGGGATGAACCCAGGTCTCCCGAAGGGAGAGTGCAAATGGGAAGGTTTGGGTTTTCCTGCCAAATCCCAAGGCAAGTTCTTGCTGCAGTGTCTGGGCAAGATTTCGTGATCAACCCCAACAACCCCCATGGCCAGGAGGAGGAAGAACATGACCTCTGATTCTCCATGAAGCCAAGAAAGGGCAGCTCAGGGAGTACCTGCTACAGGCTGGCTTTTAAAATACCTTCTTCAAGTGCAAGAAGACCGTAATGACCCACGCGTCACACAGGTTTGCAGTAAGTACTGACAAGGGACACTGATAGCACTGCTGCCACCATCTGCCTGCGGACCAAAGGGAATCACTCACTGCTCCTTCAGGTCCCAGATCACAGGGACGATGTGAATGGAAATAACACTGTCAGGGAACTGCTCAACACGTAAGATGACATTTTACTTTGTTGTTTTTAGTTGAAAGAGATTCTGTAGCTTCAGGTAAAGGGGTCTTAATATGTTTATACCACTTAAGCAAAATGCAACAATAGAAAACTACTTCTTATATAATGCTAAATTAAAAAAAAAGTTAATGCATAATCAATGATAAAAAAAAAAATTCCAAGGCAGATTAGAAAGCAAAAACCAAAGTGGCATGTGCTAAGGGTGAGATTAAAAGGTAGTAGTTTCCACCCTCTACCCCCACATTTTTAACACTGTGACTTTTATAATAATAATTTTAAAAGGCCTAAATCCCTTTACTTCAGTGCGATCCTTTCTCAAAGACGAAAACTTTAAAAAACTTTCTTTTAAAGATTGTGATTTCGGATTAAAGGAATTAGTCTTCTAAAAACGTGGGTGGGGAAGGAATGTCAAGCAAAGTCCTTCAAGTTCCCAACCCTCAAGTTCCAGTCACTGTTTGTATGGTGGTTTAAGAAAAATAGAGCAAGTCTTTCAGAGGAAGGTAATCTGAGTTGGAGTTAAGTCACAAATGCAAGAGTTTTGCTTTGAGTCAAAGGCCTGGAAGAAAAGATCTCATTTCTTTCCCGAGCATCACACGAAAATGCTGTCATGGCAAGGAGTAATCAGAGACACGGGCGGTTAAAACAGGTCGTGCAACCTTGAAGCTCACTGAAGTAACAGCTAAAAATAACCTCAGACACTAAGAAAATTCAACATAGAGAGAAATACCACCAGAAGGAATCTTGAACGTATCTCTTATAAAATAAAGATTCACACATGCCCAACAGATAGTGAAACTCAGGGAGGTCCTTCAAGGTTGGGTCATGGATTTAATTAAAGGGAAGGACCTTCCAGAACTTGGCCATAGTTTCTCTTACTCTTTAGAGTGCTGTTTGGGATGAGGTTAAATTTCTTGCTTTCTTTCTATCCCGCACCTCCTACCCCTATAATGAGACTCAAAAGCTCCTCACCACAAGAGGCAGATACTAGGTTCAACTCTGGCTCTTATGAAAAGTGAAGAACCACAGGTAAATGAGTAAAGCGTGCTGGTAATTTTTAAGTTTTGTTCCCATGTGAGATAGGGTCTGGCTTTATGAAACTGGACAGATTTCCTTTTCTCCCAGGACTGCACTGTGGCTAGAATTTCCCTCTGAGCCAGGAAGCTCACACGTTCCTACTCCCCTTGAGCAGGCTTGGACTGCAGGCTCCTTCCCACCACGTCAAAGGCACTATAAAGGCCACTCAAACCCTACCCACATCTGTTAAGTCAGTGTCTTTGTTCTAGCACTTTGATTTCAACGGACTCAGCGGTAATTGACAAGATTTCCGGAATGTAAGTACGTTATAATGATTTTGCATTCTACAAAAATAGCTTCATGGGAGCATCAGAATGTTTCTGTATGGGGATCAGATCCCGAAGGTTCAGATATTTACTTAGCTAGTGCTCCGACACCACCTGGAACTCAGATTTGTATATTTTTATAATAGACCAGTATCCTCTGGGGTCAAGTTTCAGATTTTGAGGTCTCTGGGGATATTAAAGTGAAACCAGAAATCGGGGAACAAATGCTGAGGAAAGTTAGAAAATGTAATCCTTCTGAGGGTAAATCACCAGAAAGCCCCGCCCCTTCTCTCTCTGTTAAGCTTAAGGACAGTAGAGGATCGTCTTCCCACTGCTTTTAACAACAGAAATCCCCAGGAGGCCGTGGAGCCCCAGGCACCCAGGCTCTGAGTCAAGGACAAAAGGAAGCTTAAGCTGCAACAAAGAGCTGCTAAAATGTTCTCTCTTATCCAGGAGTCTCCAGTCTTGACAACATCACCTGCTTCCAACAAGCCCTTGCAGCTGCGGCATGGGAGTGAGGTGGGGGGAGATCAACACACTGAGGAAGCGGCCAGGCAGCTGCACGCCCGCCTAAACACAAGTGTCCCCAGTGGCTCAGCCCATCTTCAGGAAACCAGCTGTGTGCACCTAACGTGGAGGAACGTGGGATATCATGTTTACAAAATAGTGAGATTTAATACCAGGAGAAAAGGAAATTCTTTTCTCCTTGTTAAAACTGTCTTGCTCAATCCTTGTTTCTCATACTCATTTGAAGATGGAGAGATTTTTTTTTTTTTGTAGCTGTTTTAAAAGCAACAGATACAAAATTATAATCTGCCTTATATCCTATTTCCACAGTACCATCTTTAGAGCATATGGTTTAGGATCTGAATCAGTGCACAGGACTAGCTAAAGCCAGGGGCGCGATCTTTACGGGCACTGAGTTGGTCCCCTCTCCACTGCAGATCATGGCATGTCTGTGTGGCCCAGGGTCCCAGGACACCCTCTCGGACACGGTAAGTAAGGAACTGCTCCCCACTGGCAGGTCTTCCTTCTCACTGCACTGGAAGGTTAGAGGAGCCTTGAGGAAGAGTTTGTTTCTTGATGACATCATCTTACAATGAGCCTGTAAATCTGGCCCAAACTGGGACCAGAGGAGATCAGCTATAACAGAAACTGGTGACTGACTCAGATAGACCATCCCTGGAGAGAAGTGGCCAGCTCAGAACAGGCCAGAACCAGGCCAGGCTGTGTGTCCAAACCAGATCCACTAGACTTCCCGCTTTAGTAATAACCAAGGCAGAGTGAGTGTTAGGAGAGAGGGTCTGACACAGAATGTGGCCAGGAAGAAAAATCTCTTGGAACTGAAAATAAAAACAAAACAACATCTAATGGTGGAGAGAGCTTGGCTGAAGAGGAAAAGGTCTTTTGTCATAAACAAGATGCCAATACAGCATTATCCTTAGGCCTTCTAATAAAGGCCTAATGATGCTCCCTTTTTGGCTCTGCCAGGTACTCAGGACAAGCAAACCTTGCCCTTCCTCCCTACCCCTCCTGAGACCTCAGAGGAGTCTTGCTTGGATGAAGGTGAACGTGCGTTTGGCTGGATGGGGAAGTGTCTGGCTCTCAGGATCCCACTGGGTGATGTGCTGAGTGTCAGTCACCTCTTACAGGGCAGGCTTATACGCCACTGCTACTCAGCACTCCAGCTCTATCAGTCTTTGATTAGGGATTAGCTTGGCTTTTCAGGCTTTCTTTTGTAGATTAAATTTTACTAGAAGCCCATATCCTGCCCACTTTGGAATTTAAACCCACATCCCCAAAGATGTTGGCCAATGGTACAGATGCTTGAGATCCCCAGGGTGCAAGACTCCCTTAAGAGCCCCAGGACTCCGCACCTGTCATCAATGGAGTCCACCTTCTCCTGGATGCGATCCGAGTTGATGTTCCCATCGCTCACCAGCCTCCGGCCCGTTTCCACAACCGCGTTGATTTTCTCCTCATTGGCATCCATGGTGGTCATGAAATCCTCTTGTTTTTTAATAGCTGCTTCAGCTCCTTCCAAGGTGGTGGGCATTTCAGTATGGGCCAAAACATACTCCTTAATTAAAAAGGGAAAATCACAGCAGGATGAAAAATCATGAGATACAACTTGCCTTCAGAATATTAAAAAAAGCAGCCATCCTCGTTAGTATAGTGGTGAGTATCCCCGCCTGTCAGAATATTAAAAAAAAAACAAAACAAACCAGTCTTCCCCATTTCCGTGCAACACACTTTGCAACAACTGCTTTGTCACACTTAGCTAAAATTATCTATGGAGTCAGACAATGTAAAAAGTTGGGAGGCGGGGGAAAATCCCAATGAGATGCCGAAAGTGACTAGATTCCCAAAAGTGGTTAAATGCTCTCATTTTTCCTCCAAAGCAAGTGAGGAAAGTAAATGAAGGTTTGTGCATCAGCCACAAGGATCCGCTCAGGTGCCCATAAGGTGATAGCAACAGACACTTCAAACCTAATCTTTCTTTTTTTTTTTTTTTTTCAAACCTAATCTTTCAAGAGACATTATCAACCCTGCTGCTGGTGACCATCCTTAGCTCTTTCTCTAATTTCTGCATTGTGTCACTTGATCAAGACCCTGACCTTTCTAAGAGCAAGGAAGACAGAACCATTCAGAAAAAAAAAAAAGGTCCCCCCAAATACTTTTAGATTGGATTAATACATCTCAGAATGTTGCCCATGTAATGAACTACATCACAGTATGATGACATACTATGAGACATTAAGAGGTCCTGGACCGTTATTGTGGTGGAACTGTACTTTGCAAGGCAAGGCAGCCTCCATGGGAATCTTCAGTTCTATCCCCTTCATTGCGATGGGTTTCAGTGCCTTAGAAGTCAGGGAAAACAAATGTCTGCCCATTGCTCTTCTAACTTCACATAAGCAGGTGTAAACCAGCAGCCCACAGGCAGCCGAGGCCCAGCCTGATGGGGAGCACGCCAAGCGGTGGGGGATTTTACCTGGTTGTTCAGGAAGGCTTCGGCCTGCTTGGTGTCCCGCAGGAACTGCTGGTGAGCGTGGGACTGGGAGAGGAGGCTCTGCCTGTTCTCCCACATCTTGTGGAGCTCGTTCCAGCCTGTGTCCAGGGCCTGCAGCCGCTGCCGCAGGAACATGTACTGGGCATCTGTCTGGCCCTGGGTGACCATCTCACCCATGTCCCTCATCTTCTGGTAGTCCTCCTCGTAGTTGTCGATCTCGTTTTTGATGTTCTCGTGCTGCGTGAGGAGCTTCTCAGCCTCGGTCAGGGTGTTAGGCATGTCCTCCGAGGCAATGGCCGTCTGTGTCCTGGAGAGCCAGGACTGGAAGTCATCCAGGTCCCGCAGGAACTGCTGCAGCTTGCTGGCCTCTCCCAGGGAGGCCTCACGGTTCTTCAGCGTGGTCTTCATCTCCTCCCACACGTCACTGATCTCGGCCAGCCGAGACAGGATAGCCTGGGCCTGGTCGGGGTGCTCGGACTCCAGCTTCTCGGCCTCCTTCTGCAGGTCACTCAGTTTCGCCTCGATGGCCACGAGGTCCCGCTCCATGCCAGTCAGCTTGCGCTGCAGGGCCATGACACCCGCCAGGTCGTTGCCCAGGTCCTGGGTGGATTCGATGACTTTGGTCTTCTCCCGGATCCATGACTTGGTTTCGTTGCACTCGAGGTGGTAGTTCTGGATGCTCAGGGCGGAGAGGAGAGCATCCTTCTTCCGGTCCACCAGCTCCCTGAACTGGCTCCACCTGTGGGTGCCAGGGTGGCAGAGAAGGCAGTGTGAGAGACAGGACAAAAAGCGGTGGCTGGACAATGAAATTCATAGTGACGGTCAGAGCTGCCATTCTCCGGCCATCTCTGCTCTGACTACGTACTGTTTGGAAAACCACGTCCCTCAGTATGTGGACACCAAGTACCACCATTGCAAAAGCTCAAGGACACACTCTAATCTGTAAGCAGCCTGACAAGGAGAGGGCCTTAAAGAGCGGAAAGGTGAGCAATGACAAGACATCTGTCCCCTGAGGTCACTTAACTCCTGACTGCAATGCACCTCTTACCTCCAAGCTGCACCTACTAAACATGCCCCATACCCCCAAGGCTTCAGCTGCTACCACGACCCACTCAAACGTATTATTCAATAGAAAGGTTAAGACCAGGACAAAAGTCTACCTTGGTAATTAGGACTTTCGTCCACCAATTACATCTCAAACGTGCTAAAACCCTGTTCCAGAAGTCACTTTAAAAGGGACAGCAGAAGTGCCACCTTGATGCCATGACCCACTATACTGGGCATGGGTCTCACGCAGGCTCTCACTTCCCACATGGGGGAGGGATGCCCTGAACCACGCTGCCCCCAGGGACACTTCTCAGAAAACCAAGGTATGTCAAAGGACAAATGCTGATGCCATGACAATGGCGCCACAGTGTCCGTGACCCCATGTGGGAAATTCCTGACCATGAGGCTCAGGGGCCAACCCCGAGCCTCCTGGCTGGGCATAGGAACCAGCCTGCCGCCACTGCCCTCACGCTCACCTCGTGTTGAGCTTGTCCTGCTGGGCTTTGATCTCCTTCTCACTTGGGTGGCCGCTGTGCATCAGCTGCCGGGCAATCTGGTTCACCACTGCCACCCGGGAAGCCTGGTTGTTCATCTCCGGTTCGAGGCTCTCGAATCTGCAAAGGCAATTCGACAGAGTAGTCACTGCTTGGTCACTGAAGCTGTGCAGGGTGGGAGGGTGGGTGGGCGAAGCCACGGCAGCCACTCACCTGTGCTGGATGACCTCCAGGTCTTCCAGCTTCTCTGGGATCTGCATGTTGTTGAGCCACTGCTCCTTCTCGTCAATCCAGAGCTCACAGGCATCGGCCTCGCTGAACATCTTGTACAGGGCAAGAGTGTCCTGCAGCGCCTGCTTCCGCAGCCGCGTCAGCTCGGCCACCTCCTTGTAGCGCTCCTCAATGCCCGCCAGCCGGCCCTGCACGTCGGGGGACTCGGCGTGCTCCTGGGGCAGGGCGCTGGCTTGCTCGTGCAGCGAGTCGATGGTGGGCCGGTAGTTGGCGATCTCCTCCGCCACGTCCTTGTGCTTCTTGACCAGGGACTGGGTGGAGTACTCATCGTGGCCCACGTCGTTGCTGGAGACGATCTTGAGGATGTCCAGCATCCAGGCATCGATGTCGTCGGCATCCGCCTGGAACTGGTGCAGCAGCGAGGCCTCCTCCAGGCGCTTCTTGCGGATGGCCGAGAGCTGCTCCAGGTGGGCCCACTGCTCGCGGATGTAGGCAATCCGCTCCCGGATCTTCTCTGACCCGAAGTGCTCCTCGGCGATCATGTCTTCGCCCTCCTTGATGGCTTGCTCGAAGTGGCCACTGCGGCCGCTCATCTCATCCTCGAATGCCCGGTGCTTGCTGAGCAGGCGCATGACGCTTGTGAGGTCCTTGCCGTAGTCATCGGAGGACAGGATCTTCTCCTTCTCCCGGATCCAGCCCTCCTCCTCTGCCATCTCCCAGAAGAACTTCCAGAGGCGACGGGACTCTTCCAGGCGGGCCCGGCGCTCGGCCGCCAGCTGGCAAAGCTCTTGGTAACAGAACTCCATGTGGGCCACCCTGTCTCGGATTACCTGGGGGTCGCAGGGCTTGTAACCTGTGTAACATCAAGGCGGGCACATGGGTGTGACAGCAGTAGCATGGGCTCCCGTGCACAATAGGCAGTCGGCTACACCCCTGTTCTCGTTCCTAGGTCCCCCATTCATGCAAAGTGCAGGGCCACCTTCTAGAATCTTGATTAGTAGAGGAGGGAGGAGCAATGTTATTTTTTTCCCCCGAAGTATTCTTTTCTTTTGGGTCACTCAGGAACCAAAAAACGAGGCAAACTATAAGCAAGAAGGCAGCTGCATTTAAATGTTTCTGAACATGCACAAAACCAATCCTTTCCAAACAAACTTAGAACAAATATCTGCACGACCAGGTGTGAAAGCCAAGAGAGCCATGCCAGGCAGTGGGTGTGCAGAGTGTGGTCTGGCAAAGTTCACTGCCCAACATAAGCAAGTAGCACTTGGGTACTGAAGGGAAAGATAGGTCCATTTCAGAAATGTAAGAAGGAGTTAAAAGTGTTCAGAAGGCCACCCTACAGCATCATGTTATATCCCCAACACGGCCCACTGGGAACCCACAAGTGGCTGGTACCTTTCAAGGCTGCACTACCACACATAGCTCATCCAAGTCTCTAGAGATGGGCCTCTGGTGATGAGGTACTGTGGGGGTCGGTCCATCCTTACCTTCCCCGTCGGTTGCAAACTTCTGGGCAGAAGCGTTGACACCTCTCACCCGCTCTGCCTGGATGCCAATGTCTGCTTCAACCAGGGCATGCTTCTGTAACAGGTCTTCCACGCCGAGCAAGTGTTTGCCATAGTCTTGAGACAATAACAGCACCTGTACACAAGAGGCACAGAGAAGACAACCGTGAGCGCAACCTGGACTTCAGTGTCTCATAATCTGTGGACAGGATGCGAGCCAGCAGCCAAGCTGTACCGTCCCTCCAGCCACCCTCCCCGTATCTTTAAAGGAAGATGATGGCAAGAAAATCAGAGCAAAACAAACCCAAGAGCAGCAGGAGAGACGTAACAAACTAATGATCATTTATGTTGAATAAGAAGTCAAACCTACACTAAAAGGTATAGAATAGGGGGGAAAAAAAGGAAGGGAGGGGGCATCAGTATGAAATAAACTGGGCCTTCAAGAAGAAACCGGTACAGTAACAACTATTCAAGAAAAGACAATAAAGGTGAAAGCTGCTTCATATCACAGTTTAAAGACATCTCCTCGAAGCTGCTGACCCCTTAACTGGATGCTCTCCTTGCCTGGTATACCTCTGTACTTACACAGCCAATGGGAAAAGGCATCAGGTTACAGATCCCATGGACTGTAGCCTACCAGGTTCCTCCATCCATGGAATTTTCCAGGCAAGAGTACTGGAGTGGGTTGCCATTTCCTTCTCCAGGGGATCTTCCTGACCCAGGGATCAAACCCGGGTTTCCCATGTTGCAGCCAGATGCTTTACCATCTGAGCCACTAGGGAAGCTCCTTACAGACCACATCTTTAATCAAATAAGGAGAACAGGGTCAGCTCAGGTGACTATCATCCTTAGGACAACGCCCTAAGCAATGTCTCAGGTTTAAGTTTGAACAGGCTAACATTTTCTTTCATTTCTTCCATCACCCCAATTTGGGGAGAAGGGTGGTCTCATCAGACATCCTCTCCAGATGGAATTTCTACTTCACTCTTACTTATGAGGAGATCTCTGGCCCAATCTGAGTTACAAAGTGGAGGATGAATTCTAAAGTGCAAAGCACCTCTCTGCTAGATTTTATGAACATTTCTATTTTAGGTGGTTAAGATTAATGAGAACATATATGAGAACATCACAAATCTGGGACCATAAAAGGGAAAAACTAATGGTATGAAGTGACCTTGCCACCCTTGCCAGGAACAGTTCAAGAGGTAAGCACAAGAAAGGGCTTACATCCCAGGAAGGAAATCTCACAGGAGGTCAAGCTTGGAAATGAACACAGTGTGCGAGATAAAGGAGGCTTCATGGTCCTGCCTGAAAACTGCCCTACTCTGCCCTGGCTACGGGGCTGAACGCTGGAGGAGAATGGCTGGGCATGAGTGAGCTCTCATCAGGGGCCTGCATCAGAGGACAGGACAGGCAGGGCTCCTCCTGGGTCAGGAGGGAGCTGGGAACTCCATACTCAGAGCTGTCAGTAACAGAAGGGGAGCACTGGCAGACCCTCCAGCCCCCGTCCTATGATACATACACGTGTCCTACACTTAATTCTTTCTGTAACCGCACAAGGGAGACAGTAAGCACATCCTCCACTTGCAGAGGAAGGCAGGAAAGCTGTGGCACTCAAGATCTGGACTCTGGCTGTCTGGTGGCAGGGCTGCACTCTGTCCACGCTGCCTCCTGCTCTTCTATACCACCTGCCTGGGCCCTTCCCCAAAGCAGAGCCACTCATACATAGACCAATGAGACAGAGATCTGGCTCAATGCTAAAGAATTAAAACCACAGAAAATCACAATTACTGATCACCTACTATGGAATCTATCTAACTTAGATCTGAGTCACAGCAGCAGACCTTCAGCTATGGAACTGGTCCTGTTACAACTTCTCACTTCACAGCTCATTTAACATGTGAGCCAACAAGCCTTCCCATGAGTGACATGGCCCTTTGCTGGCTGTACGTGGGCGACTAGACCAGGGGCATTACTGTGTGTTGGGGGTTAGTAGGCGGGGCCCAGAAGAGAGGCCTGACTGAATGAGCTCCAGCCTGTAGGCAGGCATGTCTTTCACCTTCATTTCATCCATCCAGTCCATGATGTACAGCATTTCCTGGAATATCTTCTGCAGCCCCAGGTTCATCTCGAGGCGCTGTCTCCGCGCCCTGAGCAGCTCCAGCAGGTACTCCCAGAGCCGGATGACGTTGTCCTTCCGTGCTGTGATGCGCTTGATGTCGTGGTAGTTCTCTGCCTCCAGTTCCCTGGCCACAGCCACCACAGCCTGCACGCGCTCCTCATATGCAGCGATGTCAGTCTCAATGGCTTCATGCTTTTTCGTGGCGGCCTCAACAGCAGGAAGGTCAAATCCAAAGTTGTCCTAAGAGATAAGGGAACAGAAAAAACAAACACAAAATTCAAAAAGCCATCAGTGCGCAACCAAGAAACAGAAAATGGAAGTGGAGTCCTGAGCACACCCATTAATTTTGGGGGTGGGGGGTCTCCAAAGTCAAACACTGACTCCAGAGTCCTGACCCCACTGGACTCTGCCTTCCCTGAGGCCCGCAGAACTGCTCATGGGCCCAGAGCAAACCAGTGACACCTCACTTTACAGAGGTGTGAGGCATGTATGCAGCACCTGACCTATGAGACTGGAGCAGGTGATGGCTTATGCTGAGCCAAGAAGAAAAGGAGCCACTGGTTTATTTCAAGGCCAGTCTAGCTGCCTTGAAGGCCAAAGGCTGGAAGAAAGGGAAAATTTTAAAAACTATACAAATATGAATGGTCACACACACCCACTAGCTCTCAACAAACTTTGTTTGAGTTACTTCCAGATCTCTGAAAAGTTAGATAAATAGTAGAAGAGAAACTGTATTGGAAATCATAAACATCCTCTCCATGGGAAGTGGATGAGATGGGATGCTGGATGTGGACAACAGCTGTCCGAAGGCCCCTGGGCGTGGCCTAGGTTCTGAGGGACACAGTTCTGGAGCAGACCTGGGACACCAGACGCTGGTTCTCGCTCAGCCAGGTCTCTCTCATAGCTGCCTTGCGGTCAAATCTGCGGGCGAGCTGTTCCAGTTTCTCCTGTCTTATGAGCTCATTTCGCAGGGCCAGTTCTCGCTCGTGTTCTGCTTTTTCCAGTCTTTCCCAGGCCTATGGAAATGAAAGAGAATGGTTTCTGGCTACGTTCAAGGAACCACTCCTAGGCTGCAGTTAACAGCCAGTGCTTCTCAAAAAGACCTAAGAACTTAAAAGGGGAATCCCATTCCCACCCTCAGTGACTCTTAGCCTTGGGGGAAAAAAATCATTGTCTCTCAGTTGAGCCCCATGGGAATACTCTCCCCTATCTAAATTTAAAGATCCTGTGTTACATCTGGAAAACAAAACAGTGAAGATACGGAACAACGTAACTTAAGTTACAAATCTCTTAACTTTCATTGAGAGGAAGCAAAGTATCTTCAACAGCTCTCGGCATATAAAAAAGATAAACGACTTCTTCTAAGAAATCATATTATCAATCTTTCATTCACTGCACTCTGAGCCACTTATTTTTAATTCATAGATCTGAGTGTTTTTTTCTAAATCCTCACCAATTAAATTCATTCCTGTGAAATATCTTATTTCACATTATTTAACAAAGTCCTCTTAAAAGATATCTAAATGTGTACAACTGATCATGGTTCTAGATTTTTTTCAAGTTTCTGCTTAAAAATAACGAAATGAAATACTTGCAAAAAAAAAAAAAAGAAATACTTGCAGACATAACAGGTATAGAAACAATTTTTTTGACAGCTTCCCTGACAGAAGGCGTCAAAATCCTAAGCCCTAACCTCTAGGGATTCCAGATACATAAGGTTTTGAATTCTCCTCTCTGCAATTGAAAGATGGCTGAGCCAGCAGCCTGGGACAGATGAGAGGTACACTGACTGTGGATCTGAGTAGCAAGGTAAACAGGCTAAACCTGGTTTGATAAAATCTAACATCCCCCCAAACCTCCAGTAAAGTCCCCCAAATCACCACAAGCACTCCACTGATCCTGAGCACTATCTGAGCAACGACTGTCACTCAGTAACTCGACAGGCCAGGAAGGGGTCTTCCAAGATCTCTCAGCAATCAAGACCCACTGAGAGTACCAGAAAACCTACAGGAGGCTGGGGCCCACAGAGCAGGCCAGATGGATGGGTCTTATACCTTGTTAATGTCAGAGATGAGCTTCCCCTCCCGGGGCATGTAGACCTTCTGGTTATTGGCCCTCATCTTGCTCTGAATGGTGAAAAGCAGGACTTCCAAGTTCCCCTTCTCAGTAAATCTAGGCAGAGAAAACCAGCCACAAACATTATCTACTATATTTTGTTTCTTCAAAGGGGAAAACTCATCTGCTTCTGGAGAAAAAGACACTTCATGTAGCCTCGCAATTTTAAAAGCCATTTCTCGCCATCCTGATTTATGCGAAATACGTGTGTGTTACAGAAACCACAGTTGTTGGGTACCGCAGACCTCAATATGTGCCCAATGTGGGGTTTTTCTTGCGGGTGGTTACTGTTCCTGACATTTACATTTGGGGGCACAGAGTGCTACTCTTTTGTTAATCAACTCCATCAAAATTTAGACACCAACCCTGGATGATGAACTTGCTTCACAGTTGAATGCATTCAACAAGGATTATTTCAAACAACCACCTAGTGTCACTGTCAACAGGCTGCAGGGACTTCAGCCAGGAATTTACTACTGAGTGGAGTTTTCAGAAAAAAGGAGGAATGACTCTAGTCATAATAAGCAAGAGATAAGATCCACAATGCTTATTGGGCAATTATGAATTTTTAAAATATGTGAACAATCAAACTCTGGGGGGGGGGCAACAAAACCTGATCTGAACTGATATGAAACTATCTTTTCTTCATTCACACTTTGTGAATATTTACATGTTTTGCTACTGATACGTTAGTGGGCTTGATTATGAGTAACAGCCTCAGACTACCTGGAGGTTTATAACACACAACATATCTGCTATTTCTCTAAAATCCCAGAAATGATGGAATTCTGAAAGACAGTAGGCACAAGCGCTCAGGAGAAGGAACTGGGGACCTGCACCATTTCTTAGGATTCTCATGTATCACATGTCCCAGTGGCACATTTCTACTGGAAAGGGCTCACAGTGGGTACAATTTGTAATAAATCTCAGCAACACAGACTCAGATGAAAAGAAATAGGACAGGCCACTGGGGAAAGGCATTCACTTTGAGATGAGACCATGTGAATCAGAAAAAAGGGGTCTGTGGTTGTAGGAAGGGTAATGCATTCCAATCTGCATCTTACTTGGGGGGCTTCTCCACAGTGCGGTAAGTGTTGAACGCCTGAAGCTGCTGCTGGACCCCAACGAGTGAGTTGGCAAATTTGCGATTGTTCAAAATAATGATAGTTTGTTCAATCCACTCCAGAAGGTCAGAGGCAAGGGACTCATACTTTTCAATCATTTTTTCTGTTTCAATAGCGTTGTCAAGCACCTGTAAACAAGGGTTAGAAAAATGGAAAAGCAAGATAGTATCACTACGTAAGGGGAACCTGACTGCAGCCCTCCAAGAGGCGGCACATGCTTAATGACTGGCTTTGAAATGGTTCTCCAAGACTTTGGCACTAAACTCCAAGAACCATTTGCTAATAGGCACTCAAACTGTGGCTATTATTTGTGAGCAATGACAGCTTAACTCAACTGTAATTGGTTCTGTAACCTCCCAACCCCCAGGCAAAGGGTTTAAGATCCTGAATGATTCCTGATGCCTGGGCTCCAAAATTCCTAGAGAAACAAAAAGGGCTCTATTTGGTTTGGTCATATTCCATGAATGCCTGTGGATTTTCCATTCAATTGCACTGGGAAGACAAGGGCCTCTGGTCTGAGGTGTTTTGAAATATATGGCACGGGAGCATCAGCCAAACAAAAAAATTTTAAAAGCCTTATTCTAAGGCCTTTCCAAGCATGTTAAGTAGGATTTTCACATCTATAACATCAGGCAACTCAATCAGATTTTTAATATCCAATTTTCTGGCAAGGCTGTAGGGGAGGGGTGTTTCGGGTCTGTGTGCCTGTGTGCAGCATTGCTTAGTCATGTCCAATTCTTTGCAACCCCATGGGCTACAGCCCCTGCCAGGTTCCTATGTCCATGGGGCAGAATTCTTCAGGCAAGAATTCTGGAGTGGGCTGCCAAGCCCGCCTCCAGGGGATCTTTCCAATCCAGGGATCGAACTCAGATCTCCCGCATTGCAAGAGGATTCTTCATCATCTGAGCCACAAGGGAAGCCCAAGAATACTGGAGTGGGTAGCCTATCCTTCTCCAGGGGATCTTCCCAACCCAGGTATGGAACCAGAGTCTCCCACGCTGCAGGCAGATCCTCTGCCAGCTGAGCCAGCAGGGAAGCCCTGGGTGTGAGACCCCCTGTACTTTCTTCCTCAGTGTTTCAGCCACCACCCCCACCTCCTGCTCCTCTTTGGGATGGCAGGTTTCTGCCCACTGCCCTGCCATTGGTGAACTTCATCAAGAACTCCCAGCACCTCAGTGTCTGAGGCATGGTGGCGACACATTTAGACACAAACCTTCAATACGTCTCACAACTTACAGGACTGGTGTGAACTCACCTTTCCAATTCGTTTTCCTTCAACAGCCAAGGCCTTCATCTTTGAGAAGTAGTGGTAGTAAGTCACCACGTAAGTGATAATAGACTTCTCATCAGGATGGTCCACACTGATATCTGTAACCCAGAGAAGATTCTGTTCAGTGCTCTGCTCACTGCATTGCCACCCAGGCAACAGGAACAACCCAGAAGAGCTGCTCAACACTCAACAGGCCCGTGCCTTCATTTTTGGGGGGCTTGAAAGTTCTGCCATCAGAGTGCTGATTGTAAGGCTAACTAACGAAGATGAAACCACCTCACCGCCTCTTTTATTATATGAACATTCAAAACTGCCTCCTATTGCCAATAAAAACATAAAAATCTTTTTTTTGTTCTTTTTTTTTTTTTTCTTAGACAAAAATCTTAAAAGACCTGATTCTTTCTCTCAAGAATCCTAGGCCACTGAGATGATGAAATACACACAAACTACTACATGGAAATGAATAACATAGTTAGAATTGAGTCAGATAACTCAGCGATGTGGGTACTACCCAGACACACCATGTTCACCTCCCCTACCCCCAGGTTGCTCTGTGCTTCTTATTTTGGCCAATGGCACCAGAGTTTTTCCCAGTCACTAAGCCTATGGACATCTTTATCTCCTTGTTACTCACATTTAGTCAGTCACCAGGGCTGAGACCAAAGGATTCTATTCACAGAATCTACTGTCACTCTCAGGTCAGACTCTCACGGTCACATAGCCCGACCTGAAGCAATGGCTTCCTCAATGGGTCTCCCTGCTACTCAATTCCCTTTACACACTGCACCCAGCTGATGTTCCAGACACAGAGCTGTGAGCATACTTCCTCTAAGCCCAAACTACTTAAAAAGTGCCCTGCAGTCTGAAAAATAAGTCCCGAAGTCCTCTACAACTTCCCGTAACTTTCCTTCCCTCCCTCCTTCCTTTCATCCATCCATCAAATATTTATCAAGCTTCCTCTAAGTGGCAAGCACCATTCTAGACATTTCTCACTCTATAGCCTACTAGTTCTTCTAAGGCGCCATAGATCCGAACCAAATTGAACTATTCACCATCACCACCCCAGCAATTTCCAATATTCCTTCCACTTTCAACTTCCCTTTTCCTGAAAGAGCCTTCCCTTCCCCCATCACATTCTTCCTATCCTCTAGGTCCAGTTTAGAAACTAACACTCCCTCACAGTCATTTCTAGCTGGAATGACTGTCTCCTCTGTCCTCTAAAGGACTTTGTTTATACTCTGCTTTCTGTCAGGCTCTATGATTACTTATGCACATTTCATTAGTCTTGTAAGACTGAGTGCCACTCTGCCCCTGCCCTCCTAACGTGCTGTATATATAGAGAGTGAGTGGTCAATAAGTATTTATTGAGGGATGGAGCAAATGAATGAAGGTGGCCAGTCTTTGGGGTATGGCAATGATGGAGGTACTCAGTTCAGGATACACCGAGGAGAGAACACATGGAACGCTCTTTGCTGACACAGTGGGCTCTTTTCTCAATGTGCATTCACTTGTGCACCTCCACTGCTGCCAGGAGGATAGAAGTGGATAGGGTTGTTTCTCTTAAAGACAAGACCACCGGGGCACAGGGTGGGAAAGCTCCCTGCCCAGGATCACTGAGGCAGCCAATAGAAGAGGGGGCCACAGCTACTCTTCCCACTCCAGGGCCCCCGTGACCAACTCCTGTGTCTGGCTCTGTCAATGTGGGCCCCACGGAGTCAGAACTGGAGGAAGGTCAGGGAAAAAGTGCCGGCCCTGGCCCTGTGTATAATTTAATAAACACAAAATGGGAAATGACTGGGAAGGAGTGAGCAGGCAAGACCTTTTTAAACTTGTTTACAATTGTATTTAAACGGATGCTCTCTGGGACACTGGGCAACTAACAATAGCTAGGGACAAATAATAATCAAGATCAAAACCACAGGATGAATGACAGCAACTGCTTTTTTTAGCTCCTTGTCTTCAAATGACCTGGGGAACATCAATCCCCTTTTCATACTGGGTGGTGATTAGAAAGATCAACTAATGAGCAAGTTATTAAATTTTTTATCACAGTGATTTCAAAAAAAGATTGTTTATCTCAGCATCTATGGCTCAGGGAGGATGTCTTTCCACAGTAAGGCAGGGGTTAAGTACAAAGATTTATCACAGCCAAAGGAATTTTAGTTTTGTGTTTATATTGAGAAATCACTTAACGGGCTGGCACAAAGATAATTTTATCTCAGCTTCCTGCAGTAAACCTATCAGGGAATCTGATGCACTGGAAAATAGCAAGAAGCCTGCCTGGCAGCCTCATGACCTCGATCTGCCCTTGGGGAGTTTAACTTCCTGTTCTATATTTGTAAGAACTTTAAACTTTCACTCACAAACAGCTTTTTCTCAGTATCTGCTCACAGCTGAGAGCATCTAAAAAGCTCCATCCCTACAAACAAATCCTTTTGCATTTTGAATACTTCTCCAAACGAGAAAACATTATGATAGCTCATGTTAAGATGAAGCCTACAATTAGGATTTTGTTAATAAAGGAGTTACAGCCCATTGGATTGCCCCACACAGGTCTGCTCTGTGTCGTCCACAGTCAGTCTCTGAGGTTCTGCTGCAGGGATCTGTGGGGCAGAGAGAGGCTGGTTCTGTGCAGAGTAAGGTGCTGTGCCACCAAGCAGCGGGCCACAAGGAGGGACTGCGTGTTACTCTTTCTGCCACCCACAGGCTCCTGGTGCACTGTCCTCATTTAAGTTCTTCTTACCCAGAAGCAAATACTGCGCAGTCTGCTAAGGAGGCTCCTAAACCTTCCTGCCCTGAGGCCAAACCACGCTCTTGCCCCAGTGGGCCGACTATCAGTCAACCAACAAGTGCGGAGAGCCTGCTCACGCCCTCTTCCTTAAACACAGAGGCTAAGCACCTATGGTGACTCCCCACTGCCTACTGAATAACCTCGAAAAACTGTTACCTGATGGGCCCCCACTCATCTTTCTGGTTGTATTTTTCCTACTGCTAAGCTAATACTACCCGCAATGAACTGTTAGTCCCCTGTTATACCTTCCTCTTTCTTGGTTCCTCTGCTCATATAAATCCCTCTGCCTACCATGACCTCTCCTTTGGAACATGTTTAAATCATACTCACCTTTCAAAGCCTTTTCAGGTATAATCCTTTACACAAATCCTCAAGTAATTCATAGACCAACATTAAGCTCCTCTTCCTTAGATAATTCCCAAAGCACACGGTGCCCGTAAACAAACCAACATGAAGCAGATTTTTTATTTACTCCTCTTACCCCTCGACTCCTTACCTTCGGGGTCCAAGAGTTTAGTGAGGCCAAGGTGTTGCTCTGCCAGGTTAAAGGCGTTCTGCAGATTGTAGTGTGCATTGGATTTCTTTAGTTTGTCAAAATCTATCAAGTCAGGCCTGTGGAGAACAACAGTGGAACATAACAGAAACCGCAGCTTGAAAACACGCCATGAGACCAATGGTGTCCGCTTAGGAGTAAAACCTAGATATTATTTAATCATCAAACAATGAAACCCAAGTTTTGAATAAACAACCTCAAAGTTTATTAAGAGAACTGAAGAGAATTGGCAGACTCGTTTCCTTTGTTTGGGACACTTTACACACTCTCTCCCACTCTCAAGTAGAAGGCAGGGATTTCCACCGTGGTGCAAATCTAAGGCAACGAATGTGAAGATGGAACATCACCCCGGTTGGCTATAAAAGGGTGTCAACATTCTCCCCCCATGTGGTCAGCGTGACCGCGAAGGACTCACCGGTGTTTGTGTATCAGTGCATTGAAGGCCATGCCATCCCTCCAGCTGGTTGTGAAATTGTGAATATTGACGTTGGGGTACCTAAGAAACACAACACAAGGTAATTACCAAATAAAGTTCTGTGTTTTGCTAAATGCAGTGTTTAAAGAAAAGCCTGTTGGTACTGAGAAAATGTGAGACAGTAACGAAATAAAGACACTGAAGACAATCAAGCTGAAGCTAAGATTGCCTAAACTTCTGCTTGTTGAAAAATAAAAACAAACACATATTCACATGGCTTTCTTGGTAACTTCGACCTGTGATCTGTGTCCTCGATTGAAAACACCACGCTTACTGAGAAAAAGGCAACCCTGACTAGATGCCTCCAAGGCTTCCTTGCTTCACTGGCTTTCCATGCCCCCAGCGCAGCTATGAGAAGCCTGCAAACACGATACCTGAGTGCACACATCACTTAGGGAGAGGAAGTAGCCGGGGTTACCTGTTCAAACACTCAGCTTTCCTTCTTCCTTATATCACTGAACTGGATGAAGTTTCATAAATCAAGTACCTTCCTGAAACACTTCCCTATAATGCTTACCAATAATCAATCAGCTACTCTACACTATATTGATTATTAATAACTTTTTATCCGTGGCTGATTAAAAGTTCATTCCTCACTTGATCCCCTTACTAAGCCTTACACTCTTTATGGTTTCCACAGTTATCACTGACTGATCATGCCCATTACAGTTACAACTGTCTTCCATGTAGCCCTGACCTACAAGATTAACCTGGGGGACTTCCCTGGTGGCCCAAGGGTTAGGACTTTGTCTTCCAATTCAGGGGATGTGGGTTTGATCCCTGCATCCCTGATCAGTTGGGGAGCTAAGATCTCAGATGCCTCATGGCCAGAAACTCAGAACATAAACAACAAAAGAAATATGGTAACAAATTCAATAGAAACTAAAAAAAAAAAAAAAAAAATCAACCTGGGACAAAACCAGTTCTCAGTTAGTACTTGGGAGCTTCAACAGTTTCAGTGAGCAATAAACAAGATGCAGTTCTCTAAGAAATATCTTCACTGAAATTTCAATGAAAGACTAAAAGGCAGGCAAACTCAGATAACATACAGAGATTAAGTTTGTACATTACATTTGTCCACTTAAGTTTACTGCACAAAACTTCCCAAAGCACAGAACTTAGAGGAGAAAGCCCACAACTTTTACAAATACCATGGATGAGATTTTTAAACACAGTTTCAGGGTTTTAAAATTCAAGATAAAATTCTCTCTGGAACTTCCTTAATAATCAAACAGAAGAAAAATGATTGTGCAGATGACAGGTCCAGAATATAAATCAACTCATTCCGTCCCAAGAGCTAGCTGAAATGTCAACGTCTCAACCGCTTACAAGTTAACAAGACATTTCAGTGGAAGCAGTGGAAAAGATACTTGTCAACACCGATCAAGTGATGACTCTGCTAAAACTGAGTCTGGGGAGAAGCAGCCCCTAAATCCCAGGTTCATGCTCACCCAGCTGTCTTCATCTGGCACCACAAGAGCAAAGCATCCTTGGCAGATTTCTTCTCTTTGTTGTCTTCAGTTTCTACACTGATATCCTGGATCTAAGGTTTACAGAGAAATATTAGACGAACAGATATGTCAGGTCTGCATATACATAATGAGTAAACTTTAGGTCAACACCTAGCCTTGCAGAATGTCTACTCTGAGGATCAATGAAAACTGCTTTCTGAAGCCAGGGTTCCCCCTTCTTGGAAATAACGACCAGAACTAGGTTCTGTACTTTGCACAAAGAGTAAAGTGAAGACTAGTTACCTGCCATGACTTCCTAGAACCTATCAGGGGTCATTTCTACTCCCAGCATAGCCCATCTTTCTCAACCACAGGCTAGAATGGTGGCTGGTATGGTACACTTTGAATCCCAGCATACTCTATGAAAATACTGTTTTTGCACAACCAAAAATTTCCCACACCAGAGTCAGTGAGTCCTTTGTTGATGAGGACTGTGTATGCACCATTTCCTGAAAACTGACCCAAACTCTCAGAGAAACAGTGCCCTTAAATGCTGTGCTTCCATGCTCTGTGCTACATGGTCTGAATATTTGTGCTCCCAACTCTCATTAATTCTTATGCTCAAACCCTAATCCCCTCAAAAAAGTGATTATGAAGAGGTAGGGACTTTGGGAGTCCTGGGCCTCATGAATGGGATGCGTGCTTTATAAAAGAGGCTCCAGAGAGCTTCCTAGAGCCCTCCACCAAGTGAGGACACAAAGAGAAGTCTGTGACCTATAAGTGGGCTGTCCTTTGACCTTGCTGGTACTCTAGTCCCAGACTTCCAGCCTCCAGAACCGTAAACAATAAATGTCTATTGCTTGGAAGCCACCCAGCCTGAGGCACTTTGTTTAGCAACCTGAACGGACTAAGACAGCCTATATTCGTAAGGTACTCATAGTCTGCTGAATCTCAACAGGACGTAGAGCCTGGTCTACTAGGACCAAAGTCAGACTTCCTAGGTTTGAATCCAGGTTCCCTCACATACTTCGTGTCCTTGAGTGAGTTCCTCGGCTTCCCCACTGAGGAGTGGCTATCTCAGGGCACTGCTGTGCACTTGAAGAAATGCAAAATATGGAGAGCTGGGCTCTTAGTAAGGAAACCTACATGTCAGCTCTTTGGATCACGGGCTGCCTACCAGTTATGTGATTTTTAGACAAATGCTCTGAATGCTCTTCTGTCTTCAGTTTTCTTGACTATACTAATAAAATGTGGAACGGAGTGCAGGAAAATGGTCTCAGCCTAGAAGGCCATCCATTCTCTCTCAGTTCTAACCATTCCAAGTTTTCCAGTCCTGGCCCCTGTCAAAGGTCTTTCCATCTAATCTAGAAACATACCCCAGAATTCTTTTTAGGAAAAAGAAGTAGGAAGAGGATAAAACAGAGACATGTGTAAGATTAAAAAGTTAGAAACTTTCAACTAGGAAAAACACCTAGAAATTGAAATTATTACGCTTCTAAAAAAATTCTCCAAGAGAAGTCTTGAGTTTGCATAAATTCTAAACTACAAAGAGTATGCAAGAGTAACCCTCGCTCAAGGGGTAAAACGCAGACTTACTAGGAAAGCAGGTGGAATTTTACACATTAACCTCCATCAGCTTTCCTCTATTTCAGGAATGGAATCTGTTTTCAGACTTGGTCATTCACAAACAGAACCTACCCTTCTGAAATGAAGACATCTCCCTATGTGGACTAAGCAAACTCAAAGACCTTTATTCCAGTTTCTCACATCATCTTTTACTCTCTTTTAAAGGGAAAGCAGCATAAAACCTGTCAGTCACCATTGGTATTTAATGCACACCTGATACACACATCAGGGCTGGCCACACCTTGGGGGCTCCTGGACACATACACACACACACACACACACACACAGGTAATATAAGACGAGATTGTACATTCAGGAGCTGGGGGGTGGTGGGGAGAGAGGTCTCTGCAAATACGTGGGGAAGCCTCACAGAGGAGGCAGAATGTTAGCTAGGCCTTGGCTGGGGAGGAGTCAGTAAGTGTTTGCAGAACAGGGGATGGATTGATAAAACTGCTTCAGGAGGCAGGGGCATGGCAGACACCAATCCCCACAGGCCGCGCAGTGACATAAGCCTGTGTTTCTTTCCTTAGAGGAAAGGGAGAAAGTACGTATTGGCATTTACAGGTTTAAGCACAGAAAAAGGCAAGCTGGCCAGAAATTAATTAGTCAGTGACTCAACCCAATTCACAACCCAAGGGCTGTGGGCACCAACCTGCTGTCAAGGGAGGCCATTGTCAGGATGCCCTTCCACGCTCTGATTACAGGCCAAAGGCAAGAGAAACAGAACTTCTTACTCCAGGGAATTGAGGCAAGGCCCAAGGAGGGCCTGCTCAGTTCACCTCTGTTGGCCTAAGGCCAAGAGCAGTGATCAGTGAATTTAATGGTGTTCACTCTATTTTCAAATCATTCAGGAACCAAACAACAGAAACCTATAGAAGAGTTCTGTTTGCAAAATAAAGTCACTGCATTAATAATGTCATCTTCAACAATGGTTCCTGGCCTCAGTTCAGTTCCGTTCAGACCCATTTAATCAGAAGCACTGGGGGCTGGAACCTGGGAACCTGAGTAAAAAGCCTTCCCAAGAAGTCAGATGATCTATCGGTCCAGGCTTAGGAACCCCCCATTCAGGTTCTGAACAGCTCTGGTTTAGACCCCTAGCCTCCTTCCACATACCCACCCACACCACTAAGCTATAGCCCAATCCCAAGGGAAGCGAGAAGGAAAGCGACGGGTTAGAGGGTGATTTCAGCATTTTAGTAAGAATATAAAGGGAGGCATGCGGTCGCAAAGAGTCGGACACGACTGAGCGACTGAACTGAACTGAAATGAACTGAATAATGTGATTTCTGTTGTGGCTCTTTGTTGGTGAGCTTTTTATTTACCTAGGGAAGAAAAAATCAATCAAGCATCATCAGAGGGGCTTAACGAAGAGGGAAGACACAGAAAACAGACTCTGAGAAGAGAGAACTGTTAGAACTTTTGTTTGCAAAGTAACCTGATGCTAGGTAAGAAGCGTTTCCTGCGTTTCAGATTTTAATTGAAAAGCAGAAGCATGAAGCAACAGCCTGGAGAAAGAACCAGTCATCAGGCCGGAGGTGCCACACAGACAGGAAAGGCTGAGCTCTCTCCTTAGGGGTCAGAAGCAAGCGTGGCAGCCCTGACTGGCCTCGTGATCCTTGCAAGGCTCCTCCCTCCCCTCACAAAGTGAAGCAAATTGACAGAATGACCTTGAGAGTGTTTCTATACTTATAACCTTACCCCTGGGTATAACAAACCCATAAAATCGTCAGTTCAAACGAGCATAAGGCTTCTGCACACTCCCCTGAAAACTGCTTCCTTACACCCAAAGGAGAATGAGAAGGTGAAAACAGAACCCACACAGATGTCACAATCCTATGCAGCTTAGCCTAAAATATTCTGCAACGCATACCATGATCTGTTGAAGTTCAGATAGTCTACCAGTAGTAACCTAGCGTTGACCACACCTATACACCTCTGCTCCTGAAAGCTGAGTAGCAGACACCAGTGGTGGGCTGAGACTAGGCCCAGAAACCCCCTTAACTGCCAAGAGAGTCGAGACTTTCAGGAGCAGCAAAACTGAGGGAGGAGATAGCAGCTGCCACATGCCCAGAGGGCAGCCGAATGTGATGTGCAGCACACCTGACTCTGAGATGCCATTTCCACCTGGTCCTTCTGGTCGCCCTGGAAGGGGAGCCCAGTTTTGCAGGGATGCTCACACTCGGCAGGGAGGCCCGGTGGCCAGGCCGAGTCCCTTACCTGGAAGCGCAGGATGATGGTCCAGATGAGGCCGAGGGTCAGCCGGTGGTTTCCATCCACGATGTCGTGGGACCCCATGTTCTCAAGATGGACTCTCTGCTCCTTCAGGAACTGAAGGGCCTTGTCCACATTCTCCAGACAGTGGATGCGCATTCGTCCCTTGGTGGGTTTAGGCTAAAACAGAAGAGCAGAAGGTAGAAACAGATCATCCAGGAGGGCAGAAATCAGCTCAGAGCTACAGTCCAGAGAGTTCACATAGGCCCATTCACGCAGTGCTCTCCAACCCACACCAAAATGTTAAAAAAATATATGTTCATTCAGTATTTATCTAATACTAAGAAAGAGAAAAAGAGAAGTTTACTTAAGGGATGGTAACCGATCACCCTTCAGAGGTTTGTTTTATCATGGAAGCGACATAATTTACGTGAGCATGGAAGCTGGAAGTTCAGAGAAAAAGGAGCCCAATTTTCACAAAGAATTTCATAGCTAGCACTGCCATCCATGGAATTTTTGCAGATGCATGGCAGAACACCGCTGAGGATTTTCTGGCTGCTTTAAATGTAAAAATAGGTTTGCCACCTGCTGGTTTGGGTTGTTTCCTGAAGTTTGCTCAAAATGAGAAAGGGAGGACATGCTATAAAATCAGGAGAATTTTCAAGTGGTGGTTTGTGAGGATGATGGAGGGGGTTGAGTAAAAGGGTGTGACTTGCTGAAAAGTCAAAGGAAAGAAAATACAACAGTGGTCTAATTGGAATGCCCCAAAATGTCTGTTCCTTTTATTTAGTTATATTAAAATCCAAAAAAGGCCCTTTCAAGGTGAATATTTTAAATAAACAAAGCAATAGATAAAGATACACACTCAAAAATCTTCAATGGGTCACTATCACCTCCTGTGTGTCTAGAGCAAGCTCACGCTTCCACTGCCTGGCTCCACCCTTCCTACCCCTCTTTTCACCCATAACTCCCCCCTCTATGGAAGCTGCACCTCGAGCTGATCTCACAAGCCCACAAAGCTGCCACCAGGTTGCACATACCCATCCTGGCTCAGAGATGTCCCTGATCTGGCTGCCATCCTCTCTCCCGAGACTTCTCATCATACCCCACCCACCTTTCGAGGTTCAGGTCAAGGCACATCTTTCCTGCTAGAAGTCATTTCCAACCACTTCAACTGTCACAGGACCCCCTTCCCCCCAAACCCATACATTTATGGTCTGGACCACAGGGTTCAGGAACTCATCACATATCTTACATTTTTGCTGTTACTCACATGTACTGTTACTACTTTTAACCCGACTACTGGCTTGGGAGCATGGACTATGCTTTATACTCACAACTTACATTCCTGGAATGTCAGGAATGCTAGGATCCGTGATTCATGTTAGGTCAAGTGACAACGGCACAGCAAATCAAGCTATCTGGGAGGTAAGAAAAAGGTCTGATCTCAGATGTCCATAAAAAGGGGTGGACTCCATCTAAGGTTCCTACAGTGAGCCCCCGTTCTCCTCCTGTCAAGGTGGACAACTGAGGTTCCTGCTGAAACTGGACCGAAGTCGAGGGGTGTGGACTCACTGCCTCCAAGAAAGCATGTGAATTCTGGGGGGAGGGCTCCTGGCATTCTTCAGGGCTGTTCTGAGGCCTCTTCCTCTTCGCGGCCTGTGCCCTGACCAGTGAGCCCATGACCACACAGTGCAGGTTGGGCCTGGAGTTGCAGAGTGGCAAGGATGCAAATGTTGTGCTAACTGTGGCAGATAGTCTCCCAAGTCCGCCTCTGACTGGCCAGAAAAGGTTTCATATAGTCTCCCAAGTCCGCCTCTGACTGGCCAGAAAAGGTTTCATCCTAACTCATTGTGAGAGAAACAGTGTGGGTGGAATTAGCGTTTGTAAAGTCAACTTGTGTACACGTCAAGTGAAAGTGTTCATCACTCAGCCCGTGTCTGACTTTGTGACCCCATGGACTGCAGCCCACCAGGCTCCTCTGTCCATGTGATTCATCAGGCAAGAAGACTGGAGTGGGTCGCCATGCCCTCCTCAAGGGGATCTTCCCAACCCAAGGATCGAACCCACGTCTCCCACATTGCAGGCAGATTCTTTAGGGTCTGAGCCACCAAGATCAGGACTCCCAAAACAGAGGTCGCCCACATGACAAACTTAAGTCAGCCTGCACTGGAGAGAAAGGCCTGTCAAGGAGCCTGAACACAAAGGGTCACTCTCTTAGACAGAGAGCTCCACCACTGCTTGTGAGGCAGCACTGCCCCATCCATGGACTATGTCCCCTTGAATAAAAGACATCAAACTCTCTACCACACCGTTTTAGTTCTGTCATCTGACAGAATCTGAGCAGCAAGATAGGGAATACGTTGGGGGCTGTCAGGACCTTCTCAGGCTGCTCCAGGCCTAACTACAGTTCTTTCTGACCTGATCTTGAAGAACAACCTCAAACACGCAGGAGACCCCTCAAGCCTCTGTTCTCTCCTACAAAATCCCAGTGGACTGCGTGTTCATTTCCATATGAATATGGGGTGCAGGGGTGTGGGAGGTACGGGAGGGGTCCAAATGCTTTCCTGCAGATTGGAAAAGTGTCAAGTGGCAGGGACCCCGCACTGATGCTGACTGGCCATGCCAGGTGGGGGCTGAGGATGGTTCACCCTGACCCAAATGCAACGCAAGTTCCTGTTAACACCAGCCATCAGAAACACTACTGCATGGAACACAAGGGAAGGAACTGAAATAAAGATGGCAGAGAAACCTCTTTGGTTGGGTAAATGATTAGACTTCTTAGTTAAAAAAACAAACCTCACCCATTTCCAAAAGTCGAGGAAATGGAAAACTTTCAGGAGACCCCTCACCCCACTTTGGTTTTATTTTTTTGCAATTCTTCCAAAAATCAAACCAAGATTTGGGCAGGGGTTGATACTCTGCTTTTCTCTCTCTAAAGTTGTTTTATTTTTAATTTTCCTACTGCTCCTGGCCATTACATCTTTTAAAATATGAAACACGAACAAACCAGATCCATGAATATGCTTCTGCTGGGCAATTCAGTATAGATGCTGCTGCTCTTGTTAAAATATCCACAATTTAAGTTACAGTTTCCCCACTTTCTAGCAAATTGGCGCCTTGTTTCTCAACTTTTACCTCTAACATGAGGATAATATCGGTAATAATCTCAAACAGCTGCTCCATAAATGAAATGGTGAACTAATCATTATGGTGTTCTCAAATCCACAAAATGGGTCTACAAACAGAGGCACCTCAAGGATTTTCCTCCCAACAATTCTTCTTAAAGTTGTTGGGGGGGGCGGGGGGAGCATGCCCCACCTGAATTTCAAATTGTTTAGAAATAACACACTTCTCTGTAGACAAACAAGAAATGTTCAGGGTCTAGATAGAACTCTCCCACTGAGAGCCAGAGAAGTTGATACACATCAGTTGAAAGACAAATTTAATACCAGATTGGAATGTGCCCCCAAACAGTGGTAATGATATTATTCTTCTAATCCTGACACCCTAAATGGTACTCTACAGGAATAAAAGGAAATGGTGGTAGAGAAAACTTATGACTAGCTGGTATCTGGAGGGAAGAGGAGATGGAAGGAGGGAGGGGCAAGGATGCGAAGATACCCAAACCTCGACACTTGGGGTGTCTAGACATAGTAAGACCTCTGCAATTCAAAGCGTATTAGGAAACAAGGTTAGAAAGCATGATTTACAGAGATAGCTTAAATATTACTATTATGCTGTGCAGCTAGTAATTCAAGCCAGGTTAACTGTTAGGCAGTGAAAGTTGCTTCATCGCCTCACTGCACCTCTCTCCATGTTTTTCAAACACTTTCCCACATTTCATCTTAATTGAAACTCACTCAGCTTCAGTGGCACATGAATCTCCTTTAAACCCAATGAACAAACCAGATGTGGCAAGGTTAGATGATACAGGAGGAGAAGTAGGAATTAAGACTAAAACTCAAGAATAGCAACTCCTAAGATGTGTTCAGAGACGGTCTCTGAAGTGTTTTGATGCTTTAAATGGTATTTGGGCAGGTTTAGGGAGAATCATCACAGGGAATTAATTTAGAAGGGTTAATAATGATTGCACAGACCTACACGCAGAAACATATATTAGGTCATGAAAACAGCAAAGCTCTCAATATCTAACAATTCTTAGCTGCCATTTTCTGGGCGACTGGGTTAACCTGTTAGGTGGTTTCTATCTTATCACATTTAATCTTCACACTAACACTACACAGTAATAACAATTATTATTCTTGTCATTGTACAGATGAGAACACATCTGTTTAGAGGGGTGAGGTGATGGCATGGCTGGCTGGTGTGGTGAGCTGGGATTCCATAATGTGCCCCCTTCAGGCTACACCGGGAACCAAGTGCAGTACAAACACATTAGTATGTGAAAGGAAATAACGAGGCTTGGGTCCCGATCTGGCAGACAGTTTTCCTTTTTTTTTCCAGAAGAGCTATTTTTATTTTATTCAACTTCCACCTTCTCAAAAGAAAGAAGAGATAACAATGGAGAAAACTGAACACAAAGGATCTGGGGGAGGGGCGCATCTCTCAGTAATAAACACTTTCTGAAGCCTCACCCCAAGAATGGCTCTTTCTGCCAGGAAGAGAAACCTTCCCTGTCTTGTCTCCATTAATTATTGTCAAATTCCCAGTGTGACTAAGGTCCGTTCCCACGGCAACATGCACATTTCTGTCTTCTGCTGTCCTTTCTGATGGGGCAGTTTGAGATGCCATGAATGTGGAGTCAAGGATCAATACCAGACTCGCGTGCAACTCAAACAAAGGGGGGTGCGCTGCAGGCCTGGGTTCCTCTGAGGAAATGCCTGTATTTATGGCTCCTCCTTTAAATCCTAACAAGGGTTCCTGCTCTTCCACACCAGGGCTGTGTTCCTCTGCTTTGTGGTCACGTTTCCTGTTTCCCTTCCTTAGTCCCTTCTGGTCCCAAATCTTTATCAACCACAGCTCCAATCCATCTGGGCTGGCTCCAGACCCATCATCTTTCCAGCTCCAAAAGAGTGGGAATGACAGGGCTAAGTAACCAACCTCCAGCAACTGACAAGGTAATTTTAACTGCTTAGTAGAGCAGCCAGTTCAAGCCCCGCCCCTCAGAAGTGGGGTGGTCCTGGGCAAATTCGCCTTAGAAAGGGAAAAGGGAGCTGGATGGCCCCTCCAGGTTCATGGTGGACTCAGCCTTGAGTTTAGACCAATTACACGCTGTGGGGCATCTGGGTTTGTAGAACGGTGGAGTGATTACAATGGCAGGGTTTTTGTCAGAGCCTAGAGATGGGAAGGAAATGGCAACCCACTCCAGTGTTCTTGCCTGGAGAATCCCAGGGACGGGGGAGCCTGGAGGGCTGCCATCTATGGGGTCGCACAGAGTCGGACATGACTGAAGCGACTTAGCAGCAGCAGCAGAGATGGGAAAGACAAAGCAAACGTTTCCTGGAGCTATTTTTAGCCTCCATGAATAGAGGAGGATGACTTGAAGGAGGACTCCTGGCAGGGGATTTTGGGAGGACTCAGGGGAGCTGGGCCACTCTTCCACCCTGCTAAGCCCCGCTCCCTCTGACTTTTCTCCATGTGTCCAGAGCCACCTTGAAGCCACCTGGAGCAATAGATCTCCAGGGCTGCAGGGAGACAGAAAGCCAATCCTGGGAGCTGGGAGAAGCTGACTGCCGAACACCAGCTGGATGGCTTTGCTGGTTGCTTACTGTTACAGCATCTGTGAAATCAAGGGATCTAGCTTTGGGGCCCCTAGTCCCTTCCAGCTATAAACACAGTCTGTAAGCTGGAGGGGAAACGACTCACTAGCACACAAAGCAAATTCTAAAGTGCCTGCTCATCTCTCATTCAGGTGTAGAAGAAATAGAGAAAAAGACACTACAGGTCAGTGTGCCAGAGTGACGGAGACTTGCTTATGTCTTTGCCTTTTAATCAAAAATCAATGCTTGCTACACACATATGCATGCCTCTACTTAATACAGAGAGGAGGACGGAAACACTAATTCCAAAATCTCGTCTGATACAACAGTCAAACTTATTTCACATTAAGTCCCCAAACACCTCCCTACACATCACACTCTTCAGTTTTAAGAAGAGTATAAAATGATTCTTGTCCAATTAAAATTAAAGGGGAAACAACATACCGCATCTCATTAATTCCTGCCCATTTCCTTCCTGGTGGGGACCCATTCCCCAGGACAATCTTCTCCTTCAGTAGGGCTCAATGAGAAATGAGGGGCCCAACATACAGGAGAGTGGCTGGAATCTAAGTTATATTCCTCAGTGGTGATACTGCTTCTTCTCTAAAGTGTAAGTTGTCCACTTCATTAGACTGAGAATTAAACAGATTATGTGTATAACAGCAAACACTGAAAGTGACTGACTGTCATCACTCCTTCTGAAAGCAAACTCCACTTTAGCCAGGATGCTCTCCCTACACCAGCTTCCTCCTGACGGCCACCCCAAGTGCTCTCTTCACTCTTCCTCACGCTGACACACGGCCCCTCTATTCTATGGCCATCCACACCTGAGCCTCTCCTCTTGAATCCAGTTGCAACCCCACCCAATGGGTAGGGTTTCTTGACACTCCATCCAGAAGGCCCACTTCCTCTTCTGAACTCTAGTGCTTTGGGGCCATTCTTTCAGCTTTTTATCACATGGTATTACTATTACCTGTTACTATTAGTTCATTTTTTGTATTTGTGCAATTAGACCTGAATTTAACAGGGACATTCTTCTCTGGCTGGTTGTTAGAACAAAAGCAAATGCTCCCTCACAAGAGATATAAAAAACAGGCAGGTTCTGTGGCCAGTCCATAAAATCCCATCTCTACAACAATACATGCCAGCACGGCTCTCCTAACAAAGATTTTATATAAAATGCACTCAGGGTAGTTCAACATGGGATTTATTTAAGGCTTAGCAAATCTCACGGTAAGTCTATCTTCTCCACCTAGTTCAGCCTGTTTTGGAAGTAACGGTGGTTAAAAAAAAAAAAAAAACCTGTTTTTGTTGCTTTGTCTTCTTTGAGACTGATTAACAGAATAAGAAGACAGAATATTAGGAAAATAACAGGACAGCAGAAATCAGTGATACCTGTTATTGGTAATGGTGGGAGCTGCGGGAGAGTAGAGGTGTTCAGAAAACCTTGTCCTCTCAGTCAGAGAAGAGGGCTCAGTCTGGCAGGAGCAAGGCAGGAAACCATCTCACACAGAACCAGTCTTCACGCTGAGGCCCACAGAGGGAAGGGGGCACAGGCCAGCTTCTAACTTGGATGAGGACCCGTGGGCTCTACTTCACTCCCAAAGTCCAGAGGCCTCAGTCCTTCCAAATATCAGTGGGTCATGCAACCCTAACCCTTCATGTCCCATTTCTAATCTGGCTTTGGGACCTGCAACTAATGGCAAAGTGACCAGCACAGTTCTGTGCTCACCGCTTCTATCTGGTCGGTTGACGCCAAAGTCAAAGGCGGTCTATATTCTTTTGGGGGGCCTTCTTTATATTTTATCTTTCTGTTTCATATTAGGGTACAGCTGATAAACAATGCTGTGATAGTTTCAGATGAACAGTGAAGGGACTCAGCCATACATATCCATGTATCCATTCTCCCCCAAATACCCCTCCTATCCAGGCTGCCACATAACACTGAGCAGAGTTCCATGTGCTATACAGGAGGTCCTTGTTGGTTATCCATTTAAAATACAGCAGTGTGTACATGTCCGTCCCAAACTCCCTAACTGTCCCTTCTCCCTGACAACCATAAGTTAGTTTTCTAAGTCTGTGAGTCTCCTTCTATTTTGTAAGTTCATTTGTACCATTTCCTTTCAGATTCCTTATATAAGGGATGTCATAGGATATTCCTCCTTCTCTGTCTGACTGACTTCACTCAGTATGACACTCTCCAGGTCCATCCATGTTGCTGCAAACGGCATTATTTCATCCTTTATAATGGGATGAGTAATATTCCATTGTATATATGTAAGAGGCGGTCTATATTCTTTCTGGAACTTTAAAGTCAGATATTTATGAAGTTATAGTCCATGGTAATTTCAGAGTAACACACTGGAAAGGAACGGTTTTGTCATCAACCCAATCCCAGTCTGCAGCAGCGTCCGGGCTCAGCCTCAGAGATTCCTCACTGCCTCATGAGCTAACACACCTTGAGGCAAAGACAGCGACATGGAGCCAACCCAAGTCATGACTAGGGGTGGGTGGGGGAGATTCCTGCCTTCTCATGTTCTACAGTACTTAAGAATCAAGTGTCTTGATAACTCCAACATCTAACCCCAAACCTGCTCAAATCTAACCCAGATTTTATTAAGTAGAAATGCAGGGTGGGGTTAGGGTGAAATGATGTGGATCATTAAGTGAATCTGTTTTTTTGAACTTGGTACAGTAAAAATCAAGAAAAACTTCCTCCTCTGTGAAGAAGGATGAGCTGGCTCCAAGAATCTGCTAATAAAATAAATTTAGATACTCCAGTCCCTCAAACATCTATCTCCTACACACTGCCAAGTTGGTGGTGCGTGCTTGTGCTGATATGCCGCCGGAGACACAGCTGCAGATGGAGTGCAAATGTTTGTGTAGCCCAGGGATTTGGATCACTGGTGCAGAAAGCCCAGAGCTGACTGAATGTTATCTGATGAGACACATTTATCTGTGGACATTAATTTACCTAGGCCTGGAAGTTCTAGCAATAGCGCTCATTCTGGAATCTGAAGATTCAAGAATCATTTGGGGCAACCCCTCATGGATGAATCTTATCTTCCTTGGGGAGCATCTCTAATGTAAGTCCCTGGCAGCATCTGTGGCCAACAGCAGAGTGTGGTCTGTGTCTTTTCCAGAAGACTCCAGATAAGCCACAGGGCCAAAAGAGCCAAAAATCTCCAGTACAAATGAATAAGAGCTGTAGCTCGCTCTTTCTATGGTGTTAGTCACTCAGTCATGTCTGACTCTTTCCTGATCCCATGGACTGTAGCCCACCAGGATCCTCTATCCATGGAATTCTCTTGGCAAGAAAACTGGAGAGGGTTGCCATGCCCTTCTCCAGAGGATCTTCACAACCAAGGGATCAAACCTGGGTCTCCTGCATGCTGGCAGATTCTAAATCATCTGAGCCACTAGGGAAGCCTATCTATAGTATCCTTACTTTTGTTTTTTTTAACATTCTTTTTTTTTTTTTTCCCCCTGTGGTACAGTCTGTAGGATCTCAGCTCCCTGACCAGGGATGGAACCAGCGCTCTCATTAGTGAGAGCTCAGAGTCCTGCCACCCGGACCACCAGGGAACTCCCCATGGTATCCTCACTTTTGGAATAAGAAGACCGATAAGACTCTGCAACCAACAGTCAGAGTTGGCTGGGAGGAATGGATAGTAAAAGAAGCCAAGGCACTCGGGGTTTTACGAAGTGGCAGGGCACTGCTAAAGACAATCTCTGCCCGTGACTGCCTGAGAGGACGCAGACAGCAGCCCCCTCGTGTTCCTCCACCCCTGCTCCCCTGCTCCCCCAGGCCTCTAGGACACTGCAAAAAAAAAAAAAAAGGAAATATATATCCTGCTGGCAGCAAATAAAGACAGGAGTGGGAGGTTTCTACAAACAACCAAGAATTATGCTTTGTTGGCTGTTTTCTTCTTCTCATATTTTTGTTGCCCTGTTCAGAATGAAGGGCAATGGGCTTGACCCCATTTATTATGTGGACATTATCACAGACAACAATCTTCTTGGTATAAAAGAACTACAGGCCTTCCAGGGTGAACCATTTACTCCCCATGAGACCATACTGGGGCAAAAATAAATGTTCAAACTAATTTTCACATAACCTTTAATGATTTTTTTAGCTACTTTCAGAACATCATTCCCCCTACCCCAAATCAACAGACAATTACACTCAGTTGAACATTTAAGAGGGAAAAGGGGGTGGTGTTGGTGAGAAACTCTGGTTACAAAAATTATATTTAAAGGTGCATATCACAATATTTCTGGTCTAGACTGTCAAAAAACAAACCAAAATGCACTAAATGACCAGTCCTCCCCGTGTGAACCCACTGCCCCTACTCCCACCTCACAGACTGCCTTCAAGGAGGCATCATGGCCATGGAGGCAGGAGACTCCTTTGTCTGTTTGTTTCGTCCAGTTTGACCCATAACCTCAAAGAAAATGAGGCAGCAAGACATGCATGCTCAGGAACAAAGAACATGGACCAGAGGTGCTGAAGAAGAGACAGTGCTTGCTCTCTTCTGGGGACCCTGTTCCTGAACGGAGGGCTCAGGAGACAGAAACCTGACTATTACTACCCGGGCTCAAAGAGGCAGTTCTGTCTGTGGGATAATGTTAGAACAGGGGACAACCTCTGCCTATGGTTAGAGGTGTGTGGGTTGGTCTACATACAGACCCACTGTGGCTGTCAAGTTGCAGGGTGGAGATCAAGTTAAAAATAAGGCTTTCTGGCAGCCCTGCCAACCACCAGCATCATATTTTCCTGGTGATGTCACTGCAGATGTGGGCTCGATCCCTGGGCGTCAGCCTTTGGCTTGGCCCCACTGCCACCTATGGAACTGTCTATGCTCTGGTAGAAGACGGCATCCATCTCTACACCAAGGCCAGACAAAACCTGTTGGGCCAGTTACAGTGACTGCATTAAGATTTTGGGGTCTAAGGTTCACAAACAAAAGTCACATCAGAGACAGCGGTGGCAGCTCTGGGCAAACAGAATGGGGAGAACATTTTCACAATAGGCTGACAACTCCTCTGCCCAAAAAGGCTGGGTGAGTTCATCAGAAGCTCCACGTTTCCAAGGAGACAAAACACCAGCCTCTCCCTCCAGCCCAGAATAAAAAGTGTGTGTGGAAGAAACAAAAAAACGCCAGACACTACTGAACTCAGTTCCTGCTACCTTAAAATGGCACCTCAGATTTTCCAAAGAATCACTAAGACCCAAGCTTAGAATTATTCCATGATCTCAAGGGATACAGATTCATCCCGGAGGCCAGCGCCCAAGACTGCTCCTTAAATTTCCGGCATCATGCTGTTTAACAGGGGACACCAGCCAGGATCTTTCTGACCAAAGACAATAACTTTGCCAATAACCAGAACAAGGCCACTTCATTACAGTTCAAGAAAATCATCCAGATTCAAAACTACCCTGGAGCTTTCCCCACCGTGCTCATCACACTCATCAAGTCTCTGCACCTCACAAGTATCAGTCATTAACCACATAAATCTGCAAGAGACAAGCCCAGACTTGATTTTTCAAAAACATTTCCCCACCTATGGTACAAGACACTTCACAGCCGCCACCCACCACCCCCCTTACCAGTCTCTCTCCAGAGAGGACCTCCAGTAGCTTGATGAGCATCCGTCCATCCCGAAGGTCAGTGTACAGATCTGTGATCCGGCAGGACACCCGGGCAAGGTGGGAGTTGACCCACTTGGTGAAGGTCTTCTTTTGCACAGCTTCACGTTCATCTGTAAGCAGAGGAGAACTTGCTTTACCACCAATCACAGCCTGGGGGTGGTGGGTGAGGGGCATGAGATGCCAGCCAAAGGAAGAAGAGCAAAGCTCAACTGTAATGAACCTCAAAGTCAACAACTCGGGAACAGAAGAACTGGACAACCCTTGACTGTCTGAGCCCCTAAGCATAACCACCGGCAGAGCATCCTTTGCTTGCACTCACTTCATTTTCTCCACCTCTGCTGAGGGGGCAGCAGGATATGGAAGGCCACAGTGGGCAGTCCCGCCCGATAGTATATACTTGGCTGGCGAAGTTTCTAATGTGTGCGTCACAGCAGTCACTCCTCTAAGGCAAGTGCAGGAGAAGCACTCTGTGCAGAAGGACATGGGGCAGAAAAACTCAGCAGACGGCCAGCAACTGCTTCTTCATGTACAAAGGGTCAGGCATCACCTGACAGGACAAACTCACCTGTGACCTTGATCTACTATGACCCTTTTGCCTGCTTAGCTGGATGTTCAGTGAACAACAGAGAAGATGGTGGGCAGTGTGGCAGAGTACAAGGAGCGCTGGCCAAGCCCTGGGAGAGCAGGGCATGGGCCTGAGGAGACTTGGTCAAATATGTTCTGAGACCCTGGGCTCAGTGTCCCCTTCCATAGAGTGGACGACCATCATTTCCAAGCTTTCGTGGAAGCTTGTGCATTCGTGGAAAACACCACTGCTGGTTTACAGTCTAAAGTGGGGTGGCTGTACATCTAAATCATCAAGGAAACAGGATTAAGCTTTCCAAGCCTCAGTGATCAGTCTGTCCAAGCCAAAGCCAGAAACTCTAGACCCAACTGCCTAGAACAGGCCCTTCGCACCCCATACAAACAGGCTTCCCATCTCCTTGCTCTGCAGAGTGTTTTAAACGCAGGCCATTGCAGATCTTCAATGGAGAGCCATGGAGTGTGCCCAGGCCACTGATTAAAACTCCTTGACTGTTCTCTACCAAGCTCAGCAGAGAGCCACAGAGTGTGCCCAGGCCCACTAACTCAAACGCCAACTGTCCTCTACCAAGCTATCCTTTAATCACATACTCACCCCACCGCCAACAGCATGAATTTGTCCTGAAAGGACCCAAGACTTCCTCTTTCCTGTGTGAGGCCCAAGCCCACCAAGAAGAAACTACAAGAAAGGGAGGAGACTCCAACAACGTTTTATGTATTTCTGCACCACCAAGTGGCAAGTAAAAAGCAGCCTTGCTGATGGGGCGTGTACTTGGTGGCCTGGATGTTCTGGGTTCCTAGGATGGTCAGGGGGCCCTGGGAATATCTGCCTGGAAGGTTCTGCTAAGGCCTCCACCCACCACAGGGAGGAAGCTAGACAGAGACAAGTCTGTGTGAATCACTCAGTCGTGTCCGACTCTTTGCAACCCCATGGACTGTAGCCCACCAGGCTCCTCTGTCCACGGGATTCTCCAGGCAAGAATACTGGAGTGGGTTGCCATTTCCTTCTCCAGGGGATCTTCCTGACCCAGGGATTAAGCCCGGGTCTTTTGCACTGCAGGCCGATTCTTTACCATCTGAGACAGAGACAAGAGATGAGCGTTTACTGCTGCCAACCAGGCAGGTGAGGCCACCGGGGCACCTTCCAAGATAGCTGCCCACCTGCACAGCCAACAGCTTGCCTGGACCCAATCTCCCGAGAGAACAGCCCACCAGAGGAAAAGAGGGCCTTCCCCCACGACAAAGGCCTACTGAAAACAGACAAAAGATCAAAGAGGGCAGGACTGACAGAACAAGGAAAAAGGCAGTGAGGGCCAGAGTGGAGACTGAAAAAGGAGCTGCGCCAATAACATCATGATTGGTGGCAGAGAAAAGACCCCATGCATTATTAATCACATAATCATCCTGATGGCTGGTATCTTTACAACAGGGACAAGGGAGCTGCATTTTTTGGCCTTAGGTTGGCTGTTCTGAAAGAGCAGGTCCAGAGCAGAGCACACAGACACATAAGGCTTCCCCTCGGGGCATGCCACAGATGGAGAGTGACTTGTGGCTCAGAGGTGTTCAGGGTCAGCTAATTTCTTTCTAAATTATATATCTTTTATGTGCTACATGGTTGGAAATGTCTTTAATAAAGCCCTTGATAGTATCTTAGGCTGTAATTAAAGGGTCTGGGGCTCCATGTCACTACCACACCCAGCCTCTCACGGGAACAAGATGGAAATGAAAACCTGCTTGAATAAAGTTATTCCTGTATCAACAAGTACCACATGTGCCCCCAGCCAACTGTCACTCCTTCAGGTGAATCTCACCTTATAGAAACACCTCCGGCTGCTTTCAGGTTCTGAACGAAGAGGTTCCTTTACGAGGAGACTCTGAGGATCTCCTTCCAGAGACAGTCAGCCACCCCTACAGCACCCTGTCCCGAGGAGTCAGAGCCCAACCCCAACCCTTGTCCTTGGGAAGATGCAAACAATGAGGCCACAGGGGGATGGAACAGAGGGAGCTGAGCGGAAAGAGACGAGGCTGAGGCTCTGTGAGGGGGAGGCTCTCCAGGGCGACTGAGGTCCCCAGGACCTCCAGGAAGAAGTGGGGAAAGAAGAGGAGAAAGAGAAGTTCAAGACCAAATCTAAACAGAAAGAAGGAGAACTTGCTCTCCAGCCCCCTCTCCCACATCTCGCTCTCTCCTCTGCCTCCAGCCTCAAGAGCAAGCTCTGCGTGGTGTGAGCGTGCTAGAAAAACTAGAGGGTTCAAGTTCCTCAGGGTTGCACCACTCACTGGAAAAGGCATGGAAGATTCCATCCAGGGACTGGTCCAGAACCAATGCCCTACGACATGAGGGGCAGGAAATGGGCTCAGCCGAGAGACACAGAGCCGGGCCGGCTTAGCGTTTCCTCTTACAATGGAGTAATTGGTGAACAACAAACATTTCTGAAGCCGGAAGGAGGGGAAGGGAGGGGGAAAAAAATCTCCCCAGCAGGCCAGCTGAGGATGAGGCCTCCTGTCTTTGGGGACTCCATCCTTTGTTCTGCCCTTCCCGGGAAGGCGCAGTGACATCACCCCTGCACTCCCAACCCAGCAAGGCCGGGGTAGATCTGCCCAGATGCCTGCCCAAGGAGGAGCTGGGAGCCCTAGAGGCAGACAATGGAAGACAGTTCAGAGGCATGTTCCCCACTTCAAACTGCTTTTGCTGGGCCTGAGCTAAGTAAGGAGGCAGCCAGAGCACCAGAGAAAAAGAGCGCCTACTTCTAGTTCTACAAATAGGAGCAGCTCTGGAAAAGGGAGCACTTATAAGCTCCACTTGATCTGCTTATTTAGACCAGTGGTTCTCAACTGGGGGCCACTCTGCTCCTGAGAGCACATAAGGTGATGTTGGGAATCGAGTGGGTGGAAGTAAAGAGATGCTGTTAAACATCCTCCAGGGCACAGGGCAGACCCTGCAACAAGGAACTAACCAGGAGAAATCCTGGGTTAGACCTCTGGGCTTACACCAACTGAAGCTGACACTAGGACACCCCAGCAGGGGTACTATTCATTTATTCCCTTTGCCCAGGTCAAAGGCTTTTTGACCTGGATAGTGTGCTTGTTGGCTGATGGCAAAAGAAACTCCCTGCCCTCAGGCTCATTCAATTTCACAAAGAGCTGCCACTTTCTGGCAGGGTAGGACAGGCAGTGGGCTTAGTGGTGGTCAGTGTGACATGGGCATTTCTGTCCCCCATGCCATCTGCACCCGTCTTTGCCCTTTCAGGGCCACATACTGCTGTTAATCAATCCAAATCACGCCTGTATCTCCGCCTAAGAATTCACCCTGAGGAGCCTGACATTGTGGCAAATTCCCATCCATGTCTGCCCCAAACTCAGCAGTGGTGTCTGAAAGGAACAGGTACCCCATAGCTGCTCCCTGTAATGTATTTCAGCCATGCTTGCCCTTCACCTCCAGCCTTATGCTTACGCAGAGGGACTCACCTAAAGGTGGGTCTGGCATTCAATGAGAGGACATCAAAGTGCCTGTCACGTTCTAACTCTCACACTTTTCTCTCACCCTCTCCCTTTCCCAGCAAAGTAGTCTGTTCAACAACCCCAACCATTCAAGTACCTTCCCAAGGATCATGGAATCATATCTCAGGGTAGAACAAGGCCTTGCAAGTCATCTGAGTCAACTTTCTTTTCTTTCTTTAAATCTTTACTGAATTTGTTACAGTATTGCTTCTGTTTTATTTTTTTATTGGCCAGGGATCAAACCCACACCCCCTGCATTGGAAGGCAAAGTCTAAATCACTGGACCATCGGGGCAGTCCCTGAGTCAACTTCTTTTCAAAAGCAAAAACTCCCTTCTACTGCACCTGAACCAGCTATTTAATTTTTTTTTTTTAAAAGGGGGAACTGTGTATATACAGTAGCTGCTAAGTCACGTCAGTCGTGTTCGACTCTGTGCGACCCCACAGACGGCAGCCTACCAGGCTCTCCCGTCCCTGGGATTCTCCAGGCAAGAACACTGGAGTGGGTTGCCATTTCCTTCTCCAATGCATGAAAGTGAAAACTCAAAGTGAAGTTGCTCAGTCGTGTCTGACTCTTAGCGACCCCATGGACTGCAGCCTACCAGGCTCCTCCGTCTATGGGAGTTTCCAGGCAAGAGTACTGGAGTGGGTCGCCAGTGCCTTCTCCGGTGTATACAGTAGAGCAGGAGGCTAATAGTTGTACAGAAAGAAAACAACTTGTTCTTTCTCTTTAAAATAACAATACCATTCACCACATACTTACTGTATCCCTGGTACCGATCTGTGTACTTTATTCCCCTAACTATTCCATGACGTGGGACCTATTAACTCTCCAAGGCAGGCTGGCTCCAGAGCCCAGTTCTCAATCACTACTCAATGATGCCTCTACCACAATATTCAAAAAAACACGTTTCAATGATAATACTATGAATCACCCTCATCTCACCATCGTAATCCAAGTTTATACTTTTTTAAAGGGTCCACTCCATCACTGAGCAGCTCCAACTGTTGGGGTGCTGTCTCCATCAAGACTAGATGGCTCTGTGGCCTGCCGAGGAAGCCTGCTCCACCTCTGATGCTATGGAAAATAGATTTCCTCAGTCCTTCACATAAAAGCCTTCAGGTCTGAACACTCCTCACTGATCCCTTTTTGCATGACGGTCACAATGTGGTGCACAGATTGAAACCCAAGATGGTACCTGAAGACTTGACCACCTCTTGGAGACCTAAATATCACCGAACACCTACCAATACAAGTTCGGACTTGAAGTAGCCACAGCAACAGCAGTCCAGAAGCATTAACTGGGGATCTTTAATCCCCGGGTCGGGAAGATGCCCTGGAGGACGGCACGACAAGCCACTCCAGTATTCTTGCCTGGAGAATCCCATGGACAGGAATCTAGCAGGCTACAGTCCATGGGGTCACAAAAGAGTGACTAAACAACAAACATATCAGAGGTGCAACCCTCAGATACAAGAAAAGTGGGGAACCACGTGAGGAAAGGGCAAAATGAAGGGCAAAATGAAGCCCTAGCCCTCGGAGGGAGAGAGTGGTGAGGTGGTCAGTGTGTAGGTGCAGGGGTTGGCAGTCAGAAAGGACTTGTAAGGCTGCTCTCAAAAATAAGTTTGCCAGGACCACAAATTCTATTGTGGAACCCTGAGAACCTATAACTGAAAAGCAGTTCCAAACACGAAGATCCAACCAGCTAAGTCTTCTTAGCTCCACAGGCTCAGACAGGAACTAGCCAACCACCAGGTCAGTGAGGACCACTGGGAAGCAAATAAGAAACCCAACCTTGAGTGAGTAACAACATTTGCATTGGCCTCTGATTGGAAGGGGTGAATTACATTGACTTTCTAGCATGGTGCTCTTTCCTGAAAATAGAATTCTACAAGATGACACTATCATGCCTCTGAACAATAATTTACACTTTCTCAAAGCTCACTAACTCAGAAGACTAACTTGGTCAGGGATGTGGGACACCAGCGTGCTCTCCAGCAAAGCCCGAGGCTTGGGGGGGGTGGTGGGCTGTTCAGTGTCATCAGCCACCAGTGACACTGACTGTACTGGGTGTCCTGAGGTGTCACTCTATCTCTTCCACTGTTTAGGTTAAGAAGGATTAGGATCTTTTCCTCTGCTATCTAGACGCATTGTCTTTTGTTTTTGATGTGTGTGTGTGTGTGTGTGTGTGTGTGTGTGTGTGTGTGTGTATGTACGTGCTTAGCTGCTCAGTCATGTCCAACTCTTTGTGACCCCATGGACTATAGCCTAATCTGAAATTTTCAGAAGACGTCTCATAGAAAGAGGATGAGATATGTAGAACAGAGAAACATACCTGCTTAATTTCAACCAAAGGGCTGCGAATATCCTCTTCATCATCGCCTTCTATAAGCACATAACTGACTTTCTTTTTAGGGAATAACTATGATCAGTATTGGAAGGCTGGAACACTTTTTAAAACTAACTTACTCTAGAGAACTGACTCTAACTGGAAAAATGAACACTGTGTTAGCACGAGTTAAGCTACAGGTTATAGAAATAGCTTTGACGAACAGAAGGGCATTGTGTTATGGAAATGATTGTACAGTATCTTTCCACAACACCCTCTGTACAGAAAGCTAAACATAACCATATTCACCATATGCTTCAGCTCTAGCTATGGAAAGGGACGGATGGCAGCCAGGGATGAAGAAAGGCCTGGAGGCATGAAACCATCTCTGGATGGAAAAATAAGGGAAACACAGAAACAAGGACTGACAAATGCCTCCATTTATTATTCTCTCAATGACTGAATTTATACCTGACTGAAAGAAGGAAAATCTTTCTTCTACTTTTCAAACAGTCAGAACCTGTTGGTGTAACCTAGTGTTTTCTATCAGGATCTTCCTCAGATATGCTAAGATAGTCACCTATCTTAAGCAAGAGTTGGCAACCATGTAATTTTTCTCTATATAAACACACAGTCAAGTTAGGTATAGACTTGGGTTCAGAGAAGGAAATGAGGTACAGAATGGAAGCAGAAATCAAAAGGAGACAAGACAATCATTCCATGAATACATCCCACAGGTAGCTACTTAAATCAACAATACTGTAGAGCAAGCTGAGTAAAGACTCATCTGAAGTGGAGAGTATTAATAAGCTGCAGTATTTACAAAGTGCATACTTCATGCAGAACTCTCTACGCAAGACTTGCCCTTGATGAACTGAAAGCCTAGCTGGGGAAACTACATGGAAAGTTAAAAAATAACAAAAAATATTACAAAGCAGTACAGCTGCCATGAGGATGACCTCAGCAATTTATTTTTTGGGTGTTTGGAGGGTAAAACCCACTATAGTTAGGATGGGTTCAGGCCCCATCATCCAACAGTTACTGAAATCCCTTGCCTCGTGCTTTTCCTATCCTTACCCTTCTTAAACATCAGTGCCAGAATTGTCTCCTCCAAACAGTGGTGTTTCAAAGGCACCACTGCACCAGCACCTTCAGTGTCCCCCAGCCATCTATAAGACAGTTCAAATCTAAGCCTGGCATTCAAGGGTCCTAAGCAGCCTCTGGCAGGACACCTGCTTTCTCTGGGATCCTTCCCAATACCCACCCATCTCCCTGCTCAAATCCAACCCAAAAGATCCCTACTCATCATGTTCTCAACACTCACTTTGCACATTCCTTTCCTCCACCTTTGCTTACACCATTCTAACCTGGAAAGTACTTCTTTTAAGACCCAAGTCAAGATTAGTTCTTCTAAGAGGAATGTACTTGATGGGATGAAGTCTCTCTCTCCTCTGTTTATTATGTACCCTGTGTCCTATCTCCTTATCTGTCTGTAACTGCATCCAGGCCAAGGACCCAACTCCATATCCGCTTAGAGCCTTAGCATGCGCTTGGAGACTGGGGGGTGGAGGATGCACAATAAACATTTGCTGAACATCCAGTGCCTAACAAATAAGCTCTCAAGTTAAGTCTTGTGGCTTCCACTGCTGGTTCCAACTGTTCATGAAGAAAACTGAACTGCAACTGTTCTTTGGGGTCTGATAAATGATAAAAATGCAATTTTGTGATATTGTCTTTCAGATAAGAAGGGGTCCAAAAGCTAATCTAAAAAGTAGTTTCACAGAATTTTGTTTCTGCTTTGTTTGGGAACAATTGCCACCACATGCCCATACAATAAGAGTGACGCTACAAAAACACAGAAGGGTATAATTATAACATTATTTCAACATGACCCAAACAAGCCAAAAGTCACAAGACTTAATTTATACTAATTTTAACAACTTATCCATTAAAGCCCAATTCTTGAGGTTTTTTTTTTTTCTTTTTAAAGAATTCTAACTCAAAACAAAAGAATACAGTAGGGTGGAGGCCCCATATGTGCCTTGGCTTGAAAAAATAAATAAATCATTTCCCAAGAGTGACATGCAAAATACACAGAGCAGGAAACCGGAAACAGGCAACTGGCTGAATTGATAATAGAGAATCAAACTGTTATCTTGAGGCAGCAAAAGGAAGGAAACTAATCTTTTGACTGAAGGCCCTGTGACGGATTAGTCTGGGGGCCTTTAATTTATGTTTGCTGATTTGTATATAAATAGAACTTGAGTTAAAATACTTTCCCAACAGTTTAACCAGCTTCACGGACAAAACACATGTAAACATCTGTTCTAAATGCATGTGTAGTAAATATGAAATTCTCTGCTAACACTTAACACTCTGATGTGCAGACTATAAAACAACCGTGAACTCCCCGTAACCCGGCGCCTACAGTTTATGTCAGGGGGCAGGGCTTGCAGCTTCCTGAGGGTCTTTCTTGTAAGCAGCACAGCCCGGCTCTGCCAGGGTGGAAACCAAGGCACACAGGGGGAAGCTCTGGAGGAGGCTGCAGTGATGAACTGAGAAAGCAGGCCATATTCCAGGGCTCCCGCCCTGCCATTTTATCACCTCAAGGTGAGCCCCTTAAAGTCACAAACACCGACACCAAGGCTGTGGAGGAGCCAGAGGTGACAGTAGGGGCCAACTCTGAAACCAAGGCAGAACAGTAGCACTGACTCCCCTGAGATGAGAACCAGGGTGAACACCACCAAACCAGAAGGGACGAGTGAGTGCCTTGAAACACAGAGACACAACCTCAGGAAGAAATATTCTGAAATCATCTGCTCAACCTGCCTAGAAATTTGTGGCATGCTTCAAAACACCTTTACAGACAGAAATCCATCCCACTGGCTCTGCTACTCTCCATCTCTGTGGGTCAGGCCAGCAGGGATCAGCCTGAAACTACAGCCAGGGAAATCAAGAGGGTGAGGGATGGAGTGAGTCCTCCTTCACTCCTATGCACTGCTGGACGCTGCAGCAGTACCTTGTTTATTGTAAGCTGCCAGTTCTGACTAGACAAGGCCCAGAAAGGGTCTGGGGATTCTGCTGAGGGCATCCGGCTAGCAAAGGCACACCAGGATCAGAGCCTAAAGGAATCCTGAAGCTCCCACTCACATCCCCTCCTACTGTGCTTGCGGAAAACACGTTATCTCCCAAACAGCACAAAAACCTCAGCCATCCATCTTGGCTCAGTTTCTTCATGACCAAAATTTAAAACAGGCATTAGCAAACTCTGGCCTTAGAGTCTGTTTCTGTACAGCCTGGGAGCTAGAGGGCTTTTTCTTTCTTTTGAGGGTTGGGAAGGGTCACTGAAGGAGGATGAGGAGACAAGATAGAGACCCTGCATGGCGGCAAAGCCTAACATAGTTTCTATCTGACCTCCACAGAAAAGGTCTGTTGAGTCCAGGTTTAAAACATCTTTTAGAATATCCTTGGTCTCACATCCCATTTGCTAGCTTCTGTTTTCAAGGACATGCAGCTAGGCTGATGTGCTATGGCCACATGCCCTTTCCTTTTTTTTTTTTTACTAGGACTCTGCCCACACATCGGGTCAGGCAGGGGCGGGGTGAGGAGGTGGGGGGACCCTCTCAGCTGAGGAGTATTTATCTGGTTACCACCACACAACAGGATTAACAGCGCTACCCTGGCTGTCAGGAGAGACAAGGCATGGTGAACACCACACGCTGGAACTCAAGGCCACACCTTCACTTCCTGTTCAAAGGATGAGGAAGGGCCATGAGGCTGGGCCCAGATTCCAGGCTCCCGCCCTGCCCCCTGCACACGTGCGTGCGCACACACACACCTCAGGCTCTCGATTCTTACTCTGAAGGACATTTTATTCACCATCACCTCTCCTCCCTAGTCCTTCCTGGGAGATTACAAAATATTAGGTAAAGGTGAATATACTCAAAAGATGGAACAGGTTTGGATCTAAAAAGATGGTACATCCTTAATAAACTTTTATGCAGAATGCTCACATTAATACAGACTAACTAGGAGAGAATTTTCTAAGGGGCAAACATAATAGGTACACTAAAGCCTTTATGAAGGTAATTTAATTGCAATATATGATGGTGTGTGTGTGGTATTACTTTTTCTAAGCAACAACTAAAGAAACAGTGAATAATATATTCTAAACCAGACTACTATATGGCACACAAATTCACAGGTAAAGGTAAAATTCTGCAAGTCATTGTTAAGGGCTTTTCCTGCAATTCATTTTTAAGGGCTTAAAGGGAGGTTTGTATTACAGGACTCTCAGGTACGTGTGGTGAGAGAGGAGTTTGCTATGCATCTTTTTTCATGTAATGAGCAAAAAAGGGAGCTATTCTGGACAGTACACTGAAAATCAAACAGCGCATGCCCTAGCTCTTGATGACTTTTCTTCTCTAGTTTTCCAGAATTCTTCAGGTCAATGGTGCAGGGAGTAAAATTGAAATGTCTTTCATACACTAGAGTCACATTATTGTCAGATACTCAAGATACAAGAGGATACTTACTACTTGGTGTTTTCAAAGAGGCTGATGCTGCCAACAAGATGACTGCTCCAACTCCAGCCTCTCGGTACAGTTCCTGATAGCTAGTCTATACAGTGAGGATGTCCAAATTAACTGTAATTCACTGAGGACAAAAAGCTCAGATCCAAAAGACTCTTGTTTTAAACCACACAAACAAGAAGGAAGGAGCAAAGACCTAAAAGTCACCCTAAAGTTGTCTGCTTTTCACGAATAGTATAGTGTTTACTGTCAGAGGCAACAAGAAAACCCAGGTGGCACTATGGTAAAGAACCAGCCTGCCAATGCAGGAGATGTAAGAGACGTGGGTTTGACACCTGGATAGGGAAGATCCCCTGGAGGGAGGGGGAAGGCATGGCAACCCATTGCAGTATTCTTGCCTGGAGAATCCCACTGACAGAGGAGCTTGGCCGGCTATGGTCCACGGGGTCGCAAAGAGTTGGACACAACTGAAGCGACTTAGCATGCATACATAGTGCTCACTGGGCTTCCCTGGTGGCTCACTGGTAAGGAATCCACCTGCCAGTGCAGGAGACGCAGGTTCAATCCCTGGGTTAGGAAGATGCCCTGCAGAAGGAAACGGCAACCCACCCCAGTGTTCTTGCCTAGGAAATCCCACGGACAGACAGGCTTGGTGGGCTACAGTCCATGGGGTCCCAAGAGTCGGACATGGCTTAGCACCTAAATGACAACAACAACAATAGTGTTTACTAAAATAATCATCTCTGAATGAATTGACTATGGAAGTGCCCATGTAACAAAAATCTAAGGTATCATGGAAGGCCTCCAAAGAAGGCTATGTGTGTAAATTTAATCTAAAAAGAACTGGCATTTTGAAACAAAGAAGCCACAGTGATGCCTGTTATCACTTGTATCTATATAATGATGACAAGGTTTCACTTAGTGAGAAGAGAAGTTATGTATAAAAACAAATGAAACAAAATTTTAAAACTGGCCAATTTTAAAACTGGCTTCTTTCCTGAAGAGCATTACAAATTAGTCACCTAAACCCCTTCTTGCCAGTAACCACGATGCACCGCAGAAACTATCAGGGATGAAGTGGCAGAATAATAAATTAAGTAAGGCTGTCTCAACTTCAGTGCCAAACTTCAAAATTAAATAAGCCCAAGCTTTCATGTGTGTTTGGGGAAAGACGTCCAAACTACACTTGGATTTCTAACTAGCAGTTGTGCCAAGATGAAAATACAAAATGCATAATGCTATAAAGATAAGCTCCTCTCTGGACTGCACTAAATAATTCTAGAGCTTAGCACTATTTTCTACATGATATCATAATGCATCAAACCCAAATTTCACTTCTTACTGTATATTCTTCATCCAAGAAGCAATAACTGAATGATAAATTCTGACCCAATCTTCGATTATATATTTAACTCAGCCAACTATTTTGCTGGAAATTGACTCCACATAGAACAGAAAATGGTCTACAGTCTAGTATCTGACACTCAGCCATACAGGTCTACGGTCATTTTTTTTTTTCCCAACTTGGGTCAATCTATCAACCAATGAGCAATGATTTATTGAGTAAACGCTATAAAGACATTGGAAAGAACACCTAAAAGTTCTGAGTTCTTACCTATGGTAATCGTTTCCTAATATATGCAAACATTAAATCATTATATAGAACACCTGAAACTGGTAATACTTTACATCAACTGCATTTCAATTTTAAAAAGCTTACCAGCAATTTTCAATTCCTTAAGAATTCATAGCACTAGATAACTGATGCCCATGCTCAACTACCATTTAGTTATTTTTAGGGTGTCAAAATGAAAAAGAGAAAATTATCACTCACAGGTTAAACAATTCTGCTAACTTCCTCTGTGGTTTTCCTCAACCCCACACATAGAATAAGTGGTCACCCAAGATTTCTTACAAAGCCAAATAGTACAGTTTTGGTGGGCAGATTCTATAAGTACACAGTGTACAGTACTTTGCTTTAATAAAGGAGGACAGAAAAACTGGAGGAGGAGATGGCCTCACAGTCAAACCCTCTAATGATCTAGTCAAACAGCTGGGCGGAGGGTGTCCCTGGACAGGCCCTCACTCTAATCAAAGGAGACCAGGACAGTTAACTAGTTTTTTTTTTTTTTTTAATCAGTATCTATTTCTCATTGATGGGAACTCTCATCAAAGCTTTAAAGTACAGTTTTACAGAAGACAATGCACCAGGTATGCCCTAGATCTGGTGGAATCTTCCTAGCTTACAACTGGTCATTTACCTTAATTTCTTAAAATGAAAAAGTAACAAAAGGGGGCGTGAACAGGAAGATTAGTTTTTTCGCTGTTTTATTTGTCTTAGAAACTTAAATCTGTTGCACAGTGTTGCTTAACTTAAATGCAAGTGTCTTCCCACAGAACCTTTCTATTTTTTTTATTTATATTTATTTATCCTTGGAAAAAAAGTTATGACCAACCTAGACAGCATATTAAGAAGCAAAGACATTACTTTGCCAACAAAGCTCCATGTAGTCAAAGCTATGGTCTTTCTAGTAGTCATGTATGGATGTGAGAGTTGGACTGTGAAGAAAGCTGAGTGCTGAAGAATTGATGCTTTTGAACTGTGGTGTTGGAGAAGACTCTTGAGAGTCCCTTGGACTGCAAGGAGATCTAACCAGTCCATCCTAAAGGAGATCAATCCTGAGTATTCATTGGAAGAACTGATGCTAAAGCTGAAACTCCAATACTCTGGCCACCTGATGTGAAGAACTGACTCATCTGAAAAGACCCTGATGCTGGGAAAGATTGAAGGCAGAAGGAGAAGGGGACGACAGAGGATGAGATGGTTGGATGACATCACCAACTCAATGGACATGAGTTTGAGTAGGCTCTATGAGTTGGTGTTAGACAGGGAAATCTGGTGTGCTGTAGTCCATGGGGTCACAAGGAGTCAGACATGATTGAGAGACTGAACTGAACTGAACCTGCTCTTAATTGGGGCATGCTGGATCTTTATTTGTGGCATGCAAACTCTTAGTCGCAGCATGTGAGACCTGAGTTACTGAGATCCTGGTCCCCTGGCCAGGGATCAAACCCAGGCCCTTTGCATTGAGAGAACAGAGTCTTAGCCACTGGACCACTAGGAAAGTCCCTCCATAGAACTTATATAACGTCCCAAAGCACACACCCCACATGCAGGCCCTCACCCATCCCTTTTCTCTCCCATCACTACAAGCAATATGTTAACTCTCACTTCACAACATTGAGGGCTTATGACAGGTGTGTTGACCCGGCTGCTGTGGTTTTATCCATCTGTAAGGGAATGGGCCTGTCACAGGAGAAGCTTGACTCCTGGTTACCTAGACGTGGCCTGGGAACTCTACTGCTATAGCTGACTTGTTCTTTGGGACATTTTATTGCTTAATAAAGACCTTGGCTGTTTCTCCTCAACAGACTCTATAAAGATAATAATCTTGGAACTGGGTGGGAAGGGCTGGAGGCTCAGAGATGTTCCGTTGGGGTGGTAGATAGCAGAAATTCCACTTCCAGGACTAGGTGAAGGAAGGCGAAAATAAACTGTTTCTTGAATTTGAAAAACAAATCTTGTCCAAAGACACAGAGAAATGGACATATGAGTATGTACTGGGTAGGAGGCTAAGTGGGCAATATAAAAAAATTTTAAATGCATTTCCTCCATGTACCAATCACACCTCTATATACTTTGTAGAAATACTTGTACATAAAGATGTATAGGATATGAACTGCAGATTTTTTTAAATAATTGTAATAAATGGAGGGCAAAAACAACATGTTGTTTAATTGTTAAGTCATGTCAGACTCTTTGTGATCCCATGGATTGTAGCCCTCCAGGCTCTTCTGTCCATGGGATTCTCCAGGCAAGAATTCTGGGGTGGGTTGCCATTTCCTTGTCCAGGGGGTCTTCCCAACTCAACCCAAGGACTGAACTCCTGAACTGCAGGCGGATTCTTCACCGCTACACCACTGGAGAAGCCCTTACTGCCCCCCACCCCTACAAAAAAAAAAAACAAACCATAAGACCAAAAACAACTAAATATATTAATAGACTGATTAAACTATGATTCATTCATATAAAAGAACACTATATACATGCCAAAATAGAGTAAGGGAAACGAATGAAGAGTTACTTAGAGAATCACATATATATTTTGCATGATCCTATTAGTATCTATTTATTTACGTTTAAGTATATAAAAAGGTATAGGAAGATACTTTTCAAACCATTAACTCTAATTATCCCAAGAGAGCAGCAGATGTAGAAGGCATTTCTGTTTCTGTATTTCTGCACTGTTTTTTTTGCTGTTGTTAATGAACACATACCATTTTTTAAATATGTCAAGGGCATTTCCATTTGCAGAGAAAAACATGTAACTCATTTTTATTTGATAAGAGAATTAAGGTTCACCAGTGGGTCTGAGATTGATGAGTATGGGGGGGAAAAAAGGGGCACTCACCAGAGAAAAACAAATTCTCCCTGGGCACCACAAAGGGTCAAATGTGAAATGCTGCCTTCAGTGAGCACTCCTAAATAAATAAAATACCAACCTGAATTTCCATGTCTTTCTTCTGGAGACTACTCAATGAGTATTTAACCTTATAAAACACTTATAAGCACAATAAGGCAAACAAATATTAATACTCCCTTTCAATAGGGAACTGAGGATATTATTATAACACAAAAATTAGTGACAATCACTGAAGAAACACTAGTTTTCAAATCAGGATCCCCAAGGGCATGCTCCAAGTACACTTTCTCACCTGTGCTTTGGTCAGAAACATTCCATTACTGGAGTTCCACTTCAGATTTATGGGAAAAACAAATTCTATTTTTAAAAGGTATTTGCAAACTGCTGTACTGAGCAACGGGAAATAAAGAGAGATATTATGCAGTTTACTGTTTAATGACACACCAGCCTCGATGACAGGTAATTATACTGCACGGCAATGAGGAACAAGCAACGCACCGGAGAGATTAACCGATCAGACATGAGTCAAGGGGTCAAAGCTTCACAGTTGAGATTTGACTCAAGATGACATCACAAATCAGCAGCAAGGAGAGGATCAGAGCCCACCAGCTGGGGTTGATCTACCTACCAGCACTCCAGCCACTCAAGTGGGAAGCTCCACGGACGTGATCCTGAACAATTGGGGATCTCCCATATCCACCCCCATACTTACGAGTTTATGGAGCACTTACCAGAAGGGCCACACAACGCCCTTCTGAGCACTTCACCCAAACTTATTTAATTCTCACAACCACACTGTGCAGCAGGTACTCTTATCATCAAACATATTTTGCCTAAGAATAAACTATAAGGCTCCGAAAGGTTCAGTGGCTTGCCCACAGTCACAAAGCAAGCACAGTTCCAGAAGCCAGACGCAAGGACTGGTGCCACAGCTCTCACTACTCCAAACAGAACTGTACATCAGCAAAGACCTTACCAGCATAATTAATATGAAATTAGGCTCAAGTCTCAACGATGAACTGGTTTATTCCCAACCTACAGGGACTATGTAGAACTAATTCCCTTAGTTCCATCCACCTTAATTCCTGACAATTCCAAAACCAAAACTTTTACTTATAATTCAATGATGGCAGAGGTCCTCATCAGAAAGCCCTCCATGTTTTCAGCTGTTCTTCCCCTTTCACCAGGGTCTCTTCAAGGTACATCAAGGCAGGTGCTCTTCTCCCCTGCCTCCCACTGGGGAGGGGTGTAATTCACCGTGCCCTCAGTCACCACCAATCCAAACCCAAGATCAACACCTTTCTTTCTGCCATCACCTTTAGCTATAACACAGAAATGTCTTATGATTCTCTCCTATCCCAAACCCCATTTAAAGTATTTTTTTAGATTCTGGAACCACTGAGTCAAGAAAATAGCTTTGTGATTGTTTTGCCATCATGTATTTTTTCAGAGAGATGAGATCATTTAACATTGTACTTGTTTTTTTTTTTTTTTTTTAAAGGCATCAATATCAACCCAAAGCTTTGAACAGGCCTAGGTTATACACAGCCAGACTCCAGGTGTGTTTTCCTTTTAGCTTGGTTTCCAGAGCCATCCTATTTTTGGCCCTGATAACTACAGGCACTCCACATACCAAACCACAGAGCAGTGCCTCCTCAGCCAGGGCAGAGAGAAACGCCTGATGTCTGGCATGGGGAAAGGTCTTCATTCAGATTTGAAAGTAAGTAGAGCAATTATTTAATAAAAATACATAGCTCGGGGTAATTAGCAGGAGCAACCAAAGTGTTTAGCTGAGTTCTCCCTTTTTATCTTGAGGCAGTTCCAATAGACAAATGCTCAGAATTAATGAAGTTTAATGAGACCTGCAGCAGCTGGCTAATTAGTCAGTGAAGAGGAAAGCAGTACTGACAAGGGAAAAGGGGCTTTATTCCTGTTATGAGCCCAGGCCTTGGACAGTTCTCCTAAACTGTGGGGCTATACCCCCAAGAAAATTCCTGAAAACCTCAAAGTGGTCCCAGGGCATATTAAACAAATTTTTTTTTCTTTTTTAAAGGCAAAGAAACCAAAGCATGAATGCTGGCTTCCCCAGAGCTGGTTCACCAGATGAGGAGGAGTGGCTATGGGAGCCCAGAGGCTGTGGCAGCTTGGCACCAGCCATAGTTCCCAAAGGAGCAGCACCAAATTTTGTCAACATCAAAGAGTGACCACACCCTGGGGAAGCTGGACAGTCACCATCTTATGTCTCACTGAAGATCTTACAGAGAATCCTCAATTCTGAGCATCCCTTCCTCCCCAAAACTAAGAATATTTAAAAGGCTATTAATTATGAAGAAGCAGCACTTAATAACAAAGGGAATCTCTTCTGCTCTCCATCCTGCGCTTGGATCATCATTTTAAAAACTGCACAGCAGGAACCCAAATCCTTTCAGAACTAACTAGTTACTAGCAGCAAATTCCCCTTCATGGATCACAGCCTTGTCGTGGTGAAGGGGCTTGCATAACTCAATGAAGCTATGAGCCATGCTGTGCAGGGCCGTCCTATGACCAGTAGGACGGGTCATAGTGGAGAGTTCTGACAAAATGTGGTCCACTGGAGGAAGGAATGGCAAACCACTCCAGTATTCTTGCCTAGAGAACCCCACAAACAGTAGGAAAAGGCAAAAGATATGACACCAGAAGAGGGGGCCCCCAAGTTGGAAGGTGTCCAGTATGCTAATGGGAAAGAGCTCCATTTTTTCTGGAGCTAAGATGAATAGCTCCAGAAAGAATGTAGTGGCTGGGCCAAAGAAGAAATGACACTCAGCTGTGGATGTGTCTGGTGGTGAAAGTAAAGTCCTTTGCTGTAAGAACAATACTGCATAGGAATCTGAAATGTTAGGTCCATTAATTAAAGTAAATTGGACATGGTCAAGCAGGAGATGTTAAGAATGAACATCAATGTCTCTGGAATCAGTGAACTAAAATGGACAGGAATGGGAGGATTTAATTCAGATGACCATTATTATCTACCACTGTGGGCGAGAATCCCTTAGAAGAAATGGAGTAGCCCTCGCAGTCAACAAGAGTCCAAAATGCACTACCTGGGTACAATCTCAAAAATGATAGAATGATCTTGGTTTGTTTCCAAAGCAAACCATTCAGCATCACAGTAATCCAGGTCTATTATGCCCAACCCCTAATGCTGAAGAAGGTGAAGTTCACCAGTTCTATGAAAACTCTCAACACCTTCTAGAACTAACACCAAAAAGATGCCCTCATCATCATAGGGGACTGGAATGTAAAAGTAGGAAGTCAATAGATACTCAGAATAATAGGCAAGTTTGGCCTAGGAATACAAAATGAAGCAGGGCAAAGGTTAACGGAGTTTTTGTCAAGAGAACACTGGTCATAACAAATACTCTTTTCCACAACCCAAGAGATGATTTTACACATTGACATCACCAGACAGTTAATATCAAAATCAGACTGATTATGTATTTTGCAGCCGGAGATGGAGAGGCTCTAAGCAGTCAGCAAAAACAAGACCTGGGGCTGACTATGGCTCAGATTATCAGCTCCTTTTGCAAAATTCAGGCTTAAATTCAAGAAAATGGGGAAAACCACAAAACTATTCAGGTATGACCTAAATGAAATCCCTTATGATTATACAGTGGAGGTGACCAATAGATTCAAGGGATTAGATCTGGTAGACAGAGTGCCTGAAGAACCAAGGTCAGAGGTTCATTAACACTGTGCAGAAGGCAATGACCAAAACCATCCCATAAAAAATGAAATGCAAGAAGGAAAAGTGGTTGTCTGAGGAGGCTTCACAAATAGCTGAGGAAAGAAGAGAGGCAAAAGGCAAGGGACAAAGGGAAAGATATACCCAACTGAATGCAGAGTTCCAGAGAATAGCACGAGGAGATAAGACGACCTTCTTATATGAACAATGCAAAGAAACAAGAGGAAAAAAAACAGAATGGGAAAGACTAGGTATCTCTTCAAGAAAATTGGGAGATACAAAGGGTAAATTTCATGCAAAGATGGGCACAATAAAGGACAGAAACTGCAAGGACCTTATAGAAGCAGAGGAGATTAAGAAGAGGTGGCAAGTATACACAGAAGAACTGTACAAAAAAGGTCTTAATGACCCGGATAACCACGATGGTGTGGTTACTCCAAACATCCTAGAGTATGAAGTCAAGTGGGCCTTAGGAAGCATCACTAGGAACAAACCTAGTTGAGATGATGGCATTCCAGTTAAGCTATTTAAAATCCTAAAAGATGATGTTGTTAAAGTCCTGCACTCAATATGCCAGCAAATTTAGAAAACTCAGCAGTGGCTACAGGACTGGAAAAACTCAGTTTCATTCCAATCCCAAAGAAGGACAATGCCAAAGAATGTTCAGACTGTTGTACAACTGTGCTCATTTCACATGTTAGCAAGATTATGCTCAAAATCCTTCAAGTTTAGGCTTCAAAAGTACATGAACCAGAACCTCCAGATGCACAAGCTGAGTTTAGAAAAGGCAGAGGAACCAGAGATCAAATTACCAACATTCATTGGATCATGGAGAAAGCAAGGGAATTCCAGAAAAACATCTACTTCTGATTCACTGACTACACTAAAGCCTTTGACTGTGTGGATCACAACAAGTAGGAAATTATTAAAGAAATGGGAGTACCAGACCACCTTACCTGTTTCCTGAGAACCCTGTATGCAGGTCAAGAAGCAATAGTTAGAATCGGACATTCAACAACAAACTTGTTCAAAACTGGGAAAGGAGTACGTCAAGGCTGTATACTGTCACCCTCTTATTTAATTTATATGCAGAGTACAACATGCGAAATTCCAGGCTCGATGAATCAAAAGCTGGAAGCAAGATTGCCAGGAGAAATATCAACAACCTGAGGTATGCAGATGATATCATTCTAATGGCACAAAGTGAAGAGAAACTAAAGAGCCTCTTGATGAAGATGAAAGAGGAGAGTGAAAAAGTTGGCTTGAAACTGAACTTTGAAAAAACTAAGATCATGGCATCCAGTCCCATTGCTTCATGGCAAATAGATAGGGAAAAAGTGGAAACTGTGGCAGACTTTATTTTCTTGGGCTCCAAAATCACTGCGGATGGTGACTGCAACCACAAAATTAAGACACTTGCTCCTTGGGAAAAAAGCTATGACAAACCTAGACAGCATATTAAAAAGCAGAGACATCACTTTGCCAACAAAGGTCCATCTAGTCAAAGCTATAGTTTTTCTAACAGTCATGCACAGATCTGACAGTTGGACTATAAAAAAGGCTGACTGCTGAAGAGTTGATACTTTTGAACTGTGGTGCTGGAGAAGACTCTTGAGTCCCTTGGACTGCAAGGAGATCCAACCAGTCAATCCTAAAGGAAATCAACCCTGAATATTCACTGGAAGGACTGATGGGGAAACTGAAGCGCCAATACTTTGGCCACCTGATGTGAAGAGCAGACTCACTGGAAAAGACCCTGATGGTGATGCTGAGAAAGACTGAAGGCAAATGGAGAAGAAGCGACAGCACAGATGAGATGGTTGGATGGCATCGCCAACTCAACGGACATAATTTGAGCAAACTCTGGGAGACAGTGAAAGACAGGGATGCCTGGCATGCTGCAGTCTACGGGTCACAGAGTCAGAGACGACTAAGTGACTGAACAACAAGCAGCAAGTTTCTCCTTCTATCAAGAAACAACAAGGGAGGGAAGTTTTTTGTTCAAAGAGAATCTGACTATACTCGGATATAATCTTATCCCCCTAACACACACACACACACACACGCACACACACACACACACACACACCCTGATGGCAATACTAGTTATATAATCTTATCCCCCTAACACACACACACACACACACACACACACACACACACCCCTGATGGCAATACTAGTTATATAATCTTATCCCCCTAACACACACACACACACACACACACACACACACCTGATGGCAATACTAGTTATATAATCTTATCCCCCTAACACACACACACACACACACACACCCTGATGGCAATACTAGTTATCTTCCTAGTTGACAAGGCCTGTGCTTCAAATTGCCTTCTCAATAATGTGGATGAATCTGCTCTTTATATATTTAAGAAACAGGCTATGAAGAGCCAGTGTGGGCCTTAAAACTGAAAAGTGCATGGCCAAAGTGGGTCAGGAGCCTCTAAATGTTGCTGGTTTCCTAAAAGTTTCAGGTTCTTTGTTTTAGTTCTACACATAGTTCTATCTTTAACCTCCACCATTCAGCATACCAGCAAGAAACAAAATCTCCTCCTTATGTAACAATAAAGTCACCCCAGAGTAACCTTCACACACTGGGTTTTTACTTCAAAGAAAAACAGCCTTGCAGCCATCTTTGCCATGAAGAGGGTACTCTAGGGAGAAGCCTGAATTTTTTCAGCATTTGCTTCCTTCCCCACGAGGACCAGAGGCTGTTAGTGCCAGCCTGGAGAACACTTTCCTAGATGGCTTTAATGTAAATGAAATTATTCCCATTAATTATTGACATAAAAAAAGGTCATACAACATTTGTCCTAGCAACACCAGAGAGCAGTTCTTGCCAGCAGCTTTCTGACTCTGGGAGAAGAGAAAAGAAACACTCATTAGTTCAGCAGAGATTCGAGTTTATAACCTGCTTCCAAAGTAAATACAATTAACTGCTCAAGGGTATTTACTTTTACAGTTTTAGGATCTCTGTCACACTGTACTTTCTGGAAAGATCTGAAACAATACAGTCATTCCAGTCTTCATACGGTGGCTAGAACCGGTTCCGACATTCTCATCAACCCTGTGAGACTGACATTAATCTAAACCTAAAGGTCAACACTCAGAACTGCACATGGCAGATACGTGTTCCCCATTCAAAAGCAGGACCAGCAGCGGTGCTCAGCTCCCTTGATGTGCCCCCTCTGGACATGCACCCCAGCTAGTGAGGATCTGGTCCGCCTAGAGTGCTGGTATTAAGACAGCAGCACTTTCCTGTCTCCTGTGCTCTTTCTACTATACAGATTAGAAGCAACCCTCACTGGGTGCTACAGTCCCTCCATGTGAAATGTGAAAGACTGTGAGTTTAGGTGGTTTCAGAAACATCTGGTTTGTGATATTATATGGTTTACCCATATATCATATAATATCACAAACACACTGGCTGTCATCTCTACAGAATAAAAAAACCCTGTAACTGATAATCATGTATTCTGCCTCTTTTGGGGGACATTCTTTCACGTGTGGGGTACCACAGGCTGCATGGAAGCTGTTATTCATTCTGACTGCATGCTTGCTTCTGACTGCATGCTCCTTCCAACATCTGAAGCACACTGCATCTCTGCAGATAAGGTAAAAGAGATCACTTGAACTATATACAAATCCATAAAATAAGCTTTACCCTCAGATCAAAATGGGAGTTTACAACACACACACTTGCCATATGAGAATTTTCCATAGCACTCTCAACAGAAAATTTCTTGGGGAAAATGTGGAGCAGTGACATGGCACCGTTCAGCTTAATAATGTCAGACCTTGCCAAGAAAGATGAAAGACGTTCACATTTTTCTGGATAGAGGTGTGCAGGGAGAGAACAAACCTAGTGTTCACCAAACCAAAGACCCCATGACAAGTCTTGTGATTCTTGACTCTCCAGCAGTAGAATTATCATCACACATACACACACACAAGCACATGACCATCAGGAGACACTTGCCCAGGCCAAATTAACTAATTTCTTGGACTAGGTGGGGTACAGAAAACCAAATTACTTGCTTCTTTTATGCCAAATGCACAATAGATGGTAAACAAAATCAAACTTGTGCTTTTAGGGTAGAACAAGAAGTAAGGATGAATAAGTGGCCCTCTTAAAAACCTACTTTTCTATCTGCTACAGGGAACTCAAAAGGTGGCCTGGGGGAAAAATATCTGAACAGCAGCTGGAAGTCTTCACATACACTTGGCAGCAGCCAAACCAGAAATAGGGATTATCTACTTCATTCACACATTGGAAATCACAGAACAAAAGGTAACTAACTTGGCCCAAATACACCCACAAATGCTCCAGCAGCTGAAAATGTTTAAAGTCAAGAAAAATCTGCCAACTTCAAGAATCTGAACTTAAAATGTAGGTCTGGGCTCAACTTTATGCTCCTAGTTAATGCCATCTCTGTTGAAAACTGCTCCAGGATTACCTTCTGTACAGCCTGCACCAAGGAGTCCATCAGTTCAGTTCAGTTCAGTCGCTCAGTCGTGTCCAACTCTTTGCGACCCCATGAATTGTACACGCCAGGCCTTCCTGTCCATCACCAACTCCCAGAGTTCACCCAAACTCATGTCCATTGAGTTGGTGATGCCATCCAGCCATCTCATCCTCTGTCGTCCCCTTCTCCTCCTGCCCACAATCCCTCCCAGCATCAGGGTCTTTTCCAATGAGTCAACTCTTCGCATGAGGTGGCCAAAGTACTGGAGTTTCAGCTTTAGCATCATTCCTTCCAAAGAACACCCAGGACTGATCTCCTTTAGAATGGACTGGTTGGATCTCCCTGCAGTCCAAGGGACTCCCAAGAGTCTTCTCCAACAACACAGTTCAAAAGCATCAATTCTTTGGCGCTCAGCTTTCTTCACACTCCAACTTTCACATCCATACATGACCACTGCGAAAACCACAGCCTTGACTAGATGGACCTCTGTTGGCAAAGTAATGTCTCTGCTTTTGAATATGCTATCTAGGTTGGTCACAACTTTCCTTCCAAGGAGTAAGCGTCTTTTAATTTCATGGCTGCAATCACCATCTGCAGTGATTTTGGAGCCCCCAAAAATAAAGTCTGACACTGTTTCCACCGTTTCCCCATCTATTTCCCATGAAGTGATGGGACCAGATGCCATGATCTTCGTTTTCTGAATGTTGAGCTTTAAGCCAACTTTTTCACTCTCTTCTTTCACTTTCATCAAGAGGCTTTTGAGTGAGTTCCTCTTCACTTTCTGCCATAAGGGTGGTGTCATCTGCATATCTGAGGTTATTGATATTTCTCCAGGCAATCTTGATTCCAGCTTGTGCTTCTTCCAGCCCAGCGTTTCTCATGATATACTCTGCGTACAAGTTAAATAAGCAGGGTGACAATATACAGCCTTGACGTACTTCTTTTCCTATTTGGAACCAGTCTGCTGTTCCATGTCCAGTTCTAACTGTTGCTTCCTGACCTGCATATAGGTTTCTCAAGAGGCAGGTCAGGTGGTCTGGTATTCCCAGCTCTTCCAGAATTTTCCACAGTTTATTGTGATCCACACAAAGGCTTTGGCATAGTCAATAAAGCAGAAATAGATGTTTTTCTGGAACTCTCTTCCTTTTTCCATGATCCAGCGGATCATGGCAATTTGATCTCTGGTTCCTCTGCCTTTTCTAAATCCAGCTTGAACATCTGGAAGTTCACGGTTCATGTACTACTGAAGCCTGGCTTGAAGAATTTTGAGCATTACTTTACTAGCGTGTGAGATGAGTGCAATTGTGTGGTAGTTTGAGCATTCTTTGGCATTGCCTGTCTTTGGGATTGGAATGAAAACTGATCTTTTCCAGTCCTGTGGCCACGGCTGAGTTTTCCAAATTTTCTGGCATATTGAGTGCAGCACTTTCACAGCATCATCTTTCAGGATTTGGAATAGCTCAACTGGAATTCCATCACCTCCACTAGCTTTGTTCGTAGTGATGCTTTCTAAGGCCCACTTGACTTCACATTCCAGGATGTCTGGCTCTAGGTGAGTGATCACACCATCGTGATTATCTGGGTCGTGAAGATCTTTTTTGTACAGTTCTTCTGTGTATTCTTGCCACCTCTTCTTAATATCTTCTGCTTCTGTTAGGGCCATACCATTTCTGTCCTTTACTGAGCCCATCTTTGCATGAAATGTTCCTTTGGTATCTCTAATTTTCTTGAAGAGATCTCTAGTCTTTCCCATTCTGTTGTTTTCCTCTATTTCTTTGCATTGATCGCTAAGGAAGGCTTTCTTATCTCTCCTTGGTATTCTTTGGAACTCTGCATTCAGATGCTTATATCTTTCCTTTTCTCCTTTGCTTTTCACTTCTCTTCTTTTCACAGCTATTTGTACGGCCTCCTCAGACAGCCATTTTGCTTTTTTGCATTTCTTTTCCTTGGGGATGGTCTTGATCCTTGTCTCCTGTACAATGTCACGAACCTCTGTCCATAGTTCATCAGGCACTCTATCTATCAGATTTAGTCCCTTAAATCTATTTCTCACTTCCACTGTATAATCATAAGGGATATGATTTAGGTCATACCTGAATGGTCTAGTGGTTTTCCCCACTTTCTTCAATTTAAGTCTGAACTTCGCAATAAGGTGTTCATGATCTGAGCCACAGTCAGCTCCCAGTCTTGTTTTTGCTCACTGTATAGAGCTTCTCCATCTTTGGCTGCAAAGAATATAATCAATCTGGTTTTGGTGTTGACCATCTGGTGATGTCCGTGTGTAGAGTCTTCTCTTGTGTTCTATTAGCCTTTGCCCTGCTTCATTCCATATTCCAAGGCCAAATTTGCCTGTTACCCCAGGTGTTTCTTGACTTCCTACTTTTGCATTCCAGTCCCCTATAATAAAAAGGACATCTCCTTTGGGTGTTAGTTCTAAAAGGTCTTGGAGGTCTTCACAGAACCATTCAACTTCAGCTTCTTCAGCGTTACTGGTTGGGGCATAAACTTGGATTACTGTGATACTGAATGGTTTGCCTTGGAAATGAACAGAGATCATTCTGTCATTTTTGAGATTGCATCCAAGTACTGCATTTATCAGATGTTAAACTCCAAAATTCTATCAGTAATACTTAAGGGCTGGTGTCCTTCATTCTATGTTCTCAAAGTTCCTTTACAAATAATTTTGTATACTAGCAAGATACCAGGCAGATACAAACAGACACAAACAAACAAAAAATACCACTACCCAAACCAAAATTTCTAAACAACAAAAACTCAATACTGTGAGAATAGAAATGGTGAGTTTATGATATGGTGATGAATAACTTGTACCACTGGGGGAAAATATCAGAGTGTGCACTGTCAGCTCAGTTCCTCTTATTCTGACAGAATGGCCAAAGTAAACTACCATCAAAGAAAAGGAAACAAAGTCTTTCAAGATTAAGCAAGGTTTGAATTTTATATCACATCTATCATGCTGCCCCCTCACTATTGCTGCCAATTAAGAGCGAAAGGCAGCAGAAATCCTTACCAGTTGGAATAGGATCAGGAATTTCCACTTGTCGGCAATGACTTTCACCAAATCAAGGTTTCCCAGGTCCTAACAAAATGCTGGAGAAGGCAATGGCACCCCACTCCAGTACTCTTGCCTGGAAAATCCCATGGATGGAGGAGCCTGGTAGGCTGCAGTCCATGGGGTCGCTAAGAGTCAGACACGACTGAGCGACTTCACTTTCACTTTTCACTTTCATGCATTGGAGAAGGAAATGGCAACCCACTCCAGTGTTCTTGCCTGGAGAATCCCAGGGACAGAGGAGCCTGGTAGGCTGCCGTCTATGGGGTCGCACAGAGTCGGACACGACCAAAGTGACTTAGCAGCAACAAAATGCTAATCAAAGATCTACACAGCCATAGGCCTCACTCATCATGTAGGAAATACTCTTGAGAGGCCGCACAGCTCAGGGCTAAGGATTCAGAGTCCAGAAGCAGCCTGCCTGGGTTGGGATGCAGACTCTACCACTCATAGCTATGTGTCCTTGGGCCAAGGGTCCCTTACACCTCGGTTTCCTCACCATCCATCGTAGGATGGAGATGATTCTCATCTCACAGGGATGCTGGAAGGAGCCTGTGAATCAACACACGCAGTGGACTTACTATATAGAACTGTGCTGGCCCAGGGTTACAGATCAAGAGGTTTTAGCTGTATTACCATTACAGCCACGATGACTGCTAGGCTAGACTGTAAGGAGGGACCTACTTTCCTTCTGTCTTTGCAAGAGGATATATAGCTGGTTTTGCTTTCCCCTTCTTCACTAGCCTGTAAGTTCCACTACTGGACTGGTCCTGTGAGCCAGAGAACAGAGAAGCCAGAGATGCTTGCACGTTTTTGGCAGTGGGCATCTACCTGGTGGGGCCTCAAAGGAGCTTTTGGTGAAATGAAAGTTACCACAGATGGCCAGGAGCACCCTCAATGCATCTATTTGCAGGGGCCCTTAAATCTGCACCCAATGATGATCTAATAACCCTTCCCAAGAGGTGAGAGAAGTTGAGATGCAAGTTGCATGTGCAAGGTCATTTCACCAACATCAGCTGCTAGGCACCTGATTCCCTGTACCTGTGCCAACATCAGCTGAATGCTGGCTAACAAAAAGGAGGCAAAAATCCCAACTAAAAATAATAAGCGTTAATAACTGAAATCTATACATCATATCTGAGGCAGAGGTCCAGTCTCTCCAACATATCTCAAGGTTCTGAAGCCCCCATTCCCACTCCTAGGCACCCACCACCTCATTACCTAATCCTGGTCCTGAGCTCAAATGTCAACTCCTACAAAAAGCCTCTCTCAGATCCCACAACCCAGGGATGTTACCTGCATGTCTCAGAATACCAGCCACTTTCCACCAAGTATTCTCTTTTAGAACATAATTTCAGACAGTGGCTACCTTTTTACACCTCTGTGTCTCTCAGTTCAGTTGCTCGGTCATGTCTGATTCTTTGTGACCCAATGGACTGCAGCATACCAGGCTTCCCTGTCCATCACCAACTCCCAGAGCTTGCTCAAACTCGTGTCCATCAAGTCCTGTGTCTCTAGTGTTTGCTTATTAGTACTGTAACGTGTTCATTTGTGCTTGCTGCAGACTGAATGGGTAAATGGATTCATTGGCTCCTTTAGAGATTTCAGAGCTATAAAGGTGTTCTAAAAACTTAACCGCCTTCATCCACAGAACTTGTTGCTTGGTCGCTAAGTCGTGTCTGATTCTCTTGTGAGCCCATGGATTATAGCCCACCAGACTTCTCTGTCCATGAAATTTCCCAGGCAAGAATACTGAAGTGGGTGACATTTCCTTCTTCAGGGGAACTTCTCGACTTGAGGGATCGAACCTGCATCTCCTGCATTGGCGGGCGGATTCTTTACCACTAAGCCATTAGGGAATCCCTCCATAGCACTTATTCTTATTAATTAGAGGTGCAGGCTACTCTATTCCAATCACCAGTATGAATTGGGAAAACAACTAGAGTGCATTCTAAGCAACTGACTCTCAGGTTTTTTGACAGCTGAATTTTCAAGACAAGTTCTAGATAATATTTATCACCAAAATAAAGAAACTAGAGCCAACAGCAATTTTTCTGATCTTCAAAACTTCCCATCAGTGTTCTAGCTTTAAGTCATTATTTGAGCAAAGGTAGCAGAAAAGGCAGATCTGGGTGATGACAGGAATCAACAAAGGCCATCAACATATCCACCTTTCCCTCTAACTCTGCTGCCATAACCTAAACTGAACCAGGCTCTGGAAGCTGTCCTAAGCACCCACCCAAACATGTTTCTCTAATGCTACAGGTCGATTCCTGTCTCACCTAGGAGAAAGGAAGAAATACAAGGTTTCCACGATGGCCTAAGCAGAGGCGTGTTAGGACCCAGTTTTCCAAATGTAGGTGAGCATGTTTTTCCCTCCCCTTTTGGTTCAGAGGTTTGTGGGCAGGTTCAAGTGAGCCTCTGGTATATAGGAAGCTGAGCAGTCTGGTTGCCACTGAGTCACCACTGTATCACAAGAGAGGCTTGGCTGCAGGTATTTCATGGCCAACAACTCAGTACCCAGTGCCCTACAGTATTAGCAGTGGATCTATATCCATGTCTATAACTACATTCAAAAGGACCCTGATATGCCAAGGCTGAAAAATCACCTGAATTTAGGCTATTACATGGCTCAATACCCCACTCCCCACAAAGAGCCTAAGTGCATTTACCAAACACTGTATCCACACGTGGGTGAGCGTTAGCTCTGTCCTTTAAGACAGGGGTCCCCAACCTCTGGGATCTAATACCTAATGATCTGAGATGGAGCTGATGTAACAACAATAGAAATAAAGTGTGTGATAAATGTAATGCACTTGAATCATCCTGAAAACCTTCCCCTACCCCCAGTCTGTGAAAAAATTGTCTTCCACAGATTCTGTCCCTGGTGCCAAAAGAGTCGAGGATCACTGCTTTAAGACAGGCAGATACATTACCCATCCCCACAATGTTATGCCCCTTGAAATATCAATGATAAGCAAATCAGCAGATTACACTGTTTTTAATGGAAGGATTTACTCAGCAATAACAACAGTCTTATCAGAAATTGACACATGAGAAAACTATTAGCCTTCTGTTTTCAAGCATGTGTTCAATGTGTTCCTAGGTTAAATGGTACACTTTTAAACACCTGTGAATTGGGTGAGATCGCAAATAAGAATGACTGAATACAGGTTTTAAACAAAATTAAAAACAATAATAAAAACCAATGCAGTCCACCTCTGTGCTGACAGCCATGTACACAAGCCGTGCTATCGGCCTCCATCTATTTAGAAAAAGCACATGCTTCAAGCTCAAAGAAATGCTGAAAAGGGTTCCTTCCTGCTACAGAATTTCCCAAAGTCACCCATTTTGCCACATGCTGGATAAGAACCTTGCCACCTCATTGCACCTTTCTGATCCTCCAGTTCTTCAATCTGCTCAGCAGGTGTGATACCAACTATCTCACAGGGCTAATGGACAGGTAAATCCTATGTAGGTGATGGCACCTGATTTACACCTAGACTTCAGGCTGGAGGGCCCACAAAAACGTTTTTTAAGTTACATTCAGGGCAAGAGAAAGCAGCTTGTGGTTGAACTTCTGTATCACCGGCATCAGCAGACTCATGAACAATGTGATGGAAAGGGTGTGACCTCCAATTCCAAACCAGACCACACTGATACAGCACTCACAGCACCCCAGCTCACCGCAGGGTGACACAGGCATGACCCTTGCTGAACACAGGGTGGGCAGTGACTCCAGCAGTGGAGGGGCTTCCTGACCCTGGGGCAGAAGTGCTGGCCTCCAGAGGCAGGAGGCAGGAAACCTCATCATAAATCTCACTCCCAGAGGGGAGGACGCTTTCTGAGGAGCCAGTGTTGAGAGAGATGCTTCAAAGCAGACAAGAAACCACGTGGGCTGCTGCTGGAAGATGTGGTCCAACTGCTCCCTCCACACCGCACCACACCTAGACCCTCTCGGGTGATAACGATCTCTGAGAGGCGGTGAGGAGGAGGGTTCTGTGGACACACAGCCAGGTATGACTTCCAGGCCCACCGAGTACTAGCTGTCTGCCGCTGAGCAAGTTGCCTCACCTCTCCAAGGCTTGGTTTCCTCATCTGTACACAGAGATAACATCTGTGCCCATCTCTTGCGTTCTCTCAAGAGCGCAACGAGGTAATGTGTGTGATACATGGCACAGTTAGGTTACTGTTACTGAAAGGTCTCTGCTTCTGTCCTCCGGGGACACCAGGCCAGTTGAGTAGATCTGAGCATGAGGACAGTCTCACCTTTTGTTTTCTTACCAAAAACCGCTGCTGCTGCTGCTAAGTCATTTCAGTCGTGTCTGACTCTGTGCGACCCCATAGACGGCAGCCCACCAGGCTCCCCCATCCCTGGGATTCTCCAGGCAAGAACACTGGAGTGGGTTGCCATTTCCTTCTCCAATGCATGAAAGTGAAAAGTGAAAGTGAAGTCGCTCAGTCGTGTCCGACTCTTTGCGACCCCATGGACTGCAGCCTACCAGGTTCCTCCATCCATGGGATTTTCCAGGCAGGGATACTGGAGTGGGGTGCCATTGCCTTCTCCGCACCAAAAACTTCTTAGAATCAATTACGAATTTGTATTTTTCACAGGGAGTTTGTACATTATCATGTAAACTGATTCTTACAGCAACCCCAGAAGCTAGGGGAGGGCTGGTGTTCTCCACTAGGCAAGTATACAAAGCAATTCCCCTTCCTCATAGACACCCAATCAAATCCTATTACAAAAATGGTTTTCCTGTCTCTTGTTTGTGAGCTTCTTGAGGACACAGATGGAAATTGTACCCCACTGCCTAGCAAGGAACTACAGACAGAGGCCCTCATCAGGCACAAAGCTCAACAGGGGCTGAGTAACGCCATTCATTATTCTAATAACCAGGTCTCCTGCTCCAATAGAAGTTTGGTTTCTGGGTTTTTCATGCAGGGAACCTTAGCAAATGACTTATAGTGTGAATTTCCATGGAGGGGGTGGGGGTGGGGAGACAAAGACAGAAGATCCCAAATCAACTGATGCATCACCTGGGCCTCACTTTCCTCTCCCAAAAAGCACCTGAGCATTAAAGCGGCTCCTGATCAAACAAAGGGGGAGCCAGGACCCAGGACACAATTCATGTGTGCAGACAACTATGAGCTCATAGGAAAATGAGGTAAGAGAGGTCATTTCAGAATTCCTGGGTGACAATGGCTGGGATGGACATCTGGGCCTGCCCTCCCCTCTGACCACCAGCACACCGGGGGGTGGGGGCAAATCCTCACAGAGGCAGCCGGGTCCAATGTCCCTCCCTCAGTTGCAATCCTCTCCCTTCCCGGAGGGCCATGTGAATTTGCTACCCTGATAAAGAGTGCGTGTGGTTCTGGGGCCAAGGACTCCTGGTTAAGCCCAGCTACAGTCAAGCCCACTGCAGAATGAGTATGACTTTTAAAAATTGCTTCCTTGTGTGTCCAGTGAAAAAACAACCTATCTCAAAATTGAAATCATACATATTTACTGAGGAAAACTGTGCCTTTCTTTTTTTTTGGGGGGGCGGGGGTAGAAACTGGAAGGCGCTGAGGGTTGGGAAGTAGTAGTTCTTGGGCCAAAATGACTTTTCTCCATGGCTGTTTCTTCCGTTTCAAAGGCCAAGCTTGCACATTATCTGGTATCTAAATTTCTGAGGCTCTGCCTTTATTTGCTCAGAGTATTACTAACCGCCTGTCTTCTAGAAAAACATTACTCATGCGACATCACTCCAAGAAAGAAATATCATGAGTTTTATTTTACAGCCATACAATGTAAAACTCTGAATGGCTACCACACCCAGAAGAATGGATGGCGGTTTCTCAGGGCACACTTTTACCTCTTTTGCCGTGTATTAACATCACCCTTAAACTTTTCTCCTGGTCCAACTACTCTTGGCCACTCAGTCAAGGAAAAAGAAAAACAACAAAAGGAAGAGACAACCCCATGCTTACATTAATCTCCAGGCACCAGTTCCCCTCTCGCAAGCACTGCAGTAGTGCTTGTGGGCGCCCTTCTCTCCTCCCCATCAAAGTTCAGTTAGTCTCCCGGTGCTGCTCAGGGTACAGGGACTACTTAAGGGAGGTCCCGAGGGTCTTACCAAAATTTCATTTTATCAAAAAAGAAGAAAGATCCAGATAAGCCCTTCCTGAAGTTATAATATAGGCACATCATAGAGCTAAAGTCTTTATTGTGAGTGATTCATTCTTTCATTCAACATATTTCTCACCACGTGGCCCATGAGGCCACCTCTTCCTAGGGAGTAAGAGGCAACACGGAAGAAAAGCTGCTAACTCATTTTAGAACAACTCCATAGATATTACTGCCTTCATTACTTTATTCATCCATTCATACGTTCCTTCGTTTGTGAAACATTTGTTTATGTGCCAAGCACCAGGAAGGAATGCAGGGATGAACTAACACACACACACAGAGACATCGTCTCTGTCCTCCATACACAGTAACAGGTGCTTTCATACACAGTTAGGGTGACCCAGCGCCCAGCTTGCCTGGGACTTGGAGTGATCCCCTGGATGTGGAACGCCCAGTGCTAAACTGGGAGAGTCTGTCAAATCAGGATGAGTGGTCACCCTGCTTAGATAATATACTAATTCATGCTTCCCAACCATTCCGGGGGCTACTTATTCTTCCCAGTTTTTATAGATGAAGAACATGGAGCTCAATGAGGTCCCTGGCAGAACCAGAATGTGAATGCTGGCTTCTGTGAATCCACAGCCCGTGTGCTTTCCACCACCCTTGTGTTTCTGAAATGACAGAGAAAATGTCCTACTTCTGAACACGACAGCCTTTCTCTCCACCTCCAGGTTCTGACCACTTTCCCTGAGCGCTCTCCCCTGGCTGCTGCTACCCAGCCTCCACCACAGGCTGAGTGCAGCTGGGATTTCATCTGCTTGGCAGTTGTTCGCAGATAACACGTAATCTCCCTCTACCACTATAAGGCCAGATTTTTTTTATAGCAAGTCGTTTAAACCTCTGTAGGAATAAACGTCTCCCTCAATAGGAATCAGGAAAAGTATGTTTCAAGCACCAAGAACATACTTTGCACTCAAGTTGTATTCACCTCTCAACTACTATACATTCAAGCTAGCAATGTACAGAAACTCACTGGCATTTAACAGTTCAAACAGACTAGGCAGATTTTCAAAGGCTCCATCCACTTTAAAACAGACCTTCAAAGTTTCTCTTTAAAAAAAGGAAAAAAGAAAACCTAATTCAAAATGCCAAGGCCACATTCCAAGGGATAACCACCATTTTTGCCTGTCAGTGTGGCCAAAATAATGTCTATGGTTTGCATAAGGATTTCAGGCAAAACACACACACACACACACACACACACACCTGCAACTGGTTGTGCTTAAACCCACAGCTCTCGTTCCAAAATTCCAAGACAACTGCACCCTCAGCTGGCGGGGGTAAAATTCACCCAAGTAATGACACACCCTATGTAATTTCCTTGCCACAGGAGAACAGAGCCTCCAGACTTTTTATGTTTTGCTCACATTCTTCATGAATGAAGCGTGCCTCAGTGATCCTCAAATTAACTTTCCACTCGCATCATTTAAGCATTAAAAAAAGACTTTAAGGCCAGAGCTTTCATAGGGCCTTTGTGAGACCAAATATAGGCCAGCCTGTGTCTCCATGCTACTGTGTGTGATTACTGGATTTCCGACTTAAAGGTCCTGTGCTACTTGAAAACAAGGTTGGGGGAGAGAGAGAGAAAGGCTAAGAAAGGCCTTTCAAAAGCAAACACAGAAGAGGCATTCAACAATCCACAGAGGGCGGTTAATGTGAGTTTGGCTACAGTAGTCTCTTCTGACGATGGGGTGGATGCTCTGGCTGCAGCATTAGCTGCTCCGCATACTTTTTATGAACTCGGAAGAGGCCCCACTACTGTGTCTTCAACCTACATCAAAAGTCACCAGGTCAGAGAGAGCGCTGCCAACCTTGTGTACTTTCTAAAAGGAAACATAAAAGGCCATGTTCCGGCTGGGTGCATTTTCAGGCAAACTTGACACTTTTCTAAACCTGGTAAAGGAAGCCACACCCAGAGCAGGTTTCAGGGGTGGGGGTGGGGGTTGAGGCACTCAAGTTCAAAGACTCGCCCCTGCTGGGTTCTGCTTTGCCTTTCCACCTAGACCTGTAATAATAAAGGCTGCCATTGACTACTGAGGGCCCACTATGTGCCAAGACACTTTCCATGGACAATCTCCCTTATTCTTCCTACAATCCTGTTACAAAGAACTTGTATTAACCCCACCCCATAGCAGAGACAGCAGGCTCGGGTCGTTAGATAAATTGCCTTGGTTTGGAAAGCAATTTGGCAAGAGGCATAGAAATAATCACATATGAAATGTGTATGATAAAATGCTAAGTAAAGAATCAAAACATAATGACTATAACAGTGTTACACTGTATGTAGATAAGAACTCTAAGAAAGTTAAGATCTGTTGGGACTGCAGGATTACTGTTTCATTTGTATTCCTTTTGGAGGTGACCTAATATGGCTATGAAATAATAATATAAAAAAAGTTTTTTAAGTAATACAAAGAACAGCTAAACGTTTAAACTTTGTCTATTAATAACTTTCAACCTTGCCTTTGAAAGAACACCATCTGAGTCACCTCCTGACTACTACTCTTTCAGTACCCACGCCCCTTCCCTGGTCACAAAGGTTCTGGACGGAAGCCAGTCAAGAACAGAAGTCACTTTTCTCCCCACCCCTTTTCTTTCTTCTAAAAGGGAAAAATTCTGGCCGACAAGCTTCAGCAGGTGCTTTTTCTCCCCTACCTAATCAATAACCAGTCATTTTGAAGCTTCACCTGCAGGCTCACAGGAAATGAGCACTTCTCAAGTAACAGATATTTAATGTATTTCAAATCCACTTTAACACCAAAACCTAAAGGCACTGCTGGGTAAGTCTGATATATATGAGACTGGACTGAAGTCTAACCAACTGTAAGAACATCAACATTCATTTAATTGGGATTATTTTATTAAGATGGAGTGTGGGAGAAAGGGGGTATTTTTGCTGGAAAAAAATAGTTTAAAAGTATATAAAAGGTTTAAATCATGAAGCAAGAATGGACTTAATAAGCCTCTACTTCCCAGGACACCATGTTGAAATTTTGGAAGAACTTAGAGAAAGTACTCCCGAGTATTTTTTTAATTCTCTATTAACACCAAATGGATAAATGAAAAGAAACTTGCGGGTTTTTAAAAATAAATCTCACAAATGTCTAGAACTGCAGGATTATTAAGTAAGAGAATCCTAGCCAAATTCTACAAAGATTTACAAAGCTAGGAATTAACCAACCATGCTTTAAAGCCCTGTAATCTCCTAGAGTAATAATAAATTGCTTTAATTAACTATTATTTATCTAGATACTATATTATTTTTACAGGTAAAATAATCCAGTTTGCTTAAAACACACCCCCCCAAAACACCTTCCTTTAAAGCAGACTCTGTATGAAACACAAATGTTAAACCTTAGAGGGGTCATAGCCTCTTTAGGCCATGTCCTTCCCAGCTCAAGGGCTAGAGGAGTAGGCAGAGTTTATTTCCAAGGCAGTGCTTCTTAGAAGACTTGGCTGTGCCTACAAACCACTTGAGGATTTTGTTGAAATGAAATTATGACTCAGTGAGTTTGGGGTGTGAGCCTGAGATTCTGCATTTCTAACAAATTCCCATCTACAGAACACACTGAGTAATAAGGTTCTAAATATCTTGCAGTTCAAAATTCAGGGAGGTTATGTTGTTCCTGTTTCTCCTCACAGCAAATGCAATAGCTTAAGTGGTTTCCGACATCCTCACCTGACCATCATCCACCCTCCAAGACAATTATTACACTCAGGAAGCAGACCAGCTTTCCCTTAAGGAGAAAGAAATCATTTGAAAAAGTCACTCACTTAAAATCCTTCAGCAGTCTCCCACTGCCTGACTGACTCCCCAGCTCCCTGACGTGACTGACACCACCATGCATCCTCTGGCCTCTAGAACCCCTCTTAACAACCCTTCCTCTCTCTGTACTCTGAGCTCTGCCTACCTGGGCTCTCACCTGGAACATGTTTATTCCTCCACTTGCTTCTACTCATCAGCTCGGCCAGCATTTCCAGCATAACCGAACCACGCTTACTCACAGGATTCCTAACCAGAGAACAGCTGCTTACTGAAAAGCAGGCAATCAGAAAGTATTACGCATTAATAAACAGAACCAAAAGCAAGCCCTATGTTATTTAAATCAGTTTTATCATTTTACTTCTTAGGAATCTTCTTGCTTTAAAAAAGCCTAGATTAGTAACCAACTACTGGCCTTTTATGGGCTTGCCTGGTGGCTCAGTGGTAAAGAACATGCCTGCCAATGCAGGAGACGCGGGTTCAATCCCTGGGTTGAGAAGATCCCCTGGAGAAGGGCATGGCAACCCACTCCAGTATTCTTGCCTGGAGAATACTACTGTGGACAGAGGAGCCTGGCGGGCTCCATGGGGTCAAGAAAGAGTCAATCACGATTTAGCAACTAAACAACAACTTTGCGCTTAAATGACAAGTCCTTTGCACCCATAATATACAAACTGCCAGATGTTTAATTAAGCCAATTAAGCAAAAAATACTGAAGTGCAAAAAGGCATTACAATGCCTCTATCACTTATCTCCCCCCATTATTATTGAAGCTGAGGCTTCAAGGAGTTGATAGAAGCTTGTCAAGCAAAAGGGAGAAAGAAGTAAAGTGAAGTGAAAGTTACTCAGTCATGTCTGACTCTTTGCGACCCCATGGACTATAGAGTCCATGGAATTCTCTAGGCCAGAATACTGGCGTGGATAGCCTTTCCCTTCTCAGGGGATCATTCCAACCCAGAGATCAAACCCAGGTCTCCCCACATTGCAGGTGGATTCTTTACCAGCTGAACCACAAGGGAAGCCCAGGCACTAAGATCTAAAAACAGCTGGGGGGGGGGGGGAACAGCTGGGATCTACCTGGCGTATTTTTGATAATGTGCATAAGTGTGATTCTAGAAGGAACAGATGAGTGGCTGTGAAGCTCTGGTTCCCTGAAAACTGAAGCCCAGATAGATGATTGAACCCGTTTGGCAGTCATGAGGTGGCCGAGGCCTGCAGATGCTAAACGGCTCCTCTAGTTGAGCAGGGTTGAGCTCATTCCTGACTAGTTAAATACTTTTCCGCTGCTACACAATTTTGTTCTAAAATATACTTTCCCCAACTCTTCATTCTTTAGTAATAAATCAGATAACAGTATTTACTGCTATCTGGGAACAAATCATGCAGTCTGTTCTTCCCAAACCCTTCCACCCCCAAACTGTAAAGAGGGTACACATGATCCAGTAAGAAAGTGTTTCTCAAACCTGAGTGTGCATCACAGTCACCTGGCAGGCTAGTTAAAAACCTATGAATGTATGGTAGTGTATTTTCCATGGAATTTGCTGTATGACTCAGGGAACTCAAATTGGGGCTCTGTAACAACCTAGAAGGATGGGAAGGGGTGGGAAGTGGGAGAGACGTTCAAGAAAGAGGAGACATATGTATACCTATGGCTGATTTATGCTGGTGTATAGCAGAAACCAACACAATATTGTAAAGCAATTATCCTTCAATTAAAAATAAATTAATAATGCAGAGTACATCATGAGAAACGGGCTGGAGGAAGCACAAGCTGGAATCAAGATTGCCGGGAGAAATATCAATAATATGCAGATGACACCACCCTTATGGCAGAAAGTGAAGAAGAACTAAAGAGCCTCTTGATGAAAGTGAAAGAGGAGAGTGAAAAAGCTGGCTTAAAGCTCAACATTGAGAAAACGAAGATCATGGCATCTGGTCCCATCACTTCATGGCAGACAGATGGGGAAACAGTGGCAACAGTGGCTGACTTTATTTTTCTGGGCTCCAAAATCACTGCAGATGGTGACTGCAGCCATGAAATTAAAAGACGCTTACTCCTTGGAAGGAAAGTTATGACCAACCTAGACAGCCTATTAAAAAGCAGAGACATTACTTTGCCAACAAAGGTCCATCTCATCAAGTCTATGGTTTTTCCAGTGGTCATGTATGGATGTGAGAGTTGGACTATAAAGAAAGCTGAGAGCCAAAGAATTGATGCTTTTGAACTGTGGTGTTGGAGAAGACTCTTGAGAGTCCCTTGGACTAAAGGAAATCCAACCAGCCCATCCTAAAGGAAATCAGTCCTGAATATTCATTGGAAGGACTGATGTTGAGGCTGAAACTCCAATACTTTGGCCACCTGATGTGAAGAGCTGACTCATTTGAAAAGACCCTGATGCTGGGAAAGATTGAGGGCAGGAGGAGAAAGGGAAGACAGAGGATGAGATAGTTGGACTGCATCATTGACTCGATGGACATAGGTTTGGGTGGACTCTGGGAGTTGGTGATGGACAGGGAGGCCTGGCGTGCTGCGGTTCATAGGGTCGCAGAGAGTCAGATACGACTGAGTGACCGAACTGAACTGAATAATAATTCAAAAACCCCCTATGAACAGGCCCCACCCTGAGAGTTTCTGGTTCACTAGGTCAGAAGCAGGGCCTGAGAATTTACATTTCTAACAAGTTTCCAGGTCATGATGATGCTGCTGGTCTAGGAACCTCATTTCGAGAACCATTCCCATAACATAGTTCATAATACTACCTTCATTCATTTACTCCTTTAACAAATACTTAGTGACTGCTACAGGTAAGACAGGCTGTATCAGACTTTGATCTTTACCCACCCAGGCTTCATGAAATGTAAAGCATGCAGAGGCAGATTCTCAAACTGTAACCAAAGGCAGGATGTGAAAATCCCAAAAGAATGACCAAGTACTTAGACTTTAAATCTTAAAGGAAAAGAAACCAAGAAAAGATTCTGATCACCTCTCCCTTGAGGAATACTTAGAATTTAGTGGCATCTGAATGGAACCTCAAAATAAAAAAAAAAGGTCCTGAAAAAAGAAATAATTCTTAGGGGAAGAGATCAGGTGAGCAGGGTCTCAAAGCCAGGAAAATGCAGGGGAATTTTAGGGAATCCTGAATACTGTGGAGCTAGAAGTAGGAAAAGCTGGAGGTGGGAAGGCTGGCTAGAGTCAAATCTCACATGTTTGTGCAGGGAGATCTCTTATCAGAGTCTGCCTCTGGGGAGGCTAGGGCAGCTGCATGGGGCCAGCTGGGCATAAGGAAACCACAGAAAGAGACGAACACAGAGCAGGAGGCAGTGGGGCTGTAGACAAACCCCTTTCTAGGTTCAAAGTGTAAGAGGAGACAACTTGACAACAGTCACCCAAAAACTTCCTTGAGCCACAATGTTTACAGTCCCATTCTTTTACTCCCTTAAGAGAAGTGGTATCTTTTCCTCAAAGGGAATATCTATGTCCCTCCTCTTTTTCCTAACTAGTCTCCAAGAGTCCTTTTAACAGTCATCCCAGTCAAACACTGGACTTAAGCTAAAAGAATCAGTGTTTCAAGCTCATCAAAATTTGAAGGTGTCACATGTTCAGAAATCTGAGCGGTTCTGGGCTTGTTAATTTTCCATGTCACCAAAACGTATTCACAAAGAAGGCAATGGCACCCCACTTCAGTACTCTTGCCTGGAAAATCCCATGGATGGAGGAGCCTGGTAGGCTGCAGTCCATGAGGTCGCTAAGAGTCGGATACGACTGAGCGACTTCACTTTGATGCATTGGAGAAGGAAATGGCAATGCACTCCAGTGTTCTTGCCTGGAGAATCCCAGGGACGGGGGAGCCTGGTGGGCTGCCATCTATGGGGTCGCACAGAGTTGGACACGACTGAAGTGACTCAGCAGCAGCAGCATGGTCCTACAGGAGGAGACTGAACTTGGGAGTCAGAAAACCTGGATTCTACGTAAAGCAATTATACTCCAATTAAAAAATAAACAGAAAACCTGGATTCTGGGAAAGGCAGCATCATACTGGTTGATTAACCCATTATCAGTTTCTTTATAAAAAGGAAGAGAATACCCCACAGGATTATTATTAGTTCCAAGGAAATGCCCACTTATTTAGAACAAAGTACTAGATCCCATGCTGGGCACTCTGAATAATCTCATTTAGTTAATTAAGGAAGATGGTACATATTAAAGTGCTATAAATATTAATAATTAGCAGTAGTAGCACATCACTCAAAAAGGATTCAAATTTACAAATCTCTTAGGAACTTCTAAATTTTAAGCTGAAACTCTGGCAAACTGGTGAAAATAATTTTACCTGATGATTTGTCCCACATAGTTATCTGGGCTTAGAAAATCTATAGTATTATAGTACAGTATTCAAAGTATCCAGACCAAAACCCCAATCTTTTACGCTTTCGGTAAACACAGAATGTTCTTATAAATCTTTGCTGCTCCCCACCCACCCATCCACCCCGCCAACCAGGGTTATCATTTGATCAGGGTTATCATTTGTCACCAACTCTTTCCACTGTCACATTGGGAAGTATTTGAAGGCTATTACTTTATATCTAAGAAATTAAAAGTTTTCTTCATGACAAGCAGGTGTAAACCTAGCAATCATCTCTCTATAAGCTTTATGAAATTATATAAGACAAACATCTAGGTACCATAACAAACTGGAAACATTCTTTTTAAAAACTTAAGAATGCATTTTCCTCATGACCCTTGGGTATAAAACCAGCAATATTCTTTCCCTAGCAGTTTAGAAATCAACACCAAAAGATGAAGAAATTCAAGGAGGCAACCCTGAGATAGCATGTAATAAACTTTAGAGTAACACATTCCAATGTCCCAAAGAAGACAAGTGGAGAATTTCTCCATTTCTCCTTCTAAACAGTTGGAAAAATTCACGGAACCAAGACAGCTAAGAGAAAATACCTTCTCCGGAAACATCAGGTGCTGGACATCAGGGTCAGGATGCAAAGAAGGCAGGAAAAAGTTCATTCTGATGTTTTTCAACTAGATTCTGTCTTCATTACAACTCCACAGCTAGAACTGATAGGATCAGTGCTCTGAGGGGCAGGCAGGTAGGAAGAAGAGGGAAGCACTTCACAAGGTCACCTTGTCTCTTCTTTTTGTAGAAATTAAGTATTAATTTATCTAAGTATCTAGAAGTCTGGGAGGAGAAAGTTCTAGAATAACAATATGCAGCCTGAGCTTAGTACGGCCTGGGACCTGGAACAAGCAATTTCACCGAATCTTTAAAACCTCAGAGGGATGGGCAATATAGGGATAAGGGATGAAGGCTACAAGGATATATTGTAACCACAGAAAACAGAACCAATATTTCATAGTAATTATAATTGGAGTACAACCTTTAAAAATTGCAAATCACTACACTATACACACTTGTAACTTATATATTGGGGTTCCCTTGTGGCTCAGCTGGTGAAGAATCTGCCTACAATGCGGGAGACCTGGGTTCGATCCCTGGGTTGGGAAGATCCCCTGGAGAAGGGAAAGGCTACCCACTCCAGTATTCTGGCCTGGAGAATTCCATGGACTATACAGTCCATGGGGTCACAAAGAGTCGGACACAACTGAGTGACTTATACTGTACATCAACTATACTTCAATTTTTAAAAAACCTTACAGGTATGCACACAAGATGAGATATAGACAAAGCTCCTACTAACACATCTGATGCATGGTGAGCACTCCATGAAATCTTTTTCCAACCAACTCATCAGAGGAGACAAGGAGAACCATACTGGAATAAAAGAGCGTAAGCACAGTCTTAAAAAACAAAACGGTAGGAAGGGTTTCTATTGGTAAAATGGAAGGACCGGGCCTTTGAGGCAGAAGGTAGACAATGAAGGCAAAACCCAGTGCTGGGTTTCATGAAGAGTTGCAGGCTGCCCACCTGGAAGATTTATTCGGTAGGAATGTAAGAGCTGGTATAGGAATTTCGTGGTCTGCGGCCATTTGGAGGAAGGTCCTGAATGCCAGGCTAAGGAGCCTGGAATTTAATTTATGCAAGAGGCAGGCGAGACAGGTTCTGAGTAGGGGAGGAGCAGGAGTATCCAGCTGATAAGAAGGGAAGCTAGCTGATGTGAAACTGGAGAAAAGGTATCATCATGAACTTCTCTGTTACTACGAACACATTTTTAAAAACATGTGAGGTTGAGTTTTGTTGTGTTTCAGCAGTCCTCTCTTACTTAACAAAGAAAAACAAAACAACAAATCCAACTGTATTAGCTACATGAACAGATTCTGAGTAAGGTGGTAACTTGATCTTACAGGTGAAAAATTCGAAAGAGATCTCAGTGTGCAGGGGTGTGCCTGTCAGGTGTGTGCTGGGTGTTGGTGGTTAACGATTGAAGCCATTACAGGTGGAAGGTCCTACCTTTGTCAGGAGCATCAGTATGAAAAAGATCTCAGTCCCTTAAGTCAGTGAGGTTTTGTTTCTAATTGTACTTATTTACTTATGATAAATCTCTATAAACTATTTTATCTAAAAGACCAGGCTCATTTTATAACATTGTATTTCCCTATGCGACAACATCAAAAATCAGTCCCTCCTGAGATTTTTAGGATCCAGTGTGAAAATATTTGAAATCAACAAAAATGCAGAAATATCTCCTACAAAATCACAGTACTCTCAGGTATAGATGCTAAATGAATAAGTTAGAACAAGAAGCACTAGAAAAAGAAAAAATCAATACTGATTCAGAGGCACTGTTTGCTAGTATTGGGTTGGAAGTACTAGGAAGGATTAAAAAGAGGGAAAAGGTTGCTTAATAGGCATGTACAAAATTAAATCAGCAGACAAAATCTATATGTTATCAAAGATATGATGATAGGAAGAACTACAAATACTAAAAAACTAGTAATATACACCACACAGGGGATGCAGGTGGGATGGGGAAAAGTTTTATCAAAAAAATTCCTCAAGGTGCTTCAAATGCAATCTATCCCATTTGGAACGAAGGACGATGCCAACTGTTTGTAATTCTCCTGGGATTCACCACACTTGGGAGTTAATTCACCCTTTCTCAGTTCCTCAACATGGGTTATAGAAATACCAACACTAAACTTGTGCAACTTCTAAACCACGATATTTAGAAATAAGAAAGCTATCTGGAACTAAATGAGGGGGCAAAGGTCATTTTTTTAAAAAAATCACCACACAAAATGTGAAGCTCATCCCTTTTGAAGGAATTTCCTTGGGAAACACTTATGAGATAAACTATCAAAGGGACACACTGATTTTTTTTTTTTTTTTTGAACTTTAAATTTTACTTTTCCAGAGAGGACAGTTTAAGACATTTCCTGTGTGTTAACTCCACCCTTCTCAGAGAGCAGTTTTACAACCGTCCTCAAACCTTTCAGAATAACAGTCTTTTGTTATGGGTGGCCCTGTGGGCACACTCCTCCCCACACCTTTGTATATTTTCACCTTGGTTCTGTATTTCTCCAGAGACTACAGGAGAGTGTTGACTGGACCTTAGCAACAGGTTTTCAAGTCGAGGACAGCCTGTGGTGTTTTCTCCTGGGCAGTGTGACACAATGAAGTGGGGAGAAAGGGTCATTTGAAGAAGAGGTGCATTCTGAATTCTCAGAACCTCAAACTTCACACTGGGGCCTTTGATCACACACCCAGAAGATAACGGACACACCCAACTCCTCCAGTTTCCACCTGCAAGTTCCAGCTCCGGCCTCGCTAAATTTGCACCAAAAAGCAAATTCTACCTTCGAAGAGCTGGAGAGAAAGGAGGCAAAGACCCACAACTGTTCCCTAGCGGGAATGGAGCTTCCTCTTAGCTAACTGCTGGAGGAATGCAGCACAGCCTAGCTAATGTTTAAAATCACGTCCTGTTCTGCCTCTTGTTTTCCAGAAGAGTGTCATTACTGTCAACTATTTCACAAGACAAATAAACCTGTGAATGAAATATATCCTCCCCCCTCTTTCCAGTGAAAACACTGGAAGACTGGGCTGCTTCCTTCCTTCCTCCTCCTCACAGGAACCACATTTGTGGCACTGAGAGGAGTTAAAATAAGAAACACAAACGAGGTCTGCAAAGGCTACTTTTCAGAGCACCAGAGTCATTTCCAGTCTATTGCTGATTCCGGGGGCTTCCTAATGGAAGGAGTTGTGTTTTCAGTTATGAATCCTTTTTCATGAATCAACTAGGAGACTCCGCCGGCCAGGCCTGCTGGCAGGGCAGGGCAGGGCCCGCCAAGGGCAAGGCCCACCCCAGCCACAGGCTGCAGGCCCATTACCCCCACAAAGTGCTCCCCATAAAAGTACGTGCGGTAAAAGATTCATTCAACTGTTTGAGACTAATAAAGACTCCAAGAAACTTGCAATTGATCCAACTAATCCAACCCAATAGCGCTGGAATGGCAATAACTGGTTTTCATTATAAATTACATAGCCCACTAAATTGATGGGAAGGCTCTATCCCAACACAAAACATCAAAAGAGTTAAAATTAAGCTCCGGAATCAAAACTGTAATTTACCCAAGGCTTAGGTTCAAAAAGACCACTCCCTCCTTCCCTTTGCCATTGTGCTACAGGGTGTCCAGCAGTGCACTTTACACCTTTAGGCTTCCCAGGCTAGGGACTGGGAGATACAGAAGTCCTGGAATCAAATATTTGCATACTAATAGGTCTATTAGCATTGGTCTACTGAAATGCAAGGACAGTTAAAAAGGGAGAAAATGTGTGTGCTGTGGGCAGTAGATACCTGACAACCGAGAGAGCCCAAAGGAAACTGGAGAGGGAGACTCCAAATGGTGGCTTCTCTGGAGTCAAGAGTGAGAAACCGTCTCCTTTAAGTAGTGCATGGGCTGCCTGCAGCCAACCAGAGGCTTTGGAGCTGGGCATGCGGCCGCCGGGCTTCAGCAGGGTCACGTACCATATGGCACAAATAAAGCTTCAGAACCCCGGAGGCACGACTCCAGGGCAGGCCCGGCCTTAGAGTGCGGAGCTTACCTTGGAGCTGCTTGAATCTCCCTTCCAGCTGGTTGAAGTTGTAAGGCACCTGCCCCGTATAAGCCGGCGACAGCGGCCCGGAGATGCTAGACGTCCTCTGCAATTCCATTATGCCCAGCGTAACGCCCCGGCGGGCTGAACGGTGGAAATCCCTCTCCGGCCTCCTCCTACCCCCATTCAGCACGCAGCGGCTTCCGCAACGCCTGGCTTTCGGCCCCGGCGAAAAGGGCTGGACCTTAGGCAAGCCCCATGCCGGTGTGAAAGACCAGCAGGGTGATCTGATAGGAAGCTGGCCGCAGGAGAGTCTACCTTAGCCCGGTCACTCACGCATCCAATTCCTGTGGCTTTCCTTCCTTTTGTGGCCCTTGGCTCCAGGCTTGAAATAAATTACCGAGAACGGGCGGGAGGGCGGAGGGAGGGAGGCCGCAAATCCCACTTAAAATTTTTTAAAAATACGGCCAATCCTGAGTATGCCCTAGTCGCCGAGCCCAGGAGCTCGCGGGCGCAGCGCACACACCTCCTCCCCGCTGCCCGTGGCGGCCGCCGGTTTGTAATTTAATCAGGAGCCACTCGCCGTGCGCTGGGCGGTGATGTCACCTGATTAGCATAACAGCATTGTAGAGGAAACGCAGGCTGTACCACGAGGGGCGCGGGGGAGGCCGGCGGGCCGCGGCCCCCCACCCATCGGCCGCCGCGGAGCCGCCGACCCCCAGGCCGGGTCCAGGACGCGCCTGCTGCGGTGGTACCTTCCCGAACCAAGCTGCTGGAATTACAATCTTTTGTTGAGAGCCTCACGTAACGGAAAAGTCTCCGATTACTATCACAGGAAAAGAAGGCGGCCCTGGAGGGTCAGGAGTCCCGCAGGTCCCCGGCCGCGGCGGCTCATCCACTAGGCAGCGTCTGAGGAGGCCACGCGGACCGCGCACCTGGGCGCTCGTTGTCTTCAGCGCGCGGGCGCCGACCACGCGGCGGTGGCACCGTGTCGGCGGGTGAAAGTAAAACAAAGTCTCTCTGGGCTCCGGGGCAGGGACACAGCGAGGGGATGGGGGGAGCGCTGTAAGTTCAGTCTCACGGAAGGATCTTCTCAGCAGGCTTCTGCTGCCGGCACGCCATGTTAAGCGGAGGGTCTCTGGGTAACACCAGCCCCATAACAGTAACGACGCAAGATTTCTGGGAGCACCATGTTGCAAGGCATTGTGGGAGAAAGGTACACAGGTAAACACCTCCGGGATCACTGACCTGGATGATCTGAGGAACCAGTGAGGAGATAAAAGAAACCCCGCTCAAATCCTATTGTGATTTTTAAAACGAAACCTTTCAGTTTTTGAGTTCTTCAGGACTTTAAAACTCTCCTCCCTGGCTTCTCCCACCAATCTCAACTCAAAATAAAATCCTCTACATAGGAAATGTCTGTGTTAGTTGCTCAGTCGTGTCCGACTCTTTGCGACCCCATGGGGTGTCCCCCCCCCCCCCAGGATCCTCTGTCCATGGAATTCTCCAGGCAAGAATACTTGGGTGGGTTGCCATTCCCTTCTCCAGGGGATCTTCCTGACCCTGGGATGGAACACGGGTCTCCAGCATTGCAGGCAGATTCTTTACAGTCTGAGCCACCAGGGAAGCCCCCAACATAGAACAGTGATCAAAATGTGTTCTTGGAAAATAACTGACCCTAATTACCCCGCGCCCAGCCATCCCCTTTTTTAGTAACTACAGGCAGACAACAAATTACAAACTTGGGGTTTCAAGCGTGGAGCCTTGCAGCCATACTTGCTGAAGAAGGTAATTTCATTCCTAAAGGATTCCAACCTGCACTAAAGAGGTGGGCCTCCACCACAGGTTTACTTTAGTCCCCAGGGCACTTGTAATTCAAGCAACTGCATCCTATTCAGGGCTAAAGTTAAAACAAATCCAGCATCCAGCTAACTGCTCAACTTGGAACAACCTCCATTCCTCCCATCCACACTGCTGGGTTTTTAATACATCCAGTGTCAACCCTCAGCGTGCTAAAGCCAGTCCCAGGATTCGAAGCTATTCCTCCTCCAAGAGGTAGAGCATTTTCTAAAGCCACTTTACTGCAGTTCAAAACACTGACAGCAAGGTGGCAAAATGTGGGATCTTGGAAGCAGCACTTGAGGAGGATTCCCAAGACTTGAGTTTCTAGTCCTGGCCAAGCCGCTTAATCACTTATGACCTTAGAAGAAACCCTGGATTCTTTCTAAATCTCCACTGTCAGGCAGGGATAATTAATGCCTACCCACAAGATTACTGAGGGAATGATGTGAAAATGCCCTAAAAGTCATCATAGTATTCACAATTAGGAGTATTTTATTTTCCCCCTATGTATCACATCAAAGCTACAAAGGGCAGAACTGAAAATGTCCTCCTAACAGGCCCCTCTTCACTATTAAATATATTGGTGGTGTGGTAAGTCTCTTAAGTGTCTAGCTATGGGTACAGAAAATGGGACTGCAAAGTGCTTGCCAACTTACAACACAATTTAAATCTTTAAGCCACTTAGTGAATAGAGTATGAGTCACCCCACTCTTAGTCTCCCTTTCAGTTCCCTCTGATATAGGGAACTAGGTAAAATAAGCTTTCTAATTAGCCAGGTTACATGTGATATGGCGGAGGGGACGGCTGGGACTATTGTAGCCACATTTGATCCTAAAGAGCAGACTTCGAACAAGCCAGGCAAAGTGAACATGTGTAAATATTAGAAAGGTTTTGAGGTTAGCAAAGGGTTAAATAACCCCCTAGGGGCAAGACGTGAAACGTGAGAATGTCTGGTGTGATGGGGCCAAGGAAGAAGAAAGGACCCAACCCTAATGGCTCACGTGACCACCTCCACCTCAGCAGGGAGGAGAAGGGAAAGGCAGGCCAGAGGCGCTCAGTCTTTATTCCATGCAGTATCTCCTGGACACCAACTGTGTGCAGGGCACGCTGCCTGGTGTTTTTGGAGGTGTCAGAGATGACTGGGAGAGCTGGTGGCCAAAAGAAATGGGACAGATACGTATGCCAATAGTCCGAAACCAGAAGAACAGAAGGTGGGGTCGGCAGGGGACCTACTAGAGTTCAGAAGACAAGGGCACACCTGCCTAGGGAGGCAGGAACGAACAACTCCAGGAGAGACAGGCATCTGGCCAGACCGTGGAGCACAGGCAGACCCTCTACAGAATAAGATGAGGGGGAAGCCCCTCTCCTAGTTGGGGGCGGGGAGCAGCCCAAGTAAAAGAGCGGGACTGCACTGAAGGAACTGCACCAGCGGGGGATAGGGCAAGAGAGAAGCCAAAAGAGTCAGGTTTGGAACCACAGAAATTTGTGAACCAGAGGTGGACAGGGTCTGGGTTGGGCTATAGGGATGATTAATTGGCAGGGTAGGGTAGGTAGAATTAATAGAAAGCAGAGAGACCAAAGGCAGCAAGGTCACTTAGGTGTTCACTGCAGTTGTCCAGGTCAAAAGGCTAGTTAGCATGTGGCAATAGAAACAGAAAGGAATGGGCTGATGCAAGAGTTAATCCACAGGACTTTGGTAACCAACTCGAGTCCTATAGGACTTCAAAGTCATCGGGAGGTTCAAAGGTCAGGGTTGAACTTCAGACTCTGGGGATTTTAGAGATGGCCATGGTGTACAGGGTGGGTTGAACACTTCCTTCCAGACAGGCTGCAGCTCCATGGGGTGATATGTCCAGATGTGGTCAGGGACGTGGAAACAGAGCTCAAGGCTGAAGATAAAGTCCACGTACAGGGTCAGAGTGGAGACTGCAGTAGCTGAGGTCTAGGAAAGGGCATAAGAGGCAAGTAGCCGAGCAGGGAGTTGTGGGGAAAGCTGGTGTCTGGGAGGAAGGAGAAACAACAGTGGAGATACCAAGGGAGTCAGAGAGGGGAAGAGATACTCAAGCAGGAAAGGTGGCAGACAGATGGCAGCACGTGCTGCAGAAAGAGCAAGGAACAGAGAACAGGTGGTCCAGTGTGTGAATTAGGTCATGGGGATAATACGAGCTGAAGCGAGGCCACGGGGAGTTGGAGAACAAGAGGGAAGATGGAGGACAAGAAGGTAGCTATGGTGAAGTCAAGATGAGGGAAGAGAGCTTCAGGACTAGGAAAGGGTTCTAGGGCCGGTCCGGCTGGCATGTCCTTCGCTTCAACCTCAAGCTGGTGCAGGCAGGAAAAAGCCGATGGGAAACGGCTCACAGGTGTGGACAGGCTGTCTTAGCCAAGAGGGGGCCCCCTTACCTTCAGAGGCCAGAGGGCTAGAGATATTCTGAGGAGGAAAGGAGGAATTTAAAGGAGCTTGCCCATCTCTAAGGCTCTTTAAGGTGGCTCAGATGGTAAAGACTCTGCCTGCTACGTGGAAGACCCGGGTTTGATCCCTGGGTCAGGAAGATCCCCTGGAGAAGGGAATGGCTACCCACTCCAGTATTCCTGCCTGGAAAATCCCATGCACAGAGGAGACTGGCCGGCTACAGTCTGTGGTGTCGCAAAGAGTCAGACACGACTGAGCAACTTCACTTTCACTCTTTGCCCAACTCCAACTTGATAAAGCAAGAAATCAAGGGTCCAAGTCACAGTTTTATTTATAGTGACCTATGAAAAAGAATCCTGAGGACACCTATGGCAGAACCATGCAGCATGTGAATAGGAACATCAGATGGCGTCAGGAACATCAGGGGTCAAAACGCTCAACAGTTAAGCTGCCCACAGAAACAGCCCCTGCCATTTTGGCCTATCCCCGCCGATCTTCTCTAACTTAAAAAATTACTGTCCCTCCCCCATGCCAAGGATATCAACACGCATGGCCAGCCCTGAGGACTGGTTGTGCCTGCCTTCAGGTTGCATCAAGATTTCAAGGCGTGAGAATTCCCTGGTGGTCGGAGAAGGCAATGGCAACCCACTCCAGTACTCTTGCCTGGAAAATCCCATTGATGGAGGAGCCTGGTAGGCTGCAGTCCATGGGGTCGCAAAGAGTCGGACACGACTGAGCGACTTCACTTTCACTTTTCACTTTCATGCATTGGAGAAGGAAATGGCAACCCACTCCAATGTTCTTGCCTGGAGAATCCCAGGGATGGCAGAGCCTGGTGGGCTGCCGTCTATGGGGTCGCTCAGAGTCAGACACGACTGAAGTGACTTAGCAGCAGTAGCAGCAGCCAGTGATTACAACTCGGCATTTTCACTACTGAGGGCACAGGTTTGATCCCTGGTCAGGGGACTAAGATCCTGCAAGCCTTATGGCACTGCCAAGAAAAAAAAAACAAAAAACGGTTCCAAGGTGTAATGAATGGACACAACTGGTCAAGTCAGCTATGGGACTAAAGCAACTGAAGCCCAAGTAACATGTATCTGCTATCTTTGTGATGACAGAACGGGAAAAGCCCAGTCGCTATGGTTATCTGCAGACAGCACAAATCAGAAGTGCTAGGGTGTGGTGGAAAGACTCAAGTCCACAGACAGGTACTCAGGATCACCTCAACTCCTGAGGGTCTCCCAAGGAGCTAAGTAATTGCATGGGTGCCTTACCACCCTGGACCTTGCAATCCTCGCCCCCAAATCAAACAGGTTGGAATATATGGTCATAAAAACTCCTTCTGGTTCTAAAAGTATGAGTGATTTTGGTTCAATCTCCACATAAACTGAGTGGCCATAACAATAACAACATCACATTATTATAGCACCTTGTACCCTTCACATGCATCTTCTCAAGTAAGGTAGGTATGGTGTCCATTTTTCAGACAAGGGAACTAAGGTTCAGAGAGAGATAGCGGGCCCAGGGCCCACAGGTGCTGAGTCGGAGCCACAGCTGGACAGCAGACCTACTGGTCTAGTGCTGTTTCTCCTAGGTGTTCAGAGTGTAATATCAGCTAACTAATGGTGTCTGCGCTTCTCAGAAAAATCCTGTTGTTGTTTAGTTGCTAAGTCATGTTTACCTCTTTGTGACCCCATAGACTGTAGCCTGCCAGGCTCCTCTGTCCATGGGATTTCCCAGGCAAGAATACTGGAGTGGGTTGCATTTTCTCCTCTGGGAGATCTTCCCGACCCAGGGATTGAACCTGCGTCTCTTGCATTGGCAGATGGATCTTTATTGCTGAGCCATGCGGGAAGCCCTAAGACTCTTGAAATGGTATTAAGGTGAACCTAAAACCCAAGACAGCCTCCACACGCCTAGACAAAACTCGGTTTGGGTCAGGATCAGGCACATTCTCTGCTGGTTCACACCGAAGTCACCACTTGGAGGGTCCTCTTGTTGTGAACAGGTTTTGTTTGGTCTTGTTTTTCTTCCTTTTCTCATAATTGGTGGACCTGTAACTAACATTCAGTATGATTTAGCATGGAGCATGTGAGAACACTAAGGGGTTGAGATTAAACCTCTGGTTGTGCCAAAAGGCTTTACGTAGTCTGGGAGGTCAAAAGGAAAAAAAAAAGGAATGCTTTTCCTGCATCACAGCAAGCTTGACAGGGTATAAACCACGGGGTGTTCATTTCCTGAACATCTAAACATTAGCGAGATTGAAATGTCTGGGGAGGATGGCCAAAATGCTAAGCTGTGATGGGATCTGTGCACATTCAAGGACTTGAAAAGCTGGGAAAGCAGTGGTAGGAACAGGGAGCGACAGAAAACAAGGTTTCACATACAAACTGTTTTGCCAAATTCTCTGCCACTTTCTTCTGTGGTTTCCAGATCTGTCTTTCGTGCTCACTGCCGTCAAATCTCTTGACAGTTGGACGACCACAGCCAATTTCTCCCAAGCGGTTCTTTACAGGAAACCAAAATACTACTACAAAAATAATCCTCTTCCAAGCATGTGGCCAGACAGACCAGCAAGCTTCCAATCATTATCGTTCTGTCTCATCTGCCTGATTCTCAGTCTGTCTTACCTCTCTGGTCCAGCCACTCCCTCCTCCAGGAGCCTCCTGCCCACCTCCTCCAGTCTTCATTCTCCTTCTATTTCCATACATAATGCCTGGAGAGCCTCCCACACAATAACTACCTATTACCGTTGCCCTTACTCCCCACAGCCTGCTCAGCAAGCAGCTGCTCTCAGGAAAGGAAAAAAAAATCCCTTTTCTCAGTCGAAAGGGCCTCACTTAGAAGAAAACTCAACCAACCAACCAAGTATACAACCATAATCCAGCCAAAACCCCGAAACAAGAAATTATCTGAAACCTCCTCTTTCCACCACAAAGAGCAATTCTCACAAAGTCCCACTGGCAGACACATCTGTGACGCTGGCATTTCTGTGCCATCGCTCCCTGCCTGCCAGCCTCTCCAGAATGTCTCCATTTTCAGGGCCTGGGCAGCTGGAAGCAGTCAGCAGCACTTCCCCTTCCCTCACAACCCACACGACTCCGGGATCAGGGCTGAGACCACCCCAACACTTAACCCTGGAGCACTGCCCACTGAGGGTCTGGGTCAGGGCTTGGAAATGCAAAGCTAGAGGAGGGAAAAGTAGTTAAAGACAGACTTGGAATCTAGGCAGCTGGCTCTGCCACTTTCTAACTGTTGTGATTCTCTGAGACTGAAAAACTGGCACAAAAATGGTACCAACCTCACTGAGTGAGTATAATTAAGTGAGTTAAATGTTTAGAGATCTTAGTGCCATCATAGCAGCTATGAGTAATAGTCTTTAAACATCTCATGGAGGAAATCTCAAAACTAATTCTGCCCCACCTCTTCACCAAGAAGGCTCCCAGCTGGAGGATGCTGCAGGTTCCATATGAAACCACTGTTCTCGGGCTGGGAATCCCTTTGGATGTGGGGACAAGGGCAACTTGGAAGAGCAAGACCAGTCCTCCACCTGGAAAGCACTCACAAACCCCATTCCCTTTTCTTTAACTCACCCTATTATGCACTGGGAAAGGCATATTCAAAACCATATTTTATAGTCAAAGTAATAATATCTCAGAGATAGTAAGAACACAGTACTCACTATAAAACAAGTTACAAAAGGCCTATGTTTTTAGAAAGGCCAATGTTCTTCTGAGGTGGGGCTGATGCTTCCTGGGTGGTGCAGTGGTAAAGAACCCACCTGCCAATGCAGGAGTTACAAGACATGCGGGTTCGATCCCTGGGTCAGGAAAATCTCCTTGAGAGGGAAATGGCAACCCACCCCAGTATTCTCACCTGGAAAATTCCATGGATAGAGAAGCCTGGCAGGCTACAGTCCATGGAGTCACAAAGAGTGAGACACAAGTGAGCACACACGCACATCAGATATGATACTTCAAGACTAAGAGTAACTAGAACAAAGATTAAAGGGAGGGCTAAAGGTATTTTGCATCCACAACTGCTGTCTCTGTGCCTTGAAGATGATGGATGGATGGATGGATCTCTCTCTTTACACACACACACCTCACTCACCCCTCCCACAAAATCATCTAGTTATATATGGCTGAAATAAGCAGGCAAACCTAATTTTTATTTATATCCTTTTCCTGTTTCTTGTTTCACGGGTCACAGCAGAACTGAATACAAACGACCGACATCTCTGCTGAGAAGGAGAAAAAATGGCAAGTTACACTCAGTAACAAGCACCCAAGGTCCCGGAGAAGGAAGGAATGCAGTTTTTTGAATCTTCTAGCCCAGCCAAAGCTAATCCTGCATTCTTATCTCATCTGTTATCTGTACATGCAAAGCTTCCCCATACAGGCAAAAGAATGCCCCAGTCTAGAAGCCCCACCTTTGGCAAACAGGTGTTGCTATGCCTGTGAATATACAACACCAGGCAGAGCCAAGGCTCCTGTACACAGGTAGAGTGGTTCAAAGGAAAGAACATGTGAGGAATGCAGTTGGGGCCAGGTCTGCTCTTGCCCAGGATTTCTGGTTCTGCTCCCCACCTCCAAGTTGGAGGGGAAAGGCTGACACCCAGGTGTTCAGAGCCATCAGGCCAGCGTTTCACAAAGGGGCAGATGGGACAGTGACAAGACGCTGCTTCCTGGTGGCACAACTCGTGGGAAAGACCCGGGAAAAGAGGAAATACAAATCTATTCTTTGTGAAAATAGGCCTTTGGACCCTGCCCACCGGTATTCACACCCACTTTATCTTTTCCAGGAGCTTAACACAGACCAGGCTGTAATAAGAGGAATACAGCAGGCTGAACAGGCACCTGGAGAGGAAAGGAGGGAAAGGGAGTAGGGGGTGCAAACTCCATTTAAGACATAGGCCCCGCCCCTCCTGGTCTGGGGAGTGCAAAAGCCAACCCCTCCAGCAAGTTCTCGGCCCCCCATGTCCCCAGCTCCGGCCATTGGAAGGACCTACAGCGTTATAAGTGATTTCTTCTCTGCAGGCACTTTCAGCCTAGTGGAGGACACAGAACACACGCATACACACCCAAATGCAAAGATGTGGTAATGCCTAACAGTTAGGTTAGTGACAGTCACAGCGAGGACCACTCTGAATGGATCAACAACAGTACTTTTCTTCCTGCTGAGAGAAGAACAGAGCAGAGCAGGCTTCCTTCCACCCAAACGCTCTCTGTTGCCACACCATCCTGTCAGCAGTTTCAATGTGGCTTCTCACCACATCTCTGCCAACGTGTGCCATACGAACACGAGTGTAAGTGCGTTTATTAATTGCGGGGGGAAGGGGGGTGCAGAAATGTGATTTCTTGCTCTTGGAAAAACAGGCCCCGATAACCCAGTTGCAGGGCCATGGAAGAGTGCTCACGGCCCCAGCATGACGAAGCGTGAAATACTTTAAGGGAGCAGTCATTCTTCATTCTCAGCACCTGAGCCTCTGCTGATCCCTCAAGGAGATAGCACAGCCTCCTTCCCACAGGGCCTGGTGAGGCAGCCACCCACTGGGCACAGGCCCTGAATAATTCATTGTCCGCCCAGTCACTCAGTAGTGCCAAGGCCCGCCAGCTGGCATTAACTGGGAGGCAGGCTCCAGGCCTACGATGAAAGAATGAAATACTATCAACTACCTCGGAGACCTTCTTTACAGGAACTGACAATCCTTCCCCATGCTCTTTTTCTTCCCAAGCGAAACCAAGTACTTTTCCACCAGATCTAAATGTAGTTGACTTTTACTCTAAGGAGGACAGGGTCCCAAGTATAGATGGTGTTGAGTGGCGGGGGAGTGACTTCCTCAAACAAGTACTTGGTTAGGGTGTCATTCCCCTGCTCAGCATGCTGAGATGCATAGGTAAAGGGCCAGATGCTGTGCCTGACACCAGACAGATGCCCCATAAATGTCAGTCCCCATCCCCTCGTCCTACCTGTCTGTCTGCTTCAGCCAGACCAGTCCCTGCCCCATCACCTGTCTCAGGCTTTCCCATCTCCACGCCTCCAGTCCTGGCACTCCCCTCTCCTCTCCCTCTGTCTGAAGTCCACCCATCCTTCAAGCCCAGCTCAAAACTTCCCTCCTCCAGGAAGGCTTCCCAGACTATCCTAGCTGGGATTCTGGCTCTTTCTCAGAAACCCTACACCTGCACTGTCGGCCCCCCTTGTCTGGCACCTTTCATGGGCTGCCGCTGCCCTAGAGTACTGCTTATCTCTTCCCAAGAACCGGTCTTATCTACCTAATTAAAATAATGGAAAGTGCACCAGCTACACAGAAGTGAAAAGTGGGCTGCAGTCTCAGCCACTGACGCTGACCAGCCTTGCTGACCTGACTCAAGTCCCTCGGCTGCTCACAACGTTCTCGCTAAAAACCAAGGGATCTGAAGCACCAAATCTCCAGGGTCCTATGGATACAATGCTCTTGGAAATACATCATGATCTGTTTTAGGGAAGACGCAAGTCTCACATAATCTTCACACCTAGTCCAGTATCCTCTAAGAAACAACTGTTCAAAAGCGATACAGCCACATCAGAAGCCTGAACACAGAACAGAGTCAGGGCTCTGTGAAGGGAACTGACACTCTATGGTGAACTGCAGGGCCTGTCCACCTTATGTTATACTCCCTTGTCCATACCTTAATCTTTCACAAGAGGATGAGAGCTAGAGCTCCAAACCGGGGTCAAAAAGGGCCTTCTCAAAATTCACCCATCTGAGCCAACCATCTTATTTACAGAGAAGAAAAACAAGGCCCAGAGCAGCATGCCCAGAGACACAGGTAGTTGCTGCACACCAGCAATCAGAAAGCACGCCTTCTGAATCTTTGCTGCTCTTTCATTTCCAGGGAAAACCTGAAGGTAACAGGGGCTGAGGACAAAGGAAGTGGCACGCATTTCTTGTGCCTTATGGTCAGGGAAGTGAGTCCAGGGCTTGAAATCAGAGAAAGGGCACACTCATCCCATCTCCTACCTCCCTTCCAGCATCCAACCTGCCTCCTTTGCAGCATCCAACCTGCCTCCTGTCTAGCATCCAACACCAAGCCTACGGAGCCTACAGGCTGGTACTAAGTGGCAGATGGCCCATATCTTTCTGATATCCAACTTGTACCAGCAGAGAGACAAGGAGGCCCTGGACTATGGTACTGGCCTCTTTGATACCACCCTCCCAGCCTAGTAGAGACCTGGACTCAGTCAGCTACCAGAAACCTGAATCCCAAGGCCTGTTGTGCAAAGACACCCCCCTCCCCGCCCCCCCCACCCCGGCCCCGACCTCTCTCAGTTTTCTTCACTGGACTTTCCTCTATTGTTCTTATGATGTTCAGGGGAACAGTTTACTCAGGAGGCTTTTTTTTTTTTTTTTAATCTGACCAATGGATTTTTTCACTATAGCTAGCACTTCAATGACAGGTAAATAATGAGAGAGAGGAGAGAGACTAGGTTCTTTTCTAAAACCTGCTATGCTCACTTATAACCACCTCTCCACTCATCTTTTGCTACCATTTCTATCACCCTTTTAAATTACCATCTACCAGGAAAACCAGGCCTTATAACCATGATGATACCTTTTTTCCACTTGCACCTTTGACTTAATAACAATAAATGCTTCAATAAAGGATGGGTATAAACTGGAACCCTTGTCTACTGCTAACGGGAATGGAAAACGGTGCCACTGCTATGGAAAACAGTATGATCGCTTCTCAAAGAATTAAGAATAGAATTACAGATGATCCAGAAATGTCAATTCTGGGTTTACCCAAGACAACTGAAAACAGAATCTCAAAGTGATATCTGCACACCCATGTTCACCGCAGCATTATTCAGAGCAGCCAAGAGGTGGAAGTAATCCAAATGTCTATGAAGGAGTGAATGGATAAAGAAAATGTGGCATATACATACAAAAAAGAAGGAAATCCTGTCACATGTTTCAACATGGAAGAACCCTAAGGACATTATGCTGTCATTACAAGGACATTATGCAATAAGCCAGTCATAAAAAGACGGGTACTTACAGTACATGGAACTCTGCTCAATGTTATGTGGCAGCCTGGATGGGAGGGGAGTACAGAGGTGAATGGATACATGTACACGTATGGCTGAGTCCCTTCGCTATTCACCTGAAACTATCATGACATTGTCAATCACCTATACTCCAATTCAAAATAAAAAAGTTAAAAATAAAAGATGGGTATTGTATGATTCCACTCACATGAGGTATGTAGAGCAGTCAGACTCGAGGAAATAGAAAGTGGAATGGAGGTTGCCAGGAGTTGGGGGAGGGGGAACCTGGGAGCTGTTGTTTAACGGGAATAGAGTTTCAGTTTTGCAAGATAAAAATGTTCTAGAGATTTGTTGCATGACAATGTCAATACAGTTAACACTATTGACCTGTCCACTTAAAAATGGTTAACATGGTAAATTCTATGTAATGAGTTTTTTTAACCACAATTAAAAATAAAATTAAAAAGGTCTTACAGTCTCAGGGGGAACCCACTACTGGGCATGGCTATAAAAGCAGATCTAAGGCCAAGTTTCGTGCCTATGACTCTAAACTTGAACAAAACGTTCTCAAAAGCTATCAACCAACACACTGATTCCTTCAAGTCCTCTCTTTAACCCTTAAGAAGGAAAAAAAGAAAAACCTGGATGGGAATTCTGCCAACTCCCATTTTTACAACAAAAGTCCCAATAAATTACTTATTGACTCCAAATTGCCTCCAAGCCTCATGTCTGCGTACATAGTCCTCCAGAGTCACTTCCGTTCACCCCAGTTACCCCTAACGTCAGGCCTTCTGATCTCTACATGCCCAACTTTCATGAAATTGTTCAAAAATTATTTTTTCAATCAGCCTCTTTGAGGTCGAATCCCCAAACCACAAATTTGTAATAGCAGTTTTTGGTACGTTAGGAAGAATCAGTGGCAACACATCATAGTTCAGCAGGCATGCACACACCTATACAATCTGGGTGTGGGTACAGGTGTGAGTGAGTGTCTCCATGAGCAGGCCCACAGGTGCACAGGATCACCTTGGCAGATATTAAACAGAAATGCTTTCCATACTCCTAAGGTTTTGTGATACTCCATCATCAACTCTCCTGAAATATTCAGACTCACTGATACCCTCTTAGTGTGGGTACATCCATAGTTTTCTGTCAAGAATAATTTTCATGTAAAAAGGGCCCATTAAGCAATGGATCACAGCTCTGACTGATCAAAGTGTCCTCCATCCTGCCTAGGTAAGAGTATGGAAGGGCAAATGGCAAAAATCATTACATAGAAGAAGGGCCTGTAATTGGACGTGATTATACTCAAAGTCTTGTTAACACTCTGTAAGAGCCTGCATTTCTGACTCATCAAACATAAAAAGTTTACAAAAAATTAACAAGAGACTAGGACTTGAGTCAGAGTCACATGGCATTTAATATTTCCTGGAGAAGGACAAAGGTTGCTATTATCAATACACAGTCTACATCTCACTGTGTACACACAAACCACTGGGAAAAGAGGCCATAACTCACCCTGGCAACCACAGGAAGGCAGTCTGCTAACTCCTCAGGAGCCCACACACACTCTTGGGGGCCTATTGTTGTTCAGTCACTAAATTGTGTCCGACTCTTTGTGACCCCATGGACTGCAGCACGCCAGGCTTCCCTGTCTCTCACTATCTTCTAGAGTTTGCTCAAACTCATGTCCGTTGAGTCAGTGATGGCATCCAACCATCTCATCCTCTGTCGCCCCCTTCTCCTCCTGCCCTCAATCTCTCCCACCATCAGGGTCTTTTCTAATGAGTTGGCTCTTCACATTTTGGCTCTTTGGCCACATTAGATGGCCAAAGTACTGGAGCTTCAGCTTCAGCATCAGTCCTTTCAATGACTATTCAGGGTTGATCTCCTTTAGGTTTGAGCTCCAAGGGACTCTCAAGAGTCTTCTCCAGTACCACATGTCCATGGGGGCCTATGGACCTTATTATATCTAACCAGTCCACCTCCTTGTTTTTCAAATGAGGACAGTGAAGCTGAGAGAGGCTAGATGATTTCTCTAAAGTCTCAACTAGCCAAGCCCAGCAGCATCCCAATCTCCGGACTGCACTAATAGTATTGACAGCAGCACTTTCATCAATGCCATAAACAGCTTTGGGACCTAAAAATAATTTTCCCTAGACTTTAATGCCCATCTTTAATGTCTGGCTTTTCTATAACAGTAGAAGAGCAGTGGGACAGTAGGTATTTAAATAAAGTGCCCAGTCACTTTGCAGGATCCTAGGATACCTTTACTAATTTAATTTCATCCTTCCTTAAATAAAACGTACCACTTTTCAAAAGATGTTTTCCAAGTTGTTTCTATAACCTACCAACAGTCATATCTAGGATATATTTTATACCTCCATACCTTATAAGGTAATTTATACCATCATACCTTTTTAGTATACTACTTAACACAAATGTTTGACCTTTAAAAAAAATAGGTCACTTAGGTCTCCCTTTTAAAACTGGTCACACTTCTCTTGTGCTTGACAATCAGAAGAAAGAACGCTATAAAATATCTGATTCTTTATTCAGCTTTCCTATTAAACATTGGTGACATTTGACTCTATCAGGAAAGGTTTTAAAGTCTGCTTAATCACCACTGATGCCACAAATGAGTATTCATTACTTTAAAAAAAAAAATCTAAAAGCTTTGTTCTAATATCTGTTCCTACAGTAGTTCTAATCTTCTAAGTTTACTCAAGGTATCTCAAAGTCTTATTCATAATTCTCTAACAGGGAGAGGTACAATATTCTTTTTTCCATGAATTAAAGGGTGTTCAGAGGCCAACAAATACTTATGGGAAGGAGGACAATTTCCAAGGGAGTTAGAGAAGCTGGGTCACAGATAGGCATCAGAGGCTTTCAATTACTGCCCTGGAACGCAGGGCCCCTGATTTATACCACCACTAAAGCAGGCAGGCTGGGCAAATAACAACCTAATTCAGAAAATCTCAGACTGAAATCTGTGAAACAGGGGCTAATGCCCCCTACTGAAGACTGCTCTTAATATTATAGTAATATTTTTATAATCTTGCCCAAGATGAAAGTGATACACAAATTTTGAGTATTACAAATAATCCCCCTGAAAATCTAGCAATATTTCTTCTTTACTATCCCCTGATACCAGACTACAGCTGTCTCAACAAAAGGGAACAGGGCCCTAAAGCTAATAACCCCCGCAGAGGACCAGCCTTCTCCCAGCAAGTGCAGGCAACTTGACTTGGATGTTCTTTTTTTTTTGGCTGTGCCCCACAGCATGTGGGACCTTAGTTCCCTAACCAGGGATTGAACCCAAGTCCCCTGCATTGGAAGGCAGAGTCTTAACCCCTGGATGGCCAGGGAAGTCCCTCGACTTCGATGATTTATGCTAAGCTCGTCTGTCTCCCTCCAAGGAACACGAGTCTCCCACTTACATCTCCATCCCTCCCGCTCCCTCCAATCTTAGCTATTTGCAGAGAAAAAAAATTTTTTTTCTCAACCTCCACTCCAAGAAAAGATTTAAAATATTTTTTATGACACGCTTTCCCTAAATCATTCTCTCAAGAAACGTTTAAGGTTCTGATCATGTAATGTGCACTGAGTGCAAAAACCCCAAAATAGGAAAATGCAGCAAGAGAAGACACAAATGTGAAGAACTTCTTAAGAGTTTTTTTTTAATTAAAAAAATGAGGCTTTTCCAATGCCCTCCCCCACCCCCTCCCCACTCCCAGGAGAAGGCCTGGCCTCACAAATGCCCTGTGAACACCACAGCACAAAAGGGCACAGGTCAGCCCTGTCTTCAGGCCATCAGACATATGCCCGCGTTCCTGTTTTTCCACTTGACTTCTGATCCACCCACTGTGCATTCATGTGTCATTTCTCAATATGCAAGGCCTCCTTGTAGGAGGAGAGAGGAGCCCTCTCTTCACAAGACTGATCTTCCAAATGTGTGTGTGTCTTAGGTGCTCAGTTGGGTTCGACTCTTTGCAACCCCTCGGACTGTAGCCCCCAGACTCCTCTGCCCGTGGAATTCTCCAGGCAAGAATACTGGAGTGGGTTATCATGCCACCCTTCTTCCTAATGCAGTGTTATAATTCACAGCCCCTACCGCATGCCTACCGTGTACAGATGCTGAGCTTGGCACCTTCCATGTTAAAGTTCTCTCAACAGTTCCATAGGGAGGATATTATGGTTCTCATCCTATAGAATTAACTTTGTCTACTACCTTACAGCTGGTAAGCAGCAGAATAGGCATTTAATCCCAGACTCCAGGCCTCAAAAGCCACTCTCCTGTCTCAGCATCAGACCGGAGATGGGCAGCCCTGGATGCCTGAATTCAAACCTAGGAGTAGCCGGGTGCTCAGGCCCTAGGAGGACCTGCGCATAGGTGTGTGGGGAAGCAGATGAGAGCGCCCTAGGGCCCATATGGTTCCCCAAAGCCAGGGAGAATAGAGGCAAATGCAAGCTAAGGAAAACATAATATAGTCCTGAAAACTGGAGGCCATGGGATAGAGCAAAAACAAATAAAAATTAACAGTGACCTGCCTTGCATATTTGCGACCAAAATGCCCCACGAAACTCTGAAGATACCCCAGCTTCTGGCACCAGAGCAAACAACTTAGCATGAGGCTTCATATGAGCAGAACCAAGCTCCCTCTCCCCCAGCTGCCCTTTCCCACCCCACCCCTCAACAGTCCACTACAGAGCAAGGCCTAGAGATCCAGTTTAAGTCCTTGCTTTCTCAAACCCTTGGCCATCGCCCCAGTTTTAGGGCCTCCTCCTCATCTCCAGACAAATTGACAGTCTCCTTAAATGGCTTCCCTCCATCTAGCTGTTCTCCTTGGCCTTCCTCCATGGTGTCCCCAGGAGGGCTCAAGTCCCACCTACCAGTGTTCTCAGGTTAAGTCACCAGAAGGTTCAGGATCCTTGGGGCTAAAAAAACCAGGTGAGGCCATTCTGTTTCATGCAGAGTGGCTCCAGGCTTGCCATTTTACATACTGAAATAACAAGTATGAGTCTACCTAAAAACTCTCCTGAACTCAAGTGTAGAAAGCCACTAGCTTGAAGGACGAAGGACTGAACTCCTTGGCATGACATTCGAGGCCCTCCTCATTTACTCTTATGGCTCTCGCTTGAGATCCTTCTCACTTCTGGTGGCTCCCCGAGGGAGCTGGGCACCATCATGCCATTCAGGGCACCACCTGCTCACCGTGAAACTCTGTTGCATCTACTGACACTGTCTCTCCTCTGCAAGAACTACAGAAAATCTTTTCTGCTGACCACAGGCTTGTTTCCACTTCATCATCTATCTCTATACAGTTGACCCTTGAACAACATGGGTCTGAATTGTGCAGGTCCACTTATACATGGATTTCTTTCAACAGTAGATGCTACAGTGCTGTATGATTCGTGGTTGGCTGAATCCAGCAGATGCAAAACCACACATACAGAGGAACCACAACACAGAAGGTTGACTATAAAGTTATATCCAGATTTTCTATTGCATGGAGGGTTGGCATCACTAACCCCTGCATTGTTGCAGGATCAGTTGTATTTCTAATGCTATTCTCAGTACCTGGCACATAATGAATGCTCAATAACTACTTCATTCATTCATTCACTAATGAGTGAATAAAACAAAACATGAAATAATCACTCTAATCATCGTGATTCATAGTTTCAAAACAGAGACCATGCAGATGTACTTTCAAATGAACCTGTTACCACAGGATCTTCCAACACTTGCTATAAACTCGAACTAGGATATCGGAGAAGGCGATGGCACCCCACTCTAGTACACTTGCCTGGAAAATCCCATGGATGGAGGAGCCTGGTAGGCTGCAGTCCATGGGGTCGCTAAGAGTAGGACACAACTGAGCGACTTCACTTTCACTTTTCAGTTTCATGAATTGGAGAAGGAAATGGCAACCCACTCCAGTGTTCTTGCCTGGAGAATTCCAGGGACGGGGGAGCCTGGTAGGCTGCCGTCTATGGGGTCGCACAGGGTCAGACAATACTGAAGCAACTTAGCAGCAGCAGGAGGATATCAATACTAGCATTAAAAAATAGAAACTGAAAACATCAGAGCAACGCATGAAATACATGTAAACACTACTTCGCAAAATTCAAATGTGGGTGGACACACACACATATACCCATATATAGTCCCTTAGGATAGTTCAACTTAATTTTGCAAAAGCAATATGCATTCGGTAGAAACCATACTTCAATCTGTGAATTTTGATCTTTTCCCAGAGTACCAGTCTGCATTATGATACTGCTTTGTGATGCTGTGCAGCAGCTCCAGTCAGCCAGGTGATCAAGAGGGCAAACAACCAAGAGGGCAAATACACCTACAGCCCTTCTGGCTTCCACTTTTAGTGTACATTACATGTACACTATACATTACATGAGACAGACAACACTTTATTATCAAACGGGCTTTATTAGAGTCAGACTAATATTAAGTGGTTCTGAGCACATTTAAGACGGGCTAGGCTAAGCTATGGTGCTCGACAGGTTAGGTGTATTAAATGCATTTTGGACTTGTGACATTTTCAACTTGCTGATGGGTTTATCAGGACATAACCTCATTGAAGATCTGGACACAAATTTATGTGCATACTGTACTGCTACAAAAATTCATTTCTTACTGATTATTTCCCTCAAATTTTTTGTTTCAAAATCTTAAATCAGTTATAGGTTAGATCAATGTGATTACTCTAAGGTCCTCCATTCAGTTTTAAAAACATAGAAACTACATGCTTCGTGATAAAATTGAGTTCAGATAATAATGATGTTGAGTGTGCCAATTACAATGGCTCCCTGAATGTGAAAGAGTTAAAAAGAAAAAAAAAAAAAAACATGTGGGCACACCTGAAGATTATGGCTGATTAAATGCACAAAGACGGCACAAGCACACCTGTTAATTCAGTGCCAGGGGTTTGGGGTTTCAAATTAGTATCAAGTGCCTCCTCCAGCGTGGCCTCCTTGCCATCCTGTATTTCTCAAGGCAGTCTTAAATACTTCTCCATTATTTACAAGCATCCTATGAACATGGGCTTTCCCTCATATGCTTGGAGGCAGTTCCAGGGATGGTGTGCTCAGGGCAAACTCGGGAGGCATACATTGATCCTCTGCAGAATGACCAGTTCCAAATACAAAAGTCTGTATCTTCACTGCAGAATCACACGGAGGGTAACAGATTTCATCTCTAATCTTATTTCTCCAAGATCAGTATATAACACAGCTTTGGGACTATCAATCCATGGAACTATCAAACCCACATACTGGTTAGAAGAAAGGTAAAACTGACCGGGGGGCCAAGCTGGCTAAATGACAGGCTGCTAGCGCTGTGGATTTAGAAAGTTACTAGATTGTTTCTGTTGTTGCTAACCACAGAAAAAAAAAGGCTTAAATTATACAACAGTGAAAGCAACCACCATGACAACAGCACTCAAGTCCACCTGGAGCCTAGTCTGGGGGACAGAGGAGTGGTCCTTGGCTGTCACAGCAAAAGTGAAGTCACTCAGTTGTGTCCGATTCTTTCTGACCCCATGGACGATAGACTACCAGGGTCCTCCATCTGTGGGATTTTCCAGGCAAGAATACTGGAGTGGGTTGCCATTTCCTTCTCCAGGGGATCTTCCCAATCCAGGAATCGAACCCAGGTCTCCCACATTGCAGGCAAATGCTTTACCATCTGAGCCACCGCAGCAAAATGGGAAGTAATCTAGGAGCCACACACTATATTGATAGCATTCCCTTCTCTGTCATGCATGTTCACCACATGTACCAAATTCCCTATGCCCTTAAAGTCAGGATACAGTATTCCAGGAGGAAAACTGGCTGACATACAAATTTGTGATGAACCATTAAATTATCAAACGCCAGTTGCTGGCACCCACTTGAGGTTAACAATGACACACAGGAGAACACAGGCAAACTTCAGGACCATCCAGGAGTGCCTGCCTCTTTAGAGATGCCCCACATTAAGCATCTATAGTATCCCAGAAACATGGGAGAGAGAGAGACAAAGAGGGAAGAGGCCCAGAAACACTGCAGTGACCCGAAGGAGGAGCAGACAAAACAAGAAATCTTCAGCTTTAACTCTTCTGGCCAAAAAACAAATAAACAAACAGACAAAAAAACCTAGGGGCAGACCTGTGCAGAACAAAAAGAGGCAGGGGCCATACTGACGGCTTCGTGGAAGAATGTCTGATCCACCGTATAATGGTCTATAGCAGCTTCCAAACAATTTCCCAAACCCCTAGAAACCTCACTGTCAATTAACAATGCAGTAGGGAGATCAGATCCTGCAAGGACAGAAGTCTAAAGCAATGCTCTTTGGTGGGGGAAGACTAAACTCCCAATTCTAACAATCAGCTGGTCCTGCTACTGTTCACAATAATTTACATGGAAAATATTTCAAACTTTTATAGTACGACAGGTGCCCTGTAAGAAAGTGCCATTCTAGATTTTTTTCCCAGTATGGTGACATTAAGCACAACATCAGCATGTTCCTCACCAACATGGAATCTGTTTTGAGGAAATAGACTGTATAAAACAGTCATCAAGACATACATCAAACTTTCAAAAGGAATTATCTTTAGGAATAGAGACAGGCTTGGGGGAGGGGAACATTCACTGTCTACTTCCAAAGAGTTTGGATTTTCTTTTTTTTTTTACAGTGCATGTATTGCAAAGTATGATATATAATGCAATATTAATATTTTATAATATATTTTAAGCTAAAAGTCTTAAATACATAGAACTAATTTTTCAATGGGTATTACAGAAATTAGGGAGAAATTTTCCCCAATGAAGTGACACTTATTAGTTCTGACCATAAACTGGTTCTTCAGCACAAGTAGCAGTATCACATTCTGACTTACACAAAGAATGTTGAAAAAATGTGACACACCTTTACTGTCTTTGAGGACTTCTTAGCAATCAGCCAGAGAGACAAAGCACGGATACATCCACCTTGAGCACACACACAAAATTAATAAGACTCAGGCTGGAGCAGCAGTGAGAGCTTGGTATTCCCGAAGACTTAAGAAGGTGACCCAAATGGTAATGTGCAATGCAGAGGGTGCCTGGGGACCTGGCAAATGGCCCAGCATCTCCCTGACTTCAGCTATCTGTTTCTTACGATGCCTACAGACACAATCATGTGGCTAATAAAGCCATTTCACATACATGCTCAAAAAATCAAAGGACTCTGAAGAAATTTAAACGTGTGTGGCAAAATTTTTATCAGCCTCACCCAGTAATACATCACTACCTTAGGGTTCTGAAAACTCACAGGTCTACAGAAAAGAGATCAAAACTTCCCTTGAAAATTAAATAATGATAATCTGAAATCAGAATTGTGGGAAATGGGTATGTTTATCAATCGGAAAATGGAGACTAAGATTCAGATTTTGGGAAACTGTGACACCTTGATATAACCGTCCCATGTACTGACTGTCTTATATAGCCTATTGCCCAAAATAGAAAATGTACTGGTAAGGAACATGCTAATGTACTTACGTCACTATACTGCTAAGAAATCTGGAGTGACATGCTATTACCAGGCACCTGTCACACTCTTCTGGTCGTTGAGGCCCCAAAAGAAACAACAGTCTAGACTGTTTCCAAGTCCCTAAATCACCAAGCAAATTCACAAGTTAATTTAGGTACAAACTGAACAGTTAACTCTAATAAGGCACACTCTAAAGACTGACACACTAATGTTCATTTCTCTATATTTTTTCAAAGGTATTAAAGGAAGCTGCTGAGCCTTCCTGGTGGCTCAGACAGTAAGGAATCTACCTGCAGTGCAGGAGACCTGGGTTCGATCCCTGGGTCAGGAAGATTCCCTGGTGAAGCGAATGGCTACCCACTCCAGTATTCTTGCCTGGAAAATGCCATGGACACAGGAGCCTGGTGGGCTACAGTCCATGGGGTTGCAAAGAGTCGGACATGACTAAGCGACTAACCAAAAGGAAGCTATAAGCTTACTGGTTGCTTTGTTTTAAAGAAGCAGTTAATCAATGGTGAAAGTCACCGTGCCATTTTATAAAATAGTTTTATCTCTGAATCAAGAACATCAATCTATCCGAAAACAGGCCATGAGCATCTACTGTTATGCACTGCCATCTGCCCAGCACCCACCCCCTTTTGTAGGAAGAGCTCCATGTGGTTCCAGGGAGAGCTACCATGTTCTTCCATCCCTCTGCACCCCCACATCACAGTTCACCCGTTCAGGAGTTACCCCTTGACCAAAGTCTAGTAAATTACAGCCTCCTTATCAAACAGCCACCAATGTTGCCAACTGAAACTAGAAAAATGAGGCAAGAGGTGGATAGCAAAGCTCAGGGGCACATGGCAGCTACATTCCCTGCTACCTGGAAGACTACCTGCAGGAGCAGAAATAGAAGCTAAAATCAACAGACTGAGGAATAGAAACCCTTACTTTCTGTTGTTCTGGGGCCTGTCTGCACCTTGCCTTCTCTTCTGATCGGCTGTTTGGCTCTTCCCTTGGTCACACAAAATACACCAGTATCTTTCCCCCAAAGTCCTAACATAAAGTGCCTTCCCCCACCACACCACAATTCTGCATGAGAAATGCCAACCACAGCCTCCAACTGCCAGCTGAATTCTCTCTAAGCCATGGATGGACGGGGTTGGTGTGTTTTATCCACATAGCTTCTTACTCTTCACCAATGTTATGGATACTGCTCCTAAAGGTAGTCATTTGTAAGTAATCAGTTGGTCATGACCTGGTATAAAAAGATTCTCTGGGCCAACTGGAGCCCCATCTCCATGCTCAACCTCACAGAGATGTGGACTAGAGAAGCCAAGGTATTGAATCATTTAGCAATGAGACCAGAACAGAAAAGACTGGCAGGAGGTAGAGTTGGAACTACAACACACCACAGCCACGTGTGAGCTGACGTATGGTGAGCAGACACCAGCACTATGCAAAGGGCTCCCGTCAGCGAGGCACCCACCCCACCTGAAAGATGAAGATCGCCTCCAGCCCTACCGCAACCTCAGTCACTAACGAATTTCTGGGTCTCCCAAGCTGGAAGCTTTGCAGTAACCTGTGCCCCTACTTCACCACACTCTACCTTTTTTTATTCAGATACTTAAGTGAATCCCTGTTTCTGACAACCAGAAAGGGCGAAGCCATAATAATTCTGAATGCAGAATTCTTTCCAGAGAAGCCCATCAGCAGGCATAAACCAAATGCTTGTTACCATGGTACCCAGAACCTTCCCACTGGATTACTGTATTGAATGTGATCATGTAAAAACTCATGACAGATACACCGTTTAATAACCAAAGCCATCTTCTTAAATCAGCTTGGTGTCAAACATCAAAACTGTAATTCAAGAAACTAACATCTCCCCAGATCAGTTTTCTCTACAAATTAGAATACTAAACTGAATGGTACTGCTGAAAATGGCAGTTAAATAAAAAACCGTAGCTATCTGAATTTCATTGTAGAATTGACTTTGTGATATTTTTAGTTTGTTCTCATTGTGAGATGTGTTTTTAAAGTGGACAAGACTTTATAAATGCCTTGCATGTAAATGATATATTATCTTGTTACTTTCTTATATTTTCTTCTTTATTTGCTCATGGGTCCGCTTTGGTGGAACACTGGCTAAAGAGTTGAACGGTATAAGTGAATTCAACAGAGGGAACAAAGATGACCATACAAGATGACCAAACATCCATCAGTAGGTTTTTCTGGTGACCACATCCAAGTAAATGAAGAAGTATTTAACTCCACAGTATCAGATGCCTACGAGAGATCTGCCACCTGCTCCAAGGCAACTGCCAAATAAAATCACAGTATTATGGTGTTGGCAACTTTTACAGAATTTTTTCTGTTCTTCCCACTCATCTACCACCATTACTTACATAAGAGAACAGAGGGAGAAATGAGGTATTGACACACGCCACTGCAAGCAATATGAAAATATTTTGCTAAAGTAAAAGAAATTGGTCACAAATAGCCACATATTGTAGGATTCAATTTAGTTGAAATGTCCAGAGTAGACAAATCCATAGTCAGAAACTAGATTAGTGGCTGCCTGGAGATGGGGAGGAATGAAAATGGGAAGTGACTGCTAATGTGTATGTGACTTCTTTTGGGGGTGATGAAATGTTCTGAGATTAGTGTTATTAAATATAACTGTGAGTATATTAAAAACCACTGAATTGTATACTTTACAGGGGTAAATTTTACAATATGTAAGTAATACCTCCTTAGACTGCAAGGAGATCCAACCAGTCAATCCTAAAGGAAATCAGTCCTGAATATTCATTGGAAGGACTGATGCTGAAGCTGAAACTTCAATACTTCGGCCACCTGATGCGAAGAACTGACTCATTGGAAAAGACCCTGAGGCTGGGAAAGATTGAAGGAGGGAGGAAAAGGGGACAACAGAGGATGAGATGGTTGGATGGCATCACAGACTTGGCAGACAAGAGTCTGAATAAGCTCCAGGAGCCGGTGATGGACAAGGAGGCCTGGCGTGCTGCAGGCCATGGGGTCACAAACAGTTGGACACAACTGAGCAACTGAAGTAATATCTCAATAAAGCTGATACTTAACAGACAGACAGATGGCTGTGGGTAGGGGGTGTACATATGCAGAGAGAGTAGGAAAAGCAGAAGACTGGATAAAAATGATAATGTTTTCCTCTTTTGCTTACCTAGGTAGTCTCCAACAAAAGACAGGTCACATTCCCTAAGTTAAATCATAAATCAACCATAAAATATAAGGAATTTCCCCCTAAAAATGGTGATCGGAGTTCCTCAAAAATAAGAGACTGACTTAAGGAAAATTTTCTTGTTGGGTGAGAAGTTAAGAAAAGGGCTAAGATGTAGTGAAGGTAAAAGTGTTAGTCACTCAGTTGTGTCCTACTCTTTGCGACCCTATAGGTTGTTGCCCGCCAGGCTCCTCCATCCATGGCATTCTCCAGGCAAGAATACTGGAGTGGGGTGCCATTCCCTTCTCCAGGGGATCTTCCCGATCCAGGGATAGAACCCAGGTCTCCTGCATTGCAGGCAGATTCTTTATTGTCTGAGCCACCGGGGATGCAGCAAGAGATGATAAGGGAATGAAGATAGAGAAGTTCTCTGCCAAATGAATAAAACTTGAAAGTGACTGAGGGGCAGGAATGGGGGCTGGGTTAGGAAGAGGAATGGTGTGTGGTTAAGAGGTTTGATAAAGAAGAGGCTGGTGCTCCCAGACAGGATCATTCATCTCAGCTACTATGGAGTTTCAGCCACTGCTGAGATGAGAGAGAATTTGAAGACTATAAGGAACAGGAGCAGGAATCCAAGCAGATTTCAAAAGTCAGGAGGGGGTCATCTACAGCAGCAAGGAGAAAGAGATGGGAGGGAAATCTGAGGAATCTGTATCTAAAAGAGAAAGAAAAGATTTCTGTAGTCCTACGGATGGGACACTACTGAAGCTTTATATATACAAAAAATAAATTGAGGGTATAATCCAGGACTGCATGTAATGACCTAAACAGACTTTCTCTCAATAACTTTGCATAAACCCCTTTGATATGAAATATTCTTCCAGATTCAGATTTCACAAACAATAGGTGGTGTATTTACTGGGCACTAGGGACCATGCCGCTCTCAGAAATAATCCCAAATAATGCATAATTTAGGCAAACAGCCTCAAGAGTAGATGAGAACAGAGACTGGTGATTTAGTCACTAACTCCTGTCTGACTCTTGCAACCTTGCCAGGCTCCTCTGTCCATGGGGTTCTCCAGGCAAGAATATCGGAGTGGGTTGTCATTTCCTTCTCCAAAGGATCTTCCTGACCCAGGGATTAAACTCATGTCTCCTGCACTGAGCTACCAGAGAAGCCCCCCACTCCATCATGCAAAAAGCCTTTCCCTTGGGGCATAAAAGTGTTCCATCTGAACAGGGTGGTGAGCACGCGAATAAGAAAAGCTCTAGCTTAATTTTCAAGGAATGAGTCCAAGCTCAAGGTGGTGTACCATCTTGGAAGGCTGAAAGTGCTTTCTATTTTCATAAAAGGCATTCTCAGAGCCCTGCAGCCCAGCCTCTCCTCTTCTGCTGCAGTGGAAACGGAAGCAGCTGCACAAAGGTTCAAGACTCAGTCTCTCTCCAAGTTCCAATGGGTTTTATATTACTAGACTCAGACTCTTAAAAATGGTTTTGGTTTTTTTCCCTCTTGCAATCAATCTGTCTCTCTAAATTACTAGAGTGCTAGTTGCCTACACTACTTTCTTGGCACTGGCATACAAATAAACAGGCTTTTATCTTCCTAATTGGATCATTCCAGACCATGTTTTATAGATCTCTTTGCATATTCAACAGCAAGCTGGCGCCATACTTTCACTAGAAGGAAGTAAAATATTTTATATATATTTGTTTGTTTATGTATTCATCCTGGCAGGGGTGATGGATTGTACATTAACAGGCGTATTCTGGGAAGCAGAATTCTATGTAAAACCACTATAGTACAGGAGATCTTAAAAAATATGAAGCCAGTATCTAAACCATCTAATTAAAAAACTCATTACTGGTAGAAAAAATAAGACATCTCTCTCAAAAAAGGTAAATTAAAAAAATCTTCTACTTTTTTTTTTAAACAGGAGTTACTGTTTTTTTTTTTTTTTTTTTGCTTTTAATTAATTTATCTGGCTGCATTGGGTCTGTTTCAGCATGCAGGATCTTTAGTTATGATATATGTGATCCGGGCTTCCTAGGTGGCGCTAGTGGTAAAAAAAAAAAAAAAAAAATGCCTGCCAATGCAGGAGACATAGGAGTTCAGCCCTTGAATTGGGAAGATCCCCTGGAGGAGGGCATAGCAACCTACTCCAGTCTTCCTGCCTGGAGAATCCTTTGGATGGAGAAGCCTGGCGGGTTAGGGTCCATAGTCAAAGAGTTGGACACAACTGAAGTGACTTAGCACACACATGTGGGATCTAGTTTCCTGGCCAGGGATCGAACCCAGGCCCCCTACACTGGGAGCTCAGAGTCAGCCACTGGACCACCAGGGAAATCTCCTCTTCTGCAGTTTCAAAATAAGTTTCCACCATCTGTGCAGGTCTACCCATTTGCGAATTAAGTATACTAAATCATATAAGTATGTAACCTTAATGATAGCTTGAAATTTGCAATCAACGGGCAGAAAGTAGAGGCAAGTTCTGCTCTAACTCTCATTGTATAGAATCCAGGTCTTTTCTTCTGGAGAAAACCTCGGCCTAAGTTTTTTTATCTGTAACTGCAGAGTTTTTTTAGGATATAGTTTTGAAACGTCCCCACTAATTTTAATTAGCACTAGAGAGCTCATTTAGTGCCCTAAGAAATTTCCTGCTCTCCCGGAGATTACAAATTAAAAGACCCATACAACCACAGGGCCTGGGGGTGGGAGTGGGGGTTGGGGGGAACCTCAATCACCTCCTGGAGGAGGATCCACCCTGAAGGGGCCTATAATGAGGACAGGGATTTCAGCAAGAAATGCTTGGTCACCCCAATGAAAACTTCCCTTTAAAGGGAATCTAGTTGATACATAGTTACTAAATAAGTGTTATTTACTCTATCCATGTAATGTAAAAGATACAGTTAGGTGCTTTCACTTCATTTTCTCAGCTTCCTTGATTCTCCACAACCACATAAACTCAAGGTCAATTTCTTTTGTCATTCCCACAGCTTTGCAGAAAGGCTCTCCTGAAAAATTTTAGCTCATAAATGCTGATGAGTGACAACTCCCAAAGTCATTTTGGTTTTAATTTCTGACATTTTTTGAAATGTTCATTTGTACACAGGCTTTCTCCTACTACTTCTCTGTGCCATTATATTGGGGGGGAGGACATTAATCAAAATTTTGGGATGTGATATTAGATGTTAAGATGTTTTTATGCTTTTTCCCTAATTACCAAATTGTTCAGATTTATTTCAGGAAAAAGTTCAAATACAGATACAAAAAAAAAAAATCACTCAGAAAGAAACACGAAATATTTTGGTACACAGCCTCCTATTTTTTAAAATTCACTGTTTATGAGTGTTGATATAAAGATATTAATTCTAATTACTTTATCAGGCTAAATGTTACACTTTTAAAAAAGATTACTTTTTCTACCTGCCTTAATTTGTGTTGATTCTACAAAATATAACCTAAACCATAAACACCCATCACTTGTAAAAAGAAAACATTTACCTTTTACATTTCTTTAAAAGAGTAAAAGCTTTTTTTTAAAAAAGCATGTAAGCTTCAGGCTCACAGCAATAGAATTCTCATCTATATACACTACAAAGTGATTGCCAGCACAATTCCAGTTACCATCCATTCACCAGTCGACACCCTCTACCCCCATTACCCACTCTCACCCCCTTTCCCTACCGTAATCACTAATCTGATCTCTGTGAGTTTGTTTCTGGTTTATTTGTTCATTTGTTTTGTTTCTAGATGAAATGGCCTCAGACACCTGACAAAGTAGACCAGATGACCATCAGTCCTCTACACCAGTCTCAACACATGATTCCCCAGACAGCCGTGATAGCATCATGTGGGAAACTGCTAGGAACGTAAATCATCAAGTACCATCCTGGACTTACTGGATCAGAAACTCTGGGAGTGGGCCCATAATCTGTGCTTTGATAAGATCTCCACAACATTCTGAAGCCCACTCAAATTCCAGAACCACGGTTCTAGACACTGCTGGACTGGACTGTTATTCCTGCCATTAGCATGGTAGGCTTTTTGGAGAGCTCAGAGATTGTTCTGTCACACAGACCTGGGAAGTCAGAAAACAAGCAAGATAGTTTCCTCAATAAACAGATAGTTTTCCTGGAGTCTTCTGGATTCACTAAAAGCAATTTCTTTTTTCTTTTCACGTTAAATATCCTGGAGGCAGCATGTTTTCTTTTCAATAACTCCTTACAGTTATTCATGGCTTCTTCAAGCCACAGGATGCATTCCTGAGCCTTCTCAAGATCTTTCTAACACGTCTGAATTACCCATTATCATTCCTCTCACCCATGAGCTCTGAATCATTTTGCATTTTATCGAATATAAAAAAATAGTAGGCTATACACTTCAGAGCTGGTCTGCCTTCAGCCGCTTGTCAGCAGTGTGACCTTGGCAAGCTACTTAATCTACCTGTGCCTCAGTTTCCTCACCTGTCAGTTCAGTCAGTTCATGGGCTTACCTGCAGGTAATAATAACCTCCCCCACAACTGCTAAGGGATTAACTGTTAAAATATGCCATGAATAGTGCCTGACACACAGGAAGCACGTTTACTATCATTATCATTTGTTCAAGCACCTGGATAACACAGAAGGAAAGACATTTTAGGAAGTGTAAGGACAGCTGATTAATCCTAGAACAGATGGGGACCTCCTCTGGAACTACAGTAACAAAGAACAAGGATGTGCTCTGCAATCGGCAAGTAAAAGCAAAATACTACAGTTGACCCTTGAACAACACAGGGGTGAGGGACACCAATTCTCCACACAGTTAAAAATCCCCATTGTTCAAGGGTCAACTGTACACAGCAGTCTGGAACCAGAAAGCAGCTGACTGGTGATCAAATATGACTGGTCACTATAGTACCACACTGGTCTAAAGGCTCAAATGAAAACTCAAGAAAATGAGGCAAGAGACTGAAGTACAAATCAATCCACTAGCACAGGACAGGATCATGGTTTCCATGAGGTTCCATGTTAGTGAATAAGCTAGAAAACAACACTCCAATTCTAGAGTGACTATCTGGTTAGTCACTTACTTGAGTCAACTTACCTCAAGTCAGGTAAGTTCAAGAAAGATCTTTAAGTCACCACCACTCAAGAAACAAACTCTCCTAAGGGCAACTGAAAATTTTCCCACAGCATTCAGTTGGCTTCATCCCCAACATCCATTTCCCTCTTCCTCTTTTCCCATTATATTCCACACTTTTTAACCTAGCTGTCTGGGTGGGACTGACCCCTCATCAACCCCACCACTCCCCATTCCCTGCACTCCAAGATGCACCCTGATTAGCTGATGTCAACCAGCATAACCTCTTGTGACTCCAGTGGAGAAAGGTTCTGAGAGAGGCATGTGAAATGAGCATAATCAGTCAAGCTGGTGAGGCGATCCCAGGGCCTCGGAGAAGCACAAGACTGGGCAATCAGAGGTGTGCTTCTCTGCTGGATGTCCTTTCAGACAGATCCGGAACCTGGGGCAGCCATCCTGGGACTCCAGGACCCAAAAGCCTACCTGATAATGGCGTCTACACCAGCAAGCAAAGCCAAAATGCAGAGAGACAGAAAATGGATCCTGGTCACACCATTTAAGGTCAGGAGCAAGTCTAGCTTAAAGGTGAATTTATCTACTGCTCTGTCACTTCTCTTTGTCATCTAAACCATTCAGGATTAAGTTCCTCCTCTAAGCAGTACATGCCTCTTAATCACATTATGCTGTAAAGGTAACAAAAAAGTGAGCTATCTTCACAATTAACAGTAAACTTACCTTTTTAAGCTGTGACTTCAATTTATAGGTCATAATTAAAGATATCAGGAAAAAATACATAAACCTGATTTTCTCACTCAGAAATCATTTTATTTGAAATCTCAAAGTACAGAGGCAAGATTCTGAATAAACTCCACATGGTTTACATGTATTCAGTACTGCTGACTTTTCACTGTGACTGAGCCCCTTCCTGATCTTCAGGGCCATCTCAGGACAGAACACTCCCTGCTCACCTAGGGCCCTGGTAAAAGTGTGCTTTAAGAACTGAACAGCAACAAGGGGGTGAGAAATCACAACGTAGGGGACACGTGCCTGTCAACTTGATCAATGGCAGACTTACCTGTATTAAATGTGCCCTCACCAGATTAAGCTACTGCTCTTCAGATCAAAAACTTCTGCCATGTGATACAAACTAACCTTAGCCACTCAAAGTGAGTACTGTAACACATCTGGTTAATTCATGTAGCACAGTCCGTAAGTAAACGTGTTTATTTGTATTCTGTTGACCCTTACACCAGCAGTCCCCAGCCTTGCTGGCACCAGGGACCACTTTCGTGGAAGACTATTTTTCCATGGACCAGGAGTAGGGGGATGGTTTTGGGATGATTCGAGTGCAGTACATTTGTTGTGCACTTTATTTCTAATCTAGAGCTGCTGCTGATCTGACAGGAAGTACCAGTCCATGGCCCAGAGGCTGGGGACCCCCGCCTCACACAACATGAGTTTGAATTGTGCAGGTACACTTACACAATTTTTTTCAATAAATATACAGATACACAGTAAATGTATTTCCTTATGATTTTCTTATTAACATTTTCTTCTTTTCTCCAACTTACTTTATGGCAAGAATATAATATATAATACATTTAACTTACACAATATGTATTCATCAACTGTTTATATTATCGATAAGGTTTCAGGTCAACAGTGGGATGTTAGTATTAAGTTCTGACAGTGAGCTATTAGAAGTTAAGTTCTGGGGGAGTCAAAAGTTAAATGTGGATTTTCGAATGTGCAGCAGGTCAGTGTCCCTAACTCCCATGTCGTTCCACGGTCAACTGTATTTTTATGTCTAAGGTACAGTACACTTCAATATTCTGAAACGTAAGATGTGCTAAAAATAAAACAGTCTGACAAACACAGGGCAACTCTTTCTGAATGGCTATACAAACACCCTGTGCTCTGAATCATTCTGGCCTTGAGACCGACCATTCTCCAAATAGGGGACTGGCCATCTTCTAAAATGGTCAGCTTGCTCTCGGAGGACATGGTCAAGTAGATATGAGTCTATCGTGCAAGGGCAACAGAGTGCCTGATTTCAAAGGGATCTGTAAGGCATCCCAGGCCTCGACGGTGGGGCGGGAGGGAGACCTACCTGCCAGAGCCTTGATGCGCGACCGCTCAAAGAGCCGTGCGGAGCTGTTCTCATTGTCCCAGTCGTCCACGTCCCAGCGGTTGTTGACATCGCTGTACTGCTGCTGGATCTCAATGTTGTCGTAGTCTGTGGCTACTGTGGTCGTCATCTTGGACCGTCTCAGCTGCTCCTCCACATCAGCGCCTTCTTACAGGTCTCTGAGAAAGAAAAGGAAAACCCTAGTCAGATGTCTAAGCCGTTGGTCCCTACAAATCTACTGAGCAAAGGTGAGCAGAAGGTAACACAGGTCCTACGTGCCAAGAGTAGGTCTTGGGAGTCCATAAGAGCTGGTTTGTAAGGTCAGCAATGCCTCATAACATGTGTGTGACCTTGGCCGCAGCACTTAACATCTGAGACTCCGTTCCCCCAGACATTAAAGGGGGAAGATACTCTACAGATTGTTGAGAAGACTGAATGAGATGATAGATGCCCAACAAAGGGTGGGTTCTTCCTTCTTTCTAATACTTAAACTTTGTAATTTTAGAATTTCATTGGAGCTGGATGAACACCTCCCTCAGGCTTCTGAATGAACAAATTTTTTTTTTTAATGTTTATTTACTTATTTGGCTGTGCCAGGTCTTAGATGCAGCATGTGGGATCTAGTTCCCTAACCAGGGATTGAACCCAGGCCGCCTGCATTGGGAGTACAGAGTCGTAGCCAGTGGACCACCAGGGAAGTCCCTGAATGAACAAATTTATTTCTATTGTATGTCATCATAAACTGTAAGCTTTTAGCTTCTCCTAGAAATTCATACAACGTGATGCGAGAGAACTAACATGACTTTATCTAACCATCTCATTTACATGTTAGAAAACTGATGCCTAATATTAAATGACATAGTAAACCTAGATAGCATATTGAAAAGCAGAGACATTACTTTACCAACAAAGGTCTGTCTAGTCAAGGCTATGGTTTTTCCAGTGGTCATGTATGGATGTGAGAGTTGGACCATGAAGAAGGCTGAGCACCAAAGAATTGATGCTTTTGAAGTGTGGTGTTGGAGAGGACTCTTGAGAATCCCTTGGACTGCAAGGAGATCCAAACAGTCCATTCTGAAGGAGATCAGCCCTGGGATTTCTTTGGAAGGAATGATGCTAAAGCTGAAACTCCAGTACTTTGGCCACCTCATGCAAAGAGTTGACTCACTGGAAAAGACTCTGATGCTGGGAGGCATTGTGGGCAGGAGGAGAAGGGGATGACAGAGGATGAGATGGCTGGATGGCATCACTGACTCGATGGACGTGAGCCTGGGTGAACTCCGGGAGTTGGTGATGGACAGGGAGGCCTGGCGTGCTGCGATTCATGGGGTCGTAAAGGGTTGGACACGACTGAGAGACTGAACTGAACTGAACTGAACTGAGTGACAGTACTGGTGGTGTTTAACAGGCATCAAAAAAGTGACTAAATAATGACTGAAATTACGTATATGATTGTGTTATTTCAAATTCTACTACCAACCCCAATACCCCCGCCTCAGGGGCCCAACCACGGCCACAGTGTTTTACAGGGATAAATGGGAATTCTCAGAACTTTGGTCTCAATGTTTGGCCCACTGACATCTTTGCTTTATCACAGGGCCCTCAAGAGAGTTAGGTGAAACATATTTAGCTGTAAATATATAGCTTCTCCCTTCAATATAGCTATTATTCATTCATGGAACCAAAATGTACTGAGGACCCAGTACATGCTCAGCACTGTTCCAGGTGCCGGGGATAACAGTAAACAAGGTAAGGACCCAGCACTAGTGAAGCTTACGCCCTAGTAGGGTGAGCTGGACATACAGCACACAAGAAAAGGCAAGACAGCTGAAAGAAAATAAAACGAAGCTATAGCGATGTGACAGAGGATAACATCAATAATGCTGTGTTAGCTGTGTTATAAACTTCAAAGCTGCTCAGAGGCCAGACTTAATCATTCTTACCACAAAAAGGAAATGATAATTATGCGAAGTGATAGAGGTCTTAGCCAATGCTACAGTGGTAATCACACTATATTATATAAACATATCAAAACAACATATCTTACACCATTTTAAACTTACAAGCTTAATCTTATATGTCGGTTATATCTTAATTTAAAAATAAAACAGAGAAGAATGGATGAATGGCTATTTTAGAGCTGGTGGTGGGTCAGGGAAGGCCTGAGTCAGTATGTAAACTGAGACCTCAATGATCTTTCACACTCAGATCAAGAGGAATAACGTTCTCGGCAAAGGAAACCGCACGTGTAACGGCCCTACAGTGAGACCAGCACAGCTTGTTGGAGGAATGAAGAGCTCGGTGTGGCCAGAGTCAGGTGGGCAGGGTGAGAGACAAGGAGATGGGGATACAACAGCAGGTGGGGCCAGACACGAAGGGCTGTTAAGTGTGATGGAAGACACAGCAGGCTTTTAACCCAAAAACTGACGTTACTGGACGAATGTCTTTAAAAGGTCAATCCTGGTGCTGTGTGAAAAACAGATTCTAGGAGGCAACGATATGTGCTTAAGTTGTATCAGTGTAGTCAAATTCCTGCATGTTTTGTATACACAACCATCCGAGTAAATTAAAAAAGGGAAGAGGAAGAAAGATGCCTACCCTCCTCCACTTAGTTGTGGGAAAATGTCCCAAGGAAAAAGATGTTTGTCATCTCCCCAACTATCCTGCCCCACCTGCCCCATCTTAAGATTCAAAAATGATAAGATTTTGTACCTGGATGCTCATTTCATGAAAACCTCATTCAGTGTGCACCAAGAATGCGCACAGAGACCAGAGTCAGCAGACCCAATCGCTGGAGCTCTAATCAAACCAGACACCACCTGGCAATCCCAAAGGGACCACTTGAGCTGTGGACAAAAGCACTGCTTGAGGTGCAGTTCACCTTGTGGTGCCAAAAGCACAGACACCCCCTCTCATCACTAGCTGTTTTCTCACAAGCTGTCGACCAGCACATCCTCCATGTTCCTAAGTGAGAGGTATCGTGTCCACCTCACAACTGAGCCACGCAGCTGTAACTCACAGAGTCAGCCACCTCTGCTCAAACAGAAACTTCCTGGATGGGAGTACACTCCCAGATTCCCATCGAGGCAGACATTATCATGTCAACAACATACATTTAACAGTAGATTAATTTTAACACCTCCATTAGCAATGTATTTAGAAGATTTCATAAAAACAGTAAAATTCAGACACCTAAGCCAGTGAGTGTATCTACAGAAGAATCTTACAGTTGCTTTCAACATCCACAGTCATAATCCCTTCAAAAAGAAAATCAATATTGTTATGTACCATTTAACCTGGAGATGTTAATTTTTAGGACTCCATTAAAACCAAAGATTTCTACAAAATTTAGCCTTGGAGGATGTGATCTCTAAGGGGAAAAATGTGAAAGTACTGTTAATTCCAAAATGTTTAAGCCAACCCAAGGTGAAATCTGACTACCACGTACCTCTTTCCAGATTTGTTTTGGCTATTTGGTGCCACCTGCTGCCCGATGAGAGCAACCCACACCACGTCAGGGCAGTGACCAACCTGGGCTCCACCAACGGCCACCCCCCACCCTGACCTCCGCCAACCTCTGACTATACAGTAAGACCAACTACAACCCATAAATCTTCCAACCACTGACTTATCCACAAATTCCTCAACAAGCAAGTATTGGGTCCTTAACGCAAGTTTAAAATAAGTAATTTTAAGAATATAAGCACAGGTTTTCTACATTTTCTTCTTTTTTTTTCCAGTTTTTTTTTTTTTTGATGTGGACAATTTTAAAAGTCTTTACTGAATTTATGACAATTCTACTTCTGTTTTATGTTTTAGGTTTTTGTCCATAAGGCATGCGGGATTCCTCAACCAGGGATCAAATTGCACTCCCTGCATTAAAAGGCTAAGTCTTAACCACTGGACCATCAGGGAAGTCCCTCTAAGTTTTCTTCTTTAATGGTGTTCTTTAATAATGCCATTGCTCCTCCAAACCTCAAGAGGGGACTGGGAAACAAGAGTTCCTATGAGTCTATAAACAAAAGAAATACGATTATATTATTTTTGATTGTTTCACTTGAGCTCCTAAGAACTTGGATACCAGGGGCATTTTTTTCCTCAATGTTCTCTGTCCAAAGACAATACCCGTGCCAAACTATAGAGTGTTTATGATGACAAAATTTTTAAAAAAACTTCAGGGGTATGTCAAAGCTGAAAATCCCACCTCCCCATCAGGGCCGTAGTGAAAAGGTGCCTCTAGGTATTCAAGAGCAACCGTGCAGGAACCTGACGGTGAAGGAACTTCAGAGACAAGGCAAGAGCATGGACAAGCGCATGTCCTTGACACAGGGATTCCAGAAAGCCCAGCAAGCAACACACATCACTATCCTATAACCCACTTCAACAAGGACAACGGTGTCAGCTGCGGGGCCAACTTGCAGCACACATACAGGTGTCCCCAGGAGGTTATCTATGAAGGGCTAGATTTTCCCAAGGTGCTATCAGTCATGTGTCCCAAGGGCCAGTGAAGCAATCTGTACTTCAATGGCTGTGGGAAGATTAGGAGGAGAGAAGAGAGGAGGGCTGCCCATCTTGGAACCCTGCCTGGTGGTTGGTCTGCCATCAGAAAAGCTGGAGAGGACTGTTTAAGGCTGGCGTGAGATAAAACCACCTCCACTGCTGAGAGGGGTTCTTACTGCCTCCCTGGCTCAGTGAGGGCCTGAATTCCGACTTGATCACCACAGCAGGAATCCATTAAATAATCCTTGAGTGAATAAAAATCACTGATACCCTAGATGTGATATGAATAAAACCCATGTCTTCTGTGGCTACATATTGGGAAGATAATTAGAAGGGCATCTCTGCTCTTTTCTTACCACGTGAGAGTGTGTGTGTGTGTTTAAGTAAGGAATAAGTTAAAAAGACAAGCCCCCTCCACAAATTAGTCTGCTCTAATCCTCTGTCCTTCTCTAATTCCTATGAACTGGAATTTTCCAAAAATACAGACATTCCACAAAGCTTTATCATTTTCTACTTCATGAAGAAGACAACTTTATTCCTTCAAGCTGGCAAAGACAGAAATAGATGAGGAAACTATTATTGTAGCCCTACGAGGCAAAGAGGTGCCACCGGCTTTGGCCTGTGTGGCCACAAGGTCACAAACAACAGAAAAGAAACTGGAGCTTCACCACTCCCAGCTTTGGGAGTTGAGTTATTAGTTCTCCTCTTCTTTGAAAGTCAACACCTGGCAAAGTCTAGAGGGAAAACATGATCTGTTTATTTTCCAAGGTACTAAATCTATTTTCCCTGTCACATGGGTATTAGATCAACGCACAGGGTTTTGTTCTTTATGGTTTATCTCCAGGTTTCCTTCCAACGCCCTCTTCTGTTTTGTGGGATGATGTTATCCGCTACTCTGTGCCAACAATCACAACCCAGATGGCTAAGGGCAGAGTCTCCTAAGGATCACCAAGCCAGTGTCTACAACTAAACTCATTCTTTCCTCCAAATCCCGTTTACTGCTGCCTCACTCCCTCACTGAACGACACCTCATTTTCCTAACCGACCTCAGCTAGAAACCTTGTGGTCATCCTTCACTTTTCTCTCCTCCCATATGCAGGCCCCCTGGTTTGCTGCACCTCCTGAAAAATCTCAAATTGGCTCAAGCAATAGCTTCTCATTCCAGAGCCTCACCTCTGATTTCAATCCCTAACCCACTCCCCTTACACTGCCACCAGCGGGACCTTTCTACTATGTAATTCTAATCACTTGATTCCCACAACTAAAATCCACCAAATGCCCCCAACCTTCAGAATAAAAAATCCATATGCCTTCTGAATAATGCCCAGAACCCTGTGAAGAGAAATGAGAACATCTGTGAGGGCCCAGCCCAGCTCTCCAGCCTGGTTTCAATAGTCTTCTCAAGTTTTACAACTCGTGAAGGAAAAGGCACACTCTGGTCTCACCTCCAAACTACAGCCTAGAACAACTCTTTGCTCTTCCCACAGATGCTAGCTGTTACCTCATCCCGGAAGCCACACCTGGTGCTTCCTCCACCACCACCACCCGGTCTGAGTTAGGCAGCCCACCTATGTCCTCCCTCCTAGGCTTCTCATACACCTCTACCCTATCACTGTAAGACTGTTTCATAATTTCAAAACATCTACTTACTAACCATCAGCAGGACACAAACTCTTAAGTTCAAGTCTCCATCACAATGTCCTTATATTTCTCAACTCCCAGCAAGGTACCTAGAAGTTAAGTGCTGGCCAATTATTTATGAACTGGCTGGGTGAGTGGGAGATTGGATGGAAGATGGGAAGGTGAGGCCACAGAAGCAACGGCAATTCAAGCTGCCACACTGGTACCATCTCCATCAGTCATATAAAGCCCAGAACACACACTCTCCTGAGCTACCCAGATATGCTGGGCTCTCTGCTTTCAAGGCAGTCACTCTTTTAGACTAGGCAGTTAATGAAAATGAACATACATTTAATAAAGTGCTTCTCTATACACATATATTAAAATGTATGTTTCCCTTTTTAATTTAGTTTTTGTCCATGAAAGTAATTTATTTTTTGTCCCAACTACTCAGATATTAAACAGCAAAGCAACAAAGAGAGAATAAATGGAATTTCCATTGGCACTACATACATGCACAAACATACTTCATTAGTACCCAATATTAATTAAAGATTTAAATAAACTAAATAAAGAAGAAGGTGACTTAACATTTGCCAACCCTTTTTGAGGAGGAAAACCATATGCTAACCATTACTTCAACAGGACTTACAAATCCAAATGTTCTTCAAACACTTAAAAAAAAACCCTCTCACTTCGCTCACAAAAAAAACTTGAAAAAGGATACATTGGACTGCTGGTGGTCTCATCTTAAAAAAACAAAAAGATCTTGCTCTGGGACTCTGGAGGGACCAAACTACATCTGAAAGGTTCCAGAAAGGGACCTCTGAGAGTTCTGCCTTAACCCTCTCAACTCTTCAGTGGCCAGAAAGCAAGAGAGTCACACCCTGTTCACAGTTTGCTCCTGAAGCTTTCTGAAGCGCAGCACGTGTCAGCCAAGAGGGAGGAGTCTTTGCAAGAAGCCACACCTGGAATCACTGTGATGAATAAATCTGGCTAACCAAGCATTGCTCAGGTTCATGGAGCCAGTTCCACAAAAAGGCCCAGAAGTCCATCCTAAACAACGCTCTCTGCTCACCAACACCAGGATGCCCAGGAAAAGTCCCAGTGTGATAGCTGACAACATAACAAAAGGCACACAAAGTCCTTCAGAAACGTTTACCATTCACTTATGCGATTATCTAGTTTACTTGAAACTTTTTATGGGAACACATCTACTGTACAGAGTATGATACGGCTGCATAAAGCAGCCTAAATTCATCGACTCAGACCATTTTGAGAGGGAAGGGTGCTCAAAGACCTGTTTAAACTTAAATCTCACTAACAAAGGTGGTCTTCAAATACTCTATAGTCATCTTAACATCTGTCTGCTTTACTTATGAGTGACAGAGTGTGTTAAAATCTACCGCTATGATTGTGGATTAACACGCTTTCCTTGTAGCTCCCTGGATACATGCAAAATCATAATTATCTTCTTGGTGGGTTGTCAACATTATGAAATATTCTGACTTTATCCCCATGCATATATTAATTCTACTTTTATTGATAGTAATATTTGCCTGTCCCTCCCCACCCTCATTCTGCTCTTTAATTTTGTTTTAGGTATGTCTCTTATTTTTTATTCTAATCCAAGAGTCTGTCAGTTAGTGGGCAAATATAACCCATGTATATTTATTAGGATTACTGCTATATTTGAAGTTTCAACCAAATTATTTTGCTTTCTATCTTAATTAACAAAATGTGGAAACTGGGGCCTGAAGACTTAAAACAATAGGATCAAATCATACAGCCATGAACCCAACATCTGTAATTTTTTATCACCACTGAATCTAGAGCCACTAGAATCATCTAATCTTTAAAATGCAGAGAGCTGATGAGGCTGGCAATCAATGACCACTCTCTCTCTGCTCTCTCTCTCTGCTAAGTTGCTTCAGTCCTGTCCGACTCTGTGAGACCCCATAGACGGCAGCCCACCAGGCTCCCCCGTCCCTGGGATTCTCCAGGCAAGAACACTGGAGTGGGTTGCCATTTCCTTCTCCAATGCATGAAGTGAAAAGTGAAAGTGAAGTTGCTCAGTTGTGTCCGACTCTTCGAGACCCCATGGACTGCAGCCTACTAGGCTCCTCCATCCATGTGATTTTCCAGGCAAGAGTACTGGAGTGGGTTGCCACTGCCTTCTCCGAATGAGAACTCTAGTACTATTAAAAACAACTTAATTTTTTTGCTGGCTTACTTTATGCTGAGCATGGTGCTTTATTTGCTTTTTCATTAGTCATCTCCAGTAACCTTCAGAGCTAGATACCATTATTACCTTATTTTATAGATTAATAAATTTATTAATTAATATTTATTAATTTAATTATTTATTAATTGCTCTGCCAGTGGTGGTGGAGCAAGGAACTGAGGAAGCCAGGAGGGTTTGAACCAAGTATTTATGACTATATGAATGAATAAATAGCTTGTGTTTTGAGGAACAACCCTTTAATAGTGATCCATATCAGAAAACTATCTAATGGACCCAAAGTTCTTTAATAAATAAGAAAATAGATTAGCCTCCTTTAAAGCCTAATTACCATGTAAGGCAGGCAACCCACGTAGCCAGATGTCCTAGCTCACATATTCCCAAATGGGGACAATATTTCCCGAAGAATGAAAATTCCCACTTGGGGGTTGGGGAAAAAAAGTTTCTTTCATGTAAGCACAGATATGGTATATCTGTGAAAAGATATGAAGGAATATGAAAAACAGGTTAAGAAACCACTGTTCAGGCTAAAGAAAACGTGTGTATTACCTTTAAACAAATTAAGATTTGAAGGCAGGGCTTAGAAGACAAGAACATAAGAGCACATTACTTTGTACTAAAGAATTGGAATTTCATATACCATGGGTCCCATTCATCACATCTCTGATGTAAAAACTCACAGTAGTGACTCCTGCCTCACACTAACATAAGTAATTCAGGGAAGCGGTGATGGTTTAGCCATCTTCTGTCTACAACACTCAAAGCCTAAAGCACTCACAACAAACCTTCTGCTACAGACTGAATGTTTGTGCTCCCTCCCACCAAAATTCACATGTTAAATCCTAACACCCAATGTGACGGCATTTGGACCTGGGCCTTGGGAGGTGATTAGGTCACCTAATGGAATTAGAAACCCCAGAGTGTCGGCATTCCTTCCATCATGTGAAGACACAGCAGGAGACACAGACCAGGAAGACACGGACCAGGAAGCAGGTAGGCCCTCACCAGACACCAAATGTGCCAGCACTTTGATGGTGGACTTTCCAGCCTGCAGAGCTACGAGAAATAAATGTTGTTTATATACCACCCAGACTATAATATGTTGTAACAGCAGCCCATACAGACTAAGACCCTTTCATTCCCAACATTCAGAAGTAACTTCTTTACTATCCAGATGATAGATGCCACTGGAAGGCCAGTTCTAATTTTATGAATAAAGTTCTAGCGATAAATTTTATTTTCTAATATGGGCAAATTAAAATAGGTTCTACTACTTGGAGGAGCAAAATTAACCCTTACTATAAAGAAAATTACATATTTTAAAAGATTCACTATCAGAAGATACACTGACCATAATTCATTTTATAACAATCTGTTTAAAATATCACATCAAGGTGGCTTAAAAACTTATCATTACTATACAGTATGGCCAAGAATATTATTCTCTAAGGAAAATTACAATGTAGGGGGAATAACAAAGCATTTCCCATTTTATAAACTTTACAATGAACAGTGAAATTATAAACAGATTTATTGAGTGTCTTTAAACAAAATAAAAATTCTTATATACTGCATAGAAATTTATCCCCATGTACTATTCATACATTAAAATTTTAAACAAAGTACCTTATTTCTTTTCTCTACCTACATATGATACCATCTAGATTCTAAATACAAATTTGTAAGGTCTAAAATTTTTTAGCACTAGCTTTATTTCAAAAAAAGACTTGCAAAAGTAAGGTCAGCTTTTCCTGTATCTACCTATAAGCCTGAAAATCACCTAATGTGAACCAATTAAAAACATTTAAAAATAATTCCTATTAAAATACAAGGTTTCCTCATATACTTTACAGTTATCCTTGTTTTTGTTCTATTAACATAGAAAGGCAATTACAATTGAAATCATTACCTCAATGCAGACCTAACATCACGGTCTTATAGCCAACGTGGAGTTTCTGAGCCACCATAAATAACCACTTTGGTCTTACTTTTACTTCCAGATAGTTTTAAATTACATTAGGATGTCGGTCTAATGGTACTGCTGCCAAAACGCCAATCCTGACTTTGAGTGAGCTTGGCATTTCACAGCCTTATTCTTTGGGAAATGGTATCAGGAATGAGTGCCTGCACAACACAGGAGCAATAACGTGCTATTTGGAAGCTGACTTTTACTTCTAGAACAGCCCATTGCCAAAATCCTCTGCAAATCTTATCAAGTGAAAACGCATATCTCAATTTTCTGGAATAATGATCAAATGACAGAAAAATGTAAAACCACAACGCAAGGCAGCGCTACAGGAAATGATGAACAAGGCACACACACTAAGATCCGTGAGAGCTGGGGTCCTCCCTGTCCTGCTAACCTTTATACCCTCAGCACCAGCACTTCAGCCCCCGCAGATGCTCAAAAACAATGGTGAAAGAAAACGGCGCGAGGCATGGGCAGTGTCACCAAGGAACATTCTAATGCTGGGCCACAATGCCTCCTTCTGCCTAAATTCTATGAATCCTGGATCCAGATAAACTGTAACTGTTATGTAAGGGGTGACAGTCTCCTAACTCAGATTCATTTAGGAAAGAATGAATTTTTATAAGAAATTTCTTTTCAACTCACAAAGTATGAAGGGTCCTATCTGGAGAGGAATGGAATAATCACAAATTTCACAAATCTCATTTGGGATAAATAAACATACTGATCTTAAATATGTCATATTCTGAGAATCATTCTCCTTTGCAAAATGGCTAAGATCTTAGGCTTGTCTAATAATACCAATTTCCAAAGGTTTAAATATTATAATATGAATTCATTTGTCTTGAAGAGCAGTTCAAACAAGCCTCACTGCTTGGATTTACACTTTAGCAGCAAACCCTCCCCTCTGTGTGACTGGTAAATGTTTCCCAAACTATTTAGAAATCTGCAACTTTTCAAATAAACAAAATGAGTAAAGGTTGGCCTATGATACTCGAAAAGGAAAAATGACATCAATCCCGGAAAGAAACATTCAAATAATCACCATTTTAACAGGATCAAACCTCTACTACCAAAATTTGTTTAAACTTTCTCAATTTGAAAAAAAAAAAGTTTGTTCTTTTTTAAAAAAACTTTTAACAATACAGACTGAAATCCATATGAATCTTACACTTTACTGTTTAAAACTTGATTACAAAGGTCCTCAGCACCAAGCCTGGTAACAAAGGTCAGTTAAAGCAAATGTGGAGATTCCCTTTCACTTTTGGTAATATTTAAACACAGATATTGGGCTTCCCAAGTGGCCTTAGTGGTAAACAACCCATTTGCCAATGCAGGAGATGTAATAGACACAGGTTCAATCCCTAGGTTAGGAAGATCCCCTGGAGGAGGGCATGGCAACCCACTCCAGTATTCTTGCCTGGAAAATCCCATGGACAGAGGAGCCTGACAGGCTACAGTCCATAGCGTCGCACAGAGCTAGACATGACTAAGTGACTTAGCATGGCATAGGAGAAAAATGAGCTACCCTGGTTAAAATACTGCCTAAGCTTAGAATTACAGAGGATCTCTCTGATACACAACCAAGTATGTGTTCACTGTAGGTGACCAGACACAAGCACACACATCCACTGAAGGGCCAAGCCAGAACCCAACCAATGTTCCAAACTGGGCAGAAAGGCAAAGCAGCAAGCACAACCTGTCCATATTTTGCTTGGCTCCCGCTCTATTGCTCAAATTACTTCAAAATGAAAATGAGGTCTTAGCTGGTGAAGTCCTCAATCGGGTTCAAAAGCAAAAGCACACCAAGGCTACACTGTACAGCACAGGGAATTACAGTCATTATCTTGAAACAACTTATTTTCTGTTGTTTAGTTGCTCAGTTGTGTCCAACTCTTTGCAACTCCATGGACTGAAACATGCTAAGGTTCCCTGTCCTTCAGCATCTCCCAGAATTTGCTCAAACTCATGTCCATTGAGTCAGTGATACCATCCAACCATTTCATCCTCTGTTGCCCCCTTCTCTTGCCCTCAATCTCTGTCAGCATCAGAGTCTTTTCCAATGAGCCAGCTCTTCACGTCAGATGGTCAACGTAATTGGAGCTTCAGCATCAGTCCTTCCAATGAATATTCAGGGTTGATTTCTTTTAGGATTGACTGGTTTGATCTCCTTGGTGTCCAAGCATCAATTTTTTGGCGCTCAGCCTTCTTGATGGTCCAACTCTCACATCCACTCATGACTACTGGAAAAACCATAGCTTTGACTATACCAACCTTTGTCAGCAGAATGATGTCTATGCTTTTTAACACATGGTTTGTCATACCTTTTCTTTGTAGGAACAAGCGTAATAACCTACAATGGAGTATAATCTACAAAAATACTGCATCACTATGCTACGTACCTGAAACTAACATAATACTATAAATTAACTATACCTGAATTAAAATATTGATAATTAAAAAAAAATTTTTTTTAAGGAGAGAATGCAAAGGAAACCAGCAACCTTCCCTGTTCCTGCAGAAGGATATAGGCTTAAAAGAACAAGAATCAGAGGATCCAAACAGCTTTGACTTTCTTTAAGAGTTCCCTGGTGATGTGATTTTGGAAACTATTTTTAAATTTCTTATCTGACCAAAGTCAAGCCTGTACTGTCATCTCCTTGTTATGTGATTAATAACGTATTTTAAAAATACGTTATTAATAAACCAATTTTCTACTTCCCAAAATATCTACAACATAACACACACTTTAGTTTTTTCTTCCTCCAAACACTTTCAAAGAAGTTTGCTGTTTCTTTTGTCAAACTCAGCAACGGAGTAAAGAATGAACAGGACAGGAGGACAATTTAGAGAACTGGAGGGAATCAAATTATGTTAGCATCCGTTGATTCTGTGCAGAGAGAAAATGGAGTGGGCACCTCAGCAGGGGCTCAATTTTTAGTGGTGTCTGAGAGAACTCTAAAGCTGCCTTTCCTGCATTAAATGCGAATTTCAACCCAGAAAGTATCCTAATTAGGAAGGCTTTCTTTTTTAAAATATTCATTTATTTATCTGTGCCATGTCTTAGTTGTGGCATGTGGGATCAAGTACCCTGACCAGGGATCAAACCCGGACCCCCTGTGCTGGGAGTACACAGTCTAGCCACTGGGCCACCAGAGAAGTCCCAGGAAGGCTTTCTAATCTCATATCAGCAGAGACGTTCTCTCTCAATCATTTGTGACTTTAAAGATAGGGACAACAGACAAATAAGAACTGAGTCAGCCTAAACATTCCTTTCTCCAGGAAGGCTATTCTGAAGCCCCCAACCCAGGGCATCCTGTTAAATCTTTTCCTCGTGGCATGTACCAAGAGTGTTTAAAAAATTACCTGTTAAAAGATTAGCTCACCTTATTTACCATACTCTCTATGAATTACTAGGTATCTCTTTTTAGCAACATATCCCTAGGTATAATGCGTAGCACATGGTAGACAATAGGTAAACATTTAATGAATAAACTTCATATGGAAAAATTTTTAATCATCCAACGGTATTAGAGGCACTGTCCCTAACAGAGCAGCTGTATCAACAAAAAATTTCCAGTTTATCCAAAGGTAACTTTGTTCAAATTAAAGCCATAAATAGTAAAAACTCAAACAAAACTGAAATAAATCTAAGAATTATTTATATTTTACATTTTCTACTATACTTATAACATTAAATTTTTTGATTTCCCATAATCATCAAAGGAAAAACTTCAAATGGCAACCTCAAATGTCTATCTAAATTACAAAGGTTGATTTCCCAAGTCAAGTCTTTATTGCTGGCTGAATAGCAATACTCAGAGGGTTGACTGCAAAACTAAAAGGTAGTGGGAGAGATTCAAAGCCTAGCGCCCAGGCTGGTCAACACTTTCCTCCTCATCAGAAGGCACAGTCAGCAACACAGAGGACCCTGGACCAAGAAGGGGCTCCTATTTATTTAAGAACACATTCTACATTTAGATTTTTTAACTACCCAAAGTTAGAAGAGGTGAAAACTGACAGCAGTGCAAAGAAAATGTGGTCAGCTCAATAGGAAGCACCAGCAGAAGGCAGGGCAACTGTCAGAAATAAAATAATCACCAAGGGTTCTGAGCAGCTCAGAGGGTCCAGACGCGGGCAGCCAGGCTGTAAGACACCTTGGGAGTCCAGGACAAAACTTAGGACCCCCGAGGGGAAAACACTCTTAAAGCAACACCAGACAACTCTCTTTAAGTAGCTTAGGAGCTCTCATGTGGGCACTGGCACAGACTCCTTGGCAGGCTGTGAGCAACAAATTCATAGTGACTCAGGGTTAGAAGGAGCTTTCTAACAACTAGAGCTGTCCAAAAATGCAAAGGGCTGGCCAGAGAGCAAGGGAGTTCACCAGCATCGGCAGAGGCTCACCCAGGGTGGGTAAGTATCGTTTGACAGAGCAGCCGCAGCATGCTGAGTACTGGGTGCAAAGAGGGGCTGCAGGAATTCCAACATCCCTTTCAACTAACAGGCCTCTGTGATTTGGTTAACCACAAAGTGTTCACCGTTCTTCTGATCACACATTGTAGTCATAACTACAGTGCTCACAATGTGGTTCCCCAGGCATGCACCATACCCTCTTCCGTCGGGCTGAGCATATTCCGAAAGAACGGTTTTTCGTATTTTTAATGGAATCTTTTATTACTTTAATTACAACCATTCTTTGTTGGGGTATTTTCATATTAAGAGAATGTCTCCATTCTCTTTAAAATAAAAGTACTCTTCTGCAAACATTTATAAACATTCACATTGGGTTTCACAACCCCATGGAAAAAAATGGGCAAAAGGTTTTGAGAATGCCTTTTATATTTTAATGCAAACATTAATTTTAAGAGTACCACTGGAAATATTTATCATTGCAACTATTAGTTAAGTTTATACTCTTTAATATCACAGGTAGCAAATAAAACATCTGTTCATTAAAAAAAAAAAACTTCCTTAGAAAATACTGCCCATGCTGATGTGACATATTTTTGAGGGCATTATTACTGAGTCAGGGATTTTGTCCTTCACAAAAAGTGGAGACATTCCTGCTATCTGAACAGGTGTGAAGATGCAAAAAGTTTTTAATCTAAGGAAGTCACAGAACATCACAATATGAAACAGCTTGTGCGTTATAATTCTTCTGTTGATACAGCTTATACGAAAACCTTTCTTTGATTCTTCAGTCTGAGGAGGAGACTGTACCTGCGTTTCAAATTTCCCTAAGAAATTACTCTGTGATTCTCCTGATCAGAGTTTTGCTCTAACGGTGGGGACTGGACTGCATCAGTCCCACCCACTGTACTTAAAGGTGCTCACATATCCAGCATCAGTCACTTTGCAGCTTAGTTCTGACATGAGGATGGGGATACTCAGAAGATGAGCTGGTGACAAACCAGATATACAACCAAGGTACCACACTGCTGCCAAACTGGTTTTATTTTGGCTATTTTAAAATGCAGTTCCCAGAAGCATCCTTATCTCACCCATTTTTTATAGGCAGATCATGATACCACCAAAACATGTCTGAAAAAAAGTGAACGTACATGTTTGGAAGCATCAAGAAAACATGAGAAAGCCATTCACTGCAATCACACTAAGCTATGGGACAATGAAGAGTTAGGCATTTAGCAGTTCCTAAGCCAGAAGCTGGTTGTTTTTGCCTTATGGTGATGGGTCTCTAGGGCTTCCCTTATGGCTCAGCTGGTGAAGAATCCGCCTGCAATGAGGGAGACCTGAGTTCGATCCCTGGGTTAGGAAGATCCCCTGGAGAAGGGAAAGGCTACTACTCCAGTATTCTGGCTTGGAGAATTCCATGGACCGTATAGTCCCTGGGGTCACAAAGTGTCAGATGGGTCTCTGACATTGATGTGCTTCTTGAAAAGAACTGATTGATATATTCAAAGACAGAAAGAGAAGGCCTGTTTGTAAGACCAGGGATGAGAGTATGGATCAACATGGTGACCTACAATGATGATCATTCTCAAGCTTATGGAGACTTTTTGCATTTTCACCTTGGATACTTTGAAATTCCTCAGATTCTCTGAGGGACTAGGGAGCCGCTGTCGAAGAGATTTCTCTAAAATGCATGTTGCCCCACACTGGTCTGTAGAAGGATGACAGGAAGTGTGCTGGTCTTCTTTGTATGCTCTGACTGCAAAGGCACTAAGCAAGTGAGCAAACAGACCCCTCACATGACGCCTAGTCTTCCGTGTACACAGAGTGTTGAAAGACTGGCCAAGTTCCCGCGAGATCATTCTCCTGTCTCCAGATGGAAAGAAACAGAGTGAAATACATCAGAATGGAGACTCCAGCCTCTGCGGGCAGGTGGAGATTGGATGACCAGGGTCCAAAAATGTCTCTTCTTTTAAACCAATAAGCTCAGTAGAATAAGCTCTACAAGGGAACAAAATTTGTTTTAAACTTCGGGATCACTACCAGAAGACTAAGAATGTACTCAGTTGCTGAAGCCCTTCTTAGTGGAAAATCCAGTGCCAGCTTCGCAGGCAGGGAGGGTCACCCCCAGAGGGACCATGCAGTGCTGACAAGTGCTCTCTCCTCAGAGGCAAGCTGGCTGCTGTGTCAGCCCTGGACTCTGTGCAGAGCTCCCTCTTGACTGAAGGGAGGCACAGCCAACAAACACTCGCTCTCTTCAACCTGACTGCTCACCACTCACACACACTCCAGGAACTCTCTCTAAAGTTCCAGAAAGTTCCTGCTAACCAGCTCGACAGGCTTTCCAGGTGAAGGATGAGGAGTCCCCTCCCCCTTGCTCTCAGCGTACATTTCAAAAAGAAGAAGAAAACAAAATCAGCAAGGCCAGCACTTGCCCTTGGTTTTGCACTGATGGAGAGTTTTCATTAACACGTCTCTGACTCAGAGCTGCTGCTGCTGCTGCTGCTAAGTCACTTCAGTCGTGTCCAACTCTGTGCGACCCCATAGACGGCAGCCCACCAGGCTCCCCCGTCCCTGGGATTCTCCAGGCAAGAACACTGGAGTGAATTGCCATTTCCTTCTCCAATAGAAATCCGTTAATCTTTACATCCAGGACTGTGCAGGCAATGTAGGCTGGGAGCTGTCACCTACTCATATGCATTTTGGCTCAAGACACACTCTCTGAAGTGAGTATTTATCTGACTTCCTCTGAATGGCAGGAGGTCTCTTCCATCTCTGCTGTGCCTCTCTTGCCAGAAACAGACAGTGAGGTCAGGAGCAGCCTCTCTGATGTAAACCAGCTCCTCACAGAGCAGCAGGTGGGAGGCAGGGAAATCAGACCACTCTGGCGGCCTGACCATCCCACAGGAGCTCAGCGCACGCTGCCCAGTGCAGCCTACAATTCTCAGGTCCTTGTGACCGGCTCCTAGAGTCACAAACCTTCACATCAGCCTCTCGATGACAGCAGAGCTAAGGTATTCAGGTCCAGAAAGCAGAAAATCACCAGCTTCCCCATCACGGCCACAGTCTCTCTGGGAGGGGTGTGGGTGCAGGGTCACTTCAAAGGCCAGTGAGTACTTTAAATAAAGGATGTGTGAATTCTCCAACTGACACCCTGAGAATAAAAACACACACATTTTCCTTTCCTTCATTTGTTCCATTTCCCTGAGTTCCACATTTGGAAACAGATACTGTCATATTACAAGAATAGACGGCAGGTCTGGAAATGAACCGAAGCTCTTTAGTCCAGTCTTGCTTTACAATGCAAATGTTTTTCTATCACACATTCCAAAATATGCTAATCATCTACTGCAGCACACATTTTCAGGGAGCTATACATACTTACCAAAATTTCTTCAAACTTTCAAGAAAAGTCTCCATGCACATAAACTGCTCCAACCCCCTGGCTTCCTCTCCTCTCACAACTCCCCAGTCCTCCTTCTTCGTGATCTCCTCTCCTCTAGGAGAGGGGGCTTCTACCCCCGAGTGGAGTGCCCGGTGTGAGCAGACAGGGTGAGCCGGGTCACCACCCCCAGCACCACAGCCCACCACACAGCCAGAGCACCCACCTGCCGGAGCAGTAACCACCAAGATGAAGTACAGTTGAGGAGGGCCTCGCAGACAAAGACATGAGAAGAGGTGGAAACGACCAACTCAGAGTGCACATGGTCCATCCCCTCTCATTGGATACCACACACCTGCACCTTGTTGTCCAGCAGGTTAGCACTTAATTGGCTTAAATTATCCTTAATGGACATACACAGCATTAGCCATGGTCAGTTATAGCAAACACTGTGCCTAATTAATACATACTGTTCCCTAAAAGAGAAGGAAGCATCTGGGAGATGCAGGAGGGGACCGGCTATTTGGTGGTAAACAGCAAGTGGTCCAGAAGCTACCATCTCATTTAGCTAATTACAAATCTGTTTCTGGGGGGTGGGGGGGGATCCGGGCTGTGGGGCAGAAGAACCTGAGGCAGTTCACCTCCCTTCTCACTGAGGAATGAGGCAGCTCCAGTGGGAAAACAGAGGGGGTTTCTACTTGGGGGAAAGGGACAGGGAGCTCAAGGCCCTGTCCTCTGCACTGGGTCCTGTTTTCCGAAGCCTCCTGGCCTGACTCTGCACAGGGCAGTCCAAGGGCCTTTGGGGAAAGATCACCAGGGATCTGCAATCAGAGACTCTGCTGTCCCTTCCAGAAACCAATTACCCCACATTCAGGTCAGAACCAGGGGAGGCTTGGGACAGGTAACCCAGAGGCTCTGGGCCTCGGCTGCCTCGTCTATAGAGAGGACTGGGCCAGAACAGCAGTTCCCAACCCTGTGCACACATTACAATCACTTTTGGTGATTCTGTGATTAAATTAGACTCAGGCAGCAGGATCTGTAAAACTAAAGTGAAAGTCGCTCAGTCATGTCCGACTCTTTGCAACACCATGGACTATACAGTCCATAGAATTCTCCAGGCCAGAAGACTGGAGTGAGTAGCCTTTCCCTCCTCCAGGGACTCTTCCCAACGCAGGAATCAAACCCAGGTCCCCTGAACTACAGGCGGATTCTTTACCAGCTAAGCCACAAGGGAAGCCCAAGAATACTGCAGTGGGTAGACTATCCCTTCTCCAGTGGATCTTCCCGACCCAGGAATCGAACCAGGGTCTCCTGCATTGCAGGCCGATTCTTTACTTAAGTGTTGAGAATAATGGATCAACTAGAGCCCCTTCTAACTTAAACAGAAAAAAAAATTCCTAAGCCCCAAATATCAATGACGTCATCTGCGCTCCTCCCCTTAAAGGGCAGTGGATGGGGATTTAAAAAGTGAGTGCACTGCTAAGTAAGGCAAGTACTGTCAAAGCCATCCCGGCCCCAGGAACACGGGATGAGCACAGAGGCTGCAGCCGCCCTGAAGGATCTTCAAGTTTCCAGTCAGCTCTGAAATGTGGACACTGGATTTGGGATTTAGATTTTCTTCCCTATGCTGCCTGAAACATGAGTCTCACAATAAACTATATCTTCAACGAAAATGTTGTGGTTATTTTAAATAAGTCTTCAGCTAACAAATGAGACTGTTTGCCATTGTTGATTTGTTTTTAAACAAAGAATGAAAAACTACTTAAGCATTCGTTCATCTCCTCACTTTCAGTGGATAACAGATCACAGAAAAAAACATAAAACAAGTCCTAAGAAATGAACAATTAACATAACAAAAAACTGAAAAGAATTATAATACCAAGATGCCAAAAATACTGATTACATTTCAATCACTATTTGCGCTTTCATCTGGAAAACATATCCTCCGCTGGAAAGTACCCAGGATAACAGCTGCATTGGTTTTTCAACTTACACAAACACTCTAAAAGTTAGCCAGAACTCTGGACTGGCTGACATCCAGGGTTTTATTATTATGTACCATTAGTTCACAGTGAGAAACGTGGGCTAGGGAATGGAGAAAGCGAAGTAACAACAGGGGCTTCGTAATCGTGTGCAGATGTGAACGTTTCTGAAGTTCTATTTGCCAGAAAATGCCTCCCACGTTATTTCTATTACCTGGAGGCTTTATTAATTAGGTAATTACAAACGTTATATTTTTAGGACATCATTTAGATACTTAACGTTAAACAATTTTTCTTACGTCAGTGGCTGGGCCATGCTGACATTTTAATATCTTTCATATGTAACGCAAACCGGTCAGTGTTCTTCCCCTCTGGCTCCACTCTTTAGCAAGTGCGGAAAACAAATCACCAGACCAACAACCAGTCCCCTTCTTTCCTTATGTCCATTTCTTGTCACATCAATTATGGCTCAAAAGTCTCTCACTTTCAGTACTTCATAAATGTTGGGGTTTCTATCATTTTCTTGAAACGTTTATAAAAGCCAAACGGAGTGGTACAAGTCCAGTACAGGCTTTTCAATCTCATGAACCTCTAAAGCTAAACAACAACAAAAAAGGGACCAATACAGGTTTCTAACTTCTATTAAGTAAAGAACAAAAACTACAACAAACAAGAAAGACTACTACGTGATACTGCCACTATTCTATAAAGACTCCAAGGACCATCACCATCATCATCGGAAAATGCAAAGATCTGTATGTACCCTATGCAGAAGAGGACAAACGCTGATCTCACATCAGGCTTCTCAAGTGGGCAGTGAGCGACCCACGACACACCTGGTCCCACAGGTGCAAAGGGAAGCATAAGCTGGTAGGCAGATGACGAACACTGAAACCCAAGTCACCTGATCAGGAACAGGCACAAGGCTCCTCCAGGCGTCTGCATCTCTACCTGGACATTACTTCTGAAGTCCCTTCCTGTTCTGAAGTCCAACAACCATTAGATGAGAACACTCTGCTAGACTGTTACCTATTTTATTAGGACGAGGGATAAGAACCATGTCTCTTATGCCCCACGGTGTGTATCTCCAGCACCTAGCACAGCAGTTGCCACAAAGTAAGGGCTCAATCAATATTTACCAAATAATGACTTTTCTCACCTCTGCAGTATTAAAGGATTTTAAGAAAGATGCATTGATGATTGATGTCTGGTAGCTTCCTGAAAGAAATATAACATGGATCTGGCTGTAATTTTTAATTTTATGTATGTATGTATATTTGTATTACTTAACAAACACTTATATTAAGAACTCTATGTGTCAGGTCTTTGACCTTTACAAATACTAACTCGTTTAATCCTCAAAATGTCCTTTTCTAGGCAGGCATGCTTATCTTTCACATTTTACAGATGAGAAAATTGTGACACAGAGTGGTGAAGGAACTTGCTTAAGGTCAAAGAAAGTTAGTGGAGTCAGGATTTGAAACCAGTCTAGTTCCTGAGTCTATCCTCTGCTGTCCAATATGGTTGCTGCAATCACATGAGGCTATTTAATTTTAAATAAATTAAAACGGAATGAAAATCAAAATTCAACCCCTCAATGTACTAGCTATGTGCACTCAGGAACCACATGTAGCTCAGGGCGACAGAACTGAACCATGCCTGGGGGAACACTCCCCCACAGCAGAAAGCCCCACTGGAAGCGTGGTCTCCACTCTCAGGCGATGCCCCACTGCGGCCTCTCCACCTGGCTGTGGCCCCAGACCTTGCACTCCCACCTCCGTGCTGAGCCCCCAGTGCAGCAAAATAGAACACGAAGGGGCTTTCCAACTGGAGTTCTGTAACACCCATTCTTCAAGCAAAAGTATGTAAAAACGATAGCAGCTTGACTCTTGATAGATGTCCTCAACAAGAAAGCTGGGCTTGTTTTTTCCTTTGTTATACTCTATTCTTCTCCTGGCAGGATGTCTGCAGAAATGGTCTCTGGCTGTTAGGTCACTGGTGCACACTTGCACCTGTCCTGCTGTGAAGGGCAGAAATTCTGTTTTATAGATTTTGTAAGCAGAGTTCAGCCAGAGGGTAGCCCTTCCCAAAATTCAGCTCCCAAAATATTTGTGGACATTAAAAAAAAATGCAAAACGCATATCACATGTGGTTCTTTCTGTAACATGGAAACAAAAGCTTTTGGTATCAAGGCAGCTTTAAATTCTGTCTCAGAGGAGGATTCAGAGTGGGCTGCCTTTGAGGGGTGGACTGGAGGGGGTGTTAGGATTTCTGCAACTCCCAAAATAACTACAACTCCCAAAATAGCAGTTGTGAAAGTTTAATTACCTAAGAAGGGTAACACATCACATCATTGTTCAATATAACATCTGAACCCAAAAAGACTTAAGGGGAAATGAGACACAGGGCGGGTAAACTTTGGTAGAAAAAGAGTCAAGTCCCAGAACTAAGGGCTAGGAAAACAAAGAAGTAAAGTGGAAAAAACTTTGGGTGGAGTGAGTATCAAGGGAAGAAGAATGAAAGTAGGAAGACTGAAAACAAACAAAACAGAATGAATTCATACTTCTGCTGTGGCTGTCCCAGTTGTAAAATTCTCTCTCTGTTAAATGAAGCCAATAAAAGATCTATAACAAAATATTATATTTGCATTCCTTCTCTCCCTTTTCTAAACTAGGCATTTTTTAAAAAATGATGATTCCTTTCAGAGAACTCCAGAGGGTTCCCCACAGAAACTCCAGGGTTTCCTTGACACCCATGCATCATATGGGTCAACAGATGACAAGTTTCTCTGGCAGTAAACAGAGGAGGGAGCCAGGTATGCTGGCCTCCTGGCTCAGGGTGGGGGTGGTGGCATCAAATACCCACAACCAGGAGCTCAATCAGAGAAGGCAATGGCACCTCACTCCAGTACTCTTGCCTGGAAAATCCTATGGACAGAGGAGCCTGGTAGGCTGCAGTCCATGGGGTCGCTGAGGGTCGGATACGACTGAGCAACTTCACTTTTACTTTTCACTTTCATGCATTGGAGAAGGAAATGGCAACCCACTCCAGTGTTCTCGCCTGGAGAATCCCAGGGACAGGGGAGCCTGGTGGGCTGCCATCTATGAGGTCGCACAGAGTCGGACACGACTGAAGTGACTTAGCAGTAGCAGCAGCAGGAGCTCAATGTGGCTGGACATCAGATCTTCATGTTCCATGCCATATGGCTGTCCCCATTCACAGCTGGCCCTCTGCATCCATGGGTTCATCCACAGAGGGCCGCCTCTACTATGCCACTTTATATAAGGGACCTGAGCATCTGTAGAATTTTGTATGGAGTGGGAGAGCGTTCCTGGGACCAATGCCCCCAGATACCAAGAGATGAGAATACAGTTTCCTGAACAACTATCTCCACAGACATGTGCTCACATCATCATTTGTGATTGCTGCTGAGTGCTGTTGTACAGTATAGATGTACTATAACTTTATTTAACCAAGTTCCTACTAAGTGAACTCGCTCAGTTGTGTCTGACTCTTTGCGACCCCATGGACTGTAGGTCTACCAGGCTCCTCAATCCATGGGATTTTCCAGGCAAAAGTACTAGAGTGGGTTGCCATTTCCTTCTCCAGGGGATCTTCCCGACCCAGGGATCAAACCCGGGTCTCCCACATTGCAGGCAGATGCTTTACCCTCTAAGCCACCAGGGAAGTTTTGTTCACTATTCTCAAAAATATTTTCATGAATGTGGTAATATCACTATTAACTGTGTCCATTATTTTGTTAGGGTCAATTTCAAGATAAGAAACCTACTACCCTGGAAAAATGGGTTCTCCCACCAGCACTGCAGGAGAGGGCCTGTTTTCCTTTCACCCTGATCACACCAATTAAGATAAGAAATAAGGAGATTCAATTGCATGTCTTTGCTTACTAATGATGTGACCTTGAACGTTTTCATTATCTAAACTGATCACTTCTTTGGGCAAATTACTAACTTCTCTATGCTTCCGTTTATCTGTAAAACAGGAAAAATAATTTATAAAAATAATTATAATATTGTAATATATAATAATAATATCACTTATTATATAATAATAATTCTCTATCTCATAAAACTGTTTAAAGAATTGAGTTAATGCATATAAAAAGCTTAAAACAATTCATAGAACATTAAAAATAACTTATTATTTATACTTTTTAACTTATTTCTGATAAGAAATCTTTCTTTGAAACAATAGAGTTCACATTGGTGGTTACTTTTTCTGAACAGCACAGATGAAATAATTATCACTGGATAACAAAGAATCACTGTATGTATCTACATGTAATTGTACCAGTGGACCTCCCTCTCCTTCATTTAGTTATAATATCCACTAGATCAAGGCTATTTTTCTGTAATATAAATAAAAAATACATCTGAATCAAATTTTAATAAATTGTACATTCATAGATTTAATTTTAATAAAATTCTGCATTTTTCCAGAATTTTAAAAACTTTATAATAAAATCTTATAACAAAAAATATTCCAAAACAAAGTTTGGTTAAATAAATCATGATATATGTAATATGTTGACTCTCATGCATCAATATTTAGGTGTAAAACATGGAACAATGCTCAGATGAAATACCAGGTAACAAAATAAACAGATGATGATTCTATTTCTGTTTGAAAACGTATACTTATCAGGAGTAATATACACACCAGAATGTTAAAAGTAGTTCTTAGCACTGGGTGATGGTATAAAAGGCAATTTAAATTTTATTTTTGAAAGAAAACCATGTTCTCCTTAGTTTCTGCAAAGAACACTGCATTTTTTGAAAGGAGAAATGTTAAGTATTTCTACAGGTGGGATTCCAGTGTGGTGTCCAGTTTCTTGGACAGTGCAGAGCTGTCTGGCAGGGCAGCCCCTCTTGGATAACAAGATTCTCTCTGGCAGGAACATTCTCTGGACAGACTGGGGAGTGGAATCTCATCAGGGCTCCTTGAGCTTCAAGTTGGTAATTCCCGCCTCCCCATCCTCCTAGACAATAGACATGGGGAAAGGCCCGAGCTGATTTTATCTTTCTCCTGCTTACCATCCAGCAATGATGCCCCGAGGCTTTCAAAACAAAGTTTCAAACTTTGAAAGATTCCAACTATATGATAAGCACACAAGGCCCCTGCTTTCCCCCAGTGTCACCCCCTGCCACAAACCTGCACACCCTCAATTCTCGGCAGCTCAACTCTCTCACAGTTCCCAGACTCTGCATGTCCACTGAGACACCCCTCACTCACACTCAGCTCAAGCTCCCCTCCCACAGGGGGCCTTCATGGTAATCCCTGTGCACAGCATTTTGCATACTGAACCACAATCATCGGCTCATTCCTGCCCACCTTCTTGACTGTGAGTGAGTTGGGAGGGATACAGCAAGCAGAGTGGGAGAGTCAGTAGACAAGTGGAGACAGAACTCCTTGAGGGAGAGTTGACAATTAATAGCTATAATGAACTGCACATACATAAACTACATGAGTTGATAAGTTCTGACATAAATACACCAACCCGTGAAACCATCACCACCATGAAGAAAATGAGCATATCCATCACTCCAGAAAGGTTCTCTGTTCCCCTCTATGTTTCGCTCCTCCTGGCCCACTTCCACCTAACCGCCCCCCTCCAATCTCTGACCCCCAGATACCCACCGATCTGCTTTATGTCCCCACAGATTATAGTCCGCATCTTCTATATACATAAAATTATTTAGTATGAACTATTTTTCTGTCTGGCCTCTTCACTCAGCACAATTATTTTGAGATTCACTCATATGCTGCATACAGCAATAACTGATTCTTTTGTTATTGCTGAGTAGTATTCAACTATATGGCTATAACTCAGCTTATGTATCTGCTTACCTGTGATGGACACCTGAGCTGTTTCCATTTAGGGCTACCACAAATGAGGCTGCTATGGACATCTGTGTACAAGTTACTATGTGGAAAATGTGCTTTCATTTCTCTTGCGTAAATGCCTAGGAATCCTTGGGTCATATTAAAGGTCAAATGATCTTTTTTTTTTTTTTTAAAGAAACTGCACGACAGGACATTCTAATAAAATTTTTTTAAAAAAGCAGAAATCAATGAGCAGATGCACCAGGGGAATATCCTTTTTAAAGAAAGATAATAAATCCTTTTATAAGAGACGAGTCATTTTACAGTGTGAACATTCTCTGTGACTTTTAAAATTCAATCTTCACATATGAAGCTTTTTTTACCATGCAAATGAGTCATGCCTATATTAATTACAGTTATATAAAAATCTGCGTTCTGTCCACTGACCAATTTCCCTACACTGAGCCTTGTTCTTTTCAGGATTTGGACGGCACCATTCAATTGCTTCTCTCACTGGAAGTCTCTAGAGCAGTGTTGTAAGAAAGAGCATGACGTGGTAACTATATCAGTCTTGAAAAGGATCCTTCTTTGTATGTGTTCCAAGAAAAGACAGTAACCCACTCATGTGACTTGGGGGAGGTATAGTAACTTTCTGTGCCTTTGACAGCCACCCTATCAGCACCCAAAATGAGTTGGGAGATTTAAAAGGCCTTCTGTGCAAAGGCCTATTCAGCAGTTAGTACAACATAAGCTGAAAAAAGAAAGCAATTCTACATAGAAATATCCTATCTTGACACTTAGGCTGGGACCCTCTCCAATTTCAGTTCAGTTCAGTCACTCAGTCATGTCCGACTCTTTGCGACCCCATGAACTGCAGCATGCCAGGCCTCCCTGTTCATCACCAACTCCTGGAGCTCACCCAAACCCATGTTCATTCAGTCAGTGATGCCATCCAACCATCTCATCCTCTGTCCTCTTCTCCTCTGGCCCTCAATCTTTCTCAGCCTCAGGGTCTTTTCAATGAATTAGCTCTTCACATCAGGTGGCCAAAGTATTGGAGTTTCAGCTTCAACATCAATCCTTCCAATGAACACCCAGGGCTGATCCCCTTTAGGATGGACTGGTTGGATCTCCTTGCAGTCCAAGGGATTCTCAAGAGTCTTCTCCAACACTTCAAAAGCATCAATTCTTCACCCCTCAGCTTTCTTTATAGTCCAAATCTCACATCCATATACGACCACTGGAAAAACCATAGCCTTGACTAGATGGACCTTTGCTGACAAAGTAATGTCTCTGCTTTTTAATATGCTGTCTAGGTTGGTCATAACTTTCCTTCCAAGGAGTAAGCATCTTTTAATTTCATGGCTGCAATCACAATCTGAAGTGATTTTGGAGACCAGAAAAATAAAGTCAGCCACCATTTCCACTGCTTCCCCATCTATTTGCCATGAAGTGATGGGACCAGATGCCATGATCTTCGTTTTCTGAATACTGAGTTTTAAGCCAACTTTTTCACTCTCCTCTTTCACTTTCATCAAGACACTTTTTAAAAATTCCTCTTCACTTTCTGCCATAAGGGTGGTGTCATCTGCATATCTGAGGTTATTGATATTTCTCCCGGCAATCTTGATTGCAGCTTGTGATTCTTCTAGCCCAGTGCTTTTCATGATGTACTCTGCATAGAAGTTAAATAAACAGGGTGACAATATACAGCCTTGATGAACTCCTTTTCCTATTTGGAACCAGTCTGTTGTTCCATGTCCAATTCTAACTGTTGCTTCCTGACCTGCATATAGGTTTCTCAAGAGGCAGGTCAGGTGGTCTGGTATTCCCATCTCTTGAAGAATTTTCCACAGTTTATTGTGATCCACACAGTCAAAGGCTTTGGCATAGTCGATAAAGCAGAAAAAGATGTTTTTCTGGAACTCTCATGATCCAGCGGATGTTGGCAATTTGATCTCTGGTTCCTCTGCCTTTTCTAAAACCAGCTTGAACATCAGGAAGTTCATGGTTCACATATTGCTAAAGCCTAGCTTGGAGAATTTTGAGCATTACTTTACTAGCGTGTGAGATGAGTGCAATTGTGCGGTAGTTTGAGCATTCTTTGGCATTGCCTTTCTTTGGGATTGGAATGAAAACTGACCTTTTCCAGTCCTGTGGCCACTGCTGAGTTTTCCAAATTTGCTGGCATATTGACTGTAGCACTTTCACAGCATCATCTTTCAAATAACTTGATGATTTGAAATAACTCAACTGGAATTCCATCACCTCCACTAGCTTTGTTCGTAGAGATGCTTTCTAAGGCCCATTTGACTTCACATTCTAGGATGTCTGGCTCTAGGTGAGTGATCACACCATTGTGATTATCTGGGTCGTGAAGATCTTTTTTGTACAGTTCATCTGTGTATTCTTGCCACCTCTTCTTAATATCTTCTGCTTCTGTTAGGTCCATACCATTTCTGTCCTTTATTGAGTCCATCTTTGCATGAAATGTTCCCTTGGTATCTCTAATTTTCTTGAAGAGATCTCTAGTCTTTCCCATTCTGTTGTTTTCCTCTATTTCTTTGCACTGATCGCTGAGGAAGGCTTTCTTATCTCTCCTTGCTATTCTTTGGAACTCTGCATTCAGATGCTTATATCTTTTCTTTTCTCCTTTACTTTTCACTTCTCTTCTTTTAGTAAGGCCTCCTCAGCCAGCCATTTTGCCTTTTTGCATTTCTTTTTCTTGGGGATGGTCTTGATCCCTGTCCCCTGTACAATGTCATGAACCTCTGTCCATAGTTCATCAGGCACTCTATCAGATCTAGTCCCTTAAATCTATTTCTCACTTCCACTGTATAATCATAAGGGATTTGATTTAGACCCATTTAAACTCAGAACACATATAGGCATATGGTTTATAGAATATAAAAGTAATAAGGAGCCTAGAGAAAATTATAAGAAAACTGCTCTTTGGCCCTATCTAAACTTCAAAGGATTGGGTTTTCTGGTAAATATTGTATTAAATATTCTGAAGATGCATTAAACTGAATAATAATTTTCTAAACATAGTTTTAAAAGAATCTGTGTATAAAAGCATAATAGAGATAAACAGAGTCTGACAGCTTTTATTATTTCTATTAACTCTGCTGCTCTAGTTGATATAAGCCAATAAATCTCATTCTTATTCCACATGAAAAGAAAGGAAACCCACCCAGTAGAAATTCAATTACATTTCTATTGGAGGCTAGGAATATCTTTGCTTGAGACATAAGACACTTGTCCATGTGTCCTCAGCATGAAAACCACTGATTTACATTGGGCGTCCCTGGTGGCTTAGAGGTTAAAGCGTCTGCCCGAAATGCGAGAGACCTGGGTTCGATCCCTGGGTCAGGAAGTTCCCCTGGAGAAGGAAATGGAAACCCACTCCAGTATTCTTGCCTGGAGAATCCCATGGATGGAGGAGCCTGATGGGCTACAGTCCACAGGATCGCAGAGAGTCGGACATGACTGAGCAACTTCACTTCACTTTACTTCTCCAGAAGCAAACCTTTTGGAGAAAGCAATGGCACCCCACTCCAGTACTCTTGCCTGGAAAATCCCATGGACGGAGGAGCCTGGTGGGCTGCAGTCCATGGGGTCGCTGAGAGTCGGACACGACTGAGCGACTTCACTTTCACTTCTCACTTTCATACATTGGAGAAGGAAACGGCAACCCACTCCAGTGTTCTTGCCTGGAGAATCCCAGGGATGAGGGAGCCTGGTGGGCTGCCGTCTCTGGGGTCGCACAGAGTCGGACACAACTGAAGCGACGCAGCAGCAGCAGCAGCAGCAGCCTGCTTAAGTTTGAAGGCATCTGCCACACAAGTCAGTCAGTCAACACAGGGGCAGTAAGATACCTGCAAGGAGATTACTGGAAAGCACAGCTTTACAAACAGGTGTTAAATGAAACTCTTTAGTTTCAGCAATTCTTGTCTTAGGCATGTATGGGAAAAGCTGTATTTGGATAAAAATTTGAGTGCAATGATGCTCACATCTTGTACTTTTTATAGGGGCGAAAAAATTTGAAGACCACTTAAATCCCTAATAAGGGATCTTACAGTCACAGAAAAAAAGTTTTCAGAAAACATTATTAACATGGATACAACACATAATGTAACAAAATGAACACGATTTAAAAAGTGTTAAATAAGGACACAAGTGTGTGTGAGCAAGTTCAAATAAGCAAGACCAGGAAGAAGTATACTAAACTGTTAAAAGGGATTATAGAACTGTATTGCTATCATAATCAGAAGCTAATTTTAATTACAATATACTAGCAAAACAAATATTTTACCAGTTTTTTTAAGTTCTTATAGTACCATGTTATTTCTCTGGAAACATCTAAAGAAATACCTAAGTTCCCCAGTGATGCCAGATGTTAATTTCTTCAAGGGCCTGTAAACAAAGGCTAATTGGAAAATCTGGATTTAGACAAGAGAAAAATAGGAAGAAAATTACATAAAAGCGATTGTTTAAACCACAGAAGTTTCAAAAGGGTTAATTTAAATGCTGCACGTTCAGAGGGCACTTAAAACACAATGTTCAAAATTTTACTTCACGTACAGCTCTTCAGGAATATGTTACTCCAAAAAATCATTCTAACATAATACGACTAAAAATTTCTGACCAGTTCTTCACCAAGAACGTTGACTACTACAATAGCTCAAGTCTTAATATCTAGTAGGTGATGAAAATTTTTTCTACCTAACTCTACAGTAATCAGAAGAGAACACATTTGAAAATTCTTGAGTCTTATTAATCATGTAGGAAAAATCTTCAACTTTTGAATATGGATCTGGAGACTCTTCATAATATAGGACTATGTGGGAGAAAAGGTCAAAATGGAAATGGCAACCCACTGCAGTATTCTTGCCTGGAGAATCCCATGGATGGAGGAGCCTGGCAGGCTACAGTCCATAGAGTCACAAACAGTCGGACATGACTGAAGCAATTTAACCCGACACCCTCACAGTAATGGACCATGATGCCCTGGGATACAGTTTTTCCTGTCAGTCAGGTTTATTATTAGCAATTTCTTTGGCTCCCCCCAAAATTATGAACTATAACCTTGACTTTGGTTAGAGCATTTCTTGACTTAATTATTGCTTACTCTGCCATTATGCCCACTAAAATTCATCCTCTTCCATACTGGAGCTCAAGTGAGCTTTGAAAAACACACAAACTTGCCTAAAATCTTTCAACACCCTCCCCCTTTCGTCTTTTGGGAAAAACTTCCTTTCAAGGTGTACATGACCTTATATCTTGCTTCACTTCTCTTTATCCTCAACACATTCCCTTTGTTCTAGCTGTAATAGAGCCCTTTGACCAAAGCATACTATCTTCTTTCTCCTTCCTTTTATGCAGGGAGATCCTCCTCTGCTTGGGACCTCCCACACCCTTATTTTTCCAGCTAACACCATTCATTCTTCAAGAGTCATCTCAGGCATCATCCTTCTTCAGAAAGGTGTCCCTACACCTATCCATCACCTACCTGCCCAAGATACAGCAGTTCTGTGCCTGCAGTTTACACCGATCAGGACAAAGACTTATTACTGGTTCCCTGTTTCCTCCCTGAGCACTCGCCCCATAAGAGAAGAACTGTCTTGTTTCTGTGCCCAGGTGCCCGCACAGAGTCTGTAAAGGGAAGTACTCAACATTCTGACTGAAGCTCCACGTCCACCAATGACAGTGAGGCAGTGGCCCTACTAAGTCCCATAAAACACCTCTGCCACTCAGAGGAAACTCAGACACTGTCAGTTTATCACAGTATCCAGTTATCTTAAAGGGCTCATTCTCAATCCAAAATTTCTGGAGAAACTGCCTTTTGAAAGAATGCGCTTATCACCATTTCCGTGTTGAAGACTGTGCAAATGTCCTATTTTCCCTTTTTGGTGGCCCCTACCTGAATTAAAGCATTACCAGAGGAGACCCCTTAGATACTTCCAGAATTAAAAAGATCTGTTTATAAAATCTCCAAAGAGTTGTTTTCTATTCTCTGCCTCATCAACCCAGCGAAAGTAAACAGATTTGGGGTGGCCTGAGAGATTATCTTGAATCTTGAATGAGGAATGCTGAGGTACTCTCATATTCCTATGGAAACACACAGCTAGGAATAAATATATTTTAGGCTTGAAGAATAATCACAGGTCCTCTCCTTGATCCAGAAAAATCCAACTAATTAAAGACCCCAGTGAAAAGATCATTTCAAAGAACATTATCTATAAATAACCCACATACTATTTTGCAAAAAAGTCCCAATTAGGGATTTCAGTATGCATGCTCTTTGCAAAAGCTCTTAATCATCTGAAAAATATCAGCTATCAAATCAGGATTGTGATTTTTAAAAATCAGTACCTTGGGGAAATGGAAGGGAGGTTCAAGACAGAGGGGACATATATATACCTATGGCTGATTCATATTGATGTTTGGCAGAAACCAAATAGAATTTTGTAAAGCAATTACCCTTCAACTAAATAAATAAATTTAAAGTTAAAAAATCAGTACCTTACATCTGTATATTGCCATGTATTTTTCAAGGTACTTTCAATTATGTCATTTTATTTGATCCCATTTTTGGCACTCACTTTTCAATGACAAATCCAAGGATTAAAATTTTTTGTTAATTTTCTATCTCTAGAAAACTGGACTGTTATTTTAACATCTGGTGTTAAAGATGTAAAAGAGTAACAAATTATGTAAAGATTCAAGAGTAACAATTCTCTTAATTTTTGCCAGTAAAATTAAATGCTGTATACAAGTGCATTTGTTCAGTGCTTAGTCTCTCTACAGAATGAGTCCTTTGTAAGATTAATAACTTCATCAAAATTGAAAGCTGGAAAATAATTCATGGAGAAAGTGTGAAAAACTCTGTTGTTTTTTTCCCTATACAAAACATACCATCTGGAGTTATTTTTGCAGCCAAAAATATATCAGGAGATAGGACTTTTTATTTTAATGCTGAGAAGAAATGGTAAATCCCAAAGTGTCTCACTGCCACTGGGATGAGACAACGAATGACACTGAAATCTGAGAAAAGGGGTTCCAGAGATCACCCTCCAAGCTCACACCAGCTGTGTGACCACACAGGACCTATAACATGCCACCTTTTAAAATGAAGAGAAAAAAAAATAGGACTCTGGGAAGGAAACGGGAGCAGAATTCAAGACAGCCAAATTTTAAAAATAACGTGAAGTCAATTTCAAAAAGAAGACTACAGAGTGAGGTAGACATCACATCTGACTAAGGTGAAACTGGAGAATCACTGATTCTTGGGGGTGGTGGGGGAGACTTAGGAAGGTCCCTGGTCTTGTCGTCCTTCTGGCTGCCAGTAACAACAAGGAAATCAGTTCACCTCCCTAGTCCTCAGATTATTCTTCTGAAAATGGAAGGAAATGGTTCTCAAACTTGGCAACTCACCAAAATCACCTGCTGCTGCTGCTAAGTCGATTCAGTCGTGTCCGACTCTGTGCGACCCCAGAGACGGCAGCCCACCAGGCTCCCCCATCCCTGGGATTCTCCAGGCAAGAACACTGGAGTGGGTTGCCATTTCCTTCTCCAATGCATGAAAGTGAGAAGTGAAAGTGAAGTCGCTCAGTCATGTCCAACTCTTAGCGACCCCATGGACTGCAGCCTACCAGGCTCCTCCGTCCATGGGATTTTCCAGGCAAGAGTACTGGAGTGGGGTGCCATTGCCTTCTCTGACCAAAATCACCTAGGAAATCACCTAGGAATTTTAAACACAGACTCCTGGGCCCATGTCTATAAATTCTATTCACCAGGGATGTGATGTGGTCAGAACCTGTGATTGTTTAAAAAGTTTCTCAGGTGATTCTGATGTACATGTCTGGAAACCACCAAACAAGAGGATCTCTAAGGTACCACCTCATCTTTTTAATTGCAACCTAACCTCACTGTCAAGAATCCAGGTCTATTTATTTCCGGAAGATTTCTCAGTGTACTTAGTACACTAAAAACTGAAAGGTTACAGTATTACAGAACACAAATTTTCCATAGTTTGGGGGTAAGTTTCCTACTTGCCCTTTAAAACTCAATTCTATAAAGACCTCTGAAATCCACAAGCAAAAGAGGACCAGCTGCACTCCATGAGTTACCAGGATGGCTTCCTACTACACAAGATATTGATGAATCAATGCTTGCTTTTCTATTAATCTTCTTAGCATTTATTTTTGGTCTTTCTAATCTACCATTTTCCTGCTTTTTTAAAAAAGTTAACATTTCCTTTCTAGCTCTCTGAGCTTAAGAAAAGAGAATACAGAAAATTAGGCAAAGTAGGTGTTGGATGTAGTTCAAAATAAAAGATGAGCATTAATAAAGTGTGTATAAACTACGGACAAGGGGACAAAAAGAAAACATACCTCTTTTCCAACAGTCAAAGGCAGAGCAGACACATGAGCCCTCATTTTCACTGTAGCACCATTACAGAAGCCAAGACACGGAAACAACCAATCAACAGAGGAATGGGTAAAGAAGTTTTGGTATCTATATACAATGGAATACTACTTAGCCATAAAAAGAAGGAAACGATGCAATGCATTTGCAGCAAGACCTAGAGATTATCCTAAGTGAAGTAAGTCAGAGAAAGACAAATATCGTATGATATCACTTTTATGTGGAATCTAAAATATGATACAAATGAACTTACTTACAAAACAGAAAAACAGCCACAGATATAGAAAACAAAATTACGGTTACCACAGGGGCAAGGTGGGGACAGGGGGTAGGGATAATTTAGGAGCTTGGGATTAACATATACACGTTGTTGTTGTTGAGTTGCTAAGTCATGTCCGATTTTTGTGACCCCAAGGACAATAGCCAGCCAGGTTCCTCTGTCCATGGGATTTCCCAGGCAAGAATACTGGAGTGGGTTGCCATTTCCTTCTCCAGGGCTCTTCCTAACCCAGGGACCGAACCCTCATCTCCAGCATTGGCAGCTGGATTTTTTTTACCACTGAGCCATGAGGGAAGCCCACAGATAAACATTATTGTAGAAAAAACAGAAAACCAACAAGGACCTACTGCACAGCACAGGGAACTATACTCAGTATTTTGTAATAATGTATAAGGGAAAAGAATCTGAAAAAGAATATATGTATGTGTGTATGCATATATAAAACTGAATCACTGCACCTACACCAGAAACATTGTAAATCAACTATACTTCAATAAAAATCCTAAAAATTAAAAATAAATAAAATATTAACCCCTCCTCCAAAGTACAGAGTGTAAGTAATGGGGGTGGGGGGGATGTCCTGACCACTTACTCCACTGGGGCAAGCAGGCAGTGCTGTGTGGTTATAATTTGGTAATACAGATATTTAGATGCAACCATGTCAAGAACACTTACCTGGCAAGTGTCCCAAAGTGAGGAAATGAGCCCTGTGACAGGCATTGACACTTCATCCTGATTTAACAGCAGACAATGACAAATAACACAGGAAAAACTCCAGTGACTCAGAGACCCTATTGACCCTATTGAGACACACACACACAACCAGGAACCACTTGCATTCTTTTGATTCATGTGTTATCAGAGTTCTTCCCGTTATCAGAGCTCTTCCCGTGCTTGCCCTGTGCCCATGAATACTTGGCATTTTCTTTTCAGTGGGCTCACAGAAACCAACAGAAATCTGTTCCTGGGGAGGTGCTAATGTCCAGAGAAACATGAGAGAGAGGGCTCAGGCTGGAGGGTACAGACAAGACCGCCAGCCTCATGGCAGCCTCTCCACCTGGCAGGTTTCCCACTCCTGCAGAGGACCTGCCCAAAGGGAGAGTGGTTTGGAAAATCCAAGCCTTTAGCGTCCTCCTCTTTTCCTCTATCCCTTTTCTTTGCCAGACCCTACCCGACTTGGCTGTCTAGGTGAGATGTCTGAATAAACGTGATTTCATTCTTCCCCATCCTCTCAAGCCCTATCTCCTCAATGCTCCAAGAACACAGGGGCCCACATGGAACTTTATTTCTCTGGAAATATGTGCCATTACCACCCTTCTCTCCCACATACTAGAGATGAGCCATGAGAGGCAAGTGACTGAGGCAGGTGTCTTTTGAACAGAAGGGACAGAAGTTACTCTACCCAGTTTTACCCCACATATCAGGCTTTGGTCCCTAAAAGAGCCTTTCCTTAGCTCTGCAAGAATAAAACTTACTTCTCCCCTTCCTGGCCCTGTACTCCCCAGGGCTCACATCTTCCTGCCCTCGGAGCTTACCACACCCCTTCAGGCTAGCCTGCTCTAAACCGGACCTTTCAGCAAGATGTGATACCTAATACATCGCACCAACTGTGGCAGGGCTTCTGGTGCCAAAAGACCATTGACAAAAAGGCTGCTAAAAATGTATGTGGCAATTTGGTACTGGCAAGTCCTGCTGGATTCGCTCTATTCCAAGCCTGTCCTTCCTGTGTCAGACTTCTCAAATGTTCACAGCTTCCCCACCCCCCACCCCAGTTCTGCTGACATCCTACGACAGCCTAAATGCAGGCTGTCTACCAGAACTTTCAACCATGCTGCAAATATTCTGCATCTGCAAAATCCATTACAGTGGCTCTCAGTTGTATGTGACAACTGAGCATCTGAAACGTGGACCTGAGGCTTTCGTTTTCCTTAATTAATTTAAATATTAGTAGCCACACTAAGGCTCCTAGCTTCCCTTCCAAACAGCACAGATTACAGCCATAACTCTGAGGAGACCAAAGGCTAATGTGCAAACTTGGTTAGAATCACCTGAAAGTGTTAGTCGCTCAGTCACGTCTGACTCTTTGTGACCTCATGGATTGTAGCCCTCCAGGCTTCTCTGTCCATGGAATTTTCCAGGCAAGAATACTGGAGTGGGTAGTCATTCCCTTCTCCATGAGATCTTCCCAACCCAGGGACTGAACCTGGGTCTCCTGCATTGGAAGTAGATTCTTTACTGCCTGAGCCACCAGGGAAGCCCCAGGATTACCTGGGGAATCCTTAAAAGTCCCACAGTGCCCATTCTGCACCCCAGATAATTTAACCAAATTCTTTAGGGGTGGGACCCAGGTTTCTGCATTTTTAAAATCTCAAGTGGATTTCCAATGTGGTGCCAAGATGGAGAATCACTGCTCTAAAAGGTGAAAATTCCTACCATGAAGAGCCAACCTTCATCCAATCAGACACCTCCAAGTACTAAGCCATTTAAACAACTAGGTTGAATATTCAAGCCATCCTGCAAATTAATTCTACTACAGTCAGATAAACCTCAGGCTTGTTGTAGCCTGAGAAGCAAATTCTGTCCAAAGGCAAAAGGCCATCAAAGGTAATGAGGAGACCAGCTCCGAAAGGAAAGAAAGAGTTGTTCCAAATAATCATCAGCATTCAAAGCCTAGCTAGCATGAGTCCTTACACATAAGTAATTTATTTTCTGGAAAGCTACCAGTTAACGATAAAATCCACCTCAAAATCGGATACTCTGAACAAACAGCTCTATAATTGGATTTTTTTCTCCTTGGCTAACCCACCCACACACTATCTGTGCCTCAGAGTAAGCTCTCACCACTGTGCATTTTTCTTCAAAAGATAATCTGAAACCTGTGCTTTTTCACTGGGTGTGTTAAACTTTTTAAATGGTAGCAATTAAGATGCCAGCATTGGTCCAAAACCCATTCGCTCTGCCTCACTGTCCTTCAGCAGACAGCGGCAACCTTCACTGGCCATTACTAATCTCACCCAGTGTATCCTTAACCAGGTGAAGCTTTTTCTCTGAGACTTGGCTTAACAGAGATATCATATCCAGAGTGCAAAAAAGAAAAAATACAAGACACTCAGGTTTCCGTGACCTCTAATCCTCCAATCAGTATTTCCCAAAGGTATGCAGGACCCTTCAGGTTGAATGCTAACAGAGTTCCAAGACTGATGCAAAAACCTCACCAGCATTTTCTAGACAGCACTGCTGCTGCTGCTGCTAAGTCGCGTCAGTCGTGTCCGACTCTGTGCGACCCCATAGATGGCAGCCTACCAGGCTCCCCAGTCCCTGGGATTCTCCAGGCAAGAACACTGGAGTGGGTTGCCATTTCCTTCTCCAATACATGAAAGTGAAAAGTGAAAGTGAGGTCGCTCAGTCATGTCCAACTCTTAGCGACCCCATGGACTGCAGCCTACCAGGCTCCTCTGTCCATGGGATTTTCCAGGCAAGAGTACTGAAGTGGGGTGCCATTGCCTTCTCCAAGACAGCACTATGGGAAAGTAAAAAATCGGGAAAAGTGATTTTAATGGGAAGAGTATTTGAAGGTCACTCTTAACAGCTATTGCCTCTACAAGTGAAATATAAATGATCCAAAGTTAAATCCCTTTCCCAAATTATTACCAAAGTAGTTCAATCTCAAACTAAGAACTCTCCAAAATCAGTCAAGACTTCAGTAAGTCACCTTAACAAATGGACTCCCCTCCAAGGAGAAAGAGCTGGACTGAGTCCACCCACACTCACAGCCAAGAAGTTCTCATGGAACAAATGTAATCCCTGAGGCTGTGGCAAACCAGACTGAAGTCCTTTTTGTGTTGGTCTTAGTGGATACCCAGCAGCAGCCACTCAGTAACAACTTCTCAACTGTCGTTTCCAATGGAGGATAAAAAACATGGACTTTTAAAAGCTGACACGGTACTTCTAATAGGAATGGGATTATACTTTTGTATACACATCTGAATGTGGGTTACAGGATAAAAAACCTTTCTCAACTATATAACTGAACTGCCAGATAAATGCAGGATGTCAAGTTAAAGGTGAATTTCAGATGAACAATGAACTTTTAGTACAAGTACACCCCATATATATTCCATGAGACATATTTCCACTAAAAATGATATGCTGTTTATCTGAAATCTAAACTTGAAGTAGTCTTGCTTGTTTTTCCTAAATCTAGCAACCCTACATATCAGTATGCTGGGAAAATTCAATTTGAGAGAGGCAAGGAAGAAGTCTAGTTTGGGAACTCAAGCACCTAACCATTCCCGTATCTCAAGGTCAACTGTGAAAACTGTGCCCTCTAGTGCAGCTACTAATTAGCCACCTTCTGATAAACAAGAGTCCTAATTCTATGCTTCTCTGGACCACAGATGCTAACTATATAAAACAGTGCCAGGGGTAAAGGGCTCAGATATAACAAGCCATTAAGTATGATGGTACCCTAAATGGAAGAAGTCATTAGTAAATGCTATTATTGATTAAATAAAATTAAAAGCAAAACTTGCTATGGAGAAATCACATGAAGACAACAGAAAGTAAACTGAATATATAAGGGATTATTATGTGAATTAAGCACCATAAACAATATTTTTTAAAATAACTAACTCTATTGAACAATTACAATGTGCCAAACAACATTCCAAACCCCTTACATGCGCCAGTGCACTTAATTCTAATCCCCTAAGAAGTGAGTACTGTTATCACGTCCACTTTACAAGGTGAAGAAACCAAGACACAGAGATTAGGTAATCTGATAAGACTAGGGGGATAATATTTTCTAGCTTGCCTCAGACAGTTCCAGTTTATGCCCACTGTGCTGGCACAGTTGTTAAAATGCTCATGAATTACCCAGTGTGGATGATGGGCACATGGTCACTTACCAAAGCCCCACAGTCAGTAAGTAGCAAAGGCGGGGCTCCATCTAGGCAGTGCAGCTCCAGAAGCAGAAACCAGCCACTGAAACACAGGGATCCAGTCCTAACTTCCAGGAAGAGGATTCCAAAATGAGATGGGATTAACCTTTTCCCGTCTATCCATTATACCCTAGGCTTCCTACATGGTTACAAATCAACGTGGGGTAAAGGCGGGGGAGAGGTGAAGGTCATGTTTTTCACATCTGTCCCTTATCTGCCTTTAAATCATTGATAATACCCAGCAAAAATCATTTGTGAGCAGAGAGAATTCCTCAGCTAAGCTATATCCACATCACAGGGTCTGAAAATTTTTAAACTAACTTAACTAATCAGAGTAATATTTAACTAGATCTTTTTCTATTTTGGAATGACCTTCATCTTCCTTCAGCTGGGTCCAGGCAGCCAGAGCATGGTTGTGGCTATTTTTATTAAAACAAAGGTGAGCACACTGTTTGTTTAGTCGCTCAGTCATGTCTGACTCCTCTGCACTCGAATGGACTGTAGCCCACCAGGCTCCTCTGTCCATGGGATTGTTTAGGCACAAATACTGGAGTGGGTTGCCGTTTCCTCCTCCAGGGGATCTTCCTGATCCAGGGATGGAACCCATATCTCCTGCAAGTCTCCTGCACTGCAGGTGGATTCTTTACCACTGAGATACTGTGTGTGCTGGTTTTTAGTTACATACACAATGAACTTCCTGTCTTTCCCTAATAATAAAAATTTTTTCTAATAAAATCTTCGATAAAACATGATTTTCCCAATAAATGCTTCCCAATAAACATTAATGCTAGTTTGACAGCATGAAGAAAGTGAACAGGAACTTTTATAACCTGTAGGCTCCCCTCATATACCTCATTGTGAAATGCATGACAAGTGGTCCCATTAAGGACAGGTAAGATGCCCCTCAAGGCTCAGGACAAGGAAATGGTCACAAGCAGACTGAGTGTTCCCACACAGTTGCAAATGCTTCACAAAAACTGTCACCCACTTAATGTGGTAATTTCAGCCCTTAACGCTTGAAGTTGTATGACTCCCCCTGGCCTCTCCCAGCTTACCTCCTCCTTATACAAAGGAGAGGATGGACTAAGGTCCACAGGGCCCAGCCTGATTCTGAAACTTCTGATTCTATGTGCTCCCTTCAGTCTTCCTGACCGTGTACCGAAACCTAGCAGTAGTAGTGAAGTCGCTCAGTCGTGTCCGACTCTTACGACCCCATGGACTGTAAGCCCGCCAGGCTCCTCTGTCCATGGGATTCTCCAGGCAAGAATACTGGAGTGGGTTGCCATTTCCTTCTCCACTGCAACCTACAATGTAAAAACTCTGCTCCACCACAGACTCTCCTAACATCTGGCTTCTCAGCTGGCCGGTCCACAAGGATGGTCTACGGAAGCACAGCATTACCTGGTGGCTCAGAAGTAAAGTATCTGCTTGTAATTCAGGAGACCCAGGTTTGATCCCTGGGTTGGGAAGATCCCTTGGAGAAGGGGGATCTACCCACTTCCATATTCTCACCTGGAGAACCCCATGGATAGAGGAGCCGGGTGGGCTACAGTCCATGGGGTCGCAAAGAGTCGGACACAACTGAACGACTAACACGTTCCCTTTTTTCACAAGTCCCCAAAGGTGAGGAAATCAACACTTCTCTCTTAAAAGCAGACTTAAACCAAAGTTATTTTTGTGGAAAGCCAACACAAGCATCTGAGGGGGTCAAACACCTTAAAGACCATAAGAGATGGCAGTCCTGTGACCTGGCCCGGGAGCAGCCTTTGGTAAGCAGTTATGTTCTTGTGTCTGTCGTACTCGCTGATACATTAAGCCTGACTCCGGTCACCCCCAGGCCATGTGAAAAATGGTTTCCAATGTTTATTTTTGTGACGGGTCATGAATGCTTTTTCTACAATGACAGTAAAATCAACAAAAAGGACAAAGCTAGGAATCATGGCTCCAAAGAAGCTTTTTTCCTCCTGCCTCAAATCCTCACAAGTCACCTTCAAAAGGCATATACACTGGTCAGGTCCTAATTGTAACAGGAGTGGGAAAGGGGTGGGGCGGGGCCTGCTGATTCAACTGATAGAGTTAAAAGTGTGTTTTCTGTCACGTAACAGCAATGGCCCTTCATGTCTTATCACTCACAAAAAAAAAAAAAAAAACACAGAAAATAAAAACTGAATTCTCAGCCTGGATTTCACATGATTTTTTTTCACAGAAACTGAATTCATTACTTAAAATAACTCATAAGCTCAACGCTCTGGGGAGTTAGTAATGATAAAGTTCTACTCACGCATAGTTATGAAACAGGAGGAGCACCTTCTCACCCGAAGTTTTACCACATGAAATTTACATTTCAGTGAAAACTTGCTTATTGAGATTTGTTACATTTGCAGGCATAAAATCCCTGGCAACAAGCATCATGTTTAAACTAAACCAAAGCCTTCTGGTTGAGAAATAAGTAATACCTCTTGACAAAACCTGTCTCTCTGCTTCTTATCAGAGCCCTCATTTCAGTAGTGTTGAAACTTCCAGAAAATTTGTATTGGAAAGTCAGAGAGAATCAAGAAAAATGCAGAAACCGATAAACAATTATATATGTTTAGGCCATCTGCTCAAACCAATTTAGGCTTTTATCACCACAAAGACGTGTGGTCGCGATTTGTTTACCTTTCTCTTTTCAATGGTACGTTTAGAACACAAAAGCAACTACATGAAAACAAAACCTTACAGATTCAACACAGGCATGGAATCAATAGACTAAAATTTTAAAACAACACTGCCTGTGATTTGACTCATAGTAGCAGAAATCAGACTCTTCAATCAACTCTTCTAGCAAAGGATAAAAACAAAGCTTCTTCTCAGCATATGTAATAATTAAAACATGATTCTAGTAGCTTTGCTTTGTAGGAGAACAGAGTAGACTAGAGCATCCCAAAGTATATCCTATGAAACCCTGATCTAAGAGAAGCTATGAAAAAAAGAAAAAAGAATTCCAAAGTCAGCGAAGTCTGGGAAACATACATCATTCTTCTTTCTACAACGCCTATTTATAAAGGCTCTGAGAAAGAAACCCATTACAGTCTGTTTCGCCTGGCATTCTCTTTTTAAATAACACGTTAACATACTGCAAAACTAGTACTTCGAAGAACTTGATAAGGAATGCCGAATTAGATCATACTACCTACACTATCATATACTATTGGTCAGAAACTTTTAATGCCCACACATACCCAATCTCTTCTCTTTCTGGTCACATGGGTATCCATATTACACTTGCCTTGCTCCCCTGCACCTGGGCAAGGTCATGTGACTAGTTCTGGCTACTAACTCATATGGACCCATCAGTCAGAGTTCTTGAGGGAGAAAAAATGGGGGAGAGCCCCCTGCCATCCTATGATGGGCATAGAGTATGAATGAGGAATGCACCTCTGTGTCACTGAAATTTTGGAGATGTTTGTTACTGCAGCACCAGTTAACTTGCCTAATACACTTTGTGGGGAGACGCGGGGGCGGGGGGTGGATTTTCTTAAATCAATGAGTTGACTTAAGAGACAAGATACATATAGAGATAGAAATAATTGAAGGATGGGAAGGTAGATACAACAAGAATGCATCTTTAAGAAGGCCACTTTGGTCTACAGAATCTTAAGTCAAGAACAAAAGATCAGTGAGCTAAAAGTAAATACCATGGCATGGACTAAACTGAAGTGGCCAAGTTTAGTTTGCCTGCAGTTTCGTTTGTTGGCACAGGTGGGAGTGAGAGCAGTAACATCACTCAACCAGTGCCCATACTGTGCCAGACTCAGAAACAGTGTACAGACTGCTACTTTTAATCTTGATTCTGCGATAGTTGGTAGGTAACTTTTCACATCATCTCCCTTTCACATGAGAAAACGAAAACTCTACTAATTTGCCTAAGATCATACCACTAATAAATGGTATTTATAGAACTATAGGTGTCTATATTCTTTTTCTTATATTGCTAGTCTGAATTAGTAGAAATATCTAAATCAGGAAACTTAAAAAAAAATAATTTGGAGTATCATTACTCTAATGCACCTTGTAAGAATGTAAAAGTATTATAGAATCAAAAAGGCCCAAACTTTCAAATGAAAGACCTTGAGCTTTTAAAGAATAAACAGGATGTACTTATAATCAACATACTAACTGCTTACTAAGGATAACAGGCACTTCTCAAAAAAAAATTTATTTTTTCAAATTATAAAAGTAAGATGTACTCACTGTAGAACAGTGGAAAATACAGAAAAGCACTGACACAAAAGCAAAAATCACAAGTCATCCTATCACTCTCCCCTCAAAATTAATGTTTGCATTTTTCTTATCTCTTTTCCTTTGTTTTTTTCTTTTTTTCTTTGTTTTTCTATATAGTTGGAATCACATCATATATAAGGCTGTGTTCTGCTTTCTTCCCCTTATTTTAAAAACTTTTCCATGTTATTAGGAGGTTTTCAATAATAGTATTTTTATCAGTCTAATAAGAACTAATAGCTACTTATTTGCCAGGTATTAGACTAATCGCTTCACTTATATTAACATATTTAATCCTCACAGTAACTCTCCAAGGTCTGTACTACAACTGACCCCATCTTACAGATGAGGAAACTGAGACAGAGTACGGTTAACGACTTGCCCAAGGTCACAAAGTGAATCCGTGGTAGAGTTGGGATCCAGACCCAGGCAGCCTCTGGGTGAGCACTCTAAACCACTATACTGTACTGTCTCCATAATATTTCTTCCTCTTATTTACCAATGACAGGCATCTGGGTTATCACCATTTTTTTCTAACATAATAATGTTACAATAGACATTTTTATAGGCATCTGAAGCAGTATTTTATCTAAGCCTATTCAGACAGCTAAATTCTTCCCATTTCAACAAGTTCAATTTATTTTCAGCTGACAACAGCTGTAGAAACATCTAAGGCAGCTAGCATTTCATAAACCAACTCATTGCTCCACCTACCCCTGGTATGAACTTCCATGTGGTCCTCACCTGTCCACCCCACTGCCATCTACAGCAGATGTCTGTAATGTTTCCATCTGCCTTCACAGGGCACAAAGAACCAATTAAAACCGTGGGTCTGTTCTGTGCATCTCCCAACATACATAAGCAAATGCTTGTAAATTTTTATGTCTGGAATACTTTAAATGCTAACCTTATTTGTTCCTAGTCTTATAAGCTCTGACAATACAAGGCATACAGAGAGAGATAAAATGCAATATGCATGTATAAAATTGAAACGAATAATTTTCTAATTTAGACCATAACCCAGAAAAGGGATATTCAAATACTTTCCTTTTTGCTTGCTTTTCACTGTTTACAGAGAATAACTGAACTCTTCTGCCATATTAAAGGAATGATTTGAAATGAAAACAACCCAAAATGGAATCTCGAAAGCAGATCAGACTATGGTGTACGTAAAAAGGGAAGGTTGCTGGCTCTGGCTCACATTTCACACCTTCTGAACTCAACTTACCAGTAAGGCTATTCAAGAGCATGTTTTAAAAGACACGGAATGTGTAAAAGAAGGGAAATGAAAAAACTAATTTAAAAAATTTAGAAATCATAAATTTTCCAATATGTCAACCATATCACATAGAGAATTCATTTGTCATTTAAGAATTAAAAAGATCAATACTTCTGAGAAGTATCTCCACAATTTCTACAAAACTTTTTCATGTTGTAAAAAACCAAAATGTTCTTCAAAGATTCTGAAACCACCTAGAAAAGCAACCCTAACTCTATTAACCAAACGCCTAAGAATTATTAAGTATCTGCCTCTGTATGAGGCACCTACATAGAGCCAGAAATGATGTCTCTATACAAGGAGAAGCCCTCTGAAATAAATGTAAGATACTAAAAGTGGCAAAGCAAAATTCAAAATATAAATCTGAAGATGGCAACATAAAAGAAACAAAGCCATTTGCACGGTCCCCTAGAAAGCTATAAAACTATTACAATTAGTTCTAAGTCCAGACTTCTAATGGCTTTTAAATTAGAGAATAATTAAGATATCTGTTAAAACAAACCTTTAGAAAATTCTTACTAGGAACTTGGTTTGTATATAAGCCCTTTAAGATAAAGTTCATTCACTGTTTTCATATTATATTTAACATTGAAATCCTCCATTTTTATTTCCACTCAGTAATCCAAATATTGTATCAGAAAATTTCATCTTCATAGAACTCAAACTGATAGGTTGTTCAGATTATCCACACGGGCAGCCCCCTGCCTTCATCCAGCCCCCTCAGCTCCCCCATATGTGCTGTTCATGTCACCATCAGGCTCCAAATGACCTGCACAGCAAGACTGCACATCTCCGCCCCACACCCACCTTGTTTTTATCATGTTGACTTAAAAAAACAAGACTTTCAATTTAAAAAAAAATTGAAAGACTACAGTTACAAAGCACATCAATACACATAAGAATCAGGTACTACAGACAAATGGCCAATGAACAAAGTCAAAAAGTGAGTAATCAAAGAAAAAATAAAATTTGCAGGTCGGACATGAGGGAGCAACTTCACTTTCACTTTTCACTTTCATGTATTGGAGAAGGAAATGGCAGCCCACTCCAATGTTCTTGCCTGGAGAATCCCAGGGACGGGGGAGCCTGGTGGGCTGCCGTCTATGGGGTCGCACAGAGTCAGACATGACTGAAGTGACTTAGCAGCAGCAACCAATGCCTTTTGCTTTACTTCTACAATGTTTTAGCATCCAACCATCAATAATTCATATCCAAATGATTATCAGATATATAAAATATAGGAGTTTTTTTTTTTTAACTTCAGGGTCCCAATTTTCATTCAAACCACAAAGATTGCATATTTTGCCTTGAGTGGAAAAGGTGGGGTAGAGGATGCTCCACATGAGGTCTCATTAGTCCAGGGAAAACCACTCAAGATTTGATGTTACACAGAAATATTTGCCTCCATATCATCACAAGATTTAAGATAACTGGAACAAAAAGATAAATCAGTAAAAATAAACCTTGCTAAACTAAACATGAAAGCCACCACCTCTGTTTCACTTACTTGCTCAAGTGAAATGACAAGTTTCAAGATATTTTGTTAAATGGTGGCTATTTTAAGACAGGACAAAGACGCATCAGTGCTCGTCACACAGCTTGCTCCTAATCTTGGCAGTTCTCCAACACATTCCAACTTTTTATGCACAGTTTTGCTGGAATCTCACCCCACTTAACTTTAAAGACACACTAAGTAAAATGTTGCCACATTACACAACCAACCTGCCATTTATTCCCATCCGTTCACTTTGCCCAATGACAACAAAAAATCAGACCACCATCTGCGTGGATGCAGCTAAATCCACATGATCTAATTCACATGGGTTCCCAAAAGATGGATCAGAATATTATTCAAACTGGGAGGAAATGCTGTGTGACAGTGTTCTGAGGAAGGCTGATTACACACTAGCCCAGGAGGAGAATTGATACTGTAGGACAAAAGCAAGTTCAAACCCTGACTACAGATGTTAGACCCCAGGCATGCTGCCACTGCCTACATTTTGAGGCAGATTATTAATCAGAGTGTATTTTAAAGGATAATCTCAGTATTTAATGAGTCCTATTACCTCCATAAAAAGAATGATTTAACATAGCATTACATCCTCTAAGTCAATGTACTCTCTAATTGTTCATATTTGGCCAAAAAAAAAAAAAAAAAGTCCTCTTCAAAAACAAACTGGAATGGTTAACCACACGATGTTACATTCCATTCTTGCTAAAAAAAAAAAAAAATTAATTAGCACATTTGATCCTTATGCTCTGCACAGCTGCACAGCATTCCAGTGATAGGCCAGCTATCGACACAGGCTCTACATGAAATAACTACTCACTTCAAAAGTTGAGAAGACTGTGAAGCAGTTCTCAAGCATGACCCACTAAAGATATATTTATTTCATGGGAACAAGTTCATTTCTACAAGGGTATAGTCCAAAGGAAATCTATACTATAATTTAGATTAAAATATTCATGTAAATGTATACTAACAAAATCATCCTTCAGAGCTGGAAATATATATTTATAAATATATGCATATAAATATATATAAAACTCAACTGACAGACAAGAAACAGTCTTCCCCAGGAACAAGACAATAAATTAGCCTGATCTCTAATTAAACTTTCATCCTTTCTGAATCAGAGGAGATTTTCAGAACTAGGATGAAAACTGATGTTCTTACTGCGAGGAACATATACTTCCAAAGCAAAACAATCCTTTCAAAATGAGAAATCACCCTGATTATCAGGGAAACTCAGGAACTCTTTTAGCAGCGGATGCCAATGTAAAACCAGCAAACACACACACACACAAAACCCACCTTAAATAAAACAGAGAATAAAACACAAAGTGTGCCCTGGTTTCTCCTCTGCTCAAATGGCACACAAATGTCTCTGCTCCAGGAAGCACCAGGACTCCGCCCCAGGAGATAAGATGGGTATTTAAGGACAGCTGGCAGCAGAGTTGTCAACCTCACTGTGAGAAGGACCAGACCCCTCTCACAGAAGTCACCCGACTGATATCGCTGACCAATACCTTCTAAAACAGTGTCAGGCATGCTCACCCAGTCAGAGGGCCAGACAACGCTACATTCCAGCCTCCTGCTCTCCCCACCCTGGGGTACCACGGCCAGGCTCTGGGCGCTGTCTCCGCTCAATGCCTCCCCTCGTGTCAAGACTCAATGTCTGTAGCTGCCTGTAGGTCAGCTGAGATCCCTCCCAGCTCCACACTTCGGTCAGCCCAGGCACATTAACCATCAAGCATTTGGCCACCCTCAAAGAAAATGGTTCCCATCAGTTTGGGAGTTTCTGAAGAATTCCTCATTTGGAGAGAGTTAAGTTCACACAATGTATCTGAGTTCCATCACCCAAACTTGCTCCATCCATCTACTCACCCCCATCCATCATTGGGCCCAGCTCAGATCTCCCCTCTAAATTGCACAAGGAGCTACCACTGGCCTTAGTGTATAAACATGGGAAGAAGGTCATTTGCCACTTTTCCTTGGGGCCAACCAACCCAAGTGAGAACCACAAAGAACCTCACAGAAATTGATGGCAAAGGCTTTCTTTCTCTTCCAATGAAAGGGCATTTCTCCCCTCTTCTCACATCCTCATTCCCTCAGCACATGAAGAAATCATTTTACCACCTTCTTCAGGAGTTCAAGAGGCCACCTACTAGAATTAAGGCAACAGAGAAGCACCAGCAAGTCATCCGCATCACATCCATCCATCGGCTGCCCCACGACTCAAGGAACAGGTCTGCATAATCAAGTATGCAATACTGCCTTTTCTCCTATAAATAGATTCTGGATCCAAAGATAGAATTCTCAAGAGTTCAGCTAACAGAAAGACCCTAGGAAAGCGGAGCCCTACTGTGTGCCTTCAACAGCTACCACCAAACCCAGCCCCGTAAAATTTATTACATTTAAAACCAAGATTATGATAACCACCTCCATCCTATCCACCACACTTTCTAGGGTAGCTGTTTCAGACTCTGAAATCTAAAGACAGAAATAAAATCAGTTGTTGTCTGAAGCATAGAGGGATCTCGCTCAAGGGAATTCATGCAACTCTGATGGGAATTCCTCTTAAAACAAAACAGAAAGCACACATTATCTAATGAGAACTTGATTTCTGGTACTTTTCCACTGTAAAACAATTTTTAAAGAAAGTATCTATAATAAGCACATGTGGGGTTCTCTAAATCTTTGCCATTTTCCTTAACACCTTCACCACTAAAACAACTCGGGGAAACCGACAGTATCCATAAGCCACAGTTTTAAATGTGAACAGTAACAATAAGATATTATGTCCTGTCATGCTTTGTGTACAAACTGGAAAGGTGATAAACACCAAGGGATGATTTAGACTGTGAAAAATTCACATACTGAGCTTAAGGTCTGAGAATTGATCTTCATTTATGAGATGAACAAATATGTACAGAGGGAAAAGGGGTTTAAAAGACAAACATCAAAATGACAACTGCATGTTTCTGGGGTCACCAAATGGAGTCAGTAACTTTAATTTTCTTCTTTGTGTTTATGTTTATTTTCCATATGCTCTACAATATTTATTATTTTGCTAATAAATATTATTTTGAAATTTAAAAAAATATTTATTGGGCTGCATTAGGTCTTAGCAAGAGAGTTCCAGAAAAACATCTACTTCTGCTTCACTGACTAAAGCCTTTGACTGTGTGGATCACAACAAACTGTGGAAAATTCTGAAAGAGATGGGAATACCAGACCACCTGACCTGCTCTGGAGAAACCTGTATGCAGGTCAAGAAGCAACAGTTAGAACCGGACATGGAACAATGGACTGGTTCCAAATCGGGAAAGAAGTACAGCAAGGCTGTATATTGTCACCCTGCTTATTTAACTTACATGCAGAGTACATCATGAGAAATGTCAGGCTGGATGAAGCACAAGCTGGAATCAAGATTTCCATGCTATGCTATGCTATGCTAAGTCACTTCAGTCGTGTCCGACTCTGTGTGACCCCATAGACGGCAGCCACCAGGCTCCCCCGTCCCTGGGATTCTCCAGGCAAGAACACTGGAGTGGGTTGCCATTTCCTTCTCCAGTGCATGAAAGTGAAAAGTGAAAGCAAAGTCACTCAGTCGTGTCCGACTCTTAGTGACCCCATGGACTGCAGCCTACCAGGCTCCTCCATCCATGGGATTTTCCAGGCAAGAGTACTGGAGTGGGGAGATTTCCGTGAGAAATACCAATAACCTCACATATGCAGATGTCACTACCCTTATGGCAGAAGTGAAGAGGAACTAAATAGCCTTTTGATAAAAGTGAAAAAGCAGACTGAAAAAGCTGGCTTAAAACTCAACATTCAAAAAATGAAGATCATGGCATCTAGTCCCATTAGTTCATGGCATCCAGTCCCATTAAAATGAAGTCGCTCAGTCATGTCCGGCTCTTTGCGACCCCATGGGCAGTAGCCTGCACCAGGCTCCTCAGTCCATGGGATTTTCTAGGCAAGAGTAGTGGAGTGGGTTGCCATTTCCCTCTCCAGGGAATCTTAGATGGGGAAACAATGGAAAAAGTGACAGACTTTATTTCTTGGGCTCTAAAACTGCTATAGATGATGACTGCAGCCATGAAATTAAAAGACGCTTGCTCCTTGGAATAAAAGCTATGACCAACCTAGACAGCATATTAAGAAGCAGAGACATCACTATGCCAACAAATTTCCGTCTAGTCAAAGCTATGATTTTTCCAGTAGTCATGTACGGATGTGAGAGTTGGACCATAAAGAAGGCTGAGCACCAAAGGATTGATGCTTTTGAACTGTGGTGTTAGAGAAGACTCTTGAGAGTCCCCTGGACTGCAAGGAGATCGAATCAGTCAATCCTAAAGGAAATCAGTCCTGAATATTCATTGGAAGGACTGATGCTGAAGCTGAAGTTCCAATACTGTGGCCATCTGATGAGAAGAGCCAACTCATTTGAAAAGACCCTGATGCTGGGAAAGACTGAGGGCAGGAGAAGGGGACAACAGAGGATGAGATGGTTGGATGGCATCACTGACTCAACGAACATGAGTTTGAGAAAGTTCCAGGAGATGATGAAGGACAGGGAAGTCTAGCCTGCTGCAGTCCATGGGGTTGCAGAGTCAGACATGACTGAGTGACTGAACAACAACAGCAAAGGTCTTCGCTGTGGCACATGGATCTTCACTGCAACACAAAGACTGTTACCGCATTTTGTTACTATGCAGGGATTCTCTAGTTGTGGCACCAGGGCTCAGAAGTTGTGGCACCAGGGCTGAGCTGCTTCGTGGCATCTGAGATATTAGTTCCCCCATCATAGACTGAACCTGTGTCCCCCACACTGCAAGGCAGATTCTTAACCACTGGACCACCAGGGAAGTTCCTGACATTTTTAAAATTTTTATTTTGTGGTGACTTTACGCTAATTTACATTTTTTTGAAAGTATATATTCTTCATAAATTGTTCAGAAAAAACTATGCATACTGCATAAATTAGCAGACACTGTCAAAAATTCAAGGATTCTAAAAAGGTGGAAAAAATGAATATTTTAACTTTTAAGACAATTGTACTATCAGAGCACTGCCATGCTACAGGTTAAAAAATACAAAGGAAAATGTTTAAACATCACAGAGAAAAATAAATAAAAATTGTCTTAAGGAAGAATCTAGGTTTTCCTTCCCCTTTAAATAAAAGGGGAAAAAAGCCCTAGAGCAGAATAAAAATATGTATTGTTCCACCCCGAAGTCTCTGTATAGCTGGTGAAGAACATTCCAGAAAAATGTGTAGTCCATGAATATTTAGATTTGGCTTTGAAGCAAACATACCTGGACAAAAATTATCCCTGAAACAGCCACCCAAGAGGGTAGGAAAACAACAAAAAAAAATTTCATCCAGAACCAAAGGCTTGGCCTTCAGCCAGAGGATGCTCCTATCACGCTCCCCTGTGGCCCAGTTTCTACATCTTTTCCCACACTCTACGGAAATGGCAAGGCTCTAACAAATTGCATATTTAAATGAGGAATGGAAAAATCTTTTCAAAACTTCAGCATTCTTTACACCTTCAGTACTATGAATGCTGCATTTCTGAAAGCCCCAGTAGAAACAAATAGGGCATATATTTAGCCAATTAATTATTTCATTCATTAGTCTTTATCCAGCTAAAATGAGGTTTGTTACAGGAAGTGTCAGGATGTTCTTGATAAAGGCCAAAAGTTTATTGCTAAGTATTTTCCAAAATATGCAGAGATGAAATTAGAATTCCTCCACAATCCCATACCCAGAGATAATCAATGTTAGACTAATGAACTTACTAAGCAGAGACATATTTTATTATACAAATTAAACACTGAGCATACACACTTCAAAAGAATGAATTCTAATTATACACCATTCTAAATTTCCTAGTTTATCTGTTGGGTAAAAAAAATTTGTAGTTATATTCTGATACAGATTTTATTGACTAGCTAATGGCTTCAAGTTAATGTATTAAAAGATCAGAACCAGCAAGGCACTCCAGATTCTAAAGCAGAGATGCCAAATGGTTCTAAAACCATTTGGGTGTTTACGTGTACTGTTAAGAGTTCACAAAGAATGGAACTATGATGCCTATGTACATGGGCCAATGTTATAGCAATCTTGAAATTATAACATCTTACCTTCATATCTCAAAGCACACTTCACCTGAAACCCTTCTCAATCAATCATTTAAAGTTCAAGGTGGAAAAAACACAAAATTCCTGAATGTAAACTAAGTTCATTTTTCTAAGCTACAATTTACAAAGTAAAAAGCCTTTGACTGTGTGGATCACAATAAACTGTGGAAAATTCTCAAAGAGATGGGAATACCAGACCACCTGACCTGCCTCTTGAGAAACCTGTACGCAGGTCAGGAAGCAACAGTTAGAACTGGACATGGAACAACAGACTGGTTCCAAATAGGAAAAGGAGTATGTCAAGGCTGTATATTGTCCCCCCGCTTATTTAACTTATATGCAGAGTACATCATGAGAAAAGCTGGGCTGGAGGAAGCACAAGCTGGAATCAAGATTGCCGGGAGAAATACCAATAACCTCAGATATGCAGATGGCACTACCCTTATGGCAGAAAGTGAAGAACTAAAGAGCCTCTTGATGAAAGTTAAAGAGTGAAAAAGTTGGCTTAAAAGTCAATATTCAGAAAACTAAGATCATGGCATCCGGTCCCATCACGTCATGGCAAATAGATGGGGAAACAGTGGAAACAGTGGCTGACTTTATTTTTCTGGGCTCCAAAATCACTGCAGATGGTGATTGCAGCCATGAAATTAAAAGACGCTTACTCCTTGGAAGAAAAGTTATAATCAACCTAGACTATTAAAATATAATTAAAATATAAAATATTAAAATAATATGACCAACATAGCATATTAAAAAGCAGAGACATTACTTTGCCAACAAAGGTCCATCTAGTCAGGGCTATGGTTTTTCCTGTGGTCATGTATGGATGTGAGAGTTGGACTGTGAAGAAAGCTGAGCACCAAAGAAGTGACGCTTTTGAAGTGTGGTGTTGGAGCAGACTCTTGAGAGTCCCTTGGACTGCAAGGAGATCCAACCAGTCCATCCTAAAGGAGACCAGTCCTGGGTGTTCATTGGAAGGACCGATGTTGAAGCTGAAACTCTAATACTTTGGCCACCTGATGCGAAGAGCTGACTCATCTGAAAGGACCCTGATGCTGGGAAAGATTGAGGGCAGGAGGAGAAGGGGACGACAGAGGATGAGATGGTTGGATGGCATCACCAACTCGATGGACATGAGTTTGGGTGAACTCCAGGAGTTGGTGATGGACAGGGAGGCCTGGCATGCTGCGGTTTATGGGGTCGCAAACAGTTGGACACGACTGAGCATCTGAACTGAACTGAGTACATTTGAGGGCTTGGACCATAAACCAGAAAACATTAATAATATTATTTCCTCTCTAACATTTCCCTCACCGGCTAAGGACAAAGTGACTCATTTCTGGGATTCACCTTCAAACCACTATCCCGATAAAATTCCCCACTTAAAAAGTCTTAAAATAGTCCTTTGTCTCCCTTCATGGCTGAGGATTTTCAATCACACACATCTCTTTCTCATTTATGTGACACACAGACAAAAAGATATCATTATATGCATACAGAAATATCATATATAACATTATATAAGAATCTCTTTTCATAAAAAAAGGACAGTATTAAAATTCATTCCTCCTACTCTTAGACTGAATATTCTCAAAATGCCAAGAAACCATTAATTGGAAGAAAATCTAAATCGGAAGTCATATTTATCTTAACATTTTCACTTGGAATTTTTTCTGCATTTCTGACCAATTCCAATGAAACCTGATGGTCTAATGGTTACAAAATGAGTTCCAGCAGTAGTGTTTGGGCTTCTGCAAGTGAGAACAAATATGTCACAGAATTCCACTGCTCTCTTCGAGCAACTGTACAGTTTGGACATAATAAGAGAAACCGGGTCTTCCCCACTCTTTAAACTGATGCAGACTGTGAAGTCAAGCTAGCATTCCAGCATATGTGAATGTTCTAGCCCTCTCAAACTCATTCAGAAGTGACTTACACATGCTGATGTTCTCCCACTGCTCCACATAAGAGCAGAAGACAGATATGACAATCCTTTGGAATCTTAAACTATTCCCTAACAATAATCTACAACTGGCCAGGCTTACTTTTTTCTTTTCTTTTTTTAAAAATTAAAGGGTTGATTGATTTTTTTGGCTAAGAAAAAAATGATCCTCATGGTAGTCTATTATTTATTGCACTCTTATTTGTAAAATATTTTAAAACTCCAAATGAGAAACATTAAGTCATAGGAATTTCCTTTCATACAAGAAAGGAAATCATCCATCAACCTACCATCCAAAGCAAACCATTAACATTTTCACGTATTTCCTTCCAGGCTTTTATTTAATATAACAAAATAGGAGTTACACCACATTATACAGCTTTGCATAGAGATATTTCCACTGAATATTATATTATTAGCATTTGCCCTTTTCAGTAAGACTCTAACAAACCATTCAGTACATTGAATTCCATCCTATGTACTGCTCCATAATATATTTGACTATGCCACATTTGCTTTTTCACTATTAATAATGCTAAGAAAATTCTTGTTTAAAAACCTGTCCTTATTTTTAATTTTCTTTAGATTACAGAACTACAAGGGGAATTTCAGTCCAAATGGTATAAACTTTTATGTTTTTGGTTATATATATATATACATATAAATACATGTATATTATTATTACTGTACTAACAATTGTATCAGAGAAGGCAATGGCACCCCACTCCAGTACTCTTGCCTGGAAAATCCCATGGACGGAGGAGCCTGGTGGGCTGCAGTCCATGAGGTCGCTAAGAGTCGGACACAACTGAGCGACTTCACTTTCACTTTTCACTTTCATGCATTGGAGAAGGAAATGACAACCCACTCTAGTGTTCTTGCCTGGAGAATCCCAGGGACAGGGGAGCCTGATGGGCTGCCGTCTCTGGGGTCACACAGAGCTGGACACGACTAAAGTGACTTAGCAGCAGCAACAACTGTATTAATCCAAATATTCTTCCAACAGGTGATGCAGAGGTCCAATCTCACAGCATCCCAGACAGCATTACCTATCTACCAGTTTAAGTGAAAAATTAACTGTTCTAGTTAATATTTCATATTACTGCTGAGTTTGAACAACTGAATATGGTTATTGGCTTCGTTGTTACCTTCTTTTATAAACTATGTTCCTATCCTTTCCCTAAGCACTAGGGTTTTAGCATTTTCTTGTTTATTAAAAATAAGTATTAATTAGGTTTTCCTTTCCTATAATTTAGACATAGGGACAAGTTTAATATAGACTAAACAGCATTATTTAGGTGCAAGATGGTATTGCTTATGGGAATGTATCTTTTCTGAATAAATCAAACTACTTATTTGCAAGGAAGCATAAAGGTGACACAAACTAAGCAAAACTTCCACATTTTATGACAATTAAAATGTATTGTGATGGGCACTGGATTATTCCACTCAACTTTCTTAGTCCTTTGTGACAGAAACTTAATGCTACCATTTTGCAAATGAAGATACTGGGGCTTGAAGACAGGTCAAGGCAGCTTGCCCAGGGTCAGTGGATGGAGTGATCTGGTGGAGGAATTCCAGGGCCTAAGGCTTGGGACCCCCGCATCCAACAGCCTCTCCCCAGTCACCCTAGCCCTGACCTGTCTCCTTCAGTTTCTCGAACATTACCTCCACTAAGAGTTCTTCCAGAGCCTCAAATTCAGCACAGTTAAAGAAAACTGATTTTCTTCCCAATGAGATATCCACTCTTCCCCTTCACTTGTCTATGTCTCTCATCGTGATGACGACCATGTTCTTTGTCATTATTCAAATATGAACTCTTTATTTTAGCTCTCATCCACTCAGGTCCACTCCCATCCAGTCATCCTACAAAGAGTCAGCAAAGGATCCAGTCTTCACAACCTTTCTCCCAGCCCTCCCCTCCTCATTCTCTCAGCCTCCAACCATCACTTGCTCCCTTAACCTCTGGACTCACACCATCACCTCGTTCCTGTCTCCCTGCTTCTAGCTTCTGTTCCATGTGTTTTGAACATGGCTGAAGTGTTGTGTTATTCAACTATCATCACAGAATTTTAGATGTACAGGATCTTAAAAACTAAGTAACAGATACGATCAGCTGGTAGTTCCGGATTCAAACACTGTGTGGAGAGTTTCTGGAGCTCTAGATCAGCTCTGTGGAAAGAGTGCCCTGACTGATTTTCTATGCCTGCTAGGGACACAGAGAGTGGTGCCCTTGTGGCAGATTTTAACCTTCACTATGGAAGATCCCCTGGAGAAAGGAATGGCAACCCACTCCAATATCTTGCCTGAAGAGTCCCATGGACAGAGGAGCCTGGCGGGCTACAGTCCATGGGGTCACAAAGAATAGGACACAACTGAGCGACTAACACTTCATTTCTTCATGATTTCACCTAAGTTTTTCATTTTATAAATTTAGATCTGAGACCAGAAGGATTAATGGCTTGCTGAAGTCATATACCTGGTCAGTAAAAGATCTTTTATCTTCTACACATACAGAGCATATTCTTTTTTTTTTTTAAGTTGAAGACTTTATTGCATGCAAAAGGAAAGTACATGTTGGAAAACTCCATCGTGGGAACTTCCTGTACCCTGAAAGGCAATGCCAAAGAATGCTCAAACTACCGAACAATTGCACTCATCTCACACACTAGTAAAGTAATCCTCGAAATTCTCCAAGCCAGGCTTCAGCAATATGTGAACTATGAACTTCCTGATGTTCAAGCTGGTTTTAGAAAAGGCAGAGGAACCAGAGATCAAATTGCCAACATCCTCTGGATCATGGAAAAAGCAAGAGAGTTCCAGAAAAACATCTATTTCTGCTTTATTGACTATGCCAAAGCCTTTGACTATGTGGATCACAATAAACTGTGGAAAATTCTGAAAGAGATGGGAATACCAGACCACCTGATCTGCCTCTTCAGAAATTTGTATGCAGGTCAGGAAGCAACAGTTAGAACTGGACATGGAACAACAGACTGGTTCCAAATAGGAAAAGGAGTACGTCAAGGCTGTATATTGTCACCCTGCTTATTTAACTTCTATGCAGAGTACATCATGAGAAACGCTGGACTGGAAGAAGCACAAGCTGGAATCAAGATTGCCGGGAGAAATATCAATAACCTCAGATATGCAGATGACACCACCCTTATGGCAGAAAGTGAAGAGGAACTCAAAAGCCTCTTGATGAAAGTGAAAGTGGAGAGTGAGAGAGTTGGCTTAAAGCTCAACATTCAGAAAACGAAGATCATGGCATCTGGTCCCATCACTTCATGGGAAATAGATGGGGAAACAGTGGAAACAGTGTCAGACTTTATTTTTTTGGGTTCCAAAATCACTACAGATGGTGACTGCAGCCATGAAATTAAAAGACGCTTACTCTTTGGAAGGAAAGTTATGACCAACCTAGACAGCATATTCAAAAGCAGAGACATTACTTTGCCAACAAAGGTTCGTCTAGTCAAGGCTATGGTTTTTCCTGTGGTCATGTATGGATGTCAGAGTTGGGCTGTGAAGAAGGCTGAATGCCGAAGAACTGATGCTTTTGAACTGTGGTGTTGGAGAAGACTCTTGAGAGTCCCTTGGACTGCAAGGAGATCCAACCAGTCCATTTTGAAGGAGATCAGCCCTGGGATTTCTTTGGAAGGAATGATGCTAAAGCTGAAACTCCAGTACTTTGGCCACCTCATGCGAAGAGTTGACTCATTGGAAAAGACTCTGATGCTGGGAGGGATTGTGGGCAGGAGGAGAAGGGGACGACAGAGGATGAGATGGCTGGATGGCATCACTGACTCGATGGATGTGAGTCTGGGTGAACTCCGGGAGTTGGTGATAGACAGGGAGGTCTGGCATGCTGCAATTCATGGGGTTGCAAAGAGTCGGACACGACTGAGCGACTGAACTTAACTGAACACCAGTGTCCAAACCTGCTCTTCTGTAAGAGCCAGGTTGTCTTGAGGCCGGCAACTGTCACAAGGCGTCCAGCCCTCCTCCCGGCTGCCCTGTGACCTCCTCAGCCTGGCTCAAGATGGGCAGGGTCCTCCATCACAGCAACAGGGCATATTCTATACAGTAGGAGTATACAGTCCTTGGATCAGAACTGATTCTTACTCAACTGTAGGTCAGCCCATCATCCTAACTCAATCACAAGTCTTGGCAAGAGATAGTACTCAATAATTATTTACTGCATTAAAAATCATACTGGAAAGTAACTTTAGAGTAGGAGCAAAGGCATTACATTCATATAAATGCTTCTTGGTAGAAGAAGAAGCACTCCTTTCAAGAACAGGAAACTGAACTGAACTGACAAAGGGTTTTCACTAAGTGGTCTTGCACAGCCTGTGTTAATCAATATAAAAATTCCACTGGTAACAGAATATTTTAAAAAATAAAAGAATAAAGCTCTTTTGACATAAAAATGTTAAGGTAGTTTTGAGAAAACACTCCAAGAGGGGGTTAGTGGCTTGTATAGCTTGTAGTCCAAAGAGAAAGGAATGGAACTGTTATCAGCTAAACACGTACTAGGTGCCCAGGACTGTACGCTGCTGTCTCACAACTGTATGAGGAAGTATTATTCCCTTTTTACTTATGAGGAAACTGTGGTTTCAAGAATAATGAACTAACCCAAGGACCTAGATGTGAGCACATGGCTGGTACATAACAGCATTTAGGATTTGAGCCCAGATTGATTTGACTCTAAAATCTAAGTTCTTCCCAAACTAAGGAAAGTTATTCTGTAATAACATAATCATCCCCACAAACCTTAAAGAACAAAACCTGATTATGATTCTCCTGAAATTATGAGTGATTGCTCATCAAAAGAAACCACAGTTTAAAACAAAACATAAACTGGGAAGTAGTTTTTGCAACGCATGAAATCCACAACGGATTATAAGACAATCTATATTAAATCAGTCAATAAGAAAATAGCTAAAAGAAATACAGACAAATGACTAAATCAGGACTTCACAAAAGAAAGAACCCAAAAGGTCAATAATACATACTTAACTTCCAATAATCAGGGAAATTTCAAATAAAGAGCTTAATGAGATAACATTTCACAAGTATTACTGGACAACATTTTGAAGTCTGGCAAGGTTGTAAAACAACTATAACAGCTATATACTTCTAGTAGGAATATAATCAGTACAATCACTCTGGCATTATCTAGTAAGGTTGGTGATGCACATACCCTATGATCTGGCAAATTTCATTCCTGAGAAGGAGAGAAAAATAACATGTTTGTGTGCATATGCATGTACGCCTACATACTTAATAAGAGACATGCAGAGGACCCATTCATAGCTGTCCTTTTATAAAAGAAAAAAGAAAAAAACTAGAATCAATCCAAATCTCCATCTACAGTAGAAAGAATAAATAAGTCATGATGGAATACTACACAGCAATGAAAATGAATGAACTATAGCAAAGAAATGAATGAGTCTCAGGAATGTTAATCTAAAAGGACAAGTCACAGAAGAATACATAAAGTATAATTTCATTTATATAATATAAAGTTCAGAAACATAAAAAAATAAGTAAGAATTTTAAAAAGGATAGCCCATAAAGAAGATCAAAGGAATGATAAACACAAAATTCAGGGCTGTGGTTGTTTCAGATGGGATGATAGGGGGGCACATGGGTGACTCTGAATGTATGACAGTTTCTTCTTCTTGAACTAGGTGCTGACTGCCTGTGTGTTCACTGGTTTATGATTCAGTAGCATCTTTGATGAACATTATTCTGTATATACAAATCACTTAATAAAAAACAACTGTAAGGGGGGAAAAATGAGCCAGAAGGTCAGGATACTGAATATACCAGGAAAAACAGCTGATAAGAAAAAACAAGATGCCAGAGGTAGAGCTCAGGGGTTTAGCCTCCTGGACTCCAGTTTTGCTGTGTCAAAGCTAACACCATCTTCTGGAGAAGGAGGAGAAGATTGTTTTTTTCAACTTCAGAGGTGTTTCAGAAAAGAACCTAAAGAAATTGACTAGTCTAAATAAACATAATATTAATAAATAGAACTCTTCCACCTAAAAGTTACAGAAGAACTTTAAAAAGTATTTCTGTATTATATATAGTATGTGTATCAATTTCTTAATGATGCAAGGGGGGAAATGTGCTGATACTTCAGCAAAAGAGAAGTAAGATACTAGAAGGACCCTTTTGATACGGAGGTCCCTTAGCTGAAGGTGTAGAGCAGTTTTTTTATTTAATGTGCATACAAATCACTTAGGGGTCACGGTAAAATGCAAATGCTATTTGGGAGGACTGGGCCTCTAAGAATTTGCATATGCAACAAGCTCCCATTTTGTAAATGATCCTGTGCTGAACCTCAGGATGATAGTGAGATATCATGAAAATGCCTTCTCTGGTGATGTTTAAAAATGTAAATATAAGAGTACAGATAGTTTCATTCTGCCCCCAAAGTAGAGACTGATGACGTTATTCCTACATTACAAAAACTTAGATACAGGACATCTCTATCCAAAAATCAAGAATACTTAACTAGGTCTTTTGCAAAGAAAAGGTGCTTTGGGAAAATAGCAAAGACTGAAAATTTACAAGAGAACTCCATGAGAGGTTTTACTCACCTCCAGAGATCTAAAGAAGTAGCTCTTTCAGCCTAGGTATTAGCTCTTTTCTTATGGAATAATGGTTTACATTCCCAACAGTCTCAATAGAAGAAACCAGGACAACCATAAACGATATTCACAGAGCATTAATTAAGCCTTGATTATGATGCAGATAGTGGTGGCGAGAACAACACAATTGTGGAGCATAACATCACTGCATGTAAAAAATATATATGTTGGGCTTTAAAATTCTAAGAGTATGCTTTTAAAATGAAAAGTTTACTATCTCAATAAAAATATCAAATAATTTCCACCTGTCATGTCTATGTTTGTTTAGTAGTACTTAAAATCCATACAGCAAGACAAAATAACCACTTCAATACTCTTCCAGGGAAACTCTGCCACTGTCAAGTCTCTGCTAAGGATGTGTCTGTCACAAGGGGAGCAAGGTCTTGTCCCTTGCTCCAACAACATCACAGACAGTTGTTACTACTCTCATCCAAGGGCTGCTCTTTACTGAAAGCCTGCACAGCAGGAGACCACCAAGTGACAGCATTTTCTTCACTGGCCTGATGCTTCTCATTCTCTCTGATGAAGGTTCTGGTCAGACCAGAGCCAACAGAGCTACAAAGAGCTTGACCTAACAGAATTCTGCACCTGGTTAAGTCAGAACAGCTAAACCTCTGGTGACATCAACACAGGATATATTCTTACAACATAGTAAATCCAAAATGTTTGGATAATCCATGGAAACAATACTCCCAAACATTTCAATGCAACATGATTTTATACAACCAGCACAACAACGAAGCCCAAATCTAAAAAATTCTATATTTTAATGGCCCTCTATTACTGAAACTCAAAATGAGGCACGTAAACCACACAGTCTGCAGTAGATTCTACTTCTGTGGCTGGTCTACAGAAAATCAAATGCCATTAACCTAGACTAATTAGAGATCTAAAAAATAAAAGCAGACACACCCTTGCTTTGAAACACTGATCTTCCCTTCCAGTTAGCATACTGAAATTCCCTTTTCACCTCTACATTCTAGAAAGGGGAGGGGGGAGGGGTGCACAATCTGAAATGTATCCCGTTGGCCATCCCACACTGAACTGTAGAAGTGGCATTTAGAAGGGAAATTCCTTGTGTACTACCCCAGACTAAATAGACAAGGACGCTGGAACGTCTCCTTCTAACCAGATAGAGCCACACAGGCCTTAGTGGTCTGCCCTTCTCCACCCGGTCCCCATCTGCAAAAAAAAAATGTGCATAAAAATATACATACATATAAACAAACAAACGCAGTCAGTTACTACCACAATCCCACTATTCATGACGGAAGACAACCCGTCTATTAAAACCAACCTGAATACCAATGTACCATCAATCATAATACTCATTTACTAAATAATCCTTAATAAAGAATCCAAATATGTCATTGTATTTGAATACAGAAAAAGCAAACGACTAAAACAAAGCAAATACAGGTTAAAGAAATCATTTACCATCTGTCAAAAACGTATGTAAATTCCTTTTAAAACAATCTACTGCATGTTAATATCTTTTAAAAATATCTCAGGGACATATGAACTAAAATATATCAATTGTTTCATTTCAAAAAATGGTTTCCTATAGGAAAAATTCATAGTGTTGATCAAAGAGGTACTGTAATCCCGTAGCTGTAACGCTTCAATTAATAAATATCAACTTTCCACATATGATGAAATTGATGGAGAATTGGGTTGTGGTTTACGGATTACAGGTGATCCACCAAAAGACGCTGAGACTCCCAATACAGAGTGCACCATGGCCTCCGCACACCGCTGGGGCCGGGTCCTCTCCGCAGCCCCTCCCTACCGAGGCTGAGGTCCCTCGGTTAGAGATTACATTCCGGTCCGCAGCCGCAGGCCGACTCCCTCTGCCCCGCATTAGCACTGCAGGACACCCCTTCATCCCAGAACGGCCAACAGGCGAGGCAGCCGGGGGTCACCCCAAGAGAAGCCTCCCCCCCTCACAGCTAGGTGACCTGGTCCTCCTTACGCTCCATCCAGCTGAAGCAGCATGACAAGGTAGAAGCGGCTCCGGGTCTCAGCCAAGGGCAGCCCTGGGCCTGGGTGGGGCCGGGCGGGGGCCGCAGGCGCCCAGTGGCCGTGCCAAGCCCCGCCAGCGAGAAGCAGGGGAGGCTGCGATACTGCTGCATTGTGCTGCATCACGGCGAAGGCAACGGGAGCCATCCATCTTGCCAAAAAATCACATCCCCGTCCAGATAAACCCTACTGAATCCATTTTCCTCCTCCGCCGAAGCACCCCCCACACTCGCCCTCTCCTCACTCACTATCTCGCCCAGCTTTTGACTGGAAAAATAACGGGCACAGCTTGTGTACCGAGCCCCACAACACTCCTCCTCCCCCCCACCCCTATCTGATGGCAGGCACTTGGCATCTTTCCTATCACAAAAACAAAGGGAAGGCTCCCCGCAAAAGAGGGCCGCGGGCGTGGTGTGAGGGCTGATGACCATAGGGGCTTTCAGCTCACCTCCCCAAAGTCAGGCCCGGAGGGTCCCCGCGTTGGCACAAACCTGTTGAAGAGAGGGTGGCAGGAGCTGAAGGGCGGGCGCAGCGGCAGCTCCGCGCCCCGAGGCGGCTCCCGCCCAGCCCTGGGAGAGCAGGGACCGCAGGGAGGGCGGGGGCGGGAGTGAAGATGGGCGGGAGTGGGGGCGCCGGGCCGCCGCCTCCGGTTCAGCTGCAGCGCGGCGCAGCCGGGACCACGCCTGGCCGCATCCCCCGTACCGTTACGCTCAGAGCCCGGCCCTGTCAACGCCGCCCCCGCTCGCCACCAGCCGGGGCTAGAGGGAGGGCACCTGAAAATATACCCTTGCGTCTGCCCACTCCGCAACCACCCCCGCGCAGCGGCCCCCAGCTGGAGGGAAGAGGCGGCGGAGGGAGGAACGAGGATTCGGCCCAGGGGATGAGGCTAGGCGGCCGCGGTGCGCTCCGCGGATGTGCAGCCACCTCACTGAGAAGCCCGCCGACCCCCGCCCCGCACCGCCCGAGTACTCAGAAGCACTGGGGACCCGGCTCCCCGCGCCGCCCCCGCCCGGGTTCTGCAGTTTCCCTGCCCCCACGCCGCTCCCCGGGCGTAGGGCAGCGGCGGGGCAGCGGCGTCCTCCCGGCCTGGGCCCGCGCCCCTCCTCCCGCCGCCCCGGAGCCAGCCCGGGAGGCAGCCCCAGTGAGTTGGCATCTTCCAGCCTCCGGCCCCCTACCTACCTCCCGCGGATAGGGGGGTGGGGGCGCCGGGGTCCCGTCCTCCTCCCGCTCCTCGGCGGCCGGGCGGGTGGGCCGGGAAGCGACTCCGCGGGGCTGTCCGCGGCTGGGGCCGGGGCTCACAGGACGGGACCAGTGGGCGCTGCTGCGCGGGGCTGCGCGCTCGCTCCGGGCGGAGAGGCGGCCGAGGGAGGGACTGGAGGAATCCGCAGCCTGCACGGCAACAGCTGCACTGATTCCGGGGGCTGGGCTGGAGCGCGGGGCGGGGGGAGGAGGGGAGGGAGCTGCAGGGAGGGGGCGAGGGGCGGGGAGAGGAGCGCGCGGACGCGGACGGGCGGGCGCCGGGCGCGCGCACACACGCGCGCTCACACGTTCTCTCCCGCACACCCTCCACCCCGCCCCTGCGCTCCTCCCTCCTCGTTTGCTCGCTAGCGCAGGACCTCTGCGCTCGTCCAGAGCCCCGCAGTCGCCCACCCGGCGCCTGTTCCGCGCGCGACCCGAACCTCGGGCGCGTCCACGCTCTCCCCGCGGAGGCTCTGCCCTGGCCAAGCGCCAGCCTTGTCCCCTGCCGCCGGTACTGTCCGGGGCTGGCCTGGGCAGGGTGGGCACAGACGCCGCGCTCTCCGAGCCAAGGGACGGTGGTGGCTTTGTCCCCACAGCCGGCGAAGTCCAATTTCACGTTTCATTTGAGGCTAATTCGATTATCGCCATGGAAAGGGGCAGCCTAATTTTCTACGTGACTTGTGCAGCCTCTTTTCGCCCGCGACGTTAGCGTTTGAAACGCGATGGAGAGAGCGTGTGGAGGGAGGCTTTGGAAAGTCGTTTGGTTGGTTTAGTTTTAGATCTAGCTGGTGATGCCTTATAGGTTCTGCCCGGCCTGATGAAGAGCGATGGTGACGAACCTGGGTGATGGAAGGAGAGCGGTTGTTGCTCGGCGAAGTCAACATCTTCGTCCTTCATGAGTGATTTTTCACCCTTTCCCTCGCGGTAGCTGTAATAGACCCCACAAGTGGTTCGTGCAACTCTTGCCTCCCTCGCCTGACGCCCCAACGCTCACTTTAGCCTGGTTGGGTGCCCTTCCCGAGCCGCTCCCGCGGAGTGGGGGCGTCCCCGGTGCACTGGCGACCCGGCGATGGCGGGAGGGCTGAGTTCTCCTCTTACCCACATACCGTGAGACGGACACCGGACGTTTCCTCGAGATTCGGCGAGTGTGCGAGCAGGTTCTCAACCAGTTTGCTCACCCTGTCAATGCCTCGGGCTATGTAGAAATTCTGGAACCGCCACTATTGAGGAGAAAAGATGGTGTCATCACCAGGACCACAAATAGAAACGCTCTTCAGAAAGCAGTCTGGAGAAACTGACTTTCTGCCTGCTCTGTAAGTGCCCAACGCGGCAGTGTAAGCCTTCCGAGGGAAGAGGCCTTTCTCCATTGTTTGTTTTTAAAGCCTTAAGGCTTTTCTCCTGAAGATATGACCCTCAAACCCTAAATTTAAAAAAAAAATTTTTTTTAATAATAACAATAATAATAGACCATGAGAGATCTATAAATCAACCAGGTCCATGCGATCATGCTTATATCTCCAATCAGTGGACCTGGTAGATTTACTGTATTTTTGTATGTAGTTTTAATGAATATTTAAAAATAAAACTAAACAAAATCATCTCAGCAAAGTGAAGATGATCCTTCCTTTCAGGCCTTCACCATATGTTTGAATGTTTGACCAAAGTTTATATTTGAACTGTATGAAAAAAATTGAGGAAGGCAAATAATTTAACATTTTTCTCACAAGGCTGATCACCACAGCCAGGTGAACTCTCAAAGGGCAGGTTTCTTTGTCCATTGTTTATACATAGTAGGCATTTAAAAGGTACTCAAAAAATACTTGTTGAATTGAACAGAATCAACATGTCTGTGGCTGCCCTTATTAGGTAAGGCGAAATCCGACTAGAAATAAAAGTTGTTTCCCTTTCACTTATTTTGTGCCAGAGCCCCTAGCCCCTTCCCACCCCACACACAATGTTAATGAAATACCAAAGAAAACAATGGCAGTACTGAGAAATGCCTGTTTAAATTCTTTCAGTGTTATTCTGAAATTGTGACTCTTAACTGTTTCCTTTATCACAGATAACAGTATTCGAATAAATCTTCATTTGATGGATGAGTCACCTGCCGTACCCCAGTCTACTCCCCCTTACTTTAAAAATTTTTCCTTCAGAAAGGGAAGCCAGACATATCTTTAGCAAGGTACTCCAGTAAAGTGGCAGCAAGTATTCAAAAAATGTGAAAGACAAGGATTCAGAGTTTCACTGTAAATACCTGATAGCAACCTTTGGTGGGAAAAAAACATCACCCAGGAGAGCCCAGGGTATCACTGACCAGGAAAAATTAACATGTCCCCCATCCCCAAAAAAGTCAATCTGGAGAGATCACTGAAGAAGGCACATATCTCTGTAGAAGGACAGAACCGAGAAAAAGAAAAAACATTTAGGCAATAATAAAGGTAACTCAAAAGGATTATTCTTAAGTATCTCAGATGCAGCTTTGAAGTCTTTCCTCATATTAGACTTAAGGTTGATTTAAAGGAACCTAAAACTCATCAGTGTCCTCTCTGTAACTTCCTACTCTCCATTTTCAAAACCTTGTGAGTATATATGGCTTTGTCGCCAGGCATTATTTGTCTCCAATAAAGTGGATATAGCACTTTATTTCAAAATTTTTTTACAGATATATATAGTTACTTTAACTTTCCATTAGAAATGTAGGGGGAAATCTTGTCAACCTACTTATTAGTCAGTATAGACTAGGTTATGATGCTGTAATACCCAGTCCCCAAATCTCAGTATAATATGCTAGTTACGAATCAGCAAAAACTTTGTTGCTTATACACAGTCAACTGTGGTTCCAAGAAACTCTCTGAGGAAGCTGTCTTCCAAATGTCAGCTCAGCATTCTGGAATACTTAGATGCTATGGTACCTTCATATCAGAAATACTTCTGCCCAGAAATGGCACAAAGTTTTCTCCACTTGCATTTTACATGACTTGCTTTGTCAGGTGACTACAACTAAAATCAAAGATTGATGAACAATAGTGATGTCTGCCACCACTTGTTTTATTTAGAAAAGAGGAAATGGTACTTTATTTACTTGATTATATTAGCCCAACTAATACCTGTATACCTACAAACTATTATGTATAAAATAAGCTACAACGACATATTGTACAACACAGAGGATACAGACAATATTTTAAAATAACAAAAAAATTATTAAGATTATAAACTTTAAGTTGTATATATTTTACCACAATAAAAATTTAGAAAAAGAAAGCCCATCTTTTATTGTACTAATTAACATGCTAAAATTTTAAAAGGACACATTTTGAAAACTTGAATAAATTTTTTTCATTTCTAATATTCTTAAACTTGACTTCCTTTTCACGCTGAACTAGTCTGAGAAGTCTCCTCATATTAGAAATGTTCCATCTGGTGATTTACACATATTTATTTTGCACTGGGGAAACCTCCAGACTTATATGTTTCAAGTATCATTACCATTAATGAATAGTTTCTGAGCACCAATAGCACATTTATTGCTCAGTAAAATAATTCATTCTTTCAATTATTCAAGAAATATGTATGCCTTAATCTGTTCTGGGCTGTGAAATAAAGCAGTGGGCAAAACAGTAAAAAAAAATCACTGCCTTCAGGGAGCTTCCATTGTAGAAGAGGGTATGATCAATAAACAAGTACAATATATGTATCATTATTAATCTGACTATATGGTAATATAAATGTTTAGAAACAGTATTTATAACATGATCAGAATAAATAGTCTCAGCTTTCTATATAGGATCTTCAAAATTTTCTGTTAACAATGGTAAGGATCATGTGTGTGCGTGCTAAGTCACCTCAGTGGTGTCCTACTCTTTGCAACCCTATGGACTGCAGCCCACCAGGCTCCTCTGTCCATGGGATTCTCCAGGCAAGAATACTGGAGTAGGTTGCCATGCCCTCTTCCAGGGGATCTTCCTGACCCAGGGATGAAACCCGTCTCTCTTGTTTCCTGCACTGGCAAGTGGAGTCTTTATCACTAGCACCACCTGGAAAGCCCAGTAAGTAGCAACTATAAAGTACTTTCCAGTTTTTACAGTGTTTTAGCAAATAACACGGAGAAGGCAATGACACCCCACTCCAGTACTTTTGCCTGGAAAATCCCATGGACAGAGGAGCCTGGTAGACTGCAGTCCATGGGGTCGCTAAGAGTCGGACACGACTGAGCAACTTCACTTTCACTTTTCACTTTCATGCATTGGAGAAGGAAATGGCAGCCCACTCCAGTGTTCTTGCCTGGAGAATCCCAGGGACCGGGGAGCCTGGTGGGCTGCCGTCTATGGGGTTGCACAGAGTCGGACACGACTGAAGCGACTTAGCAGCAGCAGCAAATAACATACTTTCTTGTCCTTTTGTCAGTTCTGTGAGGTAGATATTAACCCCATTTTATAAATGAGAAAACTGAGACATAATTTGAGTTTCTAAGTTTACACAAGTGCTAAGTAACAGTGATATCTACTTAGAAACTAGTACATCAGAGCCGTGTGCTTGAGCATTGCATATTAATTATTAAAAAGTAGTTCTCTTTTCCAGATGAAAAAAGTTCTAGAGATGGATGGTGGTGATGGGGGCACAACAATGTGACTGAACTGATGACATTGAACTGTACATTTGAAAATGGTTAAAGTGCTAACAAATGGATAAAGATGTGATACATATAAACAATAAAATATTACTCACCATGAAAAGGAATGAATTTGACTCAGTGGTAGTGAGGTGGATGAACCTACAGCCTGTTATACATAGTGAAGTAAGTCAGAAAGAGAAAAATAAATATTGTATACTAATGCGAAATAGATAGGGAAACAGTGGAAACAGAGTCAGACTTTATGTTTTGGGGCTCCAAAATCACTGCAGATGGTGACTGCAGCCATGAAATTAAAAGACGCTTACTCCTTGGAAGAAAAGTTATGACCAACCTAGATAACATATTCAAAAGCAGAGGCATTACTTTGCCAACAAAGATCTGTCTAGTCAAGGCTATGGTTTTTCCAGTGGTCATGTATGGATGTGAGAGTTGGACTGTGAAGAAGGCTGAGCGCTGAAGAATTGATGCTTTTGAACTGTGGTGTTGGAGAAGACTCTTGAGAGTCCCTTGGACTGTAAGGAGATCCAACCAGTCCATTCTAAAGGAGATCAGTCCTGGGTGTTCTTTGGAGGGAAGGATGCTAAAGCTGAAACTCCAGTACTTTGACCAATGAAAGAGTTGATTCATTGGAAAAGACTGTGATGCTGGAGGGATTGGGGGCAGGAGGAAAAGGGGACAACAGAGGATGAGACGGCTGGATGGCATCACCGACTCAATGGACGTGAGTTTGAGTGAACTCTGGGAGTTGGTGAGGGACAGGGAGGCCTGGCATGCTGCAATTCATGGGGTTGCAAAGAGTCGGACACAACTGAACGACTGAACTGAACTGAAGGCATATATATGGAATCTAGAAAAATAGTACCGATACAGGGAAGGAATGACGCAGACATAGAGAATGGACTTGTAGACACGGTAGGGGAAGGAGAGGGTGGGACAAATGGAGAAAGTGGCGTTGACATATATAAACTATCATATGTAAAAGAGAGCTGGTGGGAAGTTGCTATATAACACAGGCACCCCAGCCTGGCACTCTGTGATGACCTAGAGGGGTAGGGTAGGGGGAGGGGAGGGAGGCTCACAAGGGAGAGGATATTTGTATTATTATGGTTGATTCAAGTTGTTTGGCAGAAACTGACACAACATTGTAAAGCAATTTTTCCTCCAATTAAAAAACAAAAAGCAGTATTTTTTAAAATGTTTAAAAATATTTTTAGTACTTTATAGACTCTTTTGTCCATTGACTGTTAGTCAGCAAACAGATGAAGACATATCAAAAAATAAATAAAAATGGTTAAGATGGTAAATACTATGTATATATTACATTTTTTTAATTCTTAAAGTAATTCTGAATTTAGATTTCTACTCTGGAATAGTAGATTAGATGTTCTCAACGATTCTTCACTTAACCCACATGTTAGATTACACTGTTTACTTGCTGTGTTGTATGCACACTGATGTCTATGGTACAATAAACACACCCTGCTGGAAGGCTTTACTCTTCTATATCTGTGTATTTCAGTTCCCACCAGTTGTGTTGTGTATTTACCAAGGCAGTTATGTCTCTCCTCAAACTTGTTTACGCCAGTTATACTTACTATACCTAATAATTACATTTATTATAATTAAGCATTATATAAACCAATTAAATATGCATATGAAAGAGTTCTTTCAGTGGAAACGAAGTGGTGTATTTTTGAAATGTCTGATGAAAGGCTAAAAATATTACCATCAGATTATGTGTGGTCAGTTCCATTCAGTTCAGTCACTCGGTCATGTCCGATGCTTTGCGACCCCATGGACTGCAGCCCTCTAGGCTCCCCTGTCCATGGAATTTCCCAGGTAAGAACATTGGAGTGGGTTGCTATGCCCTCCTCCAGGGGATTTTCCCTACCTGGGGAATCAAACCCACGTCTCCTGCACTGGCATCTGAATTCGTTACCGCTGCTACACCTATGACACCAAAAATATAAACAATAACAAAAATAGACAAAATTGATTTTACCAAAAATAGGCAAAATGGAAACTTTTGTGCACCAAAGGACGTATCAAGAAATTGAAAAAAATCTACAGAATAGGAGAAAATATTTGCAAATCATACATCGGATAAGGATGTAGTATTCAGAATATATAAAAACCTTTCACAACTCAACAACAAAATGACAAACGACCCAATTAAGAAATAGGCAAAAGAGTTGAGTAGAATTTTCTCCAAAGAAGATACATGAATGATCAACAAGCCTGTGAAAATATGTTCAGTATTATTAGTCATAGGGAAATGAAACCACTAGGATCAAGGGTAGCTTTAATTAAAACAACAACAAAAAAAGTAAAATGAAAGAGATGAAATTTGTGGTCACGAGAGATGTTGGATGTGGGGAAGGTAGACGAAGATGATCAAAAGGTACAAATTTCCAGCTATAAAATAAATAATGTACAACATGATGACAACTGCTCCAGGATGTGTGTGAAAGTTTTTGAGACAGTAAATCCTAACAGTTCTCATCATAAGACAAAAAAAATTTTTTTATTTTGTATATTTAAGAGATGATGGATATTAACTAAACTTGATATTTACATAATCATTTCAGGACACATGTAAGTCAAGTCACTACGTTGTATACCTTAAACCTATACAGTGCTATATGTCAATTATATCTCAACAAAATTAGGGGGAGGGAACAGAAAATAATCATTACTGGTGAGAATGTGGAGGAATTGGAATCCCATGCATTGTTGGTGGGAATGTAAAGTGGTATAGCTGCTGTGGGAAACAGTTTGGCAGTCCTTCGAAAAGTTAAACTAAATTACCATATTATAATTCCACTCCTAGCTATATTCCCGGAAGAATTGAAAACAGGTACTCAAACACCTGGATACAAATATTCATAGTAGCACTATTCACAATAGCCAAAAGGTGGAGACGATGCAAAAGTTCATCAGTGGATGGATACTGTGTTGGATACACACAGTGGAATATTACTCAGCCATGAAAAGAATGAAACACTGGTACATGCTACAGTGTTTTGGTACATTGTACACTTAGCATATGAACCCTTAGCATAAAATGAAAAAAGCCAGGCCCCAAAGTCATATGTTTTATGATTCCATTTATATAACATATTCAGAATGGGTAAATCCATACAGGAGAAAACAGGTTGTGGTTACCAGGGCCTGGTGGAGGCATGGGGATGAGAATGGGATATAACTGTTTAATGGGTATGGAGTTCTATTTTGGAGTCATGAAAATGTTTTAGAACTAGATAGAGGCAATAATTGCATAACAGCAAATATACTAAATATCGCTGAAACAGTTGCTTTAACATGGACCAGTTCAGTTCAGTTCAGTTGCTCAGTCATGTCCAACTCTTTGCGACCCCGTGAATCACAGCACGCCAGGCCTCCCTGTCCATCACCAACTCCTGGAGTTTACCCAAACTCATGGCCATCAAGTCGGTGATGCCATCCAGCCATCTCATCCTCTGTCGTCCCCTTCTCCTCCTGCCCCCAATCCCTCCCAGCATCAGAGTCTTTTCCAATGAGTCAACTCTTCGCATGAGGTGGCCAAAGTACTGGAGTTTCAGCTTCAGCATCAGTCCTTCCAATGAACACCCAGGGATGGAACACCCTTTAGGATGGACTGGTTGGATCTCCTTGCAGTCCAAGGGACTCTCAAGAGTCTTCTCCAACACCACAGTTCAAAAGCATCAATTCTTTGGCGCCCAGCTTTCTTCACAGTCCAACTCTTACATCCATACATGACCACTGGAAAAACCATAGCCTTGACTAGACAGATCTTTGTTGGCAAAGTAATGCCTCTGCTTTTTAAAATGGATACCTTTATATTATTTGAATTTCATTCAGTTTTTAAATGTAAATAAAAATTGAAAAAAAATTTATTCCCCATTTAGCATCATTTTTAACAACCAACCAACCACTTGTCACATCAGGTGAATGGGCTTCTGCATATTCTTTAACACTTTCCTGCATGCTCCTCTTGAGAAAGGGTTTATCACAGTTAACCTCTCAGATATAAACTAGTTATTCCACTTGCATATTTTCAGGCAGCTTGATTGTAATTATCCCACCACATGAATATAAAAGCGATTCTGAGTCCTTATTGTTTGAATAAAACTAGAAATTTTAGAAAAGAGTTTCTTGGAATCTCCTTTTGGTCAGTAGCAGCTGAGAATGAGGAGGGGAAGAGCGCAGAGTGCAAAGGCTCCAGGTAACAACCTGCACTTTTCTTCTTCTTCTCAACCTGCACCGTCCAGTACAATAACCACCAACCACACATGGCTCGGAGAAGGCAATGGCATCCCACTCCAGTACTCCTGCCTGGAAAATCCCATGGACAGAGGAGCCTGGTAGGCTGAAGTCCATGGGGTCGCTAAGAGTCGGACACGATTGAGCAACTTCACTTTCACTTTTCACTTTCATGCATTGGAGAAGGCAATGGCAACCCACTCCAGTGTTCTTGCCTGGAGAATCCCAGGGATGGGGAAGCCTAATGGGTTGCCGTCTATGGGGTTGCACAGAGTCGGACACGACTGAAGCGACTTAGCAGCAGCAGCACACATGGCTAGTGAGCACTTACATTTTATGAAATTTGTATACATACTAAAATCAGAGACTTAGTTTTTAAAAAGTGGAAATATCTCTGTTTTAAAAATATCAGTTGTATGTTGTAATGATACTATCTTGGATATGTGCTGTGCTTAGTCGCTCAGTTGTGTCTGACTTTTTGCGACCCCATGGACCATAGCCCACCAGGCTCCTCTGTCCATGGAGATTCTCCAGGCAAGAATACTAGAATGGGTTGCCATGTCCTCCTCCAGGAGATCTTCCCAACCCAGAGATTGAACCCAGGTCTCCCACATTACAAGCAGATTCTTTACCATCTGAGCCACCAGGGAAGCCCAAGAACACTGAAGTGGGTAGCCTATCCGTCGTCCAGGGGAACTTCTGGACCCAGAAATTGAACTGAGATCTCCTGAATTGCAGGCAGATTCTTTACCAGCTGAACTACCTGGGAAGCATCTCAGGTATAATGGGTTAAAAGTTTTTTAAATTCACCTTTTCTTATTTTTTTTCAAATATAACTATTGCAAAATTTTAAAATTATGTATATGGCTCACATTATAATTCTATTGAGTAACTCTGTTCCAGACATTTTCAATAGGGACCTCAATCACTGGCATCCTGACTATTTAAGTTTAGGAAACTGAAGAAAAGCAACTAGAATTTGGAATATGCCACAAAACAAAGACTCCAAAGTGAGGTCGTTTCCAACTCCCAGGCTTCCCATAATGCCTCCATCATAACGGCCTTGGTATCTGTGGGCAGCAAGCCATGATTCTTCTTGAAAGCAGAAGGTAGGCATGGCTAATGTCTTCATGACTGGTGTCATTCTTTTGGAAAGTCCAAAGATGACCTTGGCGATGACATCATGCCATTGCCTCAAGATAAACCGCCCACCCACCCCAATTTGACATATTTTACCAGCCTATGTAAAGGATTCCAGAAGTGGACTAGATTCGTGCCTAGAATTCATTCAAGAAATGGCAAAAATTCATAGGCTGATGGATGAGGATTCTTGGGTTGGGAAGTTCCTTTGAAGAAGAGATAGGCTACCCACTCCAGTGTTCTTGGGCTTCCCTGTTCCCTGAACAGTGTTAAGTGTTCTTCCCTAAAGAATCCGCCTACAATGTGGGAAACCTGGGTTCAATCCCTGGGTTGGAAAGATCCCCTGGAGGAGGGCATGGCAAACCATTCCAGTATTCTTGCCTGGAGAATCCCCATGGACAGAGGAGCTTGGCGTGCTACAGTTCATGGGGTCGCAAAAAGTCAGACACGACTGAGCGACTGAACTGAACTGATGGGTGAGGAATGAGAAACAGAGAGAAAAACCACTTCCCTCCAGAGGTCAGAGAAGTCTAACATGTAGCTGGTCTGAGGGGAAACTCTTTGGTCTGGATTGTGTGATTGGATCTTGTCCCCCTAATCACACTTCTGACATCGGGGCATCCTTATTTCCCATCCTGTGCCCTCAGATACTGGGTGAGTGGGGATGTGAGGTTACAGCACAAATGTTACATCTGATTCTCAGAACATGACAAAAACAATATCTGAACATTTGCCTTAGAGGCAATGAAATTCTGACCTTGCCTATTCTTCATGGTATGCAGACTGGTTCTGGGTTCTTTATTTTACACACATATTGGAAATAAGAGTTCAATTTTAATAATAAACCTTCATTTAAGACTGAAACTGAGGCCCTTAAAAAATCACAAAAAGAAATATTTGCTAAATTTCAGTTAATATGCATTTTCCTCAAATGCGATAAAAGGTATAATAATTTTTTGTTATCGCTTTAACATTATTATTTTTACAATGTATTTATAGGCATGGGTTTCCCTGGTGGCTCAGCAGTAAAGTATCCATCTGCAATGCAGGAGACTTGCAGGAGATGTGGATTTGATCCTTGGGTCAGGAAGGTCCCCTGAGAAGGAAATAGCAACCCACTCCAGTACTCTTCCCTGAGAAATCCCATGAACAGAGGAGCCTAGCAGGCTACAGTCCACTGGGTCACAGAAGAATCATAGATGACTTAGTAACTGAACAACAACAATTTATAGGCACTCTGTTAAGTACTTTACATGTACTTATTTAACCCTCACAACTAATCTATATGGTATGTACTAATTGTCTCCATCTTATTGATGAAGAAACTGAAGCACAAAGAGGTTGGGTTAGTTGCCTGAGGTCTTAAAACTAACAGGTGATGAAAACAGAATTCAAACCCAGGTCCATCTGACACCAAAGCTGTTTCCAAAAGTTTGAAAAGAGAAATAGGATCTTAGTCATTTTACTACAGGCTTTAAAAGCAAACAGTGATTCGAGATACGTGGTCAAAGTCATCTTAAAAAAAAAAACTGACATAGTTCTAATAAAACGTTAAAAAGATATTTTTCAGGCAAGGGCTGTAAGGATGTGTCTAAGTTTGAAAAAATGTTAAGCACCTGGATTCTTGTGCTTATGTTTCAAAGTTCACCCAACTTGAAAGTCATCCGTTCCTTAATAAGTGCTGCCAATGTGGAATAAGAAAAAAATACTTGAAACAGAAAACCCCCCTGTGTTTAGTGAACAGAGCTGTATTGTTGTTTGTTTTCTGAAGGGGACAGGAGGATGGAGTAGAGGTGGGAGTGTTTGTTTTTATGAGGTCTGCTTTGAAAAGCTCTTCTGAAGTCTTCCCAGGAGCAGCCAGGCGGGATGCTGGGGTTTGATACGGTACCTGCTGGGTCAGTATGGGCCCTTCTCAGCTGCAAGTAATTGACACTCAGGAGTCTCTCCAAAGAGGACCTGAGACCAAAGCAAGCTGAGAAAAATCAAATACTGGATTTCTGATTGCTGCGGGACTCTGGTAGGAACAAAAATATTTTGAGGTCTAAGTTTCTTATGGTGGTGGGCTAACTGAATTTGAGAACTGAAGATTTACCCAGTTGGTGGGAAGATTTATGCAGAGGGGTAGATTATATGGGGAGGTTATCCAAAAGCTTTCTCTAAATTATGTTTTGGTTATCAGCAGGTAGGTGCAACTGTCTCCTGTCCATGAGAGAAGAGCCGACTCCAGTCATAAATTCCTTTAATTTGCCCTCCAAGTGGACCTGAGAATTTGCTTAGACTGACCCTGTCCCCCTCCTTAACTGAATTCTCCCCCATCTTCCAGAAAGGGTAGGGGTGCTGATGCTGGAGTCAGGGGCCTTTCGCACAATGACTGGCCACACCCCAGACAGCTGAAGGCCTCTGGTTTCCGAGCATCTGTGTCAGAAACTGGACACATCATGTGGCTCACTGGAGAAAAAAACTCCAGGAACATATCAACTGCCAAAGTTTCTTCTTTCCAATGACAAGCTTGCCATAGGGATTTATACCCCAGTACAAAGCTGTGGCAATAAATTGGTAAATCATTCCTTAGTTCCTTCCTAGCCTCACTGAAAACTGAAAATCAACAAGATAAATATCTGGTTTTGTTTAAAATACAGTCACAGTCAGAGTCTTCTCTTTTAACTCTAGCTTTTTCTTTGCCAAAGCAATACAGTCACATTTTAAAATAAACAAAATGGTATTGAAAGGTATAAAATGGTATTGAAATTCTCTCTCACTCTGTCCCCACTCACCTCACAGCCCCACCTCCATTTCCCATGGGTAACCACTTTTATTTTTTATTTTTTTTTCAGACATAATCATTAATCATATTATCCTGAGTTATCCAGGAATATTTGTAAATCTTTCAGATTTTTTTTTAACTTTACAATATTGTATTGGTTTTGCCATATATCAACATGAATCCACCACTGGTATACACGTGTTCCCCATCCTGAACCCTCCTCGCTCCTCCCTCCCCGTACCATCCATCTGAGTCGTCCTAGTGCACCATCCCCAAGCATCCAGTATCGTGCATCAAACCTGGACTGGCGACTCATTTCATATATGATATTATTCATGTTTCAATGCCATTCTCCCAAATCATCCCACCCTCTCCCTCTCCCACAGAGTCCACAAGACTGTTCTATACATCAGTGTCTCTTTTGCTGTCTCGTATACAGGGTTATTGTTCAGTTCAGTTCAGTTCAGTCGCTCAGTCATGTCCGACTCTTTGCGACCCCATGAATCGCAGCATGCCAGGCCTCCCTATCCATCACCAACTCCTGGACTTCACTCAGACTCACGTCCATTGGGTCAGTGATGCCATCCAGCCATCTCATCCTCTGTCATCCCTTTCTCCTCCTGCCCCCAATCCCTCCCAGCATCAGAGTCTTTTCCAATGAGTCAACTCTTCGCATGAGGTGGCCAAAGTACTGGAGTTTCAGCTTTAGCATCATTCCTTCCAAAGAAATCCCAGGGCTGATCGCCTTCAGAATGGACTGGTTGGGTCTCCTTGCAGTCCAAGGGACTCTCAAGAGTCTTCTCCAACACCACAGTTCAAAAGCATCAATTCTTCGGCACTCAGCCTTCTTCACAGTCCAACTCTCACATCCATACATGATCACAGGAAAAATCATAGCCTTGACTAGACGGACCTTTGTTGGCAAAGTAATGTCTCTGCTTTTGAATATGCTATCTAGGTTGGACATAACTTTCCTTCCAAGGAGTAAGCGTCTATTAATTTCATGGCTGCAGTTACCATTTGCAGTGATTTTGGAGCCCCCCAAAATAAAGCCTGACACTGTTTCCACTGTTTCCCCATCTATTTCCCATGAAGTGATGGGACCAGATGCCATGATCTTCGTTTTCTGAATGTTGAGCTTTAAGCCAACTTTTTCACTCTCCACTTTCACTTTCATCAAGAGGCTTTGTAGTTCCTCTTCACTTTCTGCCATAAGGGTGGTGTCATCTGCATATCTGAGGTTATTGATATTTCTCCTGGCAATCTTGATTCCAGCTTGTGTTTCTTCCAGTACAGCATTTCTCATGATGTACTCTGCATATAAGTTAAATAAATAGGGTGACAATATACAGCCTTGACGTACTCCTTTTCCTATTTGGAACCAGTCTGTTGTTGCATGTCCAGTTCTAACTGTTGCTTCCTGACCTGCATACAGATTTCTCAAGAGGCAGATCAGGTGGTCTGGTATTCCCATCTCTTTCAGAACCATCTTTCTAAATTCCATATATATGCATTAGTATACTGTATTGGTGTTTTTCTTTCTGGCTTACTTCACTCTGTATAATAGGTTCCAGTTTCATCCATCTCATTAGAACTGATTCAAATGTATTCTTTTTAATGGCTGAGTAATACTCCATTGTGTATACGTACCACAGCTTTCTTATCCATTCATCTTCTGATGGGCATCTAGGTTGCTTCCATGTGCTGGCTATTATAAACAGTGCTGCGATGAACATTGGGGTACACATGTCTCTTTCAATTCTGGTTTCCTCAGTGTGTATGCCCAGCAGTGGGATTGCTGGATCATAAGGCAGTTCTATTTCCAGTTTTTTAAGGAATCTCCACACTGTTCTCCATAGTGGCTGTACTAGTTTGCATTCCCACCAACAGTGTAAGAGCGTTCCCTCTTCTCCACACCCTCTCCAGCATTTATTGCTTGTAGACTTATGGATCGCGGCCATTCTGACTGGAGTGAAATGGTATCTCATAGTGGTTTTGATTTGCATTTCTCTGATAATGAGTGATGTTGAGCATCTTTTCACGTGTTTGTTAGCCATCTGTATGTCTTCTTTGGAGAAATGTCTATTTAGTTCTTTGGCCCATTTTTTGATTGGGTCATTTATTTTTCTGGAATTGAGCTGTAGGAGTTGCTTGTATATTTTTGAGATTAGTTGTTTGTCAGTTGCTTCATTTGCTATTATTTTCTCCCATTCTGAAGGCTGCCTTTTCACCTTGCTAATAGTTTCCTTTGTTGTGCAGAAGCTTTTAAGTTTAATTAGGTCCCATTTGTTTATTTTTGCTTTTATTTCCAATATTCTGGGAGGTGGGTCATAGAGAATACTGCTGTGATGTATGTCGGAGAGTGTTTTGCCTATGTTCTCCTCTAGGAGTTTTATAGTTTCTGGTCTTACATTTAGATCTTTAATCCATTTTGAGTTTATTTTTGTGTATGGTGTTAGAAAGTGTTCCAGTTTCATTCTTTTACAAGTGGTTGACCAGTTTTCCCAGCACCACTTGTTAAAGAGATTGTCTTTAATCCATTGTATATTCTTGCCTCCTTTGTCAAAGATAAGGTGTCCATATGTGCGTGGATTTATCTCTGGGCTTTCTATTTTGTTCCATTGATCAATATTTCTGTCTTTGTGCCAGTACCATACTGTCTTGATAACTGTGGCTTTGTAGTAGAGCCTGAAGTCAGGCAGGTTGATTCCTCCAGTTCCATTCTTCTTTCTCAAGATAGCTTTGGCTATTCAAGGTTTTTTGTATTTCCATACAAATTGTGAAATTATTTGTTCTAGCTCTGTGAAGAATACCGTTGGTAGTTTGATAGGGATTGCATTGAATCAAAAAGCTATATATGACAAACCCACAGCAAACATTATCCTCAATGGTGAAAAATTGAAAGCATTTCCTCTAAAGTCAGGAACAAGACAAGGGTGCCCACTCTAACCACTACTATTCAAGGTAGTTTTGGAAGTTTTGGCCACAGCAATCAGAGCAGAAAAAGAAATAAAAGGAATCCAAAGTGGAAAAAAAGAAGTAAAACTCTCACTATTTGCAGATGACATGATCCTCTACATAGAAAATCCTAAAGATTCCACCAGAAAATTACTAGAACTAGTCAATGATTATAGTAAAGTTGCAGGATATAAAATCAACACACAGAAATCCCTTGCATTCCTATACACTAATAATGAGAAAATAGAAAGAGAAATTAAGGAAACAATTCCATTCACCATTGCAACGAAAAGAATAAAGTACTTAGGAATATATCTACCTAAAGAAACTAAAGACCTATGTATAGAAAACTGTAAAACACTGGTGAAAGAAATCAAAGAGGACACTAACAGATGGAGAAATATACCATGTTCATGGATTGGAAGAATCAATATACTGAAAATGAGTATACTACCCGAAGCAATTTATAGGCAACCACTTTTAAAATGTCTGTGTACTCTAGGGATTTCCTTGGTGCTCCAGTGGCTAAGACTCCATGCTTCCAATGCAGGAAGCATGGGTTCAATCCCCAGTCAGGGAACTAGATCCTGCATGCCTTAGCTACAGATCCTGCAACTCAGACTCACTGCAGCCAAATAAATAAATAAATAAATTTCTATGTATTCTAACAGGGAACCTCTCTCTCTAAAAGAGATACCTGCCCAGCATCTCTTTGTGCTATGTTTAGTCACTGAGCCATGTCTGACTCTTTGTGACTCCATGGACTGTATTTCGCCAGGCTCCTCTGTCTGTGGGGATTCTCCAAGCAAGAATACTAGGGTAGGTTGCCATGCCCTCCTCCAGGGGATCTTCCCAACTCAGGGATCGAACCTGGGTTTCCCACATTGCAGGCGGATTCTTTACCATCTGAGCCACCAGGGAAGCCCAAGAATACTGGAGTGGGTAGACTATCCCTTCTCCAGGGGATCTTCCTTACCTAGGAATCAAACTGGGGTCTCCTGCATTGCAGACGGATTCTTTACCAGCCAGAGACCAGGGTCTCTTTAGGCGTGTATAAATAAGACTTGCCCAAGATTACAGAGTGGTTGTTCTGGGACCAGATTCCAGATTTCCTGATTCCCATCCTGAAGTTGCCCCTGATAGATCACACTGTTCAGTGCTCTGTGTGTGTGTGTGTGTGTGTGTGTGTGTGTTGCTCCTCTAGGAGCATAAAATTCCCTGGATCCAAAGTGAACATGACAAAAGCCACTAGAGAGCTATGAAGCCCTGAGGAGAGTCCTTTGAAGAGGAAGATAACCAGGTTAAGGGAAATCTGGCAAGGCTTCATCAGGAAGGTAGTGTTCATGGTTGGGTCTGGAAGAATGGGTAGGATTTCAACAGATAGAACAAGGTTAAGAAGGACATTCCAGGTGAAGAGATCAGCAAGAGCAAAGACCTGGATGTGGGAAAGCATCAGGGGTAAGTTTGGGTATCCAAGAGCCACATATGTCTGGAATATGAAATATAATTAGAAGATAAAACTACTGTAGCTTGAATGAGATTATTGAGCACTTCAGTTCAGATCAGTCACTCAGCTGTGTCCAAATCTTTGCGACCCCATGGACTGCAGCACACCAGGTGTCTCTGTTTATCACCAACTCCTGGAGCTTGCTCAAACTCATGTCCATCGAGTCAGTGATGCCATACAACCATCTCATCCTCTGTTGTCCCCTTCCCCTCCTGTCTTCAATCTTTCCCAGCATCAGGGTCTTTTCCAATGACTCAGTTCTTCACATCAAGTGGCCAAAGTATTGGAGCTTCACCTTTAGCATCACTCCTTCCAATGAATATTCAGGACTGATTTCCTTTAGGATTGGCTGTTTGACCTCCTTGCAGTCCAAGGGACTCTCAAGAGTCTTCTCCAACACCACAGTTCAGAAGCATCAATTCTTTGGTGTTCAGCTTTCTTTATGGTCCAACTCTCAAATCCATACAGGACTACTGGAAAACCACAGCTTTGACTAGACAGACTTTTGTCGGCAAAGTAATGAGCGCCTTACACAAAGTATTATTCTGAGTGCTTTATCAGTGTGCTTTAATCTTCACAATGCTTTGAAGCAGTTACCATTATTAGCTCCATTTTCCAGGTGGGAACACTCAAGCAAAGACAGGGTAGGTAACTGGCCTTAAATCACAATTCATGCAGCTAGTAAGTTTACATTCTAGACAGTCTGGCTTTAAAAGAGTGATAATATTTCTTCCTGTTACTGGGAAATGAGACTGAACAAAAAAGTGGTTGTTTTAGAAAGGATATTGGAACACTTGTTGAAACACAGATTTATTCTATCATGAATTACAAAGAAAAGGAGGTAAATGTTTATTAAATATACACTATATCTTCAAAATATGACAGATCGATTTATTTTCTTTTTTAAATTAAATTTTAAATTAATTTAAAAAGAAAGATCTTAGGGAGCCAGCAATGCTACAGAAACACAGGATTAAAGGCTTACCTGGAGAAAGACCCTAGTACTGGCAGAGAGATTAGAGGGACTGTGAGTTTAAAGTCTGAGATCTAAAGAGAAAAGAGTAGACTAGCCAGTGGTTACCCTCCCAGGCCATGCTTGACCTCTGCTTGGGTTCATTCCAGGAGGAAAGAAAAGGGCAGGGAGGTAGGGGGCTTCTCAGCAAAGCTGGCTTCAGCTCTGGTCGTCTCACTGCTGCTGCTGCTAAGTCGCTTCAGTCGTGTCCGACTCTGTGCGACCCTAGAGATGGCAGCCCACCAGACTCCCCCATCCCTGGGATTCTCCAGGCAAGGACACTGGATTTGTCTCACTACCCACCCCGTTTAAGGAGTTCCAGATTAAGAGTTTAACAACATATGGCACCTAGTCTGTCAATCAGGAGAAGGGAACTCATTCCAGGTTCCCAGAAATCTACCTCAGATCTGAGAGTGTCCAGGGCTACAGTAGAGCTCCTCTGGCCAACCAGCAGTCACTTGGTCGGTCGTGTGACCTTGACCCCATTTCCAGGATGGGATTTAGCCAGAGGGAGTACAGGGATCCCAGCCCCAAGCCTTTTGAGGTTCTATTAGACAGACAGGGCAAGAGGGAAACCGGTGGGGGCAGCAACTCTGGCTGGACAGAGTGAAGGCTAGACACAAAGCAGAACCATGGTGTCTAGAGCATCTAGAATTGCTCCCCAGCCTGTCTCAGCTTAGCCTGGATCTCGTCTTCACCTGGATCTCGTCTGCTCCTGAGCTGTCCCTGTCATGGCAAGTCGATCTCTGGCCCCACCACCAAAGACCCAATGTGAGTCAGGCGGACAAAGTTCATTGGTTTGTTAACTGTAGTACAGTCAATCTGTCACCTCTTCTTCAGCAGGGGTTTCTCTATATATGTCAGCCCAGTTTGTCCCCAAGTTCACTCATCTTCCCATTTGGTTACAGGTTCACTCCTCTGCCTGAGTCACAGAAGGCTCTTGCTCCGGCGCCTTGACCACCCACTCCTCACTTCCCTCAGGTGTAACAACATCCCAGGTTTACTCAGCTGGATGGGTTCTTGAGCCTTTAACTGAGCAGTGAAGGTCAGCATCTCAGATCCTGAGACACCAGCAAGGCCAGAGAGCAGGGCAGAAGGGCAGGCAGGAGGTTATTTATGTCTTCCACAGACTTGGAATCCTGTGCTACTTGGACATCAGGGTGTCTGAAGGCAGCTGGTGCCGGCTCCACTGGGTGTCCACCAGCATGTGGGTCCCAGGTTCACTCCTTGGCACTGTGGTGGAGCTGAGGGCAGGTGGGCAGAGCTAGATTTATTCTCTACATAATTTAAATGGGAAAACTAGGACCCTAAGAGGGTCCATTCATGCTAAGTCGCTTCAGTCATGTCTGACTCTGACCCTCATGTGTGACCCATGGACTGTAGCCCACCAGGCTCCTCTGTCCATGGAATTCGCTGGGCAAGAATACTGGACTGGGTTGCCATGCCCTCCTCCAGGAGATCTTCCCGACCCAGGGTTCAAACCCGCGTCTCTTGTGTCTCCTGCCTTGAAGGTGGGTTCTTTACCACTAGTGCCACCTGGGAAGCCCCTGAGAATGTGAATTATTCAAATTCTCAAAGTTGTCAAGGGGCAGAGAAAGCCTTTGAAGACCCCATGTACCAGCAAAAGCCAGTGCTCTTGCTCATCTAAACATAGCCCACAGAATGCTAGTCCAGGGCCTAGAGAGGAATGGGCTTCTGGGGTGAGCCTGGCTTGGGAAACACTCAGATGATCCAAAACAGACCTTAATACAACTGCAGATTTTCTCAGATGTCAATACACTACCATACTTCATAAGGTATATGTCTCACATTTCTGAAGCTAATTTTATCATGATGTCCTCCTCTCCCACCACTCCCAAGCCCTTTGTTCAGATCACATTCAGTGGAAATGGCCCTGGGAGGTCACTGACTAGTTTGGGAAAGCCTACATAGAGCATCCCGAAGAAAGGAAGGAAAGGTGTGTTTCCTGATCACCTGGGTCTGTGGCCTCTCTTCGTAGATACACAACACTGAAATACAAAGGGCACTTGAATCTTACTTCCTGAGAACTGCACAGAAAAGACCTTATCTAAACTTCCACATCTCAGAAACCCAGTATGTTTGGGTTTTTGTTTTTGTCTTTGTTTAATTGTTTGCTTTAGGGATCAAAATGGAAAAACTTGATATGCTTTCTATGGTAGAAATCTCCCAATTCCTAGTCTAGTTTTTTCATACTCTAAGTAAATGTGTTTGGATGTCAGAAACCAAAAAATATATGTAGATCATGCTGGATTGGGTTATCCCTGTGAACTTAATTTCCAATTAGCTGGTGGTTTAATATGTAATCCACGGTTGCTCTCTTATCACTATAGTGATATGATAACATGTCCAAAAAAGAATACCTTCACCCTCTCCCTTCTGAAAATCCTCATAAAGTATAAAACTTACACATGGCATGACTGAACTAAGCAAAATTTTAGGCATTAAGAAAGGATTCTGTCAATCTTAAACACTGTGAAAATAATACTCTTTGACTGGCTACACATTCTACCTATCAAAGGACATTTTTGTAGGCAACTGTTAATACATTTGGTAAGTTGGGTGGAGTTTCCTTTTCAATTTTGGTAGTATTTTAAGAATTTGGGGAAGGATTGTTGGAATGACCAAAATGCTATTGATGGTGGTTTTATTACCCAATGTGCATGAATGCTAAATTGCTTCAGTCGTGTCTGACTCTTTGTGACCCTATGGACCATAGTCTGCCAGGCTCCTCAGTCCATGGGATTCTCCAGGCAAAAATACTGGAGTGAGTTGCCATTTCCTCCTCCAAGAGGATCTTCCCGACTGAGGGACTGAACCCACGTCTCTTATATCTCGTGAATTGGCAGGCAAGTTCTTCTACTACTAGCACAGCCTGGGAAGCCCTTGTTACCAATAAGCTGACCTAATTTTAAGAATAAAAAGGCTACTTAATAACATTTGTTCTTATTTTGAAAGCTGGGGTGTGGGTTTCAAATTTTTGCAAAAACTTATAGAATCACTTGTAGTGTTATTTTGTAGTCTAGGGGATGTTTGAGAGTGATCAGTTTAGGTATAAGAACTGTGCATGTGTGCGTGCTTAGTCGCTCAGTCGTGTTCAACTCTTCACAACCCCGTGGACTGTAGACCGCCAGGCTCCTCTGTCCATGGGATTTTCCAGGCAAGGATATTGGAGCAGGTTGCCATTTCCTCCTCCAGGGGATCTTCCCGACTGAAGGATTGAACCCATGTCTCTTATGTCTCCTGCTTGGCAGGCAGATTCTTTATCACTGAGCCACCTAGTAAGCCCCAAGACAGAACTGAGTGTTCTTTTTGTCTTATAAGAAATTTTTTGTAATAAGTAGTTTACTGCTGCTGCTGCTACTGCCACTAAAACTTAATTTTCACCACTCAAAGCTGTGAAGTCTAGGCTCCCTTTTTTATCAACTGCATTATTACTAGAAGGTGGGATGTTGAGGTTTATCATCAGTTCATTTTTTATCCTTAGCTTATATGAGAAAAGGAGCCCAAAGGAAAATTCAAATTAAAAAAATGTGTTCATTCATAATCTTTCTTAGGCCAAAGTGAATAGTATATAGTAAAGCAAATGCTGCTGCTACTGCTGCTGCTAAGTTGCTTCAGTCGTGTCTGACTCTGTGCGACCCCATAGACGGCAGCCAATCAGGCTCCCCCGTCCCGGGGATTCTCCAGGCAAGAACACTGGAGTGGGCTGCCATTTCCTTCTCCAGTGCATGAAAGTGAAAAGTGAAAGTCAAGTTGCTCAGTCGTGTCCGACTCTTCGAGACCCCATGGACTGCAGCCGGCCAGGCTCCTCCGCCCGTGGGATTTTCCAGGCAAGAGTACTGGAGTGGGGTGCCATTGCCTTCTCTGAAGCAAATGCTAGTGAAGCAGATTGGAAAATGGAACAGGAACTGAGGATAATGCTAATTGCAACAGAATACAGATCCATCCCTAACCTAATTAATTACCACTATAAATATCTTTTTTCTCTTGGAAACCATATCAGATCAGATCAGTCGCTCAGTCGTGTCCGACTCTTTGCAACCCCATGAATCACAGCATGCCAGGCCTCCCTGTCTATCACCAACTCCCGGAGTTCACACAGACTCACATCCATCGAGTCAGTGATGCCATCCAGCCATCCCATCCTCTGTCATCCCCTTCTCCTCTTGCCCCCAATCCCTCCCAGCATCAGAGTCTTTTCCAATGAGTCAACTCTTTGCATGAGGTGGCCAAAGTACTGGGGTTTCAGCTTTAGCATCATTCCTTCCAAAGAAATCCCAGGGCTGATCTCCTTCAGAATGGACTGGTTGGATCTCCTTGCAGTCCAAGGGACTCTCAAGAGTCTTCTCCAACACCACAGTTCAAAAGCATCAATTCTTCGGCGCTCAGCCTTCTTCACAGTCCAACTCTCACATTCATACATGACCACAGGAAAAACGATAGCCCTGACCAGACGAACCTTTGTTGGCAAAGTAATGTCTCTGCTTTTGAATATGCTATCTAGGTGGGTCATAACTTTCCTTCCAAGGAGTAAGCGTCTTTTAATTTCATGGCTGCAGTCACCATCTGCAGTGATTTTGGAGCCCAGAAAAATAAAGTCTGACACTGTTTCCACTGTTTCCCCATCTACTTCCCATGAAGTGATGGGACTGGATGACATGATCTTCATTTTCTGAATGTTGAGCTTTAAGCCAACTTTTTCACTCTCCACTTTCACTTTCATCAAGAGGCTTTGTAGTTCCTCTTCACTTTCTGCCATAAGGGTGGTGTCATCTGCATATCTGAGGTTATTGATATTTCTCCTGGCAATCTTGATTCCAGCTTGTGTTTCTTCCAGCCCAGCGTTTCTCACGATGTACTCTGCATATAAGTTAAATAAATAGGGTGACAATATACAGCCTTGACGTACTCCTTTTCCTATTTGGAACCAGTCTGTTGTTCCATGTCCAGTTCTAACTGTTGCTTCCTGACCTGCATACAAATTTCTCAAGAGGCAGATCAGGTGGTCTGGTATTCCCATCTCTTTCAGAATTTTCCACAGTTTATTGTGATCCACACAGTCAAAGTCTTTGTTCGTGACATTGTACAGGAGACAGGGATCAAGACCATCCCCATGGAAAAGAAATGCAAAAAAGCAAAATGGCTGTATGGGAGGCCTTACAAATAGCTGTGAAAAGAGGAGAAGTGAAAAGCAAAGGAGAAAAGGAAAGATATAAACATCTGAATGCAGAGTTCCAAAGAATAGCAAGAAGAGATAAGAAAGCCTTCTTCAGCGATCAATGCAAAGAATTAGAGGAAAACAACAGAATGGGAAAGACTAGGGATCTCTTCAAGAAAATCAGAGATACCAAAGGAACATTTCATGCAAAGATGGGCTCGATAAAGGACAGAAATGGTATGGACCTAACAGAAGCAGAAGATAGTAAGAAGAGATGGCAAGAATACACAGATGAACTGTACAAAAAAGATCTTCACGACCCAGATAATCACGATGGTGTGATCACTGACCTAGAGCCAGACATCCTGGAATGTGAAGTCGAGTGGACCTTAGAAAGCATCACTACGAACAAAGCTAGTGGAGGTGATGGAATTCCAGTTGAGCTATTCCAAATCCTGAAAGATGATGCTGTGAAAGTGCTACAGTCAATATGCCAGCAAATTTGGAAAACTCAGCAGTGGCCACAGGACTGGAAAAGGTCAGTTTTCATTCCAATCCCAAAGAAAGGCAATGCCAAAGAATGCTCAAACTACCGCACAATTGCACTCATCTCACACACTAGTAAAGTAATCCTCGAAATTCTCCAAGCCAGGCTTCAGCAATATGTGAACCATGAACTTCCTGATGTTCAAGCTGGTTTTAGAAAAGGCAGAGGAACCAGAGATCAAATTGCCAACATCCACTGGATCATGGAAAAAGCAAGAGAGTTCCAGAAAAGCATCTATTTCTGCTTTATTGACTATACCAAAGCCTTTGACTGTGTGGAAACATATACATTGGAATGTTTCTCAAGTATAGGCTATTGGGATCCACAACCCAAGAAACATACCAGCCTAGTAAAAAAAAAAAAATCCTCATTTTAGGAATCACAGGAATTGGAACTCTGTACAATTCTATTGATTTCTTGTTATGGAGGTGGGTAGGCAGTACTCTTGCCCGGAAAATCCCATGGATGGAGGAGCCTGGTGGGCTGCAGTCCATGGGGTCGCTAAGAGTCAGACATGACTGAGCGACTTCACTTTCACTTTTTACTTTCATGCATTGGAGAAGGAAATGGCAATACACTCTAGTGTTCTTGCCTGGAGTATCTCAGGGATGGGGGAGCTTGGTGGGCTGCCGTCTATGGGGTCGCACAGAGTCGGACACGACTGAAGCGACTTAGCAGCAGCAGCAGGCTGTTTTCAAGATATTAGATGAAAGGAAAGTTGACATGTCATCCTGAATTGTAACCTTGACACCACCCTCCTGTGAGCTCAAACAAATGACTTTATCTCTTGTGCCTGTTTTTTTTTTTTTTTCAATCTCCCGATTTCTCTTCTTCTTTTGTATCCAGAGGTACATGTCATCTGAAGCCTTCGCCACTTTGCATAGTAAATCAGGAACAAATCCAGGAGAGAGAATGAGACAGAGACCAGTACTTGGTTTCTGCATGAACTTTGTGCTAGGTTTGATGACCCTATGGTAATGAATAATATTTCATATACTGCCCTATGTCTTATCCATTTATACTTTTTCTCTTGACTCTTGGAAAACTGAAGTCTCTGTGGAACATTCCATGAATGATCATCAGCATTACATTCTACTAAAATAACTGAGACCTATTTATAAACCACAGGAAATTGTTCTTGCTCAGGATACAGTCTGAATAAGTAATTTAGAAAATGGAAAACAGTCAGTCATCCATATGTTTTCTTCATCTACTATTTTCCAAGCTGGCCCTGAGCGTTCCTATCCCTACACCTTTGCTCATGCTGTTCTCACAGCTTAGAATACCCTCCTCACTTTTCCTCCTCGTCTCCTTTAAGGGTCAGATGCCACTTTTGAGGGGGTACCTTTTTGACATGGCCCCTCACCTCCATAGCCCAGAGATCTCTTTCTTTTCTCTTGCACCTGTGATTCACTTCTAGACCCTCACACCTAGCACTTACGTGCTACCCTAGAGCGTTCTCTCCTTTTTGCCATTAGAGAAAATGGAAATTTCCAGAGAGAATATAAACTCTTGGAGGAGAGGTTTCCACATGAATAACTAAGATAGCATCTGACACTGAGCTGAGAATATAGACGACACTTAGTGCTGTTGGTGTCAAGGGGTGCTTTTCAGGTGATCTAAAGCCAAATGAAAGAAAATCACAGAAACTCATTGTGCAAAACACACTCAGGTTGACCTACTGTGGTAGAAGTGGAGGTAAAGGTGGGTACTTTGGCATCCGGTCTGCTGGCTCCACTCTCCGCCTCCTCCAAGCAAGCTCTGGAGCATGCCTAGGGTGCAGCCTCCCTCTGCCTCCTGCCCTGTTGGTGCCTTCTGTTCTCAGGCTGCCATGCTGGAAACTTTGCCTTCCTTGGAACCCAAGCTTCCTCCATTCCATTCTCTCCAGGCTTATGCATGACTGTCTCTTGGCTGAGCTGTTAAAGCTCTTGAGTGTGTGCTGATGTTCCCTATCCTTCCCAAAGCAAGTGCATTCTCACAGAGTTTTTCTAAAAAGAACACCTTGGCTTGACTCACGGATCCCCAACGAGTTAGTTGGAAAACTCAGTGAGGCTGATCACGGGGCAATCCTTCTGGCTGCATTCCCCATTTCCTGCTGTCCCAGCAGATTCCAATAGGAATGCCTGCAGGATCAAAATTCTGGAATTCTTTTTGAGACAAATTTCTTGTCAACACTAACATACAATCTTCCCCATAAGCAAACATGTCCTTTCTCCTTCACACTCTCAGTTAATTGCCAGGAAACAGAGGAAACAAATATTCTGGTAGAACTTTTGATGGCATAAGACGCATCGCATTTAGAGCAGTAGGAACAGAATGGAGAGTGGCCGTACCATCCACCCTTTGATTCTGGCATCACTCTAACCCATCCCACCCCAGCGCCATGTGGACATCTCCAATACTGACAACCTTGGCTGCTTCCCATTGGGGCTTTCTGCTTCCATTCCTACTCCTCCTTTGATTTGATTATTGGAGCAGCAATGGGTTTATCCTTGAGTTTACATCATGCTGATCCCCTTTTCTGTGGGGATCCAGTTTTTGTTCCAGACCCTAATGCAGGCCCTGGTGCTTTTAACTATTGTTCACTGACCAGTGATTCTTCCAAGTCCACCTGATCCTGTTTCAAGACACCAGGTCCTGACAGTCACAGCTGGTGAGCCATGTATGCCAGATCAAACCTGGGACTGTTTTCCAAAAAACCTTGCCTGGCTCTGAACTGTCTGTCCTACAAGCCCACTTCCATTCAGTTCCAAACCCTTGAGGCAGCAAACCCAAGCTCAGTTGACTCCTGACTTGACTTTGTATATGTTCTTCCAGTTATTTGACTTGGACTTCCCTCTACAATTGTTAGCTTGGTCCACCTGTGTGCTCTCTGTGTCATCTAGAGACTTTTGCCTGACTCATGCCAGTACCTGCCCCCCTACAAGAAGTCACAGTTCCACCACCACCATTGTGGGACTCCTGGAGAGGATAAGCCAGTCAGGGAAATAATTTTATGGAGAGGAGCTTTTTGATTTTCTTTAATTCACCATGTAGGTCAGGAGATTATTTCTCAGAAGGAAATATAAAATAGGGGATGTAAACCTGGAGTCTTGGTCTAGTCAAGAAGGAGGTACAAACATTTTAAAGAGAAAAAGTGATTTAATCTCTCTCCTATCATTCCGCCAGATGGAATGAAGTCCTCTGGGAATGTCGTGAGGGAAACATTTATCAGGAGGATAGTAAAGGACTTAGGATTATTTTGTTATCCACCTTCTGTAAGCAAGCACTTCTTTTTGCTTTTGTATTTTTTTTTTTTAATGGAGAAAAAAAAGTGTTGGGTGGAACTCCACGTGCTTTCTTATGTAATAAAAAAGTCAAGCAAAGGGCATGCCTTGGTTCGTCTTGGACTCGGCAGTCTGCCGACATTATCACAAGTGCTGGGAGGTGGAGGCTCTATGCGCTTTGGGGATTATCACCCAGTTTCTTTCTAAGTGTTAAGCCTCTTTCTATGCAGAAAGGGCCCATCACAGGATGGACCATTATGATCCCTAGTCCCTTGTTGATGTTTCAGCAAGAGTTCAATAATTCTACAGGGTTTTATTTAAGTGTACTCAATTACGGCAAGATTTCCAAAACCAGTTTTCCTTCTGAGTATGGGTACCTCATAGCCCAAATGGGTCCCTTTTTTCCATCCTTAAAAACCATGAAAGTTGGCCATGTCATCTGAAAGACACCTTCTAGCTCTGAAATTCCCCAAGTGTTCGATCTCAGTAGTGTTCAACTTTCCAACCCCATGGACTGTAACCTGCCAGGCTCCTCTGTCCATGGGATTATCCCAGCAAGAAAACTGGAGTGGGTTGCCATTTCCTCCTACAGGAGGTCTTCCAGACTCAGGGATCAAACCTGCGTCTCCTGCAGCTCCTGCATTAGCAGACAGATTCTTTACCACTGAACAAATCCTAGCTGGCATGTAGACACTAATTGGAAATCTGTAAACCAGTTAATATATTCTGGAATTGAATCTATTGGTATCCCTTGGAAGTAATAGTAATAATTAAAGTTTTAGCTCCAATAAGAAGTATCTTCCTCTCTTGCAAGATAATATATCCATGGGACCATCTGGCATTTACAGGCCATCAATACATTTCAGTTAAAGGGGCATCTCCTATACTAATATTTCCCAAAATATAATTCTAGAAATCCTATTCTTTCACTTGGATTCACCACAGCAATTGTGTCCTAAAAGGTCTTTTATAATATATTTTATGCATGCAGGATCCAATCAAAGATCACAAACTGCACTTGGTTATTAGTTCTCTTTATTCTTAATCTAGAAACAGTTTCTTCCTATTTTTCAAAACACTGATAAATTTGAGGAGTCTGGCCTGGATGTCTTGTAGAATATTACATAATCTGAATTTACGGGATTGTCTCCTCAAGTTGAGATTCAGATTTAATATTTGGCAGAAAAATGACTTCAGTGATGTTCATACTGTTATTTTAAAAACTTTTTTATTTTACCTTTTAGATGAGATCAAATATTATAGAAATACATAAGGAGAAATGGAAGGTGCTACAAAATGCCACTCCTAGAAATAACCAGTATTTATATTTTAGTATATATGCCATTAGATTTCTTTCCTTTGGATATAACAAAAATGGAACCATTTCTATGTCATTTTTGTAACTTTCTCCTTTTACTGGTTGCCATATCTTAGAATACTTTCTGTGTTCTACGTATACCTCATTTTTTTTTTTTTTTTAGGGTTTGTTTCCAGCTTCTGGCTATAAGGAACTATGCTGCAATCATCATTCATGTATATTTGTGTACTTATGTGAGTGTTTCTGGTTACCTTCCTAGGAGTAAAATTTCTGGGTCAACTTTGATATTGCAAACTTGCCACCACACAAACATTACCCCAATCAATACTTTCACCAACAATGCATGAGAGTGATGGTTTCCTCACATCTTATCCTGGTATTACTACTCTTTTTAATCTTTGCTAATGGGAAGTAAAAATTGCTATCTCATCACCATTTGAATTTTTAAACTATGAGCGAAGTTGAGTAAATATTTTTACATGCTTATTTCCTGTTTTTGTTCCTTTCCCTGAACGATCTGTATATATCCTTTGCCTATTTCCCTACCGAACTGTTTTTTTTACTTATTGATGTCTAAGGCTCATTTTTATACCAAGGAAATTAACCATTTGTTTTCTGTATGTATAAATAATTATTTTGTCCAGATAATTAGAATACTTCAGTAACATCCTATGAAATGTGCTCCAAAGAATATGCCTAACTTAGGAAGACACCATGTTTAGATCCTTCTCTGTGAACTCTCCACATAGGGAAAAGAGCCTGAACAGCCATTTGATTTAAATCTCTAGTGTGAATAAAATAAATGTTATGTATTCATCTGAAGAAGGGAATGGTAACTCACTCCAGTATTCTTGCCTGAAGAATCCCATGGACAGAGGAGCCTGATGACCTAAGTCTGTGGGGTCACAAAGAATTGGACATGACTGAGTGACTAATATTTTCACTTTTCACTATGTATTTATACACATACATATATTATATGTATAACTGAAAGTGGGTAATGTTTTCTCTGTGGCCAGTTTCTGTCAAAAAAATAAACGACTTTAGATTCTTTAAAATCGTGCTGTGGTGGGTTATAAGGTAGAGGCAGAAATTGCTCTGAAGCTGGAAATAGGATGCAAGGAATTGAATCCAATGTCCACAGATGGACAAATCCCCTCTTTCCCCCTTCCCCCCACCCCCCTGCAACGGCTGGGCATAGTTTGGAAACCATCACTATGGAAGGTCTCAGAAAGCTCTGATAAGATGAGCACCCTCTAGAAAAGAAAAAAAAAGAAAAAGACAGCATCTTCAGAAGGTAGACTCTGTCCATTTAATTTTCTGCTGGGTTTGGTTCTGGGGTGGCATTATAGCAGCCTGCAGATCTTGCTGTTAGGTGCACTGTAGGCCTAAGATTAATCTTTAGAAATCTTTCCAAACAGAAAGGACATGTGGACCAAAATTTTGTTGTTTTCATTTTGTCTTTCCTATCCCAATCAAGTTGGAATCCTTTTCTCACAATTTGGATCATGTCATTGCATTTCCTGTGAATAAGATTGTTAGCTTCAGAGATGCCTATATTTGGGATAGTGAATTATGGTCAGCAGTTTTCACAATGTTCTCCCTAATCATCTCTCCCGGTCCACTGGAGGTGCTGGCTCTGTGCCCAGTACACAAATTAAAGGTTAGTTAACTGGATGCACTAGGCACATGGCCGCCAGCTCCATTTAGGACACGTGATTCACTCTTACCTCTCCTAAGTGCTGCCTGCCCTTTTCTGCCCTAAAAGTAATGCAATTCTTTCTTGTTCAATACTATTGACTCCTTTATAGAAAGAAACAGAAAGGGGAAAATCTCCAACTTTGGATATCTCAGAGCTGGATTTGTCAGCAATCAGAAATACATTCAGTCTCCAACAGTAAAATATTTTCGTATGTCATCTAGAGGGAGTTAGAATATGTTACTTCAGAATTTGATTTCACACACGTAGGCAGTTCATGGGGTGGCAAAGAGTCGGACACGACTGAACAACTGAACTGAACTGAGGAGGTTCATGAGGGCAAAAGTAAGAAAACCACCCCCACCCCCAATACAGCCACAAAATAGGAAACAGAGAAATAAATACATACAGCCAAGGAATAGGAAATAAGGAAACAAACATACTTTCTGAGTGATAAACCATGAAATCAACACATAATGGCACTGGGCCGAGACAGTAAAATCTCTTTAAAGGGACAGAAGTCAATTATCTAGCCTATGCCTTTAAGGCTTGACTACTGTCCACTCAAGCCTAAACACATATTCAAAGAAAAAAATGCACATTATTTGTAGAAGGAAATATGGAAATGTTACACAGCAGCCTTTTCGGTTGTTATATAATATGGATATATTAATTTTGTCTCAACACTGCTATTCTTCCCATCTGCCTTTTTCCCCACGGGAGACACTGAAATAAAAATATTTTCCCTTTAATTTTTTTTTAAGTGCTCTACTTGCTAACATAGCTTCAGGGCTGTAATTAAACACATTCATCTGACTCTGTTGGGATAGAGCCTCCAATACCTTCTCAGTTTAAGCTACAGCTGAAATATTTTGATAAGAAAAAAAAGGAAATTGCTTTACAAATAAACAAAGGTACATTCAGGATGGAATAAAAACTTTTCCTTCATGGGAAACAAACTAGCAATATCTCTGTGTTTTTTTTTTTTTTTTTACAGAAAAGAGCTGGTATAATATATAGCTTATAGTACTATTGTTAAATTTACTCTAATTAGGTCTTATGGATGAAACATGCTAATGATCATATCCTTTGGTCGGACTTCTCACACTTGATCTTAGCCAAAAGGCCGAGAAGCGATGGTCGGACTTCTCAACAGCTGTTCAACAAATTAGGCTTCATAAACAGAATGTTGAGAAAAATAATCCTGCTGCTTCACAGACACACCCACGACACACTCGTACAATGGTCTCCCCACACCCTGGCCTTACACACACTCTGTGGTATACAGCAGTCAACAATCAAATACATGTTGTTGTGATTGTGGCACAAGGACATCCATCCTAGCTAGTACTCTTTGGGGGATCTTTATCTCTTAAAAACTTTTAATTGTCAGAGATTCTGAGACTGAATTTTGACAATCAGATTCAATGTTCTCCTATCACCTCACCAGTTAAAAGAAGGAGAAAAAAACACAAAAAACCCAAAATCGACTGCACTCCTCATCCTTGTGATTTGAGTGATTGTGCCATGATGACTTAATATGCTTTTCATACTTTGTGGAGCAATTTAAATAGCTCAGATGTTTAACTCTTGAAAAAGTGGTTACTAGTCATACACAGCAACTACTTCCTTTAAGAAATGTCACAAAGATGCTTATAATTTATTGCTGGACTCATTCAGCATAGCATGCAAATCAACTTACATATTTACATCCAGCTTCAAATTGGATCTTAAATACACTGCTCAAGCCAATGAAATCAGGTACTTCCATTGGCAATGCTTTACCTCTCTCTAACATTTTCCAAGCTATTCAAATAATCCCATTCCTATGATGTAGCAGTGCATGTATGTGGTCAGAACCATCCAACACAATCAAAGGTGGTCTAGGCACCATTCCATGACTGTCCATAGAGCTCAAAGTTGTTGACCTAATGTGAAGCGAAGTTCAAAGCAAAGATCTTGCTGGAAACCATGGCCACTGGTCACAGCTTATAGGCCCTGGGGAATAGTTGTAATACTGCCCCCTAACCACAGTGATGTCAGTGATATTGTGGAGTGATCCCTAATATAATACCTGAAAGTTAAAATAAAGAAGCATCAAGACTGAATAAATGGATCCTGAGATGAGAAGGACTTTGGAATAGGCCTGTGGTTCCCCAGGACCACTAATGTGATAATAACCCTCTCTAACTGCTAACTGCTGTCTGAAATCTCCTTATTTCTTTGGCTTAGGGCATTCCTAAGTCTTTCTAAAATGAAAATACTTGAAATAGGTATAATACTGTATGCTGTTCTGAGTTACTCATCTCTTAATATGAATAAAGAATAGCATGTTGCTGAGATAAGTGTACACAGAGCTCAAGGATATAGGAAGAACCTGCCTGCAATGAACATTTGGGCTCCTCCCGGTACCCCTTGTAAGTTTCATTCCCATGCAGAGCACCAGTGTCTGAGCTGCCTCTTGGGTCGATGATCCTTCACAAAGCTAAAGCAGAGTGAGCTGCCTGGGTCCTGAGCAAAAGAAAGAGCTGCTACTTCACAGCAGCAGTGTTGTGTAGGAGTAAGAAATGGGACTTGCAGGTGGGAGACACTTTTGTAGCTTACTCTAGCTTATAGCTTCTTCCTATACAATCAAGTCTCCTCCTCAGGAAGATTACCCCTCTCTAGATATTTACAAAACTAATATTTTAAGTTAATTCCCAAAGACAGCCTAGCCCTGAGTGCCTGCCAAAACAAGGGCTGAAGAAACTCGTCCATAGCGAGGAATGGTAATCTGTGGATTTCAGGAGAGGGGTCAATGTCCCACCCCATTCTTCACTCACTGCCACCACCGTGTCTCTGCCCAGAGACTTAAGATTTATTTTGCACCTTTTTGAGTGGATCTCAAAGCCCTTCACAGAGAAAAAGAAGGGTTATCCCAGGACAGGACTCAGTTTGTATTCATCAGATTACACTTGGCCAAAGTAACAGTCCCAGTTGGAGGCAAGAACAGGCTTCATGCTTCCTAAGTCTGGTAGGGATTTTGAAATCACAGGATGAGTCTGGAGTATGAGGCAAGTCTCAAAGTAACTAAAAACTGTGCCAGAGGCGTGTTTCACTATGACCTACAAACGGCATATGCTGTTTCCTTTAATCCCGTCATGGGCAGTGGATAATAATAACAGTAACAGCTAACATTTACATAGCATTTACTATGTACCAGACACTGTTCCAAGACTTTGGTACGCATCAACTGATAAACACCTATAAGACAGGTAGAAATAGTACCGTCCCACCTGGCAGATGAGAAAACTGAGGCACAGAGAGAGAGTAAATAACTTGCAAAGGGAATATAATAATAATTAAACTAACTACATTTTAAATTCTCAGAGTAACTATTACTAATACTGCCTTTATTTTGCAGAGAAGGAAGTGGAGGCTCAGAGGCAAGTAACTGATTAAAGATCATACAGTGTTGAAGTGGTGGCAGAGCCCACCCCTAACATTTGGAGGATTGTAGCAAAAGTACAATTGGGGACTCATTTGTCTAAAATTAAATAAAATGTGTTCTCTTCTCTTGCTTTGAAAAATAAGTCTCTGAAACAATCTGGAAAGATCAGATTCAGATTTAGTTTTCAGACTTCTTGGTTTGATCCAGAAGAGGTGGTGCAGAGAGTTAGATTTCAGTCCTTGGCCTAGTGCCCTTCTCTTCTCACCGCTGAAACTCACATACAGATTCTCCAGCATCCATGACCTACTCCTGTCCATACTCTACAAACAGCTGCCCCTAAGGCATCCTGAAATCTAGGTGATATGACCCTTAGGGAGGACACACCTGGAAGGAGCCTGCACAGGTCCTGGAAGCAGGCTCATGGCTACTGGCAGGGAATTCTGGTGTTTATTAAGGTCTAGAGCAGTGGATATCGGCTCTGCGGGGCATATTTTTTGACCTGCATTTTGTCCTTCACTCTATGAGATGAAGCACACCTTGAGAAGGGCTGCAGTGGAGCCCTCTAGAGCTCATGGCCCAGAGAAGAGGACCTGCTTGTCTGGATCTGACAGTAGCATTGGTCATAGTACCAGAGTGAGAAATGGAGTATTTCCTGCCATATCAGTAAACAAGGCTGTCACAGTCATCATCCATTTTGGCCCTCCAAATGTGAATTTCTGAGCCCTAAGGGCAGCTGGGAAGGAGAATAATACCTGTTATCCAGCAGCCATCAGGTTGCAGCCACTCCCTATAGTGAGCACTGAGGAAAAACTGCAGAATACTGACCCCAGATAGTGGAGATGCATATGAAAGGAATGCTTTCAGTGAGCCCAGACTCTTGCATCTTCCCACACATCAGTTTAGTTCAGTTGCTCAGTCATGTCTGACTGTTTGCCACCCCAAAGACTTCAGCACGCCAGGCCTCTCTGTCCATCACCAAATTTCAGAGTTTATTCAAACCCATGTCCATTGAGTCCGTGATGCCATCCAACCATCTCATCTTCTTCGTCCCCTTCTCCTCCTGCCTTCAATCTTTCCCAGCATCAGGGTCTTTTCTAACGAGTCAGCTCTTCTCATCAGGTGGCCAAAGTATTGGAGCTTCAGCTTCAGCATCAGTCCTTCCAATGAATATTCAGGACTGATTTCCTTTAGGATGGACTAGTTGTACCTCCTTGTAGCCCAAGGGACTCTCAAGAGTCTTTTCCAACACCACAGTTCAAAAGCATCAATTCTTCAGTGCTCAGTTTTCTTTATAGTCTAAGTCTCACATCCAAACATTGACTACTGGAAAAACCATAGCTTTAACTAGATGGATCTTTGTTGGCAAAGTAATGTCTCTGCTTTTTAATATGTTGTCCAGGTTAGTCCTAGCTTTTCTTCCAAGGAGCAAGTGTCTTTTAATTTCATGGCTGCAGTCACCATCTGCAGTGATTTTAGAGCCCAAGAAAATAAAGTCTGTCATGGTTTCCATTGTTTTCCCATCTATTTGCTATGAAGTGATGGGACCGGATGACATGATTTTAGTTAAGTGCTAAATTCCTTAACTTGAGATATCTGGTTTTCTTTAATTCACAAAAATTCTTCCAATGTTCAAATTTCTTGCCGTTTGTTGCAAACTTCTATATAACCTGACACCCTCCTCGTTCTCTCAGGGTTACTGGCAATATTGTCTCCCAGGCTTGAAGTCCTAAAAACTCCGACAGAATAAAACATAACTCTCAATCTTTAGGTTAAGACTATTTTTAAGCTGACAAGGGCTCCAAACATGTCTGCCCAGTTCCAATGTCTTTACCCTACTCAGCCACCATTAATGTCTCCCCTCTGCCTCTGAGACCAATTTGGAACTGGAAGCTGAAGAGGAATGCTGTGAGAAGCAGGGAACCCTAAGAGTAGGAAGCACAGAGATTTCCCCTCACCCGCACTCACGTTTCCCCTTTTCCACTGGGTCCTGTCTGGCAGCTGGCCGGGTTGCATAAACATCACCCAGAGCAAATCCAAATCCTGACCACACCCTTTCCTTGTTTATGGACACCAAGCCTAGAAAGAATAGGCACCGCCTAGAAAATGGTTCTTTCAAAAACTGTCCATTCTCTCTTACTCTGGAAGATAAGACTTCTGAAAATATAATTTGCTAGAGAAAGTCCTTTCTCTTTCTTCAGATTTTAGGACAGCCAATGGCCCTACTGGCCTAGCCAGTCCCTCTAAGGAAGTTACTTCCTGGCACCTGGCATAGGCTGTTTACATGGATCTAGGAAGGATCCTGTCAATCTGTCCAGGCTTCTAAATTTAGTCTCCATACATAAATACAATTTCCTGTGTCAGTTATCTTAATTAAAATTTTCCACAGGCTCAATCTTGTATTGTTGATGCTCAAATGTCAACATTCATAATGCCTTGCTCCTTTTTTTAAAGAACCACAGTAACACCCCGACAAACCAGCAGTTTGGAAGCCCCAGCACTCAGAGCTAAAACTCCAGCCAGCAGTGGCTGTGGATCTAGGCTCATTCACACCATCTCTCCTTTTCTGAAAGCACTGGGGGAGTGAAGACAGACCTACCCAAATACCAATGCTTGTGTCCTAGTCCTGGAACCTCAGAAATCCACCCACAGCAGCATGAACAAAACGTGGTATTTTGTCGAAAAGAGCAGGCTGGACTTGCGCAGGGGATATATCAGATCTTTCCAGAGGCTTGGAAAAAGAAATAGGAAAGGTGTCAGGAACTGATCTCTCTTCTTGCCAACCACTCTCCCGCCATGATAGTTTATTGTATCTCTCCCTTCTCTCTGCAAACCACTTTTTCTGCTTCCCCACTACTTCACACTCCAAATAGCAGGGCGCACGGTTCTGCACATCCTCTAGCTTGGAGCCCTGGTTTAACTGCAGCTCAGTTCCAAATCCAGAGCATCTTATTGGTCCAGCCTGAGCCAAGTGACCATGTCTGGTCCTATCAGCTGGTGGCTCAAGAGGATGTATAGAGTAAGGGATAGTACACATCAGCCTTTAGGGGGATCCTTGGGGTGGAGAGGGTGAGAAGTCCTTGCGAAGAGTGGGTGGGTAAATGACCTAAGGGTAGGCCGAGGTTCACTACCCAGATTATACATTTATTAAAATAGTTCGACTCCTACCTCTTTACCTTTGCCGTAACATTTTTGGATGACAAGCAGTTGGGTTCCCACCTGTACTTGTTGTTGCACTTTGTGTACCTTTATTCACCACAAATCGTTGTCATGGCAATTTCTCCATCATCCCACCTGTCATCACTAATGCCTTTTCTGGCTTTTGATTATGGAGACTTATGAAGCCGAATCTGTCACCCAAGCTTGAAAGTAAAAAGGCGCACTGTTATGAATCAATATAATCACTGCTTGGCATTTTGCTTGGTTTAAGTCTGTTTTAAACTTGCACAGAAAATGACTGTTGTCAACCAGGTTCGCTTTTTGGGCCCCCAGCCCAATCACAGCTTTCTCTGCATTTGCTTGACTTGTCTAATACATAAAACAATAGCCTGTTCTACACTCTAAAATATTATAAACCTCTCAGTCCATAAATCCCAGACTGCATTATCTGAGGAATTTTTGGCAGATCCACCAAGCAACATGGCCAATCTAGATGTCAGAGGAATTTCTTGAGTTTCAAGCCAACCAAGAACATTAACACTTCACCCATATTCCAGAGGAATGCAATCATTTTGTACAGTTGGACAGTCTTTAGGGAATGAGCGATATTACTATTATATGTTTTAAGAAACGTGTGTTTCGTTTCCCTGACATGAATGTTCAAAGGGAACAAAGAAGTCATTGTGAATGAAATTTTGGGCAAGGTGTAATCTATATCAAATTAGTTTTTCTTTCTTTCTTTCTCTTTTTTTTGTTAGAATGACTGAAGAAAAATTCTGTGCCCAAATGAAGATGCAAGGGGAATTTCATTAATCTTTTTATGAAGTCATTTGCTGTTCACTGGGTATTTGCTATGTGCTGGACACTATTAGATGCTGCAAATGCAGAGATAAAGGACACAGTCCTTAGTCTCATCACACTCACAGTCCAGCAGTGAAAACAGATGCATAAACCATAAATGACGGTGCCATGTAGTAAGGGTGTACGTACATAGAACGCTGAACGAGGACAGAGCAGGGGCTCCTAACTCAGCGTGGGTTGAGTGGAGTGAGGAAAAGCCTCTGAGTGGAGAATGAGGTCTGAGCTGACTTTGAAAGTTGAGAAAGGAGTTAACCAATAAACCAAGTGAGGAGAGTATGAAGGCAGGGGGAGAGTGTGAAAGAGGGAGAGCATCATGCCTTGTGTGTATTGATGATGGCTTATTTAGGCTGGAATTTAGGCCCGGAGTAGAATAGATAGGGCTGGCGAGGTTGGCCTGGGACCAGGTCACAAAGGACTTTAGGCCAGGCTTCCCAGATGGCACAGGGGACACAAGAGACGTGGGTTTGATCCCTGGGTTGGGAAGATCCCCTAGAGTAGGAAATGGCAACCCACTCCAGTATTCTGGCTTGGAAAATTCCATGGACAGAGGAAGACTACATACAGATGGGCTACATACAGTCCATGGGGTTGCAAGCGTTGGGCATGACTGAGCATAGACACAAAGTATTGTAAATTTATTCTGGGTTGAAATGGAATCTTCAGAATATTTCTTTTTTCAAAAAATTTTTATCGAAGTATAAAATATGTGCAGGAACATGCACATATGACAAATGCTCAGATGGATGAATTTTTACGACTTCAACACAGTTTTGTAGTCAGAAACTAGGTCATAATGTAACCAGAACCCCTGAAGCCCTTCTTGTTCCCTTCCAGTCACTATTTCCCTCTTGAAGGGGGGCTACTGGCCTGACTTCTAACATGGGAGATTTATTTTGCCTGTCTTTGAACATTACTTAAAAGAAATTGTAAAATATGTTGTCTTCTGGGCTTCCCTGGTGGCTCAGATAGTGAAGAATCTGCCTGCAATGCAGAAAACTTGGGTTTGATCCGTGGGTTGGGAAGATCTCCTGGAAAAGAGAATAGCAACCCACTCCAGTATTCTTGCCTGGAGAATCCCATGGACAGAGGACCCTAGTGGGCTACAGTCCCTGGGGTCACAAAGAGATTGACATGACTGAGCGACTAAGCACATACGCATGTGTTTCCTACCAGCCAGCATGATGTTTCTGAGAACCACCTGTTCCATTCTATAGAGATGTGGTTCATTCAGTCTCATGGTTGAACAAGACCTCATTTTATAAATTTGCCATAATTTTATCATTTCTATTATGTTTCAACATTTGAGTACTTTCCAGTTTTAGGCTATTACGAACAGTGCTGCTGTGAACATTCTTGTCCATGTCTTTTGGTGAGTATATGTACTCATTTCCACTGGATAAAATACCCAGGAGTGGAATCTCTGGGTCACAAGCTGAGTAGATATCCAGCTTAATTGGATTCTTCTGGCTTTACAAAGTGGTTGGACTAATTTAAAACCCCAGCAGCCATGTATGACAGTACCAGCTGTTTCAGTTTCCAACAATTGATATTGTCCTTTTCATTTTAGCCATTGTGTGCGTGTGCATGTGTGTGTAATTGTTATGGGCTGAATTTTGCCTCACCCTCAAATTCATATATTGAAGCCCTAATCCCCCATTGTGGCTGTATTTGAAATTAGAACCATTATAAAGGTAATTATGACTAAACTGAGTCATAAGAGAGGGGCCCTAATATATAATAGGACTGGTGTCCATAAAAGAAGAGAAAAAGACTCCAGACACCTCTCTCTCTCTGCACACACACAGGCACAGACACACACACACACACACACACGAAACGCCATGTGAAGACACAGTGAGAAGGCAGCTGACTGCAAGCCAGGAGGAGAGTCCTCATTAGAAACAAACACTGCTGGAACCTTGATCTTGAACTTCCAACCTTCAAAACTGGGAGGAAACAAGCATATGTTGTTTAAGCCACCCAATCTGTGGTATCTTGTTATGGAAAGCCAAGGTGGCTAATAGAATAGTGGCATCACATTCGAGTTTTAATTTATATGTTACTCCTCAAAGTTTTTTAAATAGGGGAGGGAAGTTATCAGATTTGTACTTTAGTTGCAGTACTAGAAACATGGAAACTAATCAGAATGCTACAGGAATAATCTCGGCAAGAGTTTAAGAAAGCCTGAACAAACTTAGAACCAGCGGATAGGAGAGGAGGGGTTGTGTCAATAAATGAGAAAGAGATCAAATTGGCAGATCAATGGGGAATAAGGAAAGAGAATTGCCAATATAGCTATTGTCTATAAAAACAATAACACTATAAAAATATAGCGTTTTGTCTAAGAGTGGAGCTGAAGTCAGACTACATGAATCCAGACACATCATTTCCTAGCTGTGTGACCTTGAGCTACATATTTTATCATACTAAACTTCTATTACCTCAACTATAAATTAAGGAATTAATAAAAACAATAACTTCCTTTTAGAATTATTATGAGAACTAAATGAGCTAATAAAAAGTACCTATTTGGAAAAAAGTTCATATAAATCCCAAATGGGTTTCCCAGGTGGCGTTAGTGGTAAAGAATCCACCTGCCAATGCAGGAGACCTAAGAGACTCAGGTTTGATCCCTGGGTCAGAAAGATCCTCTGGAGGAGCGCAAGGCAACCCACTTCAATATTCTTGCCTGGAGAATCCCATGGACAGAGGAGCCTTGTGGGCTATAGATCATAGGGTTGCAAAAAGTCAGACATGACTAAAGCAACTTAGTATGCACACAAAAACCCCAGATATATTTGATTTAGCCTTAATTAAAACTCAACACTCAAAAAACTAAGATCACGGCATCCGGTCCCATCACTTCATGGCAAATAGATGGGGAAACAGTAACAGATTTTATTTTCTTGGGCTCCAAAATCACTGCAGATAGTGACTGCAGCCATGAAATTAAAAGACGCTCCTTGGAAGAAAAGCTATGACCAACCTAGACAGCATATTAAAACGTAGAGACATCACTTTGCCAGCAAGGGTCTATATAGTCAAAACTATGGTCTTTCCAGTAGTCTGTACGGATATGAGAGTTGGACCATAAAGAAGGATGAATGCTAATGAATTGATGCTTTTGAACTGTGGTGTTGGAGAAGACTCTTGAGAGTCCCTTGGACTGCAAGATCAAACCAGTCAATCCTAAAGGAAATCAGTCCTGAATATTCATTGAAAGGATTGATGCTGAAGCTCCAATACTTTGGCCACCTGATGCAAAGAGCTGACTCATTTAAAAAGACCCTAATGCTTGGAAAGATCAAAGGTAGGAGAAGAAAGGGATGGCAAAGGATGAGATGGTTGGATGGCATCACTGAGTCAATGGACATGAGTTTGAGCAAGCTCTGGGAGTTGGTGATAGATAGGGAAGCCTGGCATGCTGCAGTTCATGGGGTTGCAAAGAGTCAGACAGGAATGAGTGACTGAATAACAACAACAAAATTAAAGTTAAAACCAGAGGATACAATTTATTTATCATTAAAATGTATTTGTTTATTATTATTAAATTTGCAAGACTGAGAACAGTTTTAAAAAGTCTCAGCACTTATTTTCTATCATTTTCTTTGTGAATACATGCAACTGTGGAATATGTATAAATATTGTATCATATTCTAAATGCAGTATTTTAGAGAATATGAACATGTACTTTATTGAAGATGATAAGATTACATCTTTCAGTTTTCTTTGCCCATATTTAGTTGATAAAAAATTTGGGAGAAAATATTCAGAAAGTCTTTAAAGCTATAGTTAGAACAGTCCAGTACAAGGGGACTAGTAAATCAAAGGTACTACTAAATGACAAGTATTTTGTTTTGATTTGATCCTTATGAAATAAGTTGACTAAATGTACACATATTCTATATTGTATCATAAAGTTGAGATTTTCTTATAAATAAAATGAAAGATGATTTTAATAAATATCCTCTAACAATGCAGGATTTGTATTTTCCTTGACATTAACTCAGAGCAAGGTAGGCACTAGGCATCAGGAAACTTTACTGCCATCGTCATCATCGCCACCATACCACCAGCAGTAGTAGCACATTATCATTAAGGAGGTATCTAGGATTACTTCTGTGGTAGATTGAAAAACTACTGCACTTCTATATCACTCTACATTTCTACATCACTTATAATTTGACTTTGCAGTTTCTGCCATCAAGAGCTGATGTGCTCCATCCCTTGCGCTTGGACTGGCTTTGTGACTTCGGTCGATAGAATATAATGAAGGTAATGGTGTGTTCATTCCTGTCTTAGGCTTCCAGAAGCCTTGAATAGTTTTGCTTTCTCTCTTGGAACTCTGCCCGTCTGCCACGTGAATAAACTGAGGCTAACTTGGTGGAGGGTGAGAGAGCATAAGGGCCCAAGTTAGTCCAGTTGTCCCACCCAAGCCTCCAGACACAACAGAGCCCAGCCAGGATCAGCTGAGTCTGGTTCCAGTCAGCAGAAATGCCCAGCTGACCCATAGACTTATGAACAATAATAAATGACTACTGATGACTATTGAATTAAGCCATTGTTTGGGAGTGATTTGTCAGGCAACAGTAAATAACTGATATGACTTCCAAACAGATATAAACTGAGAGAGAGGATATAGGAGGGCAAGCCCACGTGAAGGTCAAAGAACTCTGTTTGAGACACATCAGATCAGATCAGATCAGTCGCTCAGTCGTGTCCGACTCTTTGCGACCCCATGAATCGCAGCACGCCAGGCCTCCCTGTCCATCACCAACTCCCAGAGTTCACTCAGACTCACATCCATCGAGTCAGTGATACCATCCAGCCATCTCATCCTCTGTCGTCCCCTTCTCCTCTTGCCCCCAATCCCTCCCAGCATCAGAGTCTTTTCCAATGAGTCAACTCTTCACATGAGGTGGCCAAAGTACTAGAGTTTCAGCTTTAGCATCATTCCTTCCAAAGAAATCCCAGGGCTGATCTCCTTCAGAATGGACTGGTTGGATCTCCTTGCAGTCCAAGGGACTCTCAAGAGTCTTCTCCAACACCACAGTTCAAAAGCATCAATTCTTTGGCGCTCAGCCTTCTTCACAGTCCAACTCTCACATTCATACATGACCACAGGAAAAACCATAGCCTTGACTAGACAAACCTTTGTTGGCAAAGTAATGTCTCTGCTTTTGAATATGCTATCTAGGTGGGTCATAACTTTCCTTCCAAGGAGTAAGCGTCTTTTAATTTCTTGGCTGCAGTCACCATCTGCAGTGATTTTGGAGCCCAGAAAAATAAAGTCTGACACTGTTTCCACTGTTCCTCCATTTATTTCTCATGAAGTGATGGGACCGGATGCCATGATCTTCGTTTTCTGAATGTTGAGCTTTAAGCCAACTCTCTCACTCTCCACTTTCACTTTCATCAAGAGGCTTTTGAGTTCCTCTTCACTTTCTGCCATAAGGGTGGTGTCATCTGCATATCTGAGGTTATTGATATTTCTCCCGGCAATCTTGATTCCAGCTTGTGCTTCTTCCAGCCTAGCATTTCTCATGATGTACTCTGCATAGAAGTTAAATAAACAGGGTAACAATATACAGCCTTGACATACTCCTTTTCCTATTTGGAACCAGTCTGTTGTTCCATGTCCAGTTCTAACTGTTGCTTCCTGACCTGCATACAAATTTCTGAAGAGGCAGATCAGGTGGTCTGGTATTCCCATCTCTTTCAGAATTTTCCACAGTTTATTGTGATCAACACAGTCAAAGGCTTTCACATAGTCAATAAAGCAGAAATAGATGTTTAGAGTTTACTATACCTAAGAAACACAGTGTAGAGGTGTTGAGAGGTCAAGTTTCATCTGAAGGCAAAGATTCAACAGTATTCAGCATTCGATGAAAGCAGATGCCCCAGAAATGAGTTTCTTTTTCCAGGATGAGAGAAAAGAGAACTGAGGAAAGAACCCTGGGGAAAATCAATATTTAAGGCATCTATAGAGGAGGACTGAGCGACTTCCCTTTCACTTTTCACTTTCATGCATTGGAGAAGGAAATGGCACCCACTCCAGTGTTCTTGCCTGGAGAATCCCAGGGGCGGGGGAACCTGGTGGGCTGCCGTCTATGGGGTCACACAGAGTCGGACATGACTGAAGTGACTTAGCAGCAGCAGCAGCAGTAGAGGAGGAAGAAAGTGAGAAGAAACAACCAGAGACGTAAGAGGAAAACCAGAAGAGAGTGGTATTGAGTTGGCCAAAAAATTCTATCAAGTTTTCCATAACATCTTATGGAAAAATCTGATCAATTTTTTTGGCCAACCCAATATAGTAGAAGAAAGGCATGAGAGTTTTGCCCACAGTTTTTCATTTCTAAAAACTGAGATAACATTGGTTTATAAGTTTCATGTGTACAACACAGTATTTCTACTGTATACTCTACAGCATGCTCACCACCGAATATTTAGTTTCTGTCTGTCACTATACAGTTGATTCCCTTTACCCATTTTACCCTCCTGCTCACCACCCCTTTCCCTCTGATGACCACTACTCTGTTCACTGTTTCTATGGGTTTGTTTTTGTTTTGTTTGTTTTTTATATTTCATGTGAACGAAATCCTACAGAATTTGTCTTTCTCTGTCTGACTTATTTCACTTAGCATAATATTCTCAAGGTGCATCCATGTTGTTGCAAATGGCAAGATTTCATCTTTTTATGGCATACATATACATATATATGTGTATATATATACACACACCATATCTTCTTTATCCATTCATCCACTGATGGGCACCCAGGTTGCTTCTATATCTTAGCTATTGTAAATGTGGCAATGAACATAGGTGTGCATATATCTTTCCAAATGAGTGCTTTGTATTCTTTGGATAAATATCCAGAAGTGAGATAGCTGGGTCATATGGAAGATCCTTTGGAGGAGGGCATGGCAACCCACTCCAGTATCCTTGCCTAGAGAACTCCATGGACAGAGGAGCCTGGTGGGTTACTGTCCACTGTGTTGTGAAGAGTTGGACATGACTGAAGCGACTTAGCACATGGTGGTTCTATGTTTAAATTTTTGAGAATCTGTATACTATTCTTCATAGTGGCTACACCAGTGTGTACTCCCACCAACAATAAAAGGCATGAAAGTTTAAAACCATATTATTACGATAAAAAAAAAAAAAGAAGATAGGGCAAAGGTCCAAAGTTCTCTCCTACCTAGCTGACTCTGTGTGAAAGAGAGGAGAGGGGAGGATGACCTGAGCTGAGAAAGACTATCAAGGATCCCACACACCAATCCAAGGTGTCTGGATTTTATGCTGAAGGATTTTTAGCAAAGGAGTGACTTGAACTGGTTTTTGTTTGAAGATCTCTCTGTAGCAATGTGGTAGATGGTCTGATTGGAAGAAGCAAGATAGAAATCGGGGAAGCTAGTTGGGAGGCTTTCAGAGAAATCCGTGTGAGAAAGGTTGAAGGCCTGAATGAAGGAATGACTGTGGGCACAAGGATGGATTCAAGAAAATGGTGATGGCACTGCCAGCACTGTGTGACTGATTATCCGTGGTGGGTTAGATACGATGCAGAATGATACCTAGTTTTGAGGCTTAGGCATTGGGGTAAATGGTCTGATTTAGATAAAAATAAACGTAATCCTGAAGGAATACGCTGGCCCCACTAGCCTGTGGAAAGTGATTTTTTCCTTAGTCTAGCTAAACCCCTATAGCAGAGTGCCTGCCCTGAAACCACTTGCTAGAAACCAGCTCCTGTCAGAGGGCCTTGTTTGTTATTTCTGACTGTGTCTTTAAGCGCCTCTCAGTTGAGTCACAGAGCAAGTCTCTTGGGTTCTTCCCCTCTAACCTTCTAATCTTACTGCTTCATTGCTGCTGCTACTGTTCATGCCCTTCAGAGATCAGGACTTCAGGATCAGATGACTTATGAGTATGGCTGCCTGTGGACCCCCATTCCAGCCAAGGAAATGGGATGTGCCCTCCAGGGACTAACTATGTCCACATTTGCTGCCTCAGTCTGGCAGTCTGCCTCAACTTTCCACAAGTTGCCCCCCAACCCCCACCTCCCCACCATTCCTCCTCCTCTTCTTTGTTTGTTTGTTTGTTTCGCATTTCCAGCCTCCACGTTACTGCTAGCTAAGAGACTTGATGTTAACATTCACTGCCTCCATGTCACAGCATCAGTTACTCTGCTGGTGCTAGTGAAATGACTCTAGACTTCTCTGTATCTGAGGTTCAGACTCAGTTGATCTTAAATCCTATAGCTTTGTTTCCTCTTCCAGTTCAAAGTATTTCCCCTGTTCCTATTTCTTGTCCTAAGAAAAGCCAGTTCACAGGATGATGGAGAAAAAAACATCCATTCTCTCCTGAGGGAAACTCCATATCTACCCACCAGCCTGTGGTTGTATTCTATTATTGCTCAAAAGATGCATTCACACAAGAGCTTAAGGCTAGCATATTTCCCATAGGCTTGGGAAATCAATTCTTAATCACAGTTACCATAGGAAGAGCTTCCCTGATGGCTCAGATGGTAAAGAATCTGCCTGCAGTGCAGGAGACCTGGGTTTGATCCCTAGGTTGGGAAGATGCCCTGGAGAAGGGCATGGCAACCCACTCCAGTATTCTTGCTGGGAGAATTCCATGGACAGAGGAGCCTGGTGGGCTACAGTCCATGGGGTCACAAAGAGTTGGACATGACTGAGTGACTGAGCACAAACCATAAGAAACATGGAATATGGGAAAAGTTTTACAGGAAGATTGTGTGTCCATTTTGCCTTTGATGATGTTAAAAAGATATGACATTCAAGTAGATTTGAGTTTGGTACCAACACAAAAGAGAGAGGTTTGAGCCTGTAGGTGGTAGTTAGCACTGGTGGTGCAGTGGTGTGTTGGAGCGGACTCATACAGATGGGAAGGGCTGACTTTGTGCATCAGTTCCCAGCTCCACAATGATTGGTAGCTTGGGAGGCCTGGCATGCTGCGATTCATGGGGTCACAAAGAGTCCGACATGACTGAGTGACTGAACTGAACTGAACTGAACGGAATCAACGGTGGAGAGAGAACGCATGTACACTACAGAAATCAGCAACCACTACAAATCTGGGCTTTTTTTTTATCCTCCTGGAAGAGCTGCTTGTTAACATTTACCACACACTATTGTGGGTTGAGGGTGAAATCATCCAAAGAAGGCAAATACAACAAGAGAGGAAAAGTTCTGAGAAGGAGCGCTAAGAAAGTAATATGTAGGGAGTGGGCAGACAAAGAGGCGTTGGAAAACAGAGCAAGAAGAAGCATCCAGGATGCAGCAAAAACGCTGTGCTCTAGGGGAGAGTTTACAAAATAACCTTGTGGGACTCGTGTCTCAAGATATCCATGAACAAGATCAGATTATGTGATGGAGATCAATGGATTGCTGTTCTTTTTTTTTTTTTTAAGCTATCTTAAGCAATCAAATGGAGAAGGCAATGGCAACCCACTCCAGTACTCTTGCCTGGAAAATCCCATGGACAGAGGAGCCTGGTAGGCTGCAGTCCATGGGGTCTCGAAGAGTTGGACATGACTGAGTGACTTCACTTTCACTTTTCACTTTCATGCATTGGAGAAGGCAATGGCAACCCACTCCAGTGTTCTTGCCTGGAGAATCCCAGGGACGGCGAAGCCTGGTGGGCTGCTGTCTGTGGGGTCACACAGAGTCGGACACAACTGAAGTGACTTAGTAGTAGTAGTAGTAAGCATGGGCTTCCTGGGTTGCTCAGACAGTAAAAAATCCACCTGCAATGCAGGAGACCTGGGTTCGACCCCTGGGTTGGGAAGATCCCCTGGAGGAGGGCATGGCAACCCACTCTAGTACTCTAGCATGGAGAATCCCCATGGACAGAGGAGCCTGGCAGGCTGCAGTCCATGGGGTCATCAAGAGTTGGACATGACTGAGCGACTAAGCACAACAAAAAGAAGCAATCAAAAGGACTGCTTCATGGTCATGTCTGTACTGCAGGCAGACACTTTACCTTCTGAGCCACCAGGGAAGCCATGGTCATGTCAGTGTTACTGAAATAATCGACCAAGCTTTTTTTTTTTTTTCTTTTTTTTAATCTAGTTATCCTGGTCATTTCAAATAACTGAATGATATTGCCAATTTATTCTTGGGCAACAGACCTATTCAAACTTTGTGTCCAATCACACAGTTACAAACATCAAATCATATCATTTTGGAACTAGAAAGAATCTTAAAGATCACCAAGGGACTTCCCTGGTGGTGCAGGGGTTAAGACTCCCAATGCTTCAGGCAGGGGTTTGATTCCTCATCTGGGAACTAAGATCTGGCACGCATGCCACAGTGTACACAAAAAGACAGAGAGAGAGAGAGAGATCTCAATACCCTAATTACCCAGCCAAGGAACGGAAAGTACAGTGAAAGTAAGTGACAAGGCCTGACCACCACCACTAGCCTTGCTTGCTGGTCCAGGCAGACCAAATCCAGGTCTCCTGACTCCTTCTCTCTCCTGTCTTCCCTCGCTGGTCACAGAGACTCTCCAGGTGAGTGAAAGACTAACCTGAGTTCAGCTGAGATGAATTTTGGAACAAATGATAGAAATCTCTGAAACCTTTTTACTAAAATTCAAATAGGTCAGGGTCTTTGGGTCTGTTGTCTTCGGCTTGGGAATATATTGGGTTGGCCAAAAGGGTCATTCGGGTTTTTCCCCTTAAGATCCAAATGAACCTCTTGGCCAACCCAATATCTCGGACAGTACGCAGTATTGAAGCCCACGAAGCGCACTGACAGCGGTAACCAAGGGAAACCAGAAGGTCTAGGAGCCATTTTGTTTTCACGCTGTTTCCGGGGGGAGCACCCAGGGCGGAAGGTCTCTGCTCCAAGAAACTTGGTACCAACTGTTTGTCCCGAACAGCAGTAAAAGGCTTGCCTCCTTGTTGCGTCAAAAGGTAAGATTTTGAATTTGCTTCTAAGTCACAAATGTAGTAGTACAATGTTTATTTAAAATACAATTTATACTAGAACTAAAGAATTGCTTTGGTGTTTGTTCTTGGGCGTTCCAATCTATCTTCTGGTATTATTTTCCGCTTAAGCTCTTCGGGGGACGTGTGGTTCACAGTATCAACTTACTGAATAGCCTCATTTCCTGACTGCTGTTCAGCTCAGAAGACACCCCTACGGCTTAGAGAGTGTGTGGGAGAAAATTCTCCTCCTTTCCCGCATCCGAGGGGGCGGCGAGACAGCTGCTAATTGAGTTTTCTTACTTCTTGACTTGAGTGGATTATGCGGCTGCCTGCAGAGCTGGAGTTACATATCGGAGCCGTTATTCCTCTTATTATTTTCTGTTATTGTTGTTATGTATCTAGATAGCCAGACACCTAGTCCCTGCTTACTGCCCTCCAGGAGCCGTAGGTCAGTGAAGTAACCAGAACACGTAGTCCTTATTGTTATTTGCTTATTTGTTTGGCTACAGTCACCCAGTGCTCCCCCGAGCCTGAATAATTCATTTCTTAAAGTGGCATCTCGTGCGCTGTGACACTGGTCCCAGCCACCCCTGCTTCTTTCCTGCACGGGCTTGGCCGATGCCTCCTCGCCCCAGATCTTTCTCTCCTCCTCCCCTTCCAGTTTGTTTCTGTTCACTGTCATTTGTGTCCTGCATATTCTCTGCAATCAGCTTTTTCTCTTTTCATATAAACTAAATCACCTGAGGAAATTATTCATATTTCCATTTTCAAAATATATTCTCCTTCTCATATGAGTTTTTTATTCCTGGAGAATTGGTTCAGCAGTAAATGTGAAGAACCCTTGATACATATATATATATATTTTTTTTTTGCTTGTCTCTGTTATGTGCTCCTTTTAATCTTACTCTTTTGAAAAAATATTTATTTTAAAAACAAGTTACAGTAAAATGAAAGAAATTCTATTTTGTATTTTATGTAATGGAACTATGATCTGAGATGTCTTGGTTATTAATTTAAGTAGATCTACTGATCTTTTTTACGTATTACCACTATTGATCCACCACCAACTTCTTTATACACACATGCACACTCACACACCCATGCAAGCACACTCACATATTCATTTATTTATTTCAGATACTTTCCTTTTTTTTTTTTTGCATGCCTGCCCCTATCATTGGTTAAGGTATGAGAAAAATTCTAAGTAACATTTCAATGCCAAGTTTCTGAGGACACATGCACATTACAATGCCCTAGTAGAGAATATTTATCAGAGAGCTTTACTTAGCCAGAGACATGTCGACAAGTACAGACTTGGGAAACTTCCCAGTGATTCCTTATTGATCTTAACCAGTCATTTAAATCAGTGTTTCCCCACAGTGTCCGTGGTGACCTTTCCAAAGGACCATAGAGCAATGAGAGAAATAGTCAATATAGAAAGTTTACATGAAACCAAGTTTATTCAGCTTGAAAAAATGTGAAATTTACATCTTTTCTACTCTTTGGAAATTAAATGTCCTTTATTTTATGACAGTGGTGGTGACAGTAGATGATAACGTTTCCCCTTAATCATTTTACTTGGCAAAATAAATAAAATGATTATGTCAGTCTCTTAGTTTTCTGGGCCTTTAGGAATTATTGGAATCTCAGAGTCTGGAAATTGAACAATTCACTTCCTTGTGTTCTGTTTGCTCCCCCCTCCTCCCCTCCCCCTACCCCCACACACATCCTCTGCTCTCCTCATCACCCCAATGGCATTTACTAACTCTGAATCAATTTAGAAATTCAAGGTCATGACTGTACTGGTATCTTCTTCCTTCTCAGTCATCATGCATGCTTTTTGTGATAATTACGCTCCAGTTTTCCGGAAAAACAGATCTCTAGAAGTGCATTTTTTGCATGTGTGTATGCATACAGTAACAATTTATTGAGTTCCTAGGTGTTGATAGAATAGCAGTGACTAGGACATATGAGTCCCACCTCGCAGAGGCTCATTTTCTGTTGAGGTGGGGGCAGAACTTGGGGGCAGGGGTCACAAGTCAACACTTAAGTAACAGATGTCCATATGGTGATAAATCTGAGGTTATGGAGCAGTTTCCAGGTCATCTCCAAGACTGCTGGAATGATCTGTGCTGGGGAAGGGAGAGCTGCTTCAGATGGAGGCTCAGAGGCAGCTCCCTGAAGGAAGTGATGTTTGGACAAGATCTGAATGAGTGTTCCATGAATGATTGTGAGAAGTCTGTTCCAGGCCCAGGGAAGAGCCTATGCAAAGGCCCTAACCTGAAATTTGTTCTCTAGGGGACAGGGGTGTGGTGTGAAAATCAGAACTCTGTCCTGAACATACTCATTTTAAGTTGATCATTGGCATCTGATGGAGATTTCACATATGCAACTGGATATATTAGTTCTAAGTTCAGGCAAGAGGTTGAGGCTGTTGGGAAGCCTTAGTCTATGAATGACTTTTAAATCAGGTAGGGGTGAAAAGATAGGGCCAAGGAATGAATGACTCTTGTGTGAATAGACACTGAGGAATTAGGGGCAAACAATCAGGAGACTGAGAAGGAACAGCTAGAGAGATAGGAGGAAGTCCAGGGAAATTTGAAGACAAAAGAATTGCACAAATGAGGGGCCATCTGTACCAAAATGCAGTGTTGGTGAAATTTTTAAAATACCAAAACCCCTCTTCATTTATGTAGTTTTAATAAACCCACAGTTGTAGTACATGTACAGGTAGTTCCTCTTACTTGATTCAGGCACTGCTTCATCTAAATTAACCCTGGCTCCATGCTCTCCCCTGCTTGTGCTTCTGCCTTCCAGAAAGGCCTGGGCCTCTGGTCTCTGAGCAACATGCTAGGTTTGGTTACTTTCCGGGTTGAGGGCATTACAGCACGTTCAGTCCAGTGGCACAGGGATCGTTCTCAATTACCCTCTAATTCTGAGAGCTTACTTTCCTTTCATGCCGAGAAAAGAGAATATAAAATATTCAGAGACGCTGAGTCTGCTTAAATTCCAAGATAGATTCAACTCAGTCTCCCTCCACCTAATCAATATAGATTACCTTTATGTTGCATAGAATAGTTTTGATTTTCCACTCACCAGTTTAGTGAAATATCAGATTTCCCACCTTATCCCTTTGCTCGACCATTGCTGTCTTGTTAAAGAGTGTTCTTTTCCTCTACAAGTTTGAAAATCATTTAGAAAAGTAGAACATTTGAAAGCAGCTTCACATGGTGTTTCTCACATTCCTCTTTGATTGAGTGATGGCTGTGAAGATAGCCTGGGAGCTGCTAAAGCCTGAGAGAGGAGGCCTTATATTCTTCATTGTTATTGTCCTATCTTCATAAATCATTTGCACAAAGGCAAAAGATAGAACAAAAACTACAGGACTGGAATTTGAGAAAACAAATTCTGCTCCTAACTCTGGGCAAGTTGAAATCACTTTTGAGTTTCAGAGTTCCTCAGTAAATGGGGCAGGCCTGTCTGAATTAGTTAGTATGTTACAATATAAAAGGGTAAAACCGTATCTCTCAGTCAAATATCATATGAATACATGTCAAAGATTTTATTTATTGAGGGAACATTAAGATGTTAAAACTGGCTCAAAGAGCATTAGAGCTATGTGTGTGTATATAATTTAATTAAAAATAGATTGCCAAGTTAGATACAAAACAGGTTAATGTCCAACATGACAATAAACTGTAATCTTTGTGCTTATCTGCCCTATTAAACAGAAATTATTTGCATCTTTGGACTTCCTAGGGGGCTCAGTGGCGAAGAATCTGCCCACAATGCAGGAGATGCAGATTCGATCCCTGGGTTGGAAAGATCCTCTGGAGGAGGAAATGGCAACTCACTCCAGTATGAATCGCATGGACAGAGAAGCCTGGTGTGCTCTAGTCCATGGGGTTGCAAAGAGCTGGACATGACTTAGTGACTAAACAACAACACAACATTTGTATCTTCACCTTCATGTTAGCCTCTGCACAGCGGAAAATCAATTCCATTACTGCCCTGAAAGAAGGCCCAATAGTCTCTATTTTCGAGTGAAGTCACTTAGTCGTGTCCGACTCTTTGCGAACCCATGGACTGTAGCCTACCACGCTCCTCTGTCCACAGGATTTTCCAGGCAATAGTACTGGAGTAGATTGCTATTTCCTTCTCCAGGGGATCTTCCTGATCCAGGGATCAAACCTGGGTCGCCTGCATTGTAGACAGACACTTTACCGTCTGAGCCACTAGGGAAGTCCTCTATTTTGGAATGCTAGATAATTTTTCTGACAAGCACATGTAAAAATAATACTTGGCTAGTGTTTCTTAAGCACTGACAATGTGCTGGGCAACACTTGACATGTATTATCTCTTTGGATGCTCACCACAGCTCTGTGAGGTAGGTACTTTTATTATCCCATCTGATGGGAGAGAATATTGAGGCTAAGAATGGTTAACTAATCAGCCCACGGTCATACAGTTCATAAGTGGCCAAGGTGTCAATCAAACTGAGGTCTTATTCCAAAACTTTGGTTTGACCTGCCTATTATAATTGTTATTGTTAAGTGTCAAAAAGAATAATAAATGTGTACATGCTTTAAAAATGGTTAGTGTGCTTTAAAATGAAAAGCATTATTGTTACATCAAGATCATTGTTAAAGAATAAGGCAGTAAGACTTATTGCCAGCCCAGTGCAGAGGGAGATGTGTCAATTATGGAAAAAGTCTATTGTTCAAGGAATGCCTCTGAGACTTTATCTTAAATCTGTTCCCTTGTATTGAATAGATTTAACTCAGCCCACTCTTTCCTTCCTCTTTTTTTTTTTTTTTTTTTTGAGGATGGATTTTATTGAGAGGGTTTCTTAGTCCATTTCTTATTATGTACCTGAAGAGGAATCCACTCTGAAACCTGTCCTCACTTCTCTTTCTGTTTTCTGTTTTGCTTCCTAGCAGAAGTGGAAAGAACAAGGTCTTAGGACTGGAGAGACCTGAGTCTAAATTTCAGCATTGTGATTAACTCAGTGTAAGACTTTGGACACATTACTTAGCCAAGCTTATTACAGAGCCTGTCCAACTGCACTGAAATCTCTTGGAGGAGAGAGGAATTGCTCAGCCAACATACAGGAGAGGGTACTGAAGAGTCTGAAATTTCAGGGCCCCATTGGTGAGAGGGCAGTAGCGGCACATACCTTAGAGGCAGTTTTGAGAAGTAATATCTAGTAGGATATCAGAAATGTTCCCTTCTTCTCATCTTTTTTCCAAAGAAGTCTCATTCATTTGCCCTTCTTCTCTGCTCCTGTCCTCTCCATGGTTCTGTTCCGTCCGCTCCATTCCTTTCCTCTCCCCTCCTGTCCATCTGTCCATCTTCTCTCTCTCCTCTTGTCCCCCATTTCCTGTGCCTCCCCTCCCTTTCTTTGTGTCTTTCCCTATCCCCTCTCACCCCCTTTCCTTCCATCACCTCCTGAAGTTCCCCTCCCTTCCCATGTTTTTTGTAGGTCCCCTCCTCTCCTTCCCCTCCCCTTTTTTCTCTCACAAGGAGCCTGAGACCAGATGACTCCTAAACAGAAAGGCCTGGTTCTCAACCTTACTAACTTAGAGAAACTGTGGAATTTCAATTAGTAGCAAGTCCTGTGGGCTCCTTCTATTCCAACCCTCACTTTATCAGTGAGGGAACTGAGAGCAGAGGCTACAGCCAGATCCTGATTCCTGGGTCAGTGCTCCACCTGCCACATCAGCAGGTTGCCTCTGTGACTGAACTTGTAACACCGTGTTTCACAGTTACCAGGAAACTGGGCGGAATGAGGTGATAAACTATTCTGTTGTTTGTTTGTGAAGAGTAAGGCCTTCTAACCCCTGGGACCACTTCTAACGTTTGAGACACCTAGTGACAAAGAAGTCAAACTTCACCATCAAATATACAGTGTCCTCCTTAACTGGTCAGGAGAACACGACAAACCCAAATTGCAAAGAAATGCATCTGTGGTCATTTCCACAGGGCACTAGAGCTTTTACACTCAATGTCACCAAGAAAGGAACAGAACAGTGTCCTACAGGAGATAAGGCTGGAGAGGAAAAGAGTTAATCACTTAGGTGAAGGCAGCCGGAGGCCAAGCCGCCCCATGAAGCATGCGGCCTCCTGCAAGTGCCAAAGTAGAAAAATGAAAATGTACCGTGTGTTTCCTTTGTGTGTGTTAGCTCAGGATGGTGTGCTTCCTGCCCTGCCCTCGTTTTCTCCTCATGCTGGTTTTCACTGGTCCTGCTCTCTTGGCTCTTGATATATAAAGAAGGAAGCTGGGGGTGGAGGGGAAGCTAAGCTGATGCTCACCTGAGGGAGAAGGGGCTCAAGTTGGCTTATGACCTTGAGCGCCCCACAGAGCAAGCTAACTCTTCCGGTGGCAGAGTCTTTAGTTTCACTTGAATCCATGTTGAATTCCCCTGTAGTCTGTCTGAGGCTTTAATGGATGGTGTTTACTTATGTTCAGTCAGCTGCACTCCGGGGAGGGCCAGCACATCAAATAGATGTTGCCCCTGGTCACCAGGCCTGGGGAGAACAGCAGGGGTTTGGGAGGCTACTCCAAGGGCAAAGTGAGGAGGAACAGGCAAGTGTATAGACACAGGAGGTAGGTCAGTGGTTGCCAGAGGCTGGAAGGAATGAGGAGTGACTGCTGATGGGTTCTTTTTTCAGGTGATGAAAATGTTCTGGAATTAGTGGTGAATTTTGCACAACTTTATGAATATATTAAAAGCACTGGCTTGTATACTTAGAATGAATTTTATAGTATGTGAGTTATATTTCAATTTTAAAAATTGAGGACAAAAGGGAGAAAGGGGAATTTTGGAGCAATGCTTAGGGCTGTCGAGGCCAGCCACTCTCCCCTAGGTATCCTGCCTGCATATCGTAAATGTTTTGAAGTGTCTTATGTATTTTTCATGTGGGATAGTGGTCCATTGTGTATCATAATTCATTAAGAGATATTTCCAATGTTGGTGATTTAAGAATGTTCCTTTTTTTTTTTTTTTTTGGCGATTACAGATGTTAAACAAGGGCAATAAAATTCTTCTTCCACTCTGCGCACAAATCTTGGTTTTCCACAGACTTCTTCCTGGAATCTCTGTTCCCATAGTACTGGACCACTCATTGTCCCTGTGTTAACTCTCTTTGCCGTTTTGACTGGAGTTTCACCTTGTCCCCTTTGTAAGCCTTTGCTTAACCCTGCCTGCTCTCTGCTCACCTACCTCACTCATCCCCATCATAAAAGTCTAGCTTACCTGACAGCACCTGTGGGTTTTTTGCTGGACTTACTGAACCATTTTGTAATGCAGCTATTTACCTACGTGCCTCCTCTGCCAGACTATGAGCCCCCTGAGGTCAGATACGGTATCTTATTAATTTCTGATTCCCTGTTGCCTCTGCTTGGCAGGTGGAAGGTATACAATGTATGCTAATTGAATTTAATTGAATCACCAAGGCTCTGAAGAACAGTGCTGAGGGTGTTTCTTTGCTTCTGTCAAATTATGCTCCTTAGTACTAATTAGAAAAACTGGAATTAGCTGGGTCAAAAGGCATGAATGTTTCTCATGTTGCCATAGTGCTTTGTCAAAGGCAGTACGAGTTTGCATTGCCACCTGAAATGAATGAGTGTGCCAATATCACTGTCACCTTGCCAGCCCATCTTTTTTAAAAATAATAATTTAGTAGGTGTCAAATGATATTTCAAGGTTGCTTTAATTTGCATTTCTTTGATTATTACCAGGGCTGAACATTTTCTCTTGTGTTTATTTACTGTTTTTCTCCTTGGGGGGAATTGCTGGTTTATGTTCTTTGCCCATTTATCTATCAGAGCAAAGATATATAGCTAATACATTTAAATAAACTCCCTTTATATCTTATTTATGACCCAGTCACTTGTTACATATGCTATAGATTTTTCATATTATGTATTTTTTATGTTTTTAATATTTTTTATTGTCTAGAAGTTTAAAATTTATATGTGAATGTGCCTATCTTTTTCTGTTTGTGATTCCTCATAAAGTTTTAAGGAAAAAAGTCTCTTCCTCACAGATTTGCTAAATCTTTATTTAAATGAACTTCATGTTGTAGATCTGAGACTTGCCTACCTACTTGTTGATCTAATCTCACCTCTATCAGTTAGGCTGGGTGTGATTGTAGGTATCAGAAAACGCAAGCCAAACTGCCCTAGATAAGAGAGATTCACATCTCTGAGGTTAGTTCGGCAGCTCTACCAGGTAGTAAAGGGTTTAGTTTCTTTTTCGTTCTTCAGTCTGCAGGGCCACATAACCTTCCTGCTGAGGCTGGTGGTCCTTGTGATCAGCGGCCAACAGTATTGATTAAACACATGCCTTTCTTTATTTATATCCATTAAAGAGGAGACAGCGTTTCTTTTCTAGACCTTTCCCCATTTCTCCCCTCCTCTTTTCCACAACATCTTTATCAGTCTTACTGGCTTAGCTTATGTCTTTGTTCACCCCTGAACCAATAACTGTGGTGAGGTCAGGTGGATGGGGATGAAGTGAGGTTTGAGTTGGGGCTTTGGAATTGTTCCCCCAAAGCTTGTGGATACAAATATTACTCCACTCCAGCCAAATTAGAGCAATTACCAAGGGTTAAACAATAGATGTTCAGAAGGCAACCATAATGTCCACCACACTTTAGATGTCACTTCCCAGGACGCCTGCCCTGCCTCTCTAAGTAAGTCCAAGTTCCAAGACACTCTATGATCTTCTACATACTACAGTAGATCTGCTTGTTTACTGTTTTCTGTGGGACCAAGAAAAAATAATGTATTTATAATCCTCTGCTCTTCATGACCCAGATAACCACGATGGTGTGATCACTCACCTAGAACCAGACATCCTGGAATGCGAAGTCAAGTGGGCCTTAGGAAGCATCACTACAAACAAAGCTAGTGGAGGTGATGGAATTCCAGTTGAACTATTTCAAATCCTAAAAGATGAAACTGTGAATGTGGTGCATTCAATATGCCAGCAAATTTGGAAAACTCAGCAGTGGCCACAGGACTGAGAAAGGTCCAATCCCAAAGAAAGGCAATGCCAAATAATGCTCAGACTACCGCGCAGTTGCACTCATCTCACATGCTAGTGAAGTAATGCTCAAAATTCTCTAAGCCAGGCTTCAACAGTACATGAACCGTGAACAGATGGGAATACCAGACCACCTGACCTGCCTCCTGAGATATCTGTATGCAGGTCAAGAAACAACAGTTAGAACTGGACATGGAACAAGAAACTGGTTCCAAGTTGGGAAAAGAGTACGTCAAGGCTGTATGTTGTCAGCCTACTTATTTAACTTATATGCAGAGTACATCATGAGAAATGCTGGACTGGATGAAGCACAAGCTGGAATCAAGATTGCCGGGAGAAATATCAATAACCTCAGATATGCAGATGACACCACCCTTATGGCAGAAAGTGAAGAAGAACTAAAGAGCCTCTTGATGAAAGTGAAAGAGGAGAATGAAAAAGCTGGCTTAAAACTCAACATTCAGAAAACTAAGATCATGGCATCCAGTCCCATCACTTCATGGCAAATAGATGGGGAGACAATGGAAACAGTGAGAGACTTTATTTTTTGGGTCTCAAAAATCCCTGCAGATGGTGACTGCAGCCATGAAATTAAAAGATACTTGCTCCTTGGAAGAAAAGCTAGGACTAACCTAGACAACATATTTAAAAGCAGAGACATTATTTTGCCAACAAAGGTCTGTATAGTCAAGGCTATGGTTTTTCTGGTAGTCAACGTGTGGATGTGAGAGTTGGACTATAAAGAAAACTGAGCACCGAAGAATTGATGCTTTTGAACTGTGGTGTTGGAGAAGACTCTTGAGAGTCCTTTGAATTTTTTTTTTTTTTTTGAGTCCTTTGAATTGTGAGGAGATTCAACCAGTCCATCCTAAAGGAAATCAGTCCTGAATATTCATTGGAAGGGCTGATGCTGAAGCTGAAACTCCAATAATTTGGCCACCTGATGTGAAGAACTGCCTCATTGGAAAAGACCCTGATGCTGGGAAAGATTGAAGCCAGGAAAAGAAGGGGATGACAGAGGATGAGATGGTTGGATGGCATCACCGACTCAATGGATGTGAATTTGAATAAGCTCTAGGAGTTGGTGATGGACAGGGAAGCCTAGCATGCTGCAGTCCATGGGGTTGCAAAGAGTTGGACATGACTGAGCGACTGAACTGAACTGAATCCTCTGCTCATCTTATAAGGAAGGGTATCTTGCTAATAAGAAGACCTTTGGTACTGGAGATGTAAGACTTAACTAGTTTGCATAAGGAAGGAGGAGCCAGGGCCTGTCCCTGGGCTGGGAGGCTGGGGGTAAAGTAGAGTTGGGTGAGTAGGTTTAGGGTTGATCCGGTAGAAAAAAACAAAGAGTTTGTGGGGGACTTATGGAGAGAAATTCTGTGTGTTATGCAATGTAAACTTCTTCCCCTATGTGTTCTCCAGTCAAATATCCTTTTCTTCCTTGCCTGATAGAATGGATTTCTTTTAGGAAGATGAAGAGAAGGGAAGAGGCTTGCATTCAAGGTGACGGAGCAAGAATGGGGATATAATGACCTTGGGTTTTACCCGACTGTATTCCTGTCTATGCTCCGTATCCTGTGAGGACAGGGAACAGGTCTGTCTTATTCTCCTCTTTGCCTAACTCAGTGCCTAGTACACAGTAGCTTAGTTAGTACTTGTGAGTGAATGAATAAATGAATGAATGAACAAGCTTGGTAAAATCAGAGAAATCTTTGTCATATCCCAAGTCTGCCACTTTCTGCTCTGTGGAATAGGGAAAATGGCAATCACCTTGTAATCTTGCTGTGAAATTTAAGTCCAACTGAATAAATGGCAATCGTGATCATGATAATCAGCTCTTTGCAAATTCTACCAGCTAACCTACAGATACTAACAACTGCTAACATCTGTTGAACACATTCTTTGAGCAAGACCCTTGAGCAAGCACTTCACACATGTTACCTTTTTAAATATTAATCCTTTCAACTACCTTGTAATTATTCAGGTGTCATTTCTTCCTCCAGGACTTTTCACATGCCCAACATCCAGCCATATCTCCCATCACTCAAAGGCAGCAAAATCTAATGAGGCAGAGAAGGAATCCTTTGCTGGCCTGTTATTTGCTACTCCACTCTAGAGATAACACAGCTCGTCTGCTCTAACAAGATTGGGCCAATGTAAGTGACTGGCAGTTTCCTTATAACAGCGATGGATTCATGGTTGTTGTAGCAACAGAGACCCCCTGACCTCAAAGGCAGGCAGAAGCTGAGCCTGAGGTCACCAGAGATGGGAAAAGTTGAGGGTGGATTTGTAAGCATCAGGAATCAGTGGGCTTTATTTTCTGGCAAGGCCTATTCCTGGAACAGCTGAAAATCCTGAGGGCTAAATTCAGACTCCAGGATGAGAGACTCAAAGATTGCCTGATGAGAGGGCAAAGGGAGAACAGGACTTTGTTCTTGTTCATATAGGTCCTCTGGGCATATTAACATGTGAGGATGTTAGCTTTCTCGTTTCTAGAATAGGAATAGTAATATCTGATTCCTCATCTCTCATAGGAGTCTTTAGGTGTTTAATGAAGTGATGTTCAGAATCTCTCTACAGAAAAATACTATGGAGACACTTTCAATAACTAAATATATATGAGCCTCATGTGTACTCTGAAAAACTGAAAGATAACACAGACTCATTTAAGATTAATTCCTCCATGAGTTTCAGATCTGTGTTGTGCACTGAAATTTCCATGATAATACACTTACAAATCTACATATACATATATAATATAAATAAATGTACTCATAACGTGGATACTCTGAGATGCGGAATCATGTGGTTGTTGCTGTTCTTAACTCCTTAGATTTGTCTTTTCAGAAAATATCAAGTGATCACTTTGACAATATTCTAACACTATCATAATGAAGTTGTCACTTGCTTTATAAGTCAAAGGGATGGCTCAAAGCTTAAAGCAGCTGGTAAAGAAATGAGGTAACAAGAAAAGCTCCTCTAAGGATTTCAGCTCTTTTAGGCTGAAATAACTCCACTCTGCAGAACTGTTTTAATCAAAAGCAGTAGAAGATTTTAAACAAGAGTGATAAATGATGGTGATAATGATTGTTGGTAAATTTCCCTGGTTAAAAAGAATAAGCTTTAGCTATCTGAGAGAGATCCCCTGGAATGGAATGTTCAGTTCTCTAACTGTAAGCTTTACTCTAATTCTTAAGAATTTGGCATTTGGAGACCTGTGCTCTGGTTTAAGTCTTGCCACAGATTTGGTAGGTGACCTTGAGAAAGTCACCTAATCTTTGTGGATCTCTGTTTTCTCATCTGTCAAGTGAAGAGAATGGAGTGATTAATCTCTGTAGCCCTTTCAGCTATAAGGCATTGTGATGACTTTCAATCATCTCCAGAAAACTTAGGGCTTATATTTGGAAGACTGCTAAGCAGTGGCCTGAAATGAGAGCCGAACATTAGGTGAGACTCACCAGGGTTACAGTAAGAGTTCACACTGATAGTGTTGGGTGATTACAATGTGCCAGACCTTGTGCCTCATGCTTTGCATTTACTGCCCCTTTAATCCTCTCAAAATAACCTCAGGAATACCAGAGCGTTCATCTCCAACAAGGAATTACAGCAACTTGTGGGACTTCCAGCTACCAGCCAACTAGTCCTTACTTACATAAAGACAGATCCGAATCCTCAGTGTTACTTTGAAAGCATCTGGGGAGAGGTGGTTGCTGGGGTTGCTTTTCATGCTTTGATCCACCTTGGGCATGTGGGAGTTTACCTAGCGCTGGAACATCACTCTCTGCAGATCAACGTTTAGTCTTCACCTCACTAAACTTTTTGGTAGCATTTGACATGGTTAATTGCAATAGTCCTTGAAATAGTGTCTTCCTCTGGCTTCCAGGACCCTGAACCCACCAGTTCTCTTCCCACCTCTCTGGCCACTCCTTAGTGACCTTGGCTGGATCCTCCTGGTTGTGCCAGGCCCCATGTGACAGAGAGCCGCTTCTCTTCTCCACCTGTACTCACTCCCTAGGTCATCCCATCTGGGCTTTTGGCTTTAAATACTACCTATACCTGATGATTTTGAAATTAAACCTCCAGTCCCAGTTTCTGCCCAGGACACCAAAGAAATATATTCGACTGCCAGCTCAACATCCTCAATGGAACTCCTAATCTCACACTTAAGAGAACTGAGCTTCTGATTTTCTCGTCCATACCTGCCCCTCCCTCAGTGTTCCAGAGTGCAGTACAAAGGACTATAGATTCACCTGGCCAAGAACCCAGGAGTCACACTGGATTCCTCCTTTTCTCTTGCTTGCCACATTTAGTCCATCAGCAAATTCTGGCCGCTCTATCCTGAAAAATCAGGAATCTGACAGCTGTTCACTAGCTCATCACCTCCGCCTCAGTCCAAACCCCTAGCTCCTCTCACCTAGGCTATTGCAATAAGTCTCAGCTTTCGTTTTTGCCTCCAGCATCCCCCACCCCCAGTCTAGTCTCCAAACAGCACCCATGCATGGTTCCTTTAAAACGTAAGTCTTTGCAAACCCGACTACTTTTCCCATACTGGGAGCACAATCCCAAATTCCTACCTTGGCCTGTGAAAGCTATGGGATCTGGCTTCTAGGTTTCTCTCCAGTCACATCTCTTACCACTTTCTCCCTCACTTACTTGAACACATCCAGTTCACTCAGATCTTGGGAGTGCTTTCCGCTCGCTCGCTCGCTCGCTTCCTCTCTCTCTCTCTCTCAGTCTAGAAGACTGTTTGCTCAGGTATTTGCATACCTATTTTCTCCTTTCATCCAGGTCCCTTTCAAATGTCACCTCTTCAGAGAAGCATTCTTGGACCTGCTATATGAGAGAGAGACTTGCCTCTTCTGCCAGACACGCTCTATACCATTGTCCTTCTTTTCCTTTCTTTGTGACAGTCAACCTTCCTCTCTGGTTAGGGACTTTATGTCTGTTGTCTTTAATACTGCATCCTAGCACTTACCACAGTGCTTGGTGCATAAGGAGTATTCGACAAACATTTGTGAAATGAATGAATATAATTACAAAGGCAGGTTTTAGGATGTGAATAGATAATTCAGTCAAGAACAGTAACAGTAAGAAGACGCGTAGGCAGTAATCTCAGGTACAATTTGTTCTTCCTTCCATAGTCTAAAGATCTGGTTTGTCTTCTGCCTTGTCTCAGAAGCAGCTGTCCCTCAGCCCTTGTTTCTAGCTTCCTGACTGCTGATCTGGACACTGGTCTGTGTGGACTCCCCAAGCCTTGGCTGTATATCCCATCTGTGTATTCTTAGGTTCTCCATGTTCTGATGACTTGTTTGGACTCTTTTCTTTGCTTACACATCTATGACAGTGCTGTCAAAGTTTAACTCATTGAAAGTGAAATAATATATTGTAATTGCTTAAATACATATAAAGTAATTCTCTCTCTATATATAGTGTAATTAGAAAAAAACATGGCAGGAAATAAAAATCAGACAAAATTTCTCTCACATACTTTTCAGAAAGATTCAAAAGATTTTTAGCATTTTGGTTTAACTTAGCTCTGGGTAAGAAACTGTCTTGCTCCAAAGGTAGTCAAATAAGATCTCGCTAGCTTAGTTCTCTGGTCTCCCTGTCAGAAAAAATGAAAATAATGGAAATAAAATATAGTGTTAACATTTTATAGTTGGTGAATCAGTGATCAAACAAACAAGCATCTAAATAATGATAGCACCATGTTAGGCTGTGATGAAATTTGCATATGTGTATATATATAATTAGTAGTATTTTAAATTTGAACAGTCATTCAGATTGAGATTATGACATTTTAAAAGTTATAAAAATATTCATAGTTTTTGAGGCACAGTTGATATATAACATTAATTTCTCATATACAACATAATAATTCTATATTTGTGTCTATTACAGAATGATCACCACATTAAGTCTACTTAACATCTGTTACCATAGATAGTTAAAATTTTTTCTTCATGTGATGGAGTGTTTAAGATTCACTCTTAGCAACTTTCAAATTTACTACTATTTTAAACTATAATCACCATGCTATACCTTACTCCCTATGACTTTGTAGTTTTTTCAACACTTAACCTCCTTGCACAGAAATGTATGCACAGAAAGATGCTATTGCACTATAATCTATATTAGCCACAAAATGAAAAGTCAACTGAGTTCAGTAATAGGGACATGGTTAAGTAAATTGTGATGTATATTAGATCTTATAAAAATTTATTTTTACATTAAAAATTATAATTATGAAAAATATATAGAAAAATGGAAAATAATTATGATGTGATAGTAAATGAAAAAGTACAAAATTAGTTTGTAAAAAGGTAAAAATGTTTATAAGTAGACTATGGGCAGTGAATATAAAATAATACACAAAAAGGAAATCTTTGTAACAAGGATAGAATTATGGGTGATTTTTCTTCTATTTTTTTCAAAGTACTATTTGAATATATTTACTACCATTATAGTTTTCATTTTTTTGTTTTGTTATGAAAGGACACAGAGAGCAAATAAAATATGAATTGGTGATCTTTAAAGGCTTATACTCTGTGGCACATGTTTGTGGCCTCCCCAGCAGCTGTTTCCAATGCCCTTCCTCTTTGCCCGTCTCCTATGCACAAGGTTGAAAATGCCATGTTGGATTTTCCAGCCCCCTTTGCAGCCAGCGTGTGCCATGTGACCCATTCCTGGCCAATGAAATCCAAGAGGAATCCTGCTAGGCTGCTCTTGTGAAAAGTTTCCTCCTTGATAAAGAAGTGAGACCCATAAACAAAATCCTTTTTGCTTTGTCTTTTTGTTTATGCGGACTGATTCTGGAAGCTGTGGCAGCCATTTTGAAACATCTCCAACTGTTTGAGGAGGGTGGTGCCGGATGATAGAAAGATCCTTGATACATGATGTTGTCTTACAGCATCACCGAGTCACTGAATAAACTCCAGGACAGACTGCCTTAAGACTTCTTGATAACAATAAATGTCCTTGTGGTTTGAATCACTATTAGGTTTTCCGTTACTTGAAACTCAGTGCATTCTAACTGATGCAGCCAGACAAAACTAAAACCTATTGGCACACAGAGCTAACTGTATAGAAACCACACAAGAACAGGAAACATCACAACAAATATACAGATTAATTTGAAAAATGTAGTTCTCTTATAGAAGGAAGTGAAAAACTAATAACCTGGTAAGAATTTATTTGTTGCAAAGCTCCCTGGATCTGTTAATATTTCCTGATAGAAAAAAAATATATTATTTTATAGTTCTACTTATTATAAAACAAGCATCCAGACACCTTTTTGGCTTATAATCTTTTTCAAGTTTGTATGTGTCAGGAAGCAGCCTCTTAGAGCGTGAGGTGGTGGTGGTTTCTCTCCCTCCCTGAATCCTCCGACCTCTTTGACTAGCATAGAATACTGCTGAGTTGTTAGATGGCGCTCCCTGGGAATTGAGGATACACCACTTAAGGGGTGAGAATATGATTTCTTTATTACTCTATAATATCAGGAAACTCTTTAACTCAGCCTCTGTCTCTACTCAATACAGATCTGGTTTTGAAGGTAACAATTTTGGAGGTTTTTTGAGAAAGCAATTGGTTGTCCAAAGCTGGAGACGTTGGTGACCAAATAACTTATTCTAAATGGACTCTCTGTTAGAAGCACCATTCCAAATTACCCTGTTTTTTCTAAATGGTAGATGACTCAGCAAGTTAGCCGATCTTTAGGTTAAACAAGAAAGCCAGGACGATGGACTCTGTGATTACTGTCAGTGAGGTGGTGGCTTGGTATAGGCAATGAAAGTGGAGTTTAAATATGTGGGTGACAAGAGTGAAGAAAAGGGCTCTGCCCCACAATGTAATTGAGTGAGGATGGGGTGGGGGTCAGGCGGCCACAGATTTCATCCCTGTGGTCTCCCGTGTTACTTTGGGTGCTCTGCTGGCTGAGTGGTAGAGGGAAGGGAGGGTGAGGTGCCTCCTTCCTCCTTTACTGCTTTCATGAAATTCTCTCCTGAAGCTGCCTGGGGAAACAGCTGCTGTTAGTTCAGATTACAGTTATCTGCAAGTAACAGAAAACAAAAAACCATCTCAAAGTGTCTTACACAAATGTCTTTCTGTCTTGATTTTGTTTTCCCACAAAATAGGAAACACAAAAGTAGGCTGAAACTTGTTTAGCACAGCTGATCATAGTACCACCAGGCACCTAGTATCTGTCACACCATCCTTAATGTGCCAGTTTTCATCTTCATCCTTGGCTCTTTGTAATTGCAAGATGGCTACAAATCTATCATTTCCAATCTGAGGAAGAAGGGAGTGGGAGGAGAGCATGCTAATAGCTTTCTCTCTCTCTCTCTCTCTCTCTCTCTATATATATATATATATATCTTTTAAGTTTGAAATATTTCACAGAAAAGCTCAAGAGACTTTTGTTAATGTGTCATTGGTCCAAATTGTGTCACATAGCCATCCCTTGATGCAAAGGGGCTGGGGAAGACTATAGTTAGCTTGTTATATTGCCTACCTGAGCAGAATTGGAATTGTGTTAGCAAGATACTGCCACTAAAGTTTACAAAGAGTAGATAAATTCTCTCCTGCTTTGAGGAAGATCATGGGGTTCCTTGACAGCTCCAGAAGTTCTGGTGGAACCTGGTAGAAAACTGAAGCAGAGCTCAGGAAGGGTGGCAGTGTCCCAGTGGAGGAACTTCCCTAGAACAGTATCTTGGTCTCTCTCCCTACCCCTTACTCCACTATCCCCGCTAGAGAAGTAGACTCCTCTGATGGGGGATTTTTGGTGGAAGAACTAGGCGTGCTCAGCTCATTCCTGCATTCTCTTGGGATCTCCTGACTCATGTATTCCTGATTATGCAGGAAGCTTAGTGGACAGCCTTTGACCCTGTGCTTGAGGACTGAGGTTGTCCAGCTGTGCCTTGACTGGGACAGCATGGAATAAGCCTACTGTTGCACAACCCAGCTGTATCCTCTAACTTAGACTTAATCAGTGATGAAGCCAGTAATTTGATTGTTATTTTTTCTGAGACCTGTGTCTAGTTCTTAATTTTTTTTTTATTGAACTCAATTGGGTAAAGATATTATGTGTGAATAACCCTAAATGCATGAAATCCTCTGTATCCTCAGCCTGGTATAGCCTGGGGACACTCAAGTTTCTAATGACCCACACTGTTAAATTTGAATATGGAGCTAGCATCAAAAGATGTAGTCCCATTTATTTGGGTAATGTTTGACTTCCATGTCTATTAACTTTTTCCTGCCAGAATCATGTAGTTGAACATGTATAGGCCTAGCTGGACTGATTTTAGTCTTTTTTCATAAGCCATTTTATTTTATTCATTTTTTATTGATTTACAGTATTATATTAATTTCAGGTATACAGCCTGGTGATTCAGCTTTTTCAAAAATTCAGGCTTATTTTGCAAAAATTCAGTGATTTTTTACTATATATATATATATATATATACTCCATTATAGGTTGTTACAAGGTACTGTCTGTAGTTCCTTGTGCTCTACAGTATATCCTTGTTGCTTATTTGTTTTGTCCAGAGTGGACTGTATTTGTTAATCCCATACCCCTAATTTCTCCCTCCCCACTTCCCTCTCCCCTTTGGTAATAACAGGTGTGTTTTCTGAATCTTTGTTTCTATTTTGCATCTACATCCATTTGTATTATTTTTTAGATTTTACATGTTAAATGATACCATGCAGTATTTGTCTTTCTCTGCCTGACTTATTTCACTAAGCATAATATGATTTTAGTCTTTTTTCTCGAACTTACACAAAATGAAGCAAGCATCATTTAGCTAAGGTGTAAAGATGATTAAGGCAGTAAAACTACCTGCAAATTATTTCAAGGATGGATATTTGGAGTTAATAAAAAAATAAGTCTTCATTCTGGGATTGAGTGAAAAACAAACTCCAGGAGGAAAGAAAACAGATTTCTGAAAATATCCTTTCCTTCCCTTCATAAAAAGAACATTGGCAATCTTCTTTGTCAAGCAGCTGTGTTTGGGAACTGCCCTTATTCATCTAGGTTTGAGATTATTTAAGATCCAGTACGAGTCATGACCCATGCACCTAAGTGGATCCAGAAGAAACTCTTGTTTATTAAAAAAAAAAAAAAAAGGCATTCAAGAAAGTTCAACCATGGGAACAATGCTGAGAATTTCCTGAAGGGTTTTCCAGATCCCACCAACTCTGTGCATAAACACACATATAACCAAAATGTATTTTTGTGGCTTTGGGGCAACTCTCTTAATTTAAAACACATCCTTTAAAATCAACAGAACCACCCACGTAGAAGAGTCAAATGAATTCTCACTGCTTGGCTACCAAAGGAGATTACTGTTTTCCCTAAGAAGCCCTCTTCTTAACCCATCCTGTAATGTGGGGAGGCTTATTGGGCAGATCAGAGGGCCTTGTGGTGCCCTGAACTGCCCAGCCTCAATAAAAGACTGGCGGCAGGACACTCCCAGCAGTCAAGATTATACTTGGGCCTCTCAGTACTCCACTACCCATCCCAGAATCGTTCATGTCGGAGAACCTAAAGAAAAGTTGCTGGGAAAAAAAACATTTAAAATGTTCTGAGTACTGGAATGGAAGCTCAACTACATCCAAGCCTCCAACGCTGGATACAGGGGGCCTGCAGGATAAGCTGGTACCCTCTCTCACAGAGAAGCATGGACTTGGTCCTGGAGTCAGAGAAGTTGACCCAGGAGACTTAGTGGGATCCAGAGGAGCTGTGGGCCAGGCCACTGCCCCACCCCAAGCAGTGGGACCAGCACATCTGCGATGACACCTGTGAGGGGCAGTCACACCCCACACCAACATCAGCCCAGTTGAGCATAAAAGAATATGGCTGCCTCATTCCCACTTTCTGAATCCCAAACAGAGTTTCTCTTCTGACCCAAGCCAACTGTGTAAGGAAGAGAATTTCTGGGACATGTAGTCCAAGCTTAGCTACATGGACACAATACACATTCACCACAGAGAAAGGCAGCTGAGTAGACTATAAAAACATTAGTGTCCTGCTTGTGTTTCTACACATGTTTCTATAATGTGCCTTATAGTCAAGCAGCCAGCTCAATTGATGGTGGGAAAATGTGAGCGTTTTCCCTTGACATGATAAAAAGACTCTGAGATGGAGCATATAAAACTAAAAGCCCAGCATAAACTATCCAAAATACAAAAAGATGAGAAAATTAATAGACACCTGGAGTAGAATAAGAGTGGTCAAGGCACACAAACTGCCCTGGGGGGAAAAGAAGTTTCCTTGAGTCATGCTCTCAAGTAGCCAGAGCAATAAGAGCTCTGGCTGAAGTTAGGTCTTCACTGACTTCCTCGAGGTGGAGAGAGGGGATGTGCAGGAGAGAAAACCAGGGAGTTTCTTTGCTTTAAAACTTCCGCTGAAGGAAAGTTCCCTGTTGGCCAGCACTTCTGGGTTAATTCTCAGTGACTCTAGAGAAAGTGCCTCTGCTAAATCATCCTAAGGGGTCAGGTGAGGCAAAACACACGATACATGATCTGCCATTAGCAGCCTGGGTGCCCAAGGGTGCGTTTATGACTGGGCTCCTGGACTTCTTGTCTTTCTCTCTCTCACACATACCTTTTAAACCCATATAATTTTCTCTAATGGGAAACTAGAGCCTTCATTCACGTCTAGATTGGTAGAATGAACCAGCGACTCACTTCTACAAAAGGATGTGGTAGTTCTTTAAAACCATCACTGTGATAACTGCTAATGACAGACACACTAAACTGTTCCAGGGAAATTTGGAAGATGTATATTTAGCTAGAGAGGCTTATGGTATTTGCAGCTGTCACTTTATCATTAGACACTGCATCCTGCTAACTTCACACATTCAGTCACCCTCAAGTGCGTTTACCCTTGACCTGCCCACATTATAATTATTTCAGATCCATGTGCTCTTCTCATCTGAGCTGTGACTTATCCTTCCATCTCTGAATTGCATACCAAGTTGCTCCTCACAATTTGATCAGAAAGCTAGAAAGCATTATATTTGGGGTTTTTAAATAATATTTTAAGGATAGTAGAATTTTAACTAACATGAATGACATAAAATATAATGATTAGACATTTGAAAGGGAAATTAATGTCTTGAAAATTTAAGGTAAGAGGGAAAAATAAAAAATGCATGTTTAATTGGTAAAAAGATAGACTTTCTTGTTGACCATGTAAAGAAACAAAATCTTTCCCTGAATATCCTTCATTACCCTCAGAATGTTATTTTTAATGTTTGGTAGAATTTAGGTCTCTACATTTATAAGATATAAGTGCAGTTTATATTGACTATATGTCATTTCTGTAATTTCTGACCAGTGTGAAATGGAAACATCTTTCAAGCACAGAATATGTATTGATTATGGAACATCCCAGCAACATGAAAAATATTGAAATAACATTAATATACAGATTGTAGTGTTTAACCAGAGTATTCCATTGATTTTTTCAGGATCTGTATAGTTCAAATTCATTTCTACCCAGAGATACATGTAGTGACCCTTCTAAGGTTTGAAAGTTTTGACACTAAAAACAGCATTTTAAATAAGAGCGCATAAGAAACAGAGCCTTAAATGCTTGTGTGTGTGTGTGTGTGTACACGTGTGTGGATGCGTGTGCTCAGTCATGTCTGACTCTTTGCAACCACATGGACCAGCCAGGCTCCTCTGTCCATGAAGTTTTCCAGGCAAGAATGCTTAAATGCTTAAGATCTCTAAATTGAAAGGGATTGAAATGTGGTGAGTTCCATCAAAAATGGAAGGTCCCTGACAAGGTCCAGAAAGCCAAAGACCTGCCATTTGGTGTGGAGGGCCCTGTGTTTAAGGACAGCTTCCTTTCAGTAATTGAATGCTCACAGACCCCTCGGTGTGGAGAAGTCTAAAACACAGGTCAGCCTCAGAAGAAATCTCTACCTAAAGCCTTCATTAAAGTAAGTTGGAGGTGGAGGGACAGGTAAAGGTTGTAGAGGGCAGACGTGGTCAGATGAGGAATTAACGCTTTCTCCAGAGATAACGTCCTAGTGACCTCCTTTCTTAAAAAAAAAAAAAAATATATATATATATATATTAGAACAGGCATGTCTTCCTCCCCACCCCCACTCCTCTTTTCCTTCCTCCTGACAAGCAAACAATGAAATGGCCGTTTGAATGAGTGCTTTGAATGCCTCCTCTCTCACCTTTATATATTACCACCTGGATGGGTGCAGCCCATTGTTCTCTCCCTCTTTTCCTAGCTCCTCACTGAAAGAACGCTGATACAAGTGCTGATACATTATTCAGGAGGATTCAATACCCAGCCTGTAGTTTAATAGATTAGAGCAGTTTCCTCTCTGGGTAAAAGCACGGCCTTGTTTGAGTTGGAGAGGGACTCAGTCTCTTTCTGGCAGCTCCACAGAATCAGTGAAGGCATCTTGATGCCAATGTGGGTTTGGGTGGCGGTGGGGCCTGGAAAATCCATGCCTGTGTAGCTGGTGTTCTCCAGCAATCTGCTCTCTGTGCTACCCTTGGCTTTGAAGGGCTTGACTGAAGATCCTGGACAGTTCCTCTGGATGCCTTAGGTTCCAGTGGAACACCTTTCTCATTGACTTAGACACCATGTGGACTCTTTTGTTTTAAATTTTATTGGGAGGGTATATATAGACTCTTGAGAGTCACTTGGACTGCAGGGAGATCAAACCAGTCAATTGGACAGGAAATCAGTCCTGAATATTCATTGGAAGGACTGATGCTGAAGCTGACGTTCCAATACTTTGGCCCTCTGATGCGAAAGCTGACTCATTAGAAAAGATCCTGATGCTGGGAAAGATTGAAGGCAGGAAAAGCGGACGACAGAGGACAAGATGGTTGAATGGCATCACTGACTCAATGGACATGAGTTTGAGCAAGCTCTGGGAAATGGTGAATGACAGGGAATCCTGGAGTGCTGCAGTCCATTGGTTGCAAAGAGTCAGAAATGACTGAGCAACTGGCGACTGAACAGCAACAATAGTTGCTTAACAGTGTTGTGTTAGTTCTGCTGTACAGCAAAATGAATCAGCTACACATATACATATATCCCACCTTCTTTAGATTTCCCTCCCATTTAGGTCATTACAGAGCACTGAAGAGAGTTCCCTGTGCTCTACAGCAGGTTCTCGTTAGTTATCTGTCTTATACATAGTAGTGTATAGGCACCATATGGACTCTTCAGTTCAGTTCAGTCGCTCAGTCGTGCCCCACTCTTTTCGACCCCGTGAACCGTGGCATGCCAGGCCTCCCTGTCCATCACCAACTCCTGGAGTTTACCCAGACTCATGTCTGTTGAGTCAATGATGCCATCCAACCATCTCATCCTCTGTCGTCCCCTTCTCCTGCCCTCAATCTTTCCCAGCATCAGGGTCTTTTCTAATGAGTCAGCTCTTCACATCAGGTGGCCAAAGTATTGGAGTTTCAGCTTCCACATCAGTCCTTCCAATGAACACTCAGAACTGATTTCCTTTAGGATGGACTGGTTGGATGTCTTTGCAGTCCAAGGGACTCTCAAGAGTCTTCTCCAACACCACACTTCAAAAGCATCAATTCTTCTGTACCCAGCTTTCTTTATAGTTCAACTCTCACATCCATACATGACCACAGGAAAAACCATAGCCTTGACTAGACGGACCTTTGTTGACAAAGTAATGTCTCTGCTTTTTAATATGCTATCTAGGTTGGTCATAACTTTTCTTCCAAGGAGTAAGTATCTTTTAATTTCATGGCTGCAATCACCATATGGACTCTTGCTGCTGCTAAGTTGCTTCAGTCCTGTCTGACTCTCTGCAACCCCATAGGCGGCAGCCCACCAGACTCCCCCATCCCTGGGATTCTCCAGGCAAGAACACTGGAGTGGGTTGCCATTTCCTTCTCCAATGCATGAAAGTGAAAAGTGAAAGTGAAGTCGCTCAGTTGTGTCCGACTCTTCATGACCCCATGGACTGCAGTCTACCAGTCTCCTCTGCCCATGGGATTTTCCAGGCAAGAGTACTGGTTGCCATTACCTTCTCTGATATGGACTCTTGGTGGCCCTTAAATCACCAGAGGCCTCTAGTTTCAGAGAGAATCACAACAAAGCAGTGTGATACCAGCAGTCCCCAGCTCCAACAGAGGACTGCTAGTCACAGTAACACATTTCTTAAGCTTCTCCTTTCCCTCTAAAAGCCCCTAGCAAGTACGCTAGGGCCTGAGAAGCAAGAGGCTGGCGGTGTCAGAACCAAGTCTTATCCCCCACACCCAACACACAGAGACACACACACACAGAAGTACACACTCCAAGCCTATCCTGGGGAAGGAGAGAAGAGCTTTGAATCCCTTATGAGATGAGTTTGGAGAGGTTTTAATATCTAAAAGTGATCTGAGAGATATCAGATCTGCCTACAATGACACTAAGGGATGGAGAGAATGATTGGACAGGACATGGTTGAAAGCAGTAATAAAAGGAGATATCAAGACTTTTTCTTACGTATCCTTCAGTTTGAGGGTTTTCAAATAAACTGGTTACCTAAAATGTTTATTTAGGGCATAGTTTCTGTAAATTTTAAGTGTAGAAATAAAATAACACCATGGAGGGAAAAAGATATAGGCAAGAAATTTCACCTTTTTCTAGCTTTCTCCTCTGAGGATGTTTCGTCTGTCCCTGAAAAGGACACCTTGGCAGCCCAGGGTCTCTGAACACTGGGCAGGGAGGCATGAACCCGGGGCCCTGGCTGCAGCAGTGGCTCAGCTGCAGGCTCTGTGAAGCCCCTGCCTCTATGGTCTCGGTTTCCTCTGCATCAGTGGCATCCCAGGTGCTCCCAGGGTCCCCTCGACTTGCTCGTCAGTGACCCATAACCTGATCTTTGTAGGGACCAGAGCATGTGAAACACATCAAAGGTAGGTTCAATACAACTCCAGTAATTTTCCCACATAAAACACTGGTTATGTAAGTAAGGAGAGTCCTTCACTCTAGAGTTTGTGTTTCTCCAGAGGTCAGATTAAATCTCTCTTACGTTCCAAAGTGGAGAATGGACATCGATGATGTAGCAAGAGCCTGGTGTGGTGGCTGTGGGATGGGCAACCTGGGAGCCCTGAAGTCTCCACCCATCAACCAATGGATCCTGGGAGCTGGCAGCAGGCTTCTTCACCACAGCTGTTTCGCCATCTCAGTATTAAAGGATGCGAGGAAATACACTGAAGCTCCTGTTGAAGGAGATGCTTATGGCTTCTTTATTTGCTCCTTAGAAAGTTTTTTAAAAGCTAATTATTAGAAGAAAAATAATAAAAAAACATTTTAAATTAATTATTCAATATTTTCCATGTATGATAAGATACAGATAAAACTAGAACAGCACTCATTTACCTATACTCAGGTTTTTAAATGAACATTTGGCCACATTTGCTTCCAATTTAAAAACAAGAAAAGGCAGGCAGGGAGGCAGGAAGGCAGGTAGAAAGAAGGGAGGGAGCCAGGAAGGGAAGGAAGAAGGGAAGGAAGCAAGGAAAACATCTAGTTGCAGTTGAAATGCCTTCCCAATCTCACGTGAGAAGATAAGTACCACTCCTCAAAGGTAGTAACTTTCTTATTGTTCATGCACGGTTTTTCCTGCTCACATTTTTATATTCTTTCTACATATTTGTTTATCAGTATATATACTGTTTGTGTTTTAATATTTTCCATAAAGGGTATCCTACTGAAAACGATTTTTTGTAACTTGTACTTTTCATTCAGTGTTACTTTTTAGATTAATCTGTGTTGAAATAGGTAAGTGTTATTATTCATTGTAACTGGCCAAACTATTTCATGTATGGTGATGAAACCACAGTTATCTCTTCCACTCTTGGAGGATGGTAACCTTCCAACCTATTCACATTACAGCGAATGCTGCAGTGGACACCCCTGTGTTGTATTTCCTTCAGTATCTGAGCAGCATATACCTGAAAGGGAAACTGACTTCTTGAAGGGTATGCGCGTCTTCTACATTACTATTTAGCAGATATTAAAAACTGCTTTTCTGAGTTATCGTGCAGGTTTATACCCCAACAAGTAATAGAGCAGAGTTCTCGTTCCTCAGCATCCCTGCCAACTTTTGGTATTACCAAACATTTGGATTTTAGTAATTTTGCTAAGTGTGAAATGGTATCGATCTCATTTGTGATTATCGTTGGCATTCCCTGATCACTGTCAAAGTTGAAGATCTTTTCATATGTTTATTAGTTTATCAAGGCTACTCTTTAAGTAGCTGTTTATAGCCTTTGCTCGCTTTTCCATTGGGTTGTGGCTATTTTCTTACTGATTTGTATTTTGAGCTATGAATGCTCTCTTTGTTGAAAATATGAGTTGCAAATATATTGTTTATTCCGCTTCCTGCTGGTGAATGTGGCTGTCCTTCTTGTTGGAGTGGTAACAACTGAGACTTGGGTTCAGATATGGGGATGGAGAGAGAGTTAGCTCTTACTTGGCTTTGATTTTTGGTTGTTCAGGTGTATGCCAAAGCACTCATCACTGGCTCCAGCCCAGCTCACTACAAGTACTGCAGGGAGACTCGGGGCCCAAGCTGCTGGTAAAGAGTTATCTGTTTTTGTTTTCATCTCCGTGTACCTCATAGGAAAGGTAGTATTGTTTAGGAGAGCTTGGGATCCCAGTATCTGTGTTTCATGGCTCCCTGCATTAAAATCACCTGACGAAGTTCTAAAAATAATATTTTGGCCTTACCATGAAACCATTTAATCAGAATTTCTGAGGCTAGATTCCAGGAATCAATGTTTTAAAACTTTCCAGGTGATTCTAATGTGCAACCAGGGTGCCGAACCATTGCCTTAGACAGATACCATCTTCACCAGGTCCCATGAGTATTTCTAACACTTTGAAGTCAAGACACCTGCCCTCGTTAAGACTTATTAATTAGCTTTGGGGATAGGTTGAGTTATTTATGCAGATATGAAATAACTATTAACACATGTGTTTTTAAATGCCCAAGAGACTGATTTTTATGTGATCCAACAAAGCTTCCAGATCTCATGCAGTGTCAAGGTCAATAAGCTAGAGGGTCCTGTATTCCCACTGCCCACCCCCTCCATTATTTGATCTTTGTTTGGTCTCCTTGAAAGACAAAGATGCTCAGTCTGTAGCATTTTTGCAGCTGGAAGGGTGGTCCCTGGAGCCTGAACACTTCATTTTATTCTGAGGTTTGTAGTCATGACCCTGCAGGATTTACTGTGTTTTTGTGTCCTAATTACTCCCTTCTCTATTTTCCAGTGAATCCATCAACTCAAAATCATTTCCACTGTGTTTTGCTGTGTTTTGGTTCCATGGAGGATCCTTTGGCTCTGACTACCTTAGATCCCATTCTCCAGGGCACCTATGAGCTCCCCTCAGCTGCAGAGCCTTCTTGAAGGGTTAGGCCAGAGGCCTCCTGCACACATCACAGGGGAACGGATGTTCTTGGGTGATGCTGGGTCTCCATGGACAAACTGTTGCCACATTTGCCTCTCAGTCCACTCCATCCCTCTCTCTAGGGCAAGGGACATGGTTTCCTCTTTGCATTGGTAGACTGTTCAAATGCAGTCCCAGGGCTCCTTGGGGTACATGGGCTTGAGATAACTGGACTGTTTCTAAAAAGACATGTGACTAAACCCTTGAAAGGAAATGTCTGCCGATGGGAACGACTAGGCTCTCCCTCCATACTGTTTGACACTGCCAGGTTGATTACAGGAGGCCCGCAGGGTCACTTTCCCCACCAGCCACCTTCCAGGTCTGCTGACTTAGGGTCTATTCCTCCCTCAACAGCATTAATTTAAAAATTCTACTCAGCCACACTATTTAGCCTCTTCCCATGCTAGGGGCTTTTCCTTAATCTCGTTTCCCACTTCATTTGTTTATTTTTTTCTTAAAAAAAAAAATGTTACTCTTTACCTCATGCTAATTATTTGCTTTGAGACTTGAGTTTCCTTTAAAATTTTTTCTCGATACTTCCTTCAGAAGGCTTATCCCACTCTGTAACCATTGGTGTTGCCTCAGAAGGATGGATCTGGAGGGGATAACAAGATTTTCACTTTTTATTAATAAAACCTTACTTTTTTAATATGGGCACATATTACTTCAGCAATTAAAATTATTTAAAAAATAAATTCAGTCATGAATAAAACTTAAAGTGCATCCTTTGGAATGTATGCAAACCCGTAATATATACGTTTTATGATAAACGTATATGTACATATATAAATACATGCATATAAATATGTTCATGCTTATAAAGCACTTAGGACACCACTGAGCACCTAGTAAAAACAAATGTGTGCCACCGTTTAAGGAAGCAAAGTGAAAGTGAAGTTGCTCAGTCGTGTCTGACTCTTTGTGACACCATGGACTATAGCCCACCAGGCTCCTCCATCCATGGAATTTTCCAGGCAAGAGTACTGGAGTGGGTTGCCATTTCCTTCTCCAGGGGATCTTCCTGACCCAGGGATTGAACCCGGGTTGAACCCGGGTCTCCTGCACTGTAGACAGCCACTTTTACTGTCTGAGCCACCAGGAAGGCCCAAGGAAACAAACGGTGTGCCCTAAATCTGTATGTGAAAGGAAATTTTGAGATACGGGTGAAAATACAGTGCTTAGCCCAGTATGAAGCCTGTCATACTGCTGACGTATACATTCCGATGTTTTCTTTGTTCTCATTTGAGAAACTGGAATGAGTTAAAGTCAAGGAGCATGCTGAGGTTTAACTCATAACATAGTTCCAAAGTGACACAAGGCATGATTTAAAGCCAGACAGCCTCCCCAGGTTTTTAGTTCTTAGTGGAAGTTGTCATTCTTTGATTGATGACACAGGACTAGGGGTTCTGAACACCCATTGTGACTGACCCAGGGCTGAATGCAGCCAGGCAGATGGTTTGCTATGTTCTCCATACTTTTTCTGGTCCCAGTTTAAACCCTTGAAGTTCAGTAGCTATGAGGTTGATCTAGGATGAATCCATCATCCACTGCTCTGGCCCCGAATCATCTGGGCTATTTCCAGGCCAGAGCAGAACATCCTGAACTTTGAGAGTGGCAGTGGGCTTTGGGCCTTGACCAGAGCTTTGGTCACGTACAGAACTGGAGTTGGGCTCTAAGCTAAGATTCATTGGAGGTGGGAGGCAAAGTCACCCTGGAGCAGTCACAGGTGGGTTGGTCTGAATCAGACAGATTTCTGCTCAGACTACTGCCCAGCAGGGAGGTCAGGCTGGACCTGCTCTGACCCCAGCTTGGTGAGTTCAGCAGACTCTGAGTCAGCTGTTGTTTTGGCCCAGTTGAACTGGTATCAGTGTGGCTCTTCTAAGTTAGTTTTCCTTGAAGGCAACCAAAAATAGGATAAAATTGCATTTGCAGTATATTTTTTGCAAATAGATTTTTCTGTTCTTTTACTAATACTCTTAGCTGCATTTCTTTTTTATTATAAAAATTTTTTGAATATTAAATAAACAAAAAACTGTATTAAGTGGTTACTTTGGAAATGGGGCTCTTGCAAAATTAACAACAACAAAAAAAGTGTAACTTGCCTTTTTTGGAATGAGAGATTCTTCAGGGACTTGTGAAAAAGTACAGGGTCTTCTTTCATGTTCATAGGCACTAATTCAAAGAATTCAAATGTTCATGGATCAATAATGCTACAACTATTATAACTTCTGAGAGAATTCACCCTGCTGGGGTTTCTTTAAGGGAGAATATTTTTATGAGGCTTTACTTCGATGGGTGAGAATTAAGTGTGGATTCATGATTGCTTAGGGAGGGGTAGTTTGGGAACTTTCCTGATGACTGCATTCAGAGTGAGAAGCCAAGTCCAGCCCCTGGGGCCACAGAGTCATGTCCTTCCGGCTGTTCTAACTGTGGAGGGAAGTCCAGGAGCACCTCCCGTCCCTTGACAACTGGTAGGGTGGGGACCAGTCAGAAATACAAAGCGAAAGTACCAGAAGCTCCTGCCATCCATGTCCCCGGCTTAAATTCTTACTTGGCTTGTTCAGTTTCTTTTAGCCCCATGGGTTCCCTTTGAGGATCTGGCTTTTCTAAAGGGATAGGAGTTTATTTATAATGACTTTAGGACAAAATCAGTCATGCTGGAAGTGAATTGTATGTAGGTTTAATATATAAGATATTTAAGTATGTCAGTTTCATTCTCATTTCATGTAAGTTCTCCTAAGACATATCCTGGCCAAAATATTGATTGTAATATTTCCACATGGCCTGAGTACTTCTATTTTTTATTAAGAACAGATGTGCTCCTGGTTGGAGTGTGAGTCCCCTTATAAGCTGTGTATACTTGATAGCATAGCAGAAATTCAACAAATATCTGTTAAATGAATAAAGAATAAAGGATAGATTCCACTGTGTTTTGAAGCATTTATCAAGTGCTTGTGTGTCCGTGTATCAAGTGTCTTGATCAGACACAAACAGCTACCCCTAAATCTGGCCAGTCTCAACCTCATGCATGGTATGTCATCCAAACAGGAGAACACCATTCTCCTGGCTCCTATTCTAATGAGTTATTCTTGAGCATGACTTTAGGGTGTATTTCCATATTATACAATGGAGTTATCATATCTATATCAGGGTTTCTCATCCTGGGCATTATTGGCATTTTGAACCAGATAATTCTATGTAGAGGGGACTTTCCTATCCACTTTGGGATGTTAGCAACCTCCCTGGCCTCTATCCACCAGCTGCTGGCAGGACCCACCTCCCTAGTTATGACATCCAAAAATGTTGCTAGGTTGCCAGATTTCCTCTGGGGAAAAATCAACCTGTTAGAAACCATGGATCCGTATAAAAGAGTAATATATGGTTGTACCACCTTAAGCAATATTAAAATCACAGGAAAAACCCCAATAACCCTTTGTTGTTGTTCAGTAAAGGTATTCTGTAATATTCTGCTGCAAGAAACACACTCAGTGGACTTTTCTCTGAGAAGCAAGGCTTTAGGGAAACAAAAAAGTGTTAGGACAGAGATGTGTAGTTATGAAACTTACCCCCAAAAAAGCATATTTGACTTCTTTTGAAACAAGTAGAAAAATGAAGACCCAAAAAGTTATGAATGCTTCACATTAATAAAATTAGTAATTAATAATAGTTGAGTAATGAATATGAGAAGGTAAGAATAGAAAACAGATATCTCTGTCTTTCTGCTCCAATCTCCCTTTCTCTTCCTAGAGCCCACCACTTTCAACATTTTTCATTTCAAGGAAGAAAATAAAAGTTTACAGTAAGGAAAGTTTAAGCTTTACTTAGGGAGAATTGGAAAAATCAAAAGTGTGAACTCAAGGTGGGAAACAGGGTGCCGACTTGCAGTTAATGCCAGTTCCAAACAAATCAGAAGAAGGCCTGGGCTTTGCTTTCATGAAGAGAGTTTGAGACTATTTCTTACTTACCTCCCCTCCCTAGGAAGGCAGAATCTTCTTTTCCTCATGGTATACTGGCTACATATTTTGGAGATTGAGCTGTTTTTAGTTTAAATCTGATTGAATTTTCTCTCCTGGAGGGAGCTTACTGTGACGGGTTTTTTTGGCCAACAGCTCTGTCCCGCCTTTGTTGAGGCTGACCTGTTGTGGTGATGCCAGGGACTCATTTACAGCCTTTTCCCTCGGAACACAGGGCGCCCACTCTTCACTGCACTATCCCGTTGTTCTGGAGAGAACAGTCCGGCCTTTGTCCTGCTGCTGAGGTCCCTGAATGGATTCGGGTTTCTGGTGAAGTGGGGGCCCGTTGTTACAGTTGTTACTGTCCTCTCCTTCAGAGGTGCGTGCGGATTTCAGCTGTTTTGCTTACTGAGTCGGCTCTTGAGAAAAGTCCTCAATGTGTTTGATGTCCTGAAGCTCTTGTGGCTCTTTATCTGAAAATGTAGACATTCTGAAGAATTTCTTAGCCTTTTCTTAAGCAGGCTTTTTATCCACTGAATGACTCTCTTTATGTATCCCAGCCACTAACACCCTAAAGTTCAGAGGCATACAAGTAAAAAGAGACATTTGTATGAGGAACAAAATATTTCAGGACAACAGAATTTTTCATTATTTGTGACCTTTCATGATATTTCCCCTCTTACTGTATTTCCATTTGTTTCTTAACTCATGTAGCTGCAGGCATTAATTAAGCAACAGCTGTATACACAATACTTCATTGGGCACAGTGTGGGATTCAGGGGTCCCTGGGAGGAAGGGAATCATAGTGGCCAAGATTTCGAATTTGGGGATCTGAACATGTGCTGGGATTTAGAAAAGGCAGAGGAACCAGAGATCAAATTGCCGAATCATCAAAAAAGCAAGAGAGTTCCAGAAAAACATCTCCTGCTTTATTGACTTTGCCAAAGCCTTTGACTGTGTGGATCATGACAAACTGTGGAAAATTCTTGAAGAGATGGGAATACCAGACCACCTGACCTGCCTCCTTAGAAATCTGTATGCAGGTCAAGTAGCAACAGCTAGAACTGGACATGGAACAACAGACTGGTTCCAAATTGGGAAAGGAGTACGTCAAGGCTGTATATTGTTACCCTGCTTATTTAACTTACATGCAGAGTACATCATGAGAAATGCTGGACTGGATAAAGCACAAGCAGAAATCAAGATTGCCAGGAAAAATATCAATAACCTCAAGTATGCAGATGACACCAGTCTTATGTCAGAAAGTAAAGAAGAACTAAAGAGCCTCTTGATGAAAGTGAAAGAGGAGAGTGAAAAAGTTGGCTTAAAACTCAACATTCAGAAAACTCAGATCATGGCATCCAGTCCCATCACTTCATGGTAAATAGATGGGGAAACAATGGAAACAGTGAGAGACTTTATTTTTTGGGGCTCCAAAATCACTGCAGATGGTGACTGTAGCCATGTAATTAAAAGACTCTTGCTCCTTGAAAGAAAAGTTATGACCAACCTAGACAGCATATTAAAAAGCAGAGACATTAGTTTGCCAACAAAGGTCCGTCTAGTCAAGGCTATGGTTTTTCCAGTAGTTATGTATGGATGTGACAATTGGACTATAAAGAATGCTGAATGCCGAAGAATTGATGCTTTTGAACTGTGGTGTTGGAGAAGACTCTTGCGAGTCCCTTGGACTGCAAGGAGATCCAACCAGTCCATCCTAAAGGAAATCAGTCCTGAATATTCAATGGAAGGACTGATGCTGAAGCTGAAACTCCAGTACTTCAGCCAGCTGATGGAAAGAACTGACTCACTTGAAGAGACCCTGATGCTGGGAAAGAATGAAGGCAGGAGGAGAAGGGGAAGACAGAGGATGAGATGATTGGATGGCATCACCAACTCAATGGACATGAGTTTGAGTAAGCTCTAGTAGTTGGTGATGGACAGGGAGGCCTGGCGTGCTGCAGTCCATGGGGTCACAAAGATTTGGACACAACTGAGTGACTGAACTGAGCTAAACACATGTCAGCTTTGCCTCTTCTGGGCTATGTAATCTTGAGCAAGTCCTTTAACCTCTCTTAGCCTGAGTCCACATCTGAAATATCAGAATACTAACAAAATCTACTTTATTGAGTTATTGTGAGAATTAATTGAGATACGCTGGCAAAGCACATACTGCCACGCGTGAGCATCTTTTCATTGCTCATATGATACTAATCTTGAAAAGAAAGCAACTTGTGGGCCAGAATAGAAGAAAGACATTTATGCACAGAATTATATCATGTGGTAAAGAACAATACATTCTAGGAGAAGTAGAAAGGAGGGTATATCAGCAGAATAAATAACACTAGCTACTATAATGTATAAGCCTCAGGCCTGTGGTTTTGCATGGTAGGGATGGCTTTCCTCCAGGGGACTGGGTGGTCCTTGCTTCTTCCATCTTGTGGTCTTCTAGAGCTTTCGAATGATTCACTTCAAGGTACATAGGAAAAAAGACAAGGAAAGTAGAAAGGTGGGAAAGGAAAAGGAGGGTGTGTGCATGTGAGATACTGCTTGGGATGTTTTGTGGCTAGGTATGTCTCTATTGACATGTGATAAATTGTTCCAAGTTAAGTAGCTTAAAACAGCACATTATCTCTTTGGTCAGAAATTCTGGAGCAGCTTAGCTGTGTGGCTCTAGCTTTGGGACTCTCACATGTCAAGATTTGGCTGGGTTGCAGTCATCTGAAGACTTGAATGAGGTTGGAGGAGCCTCTTCCAAGACAGCTCACTCACATGGCTGTTGGCAGATGGTCTCAGTTCCTTGCCATGTGGACCTTTCCATTAGGCTGTTTGAGAGGCTGTTTGAGAGGTCTTACAACATGGCAGCCGGCTTTCCCCAGAGCCAGGGATCTGAGAGAGAACAAGGAAGAAGTTCTTATGCCTTATGATCTAGTTTTGGCAGTCCCATCCTGCCATTTTTGCTATATTTTTCACTAGAAGAGAATCACTAAGTCCAACCCACACTCAAGGGGAGAGGAATTAAGCTCCAGTTTTTCAAAGGAGTATTGAAGAATTTGTGTACCAAATATATAAAGAGCACAGAGCTCCTGAAACCCTTGGAATTTGCTAAGTGATAAGAGCAAAGTGAAAGGAATGTCTTTTATTTATAAGAAGCCCCTTTCAACCGCACCTGAGCTTATTTTAATTTTTAATGTGGTGTGGTTTTTTTTGAAAGCCTCTGAGGATGAGGGGCTGGTTGCCAGGGGAACCAACTTTCAGCCTCATTCCTTTCAATCTCCAGTCAAGGGAGAAGGGCTAAAGGTTGTGTTAATCACCAATCGTGGCTATAGGATGAAGCCTCCATAAAAGTCCCTAAATTATGGGGTTCAGAGAGCTTCCTGATTGGTGAGCACATCCATGTGCTAGGAGGGTGGTACAGCCCAACTTCACGGGGACAGACACTCTGATGCTTGGGACCCTTCCAGTCCTTGCCCTATGTATCTCTTGATCTGGCTGTTGATCTATTTTGTTTATAATATTATAAACTGGTAAATGTAAGTAAGTATTTCTCTGAGTTCTATGAGTCATTCTAGCAAATTATCAAACCTGAGGAGTGGGTCATGAGAACCCCAGTTGATAGGCAGTCAGTCAGAAGTGCAGGTGATAACTGGGACATGCAGTTGGTGTCTGAATGAGGGGGGAGTTTGTGGGACTGAATGCTAACTCCAGGTGGACGGGGTCAGAACTCGTCAAACTGCAGGATGCCCAGCTCTTTTGGGATAAAACCCACACATCTGGTCACTGCTGCTGCTGCTAAGTCGCTTCAGTCGTGTCCGACTCTGTGCGACCCCACAGACGGCAGCCCACAAGGCTCCCCCGTCCCTGGGATTCTCCAGGCAAGAACACTGGAGTGGGTTGCCATTTCCTTCTCCAGTGCAGGAAAGTGAAAAGTGAAAGTGAAGTCGCTGAGTCTTGTCCGACTCTTAGCGATCCCATGGACTGAGGCCCACCAGGCTCCTCCATCCATGGGATTTTCCAGGCAAGAGTGCTGGAGTGGGGTGCCATGAAAGCAAGTTTTCTTTAACAGCTTCTAATACCTTCTTTGCTCCTCGATACCTGTGTGTCCTTGGGCAACTTAGTCTGTTTCAGCTTCAGTTTCTCCATCTGTATAATAGGAACAATAATATCTCTTTGAATAGGTATTAGGAGGATTTGAGAAAACATGCATAAAATATTTAGGGCAGTAAATGGTAGTTCCAGTGGTCAATGGAGCCTTTTTATGGTGAAGGAAGAAACAGGCTGAGAGAGTTTTTAACAACTTGTTCCAAATCACATAGTAAATTAGGAACTGGATTAGAAACCCACATTAGAACCTCGCATGAACAAAGGCATAAAGGTCAGAAATATCACCTGGGCCTGGACCAGAGGTGGCAGAGGAAGGTTTGGGCAGAGTGGGGCAGGGCAGCACCAGCCCTTGAAAGCAGGAGACCAGCTTGAGATGGTGGAGAAAGAAACAGCAACGCACTCTAGTATTCTCTGCTGGAGAATCCCATGGACAGAGGAGCTTGGCAGGCTACAGTCCATGGGATCGAAGGAGTCTGACACGACTTAGCAACTAAACCACGCACCACCACCAGCCTGAGATGGAAGCTACTCAGTTCTCAGGCAGGGTGGTGGTTTATGCAGACTTACTCTGAGGTTGGGTTGCAAATAGATGAATGATATAATTAATACAATAGATTTTGAATCAGGGCTAGGAATACAGTCATTCAGCCACCATACTCAGTGGAGAAAGATCTGCTAAACAGCAACCAGAGTCTTTTCATCATTCTCAATCTGTAGTCAGGGAAACAAGGAGACTAAAAAAGACATTACCAAAGAAACACTGTTTTGAAAATATCCATAAAGGAAAGAGGGGAACTAGCTACGTATTCTGTGCCCACGTTCCCATGGCAGCACATGTCTGAATAGGACATTACACCCCAAAGCATGGGCATAATTGTGTGTGTGTGTTTGTGTGTGTGTCAAGGCAGGTATGGACAACCCACACCCAGCTCACATGAGTTGCAGTTGGGAGAAGGAGTGATAAGCATGTGGTCCCCTGTAGTATTCCTTGTGGGTGAGGAATCCCCAGGAGCTTTTATTTTTCTTCTAAGACCCCCAAATGTATACTCAAACCCAAACTTCTTTTCTGAGCTCCAGACCTAAATCTGACCTGCTTAGCAGACATTTTTATTTTCTTTGAATGTCACACAAACATCTCAAATTTCACATCCAAATCCAAAATCATGATTAAGAGCCTTTTTTTTATTAAACTGATTTATTTTTATTTTTTATTGAAGTATGGTTGATTTACAATGTTTTGTTAATTACTGCTATACAGCAAAGTGATTCAATTATGTATATATCATTCTTTTTAATGTTCTTCCCCATTATGGTTTATGCTAGGATACTGAATATAGTTCTCTCTGCTATACAGTAGGACCGTGTTGTTTATCCATTTGAGACATAAAAGCTTACATCTGCTAACCCCATCCTCCCACTCCATCCTCCCCAAACCCCCTCCTTGGCAACCACCAGTCTGTTCTCTTAAGTCCATGATTCTGTTTCTGTTTCATAAATAGGTTCATTTGTATTGTATTTTAAAATCCATATATAAGTGATATCATATGGAATTTGTTTTTTTCTTTCTAACTTACTTCACTTAGCATGATAATCTCTAGTTGCATCCATATTGCTGATGATTGGCATAATATTTCATCCTTTTATATGGCTGAGTTTAAACTGATTTTTAATCTAGTCTTCAGTATCTTATTAAATGACACCACATCCATTCAGGTATTCAGTCCAAATACCTGAACATCATTTATGTTCTTCCTTTTACTTCACCAAGTCCTATGTTCTCATACCCCAGATATAAGTGGCCATCTTCTAATAATCTAATCTCAGAAGTGACATACCATCGCTTCTGCTGTGTTCCGTTCATTAGAAGTGAGTCAGGAAGCCCAGACCACATGCAGGGAAGGGGGATTCCACGTTTGGGGGCCATTTCAGAGGCTGCCCACAGCACTCCACCACTGTTGGAGCAGGTTCTAACCCTAGTGTGCTCCTCCAAGCCCCACCAGGATCTTCCTTCCCCTCATCCATGAGGCCTGCTGGAAGTAGGGTGAATACTTCTTTTGGAGTCCAGTGGTTGGCAAAGGCCTAACAATGCTCTGCTGAACTGAGTTGAATTGTCCTCTCTAAGCCCTGGTTAGAGTGTATAAACTGTGCTGATTGTTGGGACTAAACTGAGGAGCTTCTTGAGCTTGTATCTCTTATGGCAAATGAGCTGTGGAGTAGCATCTCAGAAGTCATTTGGGGTGAGTATAGGAAACAGCTGGAACCTGGGGTCTTGCATGTGAACAGATGGAAGGTGTTTTGGGTGGGGGTCAACTGTGTGTTGTCATGGAAGAAACTGAGGACATGGAGTCAGCTGAACTCTGGAATCACAGTACTCACTCACTGAGGGACCTTTGGCAGTTTGTCTTATCAATACATGAGCGTCTGAGATTCATCACTGAAAGAAACGTAAGATCTACCTTTACTGTTGTGAGAATCAAAGGAAGCATCTGGCATGTGGAGGCCACACATTTATTTTCCTTCCCTCCCTTCTCTTCTCAATCAGAGAGTCTCAACCTTTAGAGTCTCAACAAGCTGCCTGGGAGATTGCCAGCCTTACTTCACCCCCAAGAATCTGATCCAGTAGCCTGCAAATGGGACCGGGAAACCAGCATATTTAGATAGGGCCCTGGTGATCGATGAGGTGACCCAACAACCACACCTTGAAAAACATTTTTCTGGAGGACACTGGAACTAGAGAAAAAAATAGAAGTCAAAGGATGAGGTCTCAGATGAATAGCAGGGGTCTTTTTCTGGCTACTTTATTATCTGGGTGGATGAGGAGAAGTTGTTAGGAGCAGCCAGGCCACTTTCCAGGGGTGTCGGTCACAGTGACCTGAGGCCAGAAACCATGTTTATAGTAGAAGCCTGGTTTTTAAGCTCAGTCAATGCAGTCTCCTTGTGTAAGGCCATAGGAGGAAACTGAGGGCCCCGGAAGTTGTGCGTTACCCAAGTCCAGAGGTGTTCATTTGTGGCTTAATGTGTTCACTTATTCATTCATAAAATGAATGGCCTATTACATTGAAGCTTATATAAAAGTACAGTACAGGTTCTCTGCCCTCAAAAACAGATGTTATAATATAACAATTTGAATCTCTATAAAGGATAACAGTATAGAATGGAGGAAAATATAAACCGGGCAGTAGAAGGAACAAATTATGTAGTTGCAGGAATATGGGAGTATGAGTGCTTGTGTGCTTAGTCGACTCTCTTCTTTGCGACCCATTGGACTGTAGCCTGCCTTGGCTTGTCCCTATATCCATGGGACTTTTCAGGCAAGAATACTGGAGTGGGTTGCGTTTCCTTCTCCAGAGGATTATACCAACCCAGGGATCAAACCTGAGTCTCTTGTGTCTTCTGTGTTGCAGGCAGATTCTTTACCCCCAGAGCCATCAGGGAAGTCCCAGAACACAGAAGCTGTGGGTCCAAAAAAGATTTACTAGAACCCTTGGCAGTCAGCATGAGACTTGAAAAGGGGATTTGATTTGAGTAGATAGTGAGAGGAGGGCATTCCAGCTTTCCACTTTCAGCGAATACCTCTTTCTTGTGTATTGTTTTGTGAGTTATTGCATATCCTTTGGTCTGTTTTTATATGTGTTACTACACGTTGTTATTCAAACTTTACTGGTAATTGTAATATGTTCTCTTTTGGGAAAAAGCTAGGCGCTGCTGTTTTTTTTCTAGACAGTATTTTTTGGAAATTTCACCTGCATGTTTTCCGAAGTTAGAGTGAATTTCTAATGTTCTAAAAAAAATTTATTAGCATGTATAAAGCTTCTGACATGACCAATTAATTAAGGAAGAATTAAAATTGCAGTATATAGTTTTCCTCTTCAAAAACTTTTTAAACTGCTTCCAGGCCTGCTTAGGTGCCGGCCCAGCACACTGGATAAACTTGTATAGCCCCAGAGCATGTGAGGTGAGATTTTCCTCAAGAACGAGTCACACTGGCTATCCGGTCTTGGTGACCCAGAGGAATATTATCACCACAAAGCCAGGAGAGTTTTATCTCTAGAACTTTCTGCCACACAATGACAACCCTAATTGACGGGATTAAACTACAGACCGTTGCCAGGCACCAGAATGATAAAGTCAGAGTGTCTCCCAGCCTGATTTTCAAATCAGGTATAAAGAAAGAGAGAGCCAAATTCAGCCTGTCTGCGTCCTGATGCCGCCCGACTCTGCAGGTCTCTGAAGAGCTTTGGTCAATTACATGGGGCTTCATCAAGATGTTGTTAAAGAGAAAAAGGACTGACGTGTTTATCTCCTGGTATGTGTCAGTTGTTCTACAAATGTTAGTCCTTAAACCATACACCTGCTCTGTGTTTAAGTATACTCTTCCCTTCTTTACCTCTTCTTCCAACGATCCCATGGGCAGTACATATTCTTAAATTAAGAGTTAAAGGTTAATTGCACATTGACACAGAGCAGTCATTGATCTATATGACTCCAAGGTCCATGCCTTTCTTCATCTACTACACCATTCAGCCCTAACACCAAGCCCAAGATGGCACACATCAGTGTACAGATATAAACAGACATATAGATTGTCCAGAAATATTGGGAGATACGCACTTCCATTGAGGAAGTAATGACTGTGAGTTTTCCAGGAGAAAGAATACCCATAAAACCTTGCAATGCAGTGGTCTTAGGAGTGAGCTGGAGCTGTCTTGTATTGGCTTGCTAGACTTGTTGTTTCAGTTTTCAGGAATTTAGTGAGCAAGTTGTTAAACACAGCCATTATTAGAAATATATAACCATTAAGTAGATCTTATTTTAAAATGTCATTGTTACAACTCAGTGCTTCCTAATATTTTATTATATTCACTGTTACCTCTGTTCTTGAGGTAGAAATACTGTATAATGGTATCCTGCTGTGTACACTTCTTCCCAACTGATATGCAGTGATATTTGTTGATAGCTTAAAGTTGGCTATGGGAGTTATACCACACTATGGAAATCAGTAGATATTGAGTTGGCCAAAAAGTTCGTTGGGGTTCGTAACAGGTTATGGAAAACTTGAACAAACTTTTTGGCCAACCCAGTATTATAAACCAGGGCATAGTTTCTCCAGAAGCCAGTTGTTATACATTCACCAACCACGGGGCAGTAGCCATACAGGTGTTGTTATGAAATAAAAGATCCATAAGGACTAATGAATATCATCTGCTGGCCACTCAATAGAGACCTGGTTGGGAAGTCAGAAGAACAGAAAGTCTGGAAAGTTGGTGAGCTGAGTAGTAAAGACTCCTTATATCAGAAGAGCACTTGGTCTTTCACACAACTGCAGCACAAAGATGCTTGTGTGAGCTTGATGGTGGCCCTGAAAGGGAGAGCCTGTGCCCTCAAGGAAAAGCAAGCCTCATTTCTTGTGCTTACAGTAACAAAAGCCCTGGAGTGTGTTTAATATTCTGCTTCCTGGGCCTCAGTGCTAATGGACAAGAAGGGGCAGCCCTGGCTGGTGAGGTGTGTGGACACATACTCACAGCAGGTTGTAGAGCATGGTTTCTGGCTGGCTTTCTTTAGCTCACTGTGTTTGGCTCCTGATGCTGAGCACTGCCAGCCCATTGCCCCAAAGTATGTGCATTGGTTTATTCTGGGTAACTGTCACCAAAGGTCAGATTTAAACCTCCATGGAAATAAGGTATTTGGAAGTGAGTAAGTCAGAATAATTGGGAAGGGGTTCAGAAACAAAACTCATGGCCTCAAATGTAAAGTCATCCCTGTACTCTAGTGCCAAGAGAAGGGACCATAAAGTAAACTTGAAATTTTAGGGTAAATATGGTCTTGGTTGTGGTGGTGGTTTAGTCGCTAAGTCATGTCTGACTCTTGCGATCCCAAGGACTGTAGCCTGCCAGGTTCCTCTGTCCATGGGATTCTCCAGGCGAGGATACTGGAGTGGGTTGCCATTTCCTTCACCAGAGGATCTTCCCTACCCAGGAATTGAATCCTGGTTTCCTGCACTGCAGGCAGATTGTTTACCAACTGAGCTATGAGGGAAGCCCCAAATATGGTCTTCAGATCAGATCAGATCAGATCAGTCGCTCAGTCGTGTCCGACTCTTTGCGACCCCATGAATCGCAGCACGCCAGGCCTCCCTGTCCATCACCAACTCCCGGAGTTCACTCAGACTCACGTCCATCGAGTCAGTGATGCCATCCAGCCATCTCATCCTCTGTCGTCCCCTTCTCCTCTTGCCCCCAATCCCTCCCAGCATCTTAGGGATCCTCAAACTTAGTAGGTAGATCCCCATGACAGGAACGTAGGTAAGATTTCTGTGGATATTATTTCTCTTCAATTACTTTTGTAAAAAAAAGATTACAAAGTGACTCACATCACTATAAAAATTTTGAACAATATTTGAGATTATAAAGCTGAAAGGGAGTTGCCTCTTTATCCTAGCTTTCCTGGAATAATCACAATATGTATCCCTCCAGAACTTTATCTACACACACACACACACACACACACACACACCCTGCTATCTACCTACATAATTTGAAAAATTTTAGGTAAAAAATAGGATCATACTGTCTCCATAAATATTGGATAGTTTGGTGACTTGTTTAGTTCACAGTATATCTTAGAGGATAGAACCCATGCTTTCGGTGTGCATTAGAGAATTCAGTCATGTCAGTGTACCATAATATATTTAAAGAGTTCTTTATTGAAGAACATTGAAGTGTTCTTCAATGATATACAGTTAAAATAATATAGTCGATAAGCATCCTTATAAATATGTTCTTGTTTATAGTATAGTTATTTCTGTAGGATAGCTTCCAAGAAATAAAATTGTAGGGTAAAACTTTATGTGCATCTACACTTTTTATTTTGTCAAATAGCCCTTCAAGAGAGTTGTACCTGTTACATTCCCACAACCTTATAGTGAAATATCTACCCACCCCCCCTTATCCTCACCAATATTTTATATAAACAGTTTTAAATTTTGGCCCAACTCAGGTGAAAACTTGTGTGTTATTCTTATTTTACAATTCTTTGACAAAATATTTGTCCTTTGAATTTCCTGTTCATGCCCTTTGGCTTTTTTGTATTTATTTGAATATGAAATATTCATTTTTGAATTTTATTTTACTGATTTGTATGAGTTCTTTATATAGAACTTTTAATATCTATGTATTAAGGAATATATTAATATTTTGTTATATGCTACAAATATTTTCTCTCTGCCATTTATCTTTTATCTTTAGTAGAGCTATATTTTTGGCCATATTAGCATTTAACATTTTTTTGTAGAAAAATCTCATCTGTTCCTTCTGGGTTTGGGGGCCTTGTTTTGGATTTTTTTTTTAACGGCTGATAAGGGGAAGCCTTAAAGTCTCACTAAATGAATGTCATAAAGTAATAGCCAGGATTTACTTAATACTTCACTAGATAAACCTTAAAAAAATGTTTTCCAAGTAAGATTAAGAAATGTTTTTCACAGCTCAGGGAAGAAAATGCTGAGTAGAAAGCTGCACTGAGCCTTCTGTGCATGGGAGTGGAGCGAGGGAGGCAAACAGGACCCAGAAAGGTGTCTTGGTGTACGCATTTCATCTCTGGAGCCAATATTTAGCACTGGCGTATTCTGTCTTTCTTTGGCACATTAAAAGAAGAGAAAGAGAATGAGAAGTCTGTCAAGTGCTCTGCATTTGAAAAGTGACCACTCTTTCAAGGCCAGGCCCATCCCAGTTTTCTCTTTCTGACACACAGTTGAGGATAATGTATGACATCCTTCTAAAGGGACCAAATTGGGAACTGGTTGATGTTTCAGTCCAGTCCAGTTGCTCAGTCATGTCTGACTCATTGCTTGCCCATGAACTGCAGCACACCAGGCTTCCCTGTCCATCACCAACTCCCAGAGCTTGCTCAAACTCATGTCCATTGAGTCAGTGATGCCATCCAGCCATCTCATCCTCTGTTGTCCCCTTCTCCTCCTGCCCAATCTTTCCCAGCATCAGGGTCTTTTCCAATGAGTTAGTTCTTCACATCAGGTGGCCAAAGTATTGGAACTTCAGTATCAGTCCTTCCAGTGAATATTCAGGACTGATCTCCTTTAGGATTGACTGATTTGTTCTCCTTGCCGTCCAAAGGACTCTCAAGAGTATTCTCCAACACCACAGTTCAAAAATGTCAATTGTTTGGCACTCAGCTTTCTTTATGGTCCAACTCTTACATCCATATGTGATTACTGGGAAAACAATAGCCTTGACTAGATGGACCTTTGTTGGCAAAATAATGTCTCTGCTTTTTAATATGCTGTCTAGGTTGGTCATAACTTTTCTTCCAAGGAGCAAGTGTCTTTTAATTTCATGGCTACAGTCACCATCTGCAGTGATTTTGGAGACCCAAAAAAATAAAGTCTCTCTCTGTTTCCATTGTTTCCCCATCTATTTACCATGAAGTGATGGGACTGGATGCCATGATCTGAGTTTTCTGAATGTTGAGTTTTAAGCCAGCTTTTTCACTCTCCTCTTTCACTTTCATCAAGAGGCTCTTTAGTTCTTCTTCACTTTCTGCCATAAGGGTGGTGTCATCTGCATATCTGAGATTATTGATATTACCCCCAGCAGTCTTGGTGTTCCAGCTTGTGCTTTATCCAGTCCAGCATTTCTCATGATGTACTCTGCATAGAAGTTAAATAAGTAGGGTGACAATATACAGCCTTGACGTATTCCTTTCCCTATTTGGAACCAGCCTATTGTTCCATGTCCAGTTCTAGCTGTTGCTACTTGACCTGCATACAGGTTTCTCAGGAGGCAGGTCAGGTGGTCTGGTATTCCCATCTCTTGAAGAATTTTCCACAGTTTGTCATGATCCACACAGTCAAAGGCTTTGGCAAAGTCAGTAAAGCAGAAGTAGATGTTTTTCTGGAATTCTTTTGCTTTTTCTATGATCCAGTGGATGTTGGCAATTGATCTCTAGTTCCCCTACCTTTTCTAAACCCAGCTTGAAATTCGTAAGTTCTTGGTTCATGTATTGTTGAAACCTGGCTTGGAGAATTTTGAGCATTACTTTGCTAGCATGTGAGATAAGTGCAGTTGTGCGGTAGTTTGAACATTCTTTGGCATTGCCTTTCTTTGGGATTGGAATGAAAACTAACCTTTTCCAGTCCTGTGGTCACTGCTGAGTTTTCTAAATTTGCTGGCATATTGAGTGCAGCACTTTCCCAGCGTCATCTTTTAAGATTGGAAATAGCTCAACTGGAATTCCATCATTTCCACTAGCTTTGTTTACAATGATCCTTCCTAAGGCCCAGTTGACCTTGCAATCCAAGATGTCTGATTCTAGGTAAGTGATCACACCACTGTGGTTATCTGGGTCATGAAGATCTGTTTTGTATAGTTCTTCTCTTCTCAATATCTTCTGCTTCTGGTTGGTATTTAAATTCTTTAAATGGAAATAAACAATGTTGTTATTTTGAAAGGAATTAGTCTCTGAGAAACATAGGGCATATATATTGGTTCTCCTAGCATTATTTTGCCTTTACTTAAAATATTAAAATCCTTATGCTCCTTTTTCCCTGGGATAGTTTTTCTTTTTACTTGAAATCATGACCAAATGAGAATGTACCAGCAGTTATTAAATATCATTTCTCAAGTGGATAACTCAAATCTAATTACTCAAAATGCATTCTATTAAACAGGGCTCCCAGTAGATGGGTATATAATTGCTGGAAATATCTCGTAATAGAATGAGAAAGAAGAAAAGACATTCATTTTCAACATTTTAGGATTGTATCCATAAGAATTATAGTGTAGAGCAAGAAATGCTTAGTTTAGACAAGACTATAAAACCAGTTACAATAGAGGATAAGAAAAAGAAAAGAACATTGCAGGAGGCATGTTGTATAGTAAAATACAAGTTAAGATAATTGGAGAGGAAGCGAGAAACACTATATTTCTGATGCCAGGTGTCTGTATGCCATTGCCTAAGCATTGAGCAGTAAAGAAAGTGAACTTGCTGTCTTGCACCCAGAATGAAGTAGGACCTCATGGGTATTCCTGAGACTTGATGTGGAAACTCAGTGACAGGAATGGAAGGACAAGCATTGCCCAAGAGAAACAGACTATTAGGAAGATAAAATAGGAATAGAAATTTAAAAATCGAGGACAGCACCGTGCTGATGAATGTCTGAGTACAGACAAGGGGAGGGAGGGTTGGTCAGAAGCAGCCCAGAGGTTGGCAGCACCCACCCAACTTATTGGGCAGCTTCAACTGTTTGATTATTTTGCTAAGTCTCCTTAGTCCATAGACATATGTGTAGGTCACAGATGCCATACTAAGGAGTTCTGTCTTCATTTGGTGAAGAGCTGCCTAAATTTCTGAGGAGAAGGTGGCCTGTTGGAGTGCTGTATTTAAGAAGACAGAGTGGAGATGATTCTTTGAATTAGGGCAGCAGCAGTGGAAATCCTAGAAGCACTGATAGAGCACCTATTGTATGCCAGGCAGGCTACACAGTAGGCCCTGCAGATGCAGAGTATAGAGACAGACACCAAGTATGAGCTACAAAGTGACACCCAAACTGGAAAACAATGGGATGTACAGGAAGGAACAGTTCGTTCTGCTGGGAGTTGAAGGGGGAGCCTCAGAGAGGGTGATAGCCGAGCTAGGTCTAGGAGGAATCAGAAACATGTTACAGACGTGGGGGAGGTGAGAGGGCGTGGGCAGTCCAGGCCGAGGGAAGTGTGAATAAAGGCACAGAAGCTTGAACATTCCTGGCATATTCTGGAAAGAGCGAGTAGCTCCAGGTCTGAGTGCAGGGCTCTGGGCTGGGGGATGGTTGGATGGGGAAAGGCTACCTGGCTGTGAAGATCCTGTAAGTTCTTCTGGCAGCAATGGGGAGCTTGTAGAGGGTTTTTAGCAAGGCCGAGACTGATCAGAATCTGCAAAGACCAAACCTGGCCATAGTGCAGAGTATGTGCAGGGTGTGAGAAGCTAAAGACAGGCAGATCAGTTAGGAGACCGTTGTCTTTAGATGAGTGAGCGGTAGATCCTGAGCTAGGAAAGGAAGAGGCAATGGAAATAGAAGACAGGAAACAGATGAAATAGAACTTGGTGACTAACTGGAGGTGGAACATGAAAGTTTCTGACCTACTGGGTAGCCGATTTTGCCGTTCATCTAAAGGCAGAAATAAGGGACGGGGAGCATAGGAGGCAGGGACGAGTCTGAGTTGGGACATGGTGGGTGTTCCAGTTATCTGTGGCAGTACGGTGAAGGAATCCAAACACGGTGACACAGGATAACGATCACTTTAATGTATAGTTATACGTGGCTCATCTGCTCCTGATCTGCGGCCTCCGCTGGAGACTGGGGATGACTCAGATGATTGGGACAGGAAGAGCTGGAAGGGCAGGAGCCACTTCCAAGATGAGCTTTCTCCTGCTGTTTCTGGCACCTTAGTGGAGGAGACTAGAAGGCTGGCCTCAGCCCAGGCTGGTACAGTGCCTGCATGTGCCCTTCACATGGCAGCCTCGGGGAAGTGACTTCTCACCTGGTGGCTCACTGTGTCAGTAGACAGTGGGCTTTAATGACCTAGCCTTGGAAGTTTGATGTCATCACTTCTATCTTGGTCTGTTGCTCTAAGCAGTCACATGCCCACTTAAATTCAAGGCGAGGGGCCACAGTCACCTCTCAGTAGGGAGAGTGTCAAAAAGTTGCAGGCTGTGTTTTGAAACTAGCTCAATAAATTTGAGAGAAAAAACAAAAGGACAAATGTGAGACACTGATGGACTCTACAGATCTCAGCAGCTGGTGGAATATTAGGTTAAGGAGGAAGGAAGCCTTAAAGCTGAATATGCACGTCAAAATTTCCCACATTATAACATCATTGCTAAAATCAGAGGGCAGATTGGAATCAGACTACCCAGGTTTGAATACCAGCTCCATTGCATGTTAGCCATGTGATCAGAGACAAGCTAATATCCTTGTGCCCCATTTTCCTTATGTTATCCCATTTTAATGGGTGTAATAATAGTAACCTACTTCAAAGGGTTGGTGAGGATTCCAGTAAGACCTGTGAAGTTCATGGACCAGTATCAGGCACATAGTACCAATGCATGTTAGCAGTTACTGTTTATGAAGCATTCCACATGCATCATCTCACTTATTCCTTACCAGGACCATCTGATGTATCTGTTCACATTATCATTGTTTAACAGCTGAAGGTGGGAGAGGTTAGGTGACATTTGCAAGGTCACACAGCTGGCAAGTGACTGAGCGGTAACTCGGAAACCTGCTTTCCTGCTTGACTGGAGTTGGCTGTTCCCAGGCAGCCAGCACAACTGCTCCCCAGGCAGAAGCCTCAGGCCCACTCCTGCGCCCACCCACACTGTGGGATTTGCTTCCTGGCAAAGCCACTGTGTTTCTGGCATTGATGTTGTCCTCCTGGGAGAGGCCATCGTGGCTGCCTAGGCCCTCACCCACCGCCGGCATGTCTGATATTTACTAGAGGCGAGACGCGGACAACTGTGACAGCAGGTGTGACTCCTGCTGCTTGAAGACTGCTTAAAGTCTCCAGACTGTTGCATTTGCTCTGGAGTCAGAGTGGGGTGGGGTCAAGCCAGTGGGAACTGGTAACTGGACGCTTCAGTGTGCCTCTGCTCCCTCTGAACCCAGCACCAGAGCAGATGCAGGGCCCAGATGTTCCTGTCGCCTTTCTGGGCACAGATGGCTGTGGAGGTTGGGGGCTCCTAAATAAGATGGGCCTGCCTTTCCCTGAAAAACCCAATACAAGCCAGCACCCTGGGGAAGGCTGGCAGCCTCCAGCGGCGGTCTCAGCTGGGTGGTCCCTCTCATGCTTTGGAGTCTCTGGCCTAGCTCAGGCCTTTTCTTAATCTCAACTTGCCCCATCTTCCTTATTTGGGGGGCTCAAAATCAAACAAGGAAATACTGAGGACAGTGGTGGGTTTTTTCTTCCTGCTTGAGCAGCCTAAAACATCTATGAGAAAATGAATCTTAGCCCATCAGAGACCCTGAAACTGTGGGGAAAGGAATAACAATGTCCCCTGCTTCCTGTTAAAGGTCGCCCTCCAGGCCCTGAGGAATTTTTCCTGAATTACAAAGGAGGAGCAGATCAAATGCCTGTCATAACACTCTTCAGAAAACAAGGAGCAACCAGAAGTTTCCATTCATCTAAGGAATCTTTGAAAATCCTGCCTTGGGTGGAGTGACATTTGGTAACAATAAAAACAGTCCCCTTGGCAGAGGCCCAGGGCACAGCCGGAGCTGACCAGTGGCCTGTTCCTCCAAGGGTGGGGCCTCACCTCTTCATGCTTCCAGGAAGTTCCCAAGAACGTCAGGAACCCTGTCTGGTCTTGCTGGGTCCCAGCCCGCCCTCCACCCAGGCTTCCTGTCCACCCCCATCACAAGAGAAGGCACCTTTAAACCAGCGCTTTCCTCTTCTAAAGGCCAGCGAGGCTTCACCTCTCCTCAGTGTAAGCAGACTGGAAGGAATCACCAGGCAGAGCACCTCACAGATTCATATTTTCAACAAGTTATTTGGGTTCCAGCCCACTTCAGATCCTGAGGGGTGGAATCCTAGATGGCAAAACCAAAAAATTACCATGTCAGCTGTGTGGCAACTGGTCTGAGTGAATACACTTGCTACTCTTCTCTTTATGGTTTTTTTTTTTTTTTTAAACAAAGCTCTGAAATAACAACTAATATTTCAAAACAAAGTATGTGCTTTTAAATGAATATGCAAAGTAATTTTTATAATTAACATCTCGTGATTCCTACAACGTTTTTGTGGAGGTAATAGGAGATTTTATGTCCTTTTCCTCCTTCTCTCTGAAAAATGTAATTTTGCTGTCTTTTTATAGCTGGCAGCACTGAAATATAAGACTGAAGTAGCATAGAATTACCAGGTGTTTTTGTACTGTTGAATTTACTGGTAGTGATGTTAGAAGCAAAATGAATAAAGGAACTTCCCACTTGACCATCCAGCAGTGGGACACCCTCCTTGCCATCACTGAATTCTTTTGTCTAGCAACTTCGGCATGATTGATGTGATGAGAAATGTCAGCATGACACTGATGTAAAACACTCTGTGGCCTAGGAAGGAATGTATTTCATACACACACACATATATATATGAAAATATGCATTCAGAAGTATTCTTTTTCTCCTTAAAACAATGCTCCCCTGTAACCATGGAATTGTTCCTAGTTATTTAAACAATTTTTATTTGCCCGTTAAAATGTTCATAAAATCATGACTTCAAAGTTGTGATAATGAACCTCACATCTGTCTGTCACTTCACAAATTTTAAAGCACTTTCCAATCAATTTTTAGTGGAGGTGCTGGAATTCCAGTTGAGCTATTTCAAATCTAAAAGATGATGCTATTAGAGTGCTGCACTCAATATGCAGGCAAGTTTGGAAAACTCAGCAGTGGCCACAGGACCTATGAGAGTGGAGAAATATCAATAACCTTAGATATGCAGATGACACCACCCTTATGGCAGAAAGTGAAGAAGAACTAAAGAGCCTCTTGATGAAAGTGAAAGAGGAGAGTGAAAAAGCTGGCTTAAAATTCAACATTCAGAAAACTAAGTTCATGGCATTTGTTCCCATCACTTCATGGCAAATTAGATGGGGAAACAGTGGAAACAATGGCAGACTTTATTTTTTTGGGTCTCCAAAGTCACTGCAGATGGTGACTGCAGCCATGAAATTAAAAGACACTTACTCCTTGGAAGAAAAGCTATGACCAACCTAGACAGCATATTAAAAAGCAGAGACATTACTTTGTCAACAAAGATCCATCTAGTCAAGGATGTATGGATGTGAGAGTTGGACTATAAAGAAAGCTGAGTGCCAAAGAATTGATGCTTTTGAACTGTGGTGTTGGAGAAGACTCTTGAGAGTCCCCTGGACAGAAGGAGATCCAACCAGTCCATCCTAAAGGAGATCAGTCCTGAGTGTCCATTGGAAGGATTGATGCTGAAGCTAAAGCTCCAATACTTTGGCCATCTGATGCAAAGAACCGACTCATTTGAAATGACCCTGATGTTGAGAAAGATTGAAGGTGGGAGGAGAAGGGGACAACAGAGAATGAGATAGTTGGGTGGCATCACTGACTCAGTGGACATGAGTTTGAGTAAACTCCGGGAGTTGGTGACGGACAGGGAGGCCTGATGTGCTGCAGTCCATGGGATCACAAAGAGTCGGACATGACTGAGCAACTAAACTAAACTGAAGGGGTATGAACTGTTTTTTTCATTATGCTTTTGATTTGCACTAATTATTCAAGATGTTAAGAATCCTTTCAAGTGTTTACCGGTCATGTATATAGCTTTCTTGGAGAAATGCATATTTAGATCCTTTGCTCATTTTTTAAATGGGCTGTTTTTAATTGTTGAGTTTGCAAGTTGTTTTGGATAAAAGTCTCTCAAATGATTTGCAACTATTTTCTACAGTGAGTTGACTTTTTACTTTCTTGATGGTGTTCTCTGAAGCACAAAAGTTTTAAAGTTTTATTAAATCTGACTTGTCTTTTTTTTCTTTTGTTCCTTGTGTTTTCGTGTCGTCTGTAAGAAACCATTGACTAATCCAAGATGATAAAGATTTATACCTATGTTTTATTTTTAAGAGTTTTATAGTTTTCACTGTTAAATTTAGGTCAGTGATACATTTTGAGTTGATTTTTGTTAGATGTAAAAAAAAAAGGGGGTTCACTTTTATCCTTTTGTATGTGGTTATTCAATTATATCAATAACCTCAGATATGCATTTGACACCACACTTATGACAGAAAGCGAAGAAGAACTAAAGAGCCTCTTGATGAAAGTAAAAGAGGAGAGTGACAAAATTGGCTTAAAACTCAACATTCAGAAAACTAAGATCATGGGATCCGGTCCCATCAATTCATGGCAAATAGATGGGGAAACAGTGGAAATAGTGACAGACTTTATTTTGGGGGGCTCCAAAATCACTGCAGACGTTGACTGCAGCCATGAAATTAAAAGTCACTTGCTCCTTGAAAGAAAAGTTATGACCAACCTAGACAGCATATTAAAAAGCAGAGACATTGCTTTGCCCACAAAGGTCCATCTAGTCAAAGCTGTGGTTTTTCCAGTAGTCATGTATGGATATGAGAGTTGGACTATAAAGAAAGCTGAGCAGCGAAGAATTGATGCTTTTGAACTGTGGTGTTGGGGAAGACTCTTGAGAGTCCCTTGGACTGCAAGGATATTCAACCAGTCCATCCTAAAGGAGATCAGTCCATTGGAAGGACTGTTGCTGAAGCTGAAACTCCAATACTTTTGCCACCTGATGTGAAAAGCTGACTCATTAGAAAAAACCCTGATGCTGGGAAAGATTGTGGGTCGGAGGACAGAGGATGAGATGGTTGGATGGCATCACCGACTCAATGGGCATGAATTTGAGTAAACTCCAGGAGCTGGTGATGGACAGGGAGGCCTGGTGTACTGCAGTCCATGGGGTCACAAAGAGGCAGACATGACTGAGTGGCTGAACTGAACCGATCCAGTTATCTAGCACCATTTGTTGAAAAGACTATTCTTTAAATTGTTTTGGCACCTTTCTTGAAAATCAGTTGACTAGATATCTGAGTTTATTTCCGGAATCTCAGTTCTATTCCGTGAGTCTGCGTGTCTATCCTTGTCCTAATGCACACGCACCATTTTGATTTACTGTAGCTTTGTGTGAAGTTTTGAAACTAGGAAGTGTGACTACTCCAACTTTGCTCTTCTTTTTTAAGATTGTCTTGCCTGTTCTAGCCCCCTTGCATTTCCATATGAATTTTGGAATCAGCTTTGATTTCTTTAAAAACAAAACAAAACAGGCACCAGGGATTTTGAAAAGTATTGTATTTTCTCTGTAAACCAGTCAAGGTATTTTGCATTTTAACAATATCAGTTGTTCCAGTCCTTGAACATGCACTGTCTTTCCACGTATTTAGATCCTCTAATTTCTTTCAACAATATTTCATAATTTTCAGTTTAAAAGACTTGCAGTCTTTGAAACACTTATTCCTAAGTGTTTTATTCTTTTTGAGAGTGGGATGGAAATAGAATGAGTTAAAATACCATAGAGCTTACTGTTCTCACAGAGATTGTCATTTTTTTTGAATGAATGTTCTTCTGGTTATAGTAAGCTTTTGGTTAATTTTCAAAGTTTTGAAGTAATTGATATCAACCACTTTTGCCAGTGTCTCATTTCTTTCATGGAGAAATAAATTTTCCCGAAGTCTTTTCTACCAGAAATCAGAACTATTATTTATACCACTGCCTTATTTTGGTTAACCTGCTGGTCTCTGTGGAAATTTGAGACAACAGAGACAGGTGACTCAAAAAAGAGGTATGAAGCCAAAGTTTATTGGGTCACAGGGCATCTTGGAGGCTTTATTAACAGACAGATAAATTGGGTTAAAATTGCCATTACTAGGACCACAGAGTGGTGTAACTAAGACGTGGTATAACTAGACGTTGTTGCTCCATGAACCAGAAACGAGAGAGCCATCAAGTGTCCAATAATAAGGCATGTTTCTTTGTACAGGTTCAAACCAGGAGGAATATCATTACGTCCAAAATCTAAGAATGACAAATGTATTTTAAGTGTCAACTTTAATCAATTTATAGTTATAACCTGGTGTTGAGAAGATTCTGTGATCATATGTGACAGTGCCTATCACTGTATGAATCTAGTCCAGCTAGAAAATAATGACCACTTAAATAGGGTGAATGTGGAGAACAAAGGGATAATTTAGGAAGCTGTGGGTAGAGTTAAATGAAGTTAATAAGGAGCACACTGTACCATAGCCAGAAATAGTGATGACCACTTTAAGGCCAAAAGGACCTTTGATAGGATTGATTAAAGAAATGAGAATTTTATTGACTGATACACAGATCTTCTTTTTTGCCATTTCTTTACCACAACTGAGATTAGTTGTAGTAAAATCAAGATTTTGTCCTTTTAAATTTCAGAATTTCTTCTTGAAAATGCTTCATTATACTTTTAGAGCTAAATAAATTAAATTATTACATTCTTCTGTCAAACATTCCAACTCTATCTAATGTAGTGAGAGGTACTATATTACCAGGCAATTTCTCTATAGACCTAATTATCTTGCTTAATCCTCACAACAGTATTGCTTTGTTTGAGGGCCTCTAAGATTGTTCTCACTTCTGACACTAACTGCAAGTTCTAGGGTCCCCAAGATCACCTTTTGTTGTTCAGTCATGCCTGACTCTTTGTGACCCCATGGACTGCAGCATACCAGGCTTCCCTGTCCATCACCACCTCCCAGAGTTTGTTCACACTCATGTCCATTAAGTCAGTGATGCCATCCAACCATCTCATCTTCTGTCCCCGCCTTTTCCTCCCGCCCTCAATTTTTCCCAGCATCAAAGTCTTTTCCAATGAATTGGTTTTTCTCATCAGGTGGCCAAAGTATTGGAGCTTCAGTTTCAGCATCAGTCCTCCCAATGAATATCCAGGGTTGATTTCCTTTAGGATTGACTGGTTTGATCTCCTTGCTGTCCAAGGGACTCCAGAATTACAGTTCAAAAGCATCAGTTCTTCAACATTCAGCCTTCTTTATCATCCAACTCTCACATTCATACATGAGTACTGAAAAAACCATAGCTTTGACTATATAGACCTTTGTCGGCAGGGTGATATCTTTGTTTTTTAATACAGTGTCTAGGTTTGTCATAGCTTTTCTTTTAAGGAGCAAACGTCCTTTAATTTCATGGCTGCAATCACCATCTGCAGTGATTTTGGAGCCTGAAAATAAAATCTGTCACTGTTTCCATCTTTTTCCCATATATTTGCCATGAAGTGATAGGACTGGATGCCATGATCTTAATTTTTTCAATGTTGAGATGTTGAGTCCTAAGTCAGCCTTTTTACTCTCCTCTTTCATCTTCATCAAAGAGGCTCTTTAGTTCCTCTTCACTTTCTGCCATTAGGGTGGTATCATCTGCATATCTGAGGTTGTTATTTCTTCCAGAAATCTTGATTCCAGCTACTTCTTCATCCAGCCTGGCATTTCGCATGATGCTGCTGGTGCTGCTAAGTAACTTCAGTCGTGTCCGACTCTGTGCGACCCCATAGACGGCAGCCCACCAGGCTGCCCCGTCCCTCAGATTCTCCAGGCAAGAACACTGGAGTGGGTTGCCATTTCCATCTCCATTTTCATGATGCACTCTGCATATAAGTTAAATAAGCCGGGTGACAATATGCAGCCTTGATGTACTCCTTTCCCAGTTTTGAACCAGTCCATTGTTCCCATGTCTCGTTCTAACTGTTGCTTGTTGACCTGCATACAAGTTTCTCAGAAGGCAGGTAAGGTGGTCTGATATTCCCATCTCTTGAGGAATTTCCTACAGTTTGTTGTGATCCACCCTTAGGTCTAATAATTTGCTAGGAGTCACAGAATTCACTAAAGCTCTTATACTCATGGTTACAGTTTATTACAGTGAAAGGATACACATTAAAATCAGCAAAATTAAAAGGTGCATAGGGCAGGTCCAGGAGAGATCCAAACATGAGTTTCCAGTTGTCTCCCCATGGAGTAGTGGACAGAACTAACTTCTCTCGGTCCTATGTTAGAGACACATGAAATATTATCACCTGGGATTTTGTGTCCAAACTTGGGTTTTGGTGTCTAGAATTTTTATTGAGCTTGGTCATACAGCCATGGTTGACTGCCTCCATGGCTGACCTTTGTCTCCAGAGCCTATAGTGGTCAAACTAAAACTGCATGGCCCAGGACCCACCCCCAAATAATCATATTGTTGCATTGACTATCTGGCATGGCCCAGGTCCTCAGGTCAACAAAGACACACTTATCAGTCAGGGTATTCCAAAGTCTTAGAAGTGACCTCATAGGAGCCAAGGGTAAAGGTCAGTCCTCTGTTTAGGCAGGGTTAATACTTTATTATACAAACATGTAGGGTTATAGAATCCTGATTTTAAAAACAGAATGGAGGAAACCCTTAAGGCAGGCAGACATCTGATCAAGATTTTTCTTTTGTCCTTGTAGCTCAATGATACTTTAGTGTATATAAAAATTACTATACCACAAATTTCATGTTCTAGACATCCTAAATGATGTGAAGGACTTTCAAAGGACTTTTTACTTTACAGCTTGACTTTTAAAAATACCTTCTCATTATACCCAGCTCCCACCACAATGAAATACTGAAGCCTCTAAATACCAAAGCAGAAATAAGCATAAAGAAACAGAAACAACCAAATAATGAAATTGTTTTTTTTTTCAGAAGTGCTTAATTTGGAAATGCAGCATCCGTTAGAGCCGCAATTAAGATTCTAGCCTTAAAAACTCCATTAGGTAGTAGGCTTCTTCAACTCATTTGCTTGTGATTGTGAAACAAAGAGCTGAGAACTCTGGGCATCATTTTTGGCATGTTTCCTTCTAGTGCAAAGCTGACTAGAGAATGAGGAAATGTGATTACCTAAGAGTAAAATGTTAGGCATTCTTTATTTACAGAATTTAAAAAGATAGTTTACAGAACCATTTGAAGAAAGTTTTATAATAAAGAAGTTAATTGGGCTTCCCTGGTATTCCAGTGGTCAGGAATCTGCCTGGCAATGCAAGGGACACCAGTTCATCCCTGGTCCAGGAAGATCCCACATGCTGCAAAGCAGCTAAGCACATGTACCACAACTACTGAGCCAGCGCTCTGGAGCCCACGAGGTGCAACTACTGAGCCCTCAAGCTGCAAGTACTGAACCGTGCACCTTAGAGCCTGTGCTCCACCACAGGAGAAGCCATCACGATGAGAAGCCTATGCCCCACAACTAGAGAGTAGCCTGTGTGCAGCAACTAAGACCCAGTGCAGCCAAAAAATTGAGTACATAAATCTTTTTTCTTAAAGTTTCCCAAAAAAGTTAATCACCACAAACAAGCAAAAAGTAATAGGAGGAGAAGGGGATGATAGAGGATGAGATGGTTGGATGGCATCACTGACTCAATGGACATGAGTTTGAGCAAGGTCCAGGAGTTGGTAATGGACAGGGAAGCCTGGCATGCTGCAGTCCATGGGGTCATAAAGAATCGGACATGACTGAGCGAATGAACTGAACTGAAAAAGTAACCTATTTTCTCTCTTCCTCACAAAGTTCACTCTTTCAGAGATGTGCAGTCTGGTTATACATCTTTGACTTTGTTGTACATATAACAGCACTGGGCTCTGCCTTCCTGGATGAAATACTATAGATCATCTTGATATAATTTATCAGCCAATGGCATTCTCTCCATAAATCTTAATAAGTTAGTAATGAATTTCTGTGGTCCAAAGGGCTTTTTTCCCTTCCTTTTTTACATTTTGATTTATAGCATGCCCTTTCCTGGGTGATTCTCCCTAATAGTTACATGTAGCCTGTGTCCTCTTTACACCATGAATTCAAATACCCACTGAAATATCCTCTTACTAATAAGTATATTTTTTGTATAACATATTGGTAATCAACTTGGCTAATTTGCTTTTTCAAAAAACAAACCTTTGTTGCACAATAGATTAAACCAATAGTTTCCAGACTTCATGATTTCATAGACTAGGAAAATTCCCAAAGTTTTTTCTGGGGGAACTAACATAGAGTTGTCAAATATTTTCTTTTGCCAAGTAAAGACTCTACAAGGAAAAAAAAGATCCCTAAAATCTAGTATCAGAATTATTTTACAAAAGAACATTTTTGTAGTTAATATATGAGTTACTCAATATGATTTACTGATTTGTCTTATTTTTCTACTTACATCCTACTTTTTATGTCCAGGTTCAAGATCATTCTTTTAGTAATAATTTTAGGGAAGGTCAGTGGGTAATACAGGCCATTACTGTAAGTGATTAAAACCATGGACTCTGGGGAACAATGCCTGTGCTTGCAGCTGAATTCTACCAAAAATTTAGAGAAGAGCTAACACCTATCCTACTCAAACTCTTTCAGAAAATTGCAGAGGAAGGTAAACTTCCAAACTCATTCTATGAGGCCACCATCACCCTAATACCAAAACCAGACTAAGATGCCACAAAAAAAGAAAACTACAGGCCAATATCACTGATGAACATAGATGCAAAAATCCTTAACAAAATTCTAGCAGACAGACTCCAACAACATATTTAAAAGATCAGACATCATGATCAAGTGGGCTTTATCCCAGGGATGCAAGGATTCTTTAATATCCGCAAATCAGTCAGTGTGATACACCATATTAACAAATTGAAACACAAAACCCATATGATTATCTCAGTAGATACAGAGAAAGCCTTTGACAAAATTCAACATCCATTTATGGTTAAAAAAAAAAAACCTCCAGAAAGCAGGAATATAAGGAACATACCTCAACATCATAAAAGCCATATATGATAAACCCACAGCAAACATTATTCTCAGTGGTGAAAAATTGAAAGCATTTCCCCTAAAATCAGGAGCAAGACAAGGTGCCCACTCTCACTGCTACTATTCAACATAGTTTTGGAAGTTTTAGCCATAGCAATCAGAGAAGAAAAAGAAATAAAAGGAATTCAGATTGGAAAAGAAGAAGTAAAACTCTCACTGTTTGCAGATGAGATGATCCTCTACATAGAAAGACTCCACCAGAAAATTACTAGAACTAATTAATGACTATAATAAAGTTGCAGGATATAAAATTAACACACAGAAATCCCTTGTATTCCTATACACTAACAATGAGAAAACATAAAGAGAAATTAAGGAAACAAATCCATTCACCATTGCAATGAAAAGAATAAAATACTTAGGAATAAATCTACCTAAAGAAGCAAAAGACCTATATATAGCAAACTATAAAACACTGATGAAAGAAATCAAAGAGGACACAAATAGATGGGGAAATATACCATGTTCATGGGTTGGAAGAATCAATATAGTGAAAATGAGTATACTACTCAAAGCAATCTGTAGACTCAATGTAAACCCTATCAAGCTACCAACAGTATTTTTCAGAGAACTAGAACAAATAATTCACAATTTGTATGGAAATACAAAAAATCTCGAATAGCTAAAGCAATCTTGAGAAAGAAGAATGGAACTGGAGGAATCAACCTGTCTGACTCCAAACTATACTACAAAGCTATAGTCATCAAGACAGTTTGGTACTAGCACAAAGACAGAAATATAGGTCAGTGGAACAAAATGGAAAGCCCAGAGATAAATTCATGCACCTATGGATACCTTATCTTTGATAAAAGAGGCAAGAATATACATTGGAGAAAAGATAATCACTTTAACAAGTGGTGCTGGGAAAACTGGTCAACCACTTGTAAAAGAATGAAACTGGAACACTTTCTGACACCATACACAAAAGTAAACTCAAAATGGATTAAAGATCTAAACATAAGACCAGAGACTATAAAACTCTTAGAGGAAAACATAGGCAAAACACTCTCTGACATAAATCACAGTAAGATCCTCTATGATCCACCTCCCAGAGTAATGGAAATAAAAGCAAAAATAAACAAATAGGACCTAGTTAAACTTAAAAGCTTTTGCACAATGAAGGAAACTGTAAGCAAGGTGAAAAGACAGCCTTCAGAATGGGAGAAAACAATAGCAAATGAAGCAACTGACAAAGAATTAATCTCAAAAATATACAAGCAGCTCCTGCAGCTAAATTCCAGAAAAATAAACGACCCAATCAAAAAATGGGCCAAAAAACTAAACAAACATTTCTCCAAAGAAGACATACAGATGGCTAACAAACACATGAAAAGATGCTCAACATCACTCATTATCAGAGAAATGCAAATCAGGACTATCATGAGGTACCATCTTACACCAGTCAGAATGGCTGCTGTCAAAAAGTATACAAATGCTGAAGAGGGTGTGGAGAAAAGGGAACCCTCTTACACTGTTGATGGGAATGCAAACTAGTATAGCCACTATGGAGAAACAGTGTGGAGATTCCTTAAAAAAATGGAAATAGAACTGCCATATGACCCAGCAATCCCACTGCTGGGTATACACACTGAGGAAACCAGACTTGAAAGAGATACGTGTACCCCAATGTTCATCGCAGCATTGTTTACAACAACCAGGACATGGAAGCAACCTAGATGTCCATCAGCAGACAAATGGATAAGAAAGCTGTGGTACATATACGCAATGGAATATTACTCAGCCATTAAAAAAAATGCATTTGAATCAGTTCTAATGAGGTGGATGAAACTGGAGCCTATTATACAGAGTGAAGTAAGTCAGAAATAAAAACACCAATACAGTATTCTAACACATATATATGGAATTTAGAAAGATGGTAACGATGCCCCTGTATGTGAGACAGCAAAAGAGACACAGATGTAAAGAACAGTCTTTTGAACTCTGTGGGAGAAGGCAAGTGTAGGATGATTTGAGAGAATAGCATTGAAACGTGTATATTATTATATCTGAAATAGATCTCCAGTCCAGGTTCAATGCATGAGACAGGGTGCTCAGGGCTGGTGCACTCAGATGATCCTGAGGGGTAGGATGGGGTGGGAGGTGGGAGGGGGGGTTCAGGATGGGGAACACATGTACACTCATGGCTGATTCATGTCAATGTATGGCAAAAACCACCACAATATTGTAAAGTAATTAGCCTCCAATTAAAAAAAAAATGCATGTGCTTGAATCCCCATTTGGTTACTGACTAGCTATGTGACCTTGGGCAAGTTACTTAACCTCCTGTGTATCAGTGTCATCATTTCTAATATGGTAAATATAAATAATATCTTAAAGTGTTATGGAGATTACAGAGTGAAAACATACAAAGCACTTAGAATAGTGTCCTATAAAATTGTTATTACATAGCACTTGCTGTTATTATTAATCTGTATATGTTAGAAAATGTCCATGTTTTGTCTTCATTCTTGAATTACAGTTTAATTAACCATGAAATACTATGTTGACCTTTATTGCTTTCAGCATTTCAAGATACTACTCCACCATCTTCTTACCATCTGTTGTTGTGAATGCAAAGTCTGTTGCCATTGCGATTGCCTTCCCTTTATAGGCAAGAATCTCTTTTCTCTATTTGCTTCAAAGCCTTCTTTCTTTATACTTGATGTTCTGTGGTTTCATTATTATGTGTTCATGTGTGAGTTTAATTGCATTTTTCTACCTCAAAATTATTTGCTCCTACAAATTGAAGATTCACGTCTTTCTTCAGTCCTAGAAAATTCTTAATCATTGTGTAAATTAGGATGAGATCCTGCTGCAAGTGACAAAAGCAAACCAAAACACCCAGAAAAACTCGGAATCAGAGTAATGTATATGAGATAGAAGTTCCTTTCTCACATAAATTAGGCCTTCCAGGTGGTGTTTGATGATGCCAGGGGCTCAGGGACCCTTCTGTTTAATTGTTCCACCGTGCTCCACAAGTAGATTCTCTGCTCAAACCTTAGCATCTGCATTCCAGTTACTAGGAAGGAAAAAGTATAAAGAAGGGCCTGCCTCCTCCCTTTAAGTATATTTCTGGAAGCTGTTCTGCCGTTTCAGTTATATCTCAGAAGATAGTCATATGGTCAGTCCAGATACAAGGGAAGCTGGAAAATACTGTCTTTAGTCTAGGCAACCAAATTCCCAGCTGAAAATGGGTAATTCAATGAATAATGCAGAGGGAGAGATTGGTTACTGGAAACAAGTTAGTAGTCTCCCTCATAGCCTTTTTCTGGTTGCAGATTTCTCACGTATTCCCTCTTTTATGTCCTTCTGGAACTCTCCGTAACATTACATTCTGACTAACATTCTGTTCTCTTTGCCTCCTTCTAATATGTTTTAATCTTTTTGTGTTATATTCTGTGAGATTTATTCAGCTTTATCTTCCAATTTACTGGTTTTCTTTTGAGCTATGTTTTGTCTACTGAGTTAAGTTTTTTTAATTATATATATTTTATTGAAGTATAGTTGATTTCCTATATTATATTAAATTCAGGTGTACAGCATGGTGATTCAGTATTTTAACAGAGTATACTCCATTAAAAGTTATTACAAGATAATGGCTATAATTCCTTGTGCTACACAGTATATCCTTATTACTTACCTATTTGATACATAGGAGTTTGTATCTCTAAGTCCCATACCCCTAATTTGCCCCTCCGCATTACCTCTCTCCTTTGGTTACAGCTAGTTCTTTTTTTTTTTTTTTAACAACTAGTTGTGTTCTGTATCTGTGAGTCTGTTTCTGTTTTGCATATGCATTCATTTATATTAGTTTTTAGATTTCATATATAAGTAATATCATACAGTAGTATTTATTGTTCTTTGACTTACTTCACTTAGTACAATACTCTCTAAGTTCATCCATATCACTGCAAAAAATGATATTTTTTTATCTTTAGAATTTCTATGACTTTTTCCCTGAAATATGCCTGTTATTTTTTACTGTATAGTTTTTATTCTTTTATGTCTCAGATCATTTAAGTGTACTGTACTTACTTCATAGTCTCTCTGCCCTACTGTCTGTAATTCTTGGGGGAATGAATTCTCCTAACTTCTTCCCATAAAATAGACACACACACATGTGTTAGTCACTGATAGTCATAGTGTTAGTCACTCAATCTTGTCCAACTCTTTGCAACCCCATGGACTGTAGCCTGCCAGGCTCCTCTGTCCATGGAACTCTCCAAGCAAGAATACTGGAGTGGGTGGCCATTCCCTTCTCCAGGGGATCTTCCTGACCCAGGGATTGAACCCAGGTCTCCTGCTTTGCAGAGTCTTTACCATCTGAGCCACCAGCAAAGCCCTGTGTGTGTGTATGTGTTTTCATCTCATCTCGGGCATTTCTTTCTATACTGTCTCATGTATCTAGGATTGTAAAGGGTTACTATGGAGCAGTTTTGTATTTGTCTCTGCCTGCAGCCTTCAGGTTTTCGTGGTTTGTGCCAGCTTTTCTATTGCTACCTCTGTTTCAGTTTCCTGCACTATTCATGAATGCACATTTGGCCTACACACCTGTGCACAGTTCAGTTTGGGAGATACATCATGTGGGTAGTAATCATTCTGTTCTCTCCCCTAATTCTCAGGCTAATGAGAGGAGATATTCTAGAATACTTTTCAAAGCAGCAAATCTCTTCTGGAATCCTGGCTGTATGTTAAGCCCAACTCCACTGCTTGGAATCTCAGCTCCCTTTTCAGCTCAGATATTAAAATCCCAGCCCTTAAGTTCAACTTCTGATTCTACTTCTTCAGTTGCCTCTTTAGCCTCACCCTTTACTCACCACTTTTTAGCATTCTCTTTATTTCTGGTATTTGAGAATTTTAATTTCTTGTTTTAGTGCTTAGTTGTATATTTCAACTTTTGAAATATATTTTATTGAGCTTTATCTGTGTTAGGAATGATTGGTGTTTTCCATATCAACTTAGTCCATCATAGTGATAAAACGTCTGGCAAAGAGAATTTTAAACCCCAAAGCAATAGAATGAAAATCTTTCAATAAAAGTGTTGAAATTATTTGCTTTGATACTTCTTATACTGTCTTTGTTTACTCATTTGTGATGGGCCAGCATTGCCCTGTGGTTGACATTTCAGAATTAATGGACAAGAGCATTGGGATTAGATTTAGGTCCTCACTCTGTTGCTTGCTAATTGCAGTCTTGGGGAAATTACTTAAATTCTCTGAGCCTATGATTAGCTGTAAATTTGACATATTATTATTTGCCTGCTTCATAGAAGTTTTATAAGGATCAAATGAGATATTAGACTAAAAAATATGTTAAAGCTTAAATCACATAATGTAAATTTATGATATTATTAATAGCAGCGTCAAGGATTGAAACCATTAACACATTCATTAAGAAGGTTTTAAAATATTATGTGAAGAATTATTGTTTGTTTGATTTGTTATTGTTATTTAGTTGCTGAGTTGTGTCCAACTCTCTGTGACCCCCATTAATGAAAAAAAAGATCCTGTTTCATAGAAATCCATGATTTCTATGAAAATACCTAATAAGGGAACTACATGGAAACATTCAAATATTCTGGAAAAATTTAAGACCAGCACTTACACTGACAGGCAGTTATAAGTTTAATAGACTGTGGAATTCATTGTGGAGAGAGAAACTCTTAGCAGTTAAAAACAGAGAATTGAACCTGAAAGTCATCACTGCATTTTGTTATTGTTTATTCAAACAATGAATACTGAAAGTCCAATTACTATTTTGTGCAGAAACATAAAATCTTTATATAATGCAGAAAAGATGTCCTCATACTTGAAAATATTGAAAATGACAGACCTAGCCTATGGAAGTAGTCCACTAACTGGATCCAGACCCTCTATCCTTCACTAAAGCCTCTTGTCTAAGGCAGAAGGACTGTAGCAATGCTCAGTGATTATCAGTCAACTGCGAGGTCTATCTCAGAGTATCTGTGGTCTACTCATAATTAAAGTACTAAGTTTACAAGTGATTTACTTAAAGAAAATTAAAGATTGACTCAAGATGGCAGACCGATCATACACCTCTATCACTGCATACTAAATCTCATGTGTGTGAGAGTCACTCAGTCATGTCCAATTCTTTTGGAACCCCATGGTTGGGGCCCATCAGACTCCTCCATCATGGGATTTTCTAGGAAAGAATACTGGAGTGGGTTGCCATTCCCTTCTCCAGGCGATTTTCCCGACTCAGGGATTGAACCCAGGTCTCCCGCTCCTGCATGGCAGGCAGGCTCTTTACTGTCTGAGCCACTGATTTGGGCTAAATCTCATAAAAATAGTTAAATATTGGAATTCTTTTAGTCTGCCATGTAATGCGACACCGCTATTCCAGAGTTCTGGCTTTATGCAAATTTCAGTTCCAGCTTTCTACTTTGGAGGCTATAAAATTCGAACTCCGTTCCAATGTGAATTAAAATTCAAGTCCAAAGCCTTAAAAAAAAAAAAAAAAAGTGTATGCTTTAACAAATTTTTTTTCAAGTCCATAGCCTTTAAGACCTCTCTCCAAATCTGCTAACAACCTCCATTCCTTTCCCCAACACACAATAATGAGGTAGTCTACAAATAAACTTATTTACAAAACAGAAACAGATTGACAGACAGAAAAAAACAAACTTATGGTTACCAAAGGGAAAAGAGGGTTGGGTAGGGGTAAATTAGGAGTTTGGGATTGTCAGATATGAACTATTATATACAAAATAGACAGGGTCCTCTGGTACAGGGAAGTATATTCAATATCCTATAATAAACCAAGATGAAAAAAGAATATGTACATGTATGTATAACTGAATCACTTTGCTGTACACCAGAAACTAACACAGCTTTGTTATAAATCAGCTATACCTCAATAAAAAAATAATAAGGTAGTTTACATGTGTTGACAAGGAGAGATCTTCAAGATAGGAATTGATACATAAAATAAGCAAGTTCTCTGTTGTGGAAATGTGGATTTCTCTGTTTTGTGAGCTGGGCTATGAATTTTATTGCTCCATTTTATTCAGCATTTCAACATATTTGTAATGAAAAGGATTCACTATTTGGTTTAATTTGCCATGTTGTAAGAAGCAGAAGTCCCCAATACACAAATATTTAATAATGGCATTTGGTTGTTTGCAGTCTATTAAAATGTCTTTAGTGAGGGAATAAAGATATACCTAGAGTCTTACCAGTACTATAGATAATAGAGTGCAACTGATAAGTTCCCCTGGAAAGTTGTTGTGTACGTAAATACTCTTTTAGGCATCAGAGGAATACTTTACCTACTTCCACTTGTGTGCAACACAACACACCAATACAACAAGCTTATAATAGATACATTTTTTGGCACAAAATGTATCAAAGAGAATAACTGGAAGAATTAACCATACCAAACTGAGCCAAAAAGGCAGAGAGTGAGTTAGTGCTAGAAATAATTTAAGTAAAATAGAAATCAATTTAGGAAATATTTTGATATTCTAGGTACTCATGCCTTTGAATTAAGTGGGTATGTTTGTGTATCTTTTACTGGGAGGAATGTTTGTAGTTTTCACACTGTTAACTGTGCATAAAAGGGTTCAAAATTTTAGAATAAGGAGGAAAATTCAAGCATATGGGAGAATGTTATCCTTAAATTTAAATTTTAATTATAGTAATAGTGATGATGTGGTTACATTGATCACTGATCAGTGTGCATGATCTCATGCTTAATATCCTTATGAAGTTGCTATTATCCTAATTTTATAGATGAGGAAACTGACTTCTAGAGAGGTTAAGTAATTTATCCAAGGTCACATCGCTTATATGTGCTGGAGCCAAAATTTCAACCCCAGTTTGATTCTAAAGCCATGATTAACGACTATCTAACAAAGCCTCTCATATTTGTTAATTACATCCATTGTTGTACAAAACAAAGTTGTTATATTTATAAATATGACATAGAAATATGTCTCATGTCTATCACTCATTGAAGACCACACTTGAATTTTTGGTGTATTTTATTATCCCTTTTTCATTTTCCCAAATTGTAATTTTTGAGTTTATTGATCAAACAAAAAACAAATGTGAGGGCCTGTATGACGATTCTGAAATTTCTGTACATTCAAAGGTTTATTTTTTTTTCTGAAGAAGGTAATTTATCCTGATTTGTCTTGACTTTTTATTGGTGGACTTAAAGGATCATGCCTGGTGAGAAGAGCATTTACTACAGCTATTTGAAAGACTTTTGCAGTCTTCTCCCTTTTCTCAGGCCTTCTGGGGGAGGCATTGGCTGCCACTCTGATGTCTGTTTCTGATAAGTGAGTTTTAGTCTCTAACAACTCCTGGGAATTTTGTCGGCAGAGACCGGGTGAGATCATTTTGCTTTCCGCTGAGTTTCCTTTCTCTGTTTTTTTGGACTGTTCTGATGAGCATGACCCTGAAGCATTCAGTAATACCTCTGTTCTCTCAGGAACTGTTGGCCTACTCCCTGGTTTTATCTCTGTCTGCACAAAAACTCCATGTCTCTGGAAAGGAAAACAAAGTTGATGTTAACCAGGGCACACAAGTTGCTGGAAGATGCAGCTGTGACCTGAGTTCATGTATTAGCTCAAGTCCTGGTTGAAACAGGCTCTTACTTCTCTGCCTGTTCATTAGCTGTCACCTTAGTCTGAAACTGTAGACTGCAGCAGCATAATAATTATTGGTGAACCATTCAAACAAAGTATGAACAAAGGTGCACCAGAAAATGAACAGGAAAGAAAAAACAAAGTCAGAAGAACATCTCATTACCTCTCATTCTCAATTTTTCTGTCATTTGGATTGTATGAGACTATTCATATCAAATTTCCTTTCTTGCTCTTTGGGTTGCTATGGAAACAGTAGAAACTGCGGTTTAAAGACCTAAGGATTTATGATTGCATCACAAACATCTATTAGTTCCAACAACTAATAGTTGTTGTGAAATGTTATTATTAGCCATTGTGAAATATGAAAACAAACATCTGTAGTTGGTTAAAAAAAAAATCCAGCAATTGGCTATTACATTACTGTTTCAATTTATAAACCTGATATGCATCCCCCTGCTACACACATCAAAAATTTATCAAATTGCTTTGCTTTCAGTTCAGTTCAGTCGTTGAGTAGTGTCCAACTCTTTGCGACCCCATGAATCGCAGCACGCCAGGCCTCCCTGTCCATCACCAACTCCCGGAGTTCACTCAGACTCACGTCCATCGAGTCAGTGATGCCATCCAGCCATCTCATTCTCTGTCGTCCCCTTCTCCTCCTGCCCCCAATCCCTCCCAGCATCAGGGTCTTTTCCAATGAGTCAACTCTTCGCATGAGGTGGCCAAAGTATTGGAGTTTCAGCCTCAGCATCAGTCTTTCCAATGAACACCCAGGACTAATCTCCTTTAGAATGGACTGGTTGGATCTCTTTGCAGTCCAAGGGACTCTCAAGAGTCTTCTCCAACACCACAGTTCAAAAGCATCAATTCTTTGGTGCTCAGCTTTCTTCACAGTCCCACTCTCACATCCATACATGACCACTGGAAAAACCATAGCCTTGACTAGACAGACCTTTGTTGGCAAAGTAATATCTCTGCTTTTTAATATGCTATCTAGGTTTGTCATAACTTTCCTTCCAAGGAGTAAGCGTCTTTTAATTTCATGGATGTAATCACCATCTGCAGTGATTTTGGAGCCCCCCAAAATAAAGTCAGCCACCATTTCCACTGTTTCCCCATCTATTTCCCATGAAGTGATGGGACCAGATGCCATGATCTTCATTTTCTGAATGTTGAGCTTTAAGCCAACTTTTTCACTCTCCTCTTTCACTTTCATCAAGAGGCTTTTTAGTTCCTCTTCACTTTCTGCCATAAGGGTGGTGTCATCTGCATATCTGAGGTTATTGATATTTATCCCAGCAATCTTGATTCCAGCTTGTGCTTCTTCCAGCCCAGTGTTTCTCATGATGTACTCTGCATATAAGTTAAATAAGCAGGGTGACAATATACAGCCTTGACGTACTCCTTTTCCTATTTGGAACTTGCTTTACGTTAAGTGAATGATTTTACTAATTTGAACCAAATTCCAAATATTGTGATCCAAAATGATGACATCATTCTTTAGTTTTGATTATGACATGTGTTTAAGATTTTCATCCTCCTAATAACCATATTAGTTTGTTTAAATCAACTTTGAGAAAGATGATTGTGACTTGAAAAGGCTTGGAGTTCTAGCATAAATCTATCCCCCATCATAAACTATTAAATAATTGATTCTAAACACTGTCTCACCTTTCCCCGAATGGGCTCATTGGGTGTTTTCCTGGCATCATATTGATGTATAAAGGAGATGTGTTCTTTAAAGTTCCTTTGAAGTTCTGCTGATGCATCAGGAGAGACAAGTGGAACTAAGGGGGAAAAAGATTTTGTAAAGGTCAGGATACATTAGATTTGTATATGGAAACATAAGTATAATATTTTGCTTTATAAAAAATGCAAATGAAACTAAATTGTTTTAAGTATGCAAGGTTACCTAAACACATCTAAATAATACTATGATAGATTTATCATTCTTTCTCTATGAGAAGAACCAAATCAAAACAACCAAATTAGCCCCACATGTGGAATTGCTAGTAATTTAAAAAGCTAATATTAATGCAGTGCAGTTCAGTTTAGTCCCTCAGTTGTGTCCAGCTCTGCGACCCCATGGACTGCAGCACACCAGGCTTCCCTGTCCATCACCAGCTCCTGGAGCTTGCTCAAACTCATGTCTTGAGTTGGTGATGCCATCCAACCATCTCATCCTCTGTTGTCCCTTCTCCTCTTGCCTTCAATCTTTCCCACCATAAGGGTCTTTTGAGTCAGTTCTTCGCATCAGGTGGCCAAAGTATTGTTGGAGTTTCAGCTTCAGCATCAATCCTTCCAATGAATATTCAGGACTGACTTCCTTTAGGATTAACTGGTTTTATCTCCTTGCAGTCCAAGGGACACTCAAGAGTCTTCTCCAACACCACAGTTTAAAAACATCAATTCTTTGGTGTCAGCTTTTTTTATAGTCCAACTCTCACATCCATACATGACTACTGGAAAAACCATAGCTTTGATGGCTTTTAAAAACCTACTGTTAGATCTGCTTCTTGTACATATACCAACCAAAGTGCTAGGAAAAGCATAAGTACAATTTATTTGTTGTTTTTTTTTTTTTTTTTTTTTTTACTACTAGAAAGGTTTTGAGAAATTTATGCACAAATTGCTCTCAGATAGCACTGACAGATGAACTGGAAGATTCCAGGGCTGTTGCACCTACAGTTGAACACATAATTCTTTTCATTTCCCATTTACAGAGGCTCTGAAAATTTGCAAGAGTATTAAGCTCTCTAAAAATAACTTTAAAATAATCTTTTAATGTGGGTAATAGCTATCTATGTAGGGGTTCATTATGTTGGACTCTCAATGTTAAAATTTTTTAATTTTTAAAACTCACTTTATTTCTGCTTTTAGCACACACTGTTATATAAGGAGTCAGAGTAACACCCAGTTTAGTGACATAAAATTCTGTCAAGGAAAAAATTAAAAATTTCTCCTTTTTATAGAATAGCATTGAAACATGTATATTATCATATGTGAAACAGATCGCCAGTCCAGGTTCGATGCATGAAACAGGGTGCTCAGGGCTGGTGCACTGGGATGACCCTGAGGGATGGGATGGGGAGGGAGGTGGGAGGGGGGTCCAGGATGGGGAACAGATGTACACCCATGGCTGATTCATGTCAATGTATGGCAAAAACCACTACAATATTGTAAAGTAATTAGCCTCCAATTAAAATAAATACATTAAAAAATTTCTTTTTATAGAAAAAAACATACATAAGGTAATTACATACATATCACTACCATATCTATGGAGTGATAACAAGAAACTGATAACAGTGGTTGCTGCAGGAGGAAGGAGTTAGCTGACTGGAGGATGGAGGTGGAGAAAGGTGGATTCACTTCCACTCTTCATCATAATGTACCATTTGAATTTTGTACCATATGCATGTATTCACTATTAAAAAATAAAATTTAATTTTTAAAAAACATGCCTTTAAAATTAGGGAGTGCATATAAAAAGGAAAAATGTTAGTAAATTTACATTTATTAAATATTCACAAATTCAATTCAATAGTCAGACATTAATATACACTAATTTTACTAGCAGGAATGAAGCATTCAAACATTTATGTATTACATGATGTGAGATGGCATTCTTTTCCAACTACCAGGAAAAAATGCTAATTGATAACATTTCCTTGATTTCTAATTGAGATCAGATACTCAAAACTCATTTTCTACCTAATCATTACCTTTCCTTTAGGATTTGCTATCACACAAAAGAGAGCAGGTGCCAAAAATTTAACAAAAATTTGTGGACAACGACTAAATGGAGAAAATCCTAACCATAACATATTTTTCTACCAATTTGGAAAAGACTGTCAGTTTTGGGGTAAATGTCACAGTGCAGCTCACAGAATGTCAGTGTTTCCAGGAACATAGTCTGATAACTTTGTGAATAAAATGAAGCTCTTCTAAATTGAGGCATTAATTAGGTGGGGTCAATGGAGTATCCAAAGCATGGGCTTTGGGAAGAGATAGACGTGTTTTCAAATTCCAGCTCTCCCACATATCCCACCTGTGTCACGTTGGACAAATCACTTCTGTCTCTAAAATGAGGATAATAATACTTCCCTTTCAGAGCTGTGAGGATTAAGGACAGTGTCTATAATGTCTCCAGGATGATGGACCAAATTAGAAAGGGATTTCCAAGTTAGGCAGCAGGAGAGCTCTTTCGTATCCTGACAAAAGGGAAACCATCAAGCATGAATCCAATGAACTATCAAAAGACTGTGAGAAAACTAAAGAGTTTAGTAAACCGGTACGAAGGGTTGGTGGCAGCTTGGGCTGGAGGATAGGGAGATCAGAAATAGCCAGTGGAGAATAGGTTGAAGAGAGCTTTTCAAATCTGCTCTTGACTTTCCCATACCTTACCTTAGGAAGATCACTATTTGCCTGAAGGCAGCAGAAACTGGCAGCAACAGTCTCGCCATCTGTTATCGACTTAGTAACATCATTGAAACAGCACAGAAATCCCTCCAGGGTAAGGAGCTGATGAAAATGGACGCATGCAGCCCTCTTGGGCATTTCCTCCTCCAGCATTCCCCTAGCAACTGTCAGTGCTGGTGGATTAAAAACATCAAGAGCTTTCTCTCAGTGATGCCTCTTTTTAGGAGTTTAAAGGAGAAGGGAGTGGAGCCCTGACTAGAGCATTGGTCTTAGTAGGGACAGAAAATAGAGATGGTCAAAACTGGTTTTGTGGGGCCTGACGTACAGCTGGCCCAGCCTGACCTTCGTCTTCTTGCCTTAAATTCACTGGGAGGCACAAAATCCAAGCTCTGGTCTTTAGCCTTGCCCTCACAGAGCTTGATAATTCCCCTTGTGGAATATGACCTAAAGTTAAACTAGAGAGACACTGTAAAAGAAAGACAACAAAATTTAAAACATATATTATGTGAAGGAGAATTATTAGAACCTATGCACCAAGAATAGAATAAGCATAACAAATATCCTCAAAGATATAGAAGGTATTAATATAAAGCAAGAATGAGAACATAAAAAAGAATCATGTAAAATATTAGAAATGAAAAATTAATAGTTTAAGTGGAAATGATGAGATAAATAACAACATTTATGAACTAGAAAGTCAGACTGAGATGCTCTCCTAGAAGACATCTGGAAAGGTTAAAAAAATAAAAATTAAAAAGCTAAGCGACATGGATGATAAAATACCAATACTAGAATTCAGGAAATCTAGAAGACAGAAAATGAAATGTTTAAAGTAAGGATGATAAATATATCAGAATTAAAATCCAGAGGCCTCAGATTGAAACGGGTCACAGATTAGCAAACAGGTAGCAGGGTGAGAAGTAAGATGGAGCAGGGGAGGCCCATGGGATGCAGATTTAAGGAGGCACTTGCACAATGCTGGGAGTGAGTGCCTCCTTACATTTTGCACCCTAGATCTCTAATTTGACTCACACGCCTCCAAATCCTGCATGGTAGATAAAGAAAAAAAACTTAGACATTTTACAGAGAAATTTAAAGTCATGTGAGACAAAGAAAAAATTTTAAATGTTTTCAAAGAGGAGAGGTAGATTACCTACAAAAGAGTAAGAAGCAGATTTATATCAAACTTGATAACAACAACATTGGACACATGATAACATTAATATTTTTTAAATATTAAAGGGAAAAATCTTTAAGCCTAGATTTTCTATATCCAGCCAAACTGCCATTTAATTATGAAGCCAGAATAAAAAATATTTGGAGGCATAGAAGGCCTCAGAATATTTCCCTGTAAAACAGATCACTTCAAAAAATTTCTAGAGGAAGAACTCACGAAGAGAAATAAATCAAGAAGGTTTATGTTTAAACCCTTATGTGCCTAAGGTTTATGTTCAACTTGAGTTTAAACATCAAAGAATAAGTGAAAGTTACTATCTACTATTATATTTAAAAATTAAAGGCTTAAGGAAAGAAATATCTTTAAATTTATAATGTTAAAACTAGAATATTAATTTAAATCATAAGTAACTATAAACTCTTTCTGTACACAAAAACTCCCTTAAAACATAAAAAAGTATCTACTGAAACATGAGCCCTTCAAAGGATTAACAACTGGTTCACTTGTACACTTGACATAACAATAGAATCCAGATGACAGTGGAATAATACCTTCCTGGTGTAAAAGCTAAGTAACTATGGATCTAGAATTTTATATCCAGCTATACTTTCATTCATTAAAGAGTGAGGGCAGTTCAGTTTAGACATTTTCAAAGAGAGGTGAAGAGTTGGCCATTCCTAAATTCTAATGGAAAGAACTATTTAAAGACATTGAACTAATGTGTTACATTGATGGCTCCAAAGAATCAGGCCTTCCAGTATTCACATCCTTGCACAGTCCCTCTATGAATGTGAACTGGACTTGTGATTAACTTCAGTCAATAGGATGAGGCAGAAGCAATATCATGCCAGTTCCAGGCATAAAGTTTAAGAAAACACTGCATTCTTGAGAGCCCTGAACTGCCATGTAAGAAGTCCATCTACACTGCTAGAGAAACCACATTCAGAGACCAAATGCAGAAGGAGAGGCCCAATCATTCCAGCATCCTAGCTGAGTCCAGTCCTCAGATGACCTGTCAACTAAATTAAGCCACTTAAGTGCCCACCGATAAGACCAGCCAAAGAACTGCCCAGCTGAGCACAGCCCAGATTGCAGAATCATGAGCAAATAAATAATTGTTGTTTTAAGCAACTAAATGTTGGAGTGACTTGTTAGGCAGATAACAGCCAGAAAGACTTCAGAAGGAAGTTAATTAAATCAATTAAATCATCTTTTATATAAGACCTCCCAGAATCTTAAAAGTAGTAACTTTAAAAAATATCTTCATGGAGACTTATAAAGGGGCAGGCAAGGCAATCTAGAGTACAGAAAGAAGTTCCTTACCCAGACATTATTAAAAGTAGACATAACTACCATATTCATTTATGCAAATACATGAGATTTTAAAAGAAGCCCACAATAGTGAAGATCATCTAAGTGGGAAAACATCAAAGAAGATATTCAAGTTCTTAGTGGTTACTTAAGAATTCAAATTGGACCCAAAATAATTACTTAAAAGAAACCTTGTTAGATGAGGCTTCCAAAAGTAAGGCAAAGTCTATGAAAAATATTTGAAATCCACTCTCTGTTTCTTGGAAACTTCTAATTAAAATAGGAATTTTCCAAACAAGTTGGTGTCTAGCCATCTATATTTTATCAACAAAGGCAGGATTTGTTCAAGCACACAACTTGCTCCTCATATTAATGGGAACTTAGCAGTTTTTACTTTGAAAATTTTTCTAAACTTTTTGTTTGTATCTACTTAAGAAAGCATTCCTCAGTATAATTTTTCTATTAGAAACCCCATTCTTCAAAGTAGGATTTATTTTCATCTTAAATAAAAGATTATTAATGTAAAAACAACAGTACAGATTTTCAAAATACAGTGGAAAAAAAAGAAACTTGGATACAATTACAGCAAGAAATCATTGTTATACCCTGATACAAAAGAAGCAACACAAACTAAAACCTATTTTAGAAAAATATTTTTAGCACTGTATCTGAATTTGCAAGAATGTTAAAATATCAAGTAATTTATAACCAGTCAAAATTTCATTTAAGTTCAAAACACCTCCCTTATAAACTAGATCAGCTTTTCTAATTTATAAAGTTTTATTATATAAAACCAAAAGTGAACACTTACTCCTACAGCAACTGGGATATGATGGAGTATAGCCATTTGTTGAACTGACCATGGATGGCAGCCAGGAAATTGTGTGGTGGTACAAGACATAAAGGGCACTTTCATTATCAGCACAAGATGACATTACTAAAATGCCAAAAGCCATGTGTAATTAAGTGGGCTGATGGAAAAGAATAACTATGAGATGACTTTTATTAGTAATGCATGTTTATATACACATTTTCTGTCTGTATGCATATATATAAACATGTACACATGTATATATACATTAAAAATCTGACATACAGACTGGTTTATATACACATTGTAAAATGTTACATAAACTAAAATCATTCTCATCTAGTATCCAAACACCATCTAAACTATGAATAAATTGCAGGTTTATATTATGTTATTAGTTTAAGTTATATTATGACTTTAAATAATCTACTGAATAATATGAATTATCATTTAACTTAATCAATAAATAATTGTTGAGTCTGGGCATAGTGGTAGGACCTGGAATATAGTAATGATCTTGGCAATGAGAAATACCAATAAAAGAACAAGAGAGAGAGGAAGAGACAGAAAGAGGAAAAAGATAGTACAGTGATAGTAAAGAAATTAAAATGTCTTAAAGCCTTAAGGAAAAAAAAGAGAACTAAATATGAGCAAAGATACTAACAAATTTGGAGGTTGGAAAGCAGATGGATAAGTGGCAGTTGACTTGAGTAGATCCCAGAAAACTGGAAGCTAAGTGCTTGTGGAGGAGGAGGTGGGGTGAAAATTAATCTAGTTCCTGCCCCAGTGTTTGGCATCAGATGCTTCTGAGGCCAGGAGCGTGCAAAGTGGTGCAAGTTGAAGCTGTAAACTGAAGATTGCTTGAGGGACTCCCAGATTTTCTCTCCCCTACTCCAGGCAGAGCTTGGAGGATTCCTCTTTGAGAAAACTGACGGACCTATAGACAGTGATTATGGTTGTTCCTTTATGAAATGGCCAGGTCCTGCTTGTTCATCCTAGAACAAAGCCTGTCTCTCTGTCTCGTCTTCCACAACGTCCCTTCTTGAACCAGAGAAGAAATAGCTGCTCCCAGAGAAAGTATTGGGACCGACTGGTTAGCTCACAAAAAAGTCAGTCAAGGCAAAGAATCACAGTCAATGATGAAACCATATCTAGATATTTTAAGCAGTCCATTTACCAAAATTTTATTGAAGTACAAAGGCATTTTCTTTGAGGAAGTGTGTTTGGAATTTCACTTTGTATTTCTTGTACAAACCACACCCTGATGCATCACAGAATGGAAACTTAAGGAAGCTTTTGAAGGAAAATGAGTACAGCGTCCTTCAAGATTTAAAAAATTCGCGCTCTCTCTTCTTTTATAGTTATTTTACCCACTCTTAATTAGCATTTTTAAGTTAGTGAATGACCTTTTAGCAAGTCTTTTCTAAAGCATTCAACTTTGAATGTCTTCTAGAAAAAACTACTTAAAAAAAAAAAAACTCAGATCCTTGGAAAGATCTTTTTAAAACATAAATGATATCACTCTCCCCGTTTAGAGCCTCCAGTTATTTCTCATTGTTTGTAGAATACATTTCAAACTCTGCTGTGGTCTACATGATCCTATTTGACCTGCCAGATCTACCGATTTTATCTCCTGCTGGTCCTGATATCATGGTATGGGGATTTAGAGAAGGAGTACATAACTCAGACCAAGAAGGTAGAGAATACTCTTTAAAAGTCATGTTTATTTCAGAACCAATCTTCGCCTGTGTACTTGGTTCTGAAACAAACATGACTTTCAGGAGATAAGTAGGTAGTGTCTGATCTGTGTGTTTGTGTTAGTCGCTTAGTTGTGTCCTACTCTTTGTGACCCCATGGACTGTGGCCTGCCAGGCTCCTCTGCCCATGAAATTCTCCAGGCAAGAATACTGGAGTGGGTTGCCATTTCCTTCTCCAGGAGATCTTCCCAACCCAGGAATTGAACCTGGGTCTCCTGCACTGCAGGCAGATTCTTTACAGTCTGAGCCACCAGGGAAGTGTTAAATTTTCTATGTTGTGTCTATAGAGTGATGCTAAAAGTTGAAGACTACTATATAGTATTTACAGTATATTAACAATTATATGAATTTTGTTCATTTAATGACCAAATATTGTGCTAGTACTACATTTCTTTCTCATTTGATCCAATGCCCGGTGCCACTAGGGATTAAAAGTTCTAGTGTACATGTCAAATAGAATCCTCTTTGCTAGGTTAAAAATGATTTCCCCTGAGATCTTTAAAGACACTAACTCCATTGTGCTCTTCCAGCAGTGTTAATTCCATATACTTATTCTTTAGGTGGTGACTTGGTTTTCTTTTAATGGAAACTTTTAGAATCTTTTTATAATTGTGGTTTTACAGTTTCATAGTGATGTGTAGGTGTGTCTCTTTTTTTTCCCCTTCATATTTTGAAGTACTCAGTGGACTCTTTCAGTGGCTTTCTTTTAATTGGGAAATTATTATTATTTTAGAGGCTGTGTAGAATACTGGTTATTTTAAATTTAATATTTGCTGCATGGCATATGGGATCTTATAGTTCCCCAATGAGGGATCTAACCTGTGTCTCTTGCAGTGGAAGTGCAGAATCTTAACCACTGGACTGCCAGGGAAGTCCAAGTACTGGTTATTTTTACAGGTACTAGAGTCCAAGTGAGTTCAGACACCAGTTTTTTGCTGTGTAGCCTTGGGAAAATTATTTTTTTTAAACTCTTAAACTCTGGTTTCTTATCTGAAAAATGAGAATATTAATAGTATTGTGCTCACTCAGTCGTGTCCAAATCTCTGTGACGTAGCCTACCAGGCTTCTCTGCCCATGGAATTTTCCAGGCAAGAATACTGGAGTGGGTTGCCATTTCCTGCTCCAAGGGATCTTCCCAGCCCAGGGATTGAACTGCCTTGGCAGGCGGATTCTTTACCACTAGTGTCACCTGTACTATTAATATTACACTCCATTATGTTGCTGTGAGAATTGAATGAGCTAACATTTAGAAGGTTCGTAAAGTACCTGGCAGATAGTATCTGCTTAATAAATGTTTAGGGCTTCCCCGGTGGCTCAGATTATAAAGAATCTGCCTGCAATGCAGGAGACCTGGGGACACGATTGAGAGACCAACACTTTCACTTTCAATAAATGTTATGTGTGGATAATTCTCTCTCTTTTATATTTACTCTTTTCTGGAGCTCCAGAAGAGTTGGAACTCCAAGAATGATTCTCTATTTTGTTTTTATTCTCTTATATTTTCTAAAGTTTTTGTCTTTGTTTTTTTATGCTCTGTGATATTTTCTTGACTTTTTGCTCCAAACTAAAGAATTTATAATTTGGCATAATTCTAATCTTTGGTTGTCCATTCATAAGTTAAGAATAGGAGAGAAGACCAGTTTGAAATACTGAACTAACTAGTGTGGTAGTTGACATCTGGCTGAAACACTGGACTCTAGCAGCCAATGTGGGGAGAGGGTACAGTGCTCATGACTGGAGAAGTTATTTGAATAACCCTCTAATTCTCCCTCCACACTTTGCATTTTGCTTTGTCTCCTGGCTGAGCCTTCAGACACTTCTGTTTTTTTTCAGGCAGATTGTCTCTTCTTTGTTGCGTCTCCTTCTGTATATTCTAGATTATTGCTTCTTTGCTGTCTTTTGTCCATCAACAGTCTTCCATTCCTCCTCACATGTCAGAAAGCTCTTCCTTTCATTCTTCTCACTTTTATGGGTCTTTTGTGGGTTGACTGCTTTGGTATCATGTAATAGGGTTGTGGGAGGCAGGGGATTTAGATGTTTCTGCTCAGTCTACCATCTTGAATTAGAAGTGGAAACTTTATTACATTCCTAAAAGAGACACCATTGTTATAGATTATCTCATGGTTTGCCCTCCCTATTGATTGCCTCTCTTGAGGTAGAAATCATGTTAAATATGACCATTTTCTAATATCTGACCTTCAGTCTAGCTGCTTTTTGTATTCTGAACTAGACTGCCCAGTCACTGAGGCCAGAAGGCTACAGCTGAGGAACTGTTGACCTCAAAGCAATCCTTCACTGCATACTGTTGTGTTCAGAAAATTTAATATGTATCTTGTGAACTTTTGTATAGGGTGAGAACAGAGAGGGTACTCAATAAATACATTTTTGTTTGGACTTGAACCTGTACTTCTATTTGTTGTTAAGTCACTCAGTCATTTCTGATTCTTTGCCACCCCATGGAATGCAGCACACCAGACTCCCTTGACCTTCCCCATCTCCCCGAGTTTGGTTAAACTCATGTCCATTGAATTGGTGATGCCATCCAACCATTTCATCCTTTGTCGTCCCCATCTCCTGCCTTCAGTCTTTCCAAGTATCAGGATCTTTTCCAGTGAGTTGGCTCTTTGCATTGGGTGGTCAGAGTATTGGAGCTTCAGCTTCAGCATCAGTCCTTCCAATGAATATTGAGGGTTGATTTCCTTTAGGATTGACTGGTTTGATCTCCTTGCTGTCCAAGGGATTCTCAGGAGATTTCTCCAACACCACAGTACAAAAACATGAATTCTTTGGCACTTAGCCTTCTTTATGGTCTAAATTCCACATCCATACATGACTACTGGAAAAACCATAGTTTTGACTATACAGACCTTTGTCAGCAAAATAATGTCTCTGCTTTTTAACATGCTGTTTAGACTTGTCCTAGCTTTTCTTCCAAGGAGCAAGCATCTTTTAATTTTGTGGCTGCAGTAACTATCCACAGTGATTTTGGAGCCCAAGAAAATAAAGTCTGTCACTGTTTCCATTATTTTCCCATCTATTTGCCATGAAGTGATGGGCCAGATACCATGATCTTTTTTGACTGTAGAGTTTTAAGCCAACTTTTTCACTCTCCTCTTTCACTTTCATCAAGAGGCTCTTGAGTTCTTCTTCACTTTCTGCCATAGGGGTGGTGTCATCTGCATATCTGAGGTTATTGATACTTCTCCTGGCAAGCTTGATGCCGGCTTGAAGACTTGCTAAATGGGGAAGGAAATGGCAACCCACTCCAGTATTCTTGCTTGGGAAATCCCATGGACAGAGGAGCCTGGCGGGCTACTAATGCAGTCCATGGGGTCAAAAAAGAGAATTATTAAAAATTGTATTCCCAAATAAACCCTTAAACATACATAAACTGCAGTTTTTTTTATTGGAAGTATTCTAGTTAATTAATACTGATGAAGATTCACATTCGGGACAAGAGAAAACAGAAATGGTTCTTTCTTTATAGGTAATTACCTAGGCTCTTCCCAGACCATGGTAAACTGCCACTCAGCCTTGAAAATATGAAGCACTATTATCTCTAAACATGTATTGATATTAGTGTCATTGATCAAATACAATTCACTTAAGTGAAAGGACTCAAGTGAATTTTTTTTTTTTTGGTAGTCATTTGGGGGAGGAGGGAGCCATGTTTTACTTCATTTCACCAGTACAGTCAATTGACCTAGACTTTTTTAGTTGGCTTAGAAAAATAGAAATCATTTCTTATTATGATAAAAGTAAGTTAGTAAATGTGGGGAAAAAAAAAAAGGCTTGCTAAAAAATCCTACTCCTGTGGCAGAGATGAGTAGAACTGGGTTGAGAAACAAATTGAATAAATGTGAAAGACTTAGATATGATAATGATGCCATCAGGTAAAACAAATTTTAGATCTCAAAATACATGAATAGTGTATAGAACAGTATTTCCTAAATTATGTTTTGTGAGATACCAGTCATGTAGATGATCTTCTGAAAAGGATGAAGTTGTCTTTTACATTCAAACATAGCATACTTCATTCCTCTTCTTGGAAATTTATTATGCTTATGCTTAGAATAAGGGTTTTAAGAGTTCTGTAGTAAGACAAAAACTGTTTAACTTTCTAAATTCAGTTTTTCCCTGGTTTTTTTTTTTTGAGTAGTATCTATAAACATCAGAAAAACTAGTGTCCCTCAGTGTGCACTTTGAGAAATACTGCTTGTTAGAGTTGCCTCCTATTTTAACAGTTACAGTTTTAAAAGTTTGCTGGCAATAATGTGCAGAATGCCACTAAATTTCTGACTTGGAGGCTAGTGTTATCAATGATCATTACAATTTTCATTATGTTATATTAAACATGTTTAGAGCTAAATCGTCCACCAGGAAGGGATGAGAAACAAACTTGTCAAGGGCTGCACTTGCTGCATGTATATTTTCAACTCCTGTAGAGGACTGTTTTTCCCCAGGAGGTAAAAGCACATCTAATACATCTTAATTTGATAGCAGTAACTTGAGACAATGGAGACGTGCTAACCTTACCTATTCCGTAAGAAGGCTTTTGCAACTTGCTGTGTTTGACTGGAGAAACCAATGGGCATGTTGGCTTCTTAAAGTCACTCCTCTGGGTGCTCTTAGTGTCATAAGGTGGTTGGAAGGGATTTTCCAGCCCTTTACCATGTGGCCACCAGTCACCCTTCATGGGAAGGAAAATGGAAACATAACATTGGATATTATAAGATATTTTCATGTGCTGTTTGATGTCTGTGAATGTTTAGTAATTTGATTCAACAAGTTACTGGATTTTTCTAGTCCTAAAATACAGTTCTGAAATCTAGGAATAAATATATTGAGTATTTTCACAAAGGCTATATTTCTTAAAAGGCATCTAAAAATGCATTATCACATACTGTTAGCTAAAATACAGCAGCTAAGTTCTTAAACTACCTTATATCCACAGATGGAGTGGTAAAAATCAACAGAATAGTTATGTTTCTATGTTTTGTACTATTGTTATATATATATGTACACATGTATGCCTATGTATTAACATGGTAAACATGATTTAACCTAAAATTTACATTCTGTTCTTTTCCTTTCAGCAATACAAATAATGTATTATCATCTAAGATAATGGTTTTTTAAAGTTTTTAGTCCATGACCCCCACCACAGAATACATTTTATGTCATGCAAGAGTACCCACTGCATACGTTCACATAAAACTAGGTTTCACAAAACAATACTTACTTTTATGACATGCAGTGCACTTGGCTATTTTTTCTATTATATTACTTTTTTATTTTCATTTCATAAAGCTGGTTGCAGTTCACATGGATTTATAACTCACTAATGACTCAGTTTGAAAAATTTTGTTCTAAGCAGAAATTTCTCCAGTGTTACTGAATTTTTCATAATAAAACATGACCTAAGTATGAAGCAAGTGAAGATTCTACATTAGCCCATTTGATAATTTGATCTCTTAGAAGCTGAGAAAGCAGTGAGGTGAATTGTTACTTGTCTTCAGTTCAGTTCAGTTCAGTTCAGTTGCTCAGTCGTGTCTGATTCTTTGCGACCCCATGAATCGCAGCACGCCAGGCCTCCCTGTCCATCACCAAGTCCTGGAGTTCACTCAGACTCACGTCCATCGAGTCAGTGATGCCATCCAGCCATCTCATCCTCTGTCGTCCCCTTTTCCTCCTGCCCCCAATCCCTCCCAGCATCAGAGTCTTTTCCAATGAGTCAACTCTTCTCATGAGGTGGCTAAAGTACTGGAGTTTCAGCTTTAGCATCATTCCTTCCAAGGAACACCCAGGGCACTTCTGTCTTAGAACTGACTAAAAAATTTTTCATCTGGTTGATCAGGTAGAAGAGAACCTTGGGAAAAGGGAACTGTGATACCTCAGAGTTCTTGGATATTAGAGAATGAGAATAACCTTGGGTATATTCAAACAGCTACCCGAGGCTTTAAAGGAAGAGATCATCCTTTTAAAAAATGAACTGTTATTGCACAGTCAGAGACTTTAAAATATGATTCAAGGGCGATAAATATGAAATTCTAGTAAGTTAAATTCTGAAAATACAATTGAAGCTGCATTGATTTAAAAAAGAAGGAGGCATCTAAAGAAACCTATATGGCAATATTAGGGAGTTAACTTTCAACTGAGCTTTATTTCCAAAGAGACCTGTATGTATAAAAAGGTGCACAGTAGCAGATTCAAAGAAAACATACTCTAATGGAGTCGTCTTGTCAGGATATTGTCAAGAAGCTTAGATAGCAGAAAGTTACGAAAATACCAAAGGAAGGAAAAGTAGGGTATTCTGGGGAAGGAAATCTGTTATAGCAAGAAATCACAGAAAGGCTTAGAATTTGGAGTAGTGTACCTTGCTTAGAGCTGAAGTCAGAGCTATTCAATCCAAGGTTCTTCCTTAAGAGAAATTATCTTCAAACTGAAAAGACGGGATGGGGACTTCCCTGGTGGTCCAGGGGTTAAAATTTCACACTGCCAAGGTAGGGGGCAAGGGTTTGCTCCCTGGTTGGGGAACTAAGATCCCGCATGCTGTTCGGCATGGCCCAAAGATTCAATTATTTGTTTGTTTATTTTTGACTGTGCTGGGTCTTCATTGCTGCGCTGGCTTTTCCTTAGTTTCAGCAAGCAGGGGCTCCTCTCCAGTCGCAGTGCACTGGCTTCTCATTGCGGTGGCTTCTCTTGTTGTGGAGCACGGGCTCTGGAGAGGGCCCTCTGCTCACGGGGTTCAGTAGTCGCAGAACATGGGTTCAGTAGTTGCAGTTCCTGGGCTCTAGAGCACAGGCTCAGTAGTTGTGGTCCAAGGGCTTTGTTGCTCAGTGGCATATGGGATCTTTCCAGATCAAGGACTGAACCTGTGTCTCCTGCATTGGCTGGCAGATTCTTTACCACTGAGCCACCAGGGAAGCCCCCAAATGATTAAAAAAAACAAAACAAAACAGGATAGGATGGACGTGGACCAAAGACCATGTGCATGAACTAAGCCCTGCACAGTTGAAAAGAGTTAGACCTCCCTTTGCAACTGGTAATGAGGGCCAGTAACAACCTGTAACCAGAGGTAAAAATGAATACGTTTGCACAAATCAAAGAATTTTGGAAAGTAGGAAAAACCGGCTAATGCCTCATTTTTCAGAATGAACTTAAAGGTAAATTGCAAAAAAGACTACTTGATGTGGATCCTAGGAATTCTAGAACAGATCACTACACAGATGGCATCTTCTAACTCCCTGGCTCAAAATAGTTTCGTCTTACTGTTGTCAGAGTGCCTGCTTCTTGCTCTTCTCTACTCTGTGATTACTGTGGTGCTTATGTCCCAGGGTCTAGGCCTTCTCTCCCTGATTCTCAACACAAGGTGCTGAGGTGTGTACCAGTTCTACCAGGTGTGTACACACACTGTACAGATGAGAAACTGGTGGCAGATGAAGTAACTTCTCCAAGGTGTATCTCCACCAGGTAGCAGAGCTGCACCTGGTTCTGCCCCCATCTATTGGTGTGAGCCTCTCATTTCTGTGCTGCACTGCTATCACAAGTCTGCTGTGGAAGGCAAAGCCAGACAAACACCAAGTTATTTAAATTATCTCAAAAATAAAAAGAGGCTCTAAGTAAATATCTTGAGAAAGATCTTCTATGATAAGGTTTTTTTTAAAGATTATTATTATTTTATTTATTTTTTTGGCTGTGCTGATTGATGCTTCATCGCTATGCTGGTTCTTCATTGCTGTGTTTAGGCTTTCTCTAGTTGTGAACGAGTTGAGAGCTACTGTCTAGTTTCAGTAGGTGGTGGTGGCTTCTCTTGTGGCACCCAGGCTTAGTTGCTCCACGGTATGTGGGATCTTCCCAGCTGCTGCTGCTGCTGCTGCTAAGTTGCTTCATTCGTGTCCGACTTTGTGCGACCCCATAGACGGCAGCCCACCAGGCTCCCCCGTCCCTGGGATTCTGCAGGCAAGAACACTGGAGTGGGTGAATCTTCCCAGACCAGGGATCAAACCTGTGTCTCTCACCCTGGCAAGCAGATTCCCAACCACTGGACCACCAGGGAAGCCATATGATAAGGTTTTAAGGTATATTCTTTATATCATCTTCTGTAGATCGGAAATTTATTTTGCTAATATCCAAGTTACTAGAGAAGTGACTCTGGAATGAGTGAACCACTATGTCTGGTAGACTTCAGTTTTTTTCCTTAAACCAGAGTATAGCGCAAAAGCTAGCCTTAATGCAGAGATTATTCACCTTTCAAGAAAACTTGAATTTAGAATTTTACCAAAATGGTCTCTCTGGTTTTACAGATGCATATAAGGAAAATAATGAGCAATTTTTCCTGTTGTAATTGATGATTTTAAGACCCTTGGAGTTGGTGAGTGTTCTGATTAGTGTCATCATTTGGATGAATCCTCACTTCACGAGAATGAAATCCTACAGTTCAAAAACTTTTTTTAATCTTTTCTCTTTCTGGATAGTTTGCCCTATGCCTCAAAAGTCTGGTTCCTTCCTAGAAGACTGAAAACATGTATGCACCCAGATACACATGCATGCCCTTTTGATCCAAGCATTTGCTCAGATTATAAAGATTAAAGGTAAAGGTGGAGGCTTATTTTCTTTCCTTTACTACATGCTGAAGGGGAGGACTAAGGATAAAACTTTACCACTCTGTGTACAATCACTTACATTGGATTGTGAGGGGCTGATGTGGAGTTATTTATGATAAAGGAGACTGGAAAAGGCCCTCTCTGTAATTGCTTTGTTTAGGTTTTGGGGGTCAGACCACAATTCTGCAGATTGTAGAGGGAGTTTTGCCTAAAGAAAAAGTTGTTCCCCAAACTTTGGACCCAGAGAGAGGATGAAATCCTCCCTTCCAGCCCAGGGTCCCTGCCCCAGGATGACCAGCACTGGGGCTCCATGGTAGGAAGGTACCTGGCGATTCCTAATGACAAGACTCACTATGATGCCGGCTCCTGGAATGCCCAAGAGCCGTTGTACTGCAGGCCTCTTGGCTACCCTTGGAAACCACTGTGAGGCCATCTCTGCATTATACTTCTGTCATCCCAATATCTTCAAAAATGCATCAGTAAAATTACTTCCATTCTTTGAGAAACTAAGGGAGAATCCTGGGGGGATATAGTGAAAGCAAGTGGGATATCTTGGAGAAACTAGTTAAGAGAATGTTAGAGGTGGTAAGCCAAGCTCTAGAGCAGCCTGGCCAAGATGACTGCTGGTGATGATGGGGGTGTGGTTGATGGGGTGCTGTCTGTGGAACAAAACATTATACTGTAGGGACTCCTAGGGAAATACAGACTTTTGACAACAACTTACACATAGATAATCATATGTTTTTTAGTAGACCTCCGTGGCTTTAAAAAATTTGTTATTAGAGTTACATTGTATCCACATTCCTCTGTATTTTGTTGTGGATCAGAAAGAATGCTGAGAAATACCTCTCTTTAAGCAATTCATACTTTGCTCAATAACAGTTACTCTTTTTTTTTTTAATAGTGAAAGCTTTTATATTTGGAATTAGCCAGCTGGACTCAGTTTAAATGATCCCAATTTTGTTGGCAACATGCAAAGCAGCATGTCAGGAGCCAGTCAAACATGCACCTTCTCCTCTCCATCAGGCCTGCGTAGGGTATCATGCTTAGCCATGTCAATGTCATAGAGCTCCTGTTTAGTTTGTCACAGCCTGTTTAGTTTGGTGCTGGGTGGCCTCGACAGCCGCAGTGAACTCCAGCGTGTTGCTGTCCTCTCTTTTCTTCACAGCTGACTCGGTGGTGAGTGGTCAGCGTTGTTTCTCCTGGGGGCGCTCTTCCAAGGATATTTGGGCTGCCTCCTGAGCCGCAGTGTTTTGGGCCGTTGGAAGCGGGGTGACCTCCAGATCTTCTTTTGTTTGTGGCTGTGGATGCCTTTCAACACTGCTTTCCTGGCCTTTGCTTTGGCTTCAGCTTTGAGAGGGGCAGGGGCTTCCTTCTTTGCCTTCGGCACCATTTTTGGGAAAAGGCAACAGTTATCCTTGAATTGTGTTCTGTGGAATACTAGTTCTGCAGCATGTTAAGTATTATATAAAAGAGGTTTCCATAGTTAAATAGATTTGACAAATAAAAAGATAAGCAAGTTAAACAAGTTTATCACAGGATTTCCCAGAACCTTTATCTACTGATGTGAATTGTGAAGCTCTCAGAAGGGTATATAAAAATACAGCTTTTCCACAGCATATTTGAGTGTGAAGCTTTATTTTGTTGAGCACATAGCCAAAGGTTAGTGCTCCAAAAAATACAATTTGTAAAACACTGACCTAGTATAATTGTCTTTGAAATATCAATATTTACCAATAATTAAAACAATAAGACAACCAAGTTAGTTTTCATTGGAACTAACAGAGCTGAAACTTGTTTTTACTTTTTCTAATATCACCAATTTGATGTCCCTATGTAGAACTATATAATTTATTATTTAATTTAAAAATCTTGCAAATAAGTAAAGTCAACCAATCTGGTATGCTAAAGACATTTTCTTAAAAAAATACATAACAGATATATGTCAATTTAAATATTTAGGTAACTTTATTTTCTTTACTCATTTTAAAGCCAATATTACTATAAACCAGTTAATTTTAAAAAACCAAGGTAAACTTTATTTATCTATTTATCTTATTATTTATTTCACATTCACACACAGGGCTGTGGTGTGCTGTTTCATGACAGGAGTAGTTGATGTTATCTGTGTAAAGAGAGCTCGCGAAAAGCAATCTCCACTGAAATGTTAAATTAAATCAAAACTACACCTAACCTTCCCTGGAGTAGGAAATGGCAACCCACTGCAGTGTTCTTGCCTGGAAAATTCCATGGACAGAGGAGCCTGGTGGGCTACAGTCCATGGGGTAGCAAAGAGTTGGACATGACTAGGCACACCTAACCTTACATGGCAAAGGGGCTTTGCGGCTATGACTAACGATCTTGGAAAGGGGAAATTATCCCAGATTATTTTTTTCTAAGGATCCCAGTATAATCACAAGGGTCCTTAGAAGAATGAGGCAGGGAAGTCAGTCAGAGATTTGAAGATGCTATGTTGTTGGCTTTAGAGAGGGGTCTGTGAGCCAAGGAATGCAGCAACCTCTAGAAGGTGGGAAAGACAAGGAAGTGGATTCTTCCTTAGAGCCTGGTGAAGGAATCAGCTCTGCCGGTGGCCAATGAGACTGACTGTGGACTTTTGAGCTTCGGAACTGTTGAGAATAACTTTGTGTTCCTTTAAGCTATGGTTTTAAGTTTGTGGTAATCATTAACAGCAACATAGGAAACTAATACAATAAACCTCAACAAACCTGATTGTAAAAAAATGATAATGGAATATATTTAATATAATAGTGAATGAAAGTGTGATTTGGCTAAACTGAGAGTCCTGGGTCAGAAATGTGACTGTGACATTTGCTTACTATGTAATCTCAGGTTATGTTAATTTACTATATTAGAGCATGTTATCACTAAACTATTTCCAGTAATATCTCCTAGAAATAGTTGTGCAGATTAAAGGACATAATTTATATGAAACTCTTAGCTCATTCCTAGCACGTCGCACACTTTCAATAATTGGTAGCTATTATTTTATAGAAAGTATTTGAATTACTGAGTATCATGGAAAATTTTATAATATCTGTCACACATACAATATTTTAGAAGAGATTTCTTCAATAGCCCCTCCTCTCCCTAAGCACCACTGAGTGACTGTGATCCAGTTGAGAAAAACAATTATTTGGATTCCTTCTATAAACACACACATCGTTTGTATGCAAACATTATCTGCGAGTATTGTTCCAGATTACTGCTTTTAACTATTGGATTATAAAAAGTATTAGTCTGAGATATGTCACATCCTTTAAGTAGTCTGTGACAAAATGATCCTGCAAAACATTTCTGAATCTAAATCTATATTTGTATGTAATGAACATCAATCCAACCTGATTTTCTGGCTCTTTTTTGACATCTATGTAGGGAACTGGTTCATTGCATGTTCTTACATTTGTGTTAATGAATTTAGCATAATATACACGTCCTCTCCCAACACATGGTTTTGAATGTTGAATACTTTTTCCAGGTTTTTTTTCATGTTTGAATTCTTCTTTTTCAGTTACATACAGTATACCAGCATCTTCTATTTTATGCTGTCTGAAAAACAGAATTAAATTGTATATCCTTTATTCCAATGAACATTTCAGTGCTCATTCCAATGAACATATCATTTTATATGATTGTCATATAAAATAAGATTTAAATATATTTCGGGTGTCAAGACAATTTAGGCTTTATTAATAAATATTAGGGGCTGGTGCAATTAAAATTTGAGAAGGTATCCTCTCATTTGAAATCATATAAAAGATAAAGATATTTGTTTTACTCATGATTCTTTATTACTATTATACCAATGCAGTGTACAGACATTTGCTTGGAGTAAAGAAAGAGTAGTGATTTGATCATTCTTACAAATCATGTTTACAGTATTTATTCAGGTGCCTATGTCACATGCTAATTTTAATTCATCTTCTTTATGTTAGTTATGTAGTAAATTTAGTCATCTGGACGAGGTGACAAAGCCATCTGTTTAATTTTAAAGGCTCACCTAGCAGAGTTACAAAAGCTACCAAATGAGCACTTATTTATCTTTTCAGGAAGAGACCACTGTGCAGACATCAGAACAGCTAATTCAATCTCATCATTTTTTGCTTCTAATGACTACCCTGGAATAAAAATAAAAATTACTGATTTTCTCAAATGTTATAAATAAAAATATTTTAAAGTAATAGTTTATTAAAGTTTTTCTCCTTTCAAATGAGTAATAGACTTTATAAAAGGTGCTTTTTAAAAAATTTCAGATACTTGAAAAATAAAGGTAAGAACAAAATATTGAGTTTAGATACTTTTTATGTAGAAAAAAATCAAAGCCCTGACCCATGGAAAGTGAGTGAATAATATTCGAAATTTATTGAGAAAGTAAGTAGTTCTGTTTAGCCTTGTCCATGGCCTTACCTTACTTCAAACCAAAGCCAAGTCCATCCCTTCTATCTTGTCAGTTTTTCCAATTAAAACCCTCCAGTGGCACTATAGCAGAGAAGGCGATGGCATCCCACTCCAGTACTTTTGCCTAGAAAATCCCATGGATGGAGGAGCCTGGTGGGCTGCAGTCCATGGGGTCGCTAGAGTCAGACACGACTGAGCAACTTCACTTTCACTTTTCCCTTTCATGCATTGGAGAAGGAAATGGCAACCCACTCCAGTGTTCTTGCCTAGAGAATCCCAGGGACGGGAAGCCTGCTGGGCTGCCGTCTATGGGGTCGCACAGAGTCGGACACGACTGAAGCGACGCAGCAGCAGCCCCAATGGCTTTCCATTGCATTTACGATAAAACACTTCATCCTTATCATAGCTCTGAGACCCTGTGTGACCCTGCTCCCGCTAATCTGTTCAGCCACTCAAGCCATTCTCCCTTCCCTTCTGCAGCCAGACTGCCTACCTTCAGTTCCTGGAATACACTGGTCTCCTCTCCCCTCAGGGCATCTGCTGCCCGCCCCGCCCCCCGACCCCCCGCAGCTCCCTGCACAGCTCCTGACTCATTACCCTTTAGGTCTCCAGCTGAAAAGTCATCTCCTCAGAAGCTTTTGGGCTTCCTAGTGGCTCAGTGGGTAAAGAATCCAGAAGCTTTTCCTAGACTTCCCCTTCCCACACTATGTATTCTCTGTTTTAGTACTTTGTTCATTTCTTTCATAACGCAAACTACGATTTATCATTTATGTACCTATTTTTGTTTAGTTGTTCTAGTAAGCACTACAAAAATGTCCTTTACAAGCCATTAAGTTCCATGAAGGTGATGACTGGGTTTCATTCATCATTATGTACCCAACATCCAGACAAGTATCTTGCCACTATACTGTCTACACATTTCTGGTGAATCTGCTGGACTTGTTTGTCACTCTGGCTTTGTGTTAGCTGTTACACATCCAACCCTCACCCAGAACACATACAATATTCAGGACCCTTGGATTCCAGTTCCCTGTGTCCCAACAGAAGTTGCTCTCTGTGAAGGGTTTGGAAAAAATGATTACCGGTTAAGTGTAAATCACTTCAAAGGCTTTTCCTGTTATCTTTTCAGAAATGAATTTATTTAAAGGCCATTATTTATCATCGTAGACTTCTGGCATCAGTTTTTTCCATCTGCTTCTCATAGTTGTAACCCAGCAGTGCATTTGTACTAGAATCAGGTCCCTAAGGAAAGGACTATGGCTGTTTGCTCACATACTGATGCAGTCATTTTATTAAGTATTTGTGGTCTGAGTGGCTCTAGATTGACTCATAAATGTGAAATATGGAGTTCTTAGTTATCTCTTACTAGAAAGAAAGCACAGTTAAAAATACTGCTGCTGCTGCTGCTAAGTCGCTTCAGTGTGTCCGACTCTGTGCGACCCCATAGATGGCAGCCCACCAGGCTCCCCTGTCCCTGGGATTCTCCAGGCAAGAACACGAGTGGGTTGCCATTTCCTTCTCCAGTGCACGAAAGTGAAAAGTGAAAGCGAAGCTGCTCAGTCATGTCCAATTCGCAGCAGCCCCAGGGACTGCAGCCTACCGGGCTCCTCTGTCCATGGGATTTTCCAGGCAAGAGTACTGGAGTGGGGTGCCATTGCCTTCTCCGGTTAAAAATACTAGTGGGCTCTGAAGTAAGTTAGACCTGGGTTGGAATCCCAGCTCTGCCAGTTACTATCTGAGCTTTGGTTTCCAATTCTTTGCATGGTAAGGACAATAATACCTATCATAAGACATGTGAGAATAACATTAAATAATTCATTCTTTCAATAAATGAGTTATATGCTCTGTGCTGTTTGAGGCACTGAGGATAGAGAAGCAACAAACGGAGCTTACATTTTAGGAGGTGAAGGCAGTTGAGAAATAAAAAGTAAAGTATATAGTCTGTTAAGTACTGAGGACAAAAATAAATCAGGGAATGGGGGAAAGTCCGTGTATATGGGAGGTAGGTGGCATTTTTAGATAAGGTGGAGGCTGCATTATGAAGATGGCAATGAAGAAAGGAGAGAGGGGAGAGAGCTAAGTAGGTATTTGAGGGAGTGCATTCTAGCAAGGGAACTGTAGCTGCCAAAGCTTTGCAGCAGAAGTACCTGACCTTAGGATGGTGCTTTTTCAAGCGAGGTTCCTGGAGTAGCAGCCCTGGCATCAGTTGTCAATTTGTCAGAAATGCAAATTCAAGGGCCCCCTCCCTAACCTACCAAATCAATCTTTGGGGCAGGTTCCCAGGAAACCCTATTATTCTTATATACATTGAAATTTGAGAACCACCATTTTAGAGACAAAAATAACAGACTTTGGAAGCAAATAACCTGGCTCCACGACATAACAAGCTGTAACAAGCTGCTTGATTAAATAGTTCTCAAAATTTAGGGTCCATCAGAATCACCTGGAGGCTTTGTTAATACCCAATTATCATGCTCTTATAGAGTTTCTGATATGGTGCATCTGTGGAGAGGAGGGGAACCTCTCCCCACCCCCCAGAATGTGCATTTTGAATAAGTGCTCAGGTGATGCTGACGCTGTTCTGGGGACCACACTCAGAAAGTTACTGCAGATGTAGCAGGGAGGCCTCAGTGCTGGAGCAGAACCCTGTCAGAGGCAGGCAAGTGCAGACAAGGCCAAGGAAGGCAAAGGACACATTGTGTGGGCCCCAGTGGCCATTGTAGGAGCCCTGCCTTTTCCTCTGCAGTAGCCAAGGATGAACAGGAATCTAAATTTATGCTGTAAAAAGACCACGCGGAACGCTGCCTTGAGTGGGAATGACGGTAGAGATGCTGGATCATGGTGGAGTCTGCATTTATTTTCAAGGTAAAGCCTACTGAATTTGCTAATGAATTAGATGTCAGAAGGAATGGATGATTCAAGATGGTATTGTGTCAAGAATTTTAGGCCAAGCAATGCATGTAAAATGCCTGATACATTGTAGGCGCTCAGTAAACAGTGCGTTTTAAAAAGTATTATTGCACTCAATACTAGAAGTTAGAGTAGGAAAGGGGATTGGCAGAGGAAACGCCCTGATGGCCTGAAGACACCCTTCAGATCTCACTTAACCCTCCCCACAGGGAAGAAAACATTTTCGGAAGGGGAAATAGAAAACCAATGCTCAGCACTTACTGCTGCTTATCCTCCTTTCCCTCCATGGGCTCCTACGTCTGACTCGAGGCAATGAGGAGCCTCACGGGAAAACCATGGACTAAACCTTGCCAGGAAAGGGACGCGCAGAGAAATCGCGACTGTGACTTGTGCGTTGCTAAGCGACAGCAAGCTGGGTAGAAGGCCTCGGAAAGCGTGGGAGTGGCGGGACTAGGACTGCGCAGGCGCAGTAACCCTGTCGGCTCCGCAGCGAGAGGGTGAGGCTGGTGATGGGGAGGGAGTGGCTGGCTGGATCTGACTGTGTACTTCCCAGACCCGCTGCAAGCTCCGCTGCCTGTATCCGGCCGGGCGGGATATTTATCAGGGCCCAGTCTGTCTTTTGGGATCATCAAGGGGCGATTCCGGAGCCTCCCGCTCGGCCCTTGTCCCTGGGTGAGGTGCTGAGTTTTTTGCGTCCCTACATCGCCCGCCCTCTAGAGCCCCTCAGGACGCCACCCCGGTTTTGCCCATGTCTGCCAGAGCTGGTTCCAAAAGGGCAGGCAGGCAAGAGAGAAGCTTGTTTTCCCATGATCCATTAAATACTGTGCAAGTCATGATTTGCTGTTCCTGAGTTGCCTAGTCTTTGCGTGAGAAAGCTTGGCTGTCGCTGTTCTCCATGATTTCTGACACATCCTCCTTACCCTGGCTGGCGGCAAACAGTAAAATAAAGCAAGGGAACACTCATCTACAAATGAGACTCCCCGCATTGTGGGCATCAGCTCCAGACTGAGAGGGGTTCAGAATCAGGTAGAGGGGGCTGGAGGCTGTAGCAGCAGATCGTGGCTTGTACATATAGCCCTTATCCAAAAAGAACAAGCCTCCTGAGAGAAGCAGCTGATGACTTGCGTCCACTTTCAGGCCCTGGAATGTCTTACCTCATTTCACCATTGCTTCCCAATTTCCACTACCAGAGCCAAATGTCTTTGGTATTGCTTGGGCATCTCCCTAGATACTGGGAAGAGAAGATTCCTTTTTGAATTGAATTCTGCTGTATATTGGACTATGCATATGCATATATTTTGTAACCCAGCCTCAGTCTTAGTATGTGTTTACATTTACCTTGAAAGATATGGGACAGCAGAGGTTTGTTGAGGTAGGATCACAGGAATCATTGTACAGAAACGAGCTTAAGTCCTAAGAGGAAGAAGAGTAAATGAAAAGAAGTTTGATACATAGTGGGCTTCCCTGATAGCTCAGTTGGTAAAGAATCCACCTGCAGTGCAGGAGACTCCAGTTCAATTCCTGGGTCGGGGAGATTCCTGGAGAAGGGAAAGGCTACCCACTCCAGTATTCTGGCCTGGAGAATTCAATGGACTGTACAGTACATGGGGTTGCACAGAGTTGGACAGGACTGAGCAACTTTCACTTTCTTTCACTTTCATTACCTAGACACCTGAGTGTGGATCTTGTTGATAAAAAGACGGGAATGTGTGTGAGTATATGGTTATGTGTATGTGTACTCAGGGAGTCAAGGAGAAGATGAATAAATGTGTATGAGGCGAGTGGGTTGAAATCAAAAGCAGGGAATTAACAATAAGCGAACTCCTGCTTGGGAGCCCAGTATTTGCTCTGCACTGAATTAAGTGCCTCATACTCATCTATTAACTTAGGTTGTATCCTAACTATTATAAACTATGGTTGGGAGCATAGGCCTTGGCAGACGTCGGTGTTTGAATTCTGATTCCATTATCAAGTAGCTGGTTCAGTTGAGCGAATGTTCTGACTTCTCTGAGCCTCAGTTTCTTTACAGAATAGGGAAAGAATAACAAGGTTTTGTGAAGTTTTTTGCAAATTTTCCAACAAACTGTGGAAAATTCTTCAAGAGATGGGAATACCAAACCATCTGACCTGCCTCCTGAGAAATCTGTATGCAGGTCAAGAAACAACAGTTCGAACTGGACATGGAAAAACAGATTGGTTCCAAATTGGGAAAAGAGTACACTAAGGCTGTATATTGTCACCCTGCTTATTTAACTTCTATGCAGAGTACATCATGCAAAATGCTGGGCTGGATGGAGCACAAGCTGGAATCAAGATTGCCGGGAGAAAAATCAATAACCTCAGATATGCAGATGACAGCACCCTTACAGCAAAAAGCGAAAAAGAACTAAAGAGCCTCTTGATGAAAGTGAAAGAAGAGAGTGAAAAAGTTGACTTAAAATTCAACATTCAGAAAACTAAGATCAATGGCATCTGGTCCCATCACTTCATGGCAAATAGATGGGGAAACAATGGAAACTGTGAAAGACTTTATTTTGGGGGGCTCCAAAAGCACTGCAGATGGTCACTGTAGCCATGAAATTAAAAGATGCTTGCTCCTTGGAAGAAAAGCTATGACCAACCTAGACAGCATACTAAAAAGCAGAGACTTTACTTTGTCAACAAAGGTCCGTCTAGTCAAAGCTATGATTTTTCCAGTAGTCATGTAAGGATGTGAGAGTTGGACTCACATCAACTCATGGACCCATAAACAAAGCTGAGTGAGGAGGAATTCATGCTTTAGAACTGTGGTGTTGGAGAAGACTCTTGAGAGTCCCTTGGACTGCAAGATCAAACCAGTCAGTCCTAAAGGAAATCAGTCCTGAATATTCATTGGAAGGACTGATGCTGAAACCGAAACTCCAATACTTTGGCCACCTGATGCGAAGAACTGACTCATTGGCAAAGACCCTGATGCTGGGAAAGATTGAAGGAGGGAGGAGAAGGGGACAACAGAGGATGAGACGGTTGGATGGCATCACTGACTTGATGGACATGAGTTTGAGTAGGCTCCAGGAGTTGGTGATGGACAGGGAAGCCTGGCATGCTGCAGTCCATGGGATTGCAAAGAGTTGGACATGAATGAGTGACTGAACTGACTTTTGAAGTGTAGATGATTTAACTCAGGAGCGTGGAGAGGAGACCCAAACATGTACTAAGTCCTCAGTTATTATTATTATTTTTGAGAAATTTGATCTGCATATGCCACCAGATGTGTTAAGACTCAGTCAACTCTCATCATTCCATCTACTTTCTATTCCAGTCCTCACCAATCTCTTGAAGCACCTAAATCCCCTCACCGTCAGGGACAATCTCAATTGCTTGATAGGAAAAAAAAAGTTTTCTCAACTTTCTGTCTCTCCAAATAACATACTCACCTGCATTCATACAGGATGACAGTTGTTTGATTCTATTTTGAATCATATAGTATTAGTCTAAAATATAAATATATTTATGTCAGTCTCTTTCCAGCTGTGAAGTAGTTCATGTATGTGAAGGTTTATTAAGGGGTATAAAAAAGATTGTTTAAAAAGAAATTGTGCCTTTTTTCTGGTGTGTTTCACTTTTTCTATTTTTATTCAGTGCTTACATTTCATTTAGTCTATGTTTTCCAGTTTCTCCATCTCTTCTTGCCTTTTTTTTTTTTTTTTTTTATGTTCTTTCTCAAGCCTTTATCAAGCACAGGTCTTTGTATACATATATATAGTGTATGTAACCTACTATATGTATTTTAGAAAACTTATGAATTTTTGCCTAGCTAAAAAATCTATGACATTTTGATTCTACTTGTTTAACGTAGTATGAATAGAATGCTAGATTTCTAATTAAAAAAAAAACAGATATGCAACAAGCAACAAAGGTTTGCTATATAGCACAAGGAACTATAGTCAGTATCTTGTAATAACGTATAATGGAAAATAATGTGAAAAGTAATATATGTGTATGTATATAACTGAATCACCTTGCTGTAAACCTGAAACATTGTAAGTCAACTATCTTTAATTATATATATATATATATATATATACACACAGACACATACATACACATACATATATTGGAGAAGGCAGTGGCACCCCACTCCAGTACTCTTGCCTGGAAAATCCCATGGGCGGAGGAGCCTGGTAGGCTGCAGTCCATGGAGTCGCTAAGAGTCAGACACGACTGAGTGACTTCCCTTTCACTTTTCACTTTCATGCACTTTCACTTTCATTGGAGAAGGAAATGGCAACCCACTCCAGTGTTCTTGCCTAGAGAATCCCAGGGACGGGGGAACCTGGTGGGCTGCCATCTATGGGGTCACACAGAGTTGGACACAGCTGAAGTAACTTAGCAGCAGCAGCATATAAAGAAAAAAAGGTATTCTGCCAACCAACAGGGAAGTCATAATCTATTTATGGATACAGGAAAAAATTCTGAACCACAATGATATTACATAACTCATAGTCACAAATTTTCAATTTCAGTACTGATAATACAATATTATAAAAATGTGCTCATCATTTATTATTGAAACATCCTCTGCAGGACACTGAAAAATAATATGGATTTTTATAATAACTATTGACATTTTTATGTAGAAAAAAGTACTGAAGTACTATTAGTTTTTTCTACCATCAACTAGTTAACCTGACCTAGCAGAGACACTTAAACCTCTCTGCTGTAGATTATCACTTCTAAAGAGAGATAGTCAGATTAGATTGTCCTTATGATCCATTCTAGCTGTAAAATACAGGATTCTGTTGGAAATTTTTTGTCTGAAATCAATGAACACACGTGGAGCTTTCTCATTTGTGTTAGGTAATTTGGACACTTGTCAGCGAAGAAGAATTCAAAGTGGTATACTTAAATTGTGCGAGATAAAAATACCAGTGCTATTTGAGCTAGAGCACCATATGTGAGGAAACACAATAGGATGCAAATTGCTCATCCAAAATGTTATAGATGCAGAAAATTGTCAACACTTTTTTTCGAACCATAGGAAAATGCCAAAAATAATGAAGGTGCGGTTGTATAACCTGATGGGAGCTGAGGCTCAGGAAGCTCCTGCTGCTTCTCAGTTCTTTCTTCAGTGATGGGATACAGGTGAGGATCTCAAGAAGACGGCAAATAAACAAAGCTATCTCTAATTTTATTTATTGTTTTAAAGGTAGGTTTTTTTCTTTGCCTCATTTACATTTGTTGTAAGGATTAAATTACAAAATACATGCAGATAACTTATCCTCATAAGTAAAGTGAAAAAAATATGAAAGTGTTAGTTGCTCAGTCGTGTCTATTTGCAACCCCATAGACTGTAACCCTCCAGGTTCCTCTGTCCTTGGGATTCTCCAGGCAAGAATACTGGAGTAGGTTGCCGTTCCCTTCTTCAGGGGATCTTCCCAACCCAAGTCCTGCATTGCAGGCCAGTTCTTTACTGTCTGAGCCACCAGGGAGCATACATTAAAAACTGGCTGTTAGTATTCTTCCTATTTTTATAGTTAATAGGATAGAAAATTCATGAAGTACATGCATTACATTGTCTTTATTTCATTACCTTAGACTATAAGACCTTTATTAAGCCAAAATACACATTAATTAATTTGAGGGCAATGGGAATGAGAAATGTTAGTGTTAGTTTTGTTTATCTTTGAGGATGGATAAGTTTGGATGAATTACAGATATGAAGTGAAGCGCTCAGTTGTGTCCGACTCTTTGTGACCCCATGGACTATACAGTCCATGGAATTCTCCAGGCTAGAATAGTGGAGTGGTAGCCTTTCCCTTCTCCAGATATGAAAGGGACTGTTAATTTCCCTCTGGTCCAAGTTCAAAGTCAATTGATTATATAACAAATAAGAAGTGTTGTGTCTCTTAAAAAGTAAAGATGTCTAGTATAAATCATATAGATCACTCCAATATAAGTGACCCTGGATGTATTCATGAGTATGGATTTATTCATGTAGATGTATAATTTAAAACCTTAATTTTATGAAATTTCTTGAAATAACTAAAACAATTACAGCCTGGGTTACTCAAAATCATTGTTAGAAATCAATAATTAGGTAATTCACCTGACTGAAGGAAGAAGACTATATTTTATAAGTTTGAAGGGTTCTATAACTTCATAATTCAAGATTCATTTTTAAATAATCCAACTGTGGTCATTCATATAGAAACTGTGTAGCCAAGGATGAATGAAAGGCTAGTCTTGGGTGGCTAAAATAGTAGAGGGCCATTTTGGTACTGTTTTAAGTAGAGTGATCATGTAGCTAAGATTTGTGAATAGTTGTGGACATATAGGCAACTTCACAGGTGACTCAGTGTAAAGAATCTGCTTGCCAACGCGGGAGATGCAAGAGACGTAGGTTCGATCCTTGGGTCCAGATGATCCCCTGGAATAGGAAATGGCACCCCACTCCAGTGTTCTTGCCTGGAAAACTCCATGGACAGAGAAGCCCAGCAGGCTGCAGTCCATAGGATCACAGAGTTAGACATGACTGACATGCATGCATGCACACACACACACCACACACACACCCTGGCATAGAACCTCTTAAGGAAGGAACAATGCAAAATGAAACATGGTTGGGTGTTACCATTATCAAAAAGTTAGAAATCACTAGTCTAAGCTGTCATTTTGATGGTTTTCTGTTTTCATCTAGCTGCTTTTTAAGGCTATTTCCCTTTGTCTATTTGAAGACTTTCAGAGATACAGTCATTTTCCTTGCATGTTATTACCACATCTTACCTAATTATTGAGCTGTCCAATATATATTGAGCTCCTTGTATATTCTGGCCTGTTCTCATAGGACCATGAGATTTTAGTCTATTCATGTGAGATTCTCAGCACCTAGAAAAGTACCTTGCAAACAATACACCCTATGAGCAAGCTTGCCCCAGAAAAATTCTTCGTTATATAATACAAACTGTACATTACCTTTCATTTTCAAGTGTTTTATGGATACAGATTATAATTGCCCAACAAATTCCTTAGAGAATCTTGACATTTTAAAAATGGTAATTAAAATCACCTTTAAATTTAAAAGTTTTTTTAAACTGAAGTATAGTTGATTTACAATGTTTAAAACTACTTATTAAGCTAAGCAACTTATATTCTTCAACTCCTGCCCATAAAAAAATCTATCTTTGATCCTTTGGATGACACAAATTGCTATTCTCTGTGTTTTCCCTGGGGTAAAGAACGAATATTTATTGAACTTCAGAGTTAGTAGACCTGAGTTTAAATCCTAGCTCTGTGATTAAAGCCCTATGGTTCTGGGTAAGTTATTTAAATTCTTTGAGGTTTAGATTTTGAATATGCCTCTTATTAATCTTTAAAAAATAAGTGAATAAGAAAAGATCCTGAAAGATTAGGGATAAAAGCTTTTCTCTTGTAGGATTGTTATGTTAAATAAGATATGCATAAGGCATCTGGCACAAAGTGGGTGCTCAGTAAGTATGATTTCCCACCACTATTCTCCATCTTTACCCCTTGTGGAAGATTACCCAGCTAGACAATGATACAGCTGGGATTTGGTTTCAGATCATTCTCTTTTTTTATACTACATTGCCTCTACATCTAGTTTCTCTACCTCTTCCTTTAAACCACAGCAGTAAAAATTGAACATAAGACTCTAAAAAAGGTTTTCCTAATGTCATTATGGTATTATGAGAGTAGGTAAAAATAACTGGGAAGGGTAAAAATTGGCCAGTGTTTTAGAAGTGGAAGCCTCCCAGACAGGAAGCTGCGCTTGGGGAGGAGACCAGGATAACCACTCAGTGGTGGGGGAAGGGGAGTGAAAAGTGGACGTTTCCACTATCAACATGTAAAATGTCACCATACACAGTGCGTTCTGGCAAGTGTGCAGCAGCTAGAGCTGATGTTTCGGTTCCATGGTTGGTAAAGCAGACCATAACAATCCAAGAATAAGCACACAATCACAGATCACCACCACTCCATGTAAACTCATGACTTTACGTGGCGCCACAATTTCAGACTATGCCAATGAACTGCTAAACAATAGTAATCATTTTTATATGGATGGATGGTCTATCTTATAGACCTATGACAGATTAAAAACTACTTTCCTTCTGTACCAAAAGTGAAGAGTTAGGGGCTAACTTAAAGCTTCCATTTTTTAAAAAATGAAGGTAGGATGTACCTAAAAGAAATCACAGTTGAGGTTGTAAATAGGAAACTCACTTTAAAAACACTTTTTAATTAATAAGGGTTAGTTTAGTTTACCTCAAATACCTCCTTCAGTTCAGTATATACAGGCAAAGTCATGCCCGACTCTTTGTGAGCTCATGGACTGTAGCCCTCCAGGCTGCTCTGGCAAGAATATTCTCCAGGCAAGAATACTGGAGTGGATTGCCATTCCCTTCTCCTAGACCTGTATCATTCCTTTCAAAGTGGTATGGGGGTGGGGGAAAGTTGGTATGGCAAATGACCATTTCACAAGTCATCACTCTTAAACTATTATTCCAACATATCCTTTTCCCCTTATGTAACTATAATGGTATTATATGCTTCAAGCTGTATTTAATTATTTCAGTATTTATAAGATTTGCAGGAGTTTGGGAACTTAACCATGTTTTTATCCTCTTATAGTAAGCCTGGGAGCAAACTATTTACCTATTTATCTGATTTAAGCTTTCTCTCTGCTTCTTTTCTTTCTTCCTTCCTTTCCTCCTTTCCTTCCTTCCTTCCTTCCTCTGCCAACCTCTGAGGCTTTAATAATGGGTTGTAAGATTCAGGAAAAGAAATTTCACTGTATTTTAAGAGAAAGTAGGCAGCATTGCAAAAAATTTTTTTGCCAGGTAGAGAATAGATATGGGAAATATCACAGTCTTTACTTAATATTTGGATAATGGCTACTCAAGCCCATGAGGACTGCAGGGAAGACTTTTGAGCCATTGTTGAAGGAAATGAATTACCACAATGAACAAGGGCCTGGGCTTCCTTGTTGGAAACCAAGATTGGTCAAGAGTAACCTTTCTGAGCCTCTGTGCCTTTGTCTGTACACTCAGATACTAACACCTACCCTACATGCTGCCACAGGGTTAAAGGCACATTTATACATGAAAGACCTTTGTTGAGCTTTTCTTTATTAAGTGTATCAGTTGGGCCATGCTGCTGCTGCTGCTGCTCAGTTGCTTCAGTCGTGTCCGACTCTGTGCGACCCCATAGACGGAAGCCCACCAGGCTCCCCCATCCCTGGGATTCTCTAGGCAAGAACACTGGAGTGGGTTGCCATTTCCTGCTCCAATGCATAAAAGTGAAAGTGAAGTCGCTCAGTCGTGTCCGACTCTTAGCGACTCCATGGACTGCAGCCTATCAGGCTCCTCCATCCATGGGATTTTCCAGGCAAGAGTACTGGAGTGGGTTGCCATTGCCTTCTCCATAGTGGGGTCTTAACCTCACCCTCTTGGGGTTAGTTTCAAAGGATGAAGCAGCTCCCTGTGTGTTAAGTACAATTTGTCTCAGCATGTTCTTTGGCAGCAGCCTCAGCTTAACTTTTGCTTGTTTATATTTTAGGCACTGTTTGTTGAGCCTGCTATTAATCCTCTATTTAAGCTATATTTTATCTGTGTGAGAATATTGGGCTGAGAAGCTCATACAAAAGGTAATCTGCTCCAAACTCATATTTCTCCCTCTACAGACAGGCCAGAATAGTACAAAAGACAGGACCAAATAATTACCTTTAGGCATTTATTTTAACTGGAATATGAGTTAATTAGATTGGATGAGAACAGAAAGTCTCCCTTGTGGGAAAAGAGAATGATTCTAAGTATGTTATTTCCCTAGTGAGTGGCTGAGGTTACATAAAATAAAATATATAGAAGCTATGTAATTTTATCTTGGATATACTTCATGGGGTTATATCCCAAACTTTATTTTCTTCCTGTCATTTTCTCTTCATATATAGTAATGTGAGACTTGTGATTTTTTTTTTCTTATGGTGACTCTCTTTAAACTTTTTATTTTAACCTTCTCTAAGAATTTTTTATACTTTTTTACGTAGATCTATTACACTTTTTTTCCCTGAACTGAATATAAGTGGGACTGAAATTCTACTTCCTATTTTTAATATTCTCTTTCCTCTCATTCAGTATTTGAAGGAATATAGCACAGTGGTTACATACTGTGTCCTGGAATTGAACCATCTCTTAGCAACATGACTTTGAGTAAGTTTTATTTTTCTGAACTTTAATTTCCTCATAGTACAGTGGTAATAATGGCCCTCCCTGCTTTCCTCATAGTGTTTTTGTGACACTAAAATTAGACCATCTGTAATATACTATCTGCCATGTGGTTGATGCTCAGACACTAGTTATCTATTAGCATTACCATCAGGATATAAGCGCCTCCAGAGTTGAAACTGTCTCATCTTCCCCCTACCCCCAGGCACAGTGCTTGGCATCTGGCAGATTCTAAGTAGATGCTCCTGAATGAGCAGCCAAAAAGTCCATAAGTTTTATGTAGTCCCTGCTCTTTCTCTTCCAGTCACTGGTTTCTCCCTGCTTCTGTAATCCTCTTAGTTATGGGTATCAGAGGCTGGACTCTTGGAATATCCAAGACCTTCATATTTTTGGAGGTATAGTTGATATAAAATACTATATAAGTTTTAGGTGTACAACATAGTGATTCACAATTTTTAAAGGTTGTATTTGATGTATAGCTTTTATAAAATGTTGGTTATATTCCCTGTGTTGTATAATATACGCTTGTAGGTTACTTATTTTATACATAGTGGTTTGTACCTCTTAACCTCCTGTCACTATCTTTCCCCTCCCCACTTCCCTGTCCTCACTGTTAATCACTGGTTTGTTCTCTATAGCTATGTGTCTGATTTTCTTTGTTGTTATACTCACTAGTTTATTTTTCTGATTACACGTTTAAGTGATAACATACAGTATTTGTCTTTCTCTGTCTGACTTATTTCACTAAGCATAATACCCTCCGGGTTCATCCATGTTATTGCAGATGGCAAAATTTCATTCTCTAATGGTTGAGGGGTGTGTGTGTGTGTGTGTGTGTATAGCATCTATGTTATCCATCTACTGATGGACACTTTGGATTGCTTACATATTTTGGCTATTGTAAATAATGCTGCTTGAACATTGGGGTGCATGTATCTTTTTGAATTAGTGTTTTTGTTTATTTTGCAGAGAGACCTTTGTGTTTGATTGAGCAAGAAAGGTTTTTTGTTTTAATCAGACCATATATTTTTCCTTGGGTGTTATTTCAGCTGTCTCTTAGCTTCGGACTTCACACTCTCAGGAGGAATGAATCTTTGTCTTAGCACTGGCTCCATGTGCCTCACAGCCCCACAGTTTTGATCCTTTGGTCTAAATAGTGTATTCTTTTACCACAAACCATCTTCATTTCTGCTTTACTCTGTTTAGTGGATGAAGTTATACTGATGTGGTTATACTCCTCTTCCTTTGGGGAGAAGGAATTTATTTTCACCTTTGTCTGTGGGTTAGAAGGAAACTGTTGCTGCATTTCTGGCACCCCACGCTCCACTTGCTTTCATTGCCCTGGAGAACAAACTTGCTCAGCAGACTGTCAGGACAGGACCTTGACCGGGACAGTTTTACTAGAGGGCGGGTTCACTGGAGTAAAGGTCCGTGCTTGGGGTGGCACCTGCCCCTGCCCTCTCTTGTACTTCCTGTCTCCAGGAATTGGACCAACGAGACACGGTCGGTCTTAGCTGGCCTGGCCACCACAACCCTCCGTCTTCTACCTGTAGCTTGATGGACCTGACGCAGCAGTCATCCATGACCATGCAGCTATCTGGAGAGGACACAGAATTCAAGGGAGAGGGCATTGGAAGTAAGAGGGCTGACTTTGGCTTCCTGCTCTAAATGATTTTCTGTGATCCAGCTTTTACTTGTAATCCACTTTTAGGTCCTTGTCCAGTTAATAAAATCAGTATTTTGTTTGCTCTTTGGCTGTGGTTTCTTGGCTGCATGCTCCTTCAGCAGAGAATTGCAGAAATGAGACCAAAGCCACATGCAAAACCAAATTGTCAACACCATTCTCCATCCAGTACAGCCTACTTCACAGAACCCTTTTAGACAGCATTGTAAGGATCTTTTTCTCAAACTGGGTCTTTTTACAGCACTGAGGTACATAGCCTGTTCTAATCCCTTCCCATTCATGTTGTTGACAAAGGAGAGAGTGCTGTCCTGGGGTTATGGGGACGGCTGAACACATGACCCTGGACACGGGACAGGACACATGAGACTGGCAGCAGTTTATCAGCCACATACGCTGGACTTTGCGCCATGCAGGACCGATGGGAACAGAGTGGACAACCAGAGGCTGTGGGAGGCAGGCCTTCAGTGTCAAAAGAATGAGATCGCCCCTGGTTTCCACTGGAGGATGAGGCTGGCTGGTTTGAATAATTTTGCAGGCTGGCAGGGAACTGAAACTTGTTACTCAGGGATAAGCAAGAAGTGCATCTGGTCACTTGTAAGGAGGGTTGTTTTTCTACATGACCCTTTTCCTGGGAGCAGACTAGCAAAGAGAACTTAAGATTTATAGGCTATTTGAGACCCTCCTGATTTCATCAGATGTCAAGGAAGCACATAACATTGGGCCTTAATTCTAGGATTTACACCACAAAGACTATAGTACTATAAAATTACTAATTACCTCAGAATTTCACTCTAGATGTGTGTTTGTAAATATCTTGTTTCCTATTGAAATTGTGAGCTACTCAGGGACAATCAGCATTTCAAAAACAGTTCAGGTTATGATTTGGGGAAAAAAAAATTTGCATTAAAATGGTCTTTTGTCACATCTCAAAGTGCTATTTTCAAATTTAGTCACACAAATACCATTTAATACACCCAAGCTTTGTCTTTAGCATGGTTAGATTTTTTTAATGTAGCAAAACTTAGTAGTGAGGGACGTGCTGTGTAGAACTTAGACTTGTTTCTGTTAAGAGTTTGAACTCAGTCTGGCAACAATGCCCACATATACACAGATTACTGAATTAAAGACATGTGATATGCCATGGATTGACAGCTCTAATCATTTAGTTACCCACGTTTGCTGACATTTCAGAAAAGTTAATGGGTTTTTTCCCACTCTCTTTTCAAACAATGGGCGAAACAATAAAATGAATGGGACATTAACATTCTTTTAAAAATCAGAGTTAAGCTACAGCCTAAACACCAGAATGCTGATGTCTCAAATGTATTATTCAGACAGCATATTGTAGGCATGAATGGGGCCCATTAAGAGGTCTTATTGTTGCTAAATTGAAGTAGATTGGTTTGAAGAAGGGAATGTAAGGACGTCATAGACAGATTGGAAGAATTTATAGTATATTCCCTCAACTTTCTAAAAACATCCAATATTAAATCAAATATTAATTTTATTCATCTCAATTTAGGTCCATTAAACTAATTTTATTTTCTATGATTATGAAAGTATTTATTAAAGTTTATACAACCTAAGTGCAAATTCTTCCCCTTTTAGTTATGATATACAATTAGACAAATGACTGGAAGTTTCAACATTTAATTGATTTTTATATTGTCAAAGAAATCCATGATGTCTCTGAGATAGAACATCTTTTCTTATATTTCTTACAAATAATCCTATTGAGATCCATCACAGTACAAACAAAATATTATTAAAGAAGCTACTGATTTCACTTTAACGTGAAAACTTAAAACTGAACTCCTTTAATTAAAAAGAGATTTCCATTGCTAAACTCTGTTGGCATAGAAATTTCTACCCAGAGATTAAACACTACTTTTAGAGATTAAGTGCTAATTCAGTTTTTAAAGCATTAGAATTTAATTCTAGAAACTTTCTGGTGAAATCACTGCTTATCAGTCCAAATTAGGTATTAGGAATTTAATGCATACATTTTTAAATGGATGTTTTCATATTATAAAAGGAATGCATACTTATTCTAGAAAAATTTGATGGACATATATATAAATCAAAATCTTACAAGCTGGAGTCAACCACTGTCCAGTTTCAGTGGATTTGTTTCCATTTTCCCCCATCAATCTCGGGCTGTGCTGTCCAATGTGGCAGCCGCTAGCTGCATGTAACCTAGCCTCCCTGAGCCCCATTCTCTCTCTCTGCTCTTTAGCAAGGCATCCAGGTGCTGTTTGAATTCCCTCTTTCTGCTCCTGCAGTCTGGAAATCACCTGTAGGCAGAAATTGTGGCAGTTTTAGGACTGACTTCATTTGCTCCTCTTTTTCTCAAGGATCACAGTCGTATGCTGCCTCTTGTCCACTGTCTGACAACAGTTCATCCAGTGTTCTGGTTGTTTACAAGGGAAGGTTAAGTCCATAGCTTTTGTCACTTTATTCTATGTGTCTATTACAATTGGCATATGTTTGGCTTACGTGAGGACTTTTAATAAAGGAATTTAACCTATTTTTTATATATTATCATGAATATATGGTGGCATGAGTGATAAAGAATCTGCCTGCCAGTGCAGGAGACATAGGAGTTTAATCCCTGGATCAGGAAGATCCCCTGGTGTAGGAAATGGCAACCCACCCCAGTATTCTTGTTTGGAAAGTCCCATGGACAGAGGAGCTAGGCATACTAAATCCATGGGGTTGCAAAGGGTTGGACATGACTGAGCACACACACACATGTCGTAAATATGCAGTCTTAAAACCGTCATCTTAGTTTAAGCCCTGGGAGGAATATTTCTTTTCTTATATTTAATTCAACAAGTACTATTAAGTGCTTACTATGGCCATTCATTATTGTAGATGCTGCAGATAAGGAGATAAAGTAGGGTACAAACTTACACAAATTCCTGCCTTAATGTAACTTACACTGTGGTGAAAGAAAATAAGTATTAATAAAATATGGAATAGTAATTAGTTAGATGGTAAAAAGCACTATGAAGATAGTAAAGAAGAGCATTAGATAAGGAGTTCGGGGAGTGAGTATTTGACAGTTTAGGGAAGGGAAGGGAAAGATTCACTGATAAAGTGACATTTACCCAGAGAGCAGAAGGAAGTGATGTCTGTGGATGTCTGGGAGAAGAACATTCAGTTCAGAGGAGACAGTAAGTAGAAAGACCTGGGGGCAGAGGGTGCCTGGGCGTTCAAGGAACAGCACAGAATTCCGTATGGCTAGAGCAAGGAAACATGGGAGAGAGTAGCACGAGGTAAGGTCAGCCGAACAAGGCGAGGCTGGATTATTTAGGGCCCAGGAATGATTTTGGTTTTTACTGAGAGTAAAGTAGATTACTGTCGGAGAGTTTCGAGCTGAGAAGTGACATGATCTGATTTCTATTTTAATAGTATCTCTCAGTGTTGTGTTGAGTTTGGACAGAAGAAGGGAAAAGGTGGAAGCAGGAAGTTCAAGGAGGAGGCTATAATATGGTGACTGAGATCAAGGGTATTGCCTTAGAGTTAGAGATACTTGGATTTGAGCTTAAATTGTTAAACTTTTTACTATGTAAAATGTAAACAAAAGGAGAGGGAATGGTCTGAGGATCTCCTATGACTCACTAAAGAGGAACTAAAGAGCCTTTTGATGAAGGTGAAAGAGGAGAGAGGGAAAAGCTGGTTTAAATCTCAGCATTCAAAAAATGAAGATCATGGCATCTGGTTCCATCACTTCATGGCAAATGGATAGGGAAAAAAATGGAAACAGTGACAGATTTTATTTTTCTGGGCTTCAAAATCACTGCAGATGGTGACTGCAGTCATAAAATGAAAAGATGCTTGCTCCTTGGAAGAAAAGCTATGACAAACCTAGATAGCATGTTAAAAAGCAGAGACATCACTTTGCCGACAAAGGTCCGTATAGTTAAGGCTATGGTTTTTCCAGTAGTCATGTAGAGATGTGAGAGCTGGACCATAAAGAAGGCTGAGCACTGAAGAATTGATGCTTTTGAACTGTGGTGCTGAAGACTCTTGAGAGACCCTTGGACAGTAGGAAGATCAAACCAGTCAATCGTAAAGGAAATCATTCATTGGAATGGAATTCATTGGAGGGATTGATGCTGAAGCTGAAGCGCCAATATTTTGGCTACCTGATGTAAAGAGCCAACTCATTGGAAAAGACCCTGATACTGGGAGAGATTGAAAGCCGGAGTAGGGAGTGACAGAGGATGAGATAGTTGGATGGCATCACTGACTCAATGCACATGAGTTTGAGCGAACTCCGGGCGAAGGTGAAGGACGGGCAATTTTGGTGTGCTGCAGCCCACGGCATTGCAGAGTTGGACATGACTTAGCGACTGAACAACAATGACCCATTTTAGTGGTTGTCAACTCATGTTTAATCTTGTTTTACCTATAGCTCAATCCACTTCCTGGTCCGTCCTTCCTCCCGCTGGATTATTTTTAAGTAGATGATGGACATTTGAAGACAACAACAGAAAGAAGCTGATGATTTTTTTTTTTGCCCTGAGTTTTTACCTTTAAGCATCTCAAAATAAAGTGTTACCACCATCTACAAAGGTGTAGAGTTTGTAGGAGGAGCCATCGGCTAAGGTGGAATAAGTCGATGGGAGAAGTAAATTTGGAACTCAGTTTGGGACATCAAAATTTGAAATGCCTAATAGAAGTCCAGTCGGAACCGTCGAGTAGGCTCTTGGTTAGATGAACCCTAAGTTGCGAGAATAAGCCTGGGTGTGACATGTCAGTTTTGTAGTTTTCAACATGTACATAATACTTGAATTTATGAGACTGGGTGATATTGCCAAAATGATAAGTACAGATTCAGAGGAGGAGATGTCCAGGGCCTGAGTTCTCAGATTCTCCAAAGTTAAGAGATTGAAGAAATGAGGAAGAATCACACAAAAGAAGACTGAAAGGGTGTGAATACTGAGGTAAAAGGAAAGTCAAGTCAGTGTGTGATGTCCAGGAAGCCAAGTGAAAACAATAGTTAAAGAGGATAGTTAAAGAGGAAGACAGAGAACTGACCAGTGGGGTTAGAAACTCTGAAATGAAGTCATGAGGAATGTTGGTTGACAGGTTGGGGAACCTGGTGGAAACAGATTCAAGAATGGCAGGATTGGATTACAGCAGGTATAGACACTGATTTTCAGGGGGGTTGTCTGTAAATGGAAGAGGTATGTGATTGTAATTCCAAGAGTCAAGAGAGGGAGAAATGACAGCACTGTGTGTCAACTGCTGGGAAAGATTCATTCAGTGGGAAACAAAAACTGATGATGCGAAAGTGAGAAGGGCAGGGACAGCATCCTTGAGGTTATGGCATCCAGGTGTCCAGACAGTTCACCTGTGGTAACAGGAAGGAAACTAGAAGTACTTGGGCACTAACATGAGTAGGTAAGTAAATGCGTAGGTAAGTAGGTAAGTCAAGTGGTAGAAGCTTGTGGAAGTTCTCTTCTGCTGGAAACAGAAATCAAAACCAAAGCTGAGTAAGGAGTGTATGGACAGGTTGTCTAGGAGGGTGGGAGAGTGAATGGATTAGAGACACAGAACAGTTACTGGGCAGCAAATAAGTCCTTTCTGAAGTGAATGCTAGAGGGTTTTTCTTAATAATTTTTTACCCAGGCTTTATGTATGGGGCCTCTTTTCAGTAAATTTTGCTTGAAACCTAAGTTGTTCCTAACAGTGTAACTTTATACTGTATAGTTTATAGTTATATATGATAACCCAAGAAAGTTTTCTTCTACCATAACGGATTTTTCCTTTTGTTTCAATTATTCTGGCTTTTTCCCCATGAATTTCTATCATTGATTTTTTGATGGGCTCATTGACCTGCTCTCTTTTTTCTATATTAATAATTTGCTTTTTCACATTTTCATCTCTTTTTCCTGATGAACTTTCTAGATTTATTCTCTAGACCAGCAGTTCCTAAAACTGCCAGCTTATCAAAATCACCCGGGTACATTTTTAAACATGCAGATTCAGGGACAAAACCCATAGAAGTCCTAAGTAATTCTGACAAGCAGCCAGGTTTGACGGACACAGGTCTATATCACTATTGAACTTCACCAGTTACTAATTCCAGGATGTATTACAATTCTCCAGTTCCTTTTTGGGTTTCCTATAGTCTGTTCATGGCTTAGTGTGTGAGTATATGTGTGTTGCTGCCTGTCTTCGGAATATAATTTTTATATTCGATCAGTCGTGTCCAACTCTTTGCAACCCCATGGACTATACAGTCCCTGGAATTCTTCAGGCTGGAGTACTGGAGTGGGTAGCCTTTCCCTTCTCCAGGGGATCTTCCCAACCCAGGGATCGAACCCAGGTCTCCTGCATTGCAGGTGGATTCTTTACCAGCTGAGCCACAAGGGAAGCCCAAGAATACTGGAGTGGGCAGCCTATCCCTTCTCAAGTGGTCAGATTCCTGACCCAGGAATTGAACTGGGGTCTCCTGCATTGCAGGTGGAGTCTTTACCAACTGAGTTATCAGGGAAGCCCTTATATTCAACTAATTTTCCTTAATCCATATCTTTTATTTTAATTTGAACATATTCTCCCCAATGGCTCCCTGCTCCTCTTGCAAAGATCAACATTCATTATACCCTATTGAGGACATATGCAGATGTTTCCTTAAATTTTATTTTTTCCTATAGTAACACTGAGATAGGTACTTCCTCTGACTCTAAAGGCTGTTATTCCATTTACCTTGGCTATAGTGCTTTTTTGAATTTCAAGGCTGACTTTTTTTCCCATTTATTCATCTTTGAATGAAAAGAGTTTGGTTATACACTAGCATTTGCCAGAAGATGGAGTGAATCCCTCTTGGGTCTAAAACCTGAGAATGGTTGATCTGCCCTAATCCAGTATTTTATTGTTTTGCTAAGAGATTTTTCAGAAACTTTAAATTAAAAAAAAATGATGAGATACATCATAGATACAGGATATATAAAATCATGTATAAAGTCTGAATAATAATAAAAGGAGCCCTTGTAAGGTTACCTTTCCTTGGCTTCCTTGCTTCAAGTAAAGGGACTACCCAGTTAGCTACTACCTGTTCCTTCTCTCCTATGTGTGCTATGATTTAGTTTTGTTATCCTAAATAATGGAGAAGGAATAGTGGTTGGGATGAGAGAAGGGTGCATTCTTTTTTTGCTACCCTGGAAAATAATACCTGAGCAGAAGGATTTCTGTGTCATCTTTTTCTGATTGGTGTAGATGTTGCATCTTGGAAATAATTGTACATACCATCTACCACTTTATACCAATTTCCTGGCTAAATATTGCAGGCATGATTCTTCTTAATCCAGATTCATATGCACTGAATTCAGTGGAAATTCGGCCTTAATGCAAATGATCGAATGACTGACTCTGATCCTGCTCTTTAGAATAGTTTTGAAACAGATACTCCATTTCCAATACGATGAATTTCATGCATCTTTTCCTTCTCTATGTGTCCTCTAGTATTAAAAAAAAAAAAAAAAGAAGGAAAAACAAAAAGATGCCACAATTAGAAACTTGTATTCACTGATTCTTGCATAGTTCATGGTGGCAATATGGAAAATAAAACTAATGAAAGAAAAAGGTAGTTTGAGGATGAAATAAGTATCTTGGGCATTCAACCAAGAATGTTTACCCTCCTTTCAGCAGAGGAGAAGTTGTAAGTCTTGCTCTCTAGAAGGGGCAAGAACCTACCTTATAGAAAAATCTGCTAGTGAGATCACAGAGTAACTAGACTTTTTAATGCTAAAATTTTAAATTTTTATCAGACTTTGGTTTTATTAGAAACCAAAGAAAAGGCAAATTACCTTTTATACATAATTCCAAGTGTTAGGTTGACATCTCCAAGATATCCTTATAAAGTTCGTTCAGTACAGTTCAGTTCAGTTCAGTCCCTCAGTCGTGTCCGACTCTTTGCGACCCCATGAATCGCTGCACGCCGGGCCTCCCTGTCCATCACCAACTCCCGGAGTTCACTCAGACTCACGTCCATCGAGTCAGTGATGCCATCCAGCCATCTCATCCTCTGTCGTCCCCTTCTCCTCCTGCCCCCAACCCCTTCCAGCATCAGAGTCTTTTCCGATGAGTCAACTCTTCACATGAGGTGGCCAAAGTATTGGAGTTTCAGCCTCAGCATCAGTCTTCCCAACGAACAACCAGAACTAATCTCCTTTAGAATGGACTGGTTGGATCTCTTTGCAGTCCAAGGGACTCTCAAGAGTCTTCTCCAACACCACAGTTCAAAAGCATCAATTCTTCGGCACTCAGCTTTCTTCACAGTCCAACTCTCACATCCATACATGACCACTGGAAAAACCATAGCCTTGACTAGACGGACCTTTGTTGGCAAAGTAATGTCTCTGCTTTTGAATATGCTATCTAGATTGCTCATAACTTTCCTCCCAAGGAGTAAGCATCTTTTAATTTCATGGCTGCAATCACCATCTGAAGTGATTTTGGAGCCCAAAAAAGTAAAATCTGACACTGTTTCCATTGTTTCCCCATCTATTTTCCATGAAGTGATGGGACCAGATGCCATGATCTTCGTTTTCTGAATGTTGGGCTTTAAGCCAACTTTTTCACTCTCCTCTTTCACTTTCATCAAGAGGCTTTTGAGTTCCTCTTCACTTTCTGCCATAAAGGTGGTATCATCTGCATATCTGAGATTATTGATATTTCTCCCGGCAATCTTGATTCCAGCTTGTGCTTCTTCCAGCCCAGCGTTTCTCATGATGTACTCTGCATAGAAGTTAAATAATCAGGGTGACAATATACAGCCTTTATGTACTACTTTTCCTGTTTGGAACCAGTCTGTTGTCCGTGTCCAGTTCTAACTGTTGCTTCCTGACCTGCATATAGGTTTCTCAAGAGGCAGGTCAGGTGGTCTGGTATGCCCATCTTTTTCAAAATTTTCCACAGTTTATTGTGATCCACACAGTCAAAGGCTTTGACATAGTCAATAAAGCAGAAATAGATGTTTTTCTGGAACTCTCTTGCTTTTTCAATGATCCAGTGGATGTTGGCAATTTGATCTCTGGTTCCTCTGCCTTTTCTAAAACCAGCTTGAACACCTGGAAGTTCACGGTTCATGTATTGCTGAAGCCTGGCTTGGAGAATTTTGAGCATTACTTTACTAGCATGTGAGATGTGTACAATTGTGCGGTAGTTTGAGCATTCTTTGTCATTGCCTTTCTTTGGGATTACATTAAGCCACTAATTATATTTTTGTATTTCCTCTTGCATCTTTTTTTATTTTGGCAACATCAAAATAGAAAAGACAACAGAACATTAATTTCAGAAATATTTTAACTACTTTGGACCTTTATGGAGGCCCCTATGAAAATTAAAAATTTATTTCTAGTACTCACTCGTCACAATAGTGAAAATGTCTGCAGGTCAAGTACACCTACCACACTGACACGACAAGAGTGATCAAGAGAATGGGCAATGCATTTGAGTTTGGCACTTATAAAGATTTAGAAAAGACCCAAGGTACTAGATTTGGTGTCTTTGTTGTTTCTTTGTTTGAGGCAGAATTAATCTCAAACTATGTCTTCTGGAGAATCCTAATATAGGAAAGAAAGTAGAGTAGGGCTGCTCTTCTTGGAGCTCTCAGCTGTCCAGCTTCCTCATTCCCCTTCAGTAGCTTTCCTTCCACCTCCTGGGAGGTCTCTGTCTTAATGGGAATCCTGGGAGAAGTCCCAGTTCAGTCCAACTTCTTGACTTTGTGATTGAGGGCACCTAGGCATACAGTTAATCCCTGGGTGGGCTGAGCCCAGAATGCAGGTCTCCTGATTCCTAGACCAGAATACCCTCTACCATACCATGGTGCCTATTTTCAGTTCCTGAAATGAGTTCCAGACATAAAAATCTTGTCCTCTACTATATGGAAAATATTTCCAAATACAAGCTAATTTTTAAAAATGGATTGTTTGTTGTCTCTATGAGTTTAGAGACATGTGCTTCTGAAAGATCCCTTTGATAGAGTTGAAAATGTTTCATTGTAAAAATGGTGACCACCTTCCAGCAAAGTCAAACTACTGAGGGTTGTTGCCATATCCACACCCATCGCTTAGTTTCCCCTTTTAGTGCTCTTTGTTACCACAAGTGCCTACTTTTGAAGCACGGGCCTTCTTCAGGCTGCAAGGAATTCCCCTTTACCTAGAGATTCCCAGTCTTTGATGAAACTTGAATTGCTTTTTCTCAAGCTTAGAAGCCTAATAGCTTTCCTAATAGAAGAATCTCCCGTTTCTACCACACCCTTATTGCTTCTGTGTGCCCAACTTGCTAAAGGATCCATCTTTCACATCTTTCCTGGTAGCTTAGCTGGTAAAGAATCTGCCCGCAATGCGGGAGACCTGGGTTCGATCCTCGGGTTGGGAAGATCCCCTGGAGAAGGGAAAGGCTACCACTCCAGTATTCTGGCCTGGAGAAATCAATGGCCAGTATAGTCCATGGGGTTGCAGAGTCGGACAGGACTGAGCGACTTCACTTTTCAGTTTCCAGTCAAGAGCTTTACTTTTCAGATTAGCTTTTTAAAAAGGCATTTTTATATAAATATAAAACATAGTTACCTGCTTTAACAAATCATATTCTCCTAATTCCAGTGTGTTGCTTCTTGAGGAGGGTATTGGCATGTGGAGTGTAGAGACTCCCAGGTGACAGTCACTGGAGTAGAAACTCATCTTTTGCTTAGTTGTTTTATTCTTCCTTTAAAAAAAAAAATGCCCAATTTTGGAAAAATTAAAGCTATCAAGGTTTGTTATGAAACAAAATATATGTTTAATATGATAAATTATATAACATATTAAGATAAAATATGGTATGTAAATGTAAAAGTTCCTGCATGAGTTCAGTATGAAATTTGCCATATTAACTTCACTGTTAGGATGTGCTGTCTGGTCTCGATAACACATTTTTAAAATTGCTTTACCTTTTTTCTCTTTCTATCCACTCATAACCACCCATTTTTAATCATTATCTACAACATTTTTCATCCAGTAATAGAACTTAGTTCTGTATTAATCATTAAGCAGCCTTGACTAATGTGATTCACTTTGTGCAGTCAGAAGATTGTGCTAGCAGAGTGTGATTTTCTTAGGAAGAGAGCAGGGAAGGGAACTACCAGAGGAAATCAGGGTAATAAAAAGTGACATATTGGTGTCACTTCTGAGATTGCATTTTTCTAAAAGCATTTAGCCTTTCTATGTGTAAAGAGATACAGATTTCATTTTCAACTTGACTGTAAGAAATGTCTGTTTTACTTTAAGTCAAATTGAGCCCGCTTCAAGCCCCATTCCGGCTGGGAGGTGGGAAGTTGAATCTTTCATCCTCAAAAGGATCATGTAATAAAGAGTCTAAAGTAAACAACGTTGAGGAAAGACTTCTCTGGTCTCTTGTCCATACCAGTTCCATGACTGCTTTCCAGGCCACCGTGTTCACTTGTAGCCAGGATGTCTTGCAGCACCTGTGGGGTAGCAATCTTGCTAGGGCTGGGAGCCCCTGCGCCTTGCATCCAGTTTCTCTGCGTGGACCATAGCTATTCTCTTCTCTGTTTTGGCCATCCCCTCAGAGGTGCTATTGGGGAGAAAGAGGAAGGTCTCCATCTCTTGGGAAATCCATTGCCTTTAAAGTCTTGGACCATCTCCTTGTCCCCTTTGCTTTTGGCACTTCTGCTTTTCTTGTACCTGCTAAAAGGGTAGTGTTTGTCTTTTTCCTCAACTCACAACATAATGCCCCCTTTAAAATGAAATCTTGGAAGAAAAGTTGTCTTCAGGGGATCTGGCACCAAAACCCTTCTTGAGACAAAGGAACTCAATGACTTGTCTACCTTCCTTGAACCAGGAGTAGCGAAATAGAGCAAAACCCAAGTGAATAACACAACAGAGTATCCTCTACATGATGAGGATATTAAAATAATAGGAAAGCTCTTTATTCCTTTAAGGGTATTTAGAAAGTTAAAAAAAATCTTTGTCATTCTCTAATGGCATGTTCTCTTATGTACATTTGATATTGGTATTATCATTAAATTAATCATTGTGAGTGAACAAAGGCAGCCCATGCTTCATCTCCTTAATTATAACCTTGCAGCGGATAGAGAAGAGTGGCCTGAAGTCTTTCTCTATGCCATGGAGTGTAGCAATAGAATTTTGCTCCATAGATAGAAGAATGGCTTCTAGTCTGCATTCCCAAGGCATTTGAAATTATTGGACAATTGCAGGTGACAAGATCCAGGAGGCAAAGTGAGAACAAGCATTCAGGGCTCCACAGAACCCCATTTTCAGTCATAATGGTTGCCCTTTTCCACTTGCTTTATGTATTAAATTCCATGTAAATTGGTTTAATGGATTCCATTGTTACAAAAAATTGGAAATCACTGAAGAAATATGTGAATATGTGTGTTAACTGCTCAGTCATGTCAGATTCTGTGACCCCATGGGCTGTAGCCCGTCAGGCTGCTCTATGGGATTCTCCAAGCGAGAATACCGGAGTGGGTAGCCATGCCCTTCTCCGGGGGATCTTCTTTACCCAGGGATTGAACCAGGTCTCCTGCACTGCAGGTGGATTCTTCACCATCTGAGCCACTAGGGAAGGCCCTATGTAAGTATATATTGTACCTATAACATTTGAAATTCCCCAGTATTTGAGTTAAAGGTCTCCATTTCTCTAGAGTATAATTCTGTGGTGTAGAAATAAAACTTTGCGTTAAAATACTATGTGGCTTAATTATCATCTGTATGTGAGAATCTCCAGATGACAGGCCAAATTTCGGGGATGTGCTGTGCTGTGCTAAATCGCTTTAGTGGTGTCCCACTCTGTGTGACCCCATGGACTGTGGCCCACCAGGCTCCTCTGTCCACGGGACTCTCCAGACAAGAATACTGGAGTGGGTTGCCATGCTCTCCCTCCTCCAGGGGATCTTCCCAACTCAGGGATTGAACCCACATTTCTTAAAGTCTCCTGCATTGGCAGGCGGGTTCTTTACCACCAGTGCCACCTGGGAAGTCCCCAAATTTGGGGGAACAGTGTGATTTATTTAGACTCTCAGTCCCTTTTCTGGTTCATAGGGCATCCATTATGGGTAGTTGCAGATATAAACCTTGCTGCTTGCTGTATACTACCATTGTCATTTCTTCACTCCTCTGTTCACCATACAGAAGAATATGGTTCCTAGAAAGCATTAAGTAGCTCCGATAGAAGTACTGAATCATGTTCTCATTCAACCAGAGTTTTTAAAGTTAACTCTTTATTGATTTTAAGGCTATGCTGATCATCATATACATTTATATCAAACTACTGGTTATTTTGCTGTTGTTAAACAAAGTACTCAACTTTAACAACAAATTATTTTTCAGAGGTTTTAGAACTCAATTCAGATAATACCCCAAAATAATTTTTAAGTGGTTAACTTATTATTTTATGTCCAGCCAAATAACATGTATGTCATAATATTCATTAGAATTAAAGATTCCATGAGACAAGTTTAAATAAAATATTCATATTAAGTATTTTGTAATGACATTTAAAATTTTAGAATGCTAAATTTGGCTTGTTAAAAACATTGTTGAGTAAAACTATTTCATTGGCAACCATTTTTAGTAACATAATGTTGCAGCTTTTGGAACAGAAAGTTTCTTTTTTTATCCTATTCTGCTACTGTCACTCTAGTATGCAGACTTAAGAATACAGTCTATTCTATTGTACAGTATAAGCATTATAATTTTAATTTAACTCCTATTAGTATCGAATATTAAAACTAGAGTATTCAAGTTTAGAGATGGTTTTTTCATTGGAAAAGTTCGTGCGGTCAATGCGAGAACTAGGACTTCCAACCTTGCTCAGCCAGGACTTCCTACAAAAAATAAATAAATAAAAATTAGCATTTTAGTGTATATGGACTAGCTGAAATGATCCCACAATGACTGTGATCCCACATAAACAATGGGAGTGTATGTTTAATAAGCAACTTTTGCATGTAATATAAAAGATATACATGACATCTCTCTCTCAAAGTTGTTCAGTCATGTCTGACTCTTTGTGACCCCATGGACTGTAGCCCACCTGGCTCCTTTGTCCTTGGAATTCTCCTAGTAAGAATACTGGAGTGGGTAGCCATCCCTCCTCCATGGGATCTTCCCAACCCAGGGATGGAACCTGGGTCTCTCACATATACATATATATATGTATAATTATATACACAATATACATTTTATATCAAAATATCATAGAGTTTAACATATAATCAAATGTGGGCAAAGAAGAGCTAATGACCAATTAAGCATAGTCAGCTCCTGATGATTTCATTGTGGAGTAATTTCCCTCCTTTTAAAATATCCAAGGTCATTATTACTGAGCTGTTATATGCGGCAACATAAAAATATTTTTTATAAAGAATAAAACAATTCACCATGGGTTTTTCTTACTACCCAGCACGTGGTAGATTATATATGCAGGATGAGAGAGAGAATAAAAAATGAATGTGATTTTTCTGTAAATATTTGAACAAAATTAGATGAACATCTTTTCTTAAACCATTTTGAATATATATATATATGCAGGATGAGAGAGAGAAAAAAATGTGATTTTTCTGTAAATATTTGAACAAAATTAGACGAACATCTTATCTATTCAAAAACCATTTCATATCACATATTAGCAAAGTAACTGCATTAAAGAGACAAATGTTCTGAAATTTCCTTTGCTTATATAGTACAATATTTTTTCTTAATTTAGTAGTGATATTGTTTGTCTAATTTATACATTTGAGTACTTACCTGAGATGCTTCATATAAAATAAGATTACTGTAATATTGTTGACACTTTAGATATTTTAAGGATATTCAAGAATCTTTCTACCTATTAATAATTAGTTGGGATGAAAATTAAGTGGGACTACAGGTTAATAATAAGCATTTTTGTACAGTTGATAGCTGTTATCCCAGCTGTTGTAGAAACAGTAAGTTTCCTGATATCCCCAAAGGCCTTTGAGGCTGTGAAACTAGTGATGTGTATAGCTATGCAGTATTGTATGTAACAATCTCAATAACCTTGAATCAAAAATACTTCCTAAGCTACAGTTGTCTGATTAGCTGAAAATTACTCTTAACAGGCTGGAGACGAATTCCAGTGATTCAGATTGCCCTATGCTATTTAGGTATTTTTATCTTTTGGGCTGTACTGGGTTTCCATTGCTGCACGGGCTTTTTTCCAGCTGCAGGGAAAGGGGGCTACTCTCTAGTTGCGGTGCACTTGCTTCTCACTGCGGTGGCTCCTCTTGTTGCAGAGATGGGCTCTAGGATGCGCGGGCTTCAGTAGCTGTGGCTCTAGAGCACAGGCTCAGTAGCTGGAGCACACAAGCTTAGGTGCTCCGCAGCATGTGGGATCTTCCTGGACCAGGGATCGAACCTGTGTCTTCTGCATTGGCAGGTGGATTCTTTACCACTGAGCCACCAGGGAAGCTTGCCCTTTGCTACTTAACTCTTCAATTACTATTGGAGTATAGTTGATTTACAATATTAGTTTCAAGTGTACAACACAGTGACTCAATGTTTTTATAGACTAAAGTTTATTATAAAATATTGGCTATGTTCCCTGTACTGTAGATTAAATCCTTGTATCTTATTTATTTTACAAATAGCAGTTTGTTGTGACCCTCTTTTTGGTTCTTACTGTGACAGTTTTTCTGGGTAAGGTGAATGTTTACTTCTTTTTCAGAAGATAAGCCATCACCACATTTTCTTTTCTTCAACTCATTTAATTGAAATCTCAAAAATCAAAATTGCACATGTTGAAAAATAAAGTTTAGTTATTATGAAAAGGGCTTATGGCTTCAATTTTCCCAAATTTCCTTGAAATCCTCTAGAACAGAAAGACCAGTAACAATAAAAAGCTAACATTAATGAAGCACTGCCTGTTTGCTCAGCACTGTGCTGAATTCTTTACTGTTTCCTTTAACCCACACATTAACTCTATAAGCTGTAGACCATTTTCCCTATTAAGTTATTGATAAGGAAAGAGACACAGAGAGTTAAGTAACTTTCTCAGAGTAGGAGCCGTGTTAGTGTTGACAAGGGATCAGATTCTGGATATATTGACTGTGAAGGTATAGTCAATAGATTTGCTGACACACTGAATTTGGGTACCAGAAAAAGAAGACTGAAGGATGATACTTGGGTTATTGGTTTGAAAAGCTACTAGAATAGGATTGTCATGTACTGAAATGGAGAGACTGTGAGAAGGGTAGATTGGGGGGAAAGGTGAGAAGTTCAGTTTTAGAATGTTAAATCTGAGATGTCTATTAAACATCTGAATAAGATGCTGAGTAGGCAGCTGGACCCTGAATCTGGCTGCAGAGATAAAATTTGAATTTGTCTGCAGATAGACAGCACTGAAAGCCATAAGAATGGATAAGATCACCAAGAAAAGGAATGTAGATAGAAAAAGAAAGAGGCCCACAAAGTATACCATAGGGCATCCCAATGTTAAGAGCTCAAGAAGAAGAACCAGCAAAGGAAAGAATCCAGTGAGGCAGGAGAAAAACTGGGAGAGCAGCTGTGTCCTGGGAGTCAAATGAAGCCCTCAGGGAGCAGGAGAGATCAGTCTGGGCAATGATTCTGGCAGGTTAAGTGAGGTGAGAACTGAGAGTTGACTATTGTGTCTAGCAACATGCAGGTCACTGATGACCTTGACGAGAACAGTTTTCATGGAGTGAAAGCCAGATCTGAATGGACTCAATAGAGAATAAGAAAGGAACTGGAACCAGCGTGTGTGTGTATGAGACAGAGAGAAGTGGAGGGGCCCTCTATGCCATGGCTCCACACACGCCATCCATGTTGCCTGACCTGCCTACTTACCTAGGAGTGTTCCAGTCGTCTGTTCCTTGGAAAGATGTGCTCTTTATGTGCTGCTCTTGCCCTTGATAGGGGTGGCTCAGATCTGTAAATGGCAGAGGTGTTTTTCTAGACAAAAAATAACCAGTCACAAATTTTTATCTAATTAGTGAGGATGAGATTGGAATGTCATAGTTTTGCAATCCCCCTTAATGTGAAAAGGAACCACATAGTCCAACAGTACCCATTAATTCATTTCAATAAATAACACTGCATGAAAGGTATATTCTAGATACTGGGATGCATACGTAGATATTTAAAATGGGGTTCTTTCCTCAACCTACCTTACATCTAAAGCAATTAGAGGAATAAGAACAAACAAAACCCAAAGTTAATAGAAGGAAAGAAAACATAAAAATCAGAGCAGAAATAACTGAAATAGAGACAAAACAGCAGAAAAGATCAATGAAGCTAAAAGCTGGTTCTCTGGAGGAAAAAAAACAACCCAATAAAAAAAAAATATTCAGAAGACCTACATTTTCTCCAGAGAAGACATACAGGTGGCCAAGAGGCATATGAAAAGATGTTCAACATTTCTAGTTATTAGAGAAAGGCAAATAAAAATTACAATGAGATATTATCTTATACCAGTCAGAATGGCCATCATCAAAATGTCTACAAACAATAAATGCTGGAGAGGGTATAAGGAAAAGGGAACCCTCCTGCACTGTCGGTGGGAATGTAAATTGGAAGGAATGATGCTAAAGCTGAAACTCCAGTACTTTGGTCACCTCATGCGAAGAGTTGACTCACTGGAAAAGACTCTGATGCTGGGAGGGATTGGGGGCAAGAGGAGAAGGGGACGACAGAGGATGAGATGGCTGGATGGCATCACTGACTCGATGGATGTGAGTCTGAGTAAACTCTGGGAGTTGGTGATGGACAGGGAGGCCTGGCGTGCTGTGATTCATGGGGTTGCAAAGAGTCGGACATGACTGAGCGACTGAACTGACTGACTGACTATGGAAGTTCCTTAAAAAAGTAAAAATAGAGCTACCATGCTGTGCTTAGTTACTCAGTCACGTCTGACTCTTTGGGACCCCATGGACTGTAGCCCACCAGGCTCCTCTGTCCATGGGATTCTCCAGGAAAGAATATTGGAGTGGGTTGCCATGCCCTCCTCCAGAGGATCTTCCCAACCCAGGGATTGAACCCATGTCTTCCACATTGTAGGCGGATTCTTTACTGTCTGAACCACCAGGGAAGCCGTATGACACATCAATCCCACTCTTGGTCGTATATCAGAGAAAACAATGGTTTGAAAGTATATATGCACCTGTGTTCATTGCACAGTGTTGTCTACAAGAGCCAAGACACCCTAAATGTCAAGCAACCCTGAATGTCCACTGACAGATGAGTGGTATTCCATGTCATGTGTGTGCATCCTCCACACGTGGTTGTACTTTCATGTACTTTACAGTACTTTGGCTGTGCCACATGAGGAGCTTCCTAATGAAGACCTGATGGAATTGGAAGCCCAGAGAAAGGACAAAGAGGCACAAGGAAGAAGTAACTGAAGAATCAAAGAGACTGAGGGTGCAGTCCAGTGCTTTCATGTCATCCATGGCAGGAAAAGAAGAGCTACTACCCAGACACCACTGGTTGTTTCTTCAAGAGGACATGTAGAATTGAATCCAGCAAGGAACCAGAACCTGTGCCATCAGCATCAGGTGTGAGTGACACTGCAGCTTGCCCTCCAGCTTCTAGTGCTGATGACCCTTCAGCTCTACCATCTCCCACCTCCTCTCTCTCCTCCAATCAGTAACTCTTCTTGCCTGTTCACTTGATGCCAGCCCCTGGATGCCAGCTGTTGTACCGTATTACTGTATTTTTCAAGATGCTGTACTGTTAAGATTTAAAAATTTTTTTGTGTTTTATATGTATTATTTGTGTGAAAATTATAGTACAGCATTATATAGCCGATTGTGTTAGCTGGGTACCTAGGCTGTCTTTGTTGGACTTCCGAACAAACTGGACTTACAAATGCCCTCTCGGAATGGAACTCACTCATAGGTAGGGGAAAGTGAAGTCCCTCAGTTGTGTCCAACTCTTTGTGACCCCATGGACTATAGAGTCCATGGAATTCTCCTGGCCAGAGTACTGGAGTGGGTAGCCATTCCCTTCTCTAGGTCTCCCACATTGCGGGTGGATTCTTTACCAGTTGAGCCACCAGGGAAGCCCAGGTAGGGGATCTACTATAATACTATTTCCAGCAACATGGATGGACCTAGAGATTGTTATTCTAAGTGAAAAACAGATGTCATATGATATTGCTTACATGTGGAATCTAAAAAAAAATGATACAAATGAACTTATTTACAAAACAGAAACAGACTCACAGACTTACAGAATGATTTATGATTACCAAAGGGGGAATGTTGGAGGGAGGTAAAGTAAGGAGTTTGGGACTGACATATAAACACTGCTATATTTAAAATAGATAACCAACAAGGATTTACTGTATAGCACAGGGAACTCTGCTCAGTATTCTGTAATAACCTAAATGGGGAAAGAATTTGAAAAAGAATAGATACATTTACATGAATAACTGAATCACTTTGCTGTATACCTGAAACTAACACTGTTAATCAACTATAGTCCAATATAAAATGAAAAATAATTTTTAAAAGTTATATATATTAAAATTATTCAGTATTGACTTTACTTTTCATGAATATTTATGAATAAAGGTGAAGTATTAAAAATGAATAAAGCAAGCAAATTCAATAATTGAATAATTTTTATTTATTTCTCACAAAGAACTGAGTGACTTGACCTCCCCTTTCAAAGATGCAATCTGCTGATCAATGTTTCTCAACTCAGGTCTCCCACATTGCAGGCAGACTCTTTACTCTCTGAGCCACCAGGGAATCCCCCAAAATCTTCATGATACAGTGTTATCTATAATGACTCTTTGCGACCCCGTGGACCCATTGAATTCTCTAGGCCAGAATACTGGAGTGGGTAGACTTTCCCTTCCCCAGGGGATCCTCCCAATCCAGGAATCAAACTGGAGTCTCCTGCATTGCAGGCAAATTCTTTGCCAACTGAACTATCAGGAAAGCCCTTATTTCTCATAAAGCAAGACAAAAAAGAAATCTTTGTAGACTGCTTTTAAAAACACACTTGGAAACCAATTATAGTAAATTAAACCAAATTATGTTTTTATAAAATATGTTCTCTTGACTGATGCTCTTGCATTACTTTGAAAAATTATTAAACTTCAAGAGTCCTGTATAAAAAAATAACTGTTTTGTCTACTTTTGTTCAAGTGTTTATGTTCCTCATTAAAATTTTGTTTGCTTCAATTCATACCCTGTATATTTCTTGGTAAGTTTATACTTAGATATGTACTGTTGTTTTGCTGTTTTGAACAAGATGCTTTTTAATTATCATATTTTTAAACTGGTACATACAGAAACTAGTGATCTCTCATGTTGTAATCAGATACCTTACTGAACTTCCTTGGTGATATAATAGTTTTTTCCTTTTCTTTGGAATGCCTAGGTTAACCACCCCATGTATTTTTAAATTCATTCTGTCAACTTTTAACACATTGACAGGATAATTTCAAATTGCTCTTTATTTTAGTCTCTCTAGCCACATTTTGGTGGCTCAGATGGTAAAGAATCCGCCTGCAATGCAGGAGACACAGATTCAATCCCTCAGTTGGGAAGATCCCCTGGAGAAGAGAATGGCAGCCCACTCCAGTATTCTTGCCTGGAGAATTCCATGGACAGAGGAGCCTGGTGGGCTACAGCCCATGGGTCGTAAAGAGCTGGACACAACTGAACAACTCACACTTTCACTGTTTTTTTTAAAGCCATATTTTGGCTATTTACATGCCATTCAGAGAACTGCTACAGAGAAAAACTGAATTATGAACAGTGCACCCAGCCAAGAGGCCAGCAAGATCATAATATACTAATACATGCTCTAATTCCAGCATATTTTACCTATCAGTTTTGTAGACTACATAAATACTGAATGGATGGTTGGATGTCTGGGTGAGTTATGCTTGCTTGAAAGAGATTGAAGTCCATTATTTCTGCTGTAAATCTGAGTTGGCTTTGTATGCATATATCTTTCAGATATTTTTGTTTAAGCAACATGATCCACTGGCAGGCTTTAAAAAAACAAAACAAAATGAAAGAAAGGATGTAAACTGGAAAATTCTATTGATAAAAGTCATGTTACTTGAAAACCATGTCCTCTCTTCACTCTAATACAAGTAAGTGCCTCATATAGAGATTTTGAAAATGAAACTCATTTTTGTGAAGTTTAATTCTCTTCCCCAAATCGAGGAAATAATAGAAGGAATTTTATTATGGATACACTTTCTTACATGGTTGATGAGAACCATACACAGTTGTGAAAACAATTTTTTATGAAATAGCAAAGGACGATGATCTTGTACATATTACATTTAAGTGTTCTGCAGGCCATCTTTGCATTAAAAAGAAATTAATAAAACACAATGCTGATAAATATTAAATGACCAAGGAAAAATCTATTCGTTTAATAAATTAAGAATGCTGTGTTTTTCTGTTCCTGTTCAGAGAGTCGCCAACTCTCAGTCCCCTCCAGGTTTCCACAGCCTTGTCTCTAATTCGTGGGTGCAGATGGCACACACTTAGCCATCAAGTACAGTAAGTGCCACATATTTATGGCCTTGGCAGCCAGCAAAGAGACCAGCTGTGGCCTTCTAAAATGCACTTAGGTGTCTGCCCTCCCAGAGACCTTTCTTTGATTGTCTGTAGCTAAAAAGGGCCCCACTCCCATGCTGTTGTGAGCATCACGGGAATTAGCACATTCTATAATTGCTATGTTTATATGTTTATGTATTCACTACCTGCCTCCTCCGCAGTAGAATGCAAATTCTAGGAAGGGAGGATTCCCACCCTCTAGCAGGATGCCCAATGAGAGTGGGTCCTCAATATGTATTTACTGAATGAATTGAGTCTCTGTCACCTTTCTGCCCTCCTCAGGTCTGCCTTCCATGCATGAGAGGAAGGGGCATTCCTAGGGTCTGTGGACTCCACACACAGAAAGGAACCCTGAGCATGACCTGTTAACGCTTTGATTTTTATCTCACACAAAACAAAACCCTCGTGTATTTTTTTAAAAACTCTTTGAAAGGTAAAGACATAGTTGCTTTTATTACAGAAAGTGAATAAATATTTTGCCTGTGGCCGTCTCCTATGAAATAACTCAAATAATGACGATATTCAGTCTCTTAAAGGAAGTTAGAGGCCTATGAAAGTGAAGTCGCTCGGTTGTGTCCGACTCTTTGCAGCCCCATGGACTCTAGCCTACCAGGCTCCTCTGTCCATAGAATTTTCCAGGCAAGAGCACTGGAGTGGGTTGCCATTTCCTTCTCCAGGGGATCTTCCCAACCCAGGGATCGAACCCGGGTCTCCCACATTGCTGGCAGACACTTTACCATCTGAGCCACCTAGGAACTGACCTGATAACCTGAATATAAGCCTGTGAACAAAGTTTATTCGTGCAATCTGTCCATGTATTTTTGCCAGTCCCTAAATTTTACGGTATTTCTTGTGACTGTGAGTTTACTCACTATATAAATAAACATAGTCACTGAACTTCACTCAGAGTGCACTGACCTTCACTCAAACTCTGAGTGAAGTCAGTTACTATTTGAACACCACAGGAGGGCCAAGTCCATCCTGCAAACCCACTCACGTAACATGCCACCACATTAGTCAGATTCAGCGCACAGCTGGTTGTATATGCTCATACATACTGTGATGATCCTTAGACATTTTCTTTATATCCCAAGTATGTAGACACCTACTATTTATGTGCCGTATTAATTTTAAAAATTTATGCTTCTTTTAAAAAAAAAAAAAAAGAATCTTCCCAACATAATCTTGCCCCAAAGCTTAATGCTTATAGCAGGAGTGAAGTGCTTCTTTGAACAAGGGAACAGTTGGGTGGGGGTGGGTGGTGCAGAACCCCGCCCCTCACCCCAGGCCTTTTTTTCCACCAACTGCACCTCAGGCACCGCTGGGAAATCCTAAGAGCTCTGAAGAGTACTTTGAAAACTTCCCTATTAACCTGTCACTGAGCAAGGATACAGAAGCATGGCATGGAGGGAACTCCATCACAGGTAGAGATGGGAATCAACAGAGGACCATCTGTTCTGCAACTCAAGCCAGTTAGTGCTTCCTGCAAAACAGAGTAAGCTTCTGGGGTGGGGGAAAATCCCATCTAACAAATATCCTCTGAAACAAAGAGGTGAATGATCAATAAAGCATTAGAAAGCCAATACTATTAATAATTCATAGCAGTTCTATTTCCTAGGACTAAAGTGGGGCAGCATAATCCTTTCGCATATCTCTGCAGCACCAGTATAAAATGTAGACCATAGCAAGAAAGCAGACAGTAGGAAAAGACAGCTAATGAATTAAAAGCTAACGTGATACATGCTGGAAAATATTGAGTTGTCTGCTCATTTGAAGCTTTCAAACTAACATTAATAATGGAAAGACAGCATATAATATTTTTGCTATTCTCCTTATTTAGCAAGTTTCATTATTCAGTTACATGTGGACAAATACTACATATTTATTATCAATACAAGCATTTTGAAGGCATTTTGATATAATGTCTAGAGTTTCTGTTAGGTATTAGTTAGTTCAGTGATTATCAGGGGAATCCTAGAATATCCATAATTAAGCTGAGACCAGATTCTTCATCTTTAAAACAGGATAATACCACTTCTCTGCTAGTGAAAGGATTAAAGAGAATGTATATAAATTGCCTAAGGCAATGTCTGACACCCGGCAGGCCCTTAAGAGCAGTTATGTTACTGTTCTCTGCCTTTGCTAAAGACCATGGACAGCCTGCTTGGCAAACTGTGACCCTCCAGGGCACACACTGCACTAGCTCCACTAGTAAAAACTCTTGTTCTTGGTGGAGCTGCTTCTCAGCTGCAGTGGGAAATGGCATGTCACTCAACCTCCTCATTTTGAGGAGAGTCTGCAAGAACTACCCAATATGAGCTATGCCCAGGACACTGAGAACCAGCCAGCTGAATCAAGGGCCTAGATGCAGAGAAGGCAAGAGTGAAGGCATGATCGAAACCTCCAGTTTTTCTGCCACACCACAGTTTCCAGGTCCACAAAGTGATAGGTGTGCTCATGTGTTTCATTTAGTGGCAAGAAAATCATTGCTGGAGCACAGTGGTGATGGAGTGGACTTTAGGATCATTCTGCTTGGATGTGAATCCATCTACCATTTCCCAGCTGGTCATCCTGGGTAGGTTTCTTAAACTCTCAGTGCTTCATCTGTGAAAAGGAGAGCATGTAGCCTACCTCAGAGAATCGTTGTGAAGGTTAAACAAGAGAATCTGTGTAAATCGTTTGAAAGGCTATCTAGAGAATACTCTTCCCTGGTGACTCACTGGTAAAAAAATCTACCTGAAATGTGGGAGACGTGGGTTTGATCTCTAGGTTGGGAAGATGCCCTGGAGGAGGAAATGGCAACCCATTCAGGTATTCTTACTTGGAAAATTCCATGGATAGCGAACCCTGGCGGGGCTACAACCCATGGGGTCACAAAAGAATCAGACATGACAGCAACTAAAGAACAAACGACAACAGAAGCACTTAATAACTTTTAGCTATTGTATCAGTCAGGTAATGAAAACCACCTTAGCTAGTTTACATGGAGTTTAATATAGGGAATTAACTCCTTACAAAACCACTGAAGGGCTAGAAGAACAGATCTAAATGGGCCTGTTGGAGCAACTCATAGAATTGGCTGCTAAAGTATAAGCTGTTAAAACTGTGATTCTCATGCAAATACAATATGATGTGTCAAAGATTTCTATTCAATACATTAATGAGGGAACCTGGAAGATTCTGATTCAAAGGAGAATTTACATTTACAATACACATACATGTATATATTCATGCATACAATCAGGAATGCTGAATGTAACTTGCTAATAGATGCAGAACTTGTTAAAATTATACAAGGTGGCACTGTCCAACAGCTTCGTAATGTGAGCCTCATGTATAATTAAACATGTTCTAGGATCCACGTTAAAAGTAAAATAGGTGAAATTAATTTTAGCAATGTTTTATTTAGTCCAGTATATCCAAAATAAAGAGATATAATCTATATAAGTAATAAATGAACAAGCTATTTTACATACTTTTATGTCAAGTCTTTGAAATCTATTTTACATTTACAATTCATCTCAATGCCACATTAAAGTGCTCAACAGCCACATGTGGCTAGTGGTTTCTGTATTAGTGTAGTCCTAGAGGCTTTCCAGGGGGCTCAACGGTAAAGAGTCCACCTGTCAATGCAGGGGACTTAAGAAATGCAAATTTGATCCCTGAGTTGGGAGGATCCTTCTGGAGGAGGGCATGGCAACCCACTCCAGTATTCTTTCCTGGGAAATCCCATGGACAGAGGAGTCTGGTGGGCTACAGTTTATGGGATCACAAAGAGCTGGACACAACTGAGTGAGTATGCAGGCACTGCTGATATTCAGTTAACAAGAACTTCATGTACCCTACACTATGGGGTACAAAAGATTAGAAATATATATATTTGTTTCCCTTGTCCTGTATGATAACAGTTTTGTAAACTCTCTCTGACCCGGAGTTCTTCTTACCACTAGAACAGAATCCCAAGGAAAACCTTGACGGGCCAAGTGGCCCGTCAGAAGCAGATAGAGGACAGGTAGAAAGAGTTACCAAAGAAGAGGGAGATAACCATGAAGTGTGGTGGTAGTTTAGGGAACTGTTGACCGAAACCTCCTGCCTTGGCCAGGCATGATGAACTGTCTCCTGATAGGAGGTCCCAATAAGGAACATGGTGGTAGAGAAGGATGCCAGCCCATAATATATCCTACCAAATTCCCAGAATCCTTCACACCAGAACCCATCTTGGCTGAGATATGTGGATGCCACCAGGAAGGACCCTGAGTCAGACCAATACTGGGCCAAGCAAGATGACTGGCCAGAGACAACCTGCGAACTAACTCCATTACCATAAATCCTGAGCTAGGTGGCTGAGCAGGACTCCTGACTTCCTTTACCTTGTTGTTCTCTGCCCAGATGCCCCTTTCCAATAAAGTCTTTTGCTTTGTCAGCACATGTGTCTCCTCGGACAGTTCATTTCCAAGTGTTAGACAAGAGCCCACTCTTGGACCCTGAAAGGGTTCCACTTCCTGCAATATTGGAAAAGTATACAGAATATTTTTAAGGAGAGAGATGTCAACTTCCAAACGCTCCTGAGACCCAAGTGAAAGATGAACTGAAGGATACCTTGCAGACCTCTCCAGGATCAGCTTCAGTCATGTGGTGGTGTAGAATCCTGATGAGAGTGGATTTAGGAGTGAGGGGGAAGTGAAGAAATGAAGATGGCAAGAACAGATCAGTCTCTAGAGCTGTCAGATTATGGAGAAGAAGAGAGACACAACAGCTTCACACAATGTTAAGGTTCTGTTCTTGGCAAGCCAAGCCTGTCTCTTCTCTGAAGTCAGTGTCTTCCGATATTTACAAGCATCTTGCCTCAGAACAATAGTCGAGGAGTGCTTTAAGGACACACAGTCTAGGATGTTTTCTATTCCGGATGTGTTCAAATCTACTCCTACATGGAGCCAAATTAGAAGGGAGTTGGCCAGACTCGCCTGTATTCCACCCCCCCACCCCTCACCCTGACCTCTCCACTCCCCCAAAATGCTCACAAGCAAATTGAGTTGTTGGGGCGATGCCATTGGCTGATAGGCTGATAGTTTAGAGCCAAACTGTGACCCACCCAGCGCAGAGCCCATTATTTCAGACATTTTTAAAAGCTTTGTTGCTGGCTCTGTTTTATGTCCCCACCCTTGTTTTTTATCCTTTCTCACTTGTAAATGTGCACTGTCTTGTTACAGTTTTACATAGCCTTACAAATCACTTCGAGTTGTATTGGGAACAAAGTGAAGTATTAATATAAACACACAAAGCTGTGAGGGTTGTGTTATGTTTTTTTCTTTTTCTCCTTGATGCTGTTCCCTTGATTTTTATGAAGGAAATCTTTGGAAGGGGGTGTGGAGATTTATTTACAGAGTTTTACTTTACAACTGACTTTGCTAGATATGTTTTCCATTACAGTGAGACACACATCGTTCTGAGGTCATAAAAACATATATCTACAGGGCAGCCTTCTCCGAAGCTGCCCTCCTGACCCTGGCCTTGAAATTGGGACTGTGGGGGGCAGGGGAGGGCGGAGGGGGGTTCTGGTGCTGCGGTCCTCCACCTCCAGGGAAAGTAGGGCTGATGGAGATTAGAGAATGTCTGGTATTAGAATTAGAATGCAGTTTAATTAATTACATTTCTCTCTTTTGAACTGAAGGGCTTCCCTGGTGGCTCAGATGGTAAAAAATCTGCCTGAAATGTGAGAGACCCAGGTTCAATCCCTGGGTCAGGAAGATGCCCTGGAGTAGAAAATGGCAACCCACTCCAGTATGCTTGCCTGGAGAATCCCATGGACAGTGAATCCTGGTGGGCTATAGTCCACGGGGTCACAAAGAGTCAGACACAACTGAGCGACTTAGCACTTCACTTTCTTTTGAACTGAAAGCGACGTACATAGTAAGCAGCTGTCATATTTCGTTTTCCAAGTGACTTTTAGATGAGGCTATTCAAAGTAGGCATATAAATCCAAGCTCAGAGTGGGATGTTTGCATTTGAATAGCATTAAAAGTTTCTGAGGTCTCAGAAGTTAGAAGCCAGAAGATGGGTCCTGCTGTGAAGGAAACCAGACTCCTTGACACTGGGTCTAGAAAGCACTATTTATCCTGGCAGTCAGCCAGGTGAGGACTCAGGTTTGGGAGCCTCTTCTCTTCACACACTATTTCCTGCTACAGCTAAACCTACATCAAAGACAGCAGCTAGCTTCCTGTAGACTCCTATGAGGCATCATTACATTGGTGGAGACGCCAGTGGTCTTCAGTGGTCTAGGAAATTGATCTTAAAAGCTTTCTCTGAAATGATCAAGTTCAGGGGAACAAATGCATAGTAACCAAATTCATAGGTCAATTTATAAAAATGTAATACCATGTATTCATTTATATTGGGTGCTCTATTTGTCAAATATATCATCTTATCTATACAAGAATTTTCCATTTGGGGAAGCACACTAATGAGATAGAATTACAATAGATTGTTCTTTCTCCAGTTTAGGTGTATTTTGGCCTAGGAAACATATGTTAAAACCTTCTTCCCTAGAAAACACTGAAATGGAAATATTGATCACCTTTTAAAGAACTCTGTACCACCCACTGCTTTTCTCTTAATACCTCATTGCCTCACACAGGTTAATGAGACTGTGGTTTTCTTTACAGTTCCTTTGTTCCTGAGGACACTCTCTCTTCACTTGGACTATACGGAAGCATATCCTAGTAAGCCCTTGTTTCTAGGGCGGAGACAAGAAAAACCTACCACTTACTGTCCCGTGTTTACAAACCCCATCTTAAGGCAGTTCGCTTGGAGAAAGAGGTGATTTGTTCCAATTTTGGAAGGCAAAAGATTTCCTAGATTTAAGAAGGGTAAAGGAAGTGAAGGCCTTTCTAGCCAGTGGCTGCTGGAGTTGTAGGTCCTCGCCACAGAGAGAATTAGCCAGAAAAGGAATGTGCTGAAGGCTCATAATATTCTCCATGGTGATCAACCAATAATAATCGCATAGCAATGTATAGCCAATGTTCTAATTAGGGAATGTTCCCATTACTACAGTGGCTTCCTCGATGAGTCAGCAGTAAAGACTCTGCTGCAGTGCAGGAGACACAAGAGACACAGATTTGATCCCTAGGTGCAGGAAGATCCCCTGGAGGAGGAAATGGCAACCCACTCCAGTATTCTTGCCAGAATCCCAAAGACAGAAGGAGCCTGGTGGGCTATAGTTAATAGGGTTGCAAAGAGTCAGGTACACAGCACTTTTTAGTATAGTTGCTACCCTCAAGCCTAGAGACTTAAAAGAATATCCTGCTTACAAGTCTACAGTGTGGATGGAATTTAGCAGGGAGAACTCATTTCTGCCATGCCTGTTGTAGAGGGTGGCTCAAAGCCTGAGGACTGGGATAACTGGATGGCTTACTCACTCACAGGTGTGGCGTGGCATCCTGAGAGAACTCAGTCACCTGGGGTTTGGCACAGCTGAGGCTCCTCAGGCATCTCTCTCCATGCCTGTGTGCCCTTCCCAGAATGGTGCTTCAGGGTAGCTACACTCCTTAAACATCTGTCAGCTTCAGGGGTCCAAAGGCACAGCGTCCAAGAGAACGAGCCAGCCAGGCGCAAGAGGATTGTTTATTCTAACCCAGACTTACTCCTTGGAAGGAAAGTTATGACCAACCTAGATAGCATATTCAAAAGCAGAGACATTACTTTGCCAACAAAGGTTTGTCTAGTTAAGGCTATGGTTTTTCCTGTGGTCATGTATGGATGTGAGAGTTGGACTGCGAAGAAAGCTGAGCGCTAAAGAATTGATGCTTTTGAACTGTGGTTTTGGAGAAGACTCTTGCGAGTCCCTTGGACTGCAAGGAGATCCAACCAGTCCATTCTAGAGATCAGCCCTGGGATTTCTTTGGAAGGAATGATGCTAAAGCTGAAACTCCAGTACTTTGGCCACCTCATATGAAGAGTTGACTCATTGAAAAAGACTCTGATGCTGGGAGGGATTGTGGGCAGGAGGAGAAGGGGACGACAGAGGATGAGATGGCTGGATGGCATCACCGACTAAATGGACATGAGTCTGGGTGAACTCCGGGAGTTGGTGATGGATAGGGAGGCATGGTGTGCTGCAATTCATGGGGTCGCAAAGAGTTGGATATGACTGAGTGACTGAACTGAACTGAACCCAGACTTGGAGGACTCTAGGGGAAGCTCCACTGCATTCTATTAGAATCCAGTCACTAAAGCCAGTCTCTCTTCAGGGTAGAGGGGAATGAGATCCCACTTTTAGTGAGAGGAATGTCAAAGAATTTGTGGACTTGTTTTAAAATTACCACAATATGTAGGTGAAGAATTATAGGAAAATACACCATCTATTTATTTACACATTCATTCAACAAATACTTATTGACTATTACCATACACTAAGTGGAGAAGGAAATGGCAACCCACTCCAGTAATCTTGCCTGGAGAATTCCAGGGACAGAGGAGCCTGGCGGGCTTGAGTCCATGGGGTTGCAAAGAGTTAGACACGATTGAGCGACTAATACACACAAACACACACACTAAGCATTGTTTTTTAACATTTAAAAAATATTTTAGATATTCTAGCTCGAGACAGCTCCCATTTGGACATGATTTTATGCATTGAGAAGCTTTTATTTTATTTTAGGCCTAAAGGACTCAAACCAGCATAAAGTATCAGATGATAACGAATCATACATTTCAAGAGGAGTATCATCTGAATAGCACAAGCAAGTTTTTATTGGAACTCATTAAAAGCCTGAGCTAACTGGTATAAATCCTAATTGATAAACAGACTCTAGAAAAGGTATTTGTGGAGCAAATTTGTATAAAAGCAAATCATCTTTCCTACCAGCTTTATACTTGTAGTGATTGACAGAAGAAGAGTTTTCCTTTACTTCCAAAATATTTCCAGTTGGCTGTGTGTGAATGGATTGGTTGGATAGACAAAGGGTTATCAGAGACCTCCAAATCCAAAGCATATTTTTTTTCCCTCAAAATATTTTCAGTTGGCATTTATCCTCTCCATCTTGGCTTCTAGAACATCATCTTTTGTCTTCCTTCTACCTCTCCAGGGGATCCTTCTCAGTGGGTGTTCTCTTACTTTGTTCAGTCCTTACTTGGTGATCTCTAGTTTTCTGCTCTTAGTCCTCTCCTCTCCTAATCTCCATCTACTCTTTGAATGAGTTCATCCTAGATTTAGCACAAAAGCTCCAGATTCATATAATCCACTGTCTATTCAGTCTCCACACTTGATTGCACCACACCCACCTCCACTTATGCCCTGTATCCCCTTCCCACCCATACCTCTCTCATCCAGTGTGCTCGTCCTCCTCATTCTGAACTTGGACAGAATCTAGAGTTCTAGATGCTCAACATCCATGCACAGTCGACCATAATGTCCCATTGAGTCTAACAGTCTTTCATCTCTTCCATCCTTATTGCTTTTGGTCTACCTCAGGCCCTTTTCCATTTGTCAGGAATATAGGTCAAGGTCAGCTCTGAGGTTTAGGGCCTTTATTTGAAAAATATTTGAGATTTTTGCCTTCTATCAATAGTATTTCACTCTGAACACCTCCAGTTGATGGGTCTCAGTGATTGGGTGCGGGGGTGGGGGTCCTTTGTCAGGAAGAGAAAATTACAGATCATAATGTTTGCATTTTATCTTCACAATAGTTGAAGTTTATCTTAAAACAGCCATGGAAGAAGATGAAGTGACAAAATGAAAAGCCCTGAGCACATGGTTATTAGATATCCGTTGTGTGATCCGGCTACAGAGACAAATGCAGCATGATCCCTGCCCCCAGTGGACTCACAGTCTAGTGGGAGAAGCAAACGATTACAATTCAGGATGATAAATGCAATGATGGAGGAATGTGTGAGGTGTTGTTTAAGGAGAGTTTTCATTGTCTTCATTATCATAAACCTGAAAGGCAGTGGAGGAGGGAGTGATACCCTAAGAAGATAAATGGGGCTTCCAGAAGATGTAAAACTGCTCCCTCTTACCAAAATCATGACAGCTCTGGATCCTGACATTGGGAATTTGAGGAATTCTGCCAGCTGTTCTCTCAAGTTACTCAACCTATTTCATTCCCAATCTCCACATCTCTAAAATGAAAAGGTTGGTTTAAATCAGAGGTTGGCAAACTTTCTCTATAAAGGGCCAGATAGTAAATGCTTCAGGATTTGTGGTCAGTATAGTCTGTCATAACTATTCAGCTCTGCTCTTGTAGTGCAAAACCAGGCACAGACAATATGTAAACAGATGGACCTGGCTGTAATTACAGTACAACTCTTAATTACAAAAATGGGCAGTGGGCTGTATTTGGCCCATGGGATGTAGTTTGCCAATGCCTGGTCTAAATGATCTCTAGGATGCCTTCCAGACTTAAATCCATTGGTTCATGAAAAGGCAGTTCTCAAATACCTGACATACTTTATGTTGTTTTTTTAATTTATTTTTGTTGTTGGTTAGTTGTTGACTGGTTAGCTCAGTAAAGATGAACATGGGATTTAAAATTTAAGGTTTGGAGTTTGAGTCAGTGTGGGTCAGTTAGCTTCATCTCTGTTCCATGACCACAAACCACACCACAGACTTCAACACATCCATGCTCCTGCTTGGAGCTAGATAATGGTGCATGCCTGGACACGTGCCATCCTTTCCTACTTCTAACACAGCTCCTGCACTTGCTCCCCTAATGATGGTGCAGCACATCCTTTTTACATATATCCCAACATCATGGAATTGTTTTCAAAAGAGCATCGTATTTTTAAGGAAATTTGTCAATTTAATAGCAAGCGTTAGGGAATCCCCATGAACGGAGAAGCCTAGGAGGCTGCAGTCCATGGGGTCACAAAGAGTTGGGAACACATTGGGAAATCTATAGGTAAACAGAAATGTCTCATCACCTTTTAATAAACCAAATGGGTTTTTATGGCTACTAAGCAAAAGAATCCTACAAAAGCATGCTGCTGTGCTTATAAGCAAAAGCAGAATCAAAAAACCACATAACGCAAATGCCAACAATTCTCCCCACTTTCCCTGTAGTTGACATTGTTCGTCAGTCCTAGCACTTTTCCACACAGATCCTGGATGTGCTCTCGGTATCCCTCCAAGCATACTGAACCAGGAAGCTACACTGAGTTGACCGGCATTCCTGTGCTAGATTAAAACTATTGTCCTATGCAACAAAAGTTACTATGCCTTATTTTTCCCATCACTTTCCGTCCCTACCACCAAGTTGCTGCTGCTGCTAAGTTGCTTCAGTCGTGTCCGACTCTCTGTAACCCCATAGACAGCAGCCCACCAGGCTCCTCTGTCCCTGGGATTCTCCAGGCAAGGATACTGGAGTGGGTTGCCATTTCCTCCTCCAACCACCAAGTTACTCTTATTTTAAAAGATATATTGAGACATATAACACTGGATGCAGCAGCTATAAAATTCATCTGTACAAAAATGAATATAAATCTCATCTAGATGGGAACATATATCAGTAAACTTTCATAGAGAAAAATGGCATTGTTTATTAAAAGCCTACATACTAGGTGGGTACTTGGGGCTTCATTATTCTACTTTTGGGTAGGTTTGAAGCCTTCTATTAAAAAGTCTTGGGAGAACAAGATGGCGGAGGAGTAGGTGGATGTGGAGTACATCTCTCTCCATGGATACATCAGGAATATACCTTCAGACACAGAAGTATATGCAGAACACCAGCTGAGAGTGGACAGGAGTACCTGACCAGAGGAAAAGAATATACAGAACCACACAAAACTCAGTAGGACAAAGGAACTAGGGGGAAAAACAGGAGTGTTTGTAGGACTGGACCTGCCCTTGGTGGGTCGGGGAACTGAAGCAGGGGTCTGATCCCCACACTGGGGCAATTGTCTGAGTCAGAGGAGAAACATTTAAGGCTGAGAGTGAAACAGCTGATCTGTGCAGCCTAAATGGAATGAGGATCAGAGGGTCCTTGCTGCAGCCATACATACCCTGGACAGGGACGAGGGTCCCTGGAAGGCACAGTGGGCTGGGAGCTGAAGTTTGGGGAGTGTGGAGCAATTCCAGGGCGAGGGCTGCTGTTGACTCCAGAGAAATGGATCGAGCGAAGGTGAGGGAGGTGATTGTGGTGGGAAATGCCTGTGGAGATGCCTGTGGAGAAAGCCGGGTAGCCATGGAAGCAAGGTGATACTGCTCAGTCAGGTGTAGGGGGTGGAGCCATCACCATAGCCTCTCTCTCCCCACACACCAGCATCAGCAGCTGAACAATAGAGAGGCTGGCCCATCAAACACCTGATGCACTGAACTACAGAGGAGGACCCCACCCAGGGTGCCCCTTTAAGTGCCTGACGCATAGATCTACAGAGTAGGACTCCAGCCAGGGGGGCCCCTCTATGTGCCTGACACACTGAACAACAGGGAAGGACCCCAGGCAAGGCAAGGCAAAGTTGCTCAGTCGTGTCCGACTCTTTGCGACCCCATGGACTGTAGCCCACCAGGCTCCTCCATCCATGGAATTTTCTAGGCAAGAGTACTGGAGTGGGTTGCCATTTCCTTTTCCAGGGGATCTTCCCGACCCGGGGATCGAACCCGGGTCTCCCACATTGAAGCCAGACGCTTTACCGTCTGAGCCACCAGGGAATCCCCGGCAAGGGAGCCCTCTAACTGCCTGAATGGGTGAAGCTACGGAGAAAGACTGGCCAAAGAGGCCTTCTGATCGCCAGCTACAAGAGGCTAGAAAAAGACTCTGATAGGGCCAAAACTCCTGTGGTGGAAGCAGTCCCTGTCCCTGCACACCTGGTGCAGCCAGGGTCCCTGTAAGCCAAGCAGCTGCACCACCTTCACGATCAGCTCTCACTGGGGCAGAGCTGCCACAGGCAAAAAGTCTTACATCTATGTATGCAGGGTCGCTTCAGTAGTGTCAGACTCTTTGCGACCCTGTAGACTGTGGCCTTCGAGGGAACTTTGTCAGGAGGGGGTTCTCCAGGCAAGAATACTGGAGCGTATTGGCCAACACTAGTTGCTGTTTCCTTCTGCTGCTGCTGCTAAGTCGCTTTAGTTGTCTCTGACTCTCTCTGTGTGACCCCATAGATGGCAGTCCACCAGGCTCCCCCGTCCCTGGGATTCTCCAGGCAAGAACACTGGAGTGGGTTGCCATTTCCTTCTCCAATGCATGAAAGTGAAAAGTGAAAGTGAAGTTGCTCAGTCGTGTCCGACTCTTCACAACCCCATGGACTGCAGCCTACCAGGATCCTCTGTCAATGGGAATTTCCCCGCAAGAGTACTGGAGTGGGGTGCCATCACCTTCTCCGGCTGTTTCCTTCTAGAGCACTGTATTTCCTGGTGCCCTAGTCGCCAACTCCCTGAGTACCTGGTGCTGCCAAAACCCCTGTGACCCAAGCAGCTGCACCACCTCCACACCTGGCCCTCACAGGGGCAAACCCAAGTCCTCCAGGGCAGCCTCTGAAGCAAACCCCCGTGGATGACCCATATGCAGAGGTGGAAATAAAAACACAATTGAAACCCAGGGGCAGTGTGACTAAGCAAGAAGATCCAAAATCTTCCGCATGATCAACTAGGCAGACTCTGTGTCTATGGAATATATAAAAGGTCATTGAGAGCTCCCACAAAAGAAAACACACTAGTTTTGATAGCTGTGGACATTGGAGGCAAGAACACACAGGAGTAGGACCAGATTAGAATCTGAGCTGCCCCCATAGCAGGTCCAGAGATCAGCACAGTGTTGGAGGGCATCCTAGGGAGGTGAAGTGGACTGTGACTCCCAGCAAGGGAAAGGACTCTGATAGCAGTGACTCAAGAAAAACATTTATTATTCTTATGTCTTGACTTGCTCTGTAGATTCTTTTGGATTTTTTTCCCCTCCCCCACCCCCGCCCCCTGCCCTGTTGTAGTTGTCAGTTTTATTGGCACTATGAAATCTAATTAAGCTTTTGAGCTTTCTTTTTTTTTTTCTGTCATATTTTTTACTGCTATTATAAACCTCTGCCTCTACCTTGGGCCTTTGCAATTCTGTGGAGTTTTGCTTTTTATTTCTCTTTTTTTAATTTTAATTTTTTAAACCTATTATTATTTTTTCTACATTTATTCCTTTGTTTGCTTTTCCTACTATATGTTTCCCTTTGCAGTTAATCTTTAATGTATATAAATCTTTATCTACCTCTATTTAACTTTGCATATCTATTCTCTTTCTTTCCTTTCCTCTCAACGTATTTGTTAGTTTTGCCTTCATTGTTTTATTCCCCACTTTGCACCGTGCTCCAGTTTTGTTTTCCAGTTTGTGTTTTAGTTAGTTTTGTTCTGATAGATATAATTTTTGGTTTCCTTTGTTTGCCAGGTCAATCTATTGTACTTTCTTTTTGTTGGACTGTTTCGATTTTGCTTATGGGTGTATTTGTGTATATTCGGTCACACTTTTTATTGTTGTTACAAACCTCTGCCTCTGTGTTGGGCTTTTGCAGTTCTGTGGCGTTTTCCTGTTTTTTTTTTTTTTTTTCTCTTCCATTTCTTTTTTTTCTTTTTTCTTTTTTTATAATTTTAATTTATAATTTTGTTAAACCTATTGTATTTTTTCTACATTTATTCCTTTGTTTGCCTTTCCTACGGTTCTTTTCCCCTTGCAGTTAATCTTTAATGTATATAAATCTTCCTCTACCTCTATTTAAATTTGCATGTCTATTCTTTCTTTCTTTTCCTCTCAACATTTTGTTAGCTTTATTTTCATTGCTTTATTCCCCAATTGGCACCTTGCTCCAGTTTTGTTTCCCAGTTTGTGCTTTGGTTAGTTTTGTTCTGATAGATATAATTTTTGGTTTCCTTTGTTCACCAGTTGATCTATTGTGCTCTATTTTTGCCGGACTGTTTTGATTTTGCTTATGGGTGTATATGAATATGTGTATATTCAGTCACACTTTTTGTTGTTGCTGTAAACCTCTGCCTCTGCATTGGGCTTTTGCAGTTCCGTGTTGTTTTCCTTTTTTCTTTCTTCCATTTTTTTGTCTTTTTTTATAATTTTAATTTGTTAAAAAACCTATTATATTTTTTCTACATTTATTCTATTTATCTATTTATTCCTTTGTTTGCCTTTCCTATTGTTCTTTTCCCCTTGCAGTTAATCTTTAATATATATAAATCTTCATCTACCTCTATTTAAATTTGCATATCTATTCTTTCTTTTCTTTCCTCTTAACATATTTGTTAGTTTTTTTTTCATTGCTTTATTCCCCACTTGGCACCTTGCTTTAGTTTTGTTTTCCAGATTATGCTTTAGTTAGTTTTGTTCTTAACTGGTAAATATAATCTTTGATTTACTTTGTTTGCTGGGTCAATCTACTTTGTACTTTATTTTGTTGGACTGTTTTCCCTTTGCTCATGGGTATATATGTATATGTGTATATTCCATTATCTTAAATATTATTTGCCTGATTCTGTAACTGCCATTTGTTTCTTGTTTTTGGATATTTGTTTTAATCTCACTTAATGCCATAACAAACCACTTGTGGAATCCTCGTTCCTGACCAGAGATCAAGCACTGAGCCTTTGGAGTGGGAGCACTGACCCCAAGACCCTAGACGACCAGAGAACTAACTTGAGGGGGTATCAAATAGTGAGAACTCACACAAAGGAAACTACTTGCATACAAGACCTGGCATCACCCAACCACCAGTGGCACCCTGTGCAGGATGCCTCATCTAAACAACAAACAAAACAAAATACAAACCCAGTCATCAGCAGACAGGATTACCACCTCACTCAGCCTTGCCAATCAGAGGAAAAACAAACAAACAAAAACTCAGCACAAATCTCACCCTATAGGAAGCTTACACAAACCACTGGACCAACCTGAGGAAGGCAGAAACCAAAAGGAAGAAAGAATTCAACCTTGAAGCCTGGGAAAGGGAGACCCTAAACACAATAAGTTAAAAAAAATAGTGAAAAGGCAGAGAAGTACTATGCAAATGAAGGAACAAACTAGAAACACAGAAGTCCAAATAAATGAAGAGGAAATAGACAAACTACCTGAAAAAGAATTCAGACTAATGATAGTAATAAAGATGATCAAAAACTTTGAAAACAAAAAGGAGAAAATGCAAGAATCAGTTAACAAAGTCCTAGAAGAATTAAAGAATAAGCATACAGAGACAAACAACACAATTACTGAAATTAAAAATACTCTAGAAGGAATCAACAGCAGAATATCTGAAGTAGAAGAACAAATCAGTGAGCTGGAAAATAAAATGGTGGAAACAACTTCTGAAGAGCAGAATAAAGTAAAAAGAATGAAAAGAACTGAGGATAGTCTCAGAGACCTCTGGTACAATATCAAATGCACCAACATTTGAATAATAGGGGTCCCAAAAGAAGAGAAAAAGAAAGGGTATGAGAAAATTTTTGAAGAGATTATAGTTGAAAATTTTCCCAACATGGAAAAGGAAATAGTCAGTCAAGCCCAAGAGGCATAGAGTCCCATACAGAATAAACCCAAGGAGAAACACACCAAGACACATACTAATCAAACTAACAAAGAGTAAACCACAAAGAAAGAATATTTAAAGCAGCAAGGGAGAAGCAACAAGTACCATACAAGGGAAATCCCATATGCTTAACAGCTGATCTTTCAGCAGAAACTCTGAAGGCCCGAAGGCAATGGCAGGATATATTTAAAGTATTGAAAGGGAAAAATCTACAACCAAGATTATAGCACCCAGCAAGGATCTCATTCAAAATTGATGGAGACATAAAAAGCTTTTCAGACAAGCAAAAGTTAAGAGAATTCAGTACCACCAAACCAGCTTTACAACAAATGTTAAAGGGACTATTATAGTCAAGAAATACAATAGGAGAAAAAAGATCTACAAAATCAACCCCAAACAATTAAGAAAATGGCAATAGGAACATATATATATCAATAATTACTTTAAATGTAAAATGGATTAAATGCTCCAACCAAAAGACACATACTGGCAGAATGGATACAAAAATAAGACCCATATATATGCTGTCTACAAGAAAACCACTTCAGACCTAAAGACACATATAGACTGAAGGTAAGAGGATGGAAAATATATTCCATGCAAATGGAAAGCAAAAGAAAGTTGGAGTAGCAATCCTCATATCAGACAAAATAAACCTTAAAGAAGATTATAAGAGATAAGGAAGGACACTGCATAATGATCAAGGGATCAATCCAAGAGGAAGACATAACAATTATAAATATCTATGCACCCAACATAGGAGCACCTCAATACATAAGAGAAACACTAACAGAAGTAAAAGGAGAAATTGACAGGAACACAATAATAGTAGGAGACTTTAACACCCCACTCACACCAATGGACAGATCATCAAAACAGAAAATTAATAAGGAAACACAAGTCTTAAATGATACATTAGATGAGATGGATCTCATTGATATCTTCAGGACATTACATCCAAATGCAGGAAAATACACCTTCTTCTCAAGTGCACATGTAACATTCTCCAGGATAGACCACATCTTGGGTCACAAATCAAACCTCAGTAAATTTAAGAAAATTGAAATTGTATCACACATCTTCTCCGACCACAACGCTATGAGACTAGATATCAATTACAAGAAAAAAACTGAAGAAACATAAACACATGGAGATTAAACAACACATTTCTAAATAACCAACAGGTTACTGAAGAAATCAAAAGGGAAATAAAAAAATTTCTAGAAACAAATGACAATGAAAACACAACTCAAAACCTGTGGGATGCAGCAAAAGCAGTTCTAACAGGGAACTTTATAGCAATACAATCCTACTTCAAGAAACAAGAAAAACATCGAATAGACAAAATAACTTTACACCTAAAACAACTAGAAAGAGAAGAACAAAAATCCCCAAAATTAGTACAAGGAAAGAAGTCATAAATATCTGAGCAGAAATAAATGAAAAAGAAATCAAAGAAATAATAGTAAAGATTAATGAAACTAAAAGCTGGTTTATCTTTGAGAAGATAAACAAAATTGAGAAGCCTTTAGCCAGACTCATCAAGAAAAAAAGAGAGAAGAATCAAATCAACAAAATTAGAAATGAAAAAGGAGAGGTTACAACAGACAATGCATAAATACAAAGGATTATAAGAGACTATTATGAACAATTATATGGCAATAAAATGGATAACCTGGAAGAAATGGACAGATTCTTAGAAAAGTTCAATCCTCCAAGACTGGAAGAATTTCTCCAGGAAGAAATAGAAATAATGAGTAACACAATTACAAGCACAATTGAAGACATGATCAAAAATTTCCCCCAAAAAACAAAAATCCAGGACCAGATGGCTTCACAGGAGAATTCTATCAAACATTTAGAGAAGAGCTAAAGCCTATCCTAAAACTCCTTCAAAAATTGCAGAGGAAGGAACACTATCAAACTCATTCTACAAGGCCACCATCACCCTGATACCAAAACCAGACGAAGACAACACAAAAAAGAAAACTACAAGCTAATATCACTGATGAACATAGATGCAAAAATGCTCAACAATATTTTAGCAAACAGAATTCAACAACACATCAAAAAGCTCATACACCATGATCAAGTTGGGTTTATTTCAGGAATGCAAGGATTCTTATATATATGCAAATTAATCAATGTGATACACTATATTAACAAATTGAAAGATAGAAACCAAATGATCAGCTCAATAGATGCAGAAAAAGCTTTTGACAAAATTCAGCACCCATTATGATTAAAACTCTTCAAAAAATGGTCATAGAAGGAACCTACCTCAACATAGTAAAGGCTATATATGATAAGTCTATGGCATACATTCTCAATGGTGAAAAACTGAAGCATTACCCCTAATATCAGGAACAAGACAAGGGTGTCCACTTTCACCATTATTATTCAACATAGTTCTGGAAGTCCTAGCTACAGCAATCAGAGAAGAAAATGAAATAAAAGGAATCCTGATTGGAGAAGAAAAAATAAAGCTCTCACTGTTTGCAGATGACATGATACTGTACATAGAAAACCCTAAAGATAGTATCAGAAAATTACTGGAGCCAATCAGTGAATTTAGCAAAGTTGCAGGATACAAATGCAATACACAGAAATCACTTGCATTTCATATACTCACAATGAAAAATCAGAAAGAGAAATTAAGGAATCAATCCCATTCACCATTGCAACAAAAAGAGTTAAATATCTAGGAATAAACTTACCTAAGGAGACAAAAGAACTGTACAGAGAAAATTATAAGACATTAATGAAAGAAATCAAAAACAACATAAACAGATGGAGAGATATTCCATGTTCCTGGGTAGGAAGAATCAATATTGTAAAAATGACTATACCACCAAATGCAATCTGGAGATTCAATGCAATCCCTATCAAATTACCAATGGCATTTTTCACAGAACTAGAACAAAAAATTTCACATTTTATATGGAAACACAAAAGACCCCACACAGCCAAAGCAGTCCTGAGAAAGAAGAATGGAGCTGGAGGAATCAACCTTTCTGACTTCAGATTATACTACAAAGCTACAGTCATCAAGACAGTATGGTACTGGCACCAAAACAGAAATATAGACCAATGGAACAAGGATAGAAAGCCCAGAAATAAACCCATGCACCTATGGGTACCTTATTTTTGACAAAGGAGGCAAGAATATACAATGGGGCAAAGACAGCCTCTTCAATAAATGGAACTGGGAAAACTGGACAGATATGTGTAAAAGAATGAAATTAGAACACTTTTTAATACCATACACAAAGATAAATTCAAAATGGATTGAAGACCTAATGTAAGACCAGAAACTATAAGACTCTTAAGAGGAAAACACAGGCAGAACACTCGATGGCATAAATCAAAGCAATATCCTCTATGACCCACCTCCTAGAGTAATGGAAATAAAAGCAAAAATAAACAAGTGGGACCTGATTAAATTTAAAAGCTTTTGCACAGCAAAGGAAACTATAAGCAAGGTGAAAAGACAACCCTCAGAATGTGAGAAAATAATAGCAAATGAAACAACTGACAAAGGATTAATTTCCAAAATATACAAGCAGCTACTATAACTCAATGCCAGAAAAACAAACAACCCAATCAAATAGTGGGGAAAAAGACTTAGACATTTCTCCAAAGAGGACATACAAATGGATAACAAACACATGAAAAGATGCTCAACATTGCTCATTATTAGAGAAATGCAAATCAAAACTATACCAGTCAGAACAGCCATCATCAAAAAGTCTATTAACAGTAAATGCTGGAGAGGGTGTGGAGAAAAGGGAACGCTCTTGCACTGTTGGTGGGAATGTAAATTGATACAGCCACTATGGAAGACGATATAGAGATTCCTTAAAAAACTAGGAATAAAACCACCATATGACCCAGCAATCCCACTCCTAGGCATATACCCTGAGGAAACCAAAATCGAAAAAAATACATGTATCCCATTGTTCATTGCAGCACTATTTACAATAGCTAGAACATGGAAGCAACCTAGATGTCCATCAACAGATGAATGGATAAAGAAGTTGTGGTGCATTTACACAATGGAATATTACCCAGCCATAAAAAGGAACATGTTTGACTCAGTTCTGATGAGGTGGATGAACCCTGGAACCTGTTATACAGAGTAAGTCAGAAAGAGAAAGATTAATCGTATTCAAATGCATATATATGGAATCTAGAAAAATGGTACTGAAGAATTTATTTATAGGGCAGCAATGGAGAAACAGACATAGAGAATAGACTTACGGACATGGGGTGAGGGGAGAAGAGGGTGAGATGTATGGAAAGAGAAACATGGAAACTCACATTACCATATGTAAAATAGATAGCCAATAGGAATTTGCTGTATGGCTCAGGAAACTCAAATAGGGGCTCTTATCAATCTAGAGGGGTGGGATGGGGCGGGAGACGGGAGGGAGGTTCAAAAGGAAGGGGATATATATATATATACCTATGGATGATTCATGTTGAGGTTTGACAGAAAACAACAAAATTCTGCAAAGCAATTCTCCAATAAAAATTTTTTTAAAGTCTTAAGAGTGTCCAATGAAGATAAAACTATTAACAGTAGTTGATAACTGATATTATATATAAGTAGGCTTCCTTGGTGGCTCAGCAGTAAAGAATGCAACTGCCAATGCAGGATACACAGATTCTATCTCTGGGTTGGGAAGGTCCCTTGAGAAGGAAATGGCAACCAATTCCAGTATTCTTGCCTGGGAAATCCCATGAACAGAGAAGCCTGTTGAGCTACAGTCCATAGGGTCCCAAAGAGTTGGACATGACAGAGCAACTAAACAACAAAAGTTATATAAAAGTATAATCTAAATTAAGTGATAATGTAGAGCTCAAAATTCTCCAAGCCAGGCTTCAGCAATAGGTGAACCGTGAACTCCTAGATGTTCAAGCTGGATTTAGAAAACGCAGAGGAACCAGAGATCAAATTACCCATGTCTGCTGGACCATGGAAAAAGCAAGAGAGTTCCAGAAAAACATCTACTTCTGCTTTATTGACTATGTCATAAGCCTTTGACTGTGTGGATCACAATAAACTGTGGAAAATTCTGAAGGAGATGGGAACACCAGACCACCTGACCTGCCTCTTGAGAAACCTGTATGCAGGTCAGGAATCAACAGTTGGAACTGGACATGGAACAACAGACTGGTTCCAAATAGGAAAAGGAGTGTGTCAAGGCTGTATATTGTCACCCTGCTTATTTAACTTATATGCAGAGTACATCATGAGAAACACTGGGCTGGAAGAAGCACAAGCTGGAATCAAGATTGCCAGAAGAAATATCAATAACCTCAGATATGCAGACACCACCTTTATGGCGGAAACTGAAGAAGAACTAAAGAGCCTCTTGAGGAAAGTGAAAGAGGAGAGTGAAGAAGTTGGCTTAAAGCTCAACATTCAGAAAACTAAGATCATGGCATCCGGTCCCATCACTTCATGGGAAATAGATGGGGAAACAGTGGAAACAGTGTCAGACTTTATTTTTCTGGGCTCCAAAATCACTGCAGATGGTGACTGCAGCCATGAAATTAAAAGACACTTACTCCTTGGAAGTAAAGTTACGACCAACCTAGATAGCATATTAAAAAGCAGAGACATTACTTTGCCAACAAAGGTTCATCTAGTCAAGGCTATGGTTTTTCCAGTGGTCATGTATGAATGTGAGAGTTGGACTATGAAGAAAACTTAGTGCTGAAGAATTGATGCTTTTGAACTGTGGTGTTGGAGAAGACTCTTGCAAGTCCCTTGGACTGCAAGGAGATCCAACCAGTCCATCCTAAAGGAGATCAGTCCTGGCTGTTCTTTGGAAGGATGATGTTGAAGCTGAAACTCCAATACTTTGGCCACCTGATGCAAAGAACTGACTCATTTGAAAAGACCCTGATGCTGGAAAAGATTGAGGGCAGGAGGAGAAGGGGATGACAGAGGATGAGATGGTTGGATGGCATCACCGACTCAATGGACATGGGTTTGGGTAGACTTCGGGAGTTGGTGATGGACAAGCAGGCCTGGAGTGCTGTGATTCATGGGGTTGCAAAGACTTGGACACAACTGAGTGACTGAACTGAACTGATAGAGCTCTAACTCAGGTGGTAAAGAATCTGCCTGCAATGCAGGAGACCCAGGTTCAATTCCTGGGTTGAGAAAATCCCCTGGAGAAAGAAATGGCAACCCACTCCAGTATTCTTGCCTGGAGAATTCCATGGACAGAGAAGCCTGGCAGGCTACAGTCATGGGGTTTCAAGAGTTAGTCACACTTAGCAACTAAACCACCACTACAGAACTGAAATCACTCAATGTCACCTTATTGTAGAAGGTTTTGTGCCTATGATTATCTAGCATATATAAAATTATAAAACAAATTTCACTATTGAAACCATTTTACTAACCATTTTACTATGCATACTAGATGATGTAAAAGTTTATAAATGAATGAAATATTTCTGTGAAATAAATGAAGATTACTAAAAGTACTACCCCACAGAAGGGAGAAGAATATCTAGAGGAAAAGCAATAGGGAGACTTATTTTTCACTGAATATCCTATTGTTCCTTTAGAATTTTTTTACATCTAGCATGTATTGTCTAATTAGATAAATAAAATGTGACAGCCTCACACTGGTCAGAATGGCCATCATTAAAAAATCTACAAACAATAAATGCTGGAGAGGGTGTGGAGAAAAGACAACCCCCTTACAGCGTAAATTGGTACAACCATTATGGAGTACAGTATGGAAATTTCTTAAAAAAATAAATACAGAACTACCATATGACTCAGCAATCCCACTCCTGGGCATATATCCAGAGAAGACCATAATTTGAAAAGATACGTGCACTCCACTGTTCATTGCAGCACTATTTTCAATAGGCAAGATATGGACGCAACCTAAATGTCCATTGACAGAGGAATGGATAAAGAAGATATCATACATATACACAATGGAATATTACTTAGCCATAAAAAGGGATGAAATGGGGCTTCCCTGGTGGCTCAGTGGTAAAGAATCCGCCTGCTAGTGCAGGAGACACAGGTTTGATCCTCAGTCTAGGAAGATCCCACATGCTGTGGAGAATCTAAGCCCATGTGCCACAAGCTACTGAGTCTGTGCTCTACAGCCCGGGAGCTGCGGCGCAGGTACTGCAGCTACTGAAGACCGCCTGCCTAGAGCCTGAGCTCTGCAACAAGAGAAGCCATCACAATGAGACGCCCATCCACTGCAACTAGAGAGTGGTCCCCAGTCGTCACAACTAGAGAAAAAGCCCATGCAGCAACGAAGACCCAGCACAGCCAGAAATAAATAAATAAATAAGGGGCAAAATAATGCCATTTGCATTAACATGGATGGACCTAGAGATTGTCATACTAAGTGAAGTTAGGTAAAGACAAATATGTGATACCATTTATTTGTGGAATCTAAAATTTTTAAAAATGTCCAAAAGAATTTACTTACAAAACATAAATAGAGTTACAGATGTAGAAAACAAACTTATAGTTACCAGGCAGAAAAGGAAGGGGAGGGATGAACTGGGAGAGTAGTACTGACATACACACTACTATATATAATACTGATAACTAACAAGGATGGGCGGCATCCTATTCTCCTCAGTACTCTATAACAATCCACATGGGAAAAGAATCTTAAAAAGAATGACATATGTATAACTGATTCACTTTGCTGTACAGCAAAAACTAGCACTGTAAATCAACTACACTGTAATAAAAATTACTTTTTAAAATGTGACTCAGTGATTCTCATCCTAAAGTATCATTGAGGATATCAGATCAGATCAGATCAGTCGCTCAGTCGTGACCGACTCTTTGCAACCCCATGAATCCCAGCACACCAGGCCTCCCTGTCCATCACCAACTCCCAGAGTTCACTCAGACTCACATCCATCGAGTCAGTGATGCCATCCAGCCATCTCATCCTCTGTCGTCCCCTTCTCCTCCTGCCCCCAATCCCTCCCAGCATCAGAGTCTTTTCCAATGAGTCAACTCTTCACATGAGGTGGCCGAAGTACTGGAGTTTCAGCTTTAGTATCATTCCTTCCAAAGAAATCCCAGGGCTGATCTCCTTCAGAATGGACTGATTGGATCTCCTTGCAGTCCAAGGGACTCTCAAGAGTCTTCTCCAACACCACAGTTCAAAAGCATCAATTCTTCGGCGCTCAGCCTTCTTCACAGTCCGACTCTCACATTCATACATGACCACAGGAAAAACCATAGCCTTGACTAGACGAACCTTTGTTGGCAAAGTAATGTCTCTGCTTTTGAATATGCTATCTAGGTTGGTCATAACTTTCCTTCCAAGGAGTAAGCGTCTTTTAATTTCATGGCTGCAGTCACCATCTGCAGTGATTTTGGAGCCCAGAAAAATAAAGTGTGACACTGTTTCCACTGTTTCCCCATCTATTTCCCATGAAGTGGTGGGACCGGATGCCATGATCTTCGTTTTCTGAATGTTGAGCTTTAAGCCAACTTTTTCACTCTCCATTTTCACTTTCATCAAGAGCCGGGTTAGTTCCTCTTCACTTTCTGCCATAAGGGTGGTGTCATCTGCATATCTGAGGTTATTGATATTTCTCCCGGCAATCTTGATTCCAGCTTGTGCTTCTTCCAGCCCAGTGTTTCTCATGATGTACTCTGCATATAAGTTAAATAAACAGGGTGACAATATACAGCTTTGACGTACTCCTTTTCCTATTTGGAACCAGTCTGTTGTTCCATGTCCAGTTCTAACTGTTGCGTCCTGACCTGCATACAAATTTCTCAAGAGGCAGATCAGGTGGTCTGGTATTCCCCTGTCTTTCAGAATTTTCCACAGTTTATTGTGATCCACACAGTCAAAGGCTTTGCATAGTCAATAAAGCAGAAATAGATGTTTTTCTGGAACTCTCTTGCTTTTTCCATGATCCAGTGGATGTTGGCAATTTGATCTGTGGTTCCTCTGCCTTTTCTAAAACCAGCTTGAACATCAGGAAGTTCATGGTTCACATATTGCTGAAGCCTGGCAAAGAGAATTTTGAGCATTACTTTACTAGGGTGTAAGATGAGTGCAATTGTGCGGTAGTTTGAGCATTCTTTGGCATTGCCTTTCTTTGGGATTGGAATGAAAACTGACCTTTTCCAGTCCTGTGGCCACTGCTGAGTTTTCCAAATTTGCTGGCATATTGAGTGCAGCACTTTCACAGCATCATCTTTCAGGATTTGGAATAGCTCAACTGGAATTCTATCACCTCCACTAGCTTTGTTCACAGTGATGCTTTCTAAGGCCCACTTGACTTCACATTCCAGGATGTGAAGATCCTGGATCACTGGCTCTAGGTCAGTGATCACACCATTGTGATTATCTGGGTCATGAAGATCTTTTTTGTGTAGTTCTTCTGTGTATTCTTGCCATCTCTTCTTAATATCTTCTGCTTCTGTTAGGTCCATACCATTTCTGTCCTTTATCGAGCTCATCTTTGCATGAAATGTTCCTTTGGTAAATCTGATTTTCTTGAAGAGATCTCTAGTCTTTCCCATTCTGTTGTTTTCCTCTATTTCTTTGCATTGATCGCTGAAGAAGGCTTTCTTATCTCTTCTTGCTATTCTTTGGAATTCTGCATTCAGATGTTTATATCTTTCCTTTTCTCCTTTGCTTTTCTCTTCTCTTCTTTTCACAGCTATTTGTAAGGCCTCCCCAGACAGCCATTTTGCTTTTTTGCATTTCTTTTCCATGGGGATAGTCTTGATCCCTGTCTCCTGTACAATGTCACGAACCTCATTCCATAGTTCATCAGGCACTCTGTCTATCAGATCTAGGCCCTTAAATCTATTTCTCACTTCCACTGTATAATCATAAGGGATTTGATTTAGGTCATACCTGAATGGTCTAGTGGTTTTCCCTACTTTCTTCAATTTAAGTCTGAATTTGGCAATATAGGTAAAGATTTTGCCTCAAGAATGTTCATTGTATGTAACAAGAAAATAGTTCAAGCAATTTAAATGTCCAATAATTAGGAATGTAAGTACATGACTGTATTTCCATATGAAGGACTACTAGCTGTTACAATTATTAAGATGAATTTTTTTGATAAAGATGTTTGTAATATGGAATTGTTTTATAAAAGCAAGTTGCAAAACAAGATGTATAGTATGACCTCACTTTTGTAGGAAAATATACATGGAAAAATATCTGAAAGATGTACAAAGTGGTAATGATATCTCCTGAAATATGGGCAGTTTTTTTTTTTTTCTTTTCTCTTTGCTTGTTTTCAAATTATTTTCAAAATTCTCCAATGGATATGTATCAATTTTAAATTAATAAAAAGATTACAAATGTGTTTGAAAAATGCCTAAGAGAATAAAAACTTTTTTTCCCTTTCCTATGGGAAAGAACAATCTGAACACAGATCAAAATATAAATTGTGATCAAATGCTGAAATTTTATTGGCAATGTCTCTTCTTGGGAAGTAATGACATCCAGAGTTAACTACTATGCAATATTTTACCAATGGTGTTGTCTCTCTAAAGGTGTGTTATAGGTAAAGATGTGTGTGAGTCGCTCAGTCACGTCTGCCTCTTTGCGATCCCATGGAATGCAGCCCTACCCGGCTCCTCTGTCCATGGAATTCTCCAGGCAAGCATAGTGGATTAGGTAACCATTCCCTTCTCTGGACATCTTGCCCACCCAGGGGTTGAACCTGGGTCTCCTACATTGCAGGCAGATTCTTTACCATTTGAGCCACCACGGAAGTACCCATGTTAACTCCAACATGGTAATACGGAGTGATTTCTCCCTGTGTGTAAATAAGTTTTATAATGTTGAAAAACTGTTAGACTAACATATTTACGATGTGTTATTAACAAAGGAAAATAGTAGCTAAAGTACCCAAACTAACAACATGGAGACACCAGACATTTTGAGTAGGAGACTGTTTTTTCTTTAAACAGTGGTTGTTAGGTGCCACGAAGTAGGTGGCAATGCCTTAACCATATGGATGCTGTGAGGCCCAAGGGCCTCTTCCATTCTTGTCTAGGAGAGTGTGCTAAGCTTCTCTCCTTTCATACAACACAAGTGGGAGATTCTTATAGATTAAAATGGATTAGCGAGGCTGTGGCTAGATGGTGGAGGGTCTTGTACAGCTTGCTGAGGACGTAGAATTTTTTCTGTAAAGATGCGAACCAAATTGTATTTCTGAATGAAGACTCAAGCTGTCTGTAGAAGATAGATTAGAGGGAGTAAATACTAAAAACAGTATACCTAGATATTTATAATTTCTTTAAAAAAATTTCTCCTATGAAGGATAAAAAAGAGCAAACATGTAAGCTATTTAAGTTTCAGCTTCAATTTTTTTTTCCAGAAAAAGATGTATGATATATATAAATACAGAACCCATAGCAACTGCTATGTAAACTGCTATAATGAATATAGCTAGTAATATGCTTAAAGTTGCATTTTACTTTGACTAAATATTAATAAGGAATTACATTAAATTGGAACTGACTTTGTCCTTATAAATACTCTATTAGACAAACCAGGCAGGGCTTGGGTGTTCATTATAAAATAGCACAGGCTGACATGCCAAATTCTCCTAAATGGAATTCACTTAATACACTAGATTCTATAAATCTGCTCAGTCATTTTCCAGAGCTTGGTATCCTTAGAAAGAGGATTGTTATTGTTAAATCCCTACATGGCTGCTCCACACTCTGAGAGCCGTCAGCCTCTCCTGGTCAGAGCCTCAGGAAGCACTTGCCAAAATAAAGCAGGAGAAGATGTCCCTTTTCCTATCTTATTCCAAGATTTTTAGGGAAGATGTTTTTAAAATGGTTTTCTTTCCTGATCTAAAATCAGAAGTTAAAAATAGTCAAGTGGTATTAGTTTACTTACAAAATTTAGATCTGTTAAAAATATATTTATGAGAGTGCTACCTCTGTCACACAGTCCCACAAAGCTGATCCTCAGTTTCCTGTGGTTGGGAGTGACATGGTGAGATACACGACAGATGATGAAATCCAAGTAGCCAGATGTTACTGAATAAGTAAACTCGGATCCAGGTTCACATTGGCCTGGCTCTCTTTTAGAGAATATAGCTGAGCTCACATAATTCAAGGGCTGGTCTGAAATTTACCTCGAGTAAATAAAGAAGAGCAGCCCCATTCAAGTCAGCCAGTAGAGCTGGATCCTTTTAACTCAAGGTCAAAATAAACTGTGTGTGTGTCCATCGTTCAGTCGTGTCCGACTCTATGCAACCCCATAGACTGTAGCTCTGCCAGGTTCCTCTGTGCATGGGATTTCCCAGGCAAGAATACTGGAGTTGATTGCCATTCCCTTCTCCAGGGCATCTTCCTGACCCAGGAGTTGACCCGTCTCCTGCATCTCCTGCGTTGCAGGCAGACTCTTTACCATCTGTAGTGTTTTGTGACTCATAAACCTTCCCACGGTTATATATACACAGTCATGAGCCTCCTTAAAATTTTTTGAAGTGACTTTATCACTTTTGCACAGTATCATCTGGCAGGATTCCAATGGAGAAAGGGTGGGAGGGGGAACTAGACAACCACTCTAGAACTTGGAACAGGAAATCCTGGAGGCCTGGTGGAGTCACGCTGTTCTAGCACAGAGATAAAATTTATCGGTATATTTATTCAGATCAAGGTTGCTTAGATGAGGAGGTTTTTTTTTCTTCTTTCATATCTTACCTTGCACAGAACTTTAATATTAGGAAGCCTGAAAGAAGTCTAGAGAATTCAGGACCATCTCAGTTCAGGTTGCCATGGCATTTTCTATAACTGAGCCCTGTACCTCTTCTTGTTGATGATGAAAAATTATGCATATGATGAATAAGTTACTACCAAAATTTAATTAACTTGATGTTTTCCTTTTCCTGTTCTGGGACAATAAAACTAAACACTATTACAAAGTGTAATATGTAAAAAAAAAAATGAAAGTAAAGTCATTTGTGACTTTATTGCCTGTTTCTCAGGTTACAACTAAATGCAGGTATTTCGATTTAGTTAAAGGATATGGAAAGCACCATCAATGATCTTTACTGTGGCAGCACAAACCTGCTGCTATGACATCATTCTCCTTTGTATCCGTGTTAGAGAAACTGGTCTGGTCTCTGTAATGGTTTCTTTTCCAGCAATACTGAGGCTCATAAAAAACTGACTCCTTATAGCTTTTCCCTCCATATGCTTCCTTTTATTAATATATAAAAGCTTAGTTTAAAAAATTTGACATTTCAGTAATTTTTGACAAAGATATTTCATTTCCCTAGATTTCTCTTTTAGTCTCAGACAACAGTAATTCTATAGTTCAGTATGATGCTGGTCTTTGTGAAGCTCAAGAGACAAAGCCACACACGTGTGCATACTGCAAACTCCTGTTTTTCTTCCACAAATAACCTTTGTAACTATTGGCAGTATAGGTCTCCTCTCCCTCCCCTCTTTGGCTGGGAATGGAGAGGTGGCAAGAAAGTTGTTGGGACATCTGCTCAGAAGTTTTCAGACATAAAGATTTAGAAATATTAACTAATGACTTCAATGAGATGTTAAGTTTAACATCAGTAATTACAAAATCCACAGATTCTATGCCTCCCGAAGGCTGGGTAGCTTCCTTTGGAATTTTTTTTTTTGGCATAAAAAGAGAACATGCTATTAATTAATATGCAAGTAATATAATTGTATCTTTTAAGGGTACATCTGAAACACTGTGTTTAAATTACAGGAACATAATATTTAGTAATTTTCTATTGCATGCCCAGAGATATTAAGATTTGTTCCGCATAGTTCATCATTTATTCAAAATTGATTTTGGACAGGCTCTAGTTTGATTACATTTGAATAGTCACAGTTTTGTCATACTGTTGCTAGACAGCAGCACAAAGATAAAAACAGCCAAAACAGCTTTGTCAGAGGACAGTCTACTTACCACAGTTCCCAACCTGAATCCTTTCTAGGCTTTCTGCTTTCCTAACCTCAGTTGTTCTTTTCAGATGAAGATAAGCTGACCCCTGCTAAGCATCTTCTTATAAAGAGGTTCATGACAAATGCTATCCTTATAAAAAAATTCCACAATTGCAGGGTGAAATGACCCTACAGGAACCTATGTTCTAGCACTGAAGATCTCCTGTGAGAAGAGCAATAAGACTCTTGTCTTCAGTTGATTGATCAATGCATTCATTCTGCATCAACAAATATTCATTGAGCATTTGTCATGTGCAAAGTAATAACAGTGATTCAAGAACATGCAAAATATAGTCTGTCCTTGAGGAATTTACAGTCTTGAAGAAGAGTAAAAGATGTATTCAATAACAGTTTGCCTGTCAGAACCAGATCATTATCTGACTTTTGCATTGTACAGATGAAGGAATTATGGCAGAAAGGTGAAATGACCTGCCCAAGCCACACCCCGGGCATAGAATCACTGGGAAAATGGCAAGACCACCGGCTATGGAGCAAGTCACGTATCCATTACTCACTGATGATACTGGACAAATTACTTAACCTAGTGAGCTGAGCCAGACCTCAAAAGGCTGATCTGGGTTGAAAGGCTGGTGAGAAGAGGAACACAGACTTCCTCCAGGACTGTTTTCACTCACGTTTACTGTGTGACCTGGAAGTAGGAAATGCGAAGTGTACGTACAAGATAAGGATGAAAGCAAGCTGATGCAGCTTCTCCATGCCTCCCTAGGGCCTCCCAAGGGCGTCCAACTTCAGGCCCTTGGCTGAAGTTCCGTTGCCAGGGCTCCACAAAGAGTGAAAAACCTGCCAGGTCAAGGACTCCAGAACCACAATCCATGGCCTTTCACACTCAGACTACCATAGACACTTCCATATTCCATTTCTCAATGCTCTTGGGGGCCTAGCACAGGCCAGCCTTCTATACCTGCTCAACTTGAGCTCCCTAACCTATGATATTTAATAGTATATCTATTCTAAGCCTAAGGCAAGATGGACTATGTAAAGTGCCTAGTATGGTGCCTGACCCACAGAAGGTGCTTGCTAGATGGCTCTCTTAGTTGAGGAATTGACAGTAGGATTCAAGTCTGATAGAAGAACTCAAGTCTGTCTCTCAGCCTAATGCTCAGCCATTTAATACACAAATGGAAACTGCTATTTAGGAAACTGTTATTCACTTTCGAATGATACGTTAAAGGGAGAGATAAAACTCATTATTTGCAGAAAGCACTACATGTATAGATGTCCTAAGAAATCTGTTTAAATTTATTATCCCATGAGTTTATCAATGTGATCAGGTTTATAATGAATTTACCATAATTAGATGCTTTAAGTTCAATAACTTAACAGCCAGTTCAATAACATAATACAAAGGAAATAAATTCCATTCCAAAAAAAGAAAAAGAGATGGGATGGATAAATTTAACAGAATTGCCTATGACATTTATAAAGAAGATTTAAAGACTTATGAGCCATATATAAAGAAAACTATAAAGGTATATTAGAATGTATAAAACAAGATGAGCAAATTGAGATATATATTATCATAGGCAAACAAATTTTATCAAGTAAAATTTACTATTTGTTAAATGTTAAAATTCTGCACTAACAAGCCATAAGTTATGATGCTGATCTAGTTCCCAGGAAATTATAAAACAAAGTATAATAATTAAATGATTAAAGTAAAGAAGTGTGGGACATATAAATTTAATGTATCATATAACTATCATAATTAAGAAAGATAATATTTATTTAATAATTGCCTAATTCTATTTCATAATTGCCTAATTATGCTTTAATAATTGCCAGGGTAACTGGCAAACAAACAAAACAAAAAGTGATTTAGATAAGCTATTATAACACATTACAAGAGTAAGCCTCTAGTGGATTAAAAAGTAAATATTAGCTTTAATTCTTAGCAGAGCTATGAGGAAAAAAATCAAATATTAATGAAATCTTTAGAGGAACAGTATCTTTGAAAAGCTTAGGGCAGTAAAGAAAATCACAAAGGAAAAAATAAATAGCTCAACAACATCAAGTAAAACAGTGGTTCTAACATAAAAAACTAACAAAATTAAAAGAAGAGAAACATAATTGGAAGTATCTGTATTGATCATGATAGAACAGTAGTATATATAATATATAAAGAACTTACTCAAATTTTCAAAAATGTTAAAACCTCAAGAGATAAACAGTCAAAGTATATAAACATACAATTCACTTGTGAAGAAATACAAGTAAACTGTATACATTAATCACTTCTTAGAAGGATATTTATAATAGCAAAATACTAAAAACAAAAAAAATGCCCAATATAAATAACAATTCAATAGACCGTTATATAGTCATTAGAATTGTAATTATGAAAACTTAAAAATTTAATGGTGGAAGGAGTCAAATAATAATTCTGCTTTATAATACACATCAAAAAAGGCAACAATGGAAATCACTATTGACAAAGAATAGTGGAATCATGGATAATAATTTTCCTGTAAATTGAGAAGGAATAAGGAAACCCCTATACTAATAGGTGAACAATACTAATTATTAAACATTATAGATTCTAACATTGGTTATATTTTTCAACATACAGATGAAAGCACAGTTAGAAGAAACCAGGAGTATTAGTGTCAAATGGTAAGTTATTAAGCTTCCTACAGTAAGGATCTTCTACTGCTCTAGAACCCTACAGAGAGCACTCATGTTTCCCAAAGGCACTAGAGAACGTGAGGACACACCTTGAGAATCGATTGTGTGATTCTGCCACACCTTTGTCTGCGGAGCCTTGTTCTGTGCTGTTGATACTGTTTGTCTTCCTTATGCTGTATTTTCACCATAATACTTGCTTTAAAACTTTGCCTGAATTTGGACAAATGTCTCCTTTTTCATGTGAATTTACTTTTTGTAACTTCTAGTATGTTTCTATTTATTTTTATAGTCCTTGATCTTCTCTTTCACAGCCTCCCGTGTATAAGGCATAATTTAGATTTCAGTTCAGTTCAGTCGCTCAGTTATGTCGGACTTTTTGTGACCCCATGGACTGCAGCACACCAGGCTTCCCTGTCCATCACCAACTCCCGGAGTTTACTCAAACTCATGTCCATTGAGTTGGTGATGTCATTCAACCATCTCATCCTCTGTTGTCCCCTTCTCCTTCCACCTTCAATCTTTCCCAGAATCAGGGTCTTTTCAAATGAGTCGGTTCTTCACATCAGCTGGCCAAACTATTGGAGTTTCAGCTTCAGCATCAGTCCTTCCAATGGACTGATCTCCTTTAGGATGGACTGGTTGGATATCCTTGCAGTCCAAGGGACTCTCAAGAGTCTTCTCCAACACCACAGTTTAGAAGCATCAATTCTTCGGCACTCAGCTTTCTTTATAGTCCAACTCTCACATCCATACATGACTACTGGAAAAACCATAGCCTTGACTAGATGGACCTTTGTTGGCAAAGTAATGTCTCTGCTTTTTAATTTGCTGTCTAGGTCAGTTATAACTTTCCTTCCAAGGAGTAAGTGTCTTTTAATTTCATGGCTGCAGTGACCATCTGCAGTGATTTTGGAGCCCAAAAAAATAAAGTCTGACACTGTTTCCACTGTTTCCCCTGTTTCCCCATCTATTTGCCATGAAGTGATAGGACCAGATATCACGATCTTCGTTTTCTGAATGTTGAGCTTTAAGGCAACTTTTTCACTCTCTTCTTTCACTTTCATCAAGAGGCTTTTTAGTTCTTCTTCACTTTCTGCCATAAGGGTGGTGTCATCTGCATATCTGAGGTTATTGATATTTCTCCCAGCAATCTTGATTCTAGCTTATGCTTCATCCAGCCCAGCATTCTGCATGATGTACTCTGCATGTAAGTTAAATAAGCAGGGTGACAATATACAGCCTTGACGTACTCCTTTCCCGATTTGGAATCAGCCTGTTGTTCCATGTCCAGTTCTAACTGTTGCTTCTTGGCCTGCATACAGATTTCTCAGGAGGTAGGTCAGGTGGTCTGGTAGTCCCATCTCTTGAAGAATTTTCCGTAGTTTTTTGAGTTAATAACTCAGAATAACAGACATGGATTTGAATCCTGACTCAGTTATGTGACTTTGGGCAAATTGCTTATTTGTAAACCTTGGAAATTTATTTTATATATTAGATGGAAATAATAATACTTCATAAGGTAATTATGAGGTTTACACTAAAGGAGATAATTCATGTAATGTACTTGGGTGTTATACCTACTTGGAACACTGTAAACTCCCATGTAAAGACATATAAATATGGTACCTGAAACACTAATCAAAATTTCAACTTTAAAAAAAAAAACTACAACTCACAACCTTAAAATGACTCTATTTCTTTCAATACATTTGATAGGTCAGATCTTGTTATCAGAGAGTCATGGCTTAATTGAAAAAAGGAATTTCCCTTATTTTTCTGTCTTGTGTTTGCCTTTTTAAAGATGCCTTAAATCCCTTATGGATCGGAGTCATGTATAAATTGATAGAGATACCAAGTTTCCTTAATCACAGCACCTAACTGAAATTTTTTATTTACTAAAATTAGAGAGAAGACAGAAAAAAATGCATTCATTCCATCTTGGCTTTATGAGTTTAGTAGTCTAACCACCTCATTTCACTACTGAAGGTTGTGGAATCATCAGAATCAAAATACCAAACTATTTGATACAGTTCATATTTAAACTTCTGCAATGAAAATGAATCTCAGTTGAAAAGTTCAAGTAGGGAAGAAGGGGCATTTTAAAGGAATTAAAATGTGGTGGCGCAGGTTCAAAGTAGCTATGGTTGGCAGAAGACCACAGCTTTCCAAGTTGGGTCTTAGTTGTCAGTGACTGGAGTATAGGTTTTCTGTATATGTGTTTTTTAACACTCCTTGAAATTGATAAGTATAGCAAGAACATTACTTGGACTTTATTTGATTTTATTTGAATTTCAACAGCTACCAACAGATGTGCTTAGAATGAATAGGCCCTGATTCCCAAATAGCACAGTATTTCACATCTATTTTAGACTATGAAATGAGAGCCGACTCCAGGAAGACAGCTCTGAACCTTTTTTCCAGCTGCAGAAATAACTCCTCTTGCTGCCCCCTGACCTACACCAAGGGAAGCTGCTTGAGAAGATATTCTTTTGCCAGCGATCATTCCACCACTGCAAGCCACAAATGGAAAAATAAACTAATGTGTTCTCTTCAAAAAACTTATTCTCACGGCCCCCAGAACCAGGTAGATAAATAAGGAAAACCATAGATTTATTTTTAAATTCCCTTCTCATTTTCCAAAATGGTATTTTTATTACCTTAGAAAATGGGGCTTCTTTTCTGTACAATAGAAACTAACACAACATTATAAGGCAACTATACTCCAATAAAAATTAATTAAAAAAAAGAAAATGGGGCCTATCAACTAACAGGTCACTGTTAATCTTCTCCAAAATAAGTTAATTCATCCAAGAACACCCCCCATCCCAGATTCCTTGGGACTTTGCTCCATTGTTAATTCCCACTTGCCTCAACCAACACGCTGTCCCTCCCCTTGGTTCTCAGCCCTTACTTCAAGATGTACAAGCTCTACTCACTGGCAAGTAAAAACCTGTAACCTGAATTCTCCTCCAGCTATTCCCCTAGCTTATTTCTTCCCTTTGCACCTGAGCTTCTGGAGATGACAAATCCCTATTGAGTTAAATGGAAACTCTGACTTTGCTTTCAGACATAATAATGACTTTATTGGGTGCCTCTCTGTGCCAGACACTCTGATAGGCCTTAACATATTTTTCTTGATTAAAAAATACATGAATAATTCATGCTCATTATAAGAAATTAAACAATTCAGAAACCGATAAAGGCAGCACCAACATCTTCCCTACGCAAGCTCCACATTATAATTGTTACAACCACCACTAGAGAGAAGACTTATTGACCATATTTCATAGATGAGAAAACTGAGGCTGAGAAAAGTTCAGAGTATACCCTGTAGTGTTTAACAGAAAGAGCTTTAGAGTCTGGTTATCTGGGTTCGTTTCTCAACTTTGTAATTTACTACATGTCTACTGATGCTTTCGAACTGTGGTGCTGGAGAAGACTCTTGAGAGTCCCTTAGACTGCAAGGAGATCAAACCAGTCAATCCTAAAGAAAATCAACCCTGAATACTTACTGAAAGGACAGATGCTGAAGCTGAAACTCCAATACTTTGGCTACCTGATGCAAAGAGCTGACTCATTGGAAAAGACCCTGATGCTGGGAAGGATTGAGGGCAGGAGGAGAAGGGGACGACAGAGGATAAGATGGTTGGACAGCTTCACCAACTCAATGAATATGAGTCTGAGCAAACTGTGGAGATAGTGAAGGATAGGGAACCCTGGTGTGCTGCAGTCCATGGGGTCGCAAAGAGCTGGACACAACTGAGTGACTGAACAACAACAACAATGTGTCTGTGAGCGAATTACTTGTTATTTCTGTGCCTCAGTTTGCCTATCTGTAAAATGAGGCTAATAATAGTATCTAGTTCATAGGATGCAGTGAGGATATAATATGCTAAAGCATAAAAATATCGCTGTTCCTTAAGAAAAAAATAAACAAGAGAAATTATTTTAAAATAACAGCTAAGAAGAAAATGCTAACAGCAATTAGAGCAAAACTCTGTTCACCATTCTGCAACTAGTATAGAGTCTGAGTTTTTAAACCTGATGGAAATTTCAACCCCAAAACTACACTTGTATTGCAATGATGACACCATCAGTGGACTTTGCTCTTTAAAATCACACTATTTTTTAAAAGATCCAATAAAATTATTTCAATTTTCATGATTAACTAAATTTCATTCATTTGTTATAGTATCAGTTTCATTATTTTTAATTTATCTCAGGCTAGAATGATTATGTATGTTTAACATTTAGATATTATTAATATTTTATATAGTGTTTTGACTCACATTTTAAATTTTTGAAATGGCTCTGTGTGTCCCTGGCTGATTTGGTTCCCCCTGCCATCTAGCTCTACCCGCCACCGTACACAGACCTCAGCCTCTTTACAGTTTCATTAGGCACTGGAATGTATATTTGCTGTCTGTCAGTGCTATAATGGTAGAAAACTACTAAATCATAATAATTAACTTTCCCAGGGTAAATCATTACCCACACCCTGTTAACTCAGATATTTTCTCCCTACTTCTCTATATTTATATGCTGGTTCTAAGAGACAGCAGAGATGACCGCAGCTACAAAGCTACTTGGTTAATCACTCAAAACTTCTTTTTTACCATGTCCTTTGCAAACACAGTTTAATGGTCTTTCTCTGGGAAACAGAGGAAATTAACAAAGTGTACCTCTCCTTCTCTTGTGTACCAACACTCTTTTGAGTCCTTAACATAATGCACTGATGCCCTTGGCTTTCTACACTGGGTGGCCTAGCCTGAAGAACAATATTTCTGTATGTTAAGTCACTAAACAAACACACTTGTTTAAAGAATTTAGGTCAAGAAAGAGATTCCTTTCAAAACAACTAAGAACCAAACAACAATATTTGAGGAGTCAAAGAAAAATAAGACTATACAATTCACAGGCTCTCTTCATTCATCTTGTATTTAGTTTTTTGAAACATCATGCTGTTTCTGTTTCCCAGAAAATTTAAATACTTCACAATTCGATGATCTACAGATTTGTAGCTAAACTGTACTCCCCTCAAAAAGCCACCTTCTTTCTTTACTCATGTTTCTTCTTTTCTATCCTTTCTCTTTTCCACCCCCCGCCCTTTCTTCTTCCTGTCTCTAGTTAAGATTTTGTCCTAGCTCTCTTTGTTGTTGTTTAGTCACTCAGTCACGTCCGACTCTTTGCAACCCTATGGACTGTAGCCCGCCAGGCTTCTCTGTCCACGGGATTTCTCAGGCAAGAATACTGGAGTGGGTTGCCATTTCCTTCTACAGGGGAATCTTCCCGACTCAGGGATCAAACCTGTGTCTCCTGCTTTGGCAGGCAGCTTCTTTATGAGCCACCAGGGAAGCCCACTAGCTCTCTTTACTTATCTTAAAAAAAATTTTTATAGTCGGAGTGTTTCAAGCCCCCCCAAAAATCATATTTTGTTCTTTTCAGCAGTTTCTAGTCCATACTGCAAGACACAAGAAAAATAAAAGACCCCCAAAGAGAATAACATTTCACACTGAACTCAAAGAATGTTATCACTACTAATTTTCCAATTAAAAAAAATACACATTTCTTATTTTTGATCAGCTAATACATGTGACTTTCTTCTGAACACTTTAAGGAAATATATATAATATAGGCTCTGTGACGTTAATATGAAATTCTAAAGGTACCTGCTTTCTAACTAATTTAGCCAAAGGTGGTGATGTTAGATAATTAATCTTAAAATACAGACCCAGCTTTAAATCTCCTGACATCAGTTTAGATCACCTAATGCCCTGCATGCTTGCTGCTCATGTCATTCCCCCTCATTTCTCAAGGATTCTAGCTACTGGCTTATTCTCACTTCTTTCAGTGATTTCAGTATGCACATTGGTGATCCTTCCCACCCAGGCCTCTTGGGTCACTGACGTCCTCCCCTACAATGACCCTGTCCTCAAGGTGCCTCATCAGAGGCCTAGTTGGATGGAGGAGTCAAGTCCTAACCATCTCCTGCAGTCCACTCTCAGACCACTATCTCTCATCCTTGTAGCTTCCTTTGGTACTTGACCCCAGGGACCCTTCGATTCCCTGGGTATGGCGATCCATTGATCAGGCCACCTTTTCACTGCCTCCACCCCTATGTCTTTTATTGCTCTAGCTTAGATTCTCAGATCTATGATTGTAATCATTCTCTTGCCCTTCATGCTTCAGTTCTAAATCCAGCTCTGCTTCTTCATGCTGCACCTGTAAACTGAACGTGGTTGGCAGAAAAATTCACAACTGCACTGATGTGCCTCATTCAAATTCATGATCTTAATGCTGTTTGACAATCACAGCACATGTCATCGTCCTGTCACTCTTTGATCCTCCAGACAACTATTTCCTACTTGTCTCTTCCCAGAATCCTTCTGCCCCTTACCTCATCCCCTCTCTCACTTGAATTGAATCTTGCTTTCTCCTTTACTGAGTACACAGAAGCAATGTGAAGAGAATTTCATCGATTCCGTCATCACTTCTACCCACCAAACAGCATCTACACCCTCATACTTTGCTTTCCTGCTGGTTCCCACAGTGACCTTGTCATGTTCCTACTAAAGGCTGACTTTTCCTCCTCTACTTAGGCACTAGATTCCATCTGCTCTCACCTATTCAAGGACATCCCTCCAGTGATTCTCCTGTCTCTCTCCTACATCATTAATTTTTGCTTGCTGCTGAATCGCTCACATCAGCAGGCACACTTGTTTTTCTCCCATTTTAAAAACCTTTTTTGGAACCACTTTCTCCACCAGCCATCATCCCATTTCTTTGGAGCAAAACTTCAAGAGTCATATATACTTGTTATTTTCACTTTCTCCCTTCTGGATTTTCTCTTAAAGACATCACAGGGCATCCCTGGTGGCTCAGTGGTAAAGAATCCACCTGCCAGTGCAGGAGATGCGGGTTCAATCCCTGGTCCAGGAGGGATTCAGACCCACATGCCTCAGATCAACTAAGCCTGTGGGCCACAACTATTGAGCCTGTGCTCCAGAGCCCACGAGCTGCAACTACCGAAGCCCGTGCACCTGGGAGCTTGTGCTCTACGATAAGAGAAGCCACTGCAATGAGAAGTCTGTGCATCACAACCAGAGAGCAGTCCTTGCTCAGCACGATGAGAGAAAAGCCCATGCAGCAGCAAGACCCAGCACAGCCAAAAAATAAATTAAAAAATGTAAAAAGCCATTACAGCCAAGCTGTCACCCCACCACTCCTCCAAAACAGTTTTTGTCAAGTGATGACTCCATTTATTTCCCTTTTGGGCAAATTCCTCAAAAGAATATCAATATTCACTGTCTCCAATTTCTTTCCTCCCATTCCCCTTAAAATCTATTCTGACCTTCATCACTTTTGTTGTAAAATCCATTGGTCAATTCTCATCTTACTTGACCCATCAGCACCACATCACACAGTTGAACTTTGCTTTACACGTTTGGCTTTCAGCACACTGCACGTTTTCAGAGTCCCTCCTCCTTCATTGGTCTCCCCTTAGTCTCTTTTGCTGGTTCTTCCCCTTCTTCCTGACCTTGTAATTTTGGAGCCCCTAGGGATTGGTCTGGTGGCTCAGAGGTTAAAGCGTCTGCCTGCAATGCAGGAGACCTGGGTTTGATCCCTGGGTCAGGAAGATCCCCTGGAGAAGGAAATGGCAACCCACTCCAGTATTCTTGCCTGGAGAATCCCATGGATGGAGGAGGGCTACAGTCCATGGGGTCGCAAAGAGTCGGACACGACTGAGCGACTTCACTTTCACTTTCAGGGCTTGGTCTATTGCTACTCACATCCTTAGTGATTTCATCCTGCTTTAAATATTGCTTTAAATATGTGTGCTGATTACTTCCAAGTATGTATCCCCACCCTAGACCTCTCTTGTGTTCCAGTCTCATAATGCCCACTTGTTATCTCAACTCTCATCCAAAGTCATCTCAAACTTAACATGTCCAAAAGCAACTTCTGATTTTCCTGCAAAGGTCTCTTCTATCATAACATCCCTTATATCTGCGTCTGGCAGCTTCATCCTATCAGTTGCTCAGGTCAAAATTCATGGCATCATCCTTGACTTCTTTGCTTCTCTTATACCCTGTATCCAGTTCACCATGAAATCGTGCCGGCTTTACCATCATACTATATGCGCTACCCAAGTCCACTGTGGAATATCACCTTCACCTTGATTACTTTGATAGCCTTCTAAAACATCTCCCTATATCTATCATTGTCCCCACACAGTCTATTCTTCACTCAGGAGCCAGTGATCCATGCAAAATGCATCCAATTTTGAGTCCTCTGCCCAAAATTCTATAGTGGTTTCCCACATCACTAAGAATAAAACCAAACTTCTTACAATATTATGTAATATCCTGCTTGATCTGGCCTCTCTCATTCACCCTGCTCCAGTCACACTGATCTCCTTCTGGTTATCCCCTGAACACCCTAAGCATGTTCCTGTCCTAAGGCTTCTGTTTAGCTCCTCTTTCTTCCTAGAATGCTCCTCTCCAGAATATCCACTGAGCTAAATCCTTCCTTCTTTGAATCTTTGCCAAAATCTTTTCAGTGAGGTTTCCTCTGACTGTGCTCAATCACATCCAACTCTTTGTGATCCCATAGACTGTAGATTCAGATATGCAGATGACACTACCCTTATGACAGAAAGTGAAGAAGAACTAAAGAGCCTCTTGATGAAAGTGAAAGAGGAGAGTGAAAAAGCTGGCTTAAAACTCAACATTCAAGAAACTAAGATCAATGGCATCTGGTCCCATCACTTCATGGCAAATAGATGGGGAAACAATGGAAACAAGAGAGACTTTTATTTTTTGGGGAGGGGGAGCATCCAAAATCACTGCAGATGGTCACTGCAGCCATGAAATTAAAAGGTGCTTGCTTCTTGAAAGAAAAACTATGACCAATCTAGACAGCATACTAAAAAGCAGAGACATTACTTTGCCAACAAAGGTCTGTCTAGTCAAGGCTATGGTTTTTCCAGTGGTCATGTATGGATATGAGAGTTGGACTATAAAGAAAGCTGAGTGCCGAAGAATTGATGCTTTTGAATTGTGGTGCTGGAGAAGACTCCTGAGAGTCCCTTGGACTGCAAAGATATCCAACCAGTCCATCCTAAAGGAAATCAGTCCTGAATATTCATTGGAAGGTCTGATGCTGAAGCTGAAACTCCAATCCTTTGGCCACCTGATGCGAAGAACTGACTCACTGGAAGAGACCCTGATGCTGGGAAAGACTGAAGGCAGGAGAAGAAGGGGACAACGGAGGATGAGATGGTTGGATGGCAACACCGACCCGATGGACATGGATTTGGGTAGACTCCGGGAGTTGGTGGTGGACAGGGAAGCCTGGTGTGCTGCAGTCCAGGGGGTCACAGAGTGTCAGACATGACTGAGCGACTGAACTGAACCGAGACTGTAGCCTGCCAGGCTCCTCTGTCCATGGGATTTCCCAGGCAAGAATACTGAGTGGGTTGCCATTCTCTTCTCGAGGGGATCTTCCTGACTCAGGGATTAAGCCCGCATCTCCTGCGCTGGCAGGCTGACTCTTTACCACTGTGCCACCTGGGAAGCCCTTTTCTCTGACTACCCTCTCAAAACCACAGTCTGCTCCCAGTTCCCTACCCCCACAACTCTCAATCCCCTTACTCAATACTATGTATTGTTTTATCCATAGCACTTATCACTTTCTAATATGTTTTACTTTTTTTAATTTAAATTTATTTATTTTAATTGGAGGCTAATTACTTTACAATATTGTCTACTTTTTTATTATTGTTTTTTCCTCTGCTAGAAACTCCAAGAGGGAAGAAATCTTTGTTCTGTTTAATAATATATATCCTAAGAGCCTAAAATAGTAGTAGGCATGCCACAGACACACAGTAATGTGTTCCTTGAAGGTTAAGGAAGTATTTGTCTCAAACCATTTAGCCTCATGCTCATTTTGTAGGAAGTTTTTTGGTTTTTTTTAACCCTTGATTCTGTTTATTTCCATGTCTATTTAGTTTTTTTCACTGCATTTCAGTGTTGAGTTATATTTCCATAAATTCATATATTTCATCCAAGTTTGAAAATGTACTAGTGTAAGTTTGTCCAACATGTTCTCTTATATTTCCTTAAATCAGTACTGTGACTATATTTTCCATTCCAAATATTGTTTACTTATTCTCTCTCCTTTTATTATTAATCTTTGGTTGATACTTTCTATTTATTGTCTTTCATTAATTTCTCCTTTTATGTTCATCATTACCTTTTCTCTCCTTTCTTTGGCCTAACTCTGCTGGTCTTGTACACACTACTCACCTTAGAGTCTATGATGAGTGATATACAGTGCTCACCAGTATTTTCAGCTTCCTTCTCCTTGCAATCTCAGGCAAGGTTTTACTTCTCTGACCCCTTAAAGTTAGGCAAGGCCATCTGACTAGCTCTGACCAATCACATATGTCACTTTTAATGGAAACATTTAAAACCCTATGCATGGGGAAAGGATGTTCCCTTCAATAAATACTGCTTGGTCATTCAGTCATATGGGGGGAAAATGAATCTTGACTCCTATCACACCATTGGCAAAAAGCAACTCCAAATGGACTGCAGATATAAATGAGAACAATAATAGAAAGGCAAGATTTCTTAACAGGGCACAAAAAGCACTGATCTAAAGGGGAAAAATGATAAACTGCAATATATGATTAAAGACTTTTGTTCATTAAAAGACATCACTGCTGTTGCTGCTGCTCCTGCTGCTAAATCGCTTCAGCCATGTCCAACTCTGTGTGACCCCATAGACGGCAGCCCACCAGGTTCTGCTGTCCCTTGGATTCTCCAGGCAAGAACACTGGAGTGGGTTGCCATTTCCTTCTCCAAGATAGTGAAAAAGCAACTCAGAGGGGAAAAGATATTTGCAATACACAGATCTGAAAAATGATTTGTATCTAGCATGTACAATGGATTCCTACAACACAAAAAATACAGAATACGCAATAGAAAACGTGGAGCAAAGACTCTTAGACTTAACACAAAGCGGATATCCAAATGGTAAAATCAAAACCACGTGAAAGATTCTCAATTCCTCAGACATTAGGTACATGCACATTAAAACCACCGTGTGACAATATCACACATGCACCAGAATACTGAGAATAAAAAGGATGGCAGAACCTATAGAACTAGACTAGATGAGGTGGAGAGTGAGTGTCTACAGACTGAGGGGTGAGTATCGGGAAGCTGAAGGGTGGGTCTCCTGAGACTGCAGGGTGGGTGGCGCAATCCCCTGGTTTGCATGAGTGAGTCTTTTGTGAGGAAAACAGATGCCAACAAACAGCTGGTCAGGCTGGCCTACATGAGCGTCCCTGTTAGAGCCAAGGGATCCTTCCTCCCTAAGCCCATACCTTCACTACTCCGGACCACGCCTGGGAGAACCGGACCGCAGCAGTGCCAGAAGCTTCTAGAGGAAACCCAGGTGCTGGTGGAGGTGAGTGAGGGCAGCTTGGAAACTGTTGCGCTCCCACCGCTCCAGCTTCCGGAGGAGGGGGGCGCACGCCAGGCCCCCGCGGACTCCAGCCCTACTCCCCAGCTCCCAAGTGCTGGGGCTCACAGTCGTGGAGTGGCCCGAGTGGGACTAGAGGAGGTCGAGCCACCCAGGGAGGGCAGGGAAGCAACCTCTGCCTCTGGGGCAGCCAACGGCAGCCTGGAAAATGGTTTTCAGTGTGAAACTGGTGGGGAGAAGGCCCAGAAACCTGTGACACTGGGAGATCAGAGTCTGAGCTGACGGCTGCATGGAAGGCTGCGAAAGCAAAGACCGAAAGGGGCCCCATGTTCTCAGAAGCAGCGAACCAGGAGGAGAAGGTTGAAGTGGAGAAGCAGGTGGGTGAGGAAAGGGAAGCAGTGGAGGAACACAGAGGGGTAAAGGAGGCAAAGGACGACGCAGGGACCCCAACCCGGAGTGAGGGTCTCCACCTGAAGGCCCTGGACTCCAACCAGCTGGAAGTGGACGCTGGGGACGCTCAGGCTGACCCGGCCTTTCTCCAGGTGGAGCACAGGTACAGGCGCGTGCGTGAACACTACCTCCAGTGGAGGAAGCACGTCATTCGGCACATCCCCGGCTTCTGGGTCACTGCCTTTCGGAACCACCCGCAGCTATCTGCCCTGATTAGAGGCAGAGATGCAGAGATATTCAGCTACTTAGCCAGTTTGGAGGTGAAGGAGCTCAGACATCCTAGGATGGGCTATAAATTCAAGTTCCTTTTTCGAAGAAACCGATACTTCAGAAACAAGTGGCTTGTGAAGGAATACGAGGTCACACCCTCCGGCCAAGTGGTCTCCCTTTCCACTCCAATCATATGGCACCCAGGTCATGAAGCCCAGGTCTTCCTTTATAGGAACCAAGACCTCATGTGTGGCTTTTTTGCTTGGTTTTCAGACAACAGCCTTCCAGAGTCTGACAGGATTGCTGAGATTATCAAAGAGGACCTCTGGCCAAAGGCACTGCAATACTACCTATTGGATGAAGCACCCCATAGAGCTAGACTTCTCCAGATAAGGGAACCAGTGGAGACCCCCAGACCCCCTGGGTTCCAATCTGGCTAACCTTTGCTCTTGGGAATACTCCCGCACAGGTCCCCTGCCACCTCCTGCCCGACCTGGGCCTTGGCTACAGCAAGGGTATGCCTTTCACTGGTTTTGTGCTGACCTTTCTACACCTTCCGTGGACATTCAGTTCTCTTAGCTTTCACGACTGAGACCTTCGTGGCCACGCTGCTCCACTTCCCCATGGTCTTCTTGATGTCCTGTGTTAACACTACATGCGGTACCATGGTGGCTCACCTTCTTCTAAGTCAAACAAATGTAGATTTCTCTGCCTTTGTCAGCACTGCTTGGACACTGTTCCCAAGGCTTCTGGTCTGGTTACTACCACCTGGATTTTCAGCTATGTTTAAGAGCCTGTTTTACTCATTCTGCTTTGCACATGGCCTGTGGACAACTGCTGGGCATTAAATAAAGTCAAGAGAGAACAGCAGTGGGCTGCTTGGTCTCTGATTTATGCAACCCCATCGCTCTTCCTGCTTCTCTGATAACCTATTGCTGCCTGCAACTGGATGCAACGCCCACCCCCTTAGGCTGCCCCCTGCTGGATGAACATTTTCTAGACCTTGTTAGGTCCACTTTCTAGTTTTTGGTAAACAAGAATCTTCAGAATTGGTGGTAGACCCAGGTTTCCTGCCAGCAAGTAAAAGACCTTTCTATTTCTCCTCTGGGCTTTGCTGGTGGCTCAGATGGTAAAGAATCCGCCTACAATGCGGGAGACCTGGGTTTGATCCCTGGATTTGGAAGATCCCCTGGAGAAGGGAACGGCTACCCACTCCAGTATTTCTCCTCTAAAAGAACTCAATTCCTCACCATCACTCAGGAACCCTACTTTTACCGTCAGGCAAGTGGTTGAGGGGATAAGTTAGACTCATTTACATGGCAAGGGTAATGATGGTGTCCTTGACAAGTATCAGGTTTTCTCAGCCTCAACCAGTAAAGCCATACAAAGGTTAGATACTTTCATTTGTCTCCCTTCTTCATCCTGAACATGATGAAGAGCCAGCAGTGCCAGGGCAAACAGTTGCTCTTCTCTTTCTCCCTCTCTTTCTTATATCTGTCCTATCTCTTTTTTTTTAAAAATGGTAGCTCAGAAACATCTGCAGAAGCAGGCTTTGCGGTTTAACTTGTGTGCGTGCTTAGTCGCTTCAGTCGTGTCTGACTCTCTGTGACCCCATGGACCATGGCCTGCCAGGTTCCTCTGTCCATGGGATTCTCCAGGCAAGAATACTGGAGTGGGCTGCCATTTCCCTCTCCAAATCTGACCTGAGACAAGCCAAAATGACCACCACAAGGAGGCAGTTTAACTTGGGTCTTTACTATTTCAAGAGGCAGAGAGATGGTCCTGTAAGGAGACTACCAGAGCCCTTACTCCTCTCTGCCGTCTTCCCAGCCATCACCCATCCTAGCAATACCCAGACAGTTTGAAGAAAGGTAGATGTATATGGAATGAATGGATGGGAGAACTGAAGAGACTGGGGTGACTGCCCGCCCTAAGAAAGAAAACTGAACAGACGCCCAGAGGCAGAAATGACCCAGGGAAAATATGGGCCTAGAATGAAAACTGGATTGACTGAGAGCCTGCAAGGAAGGGTATCTTCTCTTGTCAGTGGTGATGGAAGGAGAAATATTTTTCTCAGGATTGGGATGGGAGAACTGAAGGTAGTTGAAATACTAACTATGTTGCTGAAAGATGGGTTCTTTAAAGAAATTAAAACAATGCAATTATGTGGAAGATTAATACTATGTCCTTAATTTCACTAGTATTTAGTAAAACCTATTACTTTCTCTGTTTCTGTTTACTGGGAAGATGCGGCTGTATAGGTTTTCTTTTGCTTTCAGTTGAGAACATTTGAAAGGATGCTAATCTCTTTCTTGTACAATATGGAAATTTTTGTGAATATTCATGATGATTTTCAACTTGTTTCTGTTAAAACTGTATCTTTAGAAGTAAAATTGAATAACTTGGTCTTGCCAGACTCTGAAGACTTTGGAAATGATTGTCTTTATGGAAAAATAACACACAAAAATTTGTGGCTCTGTCTTCACAATTTATCCTGGTAACAACTTAATAATTGATATATATCTCTCTCTGAATGGCAGAAATACTTGGGAGGTTTCTCTGTAAAATTGGAAGTGTACCACTGGCATATTTTTCTTTCCTTATTTGCATGTTGGTAAAATAAAAGCATGTCAGTATAAAAAAAATAAACTAAAAAGAAAATAGCAAGGGTGGAAAAATACACAGAAAAATCAGAATGCATGAACACTACTCTTGGAAGAGTAGCTTGGTACAAATACTTTAGAAAATTGATTGGCAGCATCTATGCACACCCTCTGATCCAGCTCTGGGAACATACCCAACAGAAATACATACATATATATTCACAAAGACATGCATGGAAGTGTTTATAACAGCACAGTTCTAATAGAGGGAACTGCCCCCAGAATCCATCAACAGCAGAAAAAGTAAGTTTTAAAATAGTCACATGATGGAATGCTATGAGAAAATTTTAAAACTTTGCTTATATGAAATATTACAAAGGGATCTCACAAACATGAGCTTGGATGAAAGAAGCTAGATATAAGACTGCATGGATGCCAAGTTGCTTCAGTCATGGCCAAATCTGTGTGACCGTATGGACTGCAGCCCACCAAGCTCCTCTGTCCATGGGATTCTCCAGACAAGAATACTGGAGTGGGTTGCCATGCCCTCTTCCAGGGGATCTTCCCAACCCAGGGATTGAACCCGGGTCTCTTATATCTACCTGCATTGGCAGGTAGATTGTTTACCACTAGATTTCTTTACTTAAGCCATCTGGAAAGCCCCAGACACAGGAGTACATGCTGTACAATTCCATTTATATATGAATTTTAAAAACAGATAAAACAAATCTATGGTGGTAGAAGTTGAAATAGTGATTCTACAAAGAACAGTGAAGAGTCTGAGATTTTATTCTGCTTACAAACTATTATTTTAGTCTGCCTAGTTAATGGATGCTGAGTCACAGACAAAGAACCTTGCAACTCAAAAGTCTATGTCAATAGACTTCTTGACCCCTACTTCCTAATTATGCAATGTGAAGAAAGCCAGGTGACACCTGCACACATACTGGGCGGCATTACAGAAGAGGAACCTGAGTTTAGGTCACCACAGTCTTTCATAATGGGGAGTGAACATGCCTACCCTTTGCACTGAAGGGACACATCTTTAATTCATTAAACAGTATGAAAGTGTTAGTCACTCAGTCATATCCAACTCTTTGTGGTCCCGTTGGACTGTAGCCCACCAGGCTCCTCTGTCCATGCAATTCTACAGCCAATCCTTTCTCCAGGGGATCTTCCTGACCCAGGGATCGAACCCGGATTTCCCACATTGCAGGCAGATTCTTTCCCATCTGAGCCACCAGGGAAGTCCCATCAAGCAGTATAATAAAAGACAATAGTAAGAGATACAACTTTTCTATATTTTCAAGACTTAAGCAAAACTGCCCTTTCCTGTAGAGAAAAACATTCTCTGTTGTCTTTCAAGGCTATCTAAATAAGCTTGAAGAGATACTCTGAACAAAGGCAGGCAGTATCTCTGCTCACAAGATAGGCAGAAATATCAGAGACCCATGATCACTGTCTCCCCAACAGCTGCAGAGGATGGAAGGGCTGGTATCCCAATGACTGGAAGGGAGTGTGATGGTAGATTCTGAAGGGCTGGAGATGTCTGTCTTGATCTGGATGCTACATACATGGGTATATTCAATTTTCAGTGCTTCTTTGAGTTGTGCACTTGTGAAACATATTTTTCTATATGCATATTAATAAAATAAGCCTACTTAAGAAAAACAAAAATTGAAAAGAAACCCAAAGTAAGCAAAGAAAAAAAAAAAACCCATCATTTTTCTGGAACTTTAATGTGAGAAGATGATTGGCCAATTTAAAAGTATGTTTCAGATTTTGGGGGGGTAGGCTTTATAGCCTATAGTCCATGTATTAGATTTCTAATAAGATCATTTTCTACACCACAAATGGTTAAAATCCATTTCCTGGGAGTAAATTTTTTATCTTGGTATGCGACATCAACCTTTAGTATTTATATTGCTCCTGCTCATTTTGTCAACTGACTTTTATCAGAGTTGAGTTGTAAACAGTTGATTAATCATGACTTGTGATAGTTCATTTTCAAAGCTTGGTTCTTCCAGCTAAATAAATGATAAAATTCACATATTACTTAACTCTGTTGTTCAGCAAAGATGATGCTATTTCTGAGACTTGGCCCCTTCATATACTTGCTTCTTAAAATGGTCTGTATCAGTTTCATATCCTTTCTTCTAAGCCCTCCCTTTATTTGAGATATAAATATTTCACTGAGTTAAAAACAGAGTTTCAAACTATACCTTTGGCACATGCCATAGAAGACAGCAATATTAATAGCAACAAAATCTTCTGCAAAACTAAAGAAAGCATTTAGTTTGGATTATTTGAACAAAATCTTTCCATTTCTGTATATTACAAGATATATTGGGACAATAAGGATACTTCAGAGCTTAAAATGGCAGATTTTTTAACATGAAGGATATAAAAACATGTAATAATATATAAGATCAACTAACTGCCTTTGGAACATGAGGTAGATTTAATTAGACTTTTTACAAACTATCAATTCATATCACACATTTTAATTTTAAATGGCATCCACATGGATGGCTCGCCCTGAATTTTCCAATGGCAAAATTTTCTCTTTGCTATTGGTAGCTGGAAGCAAAAGAGACATAGGATTCAATTTCAGAATCCTAAAATTCAAGTTTAGTCTGTCTTACCAAAATAGATGAGTATGGAAGAGGCGGTGGGTCGGATTTTTCAGTTTGGCATTAAACTAGGGTCTAGAGTGTTAAACGAATAGTGCACTGAGTTGTAAGTCGGACACCTGGTATCTGGGTTCTAAAGGGCTCAGCCATAAACTAGTGCTGTGCTAAGTGCCAGTGCTAAGTCACTTCAGCCATGTCCTCTGTCCATGGGGACTCTCCAGGCAAGAATATTGGAATGGGCTGCTATGTCCTCCTCCAGCTGAGCTTCCTGACCCAGGGATTGAACCCGGGTCCCCTGCATTGGTAGGCGGGTTCTTTACCACTAAGCCACTTGGGAAGCCCCCAAACTAGGCAAACCAATTAATTCTGAAGACACAGTTTTCCTCATCTTTTCAATAAGTTTGAAATGTCTTTTCTTCTAAATCTGGATTTACTTACCCTTAAATATAAGCCTTCCCCAAGGTTCTGTAGCCTCCCCAGCTTACTTTATCTCTGCTCTCCCTAGGTGACCTTAGCCACTTCCAGAGCTTCTGCCATCACCTCTGAGAAAAGGACTCAAATTGGAATCTCCAACCCTCAGTCCAAGACCAGGGTCTGACCTGTCCATTTGCACAGTGTTTCCAGAATTGCTCTCTTCCTTTCTCTGTTTTTACTTCAACATCTCTTGTCTATATTATTAGAAATCTCCAGGCTTCCCTTCTTGAATCTGATCTTTGTCTTCCCATCATTCACACTACTGACAAAGTGATCTAATCCCTTTTGCACAAATATCTTTGCACCACTGTGGAGGAGACATGGGTTCGATCCCTAATCTGTAAGATCCCACATACCACTGAGTGAGTAAGCCCATGCGCCACAGTGATTGCGCCTGTGCTCTAAAGCCTGGGAACCACAACCCAAGTGCCACAACTCCTGAGTCTGCGTGCCCTAGAACCTGTGTCCACCACCAGAGAAGCAACTGCAGTAAGGCCATGGACTGCATGCAACTAGAGAGCTGCCTGTGCTCGTGGCAACTAGAGAAAAGCCCACGCAGCAACGCAGACCCAGCACAGTCAGAAATAAAGTTACAAGACAAAAACACCACTGCCTACAGAAGACAGTCTTAACACCTTATAATTGCATTCAAGGGCAGTTCCAGTCAAGCCCCTGCCCAACACTCTTGCCAGAGTCCACTCACATCGGAGTCTGTGCTGTTCCTCAAGCAGCCCATACGCAGTCCTGCCTCTGTGCCTTTGCTCATGATGTTCCCATCGTGGATTCTCTTCCTCACTTTCTTATGTTTGGAAATCCGACCATTCCTTCTGAATTCAATTCAAATGCCATCTCCCCTAAATAGCCTCTGAAACCTCCTACTTCCCATAGAATTTATTTCATACAAGTTTATATCTGTTAGTTCTTTATATCTGTTAGTTCTTTATATGTGTTAGCAGTTTATATGCCCTTTTTCTCAATTTTAAGGGGCAAGATCATGTTTAGCTATTTTTTTTTGTGATGAGTAATACATGGTCCCTGTCCTCAAGTAGCCTACAGTATTGCATAGAAGACAATGTACAGCATAAAATACTAAAATAAGGGCAACCATAGGGTTCCACAGGACTGTGCAAGAGCACTATTTCCCACACCAAAAGGTTAGGAGTACTAAGGAAGGCATATATTATATGAAGGTGGCTTTTAAGTGCCTTCCTAGATATCATATGGTAAGCTTCTTCACAGTGTGGAATTTATTTTTTCATCTATATATCCTTAAGGATACATATGTTTAGGAAAAATTACGCAGTCCAAAATTACTTAATGATTGTGTAAGCAAAAAATGCCTGAGTCCTTTTTAGCTCTAATGTGTAGAGTATGAATCATATTAATCTTTTGTACTAGTTTATTCCACTGAGTGGACAATGAGAAAAAATTAATTGGCTACTGAAAACCTAATTTTAAAAAGGTAATAACATAATTTTAGGCTTGATGTTTTAGGTTAAGTGTTAATTTCCATACCTGTCCATATAATTCCCAAGAAACAAGAGCCAGGGCAGATTTCAGTCAAATCCTCACAAGTGTCTTAGTTCTAAATCTCAGAAAGGAGGTTATGTTGATAACTGAGCTGTTCTGCAATTATAGATCAATTGAGTCAAAATTGTTATATTAGTTCCATGACCTGTAATTTCATGTAATTTAAAGAAAAACAGCAGGCTTTATTATAGCCCTTCAGTCCAGTTCATTTCAGTCACTCAGTTGTGTCCAACTATTTGCGACCCCATGGACTGCAGCATGCCAGGCTTCCCTGTCCATCACCAACTCCCAGAGCTTGCTCAAACTCATGTCTATCAAGTCGGTAATGCCATCCAACCATCTCATCCTCTGTCATCCCCTTCTCCTCCCGCCTTCAATCTTTCCCAGCACCAGGGTCTTTTCCCGTGAGTCAGTTCTTTACATCAGGTGGCCAAAGTATTGAAGTTTCAGCTTCAGCATCAGCCCTTCCAATGAATATTCAGGACTGATTTCCTTTAGGATGGACTGGTTAGATCTCCTTGCAGTCCAAGGGACTCTCAAGAGTCTTCTCCAACACCACAGTTCAAAAGCATCAATTATTTGGTGCTCAGCTTTCTTTATAGTCCAACTCTCACATCCATACATGACTACTGGAAAAACCATAGCTTTGATTAGATGGACCTTTGTAGGCAAAGTAATGTCCCTGCTTTTTAATATGCTGTCTAGGTTGGTCATAGCTTTTCTTCCAAGGAGCAAACGTCTTTTAATTTATTGGCTGCAGTCACCATCTGCAGTGATTTTGGAGCCCCAAAATATAAAGTCTTTCACTGTTTCCATTGTTCCCCATCTATTTGCCATGAAGTGATGGAACTGGATGCCATGATCTTAGTTTTCTGAATGTTGAGTTTTAAGCCAACTTTTTCACTTTCTTCTTTCACTTTCATCAAGAGACTCTAGTTCTTCTTCACTTTCTGCCATAAGGGTGGTGTCATCTGCATATCTGAGGTTACTGATATTCCTCCCAGCAATCTTGATTCCAGCTTGTGCTTCATCCAGCCCAGCATTTCTCATGATGTACTTTGCATATAAGTTAAATAAGCAGGGTGACAATTTACAGCCTTGATGTACTCCTTTCCCGATTTGGAACCAGTCTGTTGGTCCATGTCCATTATGTTTTTCCATAATGCCCATGTCCATTATAGCCCTTAACAACAGGCTATACTAATAACAGTTCTCATTCATTAAGGGCTACATTATAGTTTCACTTTCCTAAGCACTTCATGTACATTATTCTCTTAATCCTTATAACACTCTACAAGGCATTCCTGATTCCATTTTGCAGATTAGGAAAATGGGACTCATTTAAAGCCAGGATTCAAACCCAAGTCTGACTCCAGAATCCAGTAACTATACACAGGTAGAAATGCTACTAATATCTTTTTTACAGTAGAAAATAATTTGCCAAATGGATACGATTTTTCCCACTTGTATACAAATTTTCTTAGCATATAAAATGTTTACTAATTTTGATGTTTATTAATGAAAGTTATGACACATCAAAATCAGAAGTACAATACTTCTGATTGTTTTTTCCTTTAAGGATTGTAAACATGTTATGACCTAATTTCCTCAGCAATATGAATACCACCTACAAATGAATATAAGACACAGTGGCATTTTTTGACATATCTGTTGGTTCACATCTCTTTGCTAAAGCCACTGTCACAGCTGAAGCATATTTTCAGGTGTTCAAGTGGCTCCAACAAGCTTTTAGCCTTAATTCCAGGAGTAACCAGAAGTATTTGGAAGACAACACACTTTGTCCAAGAAGACCAAATAGCAGAGGTCTTCTGAGTAGGGAAGGGATTATGTCACTGTCTAAAAATCCTTAATAAACTTGGCTCCTTGGCAATGGCGAAGAATGCAGAGCCAAAGCACATATGAGATCCCAACAATATGATGGAAATAAAGGGATAAACAGGAAAATCTCAAGCAAAATGTACAACAGAGGAGAAAAATATTTATAAAAATTTTTCAGTGTTAATTTTGTGTAGCCAAAAGAACACTGGTGTGAGACCAAAGATAAAATGATTTTTAGTTCCAGCTTGTTTTCTAGTCTAATTTTGTGACTTCTGGAGGAAGTGATTAAAATTTATTACTATGATTCAGTTTATTACTCATGATAGGATTGAGGTAGACTAAAAAGTCTTCAGTTTCCTTTTAGAACTTTGATCTTATCACGCTAGGGAGACTGCAAATACACACCCCTCAATGGCACCCCACCCGTACTCTTGCCTGGAAAATCCCATGGATGGAGGAGCCTGGTGGACTGCAGTCCATGGGGTCGCTAAGAGCCGGACACGACTGAGAGACTTCACTTTCACGTTTCACTTTCATGCATTGAAGAAGGAAATGGCAACCCACTCCAGTGTTCTTGCCTGGAGAATCTCAGGGACGGGGGAGCCTGGTGGGCTGTTGTCTATGGGGTCGCATAGAGTCGGACACGACTGAAGTGACTTAGCAGCAGCAGCAGCAAGGCTTTATTATTTAGGGATAGGTTTAAACTTAATAAAGAAATTAGATGGACACTTTCTTATCTTGATAAAATATACCCTGGTCTTAAAGTGATCCATCATGACTACTGGGGCAACAGTAGAAGCATTCCCACTAAAGTCAGGAACAAAGAAGGATGTTCGCTTGTCACCACAATTATTTAACAGACCATATTGTTAATAAGAGAGAGAAACTAAAAGTATAGAAACTCAGAAAAGGAAATAAAATTTATCACAATTTGTGATCATTATGGAAAATCTGACGTAGTCAACTGGAAAAGTACTATAAACAAGGAAATTTAGTTAAGGTAGCATGATACAAAATTACTATATATAGATATCAATACATTTCAGATGAACAAACATAGTGAGTTTAAAAGTGAAATGGGGAAAGACTCCATTTGCAATAGCAACAGTAAAAGATGAAATATCTAAGGAAAAAAATGTAAGAAATATGTAAGATTTACGAATACAATTTTCAAGCATTCCTGGAGGAGACAAAGAGAACAGCATACCAAGTTTTTAGATAGGATGTTTCAACCTCATAAAGTTATCCTTCCTAAACTAATTTAGAAATTTATTGTCATTACACTATGAAGGCCAAAAATTGAGAAAGGAGTGAGGGACAGACAAGCATATTTCAAAATACAGTTTTAAAAAATGGCAAGGAAAGGCCCCAAATAAATAGAAATGAGGGGTTTACACATTTTAATGTAAAGCTACATACAAGAGTAAACAAGTGAATGAATAGGATGGAACAAGAAGTTTAGAAACAGACCCCCGTGCATGCGGAACATGGTGTATGATAAATACGGCGTCTGAAATCAGGGCAGAAAAGAAAACAGCTCAAAAACTGTCTTCAGACAGCTGGAGAGTCATCTGTAATAAAATTAAGCTGGATTCATGTCTCATGCTACACAACCAGGTAAATTCCCAAAGAGCAAAGACTTAAATCTTAAAAATATAAAATCCTAAAAATACTATAAGAACAAAGGAGACCTTCTTTATTAACTTGGAGTGGGGAGATCTTTCTATTATGTAAAATCTGGAGGCATAAAGGGAAAATATTGATAAAATTAAATTGAAAAAGTAAAAAGTTTTTAATCTACACGGTAAGGATAAAATCCATAAGAAAGTCAAAAGAAAAATCACAAACTAGAAATGCATAAATTCATAACAAGCAGATTTGTAGAATGGTGAGAAAGGATGTATACGAAAGGGCTGCAAATTACTGATTCAGAGATTTGCCAAAGAAGGAAGTTAACTTCAGATTATGCAGTTGGCCATCCGTATCCATCAGTTCTACATCCAAAGATTCAACCAACTGCAGACTGAAATATATATTTAATTCCAGGAAGTTCCAAAAGCAAAACCTGAATTTGCCATGTGCCAGCAACAATTTACATAGCATTTGCATTGTATTAGGTATTGCAGGTAATGTAGAGATGATCTAAAATATTCAGGAGATTGTGCATAGATTATATGCAAACACTACACCATTTTATATAAGTGCCTTGAGCATCCTCAGATTTTGGGATCCACAGGGAGCCAATCCCACTTGAATACTGAGAGCTGAATGTATACTTTACCTAAAGCACCAAGTATACGTCAGATACAATCCTATTTCCCATATTAGTGGAAGAAACCAATAATCACACCACCCCTGGGGTAAAATGAGTAGCAAGCTTGCAACTGTCTCAAGGACATCAGTGATGGGCCGGGTCACCTCAGGATTACTAATTCTGTAAACGTATTCTACTTATCAAAACCTGGTGGTTCCATCCTGTTTGGTACTATGCTGTAATTGCTGCAGACTGCAATGACTGCCCTGCGAAAGTCACTTCTGCAGTAGTATGTGTGCATTTGCACAGATTAACTCAAATGTTATGAATATGGCCAACCAGCCATTATGTTCACCAAGCGTGCAATGTCGTCATGGTGCCTGCACTTCTGTTGGGCCTGTTAAAAATACACAGGTAGCTTCTCTCATATACTATTAGCTCATCTGAAATAGCTTCATACTTCTAACAGCAATACATTCGATGAATAAATCGGTACTATATGATTTATCTCTTGAACAGAAATTTTATTTGATCATTCAGGAGAATATAACTACTTCCACTCCTGAGGTAAGTCTCTATCTCATAGAAGAAAAAATGTAAAACCGCAGAACTTTTTGCAGTATCTTCCCCCGTGTGACTTCATGTAGAAACAACACAATAATATCAGAGGTTTCAATTAAAGAAATTTGAGGGAAATCCCAGGGTTGTTGCACCTGGAATCTTTTCAGTTAATTTTTTTCAAGCTAGGCCTACCTCTTGAGCACCTGAGAACACATTTCAAATACGTTTTACTAATAGAAGGTTTCTTAGGTTCAATATCACATTTAAAGCAGCTGGAAATTTTAGAACAGTCCAAGTATATACTTGGCTATTTCCATGGAAATTTGGACGAGGGTCAGCTGGCATATGTCATAAATGGTTTCCCATGATATGCCAAAATTACAGATTAATTCAATTTATAATAACTGAATTGACTTAATTAAAAATCTTTCATTGGAAGGTGTTTGCTCAGAGGAGGCAGAGTGCTCCACTTTGGGACTCCTTGCTCCAAGGGTGAAAAGAATATAATCCATGGGCCATGTCTATGGCCACTTGTTCTCCAGCTAGCCAAAGGCAAAGAAAAGAACAAAAATAAAGTGAAGTTTTTACCAAGAAAAACAAAAAGTTGTGAAACCTCTTTACTTCAATAAGAATCAAACTCATCCCTTCGGCCTGAATGTTTTCTTTCCAGAATTATTAAAATAAATTGCTAGATCTGGATTCCATGGCAAAGGTAAAAGAGATCTCATTTCGCAGCTTAAGCCGTTGAAGTCAGAAAAACACAGTCAAGGTCAGGCTGTTAGGTAATAAATCCCTAGGTCTAGCCCTCAGGCTTTCTGACTCCTATCTCATTGTGTCCCTCAATCCTTTTGTGGAAGGGCTGCTCGTTTCACAGAGATGCTCATCTTAATTGCAACCATTGTGAGACTTCCCTGGTGGTCCAGAGGTTAAAACTCCAAGCTCCCACTGCAGGGGGCACAGGTTTAATCCCTGGTCAGGGAACTAAGATCTCACATGCCATGTAGCACAACCAAACAATGAGAAAAGACTGCATGAATTTGCATGTTCTCTGGAGAAACCCAATGCTCCATAACAACTATAAATTGCACCCTTATAAGCCTCAGTCTTGGGAATTTTTACTTGTTACGGTATTGATGAGGGAGGGAATGCTGAAATGACATTCCCTTATTGCTGAGGTCCACTAAAAATGGGAAAACTAAAAGTTAGAGAATGAGAAAAGTATTTATGTCTTTAAGTGTGCTATAGGAGCTCTGATTAGAGACAACTTTTTCAAGTTCTTAGAAAAAGAAACATCTCAACAGTGGACAAGGGAGTGATTTCTCCAGGCTACAAAAGTTATGAAGTGTTACTTTTTGGGAAAAGGCAATTTTCTTGTATGAGTCTCTGTTTGCCACATCTTGGTATGCATGCAGGTTGACTGCTGAATGAGGTGTGTTTTCCACCATAAATTAATAAACTGATCATCTACTTTTTCACTCTTAGTTCAAGGATTGTGGCTTCATTCCTCATGTAAAATTTAGCTTATAAAAATACACTACTGAGATATGGTGACACACTCCCTACCCGCCACACTTCTGTGGGTGTGCTCAATCCTACCCACCTTCATTACAATAACCCCAGACCCCTCTCAACCATCCTTGGGGTCACTCGGGTAGGAATACAATTTTATCTTCATTCTGAGAAGAAATTCCCACCTCTAATGACAGAACTCTCAGCCCCTGGGCTACTGGGGTTACACTTTCTTCTGGGGAATGCTCGTCATTTTTAATTGGTGAGTAAATGTACAATTTTTTACATAAATGCTTTAAATTTGGGACTTATTTTTAAGGTACATAGTTCTCACAGATCAGATCAGATCAGTCGCTCAGTTGTGTCCAACTCTTATAAGTTCATATGTAAACATATGACTATTTAGAAATATTTCCCAGTTTCTTCTTCCCTCTTCCACCATGAAAACAGCTTTTTGGCTTTCTGGTGAGCCATGACTAAGCTCCTCTATTTAGAGCTTGTCTGCCATCCCACCTTCTTAGGTCACCATGGGTGGTAAAGTAAGAATCATATTAAATTTTAGCTCAGCTGTGATAATGCTGTGTCCCTTTCTAACCCTGGTGGCTTAGACAACCCCCTGGGGTTTCTTAGTCATTATGAGCTCAGTGCTTCTAACAGGGACAGATGGCACAGCCCCAAACACTCCTACTTCAGCTTACAATCCTACTTCAGAGGTGAGGAATGAGAGGAGCAGTCAGGTGCTGGATGCTTTCCTCCTCAACTTTGCCACGAAGCATTTATTCACCTCATTATTCTAGACTAGAAAATACATGGGCAGTAGGGGAAGTTCTGAGTTGATAACTGTCGGTTCCATTTCTGTGTTGAAACTGACTGAAAGCACAAGCCAGAGGCCATGCTTGCTCTCTTTATAGGCAGCGAATGTGAGAGTGTGGCTTCTTTTCTTTCAGGCAGGATCCCCTTGAGACATTCCTGGAAGAGCAGCATAGGCCGTGAACATCAGGAAGACATGCTGATCTCAGGCTAGAAAAATACTGGAGGTGCCAGTGAGGCAAAAATATTACTATTAGAGGAGTCAGTTCTCCAGCCAAGGAGCTTTGACCTACACTATGATTCTAAGTAGCTATAATGACAGCATATGGTGTATAGGTCTAGGCATGGTAAGTAGATTTGTGATTTATTTAGGGAAATAAATTTACAAAAGATAAGTAGAAGATCAGAGTTAGGTTTTTGGCCTATAAAAAATGATGTGTTCACGTGAGTCCCTAAATAGCTACATAATAAACAGATACCTCGACAAACCACAAATGAAGTAGTAGCCCAGGCATTACCCAGGTGCTGGCCAATTTAGCCTTTGTACTTACAAGCATTCACAATATTTTGCAAAAATAATTAAGTTTTTTATGTGCATTTGCTGTAATTTCACTCTAAGACAAATACTCGAAGAGTTTTGAATGTACCTATTCATTAATTCACTGGAAAATAATGCATATTATTTGGTAGGTGCTATGAACACTCCCGGAGAAGGCAATGACAACCCACTCCAGTGTTCTTGTCTGGAGAATCCCAGGGATGGGGGAGCCTGGTGGGCTGCCGTCTATGGGGTCGCAGAGTCAGAACGACTGAAGCGACTTAGCAGCAGCAGCATGAACACTTCCAAAATTTGTACATTGAAGCCCTAACTTCACTGTGATGGCATCTGGACATGGGGCCTCTGCGAGATAATTAGGTTGTATGATATCAAGAGCTGGGTCCCTAATGGTGGGATTAGTGCCCTTACAGGAAAAGGAAGAGACACCAGAGCTTGCTCTCTCTGCCACATGAGAACACAGTAAGAAGGCAGCCACCTGCAAGCCAATCCTCACCAGACCATGACCATGCTGGCACCCAGATCTTAGATTTCTAGCCTCCAGAACTTAGAGAAAATAAGTCTCTGTTGTTTAAGCCACCTAGTCTATGATATTTTATTATGACAGTCCAAGCTGCCTAATGCAGTAGGTTTAATTTTCTTTCATTAAAAGCCTTTAAAAATTTATGGAACATACGTCTAAACTAAATGATGAGACACCAACTAATTTAAACTAATTAAAGCAATATTTCCAAACATGCTTATGTTCCATTTTGCTCTTTTAAGTGAGAATCACAGGAAGAAATGTGATCAATGACACTATCTTCACACACAAAAGAACAAAATATGTTAGAATACTTGCTTAGTTTATTTCTCCTTGTCTGCTTTCTTCACTATCATGAGAGAACTCGATCTTCTTATATTCATCATCCATTAGTCATTCATTTGTCCCATAGTTGTTTATTGAGCATTTAACTCTACTTCAGATACTATTCCAAGGATTGCAATATAGCTGGGAACAAAAAAGTCTCCTCTCTCATGGAGTTTATTTTCTAATGAAAGGAGACAGAAAATAAACAAATACATGTTAAATATATACTGTGTCATATTTAATAAGTACTGTGAATAAGCTGAAACCAGGTAAAGGATTAGAGCACAATGTGGGTAGAAGAGGAGGAATCTAGTAATAATTTTGAAAACATGATCAGGGAAAGCCTCTCTGAGAAAACCACATTTTACCAGAGACCTGACTCAGGCAAAGGAATGAATCTCAGAGGGAAACATCAATAACCTCAGATATGCAGATGACACCACCCTTACGGCAGAAACTGAAGAAGAACTAAAGAGCCTCTTGAGGAAAGTGAGAGAAGAGTGAAAAATCTGGCTTATAAGTTCAACATTCAGAAAACTAAGATCATGGCATCTGGTCCTATCACTTCATGGCAAATAGATGGGGAAACAATGGAAACAGAGGCAGACTTTATTTTTTGGGTCTCCAGAATCACTGCAGATGGCGACTGCAGCCATGAAATTAAAAGACGCTTACTCCTTGGAAGAAAAGTTATGAACCTAGGCAGCATATTAAAAAGCAGAGACATTAGTTTGCCAACAAAGGTCCGTCTAGTCAAGGCTATGGTTTTTCCAGTAGTTATGTATGGATGTGACAATTGGACTATAAAGAATGCTGAATGCCGAAGAATTGATGCTTTTGAACTGTGGTGTTGGAGAAGACTCTTGCGAGTCCCTTGGACTGCAAGGAGATCCAACCAGTCCATCCTAAAGGAAATCAGTCCTGAATATTCATTGGAAGGACTGATGCTGAAGCTGAAGCTCCAAGACTTTGGTCACTTGATGCAAAGAGCTGACTCATTTGAAAAGACCCTGATGCTGGGAAAGACTGAGGGCAGGAGGAGAAGGGGATGACAGAGGATGAGATAGTTGGATGGTATCGCCCACTGAATGGACATGACTTTGAGTAACCTCCGGGGTCTGGTGATGGACAGGGAGGCCTGGTGTGCTGCAGTCCTTGGGGTCACAGAGTTGGACATGACTGAGGGACTGAACTGAATAACTAGATCTAGGAAATCTTAACCTTTGGAAAGAATATACAGTTGTATAGTTTTTAGGGCTGTTATAAAATATGGAGGTAGTCGGATAAACACTACTTGCTTTTTATTTTTTTCCTCCATGAAATAAAAGACAGGACTAGCAAATGAGAACTATTTAAATAAATGATTTTCCAAACTGAATATTCACTGTGTCTTCTAAGGATACAAATCTAGAGCTCCTCAAATTACAGATATCCTCCAATAGTTATTATAAACATCAGAAACAAGTAATATGAATAATTAAACAATTTCGTATTCAATTATTCTTCCTAATAATCTTCCAAATGGCTTAGCAAAATCTACAATCAACAAATTACATAACATACTATGGTTTTTAAAAAATAATAAATAAGAGTAACAACTTTGATTATGCCATAAGACATATGTGAAAGGATTCTATTGAATTTTTCAATTATGGTATGAAAATTCATCTCCCTGTTCCACAGTCCTTGAGTATTTCAATGTCATTGCTATATGACCTCCCACCATCTCCCACAGAAGCAGGGGCTGCTGTAGTGGAGAAATAATATTAGTAAAATTAGCCTCTTGCCAGGAACTCTAACCCAGTTGGGTTAATTTGTAATGGCCTACCTGGCTCCCTGCCCCTGCTTCTTTCCGTCTGAGCCGAATCTATTAAATTAACCTGACTCCAAGTTATGCATCTGACTCCAGGGCCAACTCCAGCCCTCAGCAGGGGAGATAACATAAGAAAACCTCTGTCAAGATCTTCCTGCCTCTGCCCTGAATTACTGTTTCTCTGATTTTTACTCCAGTGCACCATGACTGGGTCCTTGTCTTGGATCCCAGTTTCCTGTGGCTGGGTTTCTCACTGCGAAGTCTTAATCTCTTGGTTACAGGTCCCTAATACTTAGTGGGAGACTCCCATACCAAAGTCCTTTGGGATGAACTTTTTTTTAGGATTACCTTGATATTTAAGGTATTTGTGCCACTTCCTAAAGAATCTAGAACTTCGCCTCTGTTGGGGCCATATTCCACCAATCTGCACCAAACCCTCCCCATTAACACTTACGGATGGTCTAGACTTTCAGATTCATGGGAGGCAGTATGGCATTCTGGTTAACGACATGGTTTCTGCAATCAGGTTCCCTGGATCTAAAAGCTAGCAGAGCTGTGAATGACCTTAAATAAGACTCTTAATCTCTTTATACCTTGATTTCTTCATCTCCACAATAGGGATAAAGACAACATCTGCCTTGCAAATGGATATCTAACCAATAGATAATATATATTACTGTATCTAATAAACATTGAGCACTCTTTAAATATTGTTGTTGTTTAGTCATTAAGTCATATCTGACTCTTTGCTACCCCAAGGACTGCAGCCCTCCAGGCTCCTCTGTTCATGGGATTTCCCAGACAAGAATACTGGAGTGGGTTGTCATTTCCTTCTTCAGGGAATTTTCCCGACCCAGGTATCAAAGCTAGATCTCCTGTATTACAGGCAGATTCTTTACCGCTGAACCACTTGGGCAACACTCTTTAAATGTTAGCTTGTTGCCATTATTATGGTTCTTATCTACCCATTTATAGAATTATAGTCTGTATTATTATTTTACTCCCTGTTTAATGCTGAAGATCTGCCTGATCCTATATGTCTAATATTTTCTGATCTATTCTGTACTTTATGTAAATTCCTCCTTCCTAATTTATAGCAAATTTGGAAAACTCAGCAGTGGCCACAGGACTGGAAAAGGTCAGTTTTCATTCCAATCCCAAAGAAAGGCAATGACAAGGAATGACCACACAATTGCACTCATCTCACACGCTAGTAAAGTAATGCTCAAAATTCTTCAAGCCAGGCTTCAGCAATATGTGAACCGTGAACTTCCAGATGTTCAAGCTGGTTTTAGAAGAGGCAGAGGAACCAGAGATCAAATTGCCAACCTGCGCTGGATCATTGAATAAGCAAGAGAGTTCCAAAAAAACATCTATTTATGCTTTATTGACTATGCCAAAGCCTTTGACTGTGTGGATCACAATAAACTGTGGAAAATTCTGAAAGACAGGGGAATACCAGACCACCTGACCTGCCTCTTGAGAAATCTGTATGCAGGTCAGGAAGCAACAGTTAGAACTGGACATGGAACAGCAGACTGGTTCCAGATAGGAAAAGGAGTATGTCAAGGCTGTATATTGTCACCCTGCTTATTTAACTTATATGCAGAGTACATCATGAGAAACACTGGGCTGGAAGAAACACAAGCTGGAATCAAGATTGCCGGGAGAAATATCAATAACCTCAGATATGCAGATGACACCACCCTTATGGCAGAAAGTGAAGAGGAACTAAAAAGCCTCTTGATGAAGCTCAACATTCAGAAAACGAAGATCATGGCATCTGGTCCCATCACTTCATGGGAAATAGATGGGGAAACAGTGGAAACAGTGTCAGACTTTATTTTGGGGGGCTCCAAAACCACTGCAGATGGTGACTGCAGCCATGAAATTAAAAGACGCTTACTCCTTGGAAGGAAAGTTATGACCAACCTAGATAGCATATTGAAAAGCAGAGACATTACTTTGCCAACAAAGGTCCATCTAGTCAAGGCTATGGTTTTTCCAGTGGTCATGTATGGATGTGAGAGTTGGACTGTGAAGAAGGCTGAGCACCAAAGAATTGATGCTTTTGAACTGTGGTCCCTTGTCTGCAAGGAGATCCAACCAGTCTGTTCTAAAGGAGATCAGTCCTGGGTGTTCTTCGGAAGCACTGATGCTGAGGCTGAAACTTCAATACTTTGGCCACCTGACGCAAAGAGCTGACTCATTGCCAAAGACCCTGATGCTGGGAGGGATTGGAGGCAGGAGGAGAAGGGGACGACAGAGGATGAGATGGCTGGATGGCATCACCAACTTGGTGCACATGAGTTTGGGTGAACTCCAGGAGTTGGTGATGGACAGGGAGGCCTGGCGTGCTGTGATTCATGGGGTTGCAAAGAGTCGGACACGACTGAGCAACTGAACTGGGCTGGATTTATAGTAAATGTGATCTCTTTCCCTAAAGAAAGTAATAAGGCACTGAAATTCATTACTTCCATCTATCTTCCTTTCCTTTAAAAGAGGAAGGGGCTGTTCTATTGTTCAACCAGTCTGAGTCTGTCCATATTTCTCTTTATCTATGAGATTCTACTTTCATAGCCACTCTGGCTTATCTTGAAGAGCAGCTGGGTTTAGCTTTCTGAGAAGATGATTTGGAAGTTTTGCAAAAATCAAACCATAATGGTGGCAGCTTTGAGTACTGGCCTGTTTCATTCGTATAAGGCCACTTAGATCCTCAGTCCTGGAGATTTTTAGCTCTGAGCTCAGAGGTGGAATCTGAAAACAATCATGTGTGGAACTCTGCACCTCACTTCATAGTCCCAAATATTTGTGGAATTTTTATAAAATATGAAAAAGAATAAGGATTAAATGATACAACATCCATTTACACAATTCTGTTCTTATTCTACGCAATGTTGGTACCAGTATTCATGCACATAACAATACCTTAGGTTAACAAAGTCATAAAATATCACTATTCCAGATATTTTAAAACTGTATCATAAAGAGTGTTACATGTGTGACAGTTTCAGAAGCAGGGGAGCCAGAATAAGTGTGCATATGCTATAAGTCAAGTAAGAGAAATAAGAGATAGAAAAAAGGATTTACTCCAAACTCCTAAAGAAGAATCAAACAAAAACCCCAGTCCCTAAACATCTAGTACTAAGCTAAACTGCCCCAGATTAGGGGGTTGAGGAGGAGATTGTTACTCATTCTTTGAAAAACAGATACTCTAAACACACATAAGTATTAAGGCTGGATTTAAAACTGAATGTATCCTAATACTAAGTCCAATCTGAAACTGTGAAGCATTCAACTTCCAACTCAGTCCTTATTCAGTATTTGTACCTAATGGCTTGCAGATAGATCTTCACATATATGTGCCTTCACCAAAATAACAGGCTCTTACCCAATTTCATAGACATGGGCAGTTTATCATTCTTCCAGCGAAATGTATTGATAAAAATTCTCAATCAGTGTAGAAAAATTGTATTGCATTTCCTTAAGCATCAAAATGAGTGTGCTACAAAGAGTTAGCCGGGGTAGTAGGAATGCTGCATACTTTTCAATGGTCATTTCTGAAACTCTAATGTCGGAGTAATTTTTATCCTGTGCTCTCATAGTTACTGATCAGTGTTGATTCATTATAAGGGAGTGGCAGGGCTTAGAGGAGGGAAGTGGCCTCTGCCAAATCGAAACCTGGGGCAGGAACACAGAATTGTAAAAGACTCTGTGTTCTAACCCAGGGCTGAACTCTGTCACCTCCTTCAGTATTTACTTCTCCTCTCTGTGGTTTCACTTAGGGATCGATTACTCAAACTCATCTTGTGACCTGCAGCCCATGAATTACCCCGCTGTTACTTTTCAGGAGGAGATCACAGAAAGTACATTCACAGCTGTTTAAAATTAACACTTCTTCCTTATCAGAAACGGCCCCACTCTTTTCCTGACATCAACACATTATTGAAAATTCTGTACTGTAATTCTTTGTCTTTCCTGACTCTGCCCTTTATTACTGCCTACAGCCAGTAATAACAACAGATTGTCTGTCAGAGGAAACTGTGGCCTCACCGAGGCACATAAAAATTCCAGGCGCTCAACATCTTTAAATGATGGGTCCAGACTTAGCTAGGAGAATCCGTTTTTACTCACTTGTATATTAAAATATTTTTGGTTTTGATTATTGAATGTGCAGTTGGCTGCCATCTCCCAAAGCATCCAGGACATCATGTGAATTTACAGTAATGCTGAGTACATGGGTCGCACTGGACTGACTGGGGTTTCTGCATAAATACAAACAACTGAGACCAGTGTGTTTAGACAAGACTTCATTTTCTCACAAACTTTCCTGTATTTTCTCTAAATATTTAAGTTAAAGTAGGCACCAAAGTGGCACTCTACTGGAATAAAACATTAATTAGATACAGTGGAGAACTTAATTCAACACCAGCTTCCCCACCCTCCCCTTCCCAGCCTCCAGATTTTCTGCAGTGAGTTTTTAAGCTGAGGTTAGCTTCCCTGTATTACTTGGCATCTTCTGGAGTATGCTCCCCCTCATTGTGCTAGCCTCTGAAAATGTTCTATTGTATTATCTGTCTAAGAAAGAAATAAGTAGGGAAAAATCCTTAAAGCATTCCAGAGCCAAAAATGATTACCACTAATTGGGAGGAATCTATATCACTGGATCCTCACTCATACGAATAATGGAGTATCCACTTGTTTCCTTTAAAAACTGTCAAAGATAAAGATCACTAGCAATTTAACTTTTGAATACAAAATATGAAATTAAAATGATGCCGGAAGACTTGGTGTCCTGTAACAAGAATACAAACAAGCAAAAGAGTAGTACCTCATGGTGAGGACAATGTCCCTGAAACCTAAAAAGAGCATTTAAGAAACCTGAAAGGGGATAACCCTATACAAAAGCAGTGGTCCTGTCACTCCCCGTCTATTAAAGGAAAAAAGGTGTTACTACAAGATGTTGTTTGTGACCGTTTAAACACCCGTACACTTTTTCTTTTCTGTGTGATTTAAACAGTTAAACATATAAATAATGGAAATATCTAGAAACAAATAATGAAAACATGATGACCCGAACCTATGAGATGCAGCAAGAGCATATTTCTAAGAGGAAAGTTTATAGCAACACAATCCTACCTCAAGAAACAAGAAAAATCTCAAATAAGCAACCTAATCTTGCAGATAAAGTAACCAGAGAAAGAACCACAAGCAAAACCCAAAGTTACTGTAAGGAAAGAAATTATAAAGGTCAGAGCAAAAATAAATGAAATAGAGACTAAAAATAAATTTTAAAAAAATCAATGAAGCTAATTGCTGCTTCTTTGAAAAGATAAACAAAAGTGATGAACCTTTAGCCAGTCTCATCAAGAAAAAAAAAAAAAAACGGAGAGGACTCAAATCAGTAAAATTAGAAATGAAAAAGAAGTTACAACTGACACCACAGAAATACAAAGGATCATAAGAGACTACTACAAGCAACTATATGCCAATAAAATGGACAACCTATTAGAAATGGACAAATTGTTAAAAAGTATAAATTTCTTGAACGAGGAAGAAATAGAAAATATGAACATATCAATCTCAAGTAATGAAATCAAAATGGTGATTTAAAATCTTCCAACATTATTAATGATTAATAATGGAAAGAGCATGCAAGATGGAGTCACAAGAACTAGCTTCTTCACTGCTCCAGTCACACTCTGCCCATCCTTCTCCTGGCCCAGCCAGAGAGGCAGAGCTGTGTTGTCCACAGAGGGACTGCAAAGTTTTGGAAGGCAAAGGACTTTATCTTGTCATACTGTGTGTCCCTAATAACTAACATGGTGCCCAGCACATGGTAAATACTCAAATATTACCTGAAATGATAGGGAATGATTTCACAAAGGCAGTAAAGAAGCCCTGTCAAGGCTGGGCCTCCGGCTGGTAGTCCCCTTCCTGGCCATCTTTCAACCACTGAGGATTTGAGGACTATCCCTTTTCAAACACACTGCAGGAATACATTCAAGAGCAACCTTCTTTCTCCTCCTCCATCCTGCCAACACTTTTGCCTCACAAACATAATCACTAATGTCTATAGGTTCTTTACAAATCACTTTCACATGCAGTGTTTTATCTAACCCTTACAACAACATTCTGAGTTAAGTAAGGGCTTCCCTGGTAGCTCAGCGGTAAAGAATCCACCTGCAATGCAGGAGACTCGAGTTCTATCCCTGCATCAGGAAGACCCCCTGGAGAAGAAAATGGCAACCTGCTCCAGTATTCTTGCCTGGGAAATCCCATGGACAGAGGAGCCTGGCGGGCTACAGTCCATGGGTTGCAAAGAGTCAGACACAACTTAGCTACTAAATCACCACCACCAAGGCAGACATAGTCCCCAACTAACACATAAGGAATGAAAGGTTTAGGAAGATTAAAGAGTTTGGTCAAGGTCACATAATGATAAAATGCTCTTTTTTGCAACCTCAGTATTAAGACTAGACTAACAGTAACAGACGGAGAAGGCAATGGCACCCCACTCCAGTACTCTAGCCTGGAAAATCCCATGGATGGAGGAGCCTGGTGGGCTGCAGTCCATGGGGTCGCTGAGGGTCAGACATAACTGAGCGACTTCACTTTCACTTTTCACTTTCATGCATTGGAGAAGGAAATGGCAACCCACTCCACTGTTCTTGCCTGGAGAATCCCAGGGACGGGGGAGCCTGGTGGGCTGCCGTCTATGGGGTCCCACAGAGTCGGACACGACTGAAGCGACTTAGCAGCAGCAGCAGCAACAGTAACAGAACTTAACCCCAGTGTTCGTATGTGGACTCCTGAGACATCCCACTTCCAAAGGCCTCACATTTGGGGTCTGCCCCATCTTTCACTGACTTTCCCTTACAACTGCTTAGATGTTAGAAACACATTCTAATGCAATGCTTTGCTTAATAAAGAAAATAATATTTGCTAAATAAAAAACAGCGCCACTATAACGGAATATAAGGAAACACGAGTTCCTCAAAACACCACTAAGGCAGTATCTTCAGTAAGGTTTGACTTAAAGGAACAAATGCCTACCAAATTACTAGGGAAACTGCTTCCTAAATAAAAGATGAACCAATTAAAATTACATTAGAAATGAGTGAGAATTAAAGTTGTTTTGGTCAGTGGGTTTTCAGCTTTCTCCCCTTTAAAATAATTCCGACAGGAATTAAAACTTTAGTGGCACATTGTGTAAGACAAGACAGTCTGGGCTGGATAGAAGCCGAAAGCAGTTCTTCAACCATTTCTAACATAGGGTTGTACAACCAAGTGCTTCAGACTATTTAAATTTATACCAGCATCTATATTCTGGGCTCATAAACAAACCAAGCTCTCAAACTCCTGAAATTCGCTCTGAATAGCTAATAGGAAAAGTGGTCTGGAAAAAAATCACAGAAAAAGCTTACATCCAGATTTATTCTGTAATTTTTGTAAATCACATTTTTGGAAAGAGGTAGGAAGTAAGTAAAATTCTAAAGATAGCCTGTTTCTTAGTTATGTAAAGTATTTTATTCCTAATCTGAGAAAAATAGCTCTTTCTTGTATTAGATGTTTTCAGTTCTCACCATTTAAGGTTAGTTGAACAAAATTGTTGATGTTGAAATGTCAATGAAATTCAAGTTAAAACAGAGCTAAATGAGGGCTGTCAGACTAATTCCAAATTTTGTTTTTCCAAGAGAAGCTCATCATTTTTGCTTTTAATGAGATAGAGACAAGGAAGGCACACACTAACACTCTAGCTTGGGGGAGAGATGTGACCCCCAGAGTTGTCAGGTACCTGGAGTACCATGGTTTCAAAGGAAAGGGAAACCTATTCTACAAAATAGATGGAGAAGAATCTGGGGGCAGGGGGATGGGGAGGGGAGGCAGGGCATTACAATTAAGGGGCAAGGCTAAGAGGGAAAGGACATCAAATGCTTAGTGAAGGCATGTGCTGTAGAAGCTGGAAAGGATGGCTTTACACCCAGATTGACATGGCAAATGGAGGTGGCCTCCAGACAAATACAGAAGGGGGATCATATGAGTATAAGACATGGGAATTAGATATCGTAGGGAGAGTTTCAGGCTTCCAAAAGCTATAAAACCACTTGGGTCTAAGCTAATTATAGAGAAAAGACTGAGGCAATTTCCAGGTGATATCTGATATAATACAGCAACTGATTATTAGGAATTGCATATCAATACATATTAGGTATATCAGTTTGTAAATGCTATCTTTTCTTGCACTTCTACTCTTCCAAACATTAAGAACCCAGTGATGATAATCATATCATCTCTCAAGTCAGACAGACAAGTCAAATCCTAGCTCCACCCTTTCCTAGCTGTGAGACTTGATCTAGTCACTTAACTTTTCTGAGCCTCAGATCAACAAAAAATAGGACATTACAAAATAAAGACTTACAAGAGACAAGAAAGGACATCACATAATGATTAAGGATCAATCCAAGAAGAAGATGTGACAGTTGTAAATATTTATGCACCCAACATAGGAGCCCCTCAACACACCAGGCAAATGCTAACAGCTATAAAAGGGGAAATTGACAGTAACCATAACAGTGAGGGACTTTAACACTTCACTTACACCAATGGACAGAAAACTAATAAGGAAACAAAAGCCTTAAATGAAACATTGGACCAGATAGACTGAATTGATATTTATAGGACATTCCATCCAAAAGCAGCAGAATACACTTTCTTCTCAAGAGCACACGGAACCTTCTCCAGGACAGATCACATCTTTGGGTCACAAATAAAGCCTCAGTAAATTTCAGAAAATGGAAATTGTTTTCTGATCACAATTCTATGAGATTATAAATCAATTATAGCAAATAAAAAAAGAAGTCAGTTACAAGAAAAAAAAACCTGTAAAAAACACAAACACATGGAAGCCAAACAGTAACGCTACTAAATAAGCAATGGATCGCCGAGGAAACAAAAAAATATCTAGAAACAAATAACAACAAAAACATGATGAACTAGAACCTGTGGGATGCAGCAAGAGCACTTCTAAGAGGAAAGTTTATAGCAACACAATCCTACCTCAAGAAACAAGAAAATCTCAAATAAGCAACCTAATCTTGCATATAAAGTAACTAGAGAAAGAACAACAAGCAAAACCCAAAATTAGTGTAAGGAAAGAAATTATAAATGTCAGAGCAGAAATAAATGAAATAGAGACTAAAAAACCAATTTAAAAAAAGATCAATGAAACTAACTGCTGCTTCTTTGAAAAGATACATAAAATTGATGAATCTTTAGCCAGTCTCATCAAGGGAAAAAAAAAATTGGAGAGGACTCAAATCAGTAAAATTAGAAATGAAAAAGAAGTTACAACTGACACCACAGAAATACAAAGGATCATAAGAGACTACTACAAGCAACTATATGCCAATAAAATGGACAACCTAGAAGAAATGGACAAATTCTGAGAAAAGTACAAACTTCCAAGACTGAACCAGGAAGAAATAGAAAATACGAACATATCAATCTCAAGTAATGAAATCCAAATGGTGATTAAAAATATTCCAACAAAAGTCCAGAAACAGAGAGCTTCACAGGTGAATCCTATCAAACACTTAGAGAACAGCTAATACTTATCCCTTCTACAACTCTTCAAAAATCATTGCAGAGGGAAGAATACTCCCAAGCTCATTCTACAAGGCCACCATCACCCTGATACCAAAACCAGACAAAGATACCACAAAAAAAGAAAATTACAGGCCAATGTCACTAATGAACATAGACACAAAAGTCCTTAATAAAGTATTAGAAAACAGAACCCAATGACACATTAAAAGGATCAAACACTATAATAAGGGATTCATCCCAGAGATGCAAGGATTCCTCAGTATAAGCAAATCAATCAATGTAACACACCATATCAACAAGTTGAATAAAAACCATATGATCATCTCAATAGCTGCAGAAAAGCTTTTGACAAAATCCAACACCTATTTATGATTAAAACTCTCCAGAAAGTGAGCATAGAGGGAAGCTACCTCACGTAATAAAGGCCATATACAACAAAACCAGAGCGAACACTGTGAAAAATGAAAACATTTCCTCTAAGATCAGGAAGAAGACAAGGATGCTCACTCTCACCACTATTATTCAATACAGTTTTGGAAGTCCTAGTCACTGCAATCAGAGAAGGAAAAGAAAAGGAATCCAAGTTGGAAAAGAAGAAGTAAAATGTCACTGTTTGCAGATGACGTAATATAATGCATAGAAAATTCTAAAGATGCTACCAGAAAACTACTAGAGCTAATCAATGAATTTGGTAAAGTTGCAGGATACAAAATTAGGTATAGAAATCTCTTGCATTCATAACACTAACAACAAAATATCAGAAAGAGAAATTAAAGAAACAATCCCATTTACCTCTGCAACAAAAAGAATAAAACACCCAGGAATAAACCTACCTAAGGAGGCAAAAGACTTGTACTCAGAAAACTATATAATACTGATGAAAAAAATCAAAGACCACACAGATGGAGAAATATACCATGTTCTTGTATTGGAAGAATAAATATTGTGAAAATGATTATATTATCCCAAAGCAATCTTTACCAATGGCATTTTTAGATTTGAGCAAAAAATTTTACAATTTGTATGGAAACACAAAAGACTCCAAATAGCCAAAGCAATCTTGAAAAAGAAAAAGAGCTGGACAATACAACAAAGCTATAGTAATCAAGACAGCATGCTACTGGAACAAAACAGAAATACAGATCAAAGGAAGAGAATAGAAAGCCCAGCGATAAACCTACACACATATACTCATCTAATCTATGACAAAGGAGGAATGAATATACAGTGGAGAAAAGACCGTCTCTTCAATAAGTGGTGCCGGAAAAAACTGGACAGCTCCAAGTAAAGAATGAAATTAGAACATTCCCTAACACCATATAAAAAAATAAACTCAAAATATATTAAAGACCTAAATGTAAGGCTTGGACACTATAAAACCCTGAAGAGGAAAACAAAGGCAGAACAACCTTTGACATAAGTCACAGCAAGATCCCTTTTGACCCACCTCCAAGAGTAATGAAAATAAGAACAAATGTAAACCAACGGGACCTAATTAAGCTTAAAATTAAACTCTTTTGCACAGCAAAGGAAACCATAAATAAGACAAAAAGACAACCCTCAGAATGGGGAGAAAATATTTGCAAACAAAGCAATTGACAAAGGATTAATCTCCAAAATATACAAATAGGTCTTGCAGTTCAATAAAAAAAAAAAAAACACCTAACCCAATCAAAAAATGGGCAGAAGACCTAAATAGGCATTTCTCCAAAGAAGATATGCAGATGGCCAAGAGGCACATGAAAAGATGCTCAAATCAAAACTACAATGAGGCATCACCTCACACTTGGCAGAATGGCCACCATCAAACAATTTATAAACAATAAATGCTGGAGAGGGTGTGCAGAAAAGGAACCCTCTTGCACTGAAGGTGGGAATGCAAATTGATACAGCCACTATGCAGAAGTGTATGGAGGTTCCTTAAAAAACTAATAAAAGAACTGCCATATGACCCAGCAACACTACTCATGGGCATATGCCCAGAGAAAACCATAATTCAAAAAGATACATGCACCCTAATGTTCATTGCAGCACTATTTACAATAGGCAGGACATGGAAGCAACCTAAATGTCCATCAGTGGAGGACTGGATAAAGAAGATGTGATACATATATACATTGGAATATTACTCAGCCACAAAAAGGAATGAAACGGTGCCACATGCAGAGATGTGGATATGCTTAGAGACTGTTATACAGAGTGAAATGAGTCAGAAAGAGAAATTTGCATAATATTACTTATTATGTGGAATCTAAAAATAGTTAGAGATGAATTTATTTGCAAAGCAAATATAGAGACACAGATGTAGAGAACAAAAGTATGGATACCAAGGTAGGGAATAGAAGGTGAGTGAATTGGGAGATTGGGATTGACATATATACACTGCTATGTATAAAATAGATTAACTAACGAGAACCTACTGTAAAGCACAGGAAAGTCTACTCAATGCTCTATGGTGACCTAAATGGGAAGGAAATCCAACAAAGGGATATATGTATATTTACAGCTGATTCACTTTCTTAACAGCAGAAACACAGCATCATAAAGCAACTATATTTCAATAAAAATTTTAAAAACCCAAACAAAATAAAATTAAAACTCTTTCAAAAATAAATAAAAGAGTAATACCTTACTTTAAAAAAAAAGGACAATGCACCTTGCAACATCTGGCATATGATAAGTGCTCAATAAATATGTGTTTACTGATTGACAGGTTTGCTATAAAAGAAGATGTGGTATGAATGTCAAGCACATGTCTGACCAGGCCCACAATAAATGTTAGCTGTCACTCCTATAATCATTCCCTTTAGTGATGACCTGAAGTACCAACCAAGTCTGTAAAAAGGAAAGTCTTCATATCAGGCATTTTACTTAAAATTTGCAATGGCCACTAACCACAAGAAACTCCCAATTGATTAGTATTATATGCTATTACTTTGCAACTAATAAAGCAGGCAACTGATAATCTAATCATATATTATTATGCATTTTCTTAATGAAAAGATAAGGACATATTTTTTATAGACAGTATATATCAGCTACTGCCACAATAATCCTACAGAATAAAGCACCTCAAACAAAAAGCTGGTTTATCCTCATGCTCACGGGTCTATGTGTTACTGGAATAAGGCTGGTCCAGGCTGGGCTTGGTTAGGTGGCTCTGCTTCCGGCTGTGGGTTGGGCTCAGGTTCATTCCACCTGTGTTCACTCTGGGACCAGGCTGAAGGGACAGCAATTCCCGGGGAAAGCCCTTCTTATGACAAATTACCAGTGTGAAAAACCAAAGCCCCATCATGAAAGCATACTTAAAAGTTTGTGTCACATCCACTAACATCCCACTGACCAAAGCAAGTCTCAAGGCCAAACCCAACATCAGTGGGTGGGAGCTGAACAACAGTCAAAAAGTATCCAATAATGAATACAGAAATTTTAAGTAGTTGGGTGTAATTGCATTACAGTGATATATCTGTACTTCTACATGGATTTAAATTCATATTAATGGGCTCTAAAAAGAAAGATCTTATGGTAATTAAGGAGGAGATTCTGAAGAGATGAGGTACTAATGATGAAAATTTCTGATATTTCAATTACTAAATAAATGAGGTAATTCAAGCTTCAGATGTTCATTTATAATTACACAGGAAGTATTTCAAGCATGTTTTATGTTTCAATTGAATCAATGTTTTACTCAAACTGCTATGTCAAACCATTAAAAGTAATTGATATTATTAAAGTAGAAGATAACATATCCTCCTATGTTGTGAGATTTACAGTTGAATAAATACATGTCATTTTTTAGAATTAATATCTGTCATTTAAAAAAATTCATGAGTATATCTAGGGAAAGCTCTAACACACCTCAATTATTCAAAAAAAAAAACCTTTGCAAAATGTATTAAGATTGATTTTAAAAGGAAAATAAAACATTGAGTCAACATAATTGCTTTGAAGTTTAAGCATTTTCAACAAATTAAAAATTTTGGGGTGAAGAAATAGACAACAAAAATACACTTAGCCAAAGGAGCACCAATCTGTTTTCAATCTACATTTTATAAATTATTCAGTGCAGGCTTAGAGAAATGATTTTAATTAAGAAAGATTACACTTGGGTATTAATATGATAAAATATTCTGACATAATATTTTAAATCCATGTGAAGATAACAGAAACAAAGAATTTCTTGGCAATATAAAAAAATAAGTTTAACAGAAAATTTGAATTTTAGAGCTCCATTGTTCTGTATCCGGGCTTCAAGTGAAACAGTATTAAATGTCCATTTTAGGTATTGGAGCCTCCTTAGAACCAACTGCTTTGGTAAAAAATGCTATGAGCTATCTCAACTACTGGATAGCAAGTATGGCATTATATATTAATTACTTCTAATTTACTAATCTATGAATTACTCTTTTAAACTCTAACATGTTATCATTTCTATTCTACTTTCCCTTATGATTCCTCTTTTCAGAAATCCCCAATCGATCGGCTGATATGCTGCTGTTGCTGCTGCTAAGTCGCTTCAGTCGTGTCCGACTCTGTGCGACCTCATAGACGGCAGCCCACCAGGCTCTGCTGTCCCTGGGATTCTCCAGGCAAGAACACTGGAGTGGGTTGCCATTGGCTTCTCCATTGTGTGAAAGTGAAAAGTGAAAGTGAAGTCGCTCAGTTGTGTCCGACTCTTAGCGACCCCATGGACTGCAGCCCACCAGGCTCTTCCATCCATGGGATTTTCTAGGCAAGAGTACTGGAGTGGCTTCACATCGGCTGATATGAGCAAGTCTCAAATCCACGCTCCTCATGGTGGCACACATAATCCTCCGTTATGTTGTCCCAACATATTTTCCATTGCCCCTTGGTATATAGGCATTACTCCTGCCAAGCTGGTCTAGTGATTCAAAAGTATTTTAAGTATATAATTCCTCACTTGCAAAACAGGCATCTAGTACCTCTGTATAATATTTGACCCATCTTTTACTTCATTCAAGGAGATCCAAACAGTCTATTCTAAAGGAGATCAGTCCTGGGTGTTTTTTGGAGGGACTGATGCTGAAACTCCAGTACTTTGGCCAACTCATGTGAAAAGCTGACTCATTGGAAAAGACTCTGATTCTGGGAGGGATTGGGGGCAGGAGGAGAAGGGGACGACAGAGGATGAGATGGCTGAATGGCATCACCGACTCGATGGACATGAGTTTGGGTGAACTCGGGGAGTTGGTGATGGACAGGGAGGCCTGGTGCGCTGCAGTTCATGGGATTGCAAAGAGTCGGACACGACTGAGCAACCGAATGAACTGAACTGAACTTACTTCATTCAAGTTCCACCTCTTATATTAAAGATTTCCTAGTTAACTCCATCTTGCAGGGAGCTCTTCTACCTCTAACCTTTGAAAGCATTTTATTGCCTGATTGTATATATGTAATTTATCACATAGGAGCCTTAAACTGTTGAACTTGTCACATGTATCTTACCATCCTTTTGTAGATTATAATGGCTTTACGTGTAACTTCCATAACCAAGACACAGACCCATCCAAGATTCATTCTCCTTTTTCTACTTATGAATAGAACACTATTTTTCCTTGGATGGCAATGCACTCATTTAAAAATACTCACCTTCCAAAATCCCTGGTAGATGGAAATATGCCCATGTGACCCAAGTGCTGGCTAAAGAAATAAGGCCTCTATTTATAGAGGTCTCCAGTGAAGATACTGTTCATGACAGAAAGGGACATAAACATGAATATGAGGCTTGGAGGTGGAAGAGCCTCATGTGACCACAAGGGCAAGAGCTATACCTAAGGACCAAAAAAACCTGCATCACTGACGACTTCATGACACCACTGTAACAGCCCTAGACTGTCTACCTCTACCCTTCTCATTACTTGAGAAAAACAACCGTTGGGTTCAGTTCAGTTCAGTTGCTCAGTTGTGTCCGACTCTTTGCGACCCCATGAATCGCAGCACGCCAGGCCTCCCTGTCCATCACCAACACTTAATTGGATTTTCACTACATATGGCAAAACATGTAGCTTTGTGTAAGAACATTTAAGATATACTCTCTTAGCAACTTTCAAGTGTAGAATATAGTACTGTCAACTATAGAAACTGTATTTTATATTTTTGATGAGAAGATATAAACATGTCAATCTCTCCAAATTAATCTTTACATTTAACACAATTTTAAGAAAAAAATTCAAGTTACAAAAAATGATTGAAACTTGACAGATTATTCTCACATTTGTTGATCTGGAAGATGACCAACTGTCAGACTAGCCAAAAAATTTTAAGAGGTTTGGCTCAACCAGACATCCACTGAAGCATACTATAAACACTCAATAATTAAAACAGTATGGATCTTGCAAAAGAATGGAATAAATCAATGAAACAAAACTTTAAGGCCTAGGAACAGATCCATTTATTTATACAGATCATTGTTTATGACAAAACTGGCAGAGGCATAACTTATTTAAAGGATTTAGAAATAAATAGATTCCTGTCTCATAATATGTAAGATAAATTCTATATTGGTTTTAGTTTTAAAATAGAAAATACCAAAGTACTAAAAGACCACAGAAAAATAAATAAATAAAAGAACACAGGCCTGAATAATTTTAAAATATTTGTATTGTGAAGGAATTACTAAGCATGATCCCAAAGGCAGAAATCATAGTGAAACCAACAGACTGGATTCATAAAGATGTAAGAATTATGTATGGTACAAACTCCAACATAAGCAATTATCAAACAAGTTTTTAATGGCCTAATTTTTAATCATCTTAGCTTTGTTAAATTTATTTTATAATCAAAACAACGGCATGTCATAAGCTATTAGTAATAATGATAGGGGTATATATATTTACTGACACAAAGATATTTACAAAATAATTATACCTAATTATGTATGGCATGCTTCCAGTTTTATAAAAAATTGTGTACCTCATCATAAATTTACATATTTTATTATGTAGTTAAAATTCTGGAAGAATACATATCAAAATCTTAATATCAACTATCTCTAGATGGTATTTAATGAGTATTCTTTTTATTTAACCTATATCATCTAATTTTTCTAGAAGTAAATTTATATTACCCAGATAATTTTAAAAAATGTATTTAAAAATTTTTTCTTGGTGAAAATAGCCAAGACATAAAAAAGAGATAGTTTCTATTAAACTGTGGTTATTTCTAGGTGGTAGGATAACAGGTGACTTAAATTTTCCTCTTTACATAAAGTTTTTGAATATTTTTATACAGGAATATATTTATTCATTTAATCAAAATGAAATGAACTTGATTTTTCAAATGCATCTGACTATAGTGCAGCTACAAATTATACAACTATTGTATAAAAGGAAATCTGCTAACCCAACGGGGGAACTGACTAATGAAGAACGCAGCACATGAGCTCCTCAGTTTCACACTTATCACCAGGGTCATATGGAATAAGCTGTGTGTGCCATGTCAGAAATAAAGCCATTTTCTTTGTACTCTTTTAGTGTTTTCACTCCTGTTTTGATGCTGGAAGCAGGGAAGTAGACAGTAAAGGCCTACAATGACAAACCACTATTAACATGATCATAACTGGGTTATTCCAGCCCCAGTAAAGCACAGAGAAATTAATTCAGTCAGCAGTCCAAGGAAAAAAGAGATTACATCTGAGGCTCCAGGATGATGGATGAACTCAAACTAAAATTAAAAAGCAAAACAGTAGAAAGTCTATGCGCAATTTGATGCATTATCTATGACAACTGTTTCCTCTAATATGAAAGGCAACCCATCCACTACAGTTATCCAGAGATCATGCTCTCCCTAAGTGTCATTAGCCAGAGGAATTAACAAATTTTCCAAGATTTCAACATCTCCAAAAATAAATAAAAGCTTAGGTAACATGAAGATCAGTTAACAACAACAAAAAAAGTCTCCAGCTTCAAATGGAAAAACAATCTAAACCATGCCCTGCTAAAAATCTAACATGGTTACACCATCGCCCCTCTTACTACACCGAATACCAAATTCATTCATCATTCATTCATTTCTTCATTTGTGTATCTCTTCATTCACCTACAATGAATACCTACTATGTGCCAAGTTCTAAAGCAGGCAGTAGGTGCAGCTTACAACCATCCCTTTACCAAATGTAAACATGTTAACACCCCTGGTTGAAATCCTGCCATATATAAATTAGCTAAAAATAAATTAGAAAACAAAAAAGGACTAAAACAAAATTCCTGGCATCGTGAGAGATACAGGTTTACTCTAACTAAATTTTCAAGCACTGATTGTTCTACCCTTCAGATAAATTAGAGATAGAAATAATGAATTTTAAAGTTGTAGAAGAAAGACAGCACTGTAATGTAGAGAAGTGGTAGATGTAAAGGGTAGGGGAAAAAAACTGGTGAGCCTAGAGTTAAATTTATTCTTTAGTAAGTGAGTCACTTATAATATCTAGGAATTATATATAACCAGTAGAACCTGGAAATTGAACATCATGTCTTCAGAGTAAAATAAAAATTATATTCTCAAACAGAGAAGTAACAGCACTGCCCGTAGCCCGGTCTGGTTATAGAAGACATCAAAGACAGTCTTTATAGTCAGTCTTTCACCTCAGCTAAGCAGAGCATAATGCTCACAGCCTCCATAGAGCAAGAACTTCCCCTAGTTAGGCTTGTCTCAAAACCTAGGACATACCTAAATTCTTTGTATTTCATGTCTGGTCCTGGACATCAAATGTAAATAGCAGTGTAATGTTGTACTTTAATAGTGGATCTAGAATTGAGAACCTATTTACCAGCATACGCAGATAGAAATCTGGTTCTCCCCATCAGGAACTGCTGAGTACCCGATAGCAGTATTTCTCAAACTAAGGTCTATGAATATTATTATTAAAGTCTTATGATATTAAAAATTTTTTTTTATTTTTATGACCATTAAAAAAAAAAAGTTTTAAGGATAGTCTGCCTTTCTGGGATGACCCTGTGCAACTGCGTATTGCTTTATGATTTTTATGCAGTAGTTTGTATGTGCAACTGAGTTGGTTGATTAACATCTAGGAAAGCTATAACTAGAAGGCTTTATATAAGCAAAGAGGTGGAAGAGACTAGCAACATCTCTGACTGTGTCAACTCATATCAATTTACTAGAAATAAGTATGGTCTTCATTTTCCAAAAAGAGTTTCTGTACCCCTGATCCTTAGCAATAGTTGCATCAGATACTAACATAATGAACGTATCAGTTAGGCTAGCTTTTTTCCCAAGTAATAAAGCTTTACACAGTGGCCAAGTGATACATTTTTAATGTGCTGTTTCAAGACTACTCATTGGCAAAGGTGAGGTTTGGTTTGCCTAAGTTCCAATCAGAGACATAAAGCTTTTAATATTGTTTGAATAACATACTATGTAAACAGGCATTTGCTGAGTAAGTATTATCAAAATCCAAATACAGAAAACAGATGAACCATGGAAGCACAGTTAGGGTGACATCTTTCTGCTAAAATTCTCTATATCAATACTGTTTCAGCAAAGCAGTGTCACCCATCTCACTAAATCCATGTTGATTTAAACTCAATTATAATGTTCATCTGAACTGTAATGGTGTTGTCATATTTAATTTCTACATTTGTTTTGATTTTATTTAGCATAAGTTATAAGCATAAAATACATGTGTGCACGCTAAGTAATATATTCTGTGCATACTAAATAACATAATACAAGAAAAATGAGCAATTTAAGTAATATTGTAATAGTTTCAGTCAATACAAGAAGTCCACAGCAGTTTTATTCTTCAAGAAGATAGGATACGTCCCTCAACTTGAGGAACTCTGCTTCATGACATAGGTTAGCTTTATCTAGGATTTAATAGAAAAATAGCATAGTACCATGGTTCTCTTTTTTATTTCAAATGAAGTTGTTCTGCATCCTTGCATCTGTTTTGTTTCCCAACTTCCAAGCTCAAAGTGGCAGGCCATCTGGAGGTGGCCAGAAACGGACACCATCAGGAAAAGAAACCCTTTTGTAACAGTAACTATACTGAATATAGCTGCTGTCATTTTTGTCTAAACTGTCAATTTCTGTAGAGACAGGATGGCGTCAGAGCCTGTCACAACTGGAAGGCTTAATAAATGTTTGCAAAATGAAGGTCATTTTCTCAGCTCTTTTTACTCCAGTCTGGTTTAAAGAAACTGTGTCAGAACCCTGTCTTAATATAGTTACTTTAGCTGTGTAAGAAATACTCTACAAGAAGAGGATAATTTTGTTGATGGAACATATAGTCACAATCTAATAGCAAGTATTGATATCCTTAGAGACTAACCTCTATAGAAGGCTCTCTGAATGATAAGAAACAATTCTAAAATGATGCAAATAGTACATTCAAATTTTCCAGAGAAAATAAAAACATGAGTAACTTTTACCTCCTTTCCATAAAAACCATTAACTGTGAAATAATAAATTCCCCAAACAAGTCAAATCTTCAATATGGAATGAAAAAAGCAGTATATTCAAAGACAGTATTTAAAATACCTTATTTAAATATATTTTAAAAATCTACTTAGCCAGAATAAATGAAAAAATTCCCTATCTCCCCCACAAAAAAAAGAAATATTTTAAGAAAACAGATTTTTTTAAATTCCTGGGTGGTACTAACCTGGAAGCCAGCACACATTCCTAGCTTCGTTCTTAAGAACTGATGAAATACATCTGCAAAAATAAACAGCTTGAAAAAGCTGAGCTTGCCCAAATAAATTAATTAAAAAATAAACCCAAAACTTGTTTTTGTCATTTCCTCAATACTTTTCTCTAATAATGGAGAAATCAAAGTATAATCAACATATACAATCACAATAGGGTATAAGGATACAATCTTACAAATGACTAATCCTATAAAATTTGATTTATGAGACAGAGTATTGCTCAATACTATATGAAAGTCACATTTTTTTCTTTTTACTGTTCCCTGTAACTGGGATCTATTGCAAGACCTGGGGAAAAAAAATCTCTTCTTCCTTTCCAAAGTCTAAACATAAATTCTTATCAGCAGGCTTCCTAATGAGTTAAGTCAATCACTAAGCCACTATTTCAATTTGTGTTTCTGCAGCAGAGCGGCTTTGGAGCTAAGAAAATCACTTCTGTTGTATCCTGCTATTTTGGACAAAAACTAATTTCCTGCCCAACCCTGGGAGTCACATGATTCCAAGCTAATGGAAAGTCTGCTTTCCATCATAAAATGAAAAGTCATGTAGAGATCAAGCTCCAACAATTAAAAAGATACACACACACGCTTAACTTCCATTCACCATTCTAGGATTTAATAACAACATCGTAGTATTCTCAGGGAAAACAAGACTGTCATATAAGTTGAAAATAAGAAGTCCAAGATTAAGGACAGTATATTATTAATATCAGGATCAGCACTTAAAGAGAAAGAAGAAAGGAGACAGAGAGAGATCCACTCTAGGGCTACAGGGGAAAAAAATAACTAAAATGATTTTTAAGTGAATTAAACTATGTAAGAGAAAGAAAAACTTAGAGACAAAAATAAACAAACAAAAATATTAGAGGATGAATCCAACTAGACGACCTCCAACTGAATCATGCAAGGTCAAACAAAAAGCAAGCTCGACATCTCTCCGAGTTGGAAGCATACACCAACCACAGGAGGAACATAGCCCAGAAGATACATTTTACGGATATGTGTGAGGTCCTGGAACATTTTGTGTTATAATCATTTTAGGATTTCAGAAATTCCACAGGATAGCAAGTTTTTCAACCTTCTTTCTCTAATCCACATTTTGACCACTATTCTAATTATGTGTTCAACAATGCCCAATTTTGAATGCACAGAGAACTTGAAAGCTAAGCTTCAAAGGACAAACTGAAATAACACTATTATAGATTACCTCAAAAAATATTATGGAAAAAGTCCAAACTGAAAAGAAGGATAGTTTATAATCAACAAGGATATATTGTACAGCACAGGGAACTTTATTCAATCTTCTATAATAATGTATTTGGGAAAAGAATCTGAAAAAGGGAATGGATGTAGATATGTGTATAACTGAATCATTTTGTTGTATACCTGAAACTAACACAATATTGTAAATCAATTAAACTCCAATAGAAAATAAAATTTTTAAAAAAAGAAGGATGGCATGACTTGTATGTTTTATGTTCCACCCACTCAACTTTGGAGTACTAAAATATACATTTGAACCTTTATTACTAGAGAGTTGTACTAAATTTTGAGTCCAAGCTACTCCAAAAATCCAGCTACTATTATCTTTGTGATTCATACCTACACTGACAAAAATGTATGCAAGATGCTACTGATAATTAATTTTATGTGTCAACATGGCTAGACTATGGTGCTCAGTTGTTTGGTTAAACACTTGACTAGACGTTGCTGTAAAGATTTTTAAGATTTGATTCATATTTATAATCAGTTAACTTTAAGTAAAGCAGATTATTCTCCATAATGTGGGTGAACCACATTCAATCAGTTGAAGACGTTAGGAACCAAGACTAAAGTTTCTGAGAGAAGGAATTCTGCCTCCAGCCTGTGACTTAACTATTTTACCTGAATTGCCAGTCAGCCTGCCTACCCTACAGATTTCAGATCTGCTAGCTGCTACAATAATAAACCTCTTTCTCTTTTTCCATATATACACACACATATGGATGCCCATGAATGCTGTGTGCATTGTGCGTATATACATATATTAGTATACCACATACACATACTATAGATTCTGCTTCTCTGGAGCACCCTGATTAATGCAATGCCCAAAACCATAATAAAAAGTAAGTTTATTGCATTTACTCTAACATTATGCAGATTTTATAACTTGAGGAAAACACTGGCTATCAAACATACAAGATTTTCAAATCATTTGAATAACCTGTGTTAATATGGAGGAAGCCTCTGAATGTTCCCTCTATAGTGCTCTCATTACACATACTAAGAGTTTAAAACAGATTGCACCCCCTACAGGGGAACATTTAGTTTGCATTTCCAAATTACATTTCAGAGTAAGTGAATTTTACTTACTCTACAATTGTGGAAAAGATCACAAGAGGATTCAATTGAACTAAAGTAAATGGATTGGTACACCTGTTTCAGGAAACAAAGACACACCAATACTATGGAGAATTTATATAATGCTAATAGGCAGCAGGTATAAATAAAGGATATCATTCGTGAAAACTACGAGTCTGAGGTCTGTCAAAGCACAGAGGATAAACTGTCCTGTTTTCAAAGTGCCGTTTAGTATGTTCATTTTGAGCCAGACAGAATAAAGGAAGAATTTACTAACTATACCTTTAGCAAAGTGACAGACAACTTAATTAGATGAAAACATATAATAATATGTTTGGGATATAAACATTTTATAAACATCACAAGTCTTGGGAAAAAAAACTTTTTAATTAGGTAGGAAAACAATTCAAAGTCACTCTCTAAGCATAGCCAGCAATGATGGTAAATAACAGATCTAAACTGCAATTCATGACCTGTGCCTCTAGTTCACAACATTATCCATCATAAATGTTTATGAAAAATATTTGCAAGCAAATTGATTGCAATGACATCTTGAGGCCAAGGTCCCAAACTTAAAAGCCAAATGTGTTCAAGGAGAGGGGATTTGACAAAAATGTGGGAAGTGTCAGGTGTAAGAGAGGTATGGTGGGGGGCAGGGTTTGCATGTCCCATCAAAAGGTAAGCTTATATCTGGGACTTCCCTGATGGTCCAGTGGCTAAGACTCAGAGCTCCTAGTGCAGGGCGCCCAGGTTTGTCCCTGGGTCAGGGAATGAGATTCCACATGCTGCAACTAAGTAAGACCTAGCACAGCCAAATAAATACTTTTTTAAAAAAAATGAAAGGTAAGCTTACATTAAAACAATACAACAGCTTTATTCTTTCCCAACAGTATGCATCAGTCCCAGGTAAACTTCAACAAACTGCTGCTACCATGTGATACTTGAACAAGAACAGAAGTAAATTAGAACAGTAAATACATAAATTAAAGAGAATATGACCGTAAATATCTAGAAAATTATCTTCTAAAAGGGAATTTGCTTGATTAGTACATTACTCATAATTATTTCGGAGAAAGCGATGGCACCCCACTCTGGTACTCTTGCCTGGAAAATCCCACGGACGGAGGAGCCTGGTAGGCTGCAGTCCATGGGGTCTCGAAGAGTCGGACACGACTGAGCGACTTCAGTTTCACTTTTCACTCTAACGCATGGGAGAAGGAAATGGCAACCCACTCCAGTGTTCTTGCCTGGAGAATCCCAGGGACGGGGGAGCCTGGCGGGCTGCCGTCTATCGGGTCGCATAGAGTCGGACACGACTGAAGCAACTTAGCAGCAGCAGCAGCAAGGACAAGAACGAACAGCAGTCCTCCCTGTCAAGAATGGAGGTTTCTGCCCCTCACATGGCCTATATGCTTCTCTTTAGCGTTACCTCTTCAATTCTGACTAGTTCCTCCTGGTTCTTCATCTTGCCTTTGACTAAAATAGCCTCTTTACACCCCGATGTGTTTCAGTTTTTGAGCTCAGTTCCTGTGGGTTATTGACAATATCCACTGTGCCCCGACAGACTTCACCACACCTCAGGAGCTATTAGGAAGAACACACTCCTTTGACCTAAAGAAGCAAAGAAACTTCATAGACATCTGATAGACTACATAACAGCTCAAACTAGGGAAACCAGAATGGACAGAACACGCACCTTCTACCAAGGCCAAGTCAATGCAAAAAACAATAACAGTGTAAGAAGAATGTTTAAGAGGCTACCCAAAGAGAATAACTATAAAAAATTTTGGAGGGGCTTAAAAAAACATGAAAGCTGGGGTTAAAATTCCAGTAGAGGAAGAAAAATGGCTAGTGATGAAAACTAAACTAGTAAACTGGAAAATGAAGTAAAGGAACTATTATATAATAAAGCAAAAAATACAAAGAAATATAAATTACTGGTAAAAATATGAGGCATTCAAGACACATGCAGAAAGCCTAATATGCAAATATTCAGAAAAAGCAAAAAGAACAGAAGCAATGATCAAATAGAAAAACTTCTGTGCTGAAGAAAGAATTGAATTTTCAGATCAAAGGAGTTCACCAAATGCCAGGTATTTATAATTGGGGCAGGGGAAGACACATAACTGACAAATTATGATGAAGTTTTTGTAGTTTAAGAGTAATAATCAAGTCATAAAGAGAGCGAGAAAAGACTACCCACAAAGGTAAAAATAAATACACTGCCACTGGATCTTTCATAAGCCACTCAGGAACCTGAGAGATGTATGTAGGTTTTAAAGAAAAAAGGACTGTATTCCAAGAACCCTATATCCAGGAAAGATATAATCTATAATGCAAATGAAAAAAATTTCAGACTTATAAGGAAATTCATAAAACAAATCACTTTTTTTTTTTTTTTAAGGAAAAAACATTGCAAGAGTACTCTAAGCTGATTCATGTTGATGTTTGGTAGAAACCAACACAATTCTGTAAAGCAATTATCCTTCAATTAAAAAATAAATTAATTTTTTTTTAATTTTATTTTATTTTTAAACTTTACAGTATTGTATTAGTTTTGCCAAATATCGAAATGAATCCGCCACAGGTATACCTGTGTTCCCCATCCTGAACCCTCCTCCCTCCTTCCTCCCCATACCCTCCCTCTGGGTGGTCCCAGTGCACCAGCCCCAAGCATCCAGTATCGTGCATCGAACCTGGACTGGCGACTCGTTTCATACATGATATTTTACATGTTTCAATGCCATTCTCCCAAATCTCCCCACCCTCTCCCTCTCCCACAGAGTCCATAAGACTGATCTATACATCAGTGTCTCTTTTTGCTGTCTCGTACACAGGGTTATTGTTAGCATCTTTCTAAATTCAATATATATGCGTTAGTATACTGTATTGGTGTTTTTCTTTCTGGCTTACTTCACTCTGTATAATAGGTTCCAGTTTCATCCATCTCATTAGAACTAATTTAAAAAGACAAAACAGAGTACCCTAGGTTCAATGTATTTTTTATTTATTTTTAATTGGAGGATAATTGCTTTACAATATTGTGTTGGTTTCTGCCATACACCAACATGAATTAGCCATAGGTATACATATGTCCCCTCCCTCTTGAACCTCTCTCCCACCCCCACCCCTTCCCACTCCTCTAGGTTCTCCAGAGCACTGGGTTTGAGTGCCCTGTGTCATACAGTAGATTTCCACTGGCTACCTAATTTTACATATGGTGATGTATATGTTTCAGTGCTTCTTTCTCAGTTCGTTCCTCTTCTTTCCCTCTGGTGCCCACAAGTCTGTTCTCTACATCTGCATCTCCACTGCTGCCCTGCAGATAAAGGGCATCAGCTGCTAGACTGCCCTGCACTTCCATCTCTCTAGATGCTGTATACATGCATTAATACATGATATTTGCTTTTCTCTTTCTTACTTACTTCACTCTGTATCTAGGTTCATCCACCTCATTAGAACTGAGTCAACTGCATTCCTTTTTAAGGCCTGGTAATATTCCATTATATACATGTACAACTTCTAAAATCAATGCAATACATTATATCAATAGAAAGAAGGAAAATCAAAACACCTGACCAATTCAAGAGACACAGAAAAACGGATGGACAAAATCTAGCACCCTTTCATGATTAAAAACCACTCAACAAAATAGGAATAAAAAGGAGTCTTTTCAACCTTCTGAAAGACATTTATAAGAAACCCATAGCTAACATTATTCTTAATGGTGAAAGATTTCCCCCTAAGATTAAGATGAGATATCTGCCCTCACTACTACTTCTACTCAACCTTGTACTGCAGGTTCTAGTCAGGGCAATTAGGCAAGAAACATAAATATAAGACACCCAGATTGATAGCTCAGTTGGTGAAGAATCTGCCTGCAATGCGGGAGACCCCAGTTCAATTCCTGGGTCAGGATGATCCGCTGGAGAAGGGATAGGCTACTCACTCCAGTATTCTTGGGCTTTCCTTGTGGCTCAGCTGGTAAAGAATCCACCTGCAATATGTGTGACCTGGATTCGATCCCTGGGTTGGGAAGATTCTCTGGAGAAAGGAAAGGCTACCCACTCCAGTATTCTGGCCCAGAGAATTTCATGGACTATATAGTCCACGAGGTCGCAAAGAGTCAGACACGACTGAGTGACAGTCACTTTCACTTTCAGATTGGAAAGGAAGAAGGAAAACTATCTCTATGTGCAGATGATATGATTCTGTAGACAGACAATCCTAAGAAATCCACTGAAAAACTATCAGAACCAATAATGGGTTCAGCAAGGCTGCACAATACAAGATCAAATCCAAAAACCAATTGTATTTCTGTATATTTGGCAATGAAAAAATCTGAAAATAAAATTAAGAAAACAATCCTATTAACAATAGAATCAAAAGGAATAAAATACTTAGGGATAAATTTAACAAAAGAAGTGCAACACTATGCACTAAAAACTATAAAACATTGTTGAAAGAAATTAAAGAAGACCTAAATAAATGAAAAGAAATCCCATGGTTATTAATTCCAAGACTTAATATTGTTAAGATGTCAATACTCCCAAATTGATCTACAGTTTCGGTAAAATCTGCATTAAAATTTCAACTTCATTTTTTTGCAGAAATGGACAACCTGGTCTTAAAATTCATATAGAATTGCAAGGAACTACAAATAGCCAAAAACATCTTCAAAAAGAAGACTAAAGTTGGAGGTCTCACAGTTTCCAATTTCAAAACTTACTATAACCAGTAATCAAAACTGTGTGGTCCTGGCATATGAACAAGTTATGGACCAACAGACTAGAACTTAGGGTTCAGAAATGTGTCTATGCACCCATAGTGAATTGATTTTCTACAAGGGTATCAAGATTATTCAGTGGGGAAAGAATAGTCTCTTTAACAAATGTTGCTGGGAAAACTGGATACCTAAGTGCAAAAGGATAAAGTGGGATCCCTAACCATATACCATATGTAAAAATTAACTCAAAGTGAATCAAAGACCTAAATATAAGAGCTCAACATATAAATGCTTAGAAAAAATAGGTATAAATTTTCATGACTTTAGCTTAAGCAAGATTTCTAATATGTGACAACAAGAGCATGAGCAGCAAAAGAAACATGAACATCATCAAAATAAAAGAAGAGTGTGCTACAAAGACACCATCAAGAAAAGGAATCCATAGAAGGGGAGAAAATATTTGCAAATTCTATATCTGATAGGGGTCTAGTATGCAGGATGTAAAAAAAAAAAGAAAGAAAGAACTCTTACAACTCAACAATTAAAAAGACAAATAACCTAAACGTTTTAAAGACAGTCAAGAGATTTGGACAGAAATTTCTCCTAAGAGTATACACAAATAGCTAATAAACATATGAAAAATGTTCAACATCATTAATCACTGGGGAAAAGCAAATCAAAACCAAATGAGATATCACCACATGCTCACTAGGGTGCCGAAATTAAAAAGACTGGAATAAGCATTAGTGAGGTTGTGGAGAAAACTCTCATATACTGCTTTGTAAAATGGTACAGTCACTTTGGGAACCAGTTTGGCTACTCTTCAAAAAGTTCAACATAGAGTTACCAAAGGACCCAGGAATTTTAAGAGAACTAAAAACATGTCCACATGAAACTATGTCATGAATGTTCATAACAACATTATTCATAATAGCCAAGAAGTGAGAACAATCTAAATGTCCAAGAAGTGATGAATGGGTAAACAAGATGTGGTATATTCATATGATGGAATATTATTCAGTCACAAAAAAGAATGAAGTATTCATACATGCCACAACGTGGATAAGTCTTGGAAAACATTATGCTAAGTAAAATAAGTCAGTCACAAAGGACTACATATTGTAAGATATCATTTATATGAACAGGCAAATCCATAGAGACAGAAAGTAGGTTAGTAGTAGGTTAGAAAGTAGGGGGAGTGACTTATATAATGGATATAAGGATTCTTAATGGGGTGATGAAAATATTCTACAAAAAGATAATGGTTGTACAATATTGTATATATACTAAAAACCACTAAATTGTTCTCTGTAAATGGCAGAAGAGGACATCAGATTTGAAGCACAAAAAAGGATTCAATGCATAGTTGCTGGCTTAAAGACAGAGAGAGCCACAAGGCTCCTGAGAGTTGAGAGTTAACCCCAGAAAATAGCCAGCATGTAAGCAGAAACCTGGGCTTCCCTGGTGGCCCAGACAGTCTACAAAGCAGAATCTGTCTACAGTGCAGGAGACCAGGGTTCAATCCCTGGGTTGGGAAGATTCCTTGGAGAGGGAATAGCAACCCACTTCAGTATTCTTGCCTGGAGAATTCCATGGACAGAGGAGCCTGACAGTCTACAGTCCATGGGGTCACAGAGTTGGACACGACTGAATGACTAACACAGACACACACAGAAGCAGAAACCTCAGTCCTACAACCACAGAAAACTGAATTCTGCCAACAACTCAAAAGTGCTTGGAGGTGGGTTTTTCACCAGTGCCTTTAGATGAGAACTCAGCCCATTCAACATCTTGTTTTCAGCTTTGTTTTGCCCCAGTCAGAGAATCCAGCAATGCCATGTGTATGATCAGGCCACCCAAGATGGCTGTTCTCTTGTTCTCTGCACATCTCCTACTTGACCAGTCCCTGCTCCACCTACATCCTACTCACATGACTGACCTACGTTCTTAACCATAGAGCCTAGTCAGTAAGTGCCTACACACTTGTCCCAGCCCCAGCTATGATTGTTCTAATCTGTAGATGAGAACTTCCCTATGATAGCTTATCAAAGGAGTGGTGAGGGGATGTGTTCCTCTGGTTTCCCTGGTAACTGATGAGCCAGCCTGATGATGTCAATTCCCTCCTCCTTCCCCAATCCCTTCACCTGACATCCTGCCCACCATCTGCTACACAGGGTGGGGTATTGCTCTAGGACCTTGCTTCAGACATGTAAGCTCCCCCCATCCATTAGACCACTGATGTCTCTGTTGCTGATTCTGGGCTCTTTCTTTACTCTTGAGGCTGGGCAAGGACATGACTTGAAGGCCTGTGGGGTGCAGTCCAACACCATGTCAAACATCTGACTGCAACACTCAATGAATAAATGGGTGTTGTTTTAAACCATTAATTTTGTCAGTCAGTTCAGTTCAGTCGCTTAGTCACGTCCAACTCTTTGCGACCCCATGGACTGCAGCATGCCAGGCTTCCCTGTCCATCACCAATATCTAGAGCTTGCTCAAACTCGTGTCCATCTAGTTAGTGATGCCATCCAACCATCTCATCCTCTAGCATCCCCACTCCTCCTGCCTTCAATCTTTCCCAGCATCAGGGTCTTTTCTAATGAGTCAGTAATTAACTTTGTAGTAATTAATGAACAAGTGTTATTTTAAGCTATTAATTTTGTAGTAATTTGTTACATAAGGATAGAAAACTAACACACTCCCCATGGAAAAAGTGGCTGGGTCTTTGTGAACACCGTTCATCACTTTTATCAGTAAAGGCAAGGGAGTTTAATCCCCCTGGAGAAAACCAATGGGACAGTCGGTGGAGAAGTCTCCCAGCTTCTCCCCAGCCTAGGGAATGGGGAGAGGGAAACTGTCCTGGAGATGCATTCTTCATGGTTCTTCAGAGGGTCCTCAGAGACACAGTGCCCCTGGCCCTATGGTAACAGAGCCCAACTCTACAGCAACCCTTCACTGACTTTTCTTGCTTTCCTATTTCACTCTCCCTTCTCTATTATTCTGCTTCCTGGGATCACCTCCCAGATAAATGGTCCACATCCAAGCCTGGATTGCAGACTCTGCTCCCTTGGGAATTAAGTTATGGCAGAAGTCTCTAGATGGCCCATATATACACATTCAGCCCCTTTTCTGCAGTAAGAGAACCCTAGTTTTACTTGACATGGCAATATGCCCAGCTAAAAGCATTTATTTACCACCCTTTCCTGTGACTAATGAAGCACAAGTCACTGAATGGAGCTCCTAAGAAATCGCTTTAAAGGCAGATGACCCAGTCAGGCAGGAAGCAGGTCCCTCTCTTCTTTCGTCTTGCTGCCTGGACTGTGGATGCTAAAGCTGGAGCTGTGGAAGCCACCCTGCAACAATGAGGAGACACAGAGCATGAAGTCTGGGTCCTTGTGACTAGAGAACTGCCACGTGAGCCTTAACTGTATCCTCAGGACATCTCTTACGTAAGAGAAAAACAAATCTGTGTTTTCTTTCAGCCAGTATTACTTGGGTTTTCTGTAACATACAGCTAAACCTATTCCTAACACTTACTCAAGAAATAAAATCTATGAACCACACAAAAGATGACTAAATGTCAAAGAAGATTATGTTAGAAGCACTGAAGGAACTGACAATAGCAACATTCCAAAGGAACTAAGAAAGCTAACAGCAGAGAAATGCCAACTTGTAGAGTGATGCACATACTATTTTTGAAAATAAAAACCTGCCCCTGAAAATTTAATTAAAAACAAGAGAGTTATACAGCTTAGCCACTTTTGAGTTTTGAGGTCTCTAGTCTGATTTAGTTTGAGGTCCCCAAAATAAGCAAATGCATGTGGTTCTCTTCTCTTGCTTCCACTTGAATATTCATTATCAGAAAGCAAAAAAACCTAAAATAGCTTTTAGAGTTTTCATTGTGATACTGACTGAATATTTATACTTTAAGTAACATCACAGTCAAATGACCACCTACTGCATGGATAGCATTTTAATTAGGTGTAAAGGTGTATAAAAGAAGAAGATAATTCATTCCTAACTCAAACAGTTTTCATATCTAACTAGGGACTGAGTCCTTTACCTGTGGAATCTGATTCTATTCCAGGAGATAGTGTCAGAATTGAGCTGAATTGTCAGACACCCTGCGGGTGTCTTTTCACTGTTATACAGTGTTCCCCAAAGAAAATGCTAATGGGGTGAAGGATAATCTGTCTTGAGGATTATATATATATATATAATGCCTATTTATTTATTTTAAAATTTTATTTTATTTTTAAACTTTATAATTTGTATTAGTTTTGCCAAATATCGAAATGAATCTGCCACAGGTATACATGTGTTCCCCATCCTGAACCCTCCTCCCTCCTCCCTCCCCATACCATCCCTCTGGGTCGTCCCACTGCACTAGCCCCAAACATCCAGTATCATGCATCGAACCTGGACTGGCAACTCGTTTCATACATGATATTATGCATGTTTCAATGCCATTCTCCCAAATCTTCCCACCCTCTCCCTCTCCCACAGAGTCCATAAGACTGTTCTATACATCAGTGTCTCTTTTGCTGTCTCGTACACTGGGTTATTGTTACCATCTTTCTAAATTCCACATATATGCGTTAGTATACTGTATTGGTGTTTTTCTTTCTGGCTTACTTCACTCTGTATAATAGGCTCCAGTTTCATCCACCTCATTAGAACTGATTCAAATGTATTCTTTTTAATGGCTGAGTAATACTCCATTGTGTATATGTACCACAGCTTTCTTGTCCATTCATGTGCTGATGGGCATCTAGGTTGCTTCCATGTCCTGGCTATTATAAACAGTGCTGCGATGAACATTGGGGTACACGTGTCTCTTTCCCTTCTGGTTTCCTCAGGGTGTATGCCCAGCAGTGGGATTGCTGGATCATAAGGCAGTTCTATTTCCAGTTTTTTAAGGAATCTCCACACTGTTCTCCACAGTGGCTGTACTAGTTTGCATTCCCACCAACAGTGTAAGAGCATTCCCTTTTCTCCACACCCTCTCCAGCATTTATTGCTTGTAGACTTTTGGATCATGGCCATTCTGACTGGTGTGAAATGGTACCTCATAGTGGTTTTGATTTGCATTTCTCTGATAATGAATGATGTTGAGCATCTTTTCATGTGTTTGCTAGCCATCTGTATGTCTTCTTTGGAGAAATGTCTATTTAGTTCTTTGGCCCATTTTTTGATTGGGTCATTTATTTTTCTGGAGTTGAGCTGGAGGAGTTGCTTGTATATTTTTGAGATTAGTTGTTTGTCAGTTGCTTCATTTGCTATTATTTTCTCCCATTCTGAAGGCTGCCTTTTCACCTTGCTAATAGTTTCCTTTGATGTGCAGAAGCTTTTAAGGTTAATTAGGTCCCATTTGTTTATTTTTGCTTTTATTTCCAATATTCTGGGAGGTGGGTCATAGAGGATCCTGCTGTAATGTATGTCAGAGAGTGTTTTGCCTATGTTCTCCTCTAGGAGTTTTATAGTTTCTGGTCTTACGTTGAGATCTTTAATCCATTTTGAGTTTATTTTTGTGTATGGTGTTAGAAAGTGTTCTAGTTTCATTCTTTTACAAGTGGTTGACCAGATTTCCCAGCATCACTTGTTAAAGAGATTGTCTTTAATCCACTGTATATTCTTGCCTCCTTTGTCAAAGATAAGGTGTCCATATGTGCGTGGATTTATCTCTGGGCTTTCTATTTTGTTCCATTGATCTATATTTCTGTTTTTGTGCCAGTACCATACTGTCTTGATAACTGTGGCTTTGTAGTAGAGCCTGAAGTCAGGTAGGTTGATTCCTCCAGTTCCATTCTTCTTTCTCAAGATAGCTTTGGCTATTCGAGGGTTTTGTATTTCCGTACAAATTGTGAAATTATTTGTTCTAGCTCTGTGAAGAATATCGTTGGTAGCTTGATAGGGATTGCATTGAATCTATAAATTGCTTTGGGTAGTATACTCATTTTCACTATATTGATTCTTCCAATCCATGAACATGGTATATTTCTCCATCTATTAGTGTCCTCTTTGATTTCTTTCACCAGTGTTTTATAGTTTTCTATGTATAGGTCTTTAGTTTCTCTAGGTAGATATATTCCTAAGTATTTTATTCTTTCCGTTGCAGTGGTGAATGGAATTGTTTCCTTAATTTCTCTTTCTGTTTTCTCATTATTAGTGTATAGGAATGCAAGGGATTTCTGTGTGTTGCTTGTATATCCTGCAACTTTACTATAATCATTGATTAGTTCTAGTAATTTTCTGGTGGAGTCTTTAGGGTTTTCTATGTAGAGGATCATGTCATCTGAAAATAGTGAGTTTTACTTCTTTTCCAATTTGGATTCCTTTTATTTCTTTTTCTTCTCTGATTGCTGTGGCCAAAACTTCCAAAACTATGTTGAATAGTAATGGTGAAAGTGGGCACCCTTGTCTTGTTCCTAACTTTAGAGGAAATGCTTTCAATTTTTCACCATTGAGGATAATGTTTGCTGTGGGTTTGTCATATATAGCTTTTATTATGTTGAGGTATGTTCCTTCTATTCCTGCTTTCTGGAGAGTTTTTATCATAAATGGATGTTGAATTTTGTCAAAGGCTTTCTCTGCATCTATTGAGATAGTCATATGGTTTTTATTTTTCAATTTGTTAATGTGGTGTATTACATTGATTGATTTGCGGATATTGAAGAATCCTTACATCCCTGGGATAAAGCCCACTTGGTCATGGTGTATGATCTTTTTAATGTGTTGTTGGATTCTGATTGCTGGAATTTTGTTAAGGATTTTTGCATCTATGTTCATCAGTGATATTGGCCCGTAGTTTTCTTTTTTTGTGGGATCTTTGTCAGGTTTTGGTATTAGGGTGATGGTGGCCTCATAGAATGAGTTTGGAAGTTTACCTTCCTCTGCAATTTTCTGGAAGAGTTTGAGCAGGATAGGTGTTAGCTCTTCTCTAAATTTTTGGTAGAATTCAGCTGTGAAGCCGTCTGGACCTGGTCTTTTGTTTGCTGGAAGATTTTTGATTACAGTTTCAATTTCCATGCTTGTGATGGGTCTGTTAAGATTTTCTATTTCTTCCTGGTCCAGTTTTGGAAAGTTGTACTTTTCTAAGAATTTGTCCATTTCTTCCACGTTGTCCATTTTATTGGCATATAATTGCTGATAGTAGTCTCTTATGATCCTTTGTATTTCTGTGTTGTCTGTTGTGATCTCTCCATTTTCATTTCTAATTTTATTGATTTGATTTTTCTCCCTTTGTTTCTTGATGAGTCTGGCTAATGGTTTGTCAATTTTATTTATCCTTTCAAAGAACCAGCTCTTGGTTTTGTTGATTTTTGCTATGGTCTCTTTTGTTTCTTTTGCATTTATTTCTGCCCTAATTTTTAAGATCTTTCCTTCTACTAAGCCTGGGGTTCTTCATTTCTTCCTTTTCTAGTTGCTTTAGGTGTAGAGTTAGGTTATTTATTTGACTTCTTTCTTGTTTCTTGAGGTGTGCCTGTATTGCTATGAACTTTCCCCTTAGGACTGCTTTTACTGTGTCCCACAGGTTTTGGGTTGTTGTGTTTTCATTTTCATTCGTTTCTATGCAAATTTTGATTTCTTTTTTGATTTCTTCTGTGATTTGTTGGTTATTCAGCAGCGTGTTGCTCAGCCTCCATATGTTGGAATTTTTAATAGTTTTTCTCCTGTAATTGAGATATAATCTTACTGCATTGTGGTCAGAAAAGATGCTTGGAATGATTTCTATTTTTTTGAATTTACCAAGGCTAGATTTATGGCCCAGGATGTGATCTATCCTGGAGAAGATTCCATGTGCGCCTGAGAAAAAGGTGAAATTCATTGTTTTGGGATGAAATGTCCTATAGATATCACTTAGGTCTAACTGGTCTATTGTATCGTTTAAAGTTTGTGTTTCCTTGTTACTTTTCTGTTTAGTTGATCTATCCATAGGTGTGAGTGGGGTATTAAAGTCTCCCACTATTATTGTGTTATTGTTAATTTCTCCTTTCATACTTGTTAGCATTTGTCTTACATACTGTGGTGCTCCCGTGTTGGGTGCATATATATTTATAATTGTTATATCTTCTTCTTGGATTGATCCTTTGATCATTATGTAGTGACCTTCTTTGTCTCTTTTCACAGCCTTTGTTTTAAAGTCTATTTTATCTGATATGAGTATTGCTACTCCTGCTTTCTTTTGGTCCCTATTTGCATGGAAAATCTTTTTCCAGCCCTTCACTTTCAGTCTGTATGTGTCCCCTGTTTTGAGGTGGGTCTCCTGTAGAGAATATATGTAGGGGTCTTGTTTTTGTATCCATTCAGCCAGTCTTTGTCTTTTGGTTGGGGCATTCAACCCATTTACGTTTAAGGTAATTACTGATAAGTATGATCCCGTTGCCATTTACTTTATTGTTTTGGGTTTGAATTTATACACCATTTTTGTGTTTCCTGTCTAGAGAATATCCTTTAGTATTTGTTGGAGAGCTGGTTTGGTGGTGCAGAATTCTCTTAGCTTTTGCTTTTCTGAAAAGCTTTTGATTTCTCCTTCATACTTGAATGAAATCCTTGCTGGGTACAATAATCTGGGCTGTAGGTTATTTTCTTTCATCATTTTAAGTATGTCTTGCCATTCCTCTCTGGCTTGAAGAGTTTCTATTGAAAGATCAGCTGTTATCCTTATGGGAATTCCCTTGTGTGTTATTTGTTGTTTTTCCCTTGCTGCTTTTAATATTTGTTCTTTGTGTTTGATCTTTGTTAATTTGATTAATATGTGTCTTGGGGTGTTTCGCCTTGGGTTTATCCTGTTTGGGACTCTCTGGGTTTCTTGGACTTGGGTGATTATTTCCTTCCCCATTTTAGGGAAGTTTTCAACTATTATCTCCTCAAGTATTTTCTCATGGTCTTTCTTTTTGTCTTCTTCTTCTGGGACCCCTATGATTCGAATATTGTAGCGTTTAATATTGTCCTGGAGGTCTCTGAGATTGTCCTCATTTCTTTTAATTCGTTTTTCTTTTATCCTCTCTGATTCATTTATTTCTGCCGTTCTATCTCCTAATTCACTAATCCTATCTTCTGCCTCTGTTGTTCTACTATTTGTTGCCTCCAGAGTGTTTTTAATTTCATTTATTGCATTATTCATTGTATATTGACTCTTTTTTTATTTCTTCTAGGTCCTTGTTAAACCTTTCTTGCATCTTCTCAATCCTTGTCTCCAGGCTATTTATCTGTGATTCCATTTTGATTTCAAGATTTTGGATCAATTTCACTATCATTATTCAGAATTCTTTATCAGGTAGATTCCCTATCTCTTCCTCTTTTGTTTGGTTTGGTGGGCATTTATCCTGTTTCTTTTTCTGCTGGGTATTCCTCTGTCTCTTCATCTTGTTTAAATTGCTGATTTTGGGGTGTCCTTTCTGTATTCTGGCAGTTTGTGGAGTTCTCTTTATTGTGGTGTTTCCTCGCTGTGTGTGGGTTTGTACAGGTGGCTTGTCAAGGTTTCCTGGTTAGGCAAGCTTGTGTTGGTGTTCTGGTAGGTGGAGCTGTATTTCCTCTCTCTGGAGTGCAATGAAGTGTCCAGTAATGAGTTATGAGATGTCTATGGTTTTTGGGTGACTTTGGGCAGCTTGTATCTTGAGACTCACGGGCTGTGTTCCTTTGTTGCTGGAGAATTTGCTTGGTATGTCTTGCCCTGGAACTTGTTGGCCCTTGTGTGGTGCTTGGTTTCAGTGTCGGTATGGAGGCGTTTGATGAGCTCCTGTCAATTAATGTTCCTTGGAGTCAGGAGTTCCCTGGAGTCAAGGTTTGGATTTAAGCCTCCTGCTTCCAGTTATTGGTCTTATTTTTACAGTAGTTTCAAAACTTCTCCTTCTATACAGCACCATTGATAAAACATCTACGTTAAAGATGAAAAGTTTCTTTACCGTGAGGGTCACCCAGAGAGGTTCACAGTGTTACATGGAGAAGAGGGAGGAGGGAGTTAGAGGTGACCCGAATGAGATGAGGTGGAATCAATAGTGGAGAGAGTGGGCTAGCCAATAATCACTTCCTTATGTGCACTCCACAACTGGACCGCTCAGAGATGTTCACGGAGTTATACAGAGAAGAGAAGACGGAGGAAGGAGACAGAGGTGGCCAGAAGGATAAAAGTGGGGGATGAAAAGGAGGGAGACAGATCCAGCCAGTAATCAGTTCCCTAAGTGTTCTCCACCAACTGGAACACACAGAAATTCACAGAGTTGGGTAGAGTAGAGAGGGGTTAGGGAGGAGACACAGCCGACCTGGTGGAGAAAGAGGAGAGTCCAAAGGGAGAGAGAGCAGTTAAGCCAGTAATCTCGTTCCCTAGTGAAAAATGGGTACTGAAGATTGGGTTCTTAAAGGTACAAAATTGGTAACAAATATATAAAAGCAAAAATTAAAAATCCAGAGTAGAGTTTGGAATTTTAAAAATACGATGTTAAAGAAAAGAAGGAAAAGAAAGAGAGAAAAAATGAACAAACAAAAACAAACAAGATCGTGAAAATTATAAAGAAAATATAGGTACAAAATTGATAACTAATACCAAAAAGCAAAAGTTAAAAATCTAGAGTAGAGTTTGGAATTTCAAAAAACAAATGTTAAAAAAAAAAGAAGACAAAGAAGAGAGAAAAAAAAATGAAACAAACAAACAAAAAAATGTCACAAAATTATAAAGAAAATACAGGTACAAAATTGATATCAAATACCAAAAAGCATAAATTAAAAATCTAGAGTAGAGTTTGGAATTTCAGATATACAATGTTATATAAAAGAAGAAGAGAAAGAAACAGAGAAAAAAAAAAAAAGTCACAGAAATTATAAAAAACTATAGGTACAAAATTGATAACAAATACCAAAAAGCTAAAATTAAAAATCTAGAATAGAGTTTGGAATTTCAAAAATACAATGTTAAAGAAAAGAAGAAAAAAAAAAACAAGGTCAAAAAATTATTAAAAATATATATATATGAATTTTGTTGAAGAAAAAAAAAATAGGGTCTTTTTTTTTTTTTTGAAAATAGGTTATAAAAGTGAAAATTAAAGGAATAATAGAGGACTTAAATTTTTTTTAATTTAAAAAAAAAAGAAAGAAAGAATGATCGTAAAAATAGTAAAAATATATCGAGGACTTTCTCTGGTTTTGTTGTGAGTATTGTGGGTTCAGCTCATTTTTGGCTAGTTCCTTGGTCCAACTTTTATTTCTCAGGATCTATAGGCCCCTTCCTATGTAGTCGGTAGTAACCACGGGGTTTTAATCTATTGCCTATAGCTTCCAAGGCGGTTCCTTCTGTTATAGCTTCTTCCGTTTGCTGGTCTCTTCAGTGTCTGGTTTCCGCCCTGACACAAAGGGGACGGTGGAGGACACTTTTCTTTTTTTTTTTTTTTTAGGCTCACTTGTTCAGTCGCACTGTGGGGAGGGAGGGAGGGATGCTGCAAACAAATAACACTGGAGTGTGCTCGCAGTGCCTCAGCCTCACTGGGTCTGCCCCAGCTCACGGCGCGTGTAGCCTCCCTGCCCACACTGCTCAGGCTCTAGGTTGTTCTGCCGGGAACCATCCGTGGCCGGCCCTGGGCTGCCTGTACCTCCTAGGTCCAAGCCGCTCAGGTTCAGGCACTCGGGTAGTCCTCAGAGGCACAGACTCGGTTGGGCCTGCGTTTTGTGCCCTTCCCAGGTCCGAGCAGCTCAGGTGATGAGGTGTTTAGCGAGCGCGATTGCTGCGACTTATCGCCTCCCCGCCGCTCGGTTATCCGCGTACAACCGGCGCACCTTCTCAGGGAGATGTTGACCATCCAGACCCCCAAGAAGTTTTAGTTAGCAAAGAAGCCTGCTTACACTTTTATAGATAATGTCTCTCTGGGGCTGCGATTGCCCCCTTCTGGCTCTGGCTGCGTGTCACTGGAGGGGGAAGGTCTGCAGCTGGCTATCTCTGTTCAGTCCTTTGTTCTGTGCGCGGGCCTGGCGGTGTCTTAGGTTAGTGCTGGCTTTTCGCGTGGTAGATATCCCACAGTCTGGTTTGCTAGCCCAAATTATTTCGCTCAGATAGCGCTCAGGGTATTCAGGCCAGGTCCTTACTCTAAGCGATGCAGCCCGAGCCGCGCCTCCCTGCCCAGCCCCCGCTTGCTAATGGCGTGTGCAGGCGTCTGCGCTGCTTCTCCGCTGGAGGAGTTACCGTAGGGCTCGCAATCTGAGAGTTTTAATTATTTATTTTTTCTCCCTGTTATGTTCCCTCTGTGCTTCCAAAGCTCAGCACAGATTTGGCAGTGAGAAGGTTTCCTGATGTTTGGAAACTTCTCTCTTTTTAAGACTCCCTCCCCGGGACGGAACTCCGTCCCTCCCTCTTTTGTCTCTTTTTTTGTCTTTTATATTTTTTCCTACCTCCTTTCGAAGACTTGGGTTGCTTTTCTGGGTGCCTGATGTCCTCTGCTGGCCTTCAGAAGTTGTTTTGTGGAATTTACTCGGCTTTTAAATGCTCTTTTGATGAATTTGTGGGGGAGAAAGTGTTCTCCTTGTCGTACTCCTCTGCCATCTTGGCTCTTCCTCCTATCATGCCTATTTAAAACTCTGATTTTCAAATATTTTTGAACAAAGTACAAATAAAATCAAATGAATGAATTATTTTACTCTATAATTTAAAACAAATTAAGTCAACCATAAATCACAATATTTCTATTTTCTCCCAATTCATAATGTCAACTACTTTCTAACATATTACTTTTGTATTTTTATTGTATTGTATTTTGTAATATTATTTTTGTATTTGCAAATACAAAGAAAATACCCTAATTACAAAACACATAAATTGCTGCCATTACTCCACTAGAATGGACTTTCTGTGAGACAATAGTTGTCAATCATTACAGACTACCTTCTAGACAATATTGTAGGTTAAAAAATATAAGGTTGATTTTTATCATTAGTATAAATCCACATAATTATTAAATGAAAATTTGACCTTTTAAGCAAAACAAGAACACACTTGAAAGAAAGCAAACAGAAAGAAAAGTTTTGTTTTACCTTGAGCACTAATTGTGACTGTGTGCCAGGTTCAGGAATTATGTACATGATTCAGACTCATGGTGGAGTCAGCCCTGGGAGTGCATTTCAGTTCTACAATCTACAAGTGATGCCTGTCTCAAAAGTTTCTTCACCCTCCCTACTCCTCAGTTTCCTCAACAGTTAAACTTTAATAACCACCATTTTAGAGAGTTAGACTTGGAATTAAATGAGATAATAACTGTATTAATGTTTTAACAAATACATAAGCATTCAGCAAATGATACCTATTATTTCTACAGCTCCAATACTTTGCCCACCTGAATCAAAGAGCCCACTCATTGGAAAAGACCCTGATGCTGGGAAAGACTGAAGGCAAAAGGAGAGGGGCGGCAGAGAATGAGACGGTTAGATAGCATCACGGACTCAATGGACATGAGTTTGCGCAAACTCCAGGAGACAGGGGAGGGCAGAGGAGCCTGGCATGTTGCAGTCCACGGCGTTGCAAAGAGCTAGACATGACTTTGCGACTGAACAACAACAAAAATTATGTTATAATAAAGCTTAAATGCGCATTATTTGATAAATGGAGAATGTGGACCTTATTTTCTTTAAAGGACAACAAAGACCTCAATAGATTAAAACTTAAACCAAGTCCTTCAACCTGAAACCAAGTGTAGGTTATGGGAAAGGCTTTTTGTTTTCATGCCTAAGTCATATCTCTGATACTTTTATTCATAATATGACCTAGTAATTGAAACCTAGATTTCTTCTTCCATTTAAAAAAAATATTCTAAATCTCTATTTTTAAAATAACAGGCAAATATAATGAATACAGTGCCAGCAAGGGTTTTTTATTAATAACACAACTTCCCAGGTTTTTGCTGGAGTTAAAACCTGATATCAATAAAACTGGATATGTTATCTACATTTTTATTTGGAGCCATGCTCAGATTTTTGGATTTCACCAGAGGAGTAATATTTTTAAAATTTTGAGAAGCACCATAAGTTGACAACATTTTATATTTCAGAAATATTTTAATTAAATAGAGATAGAAAGGATATTTTAAATTAGAGCAATAAAAACAGGAATACTAGGGGAAATTGTAAACTATAATCTCCTATCTAAAGCATTTAATTAAAAAAAGAATAGTTGGACACTCTAAGAGGAAAAACATACTTTTGGGTTAAGAAAAAATGTTCTTTCCCAAACAAGAATAGCTGGCCTCCCTATACTGATTTATATATGCTCTGTGTGTTTATGCTAATTTGCCTTATTTCTCCAAAGATTAGTTCTTGGATTTAAATTTGGGAATCTTCAATTCAAGTACTAACAAGATTTGACAGATTTAAGATCTTGTGTCTTTAACTGCACATGCCAGATACTATTAGCCAGAATGATTCCCAGCTCTCCTTGGAACCTACATTCTAGTGGGTAGAGATCAATATCAAACAAATTAACAAACATGTTCAGATATTGATTGGTTTTAAGAAGAAAAATGAAGCCGGTTAAGACACAGAGACAGAGCGGAAGGAAATATATTCAGAGAAATCTTCGACTAGGGCACATCCAAGTAGAGATTCTAATAAAATGAGGGAGTGAGTCATTTGGAAACCTGTGGGAATAGTGATGGTTAATAGTCATAAAGCATTTTCTCCTGTGCCAGTCAGTATCCTAACTGCTTTACACAGGTAAACTCATTTAATCCTCTTAACAATTGCATACAGGTACTATTATGATCCCTATTTTACAGAGAAGGAAACTGAGGCTCAGAGAATTAAGGTAACTTGTGTAAGTCACACAGCTAGTAAGTAGAAGGGTTGAATTGGGAACCCAGAGAGTCTGACTCCAAAATCTTTCTCTTAACCATCATCACTATACTCTGCCTCTCAGGAACACCAGGGGCAAAGACCCCAAGGTGATAATGCATGTGTTTGGCATGCCCCAGAAACAGCAAGGAGAACCCAGAATGGCTGGAGTTGGGGGTAACAAGAGAGACTGAAACACATCAGATCAGAGAGATGGTTGGTACAGTGGAGGAGGGGACCAGTTTAGGTGGGACCTTGAAGTACACCATAAGGACTTTGGGTCTTATTCTGAGTGAGATGACCAGTCATTGAACCATTTTGAGCAGAGGAGAATCAAGACCCAACTTGTGTCTTGTAAGGATCACTTTGGCTGCTATGCAGAGAGGAGACTATATTGACTGTGCTGTGCTGTGCTTAGTCGCTCAGTTGTGTCCGACTGTTTTGTGACCTCATGGACTGTCGCCCGCAGGCTTCTCTGTCCATGGGGATTCTCCAGGAAAGAATACTGGAGTGCGTTGCCATGCCCTCCTCCAGGGGATCTTCCCAACCCAGAGATGGAGCCCAGGTCTCCCGCATTGCAGGTGGATTCTGTACTGTCTGAGCCACCAGGGGACCCCGACTATACTGGGAACATAGATAAAAGCAGGAGCCAAGTCTAACAGCTCTGCAATAATCCCAAAAGATAAGTGGTGGTTTGGACTTATGTGATCACTGAAGTGGGGGGAAGATTATGGATCTATTTTGAAAGAAGAGAATTTAGTGATGGATAGGAGATGGGAAGAGAAAGAAACAGAGGAGTCATGGATGACCAAGGTTGTGACCTGAGCAAGTAACTGTTAAGAAAGGGGCTGGCATTGCTTGTATAGGAAATACTGGCTAAGGAACAGGTTAAAGTGAAGATGCTGATTCAGGAAGTCAGAGTGGAGCCTGAGAATCTGTACTTCTAACATGTTCCCAGGAGATGCGGACGCTGCTGTCCATGGAGCACACTTGTGAACAACAAGGCTCTACACTTAGTTTTGTTAAACAATTTCTTCCTGATTTTAAGAGAAAAAAGTTCATCTTAAAAATATGAAAATTACCATAAAATAATTCTATACCCAGAAATACTGTTAATATTTTGAGGTACATCTTTCCAGGTTTTTTGATGTTTACATGTTTATGTACATAATAGGAAATACAATTTAAGAAAATTAAAATCCCATTGTACCCTACCACTTGTTTTTTAAATATAATGAACACCTTCCAGTTTCCTTAAACATTTTAAACTATTATTTCAATCAGATCAAAACATACAAACTAAAAATATTTAACTTTATTGAGTTTCTGTGCCAGACTGTTTCTTGCTCTATAGCTCCCATCTCTAGTAATGGTGAATGGAAAATGTTACTTTTTAAAGTAAGTGGCATTTTAAAAAGAGGCATTTAAATATTTTCAAAATATTTTAAAGACTGTGTTTTGGGTAAACATGCTATTATTTTAAGGCTCAAACTCTACTGGAACTGTGTTTCTCTCTTCCAAAAAGCTCCCTTCCCATTCCTTTCTCCCCCAAGATGGCACCTGACGGCAAGGCAGAGTGTGTCCTGTGCTGGTGACCGAGGTGGAGAGCCTCTGGTCCAAGGGCGGCCCTGTGGGCCCTCACCAGCCTCCACTGAGATGCCCCTTGACCCTCTGGCTCACCAGGCAGTACTGCTTGCTGGGAAGCAGCTGGTTGCAGGACTAGGCGGGCACATGTAGGCCTTGGACCCTGCCTGCTGTTTCTGGTCTTTGGCTTTCTCATCCTTCCTCGGTTCTCTAGCAAGTTACTTATTCCCTCAGCTTTTCTGTAGGCAGCCCCGCCCAGCCTCGTGTGCTCAGGTTGTGGGCCCCCCAAGGCACGTCTCAAGCCTGCCACCCAAACATCTCCCTCCAGCCCTGCATTCCCAGGATTTGGGCTGCATCAGGGAAGTCCAGTACCATTCCTTGCTCCTGATACTCCACGTCCTGCTTCCAGGTTTTTAACAAGAAGGCAATAGACTCTCCCATCTGAACCCCTGCTCCTCTCTGTACCCAGCGCGACCTGAAAGGCTTCCTTCCTTCCTCCTTCCTTCAGATGGGAAGAGCACCTACATTAGATCAAGTGCTCGCCTACTTTCTGGCTTAGAGTAAAACTATTCACTCAGACTGCTGCGTTTTTCTCCTAAGACAAAGAGGCGCTTTTGGAAATTAGAAACAAAGGCTGACTTTAAGATGGTTCCCTATGGATTAAAGAGCAATACTTTGAAATTTAAATAGCCCCTTCGTCTTCCTTTTCCCATGGTGTAGTATCTCAAAAATATTATTTGGTTATATGACTTTTAGTGAGTGAACAATATTTCATTATACAGATACTATAATGTAATCCTCTATGATTGAACACTACAATTGGAATTTTCCCCATTAAAAATAACTTGCTTATACATAAATCCAAGCACATGTAATTATTTCCTAGGTGTATATTCCTATAAGTGGAATTACAGACTGAAAGGAAAAGGTATGACCACTTTCAAGGTCTTTTTTGGTACATACTTCTAATTTATCTTCCAGAAATATTTATACCAAAGCAAACTGTAGTGGCTGAGAAAGGCTATATCTCCACATACTTCCCATACTAGATATTATCATTCTTTTTTTCTCCCCTCTTTCAAAATTGTGTTGAATTTCACAAAAAGTCAATCATTTTACTCTTGCCTGGAAAATCCCATGGATGGAGGAGCCTGGAAGGCTGCAGTCCATGGGGTCGCTAAGAGTCGGACACGACTGAGCAACTTCACTTTCACTTTTCACTTTCATGCATTGGAGAAGGAAATGGCAACCCAACTCCAGTGTTCTTGCCTGGAGAATCCCAGGGATTGGGGAGCCTGGTGGGCTGCTGTCTATGGGGTTGCACAGAGTCAAACACGACTGAAGTGACTTAGCAGCAGCAATAATTTTAAAGTGAACAATTCAGTGGCACTTAGAATATTCACAACATTGTGCTGGTATTCTATTTAATCTTTGCCAATTTGATGGTTGAAAAAACTTTAAATTTGTTTACTAGGGATATGAAACATTTTGCATTTATTTGCTAATCAATGCCTTTTCTTTTTTGTGAACTACCTGGCTATTTTTTTCTATTTGTATTTGGGGGTGCTGTGTTTTATGCAAATATTTATTATATATACTTACAACCTATATAATGCAACTATATTGACAATTTACCTTTTGACCATAAATTTTGTTTATGCTGTCCCTTAGCATATAAACTTTTAAATACTTCAAAATCATTCTGCATTTCCTTCACATTTTATTCAACTTTATCTATAAAGCCCTCACTAACTCCAAGATTTGATATCTATGTTTTCTTCCTGTTCTTTAACGGTTTCACTTTGACACTGAACTCTTAATCTGGACAGGGTTTATTTGGTAGCAGGGAGGAAAACTTATGTTTCTAAATGGTCTCAACATTGTTTACTAAACAATCCATCTTGATCATAACAGTAATTACATAAATCATAAATTACATAAATCTGAACTTTTTGTTCTATTTCATTGACCTACTTGGCCTGTATTTGAACTATAATGCTAAAATTACTGTACTATTTTAAATTCTCTATTCTTCTAAATACGTTTTAAGACACTCTGCTGTTTCTCTAAGAAACATTGCTGGGAGATGATTAGTGTATTAGCTAAAAAGTGCTAAGCCACAAAAAGACTAAAAGTCAACTCAAAGAGGCTTAAACAAAAATGAAATTGACTGGCTTTCAGCTGAATCCAAAAGTAGATCAAATATGAGTGTTGCTTGAAACAATGGCTTATCAATGTCATTAATAACCCACGTATTTCCATCTCCAATTTTCCAGCTCTGCTGTCCACTATCTCAACTTCACCCCATAGCTAGGTCTCCTCATAGTGTAGGATGGCTGCATTGTATCCTCACTCACATGTAGCAGAAGACTGGAAGCCACTAACAAACTGTTTTTTGTGTGTCCTGTCACCAATTCTTTTTTAACCATTCACAACTAAGAAGGACAAGATTAAAATTATTTGCTTATATTAATTAGGGGCAACCACAGATCTGGCATGGAATGGTGTTGGAAAGACAACAGTTTTTATTAAAATTAGAATTTCTTTAAATGCATTAATTAATTTGAAATGAACTGGTATCTTTATAAAATGAACTGGTATTTTTATTGGCATATAATTGTTGATAGTAGTCTCTTATGATCCTTTGTATTTCTGTGTTGTCTGTTGTGATCTCTCCATTTTCATTTCTAATTTTATTGATTTGATTTTTCTCCCTTTGTTTCTTGATGAGTCTGGCTAATGGTTTGTCCATTTTATTTATCCTTTCAAAGAACCAGCTTTTGGTTTTGTTGATTTTTGCTATGGTCTCTTTTGTTTCTTTTGCATTTATTTCTGCTCTAATTTTTAAGATTTCTTTCCTTCTACTAACCCTGGGGTTCTTCATTTCTTCCTTTTCTAGTTGCTTTAGGTGTAGAGTTAGGTTATTTATTTGACTTTTTTCTTGTTTCTTGAGGTGTGCCTGTATTGCTATGAACTTTCCCCTTAGGACTGCTTTTACTGTGTCCCACAGGTTTTGGGTTGTTGTGTTTTCATTTTCATTCGTTTCTATGCAAATTTTGATTTCTTTTTTGATTTCTTCTGTGATTTGTTGGTTATTCAGCAGCGTGTTGCTCAGCCTCCATATGTTGGAATTTTTAATAGTTTTTCTCCTGTAATTGAGATATAATCTTACTGCATTGTGGTCAGAAAAGATGCTTGGAATGATTTCTATTTTTTTGAATTTACCAAGGCTAGCTTTATGGCCCAGGATGTGATCTATCCTGGAGAAGATTCCATGTGCGCCTGAGAAAAAGGTGAAATTCACTGTTTTGGGATGAAATGTCCTATAGATATCACTTAGGTCTAACTGGTCTATTATATCGTTTAAAGTTTGTGTTTCCTTGTTACTTTTCTGTTTAGTTGATCTATCCATAGGTGTGAATGAATGGGGTATTAAAGTCTCCCACTATTATTGTGTTATTGTTAATTTCTCCTTTCATACTTGTTAGCATTTGTCTTACATACTGTGGTGCTCCCGTGTTGGGTGCATATATATTTATAATTGTTATATCTTCTTCTTGGATTGATCCTTTGATCATTAGGTAGTGTCTTTCTTTGTCTCTTTTCACAGCCTTTGTTTTAAAGTTTATTTTAAATGATATGAGTATTGCTACTCCTGCTTTCTTTTGGTCCCTATTTGCATGGAAAATCTTTTTCCAGCCCTTCACTTTCAGTCTGTATGTGTCCCCTGTTTTGAGGTGGGTCTCCTGTAGAGAATATATGTAGGGGTCTTGTTTTTGTATCCATTCAGCCAGTCTGTCTTTTGGTTGGGGCATTCAACCCATTTACGTTTAAGGTAATTACTGATAAGTATGATCCCGTTGCCATCTACTTTATTGTTTTGGGTTCGAGTTTATACACCCTTTTTGTGTTTCCTGTCTAGAGAATATCCTTTAGTATTTGTTGGAGAGCTGGTTTAATGGTGCAGAATTCTCTTAGCTTTTGCTTGTCTGAAAAGCTTTTGATTTCTCCTTCATACTTGAATGAAATCCTTGCTGGGTACAATAATCTTGACTGTAGATTATTTTCTTTCATCATTTTAAGTATGTCTTGCCATTCCCTCCTGGCTTGAAGAGTTTCTATTGAAAGGTCAGCTGTTATCCTTATGGGAATTCCCTTGTGTGTTATTTGTTGTTTTTCCCTTGCTGCTTTTAATATTTGTTCTTTGTGTTTGATCTTTGTTAATTTGATTAATATGTGTCTTGGGGTGTTTCACCTTGGGTTTATCCTGTTTGGGACTCTCTGGGTTTCTTGGACTTGGGTGATTATTTCCTTCCCCATTTTAGGGAAGTTTTCAACTATTATCTCCTCAAGTATTTTCTCATGGTCTTTCTTTTTGTCTTCTTCTTCTGGAACCCCTATGATTCGAATGTTATAGTGTTTAATATTGTCCTGGAGGTCTCTGAGATTGTCCTCATTTCTTTTCCCACTGCTGGGCACACACACTGAGGAAACCAGAAGGGAAAGAGACACGTGTACCCCAATGTTCATCGCAGCACTGTTTATAATAGCCAGGACATGGAAGCAACCTAGATGTCCATCAGCAGATGAATGGATAAGAAAGCTATGATACATATACACAATGGAGTATTACTCAGCCATTAAAAAGAATACATTTGAATCAGTTCTAATGAGGTGGATGAAACTGGAGCCTATTACACAGAGTGAAGTAAGCCAGAAGGAAAAACACCAATACAGTATACTAACGCATATATATGGAATTTAGAAAGATGGTAACAATAACCCTGTGTACAACATAGCAAAAGAGACACTGATATATAGAACAGTCTTATGGACTCGGTGGGAGAGGGAGAGGGTGGGAAGATTTGGGAGAATGGCATTGAAACATGTAAAATATCATGTATGAAACGAGATGCCAGTCCAGGTTCAATGCACGATACTGGATGTTTGGGGCTAGTGCACTGGGATGACCCAGAGGGAGGGTATGGGGAGGGAGGAGGGAGGAGGGTTCAGGATGGGGAACATATGTATACCTGTGGCAGATTCATTTTGATATTTGGCAAAACTAATACAATTATATAAAGTTTAAAAATAAAATAAAATAAAAATGAACTGCTATTTTTATAATATTAAATCTTTTAATCCAAAGACATTGCATCTCCCCTATTTAATCAAGTTTTCTGCTTTTCTATCATGTATTTAAATAATGGCTTCTTTACATATATTTTATACATGTATCTATTTATTCTAAAAGTCTATTAAATTCTTGAGCATTTTATTTAAGGTTCTATCATGAATATGATCTTATTTTCTATTATATTTTGTACCTAATTGTATGATTTGAGACTTATTTCTTTTTTTAGTTTTAGTTTAGTGTCCTTCCTTCCTTTCAGTTTAAACTAGCTTAAGCGGGAAAGAAAGTTACTGGGTTATATAACTGGGACATCCTAGGCAATACTGCTCTTAGGCCTCAGCAAAAGTCCCCCAGCCCTGGGCTCATATCCTATAACGCCCCCACATACAAAAAGACAAATAGATTTATTGCAGAATGAAAGAGTAGCCTCTGCTACTCAGGATATGGCACTTTAGTACTGCAAATGCAACTTGTAATGTTGAACATTCGCTCTCATGACTAACATTGTTTAGGCCCCTGGAATGTTTCTCCATATTTCTTGCCCTGTGTCCTTAAGAAATGGTTATTTGAAAATACTGTCCCACTGTGACCTTGGAGACAGACCCTGATCCTAATTAAGAACAGTTTCATTGAAAACAAACTTATGGTTACCAAAGGGAAAGAGGGGAAGGGATAAATTAGGAATTTGGGATTAATAGATACATACTACAATATATAAAATAGAGAACAACAAGGACCTACTGTACAGATGGAAACTATACTTAATATCTTGTAATACCCTATAATGGAAAAAAAATGTTTAAAGAATATGTATAACTGAACCTCTGTGCTATACACCTGAAACACAACATTATAAATCAAATACAAGATTAAATTTTCAAAGGATTAAATTTTAAATCTTCAAATTTAAGTAGTTTTCAAAAATTGTTTTTATTTTTTTTGTTTTTGTTTTTTTTTCTTTTATTTTCTTTTATTTTTTATTTTTTAAATTTAATTTTATTTTTAAACTTTACAATATTGTATTAGTTTTGCCAAATATCAAAATGAATCCGCCACAGGTATACCTGTGTTCCCCATCCTGAACCCTCCTCCCTCCTCCCTCCCCATACCCTCCCTCTGGGTGGTCCCAGTGCACCAGCCCCAAGCATCCATTGGAGGATAACTACTTTACAATATTGTATCGGTTTCTGCCATACATCAACTTGAATCAGCCATAGTTTTATTAAAGTTTGGTATTAATTATAATGGTAACTCATCATTTTAAAGATTTTAGAAGATAAGCAGCATTTTGTAAAATATTTTATAACATTTAGTCTTTCAAATTCTTGCAATTACTTTAACTTACATTTTTGCTGAAATATATTCAAATTAGGTATATTTTTAAATTCTCTTTATAAATTTTTAAATATTTTATATTACTACTGTGAATAAAGCAAAAATTAAGTGAGTAAGTTTATTATAATACTATCAGTGATTTTGCTGAAATGGAAGCAGGGAAATAAATTTTAAGGAATGAATTATGACATTATTCTATATTACCACTTATCCTAAACTTCTGGCCCATCCTCAGAACGCCCAAGTTTATATTGTAAAACTCAACATAAGCGTTCCCTGGTGGTCCGGTGGCTAAGGTCCTGGTGCTCCCAGCCCCGGGTCTGGGCAGGGAGCCCAGGTTTGACCTCTAGTCAGGAAACTAGATCCCACATGCCGCAACTAAGAGTTCCCATGCCACAACTAAAGATGCTGTGCATGCAACTAACACCTGGCACAGCCAAATAAATAAGTAAAAATAAATATTCTTGAAAAGAAAGAATAAAATTCAACATATAAACATAGAGTTTCTGGACTTTCATTTTTACTCTTACCCAGACCCTGTAATAATTAGGGGAGGACCTGACCCTTAGTTTATGTAGCCTATTCATGGGTGGTTCCAAGGATTAAATGACATTGTCAAGGTAGGACGTCTTCTCACAGTCCAGTCATATCCCGCCAGTAGAAAGTGGGCTTCTTTCTCTCAGTGTTTGTTATTAATCCTGCTTGGACCACCTGCTCATCCACCAGATGAGCCATGGTACTCAGCCAAGTGGGGCTGCGATCACACCAAGAGCTTCTCAGTTGGTGCTCTGTATCTGGAAGCTGGGGGGCTCATGGAGTGGGAAACGGGTGATTTCTTAAAGATGCTGGCAGTTAAAATTAAGTCCATCACATTGGAACCTAAGGTAGGTACTTAATTTTGCAAATTTATTTTATGGCGTCCCTCTTATCAAACTCTCTTACTAATTCTAACAGCTTTTCTGTTGGTTTTGTTGGTTTTCTAGGTAGATAATGTCATAAAATACAAATAATGATAATCTGTCTCCTGCTTTACAAGATTTTATTTTGCTTTTATTATATTGCCTTAAACTGTCAAAGCAGGGTTCAATGGTGGTGATGGCAAATCAGTTCAGTCGCTCAGTCGTGTCTGACTCTTTGTGACCATGGACTGCAGCACGCCTGGCTTCCCTGTCCATCACCAACTCCCAGAGCCTACTCAAACTCATGTCCATCGTGTCGGTGATATCCCTACCTTATTCCTAACCTGAACTGGATTTGCCTTTAGCATTTCAGCATTAATGATGTTTTCTTAAAGATATTCTTTGTTCTTTCCATGTGGGGTCTTTGCAGAACTTTATGGCCAGGTCCACCTGCCAAGTTTTGGGGATCCCGGGTCTGTGGGCACTGTTACTGTATATAAATAATAAACCAAGAAAAAAGAAACAACTCCCAAACTGGATAAACAAACTGCTCTAAGTTGAGTCACTGCTAGTCATGTAAATTTGCATAACTAAATCTCTACTCCTCCAAACCCAAAGCAATCCAAAAGAAAGGCTGTCCAAACACCAAACAGAGATCATAAGCCTCATATTCTATTTTTCTGCTTCCTTTGTTACTGTTAGTAGAGGAATTGTAGAATTTTTTAACAGGCACATAAATAAGCATTTGGGGGGACTTCCCTGGTGGTCCGTGGCTAAGACTGTGCACTCCCAATGCAGGGGGTCCAGGTTCCATCGCTGGTCAGGGAACTAGATCCCACATGCCACAACTAAGAGTTTGCATGCCACAGTGAAGATCAGAAGTCCTGTGTGCCACAACTGAGACCCAGAACAGCCAAACAAACAAACAAAAGCATCTGGGGCTTTGTAAGAGAAGGCTCAGATTTTAAGATTTATGACCTATATTTTAAGCACTTTGTACATGTTTATTTTATTTCACAACAAAAATTTAACATAAAATGTCCTTACTAATGGGGTGAAAAGTTGTTACCACTAGTCAGAAAAACCAATGGCAAGAAATGGCTTGTGAGTCACAGCCAAATAAGATCACTAAGTGAACTCTGACAAAGCAGGATGGTGTCCACTTTACTCACTATGTATATTACCAAGGGCTGGCACATAGTAAGTGCTCAGTAAGTATCTCATTAGTTAAATTGATCATTGCATAATGGGCATCATAGAATTCAGGTTACATGTAATTTTAAGACAAGAATACTAATGTGTATAATTTTAAGACAAGGATACTAATGTGTATTTGTGGCCTGGTAGAAAGTAATGCTTACAAACTAGGAATTTTCTCTGATTCAATTCCACAGTTACTGCAAGTAGTGAGCATTATTGTCATCTATGCTCAATCTGATGAAAGTGAAAGAAGAGAGTGAAAAAGTTGGCCTAAAGCTCAACATTCAGAAAATGAAGATCATGGCATATGGTCCAATCACTTCATGGGAAATAGATGGGGAAGCAGTGGAAACAGTGTCAGACTTTATTTTTTTGGGCTCCAAAATCACTGCAGATGGTGACTGCAGCCGTGAAATTAAAAGACGCTTACTCCTTGGAAGAAAAGATATGACCACGTAGATAGCATATTCAAAAGCAGAGACATTACTTTGCCAACAAAGGTTCGTCTAGTCAAGGCTATGGTTTTTCCAGTGGTCATGTATGGATGTGAGAGTTGGACTGTGAAGAAGGCTGAGCGCCAAAGAATTGATGCTTTGATCTATGGTGTTGCAGAAGACTCTTGAGAGTCCCTTGGACTGCAAGGAGATCCAACCAGTCCATTCTAAAGGAGATCAGTCCTGGGTGTTCATTGGAAGGACTGATGCTGAAGCTGAAACTCCAATACTTTGGCCACCCCATGCAAAGAGTTGACTCATTGGAAAAGACCCTGATGCTGGGAGGGATTGGGGGCAGGAGGAGAAGGGGACGACAGAGGATGAGATGGCTGGATGGCATCACCAACTCAATGGACTTGAGTTTGAGTAAAATCTGGGAGTTGGTGATGGACAGGGAGGCCTGGCGTGCTGCAATTCATGGGGTCGCAAAGAGTCGGACACGAGTGAACAACTAAGCTGAACTGAACTGATGCTCAGTCTGTGCTGGTGTTCAGAGAGGTTAAGGAACTTGTATGAGCTGAACTTCACATTTACTCCCTCCCTCTACTACAAAAGGCTACCTTCCATATCACACAACATGAGGTGTATATTTACCCCTTACCTTCCAATGTTAAGCGCTCTGCCGCTTTTATTTTCACCATCTTATTTCCTTCTAGTGAGTGAAGTGAAAGTCACTGAGTCTTGTGAGCCCATGGACCATAGCCTGCCAGGTTCCTCTGTCCATGGAATTCTCCAGGCCAGAATACTGGAGCGGGTAGCCATTCCCTTCTCCAGAGGATCTTCCCAACCCAGGGATGGAACCCAGATCTCCCACATTGCAGGTGGATTATCATCTGTGCCACCAGTTTGCATGATTATCTTGTTCATTTATTCTTTTGTTAATTATCTGACTCTCAAGAGACAGTGCTATAAGAGTAGGTAAATTATTCAACTTGTTCCCAGCTATATCCTGGTGCCTGGAGCACACAGTTAAGTGCTCAAAAAATATTGAATGTGTTGAATGAATGAGTGAATGAATGAATTGACTGAAGTACTTGTAATTAGAGAAAAGTTAACTTAAGTAAAGAAACCTTACAAGAGGCCACCAAATAATGAAGAGATCTAGGAGAAGGCAATGGCACCCCACTCCAGTACTCTTTGCCCGGAAAATCCCATGGATGGAGGAGCCTGGTAGGCTGCAGTCCATGGGGTCGATAAGAGTTGGACACGACTGAGCGACTTCACTTTCACTTTTCACTTTCATGCTTTGGAGAAGGAAATGGCAACCCACTCCAGTGTTCTTGCCTGGAGAATCCCAGGGACGGGGGAGCCTGGTGGGCTGCCGTCTATGGGGTCGCACAGAGTCGGACACGACTGAAGCGACTTAGCAGCAGCAGCAGCAGCACCCCAGAGTTTTAGAATTCACAGTTACTTTGTTCCAGTCTCATAGTCCTTGATTAAAACCCTACTGTCACTCTTTTCAACTATGGTGCTATTCTTATGCAAGCTACACGGTGATCAAAACTATATTCTCCTTCCAATTCTTTCCACTAAATGATTTATATTTTTTCTAGAATTATGAGCACATAAGCAACATAAAAGTGTCACCTAGTCTATTTTGCAGTATCCAAGCAAAGCCTGGCCCAGAAAACAGAAAAGTAAAAAAAGTAAGTAAAACTGTTGTTTATACCAGCTGAACTGTTTTAAGAGCCCAGAACTAAGGACATTGAGGTTGTGGATTTGAACCACAACTTTGCTTTAGTCTATGGGAGCTACAGAGCAAAGCCAGCCAACCATCTTAAAAATACATTTCCTTTGTCAGTATAAACACTATATAAAATAAATCAGATGAATTAGAAAAAAAAAAATCTCCATCACTACTGAATAAACAACTCAAGGAACATGCTCTACCTATACATAATATAGTGGTAATTTAAAAACTTTTTACTGGGAGTTTTTAATGGCATTATAAATGCTTTGATCGGAGAAAGCAATGACACCCCACTCCAGTACTCTTGCCTGGAAAACCCCATGGACGCAGGAGCCTGGTAGGCTGCAGTCCATGGGGTTGCTAAGAGTCGGACACGACTGAAGCGACTTAGAGCAGCAGTAGCAAACGCTTTGATATGTTAGGATTAAAAAAATCAATAAAAAATTATATATTTAGTCCAACAATAGAGAATTGTTAAAAAAAAAAAAAGCCACTGGTAAGTTTATATGATGGAATTATATGTGACAAATAAAAATCACATCTTAAAAGAACACTTACAGGAGGGGAAAATGCTTTCAGTTCATCTTTGTATCAGTCATGGTGCTGCCAGGAAGCAATGGTACATTCAGATGGGGTGATTGAGAAGAGTAGCCATTTACCAAGGATTGGGCAGGGATAAAGGAAACAAATGAGAGATGATGAAGCACCCCAGGGTGCTGGCATCACTGGGGAGTCATCATCATCCAAAGGATGGAAAGGAAGGGAGGGAACCATTACCTGAACACAGTAACACCTGTAGCTGTCCAAGAGGGCTTTGTGGCAGGACCTATGGCTTCAGGTAGAGAAATGATGACCCTTCCAACCCACAGCCTGGCAAAGAGGGACCTAGGGAATAAACACCCAAGTCTTTCTATCCCCCTCCATTTCAGAACCCAACTGGAAGGTAGAGACTAAGGGAGCCCACCGATGGAGTCCACAAAAGTCAGTTTTCCAGAACAGAGCTGGATGGGACAGGGTGAAGCATGGATCTGAAGGAATAAATGGAAAACATCCAGCATAATATTCAGTGAAAAATCAGACTGCAATACAGTATTACAGGGTAATTCCAAAATTGTAATTATATACATAGGTCAGGCTCCCCAGCAAACAGACTACAATTTGCCTGCAAGAAGTCTGCTGTGGAGTACTCTTGGGAATGGTCGCTGTGAGTGGGGACAGAAGCAGGGTGGGCAGAGGGAAGAGGCTGAACTGTAAGACGGTTACTACAGAGGACTCTGCTGATCATAGAAGGAGCGCTGGAGCTGGGGTGGCCCTGAAGAGTGGTCCCAGCTGAGGCAAGAAGGCTGGGCTGTGTAGTCCCTCAGCAACTGATTATTGAATACAGGCTGCCCTGTGAGGCCAAGGGCAGTGCGTGGACAGAGCCATTAGCTAACCTGCTGCACTGAGCGTGCATCCTCCTCAAGGGGGTGGGGTGGGGGCGGGTAGGGAAGGCCACCATGTCCACTGAGATCGCAGTCAACAGTGACTGACTCTGGGTCAAAGAACTATGGATAGTGTCCTGCTCTGCTTTTTGGGTTTTTAAGTACTTTTATGCTGTTCCAAATGTTCTAAAATCTATTACAATATGTACTAGTTTGATACTCAGTAAATTTTAGTTTGGAAAAAAAGGAAGTACGAGTTATTGCTGTATGATAATCTGCATATTCCTAGAAGATTTAGAACAGAATTTGTCTTCCCTTGTAATTCCCAGTGTACACTTCATAGCACAGACTAAGCACTGAAGTTAGAGGCGACTGTTACAGTGTCTATTAATACTTGTTTGACCAAAAGGTTCCTTTGGTGAGTGAGCATACTGTTTATTAAAGTTCTCGGTGAAAAAGAAAAATGTCTTATTTGTACTTAAAACCAAATGAACTTTTTGGCCAACCCAATACTTCAGTGTCATCAGTGTGATATCAAGTACACGCCAGTCAGTTTAACGTTTAATGCTGGGAATGGTCAGGTAACTTGCTATCAAGAATCACGATTCAGAGTGGTCAGTTGGCATTATATAAAAAAGCCAACATTCCAGAGGCAGCTTCTACAGATCTTTCTGCCGTTCAACGAATAACACTTTGCTATTACGCTATTTTATTAATAGGATTTTATTCTTGGATTAGCAGCGTATTAGCACAATGTGTTCAAAATATATTATTACTGGTGAAATTAAAAATATTCAAAGGACTTCCCTGGTGGTCCAGTGGCTAAGACTCTATGCTCCCAATGCAGGGGGCCAGGTTCAATCCCTGGTCAGGGAACTAGAGCCCATATGCTACAACTAAAAGACCCCGAAGATCTCGCATGCTGCAAGTAAAACTTAGCACAGCCAAATAAATTATTTTTTTTTAAGTATCCAAAATATGTGGATTGGTTTAAATGACTTGGAAACACCCCTCAATCACCCTTGTACAAACATAAGAATCTAGCAATTACAATGTGTGCCATTAGAGACATTAGGGGGTTGATTCTTTAATTGGTCCCATATCTAGCTACTGGCTTCAGAAAGAATTCTGACTGCATGGCTGCCCTGTCTTTCTTCAGTGGATTTTGCATAGAGGATGAAGTGCAAACACTTAAAAGAATCCCACAGAGCAGCAGAATTCCTCTGAGTTTACAGAAAGTCTGAATGAACTGCTTTGAGCCATTTGTTAATAAATATTTAGTTAATAAATACCTTTTGTGTCCCTGAGCTTTGCCTGAAGGCTGCTTTTATTATTACCTGGTAGCAAGTGTGCGAGAGAGTAGCTAAACACACTACCTCCTTTACAGTTCTTGCTGCTGCTGCTAAGTCGCTTCAGTTGTGTCTGACTCTGTACAACCCCAGAGACGGCAGCCCACCAGGCTCCCCCGTCCCTGGGATTCTCCAGGCAAGAACACTGGAGTGGGTTGCCATTTCCTTCTCCAATGCATGAAAGTGAAAAGTGAAAGTGAAGTTGCTCAGTCGTGTCCTACTCCTAGCGACACCACGGACTGCAGCCCACCAGGCCCCTCCGTCCATGGGATTTTGCAGGCAAGAGTACTGGAGTGGGGTGCCATTGCCTTCTCCATTACAGTTCTTACTATTCACCAAAAAAGCCATGCATGTCTAAATTGGCTTAGGCTTATTTTGCAACATGTACTCTACTAACCAGGCTGAATACAGAGGACATCAAAAGAGGATATTATTATCCTTCTGGAACAATCTACTGATTCAAGAATACTGTCACATTCTGTTTTTAGGAGTAAATATATCGACTTCTTCATGTAATGATTCCTCTCTTTCATTCTATTAATTAACTCATTATAAGCTGTTGGTAAGTTCCAGCCAATCAGTATTCTTAATCAGGAGTTCATGAACTACAGCCCATAGGTCAAATCTGTCCAGCTATCTGTTTTTGTACAGCCCACAAGCTAAGCACAGTTCTGAAGTGTTAAAATGGTTAGAAAAAAATGAAAAGAATAATGTTCAGGTCATGTAAGTTATGTGAAATTCAGGTTTCAGCATTCATGAAGAAAGGTTACTGGAACACGGTTTCATTCATTAGTTTACATATCATCCATGGCTGCTTTTATACTACGGTGACAGAGTTTGGTAGTGACTGAGACTATTAGGCCCATGAAGCCTAAACTATTTGCTATCTAGTTCTTTACAGAAAAAGTTTGCTGATGGCATACATTGTTGAACAAGTCAGGATATAGGCTCAATTCTCCTGTGAGTGCAGGTTCCAGAGGGAGACGGAGGACAAGCACAGAAATACCCAAAGGCAGGAAGTGCTATGGGAAGTAAGAGTGACGTGATAGAGACTGACACGAGGTCCACTGACATGGAGCCCAGCTGAGTCCTCTCCGAGGAAGTGACGTCAGAGAGGAACTGAAGGACAAGACGACGGCCATGTGAACACGAAGACCCCTCAAGCTTGAACCAGGGAAAGGAAAAAAGGGCAGATGGGCAGGTGTGTGGACAAAAGGGAAGAGTGGCCACAGAAGCGTGGTACGTGCTCCTCTTCTTTCTAAAGCCTGTCAGCAACAGTAAGAATCTCCCTGGAAGCTGGTGACGACAGCTGAAGAGTCATTCATAACTACTTGGTCAACATAAAAAACTGTCAAAAGGGCAGACAAGCTGAGAGATTCTACCATTTCCCTCAGTTCACAGCCCCAGAAGAGGCAGCAAATCATCTGTGAAATTCCCCTCCCTCCTCCCACTTTTCATCTGCAACAAGGTGAGCGAGGAGAGGAAATCAAAGTAACAGAAACCTCTCAACGTCAAGGTGCAGGAGCTACAGACTAGAGCAGGAGCAAGAGACATACCTGCGGCTCAATTTCCCCCCTTTCTTTCCCCCATCCTCACACTGCTCCTACTCCAGGTGAGGAAGCTAATTGTGTATCCACACTCATTTACAGCCATAAGTTGTACACACTGTTGTGTGGTTGAAGATCTGGTGAAATGAAGGAAATTCAATCTTGTTACAAATGTGATCACAAATCATAACACAGGATCACTGAACAACTTCAAAAGCTTTACATAAAGCACCTGACTTTTGTGCTCTCTCTTTGCAAGCATTTATATGTATTTTTAATGACTATGGTTGGAGAGAATATGAATTTTTAAAAACTGATATTCCTATTGATACAAGTAAAGAAGTCAGCACCTTTTTAGAGAAAAACGAGCCTCTCCAGAGGGGAGAAAGAAATGTAATTAGAAATGTATTAAGGTTTAAAAAGCTGTTTTTAACTTGTTTCCTAAGAAACCAAAAATAGAACTGACAAGTACAACTTCCAAAGAAGCTTAGATCTACTTACTCTATTATTAAATTTTCCACTTCCAATTTTTTAGAATAACTAATTTGAGGTTAAAAAAAAAAAAAAAAAAGCTCTTACATGAAATAAAATTAAGTTCTCCAGTTAATTGTGTTTGCGAGTCTTTTACTAGAGAAAACTGACCTCCATGAACAAAGAAATTGCCAGGGTTGCTTTCAAACAGGTTAATAATGTATTTTGCAATCATTGTAATTTTGAAATAACCATAACTGCCACCATCGTCTGCTGAATTTGTGCAGTAATTTCCTGGCAGCTGAATTTATTTAATACGAAAGTAAATTAAAACTTAGTAGAGAGACAACTGTAAAGTCATTCTTCTATAATGCCATTTCATCCCACTCAGTGTCTTTAGTATGAGAAAAAATGTGATTGAAAATTGAGCTCGTATTTATTTTTAAAGTCCTAAGTAGTTGCATGACATGAAAAGGTTCATATTTGGGCCTGGACAGAACAGACATGAAAGAAGACCAGCAGGGAACTGAGAATACGTGATCAACCCAGGAGCCTCAAAAGTCATGTGCTTAGCTTCTTGTGCTCAGGCCCTAGGACTGAGCTGAAAAAGAGAAGCCATAAAAATTTAGCCATTAGTGAGAACCCTCTGCCCACATTTGACTGCCTAACTATGTCCCATTCCAGAAGCTCCAGGGCTTCAGATAAAGAGGTCAAGAGACCAAGAATCTAAAGCATATTCTCCTATCTTTTGCCTGTCTGAATCCTAACCTTTTTCAAATTCCCTCTTTTTTGTGAAGGCACATTCACAAATCCTGATCTTCAGTCTAACCAGAGAAATGAACAGGCTTCCAACCATCTAAGGGACTGTGTCTGTTCTGATGAAATATTGTAATAAAGTGTTACAGGATTTGGGAATAAAAGTTTTCCTCCTGCATAGAATTGACAACCAAGTATTATCATCATCAAATTCTGAAAGGAGAAATGAACAATTGGAGCCAGATTGCTCCTGGGAACCTTAAAAGGAAGATGAGCAGTTCTGGACCTGCAAAGGCAGCCTCCTAAGTGCCATGTTCTTGGGGAGTACACTACCTCACTCAGTGGTAAACACAAAGTTCTAAGAATATAAAAACTGGCTGCTAATTTCATTTAACCAGAAGTCAGGTGCAACCATACTGGGGAAATGAGGGAAGGAAAGTGTGGTATAAGTAGTAAAAGAGTTACATCTTCATCTATCATAATAGAAAGTCAATAGATAATGCCTAAAATTAATGATTTGAGAGACACCAGTTTGAGAATATTATTTTGAAATCAGGAGGCATGCCCAAAGAAATCACTAAAACAGTGATTGAGGAGTAAGAAGGGATGGGTTGGAGTGGGGTGCCTACCTTTTCAAAAAAAAAAATATTTTAGTACTAGTAGACTTTTTCAGCATGTGCAGGTATCAATATTATTTTATTAAAAAACAAAATTAACATATAAAAACATTTTATTTAAGGAAAAATCTAACAATTTTTTGTGGATATTTTCTGTGTGCTATTTGTCAAAAATGCCTAGGGTAACATGGGTATATCTGATAGATCATAGTTGGTTTTAAATTCCTACAGATTGAAGTTTAGTGAGTATTCTAATGTGGGGGCCAAATTAAGAGGAGCATATCTGTATATATGTCAGTAGAGCCCATAGATTAGAAATCAAAGTAGGAGTTTGGGGGGCTGGAAGGATGTCATGGACATGCTCCAAGTCACAGAAGCAGATAAAAACCAGGCAGACCTACCCAAAAAAATAGAGAAGAATAATATTCAGGGACACAAGAGCACAGTGGCCATTTGGCGTTGGCACAAATGGTGCTATACATCTTAATTGGCCTTAGAAGATTCATTGCTAAAATTACAGACAGAAATCGTCACCAGGGGAAGGTTAACTTCTGCTAAATAGCTTCCAGTTTTCTTCCAAGAGAAAAAAGGACGAGAGGAAAATACTTTGGAGAAAGAATACCATGTAAAATGGTTTAGGTAAAAAAAAAAAGAGAGAGATTTTTTCCTGTAAGATTCCTATTTGGCTCCTCATGCAGAAAAATCAAGTTTTACAAATCCCAACAAGTTTAAAGGAGTGAAAATTGGCACCAAAATAGAGCTTTGGCTTATCTTAACGTTGGTCACTCAGGTTGATCATTTTATATGGGATTTAAGTGAACATATGCAATACAAATTTTGCCTTTATCATCCTTAGCTATCCAGAAAATGACAATACTTAAAATTTTATTTCTAAGTTATTATAGACACTCAGACTATAGAATTAATATCTCATCCATAATAATCATACTCTACACTAGCAGTATCTTCTTCTTACTCACTTTACACTTTCCCAAGAGATACTTTATATTCATTCTCACAGCTCTTCCTCTTTATTAACTTGAATTTCTCCTAATTTAATTCAATGATTACCATATACATATTTTTAAATAACTCAGCCAATATAAAACAATAGTTGACTTCTACTATACTTGTCTAAATATTATCCAATAGTGTGTCTAAAATTATGTTAATAACTATTCCTTTGGTAATATCCAACTGCTTTTCATGGTTCCTAAGTCATCATTCATGTTGCTTTTATCCTTTATTGGACAATCTGATGTAGGATATTTGACTCAGTGGTTTCGCCTGGGGCATGTTCTGATAGAGCAAAGAGGAATATGGACATTTTGACAAAACGCTTTTGAGAAATCTACACCAAAATATAGACACAGTTTTTATTATAAATTATAGTAACACGAGTGGTGGAGAAATGGGATGGAATGAGGCTCTCAGATGGCAGGGGGCCCAGGATCAGGTGAGGATCCTGATTTTGCACATTGCATGGTACTTTTTAAAAGTTGGCTTGTTGTTTAGAATTTATTGAAATATTCTATTCTCAAAACAATTGCATCAGCATAGACTGACAAAGACCATTTAGCTGTTATTCTGATTCTTTAGATATCGCCTACCCAACTTTCTTCCCATTGGATTTTCACAACAATCTCATGTACTATAAGATTACAGACATCACTTTTCACCCAAATAATTCGGAACACTGAATTTTAAAACACATTTTCCTACATAACCATGATGTTACTACTAGACCTAACAAATTTGGCACTAATTCCTTAATGTTCTTTAATACCCAGGCCATATTCAAATGCCCCCTATCAGCACCTCAAATATTTTTTATAGCTGGTTTGTCCCAACTAGGTAAAAAATCTGTTTGTGACAGAAATATGGAAAAATATTACAACTGCAAAATCTAGATATAGATGTTCATTATGCTATTCCCTTAATTTTGCGTGCATTTGAAAATTTTCATAATGATGTAATTCTTTTAGACATTCTATCTTTGCAAATATGTCTATATACGTGAACAAGGTGGGAAGTTTCTAACTCATGCTACTGAGCCTTGTCCTGTTTGATGTTGTCATAGTTGGATAATTATATAGAAAGGATATTTATCATGTCTCTTAGTTGATGTGTGGGGAATAATGAATGTGTTACATAGCTGAATCAAGATTCAAAAATATAACAAAGACTAGTAAAGAAATGATTGGTGATACACTGGGTATATTTTTATGTTAAGTAAGAGTCAGAGTAGAAGGTCACAGGTCACTAATGATGAAGAAGGGACCTAAGGAATACCATCTAGCTTTTGTGGCAGCTAGAGCAAATGGAATTGTTGCAGGTATTAACAAAACAGGGTTTTTCCTTTATTAAGAGGGGCTGGTGCCCTCCCTGCCTATGAGCTGTATCTGTGTTTTGTCAGAAGATGCTACCATGGGCACTGCTCCCATGAGCACTCGGGTGGTAAACATGCAAGTAGGGAAGGAGTGGGAGTGACATGGCAAGTGGGGCTACAAAAGCCAAACTGCTATAGAATCTTCAGTTTCCATTGTTGTGGAAGGGAGAGACTATATTACCTTTATATCCACAGTTTCCAGCACTCTGATATAGCAGATACTTCACAGTGTTCATAGAATGAATGAGTGCTTTCCTACAGGCTACAGGCAATAATCTATTCATCAACAGATGTAGAGATGCATAAATAGACTTAGCCATCTGGATGCTCTAAGGCAACACCATGGCCACATGGAATATACACACCTTGGTCTCTTTGGCTGCAACCAAATATCATGTCAATAATTGAGGCTGTACCCAGAGAAGAACATCAACAATGAGGCACCACTGGCCCAGGCTCTAATTTTACTGGATGACTGTCTAAACCGGAATGTAAAGCCACAAACATCACAGCAGAGAGGGTCACATGAGTGTGTTTTGGCATTAAGACATTGTGTTTTCTACAACAATTTAAGTTGAGTGGTTCAGACTCTAATACCCTTACATGGGTTCCAAGGATTTGGGGAAAGATAATATTTTGCAAAATGGCCAGTATGTGTAAACTCATAAGCCTCGCAGTTAAATCCTTACCAGTCTGGCTCTGGCTCACTTTTAAAATCTCTCCCAGTCAGAAAGTCTAAACTCCATCGTGGTGGTGGTGTTCAGTCACTCGTCATGTCCGACTCTTTGCGACCCCATGGGCTGCAGCATGCCAGGCTTCCCGGCCCTCACTATCTCCCAGAGTTTGCTCAAACTCATGTCCACTGGGTTGATGATGCCATCCAACCATCTCATCCTCTGTAGTCTGAACTATTTCCATATTCCCATGTGGTTCACTTCTGGAAGTTGCACCCTGGTCCTACCACCCTGTCTTTTATGAAGCTCCCCCTCCACTTCTTCACTCTGCTCTGAATATCCAAATTCTACTCACCCCAAAGTCCAAATCAGACTCCATAATTTTAACCTCCTTTGATCTCTTGAGGGTCTACCACACTTCTCTACCATTTAACAGAATGCTCTCTGTATAGGTAATTAAATTTCATAGGGAACGGTTTTATTTCCTCAGGTAGATTATAATCTCAATGCCAAGAATGTTTAATTTCCCGACATGCCTAGCACAATGCTTCGCACGGGAGGGGTGCTAAATAAATATTAAGCACTCAGTGAATGATTCCAAACATTTGTGAACCACTTCTTTTTGTCTGAAACTTTGTCTAAAACAAACTTCTAGTCTTTCTAGCTTCATCATGCCATGAATAAATTTCTCAGCTAAAAAAATAACTCAATCCTCAAGTGTTCCTGCTGCTGCTATAATAGAGGGTCTCGGAGACAGAACCTGGCAAACAATACCCTCTTGTCGCATTTAATAAGGGTGAGTCACTTTAAACTAGACAAGCGAGCACTGTATTCCAGAAATTGTCTCTTCCCACTGTGACTGAAAATATTCATTGATTTTAGATATATTAAACCAAAAACACACTCAGAAATAATAAGTAACTTTCATATGTGTGTATGAGTATGGTTGATACCCTCCATACTCAAAATGTGCTCCATGGATAAACAGAATCCATCTCACTTGGGAGCGTGGATTAGAAATGCAGAGTATCAGGCTCTATCTCAAACTTACTGAATGAGAATTCCTGTTTTTTAACAGAAACCCTAGGTGATTTTAAAAGCCTTGAACAAGCCCCAAGTGGGCAGAGCTGATTGCACTGGAGTTTTTTATGTAGGCTCCCGAGAATATAGGCTTTCTGTCCTTTCGAAATAGTCTGTACTCATGGTTCAGCACTTGCCGGACCCCACTGCCAGGGTTTCTCATTTAGTAGGTCTGGGATGGGACCCCAGAATCTCCATTTCTAACCAGCTTCCAGGTGATGCCTGTGGTGATGCTGCTGGTCCAGGAATCACAACCACTGACTCACATCACCTAAAAGTCACATGTTGCATATTCAGGGGATTCTGCTTCAACTGCACTCCCAGGAGAAGGGGGAATATTAAGATAGCAGAGAGAAAAGAGCAAAGAAGTGGCAGCAAAACGTTTCATTTGTGTTACAGGAAGATAGCAGTTAGACGTTCCTTTGTACACAGTGGGGTAAAAATAGTTGAAGAAATTACTATAGCAACAGCTGTGTTATCCTCTAGGTTTTTCTCTACTGACAATTCAGAAAAGGAAGCCTGGCTTCCCATCTTACAGAAACTGTTTCAACACTGAGCCTTATCAAAAACAAAAGCCACAGGAAACAGATCCCATTCGTTAAGGACTATGAGGTAACAATACAGATTTAAGATGCATTTGAAAATGACTCTGAGGCCTGGATTTGGATTCTTTGGTCAAGCAGTGAAACAAAAGTCAGTTTTTTATATCTATGACTCTAAAACCAGAAAAGGACAGCAGAACGATGTTGAGAACATCTTACCAATTTTTAAACTTTAAAAATAATCTCAGTTCCTATTTAAGAGTCTCAAAATTATAAATAAAACAATGTATGTATGTATAAACCAAAGAGCTCCACCTAGAGTTGAAAAAAAAAATATTACTTAATGCACACAAACAGAAAAGCTCCATTCACCCATATCTTATGTATAGTCTTTTTTGTTGATGTTGAAAATAACTATTTTTATGAAATCTTTACAAAAAGGATAACTTTCTGAAATGTGAAATACTGTTAATTAAAGGAGAACTGAGTTTCAAATAATGCTGTAAACTACTTACTTCTAAAAATTTGACAGTAATATTTGTTATTATGGATGATTTAGAAGCCATTGTCTTAAAGCAAAGTATTTGAAAGTTGGGATCATGTTTAAAGCATCATAAAGAAGATTAAAAAATGGATTCTTACCTGAACTTGCTGTGTGACCTTGAGCAGCTCACCTTCCAGCTCTGAATTTTCTCACCACTGAGGATTAAACAAGATCAGTGGTTCTCAGCCTGACTGCACTTTGGAAGTATCTGGGAATATCAAGAAATCGATGCCTGGGTCCTACCCCTAGAGATTCCAATTTAGTTGTCTACTCTAGGGCCTAACCTAGTCGCCTTTGAAAAAGCTCCTGGGTGATTCTAATATGCACAGAGGCTGCTTTGGATCAGCTTGCTCGATTGCACCCCCCAAACCTATTACTCTAGTTAGTAGTTCTTATGCTTCAAGTACTTCAGAGTCACATGGTAGTCTTGTCAAAACACAGATTGCCAGACTCACTGACAGCTCCCCAGCCCCCGCCCCCCGCGGCTAGGGCTTCTGATTCTGCGGCGGCCCAAAATTTTGTATTTCTAACAAGTTTCCAGGCTTCCCTTGTGGCTTAGCTGGTAAAGAATCCCCCTGTAATGCTGATACTACTAGTCCAGAGTCATAGTTAGAGAATCTGTTCTACATGGTGACCTCAAAACTACACTTCCCTAACTCCCCAGATTATTATTCCTCTATTTTATCAAACCACGGTATGATATTGTTAATTAGTCTCCCCGATTCCCGCCTCTCTACCTCCAGTTCTTAGCCTACACTACCAAGTTAATATCCTAACCCCCAAATTCTGTGCTGCTCCCTGACTGAACTTTTTCAATGACTCCCCAGTGCTGAAAGAAGACAAGACCAACTAACACAACATACAGGATTTTCACAGTTTGACCCCAAACTTCCTTTCTAATCTCAGTTTCCAATAGTCCCTGACATTTGCCTGTGCTCCAGTCACTTGTATCCAAACACACACAAAGGCTCAGTGACTTTGTGCCTGGTATTCCCTTCTCCTGGCATGTCCTTATCCCACTTTCTCTTTTTGACATGCATATTCTGTCTGTTCTGTGTGCCAGGACCTGTGCTAGGCTTGGGGAATTCAGGGAGAACAGGAAGACCCCTTCCCTTCAGGAGTCTTGTGATGTGGTGGGCATTATTGAGCAGTGAACGCACACCATTACCCACCCCCCTCCCTCACTGTATATTTTCTCTATATTATGAGGTTTTTGACATCTTAATAAAACCTTTCTGGCTGGAGACAGGCTGCCCCTCCTGGAGGCTTGCCAATTCTTAGAGATAGCCCTGAGCTTGCCTTTAATGCAAACTAACCCCTCTGAGCCCTACCCCCTCCATTGGGCCCCACATCCCAACAGGCAGTAATCCTTTCTCTTAAATATCCCTCGGGCTTCCCAGGTGGCTAGTGGGAAAGAACCCACCTAGCCACAAAGGAGATGCAAGAGATGTGAGTTCCATGCCTGGGTCAGGAAGATTCCCTGGAGTAGAAAATAGCACCGCGCTACAATATTCTTGCCTGGGAAATCCCATGGACAGAGGAGCCTGGCGGGCTACAGTCTATGGGGTTGCAGAGAGTCGGACAGGACTGAGCAACTAAGCACTTACTTAAACGTCCCAGGGCCAGATTCCAGGCAGCTAGGGACAACTCTACAGTCCAAAGCCCTCCACAATGATTCCAACAGCCAACCCTAAACTTTTCACCTGCCCTGCCTTGCCTTCCTACAGATACCCCCAACAAAGGCTCTGGCCTAAACCTTCCCCTCGCTGCCTCCTGATTCCCCTGCCATTGTCTCTTTGACTGTGCAAGGCATGCCTACCTAGCCTTCTGTCTCCAGGACCTGTGAACATAGTAAACTTTTCTGTGAACTTTAAATAGGTGGCCCCACCAAACTGACCATCTCATAAAAGAACACTCACCTTGGTTACCATGGCTGGGAAGCTGGTTTCAGCTAGAGATGGCCCATGTTGCACACACGGAAATGCACTGCAGGCTGGTGGGGGCAGGCAGAGGTGGCAGGGAGGTGCGAAGTTTGCTTCCCAGATAAAAGGGAATTGACCCAGGGCCATCCCCTCCCTCCAGCCTTCAGCCACGGTGCTGGAAGTTGGAGTAGTCCTTTTACAACCATGAGGAAAAAAGATAAGAAAACCCCACAGACCCAGGCCCTGACACTGAGGACCAGCACACAGAATGCAACATCCACTGACCTCCAAGCCCCTTTATATCTAAGAACAAACCCCCTCACCTGTTGGAGCCACTCACTTGCTTTAAACTCGCACTACAGCTGAAAGCATTTTCTGGGGGCGAAGATAGGGGATAGCAAGTAAGTAATTCCTAACAGCTGTGCTAAGCGATGTGAAGAAGCAGAGCACAGGGTGGGTGAGAGTGGAGAGCAGATAACAGCGTGAGTGGGGGGTAATCAGCGAGGCTTGGAGGTAAGGAAGGCAGAGGGGAGAGCATCTGAGAGTCCTAAGAGAAGAAAAGCATGGTATGGAGGAGACTGAAAGGCCAGTAACAGGGAGAGTGGCTGATGAGGCCAGAGAGGCAAACCCAGGCCCATCCCCTCAAGGTAGGAGGGAGCACCTTCCACCGGGCACCCCAGCTCTCCAGTCCCAGGCTCCTCCCTTGTATCTCCCAACCTGTGCTGAATTCACCTGCTTCCCTCTTTCCCCCAGACAGTTTGGACTTTTCACAATACCTTTAATCATTTTGTACTCTCAGCAGGGAGATGGAAAGACACTGAACATTCACTGAATGAAAAAATTATCATGATAGGCTACTGTAACTGTTTAATCCAGTAAGAGGGCTAATGTATGACTGTTTGTGAGGCCCAGTTCTGCAGTCTAACCCTACCACCCACCCAGGCTGCCATTTGTACGTGACCGGATGAGATGCTTGCCCCATTTGAACTTATTGCTGTTAAACTATTAGGTGACCTTCAATGAGCCGGTCAGCTCTACAATTTCCTGATTTTCAAGTATTTTTTAAAAGCACAAAGAGCTTGATGTTAGCACCCCAGCCAAAGAAACAGAAATACTTCTATTAGGCATTGAAATATTATCCATATTCGTTTTTAAATAGCAGGTTTGGAGTAGCTTTATTTAATTTCAATTTCTTAATTTTTATAATTGACTTGATTCACTTAAAATCAGTCCAATTGTTTACTTACAAATTACAGAGGCAAACAAAACTTTCTCATCCATGAGTCCTTATTTGACTCAGTATTTATTTGAAAAATACTTCACAGACTATAATAGAAAGTGAATCACCAAGTTTAAATTTAAAACGCACTCATGTTTAGGAATCAACAATTTAAAAATATTGGGCAAAGCACACACTGTGGTCGGGGAGGGCAGCAGGGAGCACTATTTTAATGGTCTGTGTGCTAAGGCACTCAGTCGTGTCTGACTCTTTGTGACCCCCATGGACTGTAGCCCGCCAGACTTCTCTGTCCATGGGATTCTCCAGGCAAGAGTACTGGAGTGGGTTGTCATTTCCTTCTACAGGGAATGTAAACCATAAGCTTTAGTTAATAAAAATGTATCAACACTGGCCATCAACTGCATCGAATGTATCACAGTAATGCAAGATGTTAATAACAGAGGAAGTGACTTGGGGAGAGATATATAGGCACTCTCTCTACTTTCTGTTCAATTTTTCTGTAAACCAAAAACTGCTCTAAAAAGTAAAGTCCATTAATTTTTTAAAAATGTGTTGCATTGTGCATTTATTAAATATGATGAACTAAATTCACATAAAGTGTAAACTTTAAAGCAAAAGTCATACATCTAAGTACTTTTAATAAAGATGTTATATTACAGAAGAAAAGCAATGACTTAGAATTTGAGGTCTAAAACCTGATATTAGAACTCTCACTCTACTGTAGATATTTTTCATGTTTCTAGTTTTCCAACAGAGTAACTGATATCAAATAAGTTACATTAAATTTTTTTTTCCAAAATTACATCTTCTCAGTGAATTTTTGTTCTTCTGAAAAATGTCTGTCTTCCATATTGCCATAGAACATGTCATGAAAAACACACACACACAGATAGAACATCTAATGGAACTTTCTTAATAACACTGCTGCTGCTGCTGCTAAGTTGCTTCAGTCATGTCTGACTCTGTGCGACCCCATAGCTGGCAGCCCACCGTCCCTGGGATTCTTCAGGCAAGAACACTGAAGTGGGTTGCCATTGCCTTCTCCAATGCATGAAAGTGAAGTCGCTCAGTTGTGTCCGACTCTTATGACCCCATGGACTGCAGCCTACCAGGCTCCTCTGCCCATGGGATTTTCCAGGCAAGAGTACTGGAGTGGGGTGCCATCGCCTTCTCCATCTTTATAACACTATCAGTTTATAAAGGGATTTAAATGAATAAAGTATAAAAATACTAGCAAAGCATTTTGAGATTCTCAGATGATAAAGTTAGGAAAAACTAGCAAGTCTGTTAACAGAAATTCATGCCACTATTGGTCTGTCAGAGAAAAGTTATTTTTACAAATATTAAATAACTTTGAATCTGACACTATCTAATGATTCATGAAATCCATTGCTTCATTCCCATCCACTTCTGTAACCGCTAGAAATTTAAAACAATGGCATTTCATAGTCAGAGCAAAAGGCTGTTATTATTTGACATTCCATACAAATGCTATTTGTGAAAAAATAAATACAATTATATCAATGAATACATCTATCCTACTTCTGACTCAAACTAAACACATTTAAAGTATATATATATGTTATCAACTCTGTATTGAACCATAGAATCTTAGTTGGACAGATCTTTGAGGCCACCTGTACTAACTTAATGCTTCCCAGGTGGTGCAGTGGTAAAGAATCTGCCTGCTGATGCAGGAAATGCAGGAGACTTGGGTTTGAGCCCTCGGTTGGGAAGATCCCCTGGAAGAGGAAATGGCAATCCACTCCAATATTCTTGCCTGGAAAATTCCACGGAGGAGGAGGAAAAGTCCAGAGGAGCCCAGCAAGTTACAGTCCACTGGGTTGCGAAGAGTTGGACATGACTGAGTGACTGAGTACACACACTCACAGCACATACTATCTTACTATCCAATGAGTTAGATCTTCTGTAACACCCTTGACTCTTCTCTATACCAGGAGTCTGAAACACTTTCTGTTAAAGGCCTGATAGTAAACACCTGTTGTCCATCCAGTCTCTGTTGCAAATACTCATCGCTGCCTTTGTAGCACAAAAACAACAGCAGACAAAACAGGAACAAATGGACATGGCTGTGCCCCCAATAAACTTTTATTTATAAAACAGAGAGTAGACCAGATCTGGCCAGAAGGCCACATTATGCCAATGCCTGATAGAGATCCCTCCCAGTTACTGATAAAATTCCATTAGATACGTTTGACGCCTTCAGAGGAAAATTCTCTGCTGGGGTGATTGAAATAAGCAAATTCACCCATTGCTATAAATAAATATTGCCTTCTGAAACAACACAGAACATCTATCCTTTGCCTTGTATCAGTCCTCCAAGTACTTGAAGTAAACAATCACAATTCCCTCAAGTAGTACTTTCTTCAGTCTAAATACCCCCATGCCGTCAAGCATTCCTTCTATTATGACCCAGTTTTCCAGACCACGTGACCAACTGATCATCCTGTTGTATACATACCCGAGTCCATTACCCTTTGAAGTGCAGAGTAGAGATACATGACATATGGTTTTCAAAATACGCAGTAATCAAGATGGAATTTTAATTTTAGAATTTGGCTCACTGTCTCCAAATACAAATGTTTTTAGTTTCCTGGGGGTTTTGTTTCGACAAAATTACTATATAGTCTTTAAGAAAAATATATTTTGTGTAGATATGGCCAAAGGTTAATGCCCAGTGTCATAACTCTATATATTAATTTTAAATGATTACCAAGAAATAGAAAGTATTTTTTGTTTCATTTTAAAACCAAAAAAAGTGGGCTTAATAAAGCAATGAATTCGAAATAGTTCCTACACATCAAAAAATGTTGGCAGAACTTACCTCTACAATTGGAATCATAGTGCAATTTACAAAAGAAAACCATCAGTCATTTTTTCAGAGAAAATGAAACACAGAAGAGGAAGAAAAACACACACACAAACACACACATCTGCAGTGTGTCCTTGGATGTTTCTGGCCTGTTAGCAAGAACAGGACATGGTTGCTATAGTCAGAGCCAGGATAAACCTCTAAATGATGGTCCTTGTTTTATTTCACATTTCAATAACTTTGGAAGAAAACATATCCATGTTTTAAAAGACAATTTAGTTCTAATTTCCATGACTTATTATCATAGCATTCTAAAAAATGTTTTAATAACTAGAAAAAATAATTTCATATTTATATAGCTATAAATGTACTACATTTGGTCTGACTTTATCACCCATTTCTGTAACTTACTGTACTTTAATTTTTTGATCATTCAGTACCTTAAAAAGTATATTGCACATAGTAGATGCTAGAGGAGTAAATTCATTGTTTAAAGTATAAATATTTTTATTTGTACCAACATCACAATTTATGTTTGTTAAGTCTGATTTAAACTCTCTGGTGTCTGCTTCCTGCTTGCTTTATCATCACAAAAGCTCTCCCTGGGTAATCCCATCCATGTACAAGACTGCAAACACTATCCACATACAGATGACAACCAAATTTGTTTCTCCAGCCCAGTTTCTCTGCAGGGATGACCCACATATCTGAGAGCCTAGTGGCACTTCCACCTGGCAGTCCAACCGCCACTAAGACAGCGGGAGCAAAGATGGAATACCCTGGGTGATCTCATGAGTGTGTGCTGATTACTCATGAGGTGCCATGTGCTGTGCTCAGCGCTTCATACAGATTTTCTCACTTAATCTTCACAGTGCAGTTAAACATGGCATTTCCTTTTACCTGAAACCCCATTCAAATGATAGCATCCAAAATATGAAATATGTAACCAACATCATTCATTAACTACGTAGTACCCATCCCCTTGCCCTTCTTCCTGGACGAATTGGAACAACAATTTGTTCAGAGCATCAACATGTCAAACCAATTTCTTAGCCTTCTTTGCAGCAAGGAGTAACTATAGGACCATATGAGCCAGTCTGTTTTGGGAAGTTCAGGAAACAACACAATCCTTATCCTTTCCTTCCTTCCTCCTGACTTAATAATGGATATTATGTTCAGCTGCACTTTTTCATTTTTTTTACCATCAGGGAAAGGCCAAGAGAAGCACAGAGACACTAGCCTTCATATCACTGAGCTATTGAACCAAGGCCAGTAACCATCTACCTCCATACTTGTTATGAGAAAAATGAACTCCTGTATGTTACAACCATTTTCAGTATGGTTTTCTACCAACTTTGGGTTTTCTACAGCCCAAGTGTTTGCAGTGTGTTAGTTGCTCAGTTGTGTCTGACTCTGAGACCCCATGGACTGTTGCCCACCAGGCTCTTCCATCCATTGGATTTCCTAGGCAAGCATACTGGAGTGGGTAGCCATTTCCTCCTCCAGAGAATTTTCCCAACCCAGGAATCAAACCAATGTCTCCTGCACTGCAGTCAGATTCTTTACTGTCTGAGGCACCTGGGAAGCAAAACCATCAGAAACAAGTTGACTTACTTCATAGAACCCATGGAAGACTGGGGATTTGGAGGCACCAAGGCACCAAAGTGCTTCACTCAATATGCCAACAAATTTGGAAAACTCAGCAGTGGCCACAGGACTGGAAAAGGTCAGTTTTCATTCCAATCCCATAAAAGGGCAAAGCCAAAGAATGTTCAAACAACCACACAATTGCACTCATTTCAAATGCTGGCAATACTCAGAATCCTTCAAGCTAGGCTTCAGCAGTAGGTGAATCAAGAACTTCCAGATGTATAAGCTGGATTTAGAAAAGGCAGGAATCAGAGATTAAATTGCCAACATCCACTGGATCATAGAAAAAGCGAAAGAATTCCAGAAAAACATCTACTTCTGCTTTATTGACTACATTAAAGCCTTTGACTGTGTGGATCATAACAAACTGCAAAATTCTTTAGGAGGTGGGAATACCAGAACTCCTTACCTGCCTAAGAAACCTGTACGCAGATCAAGAGGCAACAGTTAGAACCAGACAGGGAACAACAGACTGGTTCAAAATTGGGAAAGGAGTACGTCAAGGCTATATACTGTCATCCCGCTTATTTAACTTATATACAGGGTACATCATGTGAAATGCTGGGCTGGATGACTCACAAGCTGGAATCAAGATTTCTGGGAGAAATATCAACAACCTTAGCTATGCAGATGATACCACTTTAATGGCAGAAAGTGAAGAGGAACTAAAGAGCCTTTTGATGAAGGTGAAAGAGGAGAGTGAATAGGCTGGCTTAATACTTTACATTCAAAAACACTAACATCATGGCATCTGGTTCCATTACTTTATGGAAAATGTAAGAGTGGTGGAAGAGTGGAAACCATGACATATTTTCTTTTCTTGGGCTCCAAAATCACAGCAGATGGTGACTGCAGCCATCAAGTTAAAAAACATTTGTTCCTTGGAAGAAAAGCGATGACTAACTTAGTGTATTAAAAAGCAGAGACATCGCTTTGCCAACAAAAGTCCATATAGTCAAAGCTATTGATTTTTCCAGTAGTCATGTACGGATATGAGAGTTGGACCATAAAGGCTCAGCACCAAAGAACTGATGCTTTCAAACTGTAGTGCTGGAGAAGGCTCTTGAGAGTCCCGTGAACTGCAAGGAGATCAAACAGGTCAATCCTAAAGGAAATTAGTCCTAAATATTCACTGTAAAGACTGATGCTCAAGCTGAAGCTCTAATACTTTGGCTACCACATGTAAAGAGCTGACTCACTGGAAAAGACCCTGATGCTGGGAAAGATTGAGGGCAAGAGAAGAAGCGAGTGACAGAGGATGAGATGGTTGGGTGGCATCACTGACTCAACAGACATGAGTTTGAGCAATCTCCGAGAGACAGTGAAGGACTGGGAAGCCTGGTGTGCTGCAGTTCATGGGGCGGTTGACAGCCAGTCATGACTTAGAGATTAAACAACAACGACAAGGACTGCAGAAGACAAGACCTAAAGATTTAGCATTTGGAGCTCCCCAACAAAAAGCCAGCTCTCCATCAGTCACCACCATTCCTCAAGTCAACAAGTCTGCAATTACATGTTTGAAAATTTCCTTAAAAACCTGTTTATTCTTGGCTGTCTGTTCATATTTATGAGAAAGTCACTGAAATATAATTGTAGGGGAAGGCTGCATATGAAAGAAGCAAAACAATCAGAAAAAAAAAAAAAAGACAAGGAGGGGTGAAAGGAAAAAAAGAGAAACTTAGAGGAAACAAAAACAAAGAAAAAGCAGAAAAAAACTGCAAAATCACATTTTCCTCAGAGAAATATGAAAACAAAAACAAAAACCAAGAACAAGGCGCTATGAAGTAGAACAACCAAAATATTGCAGCAGAAACAAACAAAATTAATGGAAGTTTGGAAGATGAAGTTGAGACAATTTCCCAGAAAATGAAATTTGGAGACTAGGTAAGAAAAGTCAAAAATTAGAAGATTAGGGCCACATAGAAATCTCAAAAGACAAGAACCATGAAGTGAGAGAGAGGAACTTCCCTGGAGGTCAAGTGATTAAAAATATGCCTTCTAATGCAGGGGACTTGGGTTCAATCCCTGGTTAGGGAACTAAGATCCCACATGCTGTGGGGCAGTTAAGCCTGCATACTGCAACAAATGAAGCCCACAACTAAAGAAAGCGTGCATGCCACAACGAAGACTCAGTGAAGCCAAAAAAAAGAAAATTTTAAACAGTGAGGGAGAAAGAAATTGTCAAAGGAAGACAATTCTTCTCTAAGAGCCCAACATCTAAAGTGGAATTAACACATTCATGAAGGTAGATGACTGAAAATGCAAAAAAAGAGGAAGAAATTGAACATCTAAAAAGTTTTCTGATAGGAACAAACAGGTGTGGCTCCCAAACCTTTGTATGAAAATGACATCAAATCTCTCAACACAAGAAGTCACGGAACTATGCCTTCATAGTTCTGAATGGAAGATGATTTGGGGCATAAGATTTTATAACTCCAACAACCGAGTATGAGGGCAGATGAATGCAGGCAAAGACAAAAACTTTTTGTCTCTCAGGAACCTTTTGGGGGGAAGCATAGGAGAATTAGGTTTCAACAAAATAAGGGACTAAATCACTAAAATAAGGGACTAAAGGAATGAAAACACATGACTGAGGAAAAGAGAAACCCACTCTATGACATGGGCAAGGCGCTAAACACCAGAATGACTGCTGTTTAGGAAGAGAGGAAGACAAGCTTCTGGGGAAAAGTATAACTGATAGGTTATAAGATGCACTTGGACATTTGGAGGTAGATCTTCTCTAGGGGTTAGAAAAATAGTTTGATAGGTATATGGAGTTTCTTTTAGAGAAAAACAGTAAAGTGTTAGATTGAACAACATGAAATTTAAGTTTTGTAGTTCCAAATTTTGTCCAACATTGGCTATTTTATATGGTTCAATGTAACTTACAAGTAAGTAACATGATGCAGGAAATCTGCATCAAAAACTCTAACAATAACAAAAGAAAAGTTGGAGGAATATGTGAAATAAGAATGTCAGATATTGTTATTGAAACTCGGTAACAGACACACGGGGTTGGTTCATTGTCCTGTATATATCTGAACATCCCATAAGAAAAAGGAGTAAAAACAAAAGAAAGAAAGAAAATCATGACAACAGAAAACGTGCAAAAGTTCAATAATCTTTTAAACAGCTGGAGGGATTTCCACTTAGCAATGCTCAGATGAAATCCAGTTACGGGACCACTGGACACAGAAAGAAAATGTCAATGAAGGCCCATCTACACTAGACCGTCACTCACAGTGGGTCAGGCAATGTCAGGGATGTGTCCCATCCCCCATTCCATCCTTGAGAGCGTCCCAGGTGGCACAGTGGTAAAGAATCTGCCTGCCAATGCAGGAGACATGGATTTGATCCCTGGATGGGAAAGATCCCCTGGAATAGGAAATAGCAAGCCACTCCAGTATTCTTGCCTTGAAAATCCCATGGACAGAGGAGCCTTGCGGGCTACAGTCCACAGAGTCTCAAAGAGTTGGACATAACTTAGCTACTGAGCATGATGGTGGCAATTCCACCCCTTCCTTTATGTCTTGACTCCAGTGATTCTAGGATTGCTCTGCACAACTTAACAGTACTGACAGCTTAGATCTAACGTTGAATAAGGCAATCATTTTTCACTGCCCATCAGTTTCCCCCCAGTCCATTTCTCTTCTTGTCCAAACCAGATTCCGGGATACATCATTCTATGCATACCCTGTAAATACCCTTAAGTCTTGGCTCTCTCATTTCTGGTCTTTGTAGCTAGCAACAACCAGACCTGGAATGAACCCTACCTCCTGCCTTCTCTGCATCTGTACACAGAGAACTAAATATTACTGGAGAAAATCACTTAAAGCAATTGACAGGCTTAATGTTATATTTATTATTGCAGATCATATACTGGCAAGTTTACTCTTGTTGCTGTTTTAAATGCACCTACGTAACTTGAAACAAAGTGTAAAAAAAGAAAGAAAGTGTAAAACCAACAGCCAATCTCAAAATAAAGCAATGGATGCCAAAATACTGTCATGGCATCCACAAGGAACTGAAAAAATAAATGGCAAGTTAGAATTCTACTCACAGCAAAGATATTTTTCAAGAATGAAGGTAAAATAAAAAAACATGGAGACAAAAAAAATCTAAAACAGTTTTGAATCACGAGCAGGCCTAAATTAAATAAAATACTAAAGAACATTCTTTTGGCGGAATGGAAATATTCCTACACAGATGCCCAGAGAATTTAGGAGGGAAAGGAGCAATAAAAATGGCAAATATATGGAAAAATGCCCCAAATACTGACTTTTAAAAATAATGTCTTATGAGATCTAAAATATAAAAATTAAAATATACCACAAGAGCATCCAAATAAACAGGAAGATAAATGGACATAAAAGTTTCTATAGATCTAGCATGGTTGGAAAAGAGAATAAAGATACAAATTAATATCAAATTTTGATAAGTTATACTTGTATGTTGTATCTCCAGGGAAAGAACTAGTAAAAGAAATAGAATATACAACTTCTAAACTAATAGAGAAAAAAAGTAGAATATTAAAAAACAGTCAATTCAAATGAAGGCTAGGAAGAGGAAACAACACAGAACTGATAAAGCAAGTGGAAAGGACATAGTAAGATACAAATTTAATTCTAAATATGTCAGTAATTCCATTAAGCTTAAATGGACTAAATAGCCTAATTTTAAAACAAAGGTTATATGACTACATAAAGAAACAAAACTCAACAATATGCTGTTTACAATGAACACATATAAAACATAATGAGAAAGAAACATTGAAAATAAAACAATGGGAAAAATTCTTTGCGAATACATTTAGAAATTAAACCCATATAACTCTATTAATATCAGGCAAACACACACACACACAAAGTAACTTTAAGGCAAAAACATGATTAAAGATAGAAACACTTTACAATGATAAAAGGCTTAAGTCACCAGGAGACTACAAGTCTAAATTCGCACATGTCAAATATTGACAACATGTACTAAAAATACTATACATTTGTGTATATATAGTATTCTGTCAATTTATATATATATCAGTTTATATTTTTGTCAATATATTTATAAATATATCTACCAGAGAATATATATATATGTGTGTGTGTGTGTGTGTGCATATATATATATATATATATATATAAAGTTTAGTTGCTCAGTCATGTCTGACTCTTTGCAACCCCAGGGACTGTAGCCTGCCAGGCACCTCTGTCCATGAAATTCTCCAGCCAAGAATATTGGAGTGGGTAGCCATTTCCTTTTCCGGGGGATCTTTCCAACCCCGGGATGGAAACTGGGACTCCTGCATTGCAGGCAGATTCTTTATACTCTGAGCCACCAGGTAAGCTCCAGTATACTAATATTTAAATATACGTAGTTTATGGGGTTGCAAGAGTCAGACATGACTGAGCAACTAAACAACAAAAGTAGTACCTACAAAAAAACTTATATCAAGTGTACTGTTTACAAGTAAAATGTTGAAAGTGTGATATCAGAAACAAGACATAGATGCCAGTAATCACTCCTGCTTCTGCTCAATATTGTACTTAAAGCCCTAATCAGTTTAGAGAGCAAAAAAAGAAATAAAATGTGAAAGAATAGGAAAGTAAAAAATAAAACTCTCATTATCCTCAGATGATAAATATACAAAATTCAAAAGAATCTTCATGTAAATTATTGCAGTCAACAAGTAGGTCTAGAAAAGTCTCTGAAAATAAGGTAATACACAAAACTCAATTGTATTTCTATATATTAGCAACAAACATAAAAAATGCTTTAAAAGGTCACATTTATAATAGAATCAAAACTACCAAATACCTCAGGAGGAAATATGTAAGACCTTTATGCAGAAAATTATCATATACTATTGAGAGAATTAAAGAAAAAATAAATGAGAGATTTATCATATTTATGACATAAATTTTAACTAAATTTATCTAAAATTCAGTGCAATCCCAGTCAACAAGTTATTTTGTGGAGCTTGATCTAAAACTTACATGGTAATGAAAGGCACTGAAATAGCCAACACAAAGTTGATGAAGCATGAGTTAGAATAACTTGTCTACCAGATGCCAGGACTTAGGAGAAAGCTACAAAAACTAATATGGCAAGGCAGTGATGCAAAGATAGATAAATAGGCCAATGAAACTGAATAGAGAATCCTGAAACAGACCCATGCATATGACCCACGGACACTTGATCCAAGGTGATACTACAGGAGAAAGAGATTTCAGTTCAGTTCAGTTGCTCAGTCATGTCCGACTCTTTGCCACCCCATGAATCGCAGCACGCCAGGCCTCCCTGTCCATCACCAATTCCCAGAGTTCACCCAGACTCTCGTCCATCGAGTCAGTGATGCCATCCAGCCATCTCATCCTCTGTTGTCCCCTTCTCCTCCTGCCCCCAATCCCTCCCAGCATCAGAGTCTTTTCCAATGAGTCAACTCTTCGCATGAGGTGGCCAAAGTACTGGAGTTTCAGCTTTAGCATCATTCCTTCCAAAGAAATCCCAGGGCTGATCTCCTTCAGAATGGACTGGTTGGATCTCCTTGCAGTTCACGGAACTCTCAAGAGTCTTCTCCAACACCACAGTTCAAAAGCATCAATTCTTCAGCGCTCAGCCTTCTTCACAGTCCAACTCTCACATCCATACATGACCACAGGAAAAACCATAGCCTTGACTAGACGGACTTTTGTTGGCAAAGTAATGTCTCTGCTTTTGAATATGCTATCTAGGTTGGTCATAACTTTCCTTCCAAGGAGTGTCTTTTAATTTCACGGCTGAAGTCACCATCTGCAGTGATTTTGAAGCCCAGAAAAATAAAGTCTGACTGTTTCCACTATTTCCCCATCTATTTCCCATGAAGTGATGGGACTGGATGCCATGATCTTCGTTTTCTGAATGTTGAGCTTTAAGCCAACTGTTTCACTCTCCATTTTCACTTTCATCAAGAGGATTTTTAGTTCTTCTTCACTTTCTGTCATAAGGGTGGTGTCATCTGCATATCTGAGGTTATTGATATTTCTCCCGGCAATCTTGATTCCAGCTTGTGCTTCTTCCAGCCCAGAGTTTCTCATGATGTACTCTGCATATAAGTTAAATAAGCAGGGTGACAATATACAGCCTTGACATACTCCTTTTCCTATCTGGAACCAGTCTGTTGTTCCATGTCCAGTTCTAACTGCTGCTTCCTGACCTGCATACAGATTTCTCAAGAGGCAGATCAGGTGGTCTGGTATTCCCCTGTCTTTCAGAATTTTCCACAATTTATTGTGATCCACACAGTCAAAGGCTTTGGCATAGTCAATAAAGAAGAAATAGATGTTTTTCTGGAACTCTCTTGCTTTTTCCATGATCCAGCAGATGTTGGCAATTTGATCTCTGGTTCCTCTGCCTTTTCTAAAACCAGCTTGAACATTAGGAAGTTCACGGTTCACATATTGCTGAAGCCTGGCTTGGAGAATTTTGAGCATTACTTTACTAGCATGTGAGATGAGTGCAGTTGTGTGGTAGTTTGAGCATTCCTTGGCATTGCCTTTCTTTGGTATTGGAATGAAAACTGACCTTTTCCAGTCCTGTGGCCACTGCTGAGTTTTCCAAATTTGCTGGCATATTGAGTGCAGCACTTTCATAGCATCATCTTTCAGGATTTGGAATAGCTCAACTGGAATTCTATCACCTCCACTAGCTTTGTTCATAGTGATGCTTTCTAAGGCCCACTTGACTTCACATTCCAGAATGTCCGGCTCTAGGTCAGTGATCACACCATCATGATTATCTGGGTCGTGAAGATCTTTCAACCCATACATTTATATATTATGCATTTTTCTATGTATGTGTTATAGGTGAAAGTCACTCAGCTGTGTCCACCTTTTTTGCAACCCATGGACAGTAGCCCCCAGGCTCCTCTGTGATGGGTTTTCTCCAGGCAAGGATACTGGAGTGGGTTGCCATGCCCTCCTCCAAGGGGTCTTCCTAACCCAGGGATCAAACCCAGGTCTCCTGCATTGCAGGCAGATTCTTTACCAACTGAGCTACCTGGGAAGCCCCTTGTATGTGTTATAGTTCACTATAAAAAAAAAAAAAAAAAAAAACACAAGCATATTGATGATTAAAAGTAATGATAGTAAAGTAATACAGAAGAATAAAATCGCTACAAACTACTATTACACTGCTGCTGCTGCTAAGTCGCTTCAGTCGTGTCCGACTCTGTGCGACCCTATAGATGGCAGCCCAGGCTCCCCTGTCCCTGGAATTCTCCAGGCAAGAGCACTGGAGTGGGTTGCCATTTCCTTCTCCAATGCATGAGAGTGAAAAGTGAAAGTGAAGTCGCTCAGTTGTGTCTGACTCTTAGCGACCCCACGGACTGCAGCCCACCAGGCTCCTCCGTCCATGGGATTTTCCAGGCAAGAGTACTGGAGTGGGTGGCCACTGCCTTCTCTGACTATTACACTAAATATAAAGAAACCAAGTTAGTGTATAACCAATTACACTAAATTTGAAGGACTGAATTCTACCACTCAAAGAGAAAAATTTTCAAAGTGTGTTAAACAACTAAACATAGCTCTATGTTGTTTATAAAAAGCACCCTTAAAATGATCAAGAAAGGATAAAAATACAAAGGTAAGCATAGAAATACGAAAGAAATGTAAATTTAAAAGAAAGAAGGGGTAGCAAGGTAGAAATTAAAAGCATTAAAATGTATAAAGACAAGCAATACATAATGAAAAAGACTGTTTATGAAGATGACACAAGTTATAAGTCTGTATGTATCAAACACAACAGCAAAAAATATAAAGAAAATTAAATTGCACTGACAATGATGAAAATAGTTATACAGAAAGAATTTGATACACTTCTTTCATGGGAATTCCTTGTCAATCCAGTGATTAAGACTCCACACTTTTACTGCCAAGGGCCTGGGTTTGATCCCTGTTCAGGAAACTAAAATCCCACAAGTCCCATGGTGCGGAAAAAAAAAACAAAACAAATTTTTCACAATTAAATGGATTTAGTTGTCAAAGAATGGAATGATATAATCAACACATTCACAGATAAAGAGATAACTAGCTAGCTACATAGATAGACAGACAGACATAGAGATATGAAATCTTTTCAGGTCTTTCTTACAGCCAGCATTGTTAGGTGTCTCCCTAACAGCCATTCCTGTCTTCCTTTTTAAAAAGATAATATTTATTTATTTATTGGCTGTATTGGGTCTTCACTGATACTCGGCTTTTCTCTAGTTGCGGTGAGCAGAGGCTACTCTTCATTGCAGTGCAGGGGTTCTCACTGCAGTGGCTTCTCTCGTTGCAGAGCACAGGCTCTAGGTACACGCGCTTCGGTAGTTGTGGCTCATGGGCTCTAGAGCACAGGCTCAATAATTGTGGCGCACAGGCTCAGGTGCTCAAAGGCATGTAGAAATTTCCAGATTAGGGATTGAACCCATGTCTCCCGCATTGGCAGATGGATTCTTTACCACTGAACCACCAGGGAAGCTGTCTCTTCCTTCTTGATACCAAATCCTACTTTTTAGAAGGAAAGCTAAAAATGCTAAAGTGAAAGTGAAGTCGCTCAGTCGTTTCCGACTCTTAGTGACCCCATGGACTGCAGCCCACCAGGCTTCTCCATCCATGGGATTTTCTCGGCAAGAATACTGGAGTGGGTTGCCATTTCCTTCTCCAAGGGAATCTTCTCAACCCAGGGATCAAACCCTGGTCTCCTGCACTGCAGGCAGACTCTTTACCACCTGAGCCACCAGGGAAGCTAGATAAAGATGCTAGATACTTCCCTAACACCAGTTGCAGCCAGGGCACAGGCCTGAGACCTTGCTCTGTCCAGTGGGACCTGTAGGGAAATGTGCCAGGGTCTTTTAAGAATATTCTCTCTGAGAAGAGAGCATCAAGTGATGAAAAAGCCTCACATGCCTTCTGCTTTGAATTGGTCCTGTGAGGATGCCAAGGACTTGCAGGAAGGCAGAAGAGATAGAAAGTTTGCAGGGTCCCAGAGAAACTGACCCCAGAACCCTAACATAATGGAGCCACTGAACCAGCTGTGGAACTACTACCTGCCCCAGTCTTTTTGGAAAGTAAGCAGAATCAGCCCCTTCATTAAACTACTTTTAATCAGATATTCTATCTCCTGCAGCCTACGGCATCCTAACTGGATCACCCATTCTAACTGATCTATCCAAAATAAATCATGTCATAAGAACGGTTTAACAATTTTTTAAAGTAGAGATCTTTTAGGCCCCATTCTCAGATCTTCAGCAAATAACAACAGACATGTAATAAAAGGCAACTAAAAAACATAACCACTGGAGACTTAAAAAAACACATAAACTGAATGTCATTGGATATTTTCTCAGAGAAAATAAAACATGAAATTACAAACTATCCAGAAAACAATGAAAATAACACTTTTTAACAAAAACTATGGAACAACACAATGTGTTTAGGTGCGTGCTAAGTCGCTTCAGTCGTGTCCAACTCTGCAACCCTATGACTCTGCTAACCTATAGAAGCCTACCAGGCTTCTTTGTCCATGGGGATTCTCCAGGCAAGAATACTGGAGTGGGTTGCCACACCCTCCTCCAGGGGATCTTCCTGATCCAGGGATCAAACCCGCATCTCTTTTGTCTCCTGCATTGGCAGGCGGGTTCTTTACCACTAGCGCCACAGAAATGCCTGTGTGCATGCTTTAGTCACTTCAGTCGTGTCTGACTCTCTTTGTTCCCATAGACCATGGCCTGCCAGGCTCCTCTGTCCATGGGATTCTCCAGGCGAGCACACTGGAGTGGGTTGCCATTTCCTTCTCCAGTGATAAAGTAGGAAGTGAGTGAAGTGAGTGAAGTCACTCAGTCGTGTCCGACTCTTTGTGACCCCATGGACTGTAGCCTACCAGGCTCCTCCGTCCATGGGATTTTCCAGGCAAGAGTACTGGAGTGGGTTACAGAAATGCCTAATCACCATCATTAACCTAAAAAGACTAAAACTAAAGGCAACTGCCACTCATGTTGAAGACTTAGAGGCCAAGCAACAAAGAAGTAAAAAAGAGGGAATTAATAATAAAGATAAAGGTTGAAATTAAGGAAATGGAAAACCAAAAAAGTAGAAGTGATTAATAAGTCCAAAAACTGTTTTTTAAGATATACCAACAAAATAGATAAATTTCTTCTGAGACTGATTAAAAATGAAAGTGAAAGTGAAAGTCACTCAGTCGTGTTGGACTCTTTGTGACCCATGGACTACACATTCCATGGAATTCTCTAGGTGAGAATACTGGAGTGGGTAGCTTTTCCCTTCTCCAAGGGATCTTCTCAACCTAGTAATCGAACCGGGGTCTCCTGCATTGCAGGTGGATTCTTTACCAACTGAGCTATCAGGGAAGCCCAAAGAAAAATGAGGAGAGAATAAAACTTTACAAGATTAGGAATTTTCAAAGGAGATATAAACACAGATACAAAAAAGATTTTTAAAATTATAAAATCTATGACCACAAACTTGAAACCCTAGAACAACTGGATAGTTCTCTAGCAAGATATAAATGAATCTGGGAACAAGTGGCAAACCCAAATACACCAACTACAATAGATTGGAAAGGCCTATTATTAAGAAGGAACTAAGACTGAGTGATTTCAGCTAACCTAACAACAGTAATTCAGCATTATTTAAATTATCTTAGAATGAATGAAAAGGGAAACGTAATACATTTCATGAGTCAGCAAAATTTTTAACACCAAAACCTGATACGGTAACCACCCTACACCAAAAAAAGGAAACTATAATATTACTTTTTAAGTTACAGATGAAAAATTTCCAAATAAAACATTGGGAAGCAGTATTTAGGAATGACTCAAGACAATAACACAATATGACCAACCAGAGCTTCATTCAAGGAATACAAGAGTGAAAGTCAATGTAATGAAGTATATTTACCAAAAATCAACAGCACACATCAATATGCTTAGTGAAAAACGAAAACCATTTTGAATAAAATCGGAAATCAGACAGGAATGCTTGCTATGGCTATTATTATTTAACACTGTCATGAGGAGGTCTGGAAAATGAAATAAACACTGGAAAAATGATATACTATTTTTGCTAATTACAGAACTGTATACTTAGGAAATCCAATAGACTGTAGTTTACAAAAAAAAAAAAAAACAGCAAACAGTCATATCTGGTAAAATTAACAAGAATATTTGATAAGGTAACTCTATGATACAAAATAAATTTACAAACATCATTAGGCTTTTCATATTCTGGCATAAACACCCAGAAACAAAAATGGGGAAAATATTCCATGCACAATAGTGAAACAAGCAATATAATATTGTTATAGACTGAATGTATCCTCCCCAATTCACAGGTTAATAACTTCATTTCCAATGTGACAGTATCTGGAGGTGGGGCCTTTGAGAGGTAATTAGGTCATGAGGGTAGAACCCAAATAAATTAGATTAGTGTCCTGATAAGAACAGGCCAGAGAGTTAGCTAGCTTTCTTTGTGCCAGTGGAAGGCAACAGTGAGAAATCAACTGTCTGCAACCCAGAAGAGTGCTCTCACCAGAACCCAACCATGCCTACACCCTGATCTTGCACTTTCAGCCTCCACGACTCTGAGAATTTCTGTTGTTTATAAACCACCCAGTCTAGATGCTTTGTTATAGCAGCCCAAACTGACTAAGACAAAGAGGAATAAACTCTGTAAGAAAAGCATAAAACCTATATGATGACAACCATAAAATCACACTGAAGGGTAAATTTTAAAATCTGAGCGTATGAAAAGATATCTATATTCTTTTTTATATATAATTAAATTTATTTTTTAAATTTATTTCTTTTCAATCCAAGGATAGTTGCTCTACAACATTGTGTTGGTTTCTGCCAAACATCAACATGAATCAGCCATAGGTAGATATCCATATTCTTAGATGGAAAGATTTAACATCAATTCTCTTAATATCATAAAAAATGTGCAATTAAAAAGCAAGTAAGATATGGGCTCCTAAAAGGGAAAAGAGACATTAGGTATTATAAAAGCTGAGGAAGTTAGAATAAACTATGGACTCTACTTAATACCAGTGCATCAGTACTGGCTCATTAATTGTAATATATTTATCATATTAATATAAAAGGTAAATGGGGAACATGTGAGGAGTACACAGAAACCCTCTGTACTATCTTCACAATTTTTCTGTAAATCTAAAACTGTTTTTAAAAATAAAGTTTTATTTAAAAAAGATTTGTTAAGACAACTAAGTCTTTTTTACAAAAACCTATTCTAATTAAATGGATAAAAGCATCTAAAAGTTTAGAGAGAAAATAAATGCCTAAGAAAGCAAAAAAAGAATGAAAAAGAATAATGAAAGAAAATATACTATAAAGTCCCTGTAATTAAATCAATATGGAATGTTAGTGTAAGAATAGATACATCAAGCTATACTTGGTCATCTGATGCAAAAAGCTGACTCACTGGAAAAGAACTTGATGCTGGGAAATATTGAGGGCAGAGGGGAAATGGGGTGACAGAGGATGAGATGGTTGGATGGCATCATCGACCCAATGGACATGAGTTTGAGCAAACTCAGGGAGATAGTAAAGGATAGGGAAGCCTGGAGTAGTGCAGTCCATGGGGTCCCAAAGAATCAGACACGACTCAGCGACTGAACAACCACCACAACATCGAGATATATCAATCAGTGGACCAGAACAGAACACCCAGAAAAAAAACCAGTTTATATGAGATTTTAATAAATGACAAGAATGTATTTCAATTCAATGGGGAAAGAGTGACTATTTAATAAATGGTGCTGGCACAACTGGTAAGCCATCGGGTAGAAAACAGTCTTCACTCTTATAAATAAAAAACAAATTCCAGATGGAATAGATGCCTATTGTAATAAATACAGCATTAAAAAATTAAAAGGAAAGCTAGGAAAAACACTTACAATCTGTTTTCTAAACCAGAAAGAAAAGACAGCCATATTTGAGTTTATAAAAATGAAAAACAATTTATGTGACAAAAGCTTTTATAAACAAAACTAATAGGCAAATAATAGATTTAGGAAAATACTTGAAAAAGAGATAAGAGATAATGAGTTAATAGTCGTCACCAATATACAAAATGCTCTTAAAAACTGGCAAGAGACAAACAATCCAGTGGGAAAATTGGTAAAAGATCGAAAATGGAATCTATGAGAACAAATCCACACTGCATGAAGATGCTCCAACTAACCAGCAATTAGAGACGTGCAAATTACAGTAAAAAAAAAAAAAATACATTCCTCCACACCCAATCAGATGAAAGAAAATTGAGAGAGCAACAACCGTCAACAGGATAAAGAAAAAAAAATTTGTTTACCGCTGTTCTGAAAAGCAGCTGGGCAAATATTTTTAAATTAAAAGTACACTGACACTTCAACCAACAAATCACACTCCTGGACATCAATCCCACAAAAACAAAATCACAAATAAAATGTTTATTACAACATTGTTCTTACTGCAGAAAAAAATAAAAAGTAACAAAATGAGTTCACACTATAAGGTAATAGATAACGACCCATTTATACTGTGGAATGTTAAGCAGCCATTAAAAAGAATGAATTAGTGGTATATCTTTGACTTGGAGGGATTCTCCTGGGAGTATTTTTAAATGATAAAGGTGAGATGCATAGAAGTGGATACACCATGATCCCATTTTTAAACAGTAAACATTGAACAAAACCCCCAAAACATATGTGCACCTGAATGTGTGTGTGTGTGTGCAAGCACGTGTGTTGTGTGAATGTGAATTTGGAGACAAACATGGAAGGAAACACACAAGTTGCTAACAGAGATGACTGACAGTGTGGTGAGGAAGAAGGGTTTCTGGGGCTGAAAAGGAAAAATGGGCAGAATATATGCTATGATTACATTGATATTAAGGAAGGTAACGGAAAACTTGCTACAACATGGATTAGGGTACATCATGATTGGCATGAGTGTCCATCCTCCACATGGTCCCCATTCTCAAACTATTTCACAGTCATCTAGCATTTTCTCATTCATTGAACTAAAAAAAAATATTAGTTCTGCATGTCAGCGGTAAAGAATCTGTCTGCTAATGAGGTGGGTTCGATCCCTGGATTGGGAAGATCCCGTGAAGAAGAAAATGGCAACCCACTCCAGTATTCCTGCCTGGGAATTCTCATGGACAGAGGAGGCTGGCAGGCTACAGTCCAAATGGTCACAAAGAGTTGGACACAACTTAGTGAATAAACAACAATAACACAATGTAAGTATCATAGTCTTCTCATTTGTGCATTTTGTGACTACTGAAAAATATAATTTTTCCATTAAACATTACCCCACATGTTATCAAATTGAACTTTGGATCCCACTCTTCAAGTTGAGGTATGGTTTAAGCACAAATGCAAATATGTACTTATATATAAAGAAATTGGAAAAAATAAGGAGTTGGTAATTATATATTTCCTGATTGTTGAACATCCATATAGTAAAAAAAAAAAAAAAAGTAGTAACAGAAAAATATGCATAAAGCTTCCTATTTCAGTAAAAACAAGCAAAACCCTAATTATAAATGTACAATTAAATATTTTAAGTGAAAAAGAAAGCTTCAGAAAGGATTCACAAAGTCAAGGGCCCAGGTTACATAAAAAGGAGGGAAGTAGAGGGGAGGGGGCGATTACTAGCTTTGCTTTTATACCTGTACGCATTTTATTAGTTCATTTACTACAACAAGCAAAAAAGTATTGCTTTTGAAATCTAAAAATATTACGTAACTAAAACAAAAATAAATTGCAAACAACAAAATAAAATAAATTGGGTATTAATGAGTACCTATCTTATAAGATCTATTGTGTAGATTAAATGAGATAACCCATGTAAAGTATTTAGCATATTACCTAATATGTTGCAAATGCTCAATAAATAGGAGCTATACTACAAAGAGCAGTGAAAATCAGGAAACTGAAACGATAAGGTCTCTGAAAATGACATTGTGTGCACAAGACACTTTTCCTCTATGACTGAATCTGATGCCCTTTGCACTCCAAGGACTCTTACTATAGTAACTATACAGCTCATCAAACATAACTTTAATTGACAGTACAAATAAAATTACAATTAGACAAATAAGATAATTAAATAATACAAAGGAAATGGCAACCTTTTTGCCTTGCAGGTTCTTTAAGAACTTCAAGAATCATTCAGAAGCACTACGCTCCTGCTCCTGTCACAACCACTTAAGATGAGAAATACTTGACCCTGGATGTCTCCCTTGGATGATAGGAGACTGACAGAACACAGTTCATGCAGATTGGAGAATGATGCTACAGTCTTTTCTGAGGGTCTGCCCAAGTGGGAAATCCATTCCTGAAAGTAGAAATTCCACTCTCAACTCTAAGAATTTCTTTGCTGGTCTGCGTCAAAACATGTTAGTTTAGTTAGTTTCGTTCTACAAACGAAAATTGGTCCATCAATTCTATTCTTATTGTCCAACCAAACACTGAAGTAAGTTCATAAATCACATGAGTGTGTTACTAGTCTTATTACTTACATGGAATTGACTTTCTCTTCAGGGCCTTGCACTTGGCCTGTCACAGTGCCTTTGCTGGTATTCTTCACCCAGCCAACCACTCCAATTTTCCTAGCCTCATCTTCAGTGTACTGGTTTCAGGAGAAAACAAGAGAGACAAAGTTCAGCGTCACACTTGATCCTAACTTTCAAAAAAGTATGGTCACAAAAAAGCTGATTATTTTTTTTCTAAAATATAGTCTATGCCAAAAATTATGTAGCTAACCTCTGGTAATACCTACATTTACAAGAACCTTCATTTAAATGGTTTTTGTCTTGTTTTGCTAAATTCCACATTCAGTAAAGACAAGCACGTTGTGAGAAAATAAACTGATGGTGGGAATTATTTCAGAAAACAATATCCATGATTCTTTTGGAATCCATAAAACTCAGTTGCATTGCCCTCACAATCTCCTAATGCTAAGCTACTCTGTCAATCTGGGTTCCAAATGATGATCACTCCAAGATACTCAATCACTGAGGAAAAATATCTAGTTACAATCAATACAAAGTACTGAAAGAGAAGATTCTGACGTTTTCTCTTGACTCTGTACTTGCCAGAAATATTATAATTGTCTGAGTAAATTTATTTCTCCAATCATTCTTTTTTAAAGTTCTTTTCCCCAATTCCAAATTTAGTTATGCTACTGGCACATGAAAACACAGAAACATTCTGATTTTGAATTACTTTAACTACACCACAACAAAATTCTGTGGAACCAGTCTACTAGCACTTTTTAGAAACATGTTTTTCTCCTCTTTGGAGGCCAGAGTGACCAAGAGCTGTGCATTTTGTATGCCCAACTAAATGAAGCAATACAAATCAAGATGATTACAGCTAGGATTGCTTAAGGGCTGGTTCTGAAAATAAGTCTTCCCAGAGAATAATGAAAAAGGAAACAATCTGAATTCTAGGGGAGGGTCTATCTCAAAATATAGAGACTCAACTTATGGCAACCTGTTCAAACTCTCAGAGGTTAGGAAAAATAGATATTCTTAAAGTATTTTAAAACAAGTAGATATTTTAAAATAAATATTTAAAGACAACAAGGGGTTTTAACTTAAAAAACCTAGGGGCTTCCCTGGTGGCTCAGACAGTAAAGAGTCTCCAGTGGAGGACTCAGGTTCTACCCCTGGGTCAGGAAGATCCCCTGAAGAAGGGAATGGCTGCCCACTCCAGTATTCTCGCCTGGAGAACTCCACAGACAAAGGAGCCTAGTGGGCTCACAAAGTGTGGGGTCACAAAGAGTCGGACACAACTGAGCGACTACCACTTTCTTTCACCTCGGAGTCACTTCCTTATTCAATGGGCATTTTTCATTCTGCATTTCAAGATGTGTATCCTTGTTCGGAGAGATTCTTCCATCCAGGACAAGTGGCAGATCCCACAATTTGTATTAAACATGTGTGTGTGTTTGCTCAGTCACTTCAGCATTAAGCATATATAACCAAAATGTTTAACTGGATCACCCCCAGAGAGGTACTTTTGAAATCCACAGAAATATTAATGAAAAACTAGGAAGGCTGTAATGGACTGCCAGTTTGTAACTAGTCTATTTTTTAATAGACTGCTTTTAAAAGACAGTCTTCATAAAAATCTCAGCCAGTAATTTGAAAGAAATACAAATATTTCTTCATTTGCGGCCAAGGATAAGATTAGAACTAAGTATATAGATAACTGCTCTGTCTCTGTAACTAGAAATAACAGTGGAGGGAAGGCAGAGATGGCAGAAGATAATAAACAGATTGTACTGACTTACCATCCTGAAGCAAACACCTGTATGAAAGAAAGATGAAAAAAAGAAAAAGAAAGAAAGATGAGAAGAAATGTTAGTTTGTCTACCTTTAAAAAATTTATATATTTCCTGACTTAGCTTTCTAGTTTATTAAACAGTAAGTAAATGAAATAAACAAAACCTTTAATATCTGAATGCCTTCAGAAAGTGCTTTTTAAAAAAATTCTTTCCTTTTAAAACAAAAAGAGAAAAGGAAGACTATTTTGGAGAAAAAGAACAATGTTCTGAAACCAAAGTACAATGAAATGCCAAACTGCATATCATTCTATTAAAGTGCTAAATAAAACCAAATAATTACTACAAGAAGAGTTGAGTATGCCGGCATAAAGTTTACCCACCCTCAGCTTTTAGAATGATCTCCTTAAATGCAAGGACTAAATTCCAGTTTACATATAATAAAACATTTCTATTTTAATTCCACATTCTGGAAAAGACAAAACTACAGAGACAAGACACTGATCTGTGATTGCCAAGGGCCAGGAGTGAGGAGAAGAGGGGTGCCAGAAAGGAGCACGAGGGAACTTTCGGGGGTGATTGGACTGTTTTATATCTCAGCTGTGCTGATGGTGCTTACATGACTTATTCATCTATGAAAATTCATTCAACTGTATACTAAAAAGGGTAAATCTTACTGAATGTAAATTATACCTCAATTATTAAAAATTAGGAAAATTATTGGCAAATCACAGGGGATAGATCAAATCCATTTCAGAGAGGTCCATTGCTTTTCCAAACAGCAATTGAGCCTGGTTAAAATGATACAGAAGATGAGATCAGTGGCTTAGATAATTGTATATAGTTTTGTAAGCGGATTTATAACAAGGAGTATTATTTGTTTCCTGAGGGGAGTGTACTGTGGTACCAGATGAATATGAAAGAAAAGAGTAGTGGTGCAATAAAGACTGAGTAGTATCATAAATGAAATGTTTATGGGGCTATAAAAAAGATTTTAAAAGAAACCTATAAAATGTGGAGGAATGATGAGTGGAGAATACTGATTTGAAGGAGAATCAGAAAGGCAATCTATTATATAGATGGAGGGAAAGACACAAGTTAGTAGATATATTTTAAAAGAATGGGTAAAAAACTCAAGAGAAACTTCTGGTCAACCAGACCATGTAAAATAGAGAAACAAAACAGGCAGAATTGTGGAGAAGCATGCAGTCATTGCATCCTAAGAGAGAGGGGATCCCAGAAGATGCTGACTGAGCAGAGTTGAAGGTTTGGGTCCAGGCATATTGTGCGTATCCCTTCTGAGTTTCTCAACAGTGAACAGTCCCAAATAACGTTAGTGCTAAGAAAAGAAAGCACATGCAACTAAAGTAAACAGAATCTGGAAACACAGCCCAGCTCTTTCCTACTCAAAGAGTGGTCCAGGAACCAGAGGCCATAGCATCCATCACCTGAGAGGACTTTTAGAAAAATCACTTTCTCAGGCTTCTCCCCAGAACTAAAGAAACAGAAACTCTGCAGGTTGCATCCAGGAATCCAGTTTCAACATGCTCTCCAGGTAATTCCTTTGCCCACTACAGTTTAGAGGTTGCTGCTGCTGCTGCTAAGTCACTTCAGTCGTGTCCAACTCTGTGCGACCCCAAAGACAGCAGCCCACCAGGCTCCCCCGTCTCTGGGATTCTCCAGGCAAGAACACTGGAGTGGGTTGCCATTTCCTTCTCCAATGCATGAAAGTGTAAAGAGGTTAGCTCCGCCTTAAAGGAAGGTCTGGGAAAGGCTTGAAAAGGATTTATATTGCTGGTAAGGAATTGTATCACAAAGGGGAAAACTTCAACCTTGCAGAGTACTGCGGATCTGATGCGTTCCCCACTAATGTTGTTCAAATTCGTGTTGGTAATAAATCATATACCTGCATATCAACATTGCTTCAGCTACTTCACAATGCAACACTACATAGAAGAAACTACAGACAAAGAAAAGGCAAGAAATCCCTGTGCTGTACTCTAACTGGACATGGTGTTGGAGCAGAGCAGGCATAATCTATCACTCAGGTTGCTCGCTCCACCCTTAACCTCTTACTGCCAGAAACACAGGAGCTGCCAGAAAGGGAGTAACAACAAGCTGCCCATTCCCAAGCCCCACCCCACCCCACCCCCACTCCTGGTGAAGAGCTACATCCTTTCAACATTTATGAATCCCCAGCAGCCTTTCCACCAGCTATCTGTAAACAGATGACAAAAAGGCCATTTTCTTAAGGTGAGAGGGTTTGAGGAATTTTTCTAAGAGGTATCCAACACAGTGCAAGGTGAAGGAAATTACCTACTCTAGTCTGTTAATGAAATAGTCTTTTCACACAAATAATGTAAGAATTCGGCAACTCATAACAGGCACACTATTAGACATTCTAATTATCCACTTAACAAATATTCATTAATTGTCTAATTCTAAATGTGGAGAATGAGATGAGTAAATAAGATAGTCCCTGGCATCTAGGAGCTTACAGTCTAGTGGGAAAGACAGACAAAACGGCAATTAAAATGTAGACCACAACAGATCCAAAATTTCAGTTATAAAATCATTAAGTACTAGAGACATAATATACAACATGATAAATATAATTAACATATGAAAGCCATGAAGAGAGTAAATCCTTAGAGTTCACATCACAAGGAAAAAAATCTTTTTCATTTAATTTTGCACCTATATGAGATGATGGGTATTCACTACTAAACTTACTATGATAATAATTTCATGATGTATATGTCACATCATTATGATGCATACCTTAAACTTATACAGTTGTTGTTGTTTAGTCTCTAAATCATGTCCAACTCTTTGCAGCTCCATGGACTGTAGCATGCCAGGCTCTTCTGTCCATGGGATTTTCCAGGTAAGAATAGTGGAGTGGGTTGCCATTTCCTTCTCCAGGGGATCTTCCTGACCCAGGGATCAAACCTCTGTCTCCTGCATTGGCAGGTGGATTCTTTACCACTGAGCCACCTGGGAAGCCCCCCAAAATGTATACAGTACTATCAACTATATTTCAATAAAAATGGGGGAAATTTTTTAATAAATAAAACAGAACAATTATGAGTTGTAAAATGCATAAGTCAGGATGCAAGTGGGAGTTCATGGGACAAACAAATGACAGTTCTTGGGTGATTTTAGGGAAGGCTTATTGAAAATATGCTTAGAGTTGAGACTTGGATGATGAGCAAAATTTAGTATGATGAGACTGGAATAACATCACAAATGGAAGAACATGTGCCAAGTCCCAAAATCAAGTACATGGGTTATTTGGATACCATACATGGTCAAATATTCAAAATCATGTCATCGCACTCATTTTACCAATTATTTCTAGCCTCAAATTTCGTTTAAGATTTGCTAAAAAAAAGTTTCTGTTTTGACTGTTTCTAGAAAAATGGATAATAATGTCTTTACAGCCTAGTCCTAGTTATCCTAATCTCTCAACTGACCCACAGTAATGGCCCCTACACTAGTCTCTTTACATCTAGCTCTGCCCTCCTACAGTCTGGTCTCCATAGAGCAGCCACAGTGGTTTTCTTTCCTTAAGTGAAATCACTGCTTCCACACCTTAAAACTCTCTGGTGGCTTCCCATTATACTCAAATATAGTCTGGTTACCACAGCCTCCAGGTCCCTTTCTAATCTTTGTCTCATCTCTTAGGACTCTCCTTTGCTCATTCCATTCCAGCCAAATTTCTCTTTGTGCTCCTCAAAATGCCAAGCGTATTCCTGCCTCAGAGCCTTCACATTTACTGTTCCCTCTGCCTGAAATGGTCTTCCCTCTGCTCTCCTCATAACTGGCTCCTTCTCATCGTTCATGTCTCTGCACCAATGTCATCTCCACAGAGAAATATTCCCTAACCAATTTCTCTATAACAGCAGTGCACCCCTATATGTTTCTGGGATATGCATAACACCAATCACCATATGATATTATTACGCATTTGTTTACTTTTTAAAATTTCCTGTCTACACTGTCAGTTATATTTGGGCCAAATTTTCTCTGTCTCACTCACCACTGTGTCCCCAACATCTAGACCAGACCTTTGCACATAGTTGTTGAATAAATGAAAACAACATAGTTGTTGAATGATAAAACAACTAGCTGATAAATATTTAAGTGAAATGTTTTACTGTTATTATTAACATTGCAAATATATATGCAACTATATTGATTAGAATTTAAATTTCATTTCAAAGTGATGATGATAAATTTACTGCACTCGAGGCTGGAAAAAAATTATAAGAATTCTGTGTTGATTCTAGTATAACTTTACTACTTTATCTAAAGGATTATATAGAGTGTTTGGTGTATGGGTCTGTGTATTTATATACTATATACTATAAAGGGTAGCAAAAAGTCACTAACTAATGCTTAAGTTGACAAATCAAGAAATACTAATATGAGTATGTTGCTTATAAATAACGGCTTAATGACCATAAAAATTGAAAAAAGAAATGTCTTAATTAGTTGTCTTATAGAACTTAAGAGGCCTTGGGACTAGGAGACTAAAGTAGGATATGGTGACTATATTTGTAATCATGAATGGTAAGGGCACAAACACATTTACTAAACAAATCCTAATACAATAGAACTAAAGGACTGTCCTTTACATTTAAGAGAATTGTAGGCTAAGTTCATACTGCTTGACAAATTGGGTAGATAATACAAGTGTTACCCAATGCTTTAAGCAGTGGTTCAACTGAAAAAACATAAGACTGAGATAAATCATATATGAAAGATTCAATATGTTCAGTTCAGTTCAGTCGCTCAGTCATGTCTGACTCTTTGCAACCCCATGAATCGCAGCACGCCAGGCCTCCCTGTCCATTACCAACTCCCAGAGTTCACTCAGACTCATGTCCATCAAGTCAGTGATTCAATATGTACTTAACAGAAATTCAGGTTGTCTTGGTTATAAATGAAATGTCTTGAGACTGAGACCGTGGAGATCAAAGGCTTTCTGAAATATGTCCTTTTGCATCAAGACTTGAAAAATAATACCAAATGTAATTACTATGCTGTTAAATGTAATTAATATATGAATATCCGTGGCAGACACTGTTAGTTGCTTACACAAAACCCACTTTCCCCTTCTTTTCTAACAGAATTTTTATGTTACTCTGGGGCAACAACATGCTCTTCTGCATTTCCCAATCTTCCTTCTACAAGGAGGGGCCATGAGATGTAAGCTGAGGCATCGGCTGAAGCTTTCAAGAAAGCTCATTGACAAGGGCTGACTCAGCCAGGGGTCCATCTTTGTATCCTCTCCTCTGACTATATGGTGAGCGTAATGACTGGAGCTATAACAGCCATCTTGAAACCATGAGGGAAAGCCCAAGGAAATCACAGAGACCTTGGCCATGATATCCCTGAGGGATGGGGCAGGTGAGGAGTAGGGAATGAAAGGAACTGTGGGGCAGGAATTCTTTGGTGGGGGGTGATGGAAATGTTATAAATTACATAGTGATGATAGCGGCAAGTGCTTCCCAGATGACTCAGTGGTAGTGAACCCGCCTGCCAAAGCAGGAGATGCAAGAGATGTGGTTCAATCCCCACGTCAGGAGGATCCCTTGGAGGAGGGCATGGCAACCCACTCCAGTATTGTTGCCTGGAAAACTCTATGGACAGAGGAGCCTGGCAGGCTACAGACCATGGGGTTGCCAAGAGTCAGACATGACTGACCTACTGAGCATGCACACACGTGCTGTAGATTTTACAGCTTATTTCTGGAGGAGAAAGTTTCTTTGCCCTTATAATAGTGCCTTTAATGAGGATAAATATCCATTCATGTGTCACTCCTGGCCACTCTTTACCTGTTCCTGACTCCTCGTTGGGGACATGCAGTCCAGTGGGTAAGTTTGGAAGGAGAAGCATACATAGGCCAGGTGCTTCCTCCTTTTCTTTCTGGGAACTAAATACTCAAAGGAATCACCCCTTTTGCTCCGCCCATAGATGAAGCCCTGCTGGTGTCTGGGGTGCTGTGCTCAATTCTGCAGTATAGATCATTATAAAGTTCACTTGCCTGAAGACTGACACCACATCCCCAAAACTCTGCCTTACTCATTGTCTTGTGTGTGTGTGTGTGCTAAGTCATTTCAGTAGCATTTGACTCTATGCGACCCCATGGACTGTAGCCCGCCAGGCTCCTCTGTCCATGGGATTCTCTGGCCAAGAATACTCGAGTGGACTTGTCAATAATTCACATAATGAAAAGTGGTGTTGTTTACTGGGCCCCTCAACCACAACCCTTATTTTAAAGCCTTAGAAGGAATGTGTATCAAGATGTGTCAGGACCTCCAGCCCATTAGCTTTCTGAAGCAGTGAACCATGCAGAAACTAACTGTTCAAATACACTTGGAATTTTCCCAGAGTCTTTCTGAAAATTCTGATCCCTAGTTTGAAGTATGCTGTGTAACAGAGGGAGGTCCATATAGAAAAAAAGTGAATGTGGCCACAGTTGATCAGCATTGGCTGGAACTGAGCACTCTCAGGACTGGGCTTGTATTGGAGATGATGCTTCCATGAGCTTACATGGCCTCTCTGCACTGCTTCCACCCTGCTTGCTAAAGAGAAGGGAAGCTGATGTGACACATGCAGGATTTTTACAGACACACTACTCTAGAAACTGGGACAGACATCAGCCGCTTCAGTCATGAGTGACTCAAATACAATATGCCACTCAGTCCAGGCTCAATCAGCTGCAACCGGACCTTGCTTTGTGAAAAGATGTGTCAGGCAGGAACTCTGAGGTGAATATTTGCAAAGCAAATCATACTTTCAATCCACAAAGAAACATTAGTATTTAAATAAACCATATGATGGATTTTAAACATCAGTGTCATTTCATGAAAAATCAAATTTTCATATTAAACTGTACCCCCTTCATCCTGGGATTTGACTGCGTGTGTCAATTTTGAATGCAGGAAGCCATGCAGTCATTACCTTACAAAGTAGCCCGTAATGACTTTAAACATCTTTAACTGTTAGAAAGGTCTTCCTTCTATGGAATAAAATTCTGCCTCACCTCCACCTTTCACCATCCATCTAGGATCTGTCCCCTGGAGCTACACACCATGGGATGTTTCAAATAGTCTAAACAGCCATTATACTACTGTTTCTTCTCTAAGCCAACTATCCACAAGCACTTCAATTTAATTTGAGATACATGGGAGTCCATATCAGAAGCACAGCCTGTAGGGGATATAAAAACAAGCTAGCTTGACCTTTAAAATACCATCCTTATTGTCTCGGAGAAGGAAATGGCAACCCACTCCAGTATTCTTGCCTGGAGAATCCCAGGGACAGAGGAGCCTGGTGGGCTGCCGTCTATGGGGTCGTACAGAGTCGGACACAACTGAGGCGACTTAGCAGCAGCAGCAGCAGCCACCTTATTGTCAAGTGAGAGACACAGATATGTGTATACAAATAAGTATAGTTGAAAAAAGAATGGATTTAGAGAAATAAAAAACAAGAAATAGAACAAAAATAAAAATCAAGAAATAGAACAGAATTACAAATGAAATGCTATAGGGAAAAAAATGAGAACGATAATCATATTTCTTGACTTTAATGTATTAAAACTTTCAACCACTAAAACCCAACTTTTCCACCTACCTGTCTACATAGGAAAATCATGTACACCTAAATCATGTGGTTTCTAACCAAACTATTCAGTCAGATCAGATCAGTCGCTCAGTCGTGTCCGATTCTTTGCGACCCCATGAATCGCAGCACGCCAGGCCTCCCTGTCCATTCAGTAATTCATCTCAATTTTCATTTTAAGAAATCTTAAAGAAAATTACTATTTATTGTTGTAGTCCAGTAAGGTACTCCCATTCTAATCTGAGTCAACACCATCAAAATGAACTGTTGAATTTCTAATGTACAGGTAAACTAACATATTGCCACAATCCACTTCTACAAGTGTTGTTAGTACTCACCTGAGCATTGGTAAAGCATCTATATACACTGCTTAATCAGTTCCTCATTCAAAGCTACAGGTTATATTATTCTAAATAACTAATTATGTATAGGAACATAATAAACCATGCCATAGAGATGAACGCTCTAAAAACACAGGTCAGTCCCCTACTCCCCTGTCCCTCATCCTAAAGCCCCCAATGCAGCAGAAGTTGACGGGAAAAAACATGGAGCTTCTTGAGAATGTGTAAATAAAGTAAAGGACAGAAAGGGAGGTGGAAAAAAAGAGTAACTTAAGAGTGGACAAACACTGTCTCAGCCAGGTGATCAAGGTTTTAACATCAACAGTGGTAAGTCATGTGGGCAGTGTGTACATTTGATACAGTGTGAAGAGAAAAGCACTTTACCTGTGGTCTTCCTCCTGATAACCCACACCCTTGGTCTTATAACAAAAATACTAGACAAATCCCAGTTTGGGAGCATTCTACAAGGTACCTAGCCTCAAACCACTCCTCCAAAGCACCAAGGTCATGGAAAACAAGGCAAGTCTGAGACACTATCACAGCAGAAAGAAAACTAAGAGGACAAAATGACTAAATGCAATGTAATAGCCTAGATGAATGCTGAACCCAAGAGGACTTTAGAAAACAGACTTTAGTTAAAAATAATATATCAATGTTGGCTCACCAGTTCTGACAAAGGTACCATACAATGGAAGAAGTTTACCATAGGGGAAACTGGATGTGGAGTATACAAGAATTCTCTGTAATATCTTTCTAACTTTTCTATAATTCTAAACTGCTATAAAACAACAAAAAATTATTTTTTTAAAAAAAGGGAAGGGATGGAAGTTCGGCAATGGAGGGCAGCTGAAGCCTGATGGAAGAAATGCCCACATACTGAAGTATGGGGAAGTCATGCTGGCTCATCCAAGAGTTACCTTGACTTCTATGCTAACTAAAACAGTCTATTTGTGGGTTATCAAACATACACTGTATATGTGCTTTAACTATTAAGTAAAAGGGTGTATTACCAAGAAGTAAAGTATATTCATGTTAAAAATAAAGATTAAGGGACTTCCTTGTCCATCAAGCGGTTAAGACTCTGCACTTCCACTGCAAGGGGCATGGGTTACATCCATGGTTGGGGAACTAAGATCCTGCATGCCACACAGTGTGGTCAAAAAATAATAAAGATTAAATCCCTCCCTTTCTGGGACACCAGTGCTGGTGGTCCTTTGATGATAAGACTTTCTTCCCAGGTGCTAAGGTTAGTGACTCACTGTGTACATGCCAATCTATTTCTTTGAAATCTTGAAGGAATGAATCCCTAATTTGTTAGATGTTCTTTGCTTTGATAAGATATAAAACTGTGCTGGAAATCATGCTTCTCCAGAGCAGTTCCTCAGAATTATCTGAGGGACTGTCTCCCAGGCTATAGTCCTTAGTGTGGCTGAAATAAGACTCTTTCCAATTCCTATTATAGATTGCTTTTTGATTATTTCTGTCAACAAGGCTACAGCTCTATGTGTAGACTTTGCAGAAGGGTCTGAGAAGTAAACCCACTATTTGTAATATTATTTCCATAAATAATTTTCCTGAGTTTCAAACAACCAACTTATAACTATTTCTTGAAATGCAATCTGTTTGCAAATTAGGGTATGTGTATTTGAGAACAAGGAAGAGTATATTTGACTTCTGGAACATTTTGACCACCATTTTGTCACCAAGGATGATTTAAATTCAAACATTCTAAATATAAATATTACAGCACAAATTTTTGGCTAGAAAGTATTTTCTGTCATAAGCTCCATCAAGCTAATTCATTGATCAATTTTCTATCAGGACAGGACAGTCATTTTCCATTTTTTCCATATTAATTTTTATATAATTTAGGGAATTTTCATTAATAATAGTTTCATTTAAATATTTTAATGACAATTTATCAGTCTATATTTTGTCCATTTTACATGTCCTTATATCTTCCTCCATGGTAAATTTACTTTCATAACCATTATTTCTAACAAGCCAGTATTCACTAAGATTTTTATTATTCTACACTTTTAAAAGATCTCTTTATTTTTCATTTTATATTATTAAATTCATTTTTTAAGTTTTTATTATTTACTGTCAATAATCTCTACACTATTATTATGACTCAGACAAAAAGCTAATGGTTTGTATTTATTTCTTAGGTAAGCCACTAGAAAATTGTGAGCAGTTCTGTGAGACACAGAGGGACACAGGCTGGTGACACTGCCAACAAGTAACAGAGAGAGTCAGAGACTGCAGTTCTGAATGAGCTGACTGCTCACTGACCAGGTCAAATGTCCTTGGAGCCAAAATGACCATAAAAACATCCTTAGGGTCATCTGGAATAATCTAGATGTCCAGGTCCAAATGTCCAACATCAGTTTATGTACATGCTCAGTGCGTAGGTTAGGAGGAAGGCAAAATAAATATGGAAAGGGCATCGAGAGGAGGAGCAATAGGATATAGTGACTAAGAGCATGGGCTCTGGTCGCGGTTCAAATCCCACTGCCACCACTTAACTCACTGTAACCTGGAAGAGTTATTTCACTATGTCTTAATTTCTCCATTTGCTAAATGAGGAAGCTGCTTGAGGTCACAGGGTTGAGGATTAAATGAGTACAGAGCTTGGCACATCCTAAATCCTCAGCAAATGTCAGTGTATAGACGTGCAAATATGTGACTATGGGTTTGTCCCACATACTAGGCCTTGATAAGCCAATAGTATACATGTACTCTCACAACTTAATGACTGAAAAACAACTCTCTTCCATTTAATACACTGTAAACAACAGAGGTCATTGCACTAAATCTGATTTTTAAACCTGACTGTTTATGTATGGGGCTTCCCAGGTGGCGCTAGTGGTAAAGAACCCACCTGCCAATGTAGGTGATGTAACAGACTCAGGTTCAATCCCTGGATCAGGAAGATCCTCTGGAGAAGGGCATGGCAACACACTCCAGTATTCTTGCCTGGAGAATCCAATGGACAGAGGAGCCTGGCAGCCAATGGTCCATAGGGTCACAGAGTCAGACACAAACGACTGAGCCCACATGCAGTAGGATGCTCAGCACAGGGAACACTCTCAGTAAATGTCATACACGTGTGTGTGCACACACACACTCAACTACGCCCGTATCTGTCTAGTAAACAAAATACTTTGTCAAGTGACCTTTGTCAGCATTTTCATATTTTATGTCATATTTTATGTGCTTCAATGACTCTTTGTGTCCATTGTCAATGTAGATTACCACGTCCCTGGGTGCACCAAAGACACGGTAAGGCATGAGGGGTACAAGGCATGAATAATTTTAAGTAATCAATTTCTTTATCTTCAACTCCCATATATATATTTTTTCCCTAAAACTGACCTGCCTTGAGGAGACAAGAGTAGTCTGTCTTTATTTTCTTTTCTTACGTCCCTTTCCAGTTACCCTTTGAAAAAGGGCCTATTTCTTTACAAAAGACATACTTTCACCCATTCTTTAGCTTATTCAGGTACATTGCCCCAAGGTGCAAAAACCTCTAAGTACCAAAATACAAAGATAATTTAACCCTCTAATCAAGGTTTCATAAAACACCCCCAGCTTTCTCCTGAAGACATGAATTTCCAAATAAAATTACCTTCTAAATAATGTTTATCATACTTTTAAATGTACTTATATTATTTTCATCAAATGTATTCTAATAAGAGTCACAATAGTAACTTAAGCCAGAATTAAAAAAAAAAGAATAGAGCTTTATGATCAAAGGAAATTAAGAAAATATATCATACACACATATATATGTATATACATACTGCAGAAAAGTTCAGTGGGTCACCAATCAGAACCACTCAAGCATAACACTCAGGTAAAATTCTGTGGGGGAAATTGAATGGAAATCAAATTCAAACAGAAAAAAAGTATGATGCAAACTTGGGTGCAATCTCAAAAACAACAAAATGATCTCTGTTCTTTTCTAAGTCAACAGTAATCCAAGTCTATGACCCAACCAGTAATGCTGAAGAAGCTGAAGTTGAAAGGTTCTATGAAGACCTACAAGATCTTGTAGAACTAACATCCCAAAAAGATGGCCTTTTCATTATAGGGGACTGGAATACAAAAGCCAAGAACTACCTGGAATAACAGGCAAATTTGGCCTTGGAGTACAAAATGAAGAAGGGCAAAGGCTAATAGAGTTTTGCCAAGAGAACGCACTGGTCATAGCAAACACCCTCTTCCAACAACACAAGAGACGACTCTACACATGGACATCACCAGACGGTCAATACTGAAATCAGATTGATTCTTTGCAGCCAAAGATGAAGAAGCTCTATACAGGGAGCAAAAACAAGACCAGGAGCTGACTGTGGCTCAGATCATGAACTCCTTATTGCCAAATTCATACTGAAATTGAAGAATGTAGGGAAAACCACTAGACCATTCAGATATGACCTCTATCACATCCCTTATGATTATACAGTGGAAGTGACAAATAGATTTAAGGGATTAGATCTGATAGACAGAATGCCTGAAGAACTATGGACAGAGGTTCCTGACATTGTACAGGAGGCAGGGATCAAGACTATCCCCAAGAAAAAGAAATGCAAAAGGCAAAAATGGTTGTCTGAGGAGGCCCTACAAATAGCTGAGGAAAGAAGAGAAGCTAAAGGCAAAGAAGAAAAGGAAAGATACACCCATCTGAATGCAGAGTTCCAAAGAATGATAAGGAGAGATAAGAAAGCCTTCCTCAGTGATCAATGCTAAGAAATAGAGGAAAAAACTGAATGGGCAAAGACTAGAGATCTCTTCAAGAAAATCAGAGATACCAAGGGAATATTTCATGCAAAGATGGGCACAATAAAGGACAGAAATGGCATGAACCTAACAGAAGCAGAAGATATTAAGAAGAGGTGGCAAGAATACACAGAAGAACTATACAAAAAAGGGAGGAGGGAGGAGGGTTCAGGATGGGGAACACATGTATACCTGTGGCGGATTCATTTTGATATTTGGCAAAACTAATACAATTATGTAAAGTTTAAAAATAAAATAAAATTTAAAAAAAAAAAAGAAAAAAAATATTCTCATGACCCAGTTAACCACAATGGTGTGATCACTCACCTAGAGCCAGACATCCTGGAATGTAAAGAAAAGTGGGCCTTACGAAGGAAGCATCACTACGAACAAAGTTAGTGGAGGTGATGGAATTCCAGTTGAGCTATTTCAAATCCTCAAAGACGATGCTGTGAAAGTGCTGCACTCAATATACCAGCAAATTTGGAAAACTCAGCAGTGGCCACAGGACTGGAAAAGGTCAGTTTTAATTCCAATCACAAGGAAAGGCAATGCCAAAGAATGTTCAAACTACCACACAATTGCACTCATGCTAGCAAAGTAATGCTCAAAATTCTCCAAACCATACTTCAACAGTATGTGAACCATAAACTTCCAGATGTTCAAGTTGGATTTAGAAAAGGCAGAGGAACCAGAGATCAAATTGCCAACATCCGTTGGATCATCAAAAAAGCAAGAGAGTTCCAGAAAAACATCTACTTCTGCTTTACTGACTATGCCGAAGCCTTTGACTATGTGGATCACAACAAAATGTGGAAAATTCTTAAAAGAGATGGGAATACCAGACCACCTTACCTGTCTCCTGAGAAATCTGTATGCAGGTCAAAAAGCAACAGTTAGAAATGGGCACAGTTAGAACTGGGAACAACAGACTAGTTCCAAATTGAGAAAGAAGTACATCAAGGCTGTATATTGTCACCTTGCTTATTTAACTTATATGCAGAGTGTATCATGCAAAATGCTGGGCTGGATGAAGTACAAGCTGGAATCAAGATTGCCAGGAGTAATATCAATAACCTCAGATATGCAGATGACACCACCCTTATGGCAGAAAGCGAAGAACTAAAGAGCCTCTTGATGAAAGTGAGAGTGAAAAAGTTGGCTTAAAACTCAACATTCAGAAAACGAAGATCATGGCATCCAGTCCCATTACTTCATGGCAAATGTATGGAAACAGTGAGAGACTTTATTTTGGGGGGCTCCAGAATCACTGCAGATGGTGACTGCAGCCATGAAATTAAGACACTTGCTCTTTGGAAGAAAAGCTATGACCAACCTAGACAGCATATTAAAAAGCAGAGACATTACTTTGTCAACAAAGCTAGTCTAATCAAAGCTATGGTTTTTCCAGTAGTCATTATGGATGTGAGAGTTGGACTATAAAGCTGAGCGCCAAAGAATTGATGCTTTTGAATTGTGGTGTTAGAGAAGACTCTTGAGTCCCTTGGACTGCAAGGAGATGCAACCAGTCCATCCTAAAGGAAATCAGTCTTGACTATTCATTGTAAGGACTGATGCTGAAGCTGAAACTCCAATACTTTGGCCATCTGATGCAAAGAACTGACTCACTGGAAAAGACTCTGACACTGGGAAGGACTGAAGGCAGGAGGAGAAGGGGATGACAGAGGATGAGATGGTTGGATGGCATCACTGGCTCTATGGACATGAGTTTGAGCAGGCACCAGGAGTTGGTGATAGACAGGGAAGTCTGGCAAGCTGCAGGCCATGGAATCCCAACGAGTCCAACAGGGAGAGTGACTGAACTGAACACTTTCTGTTTTGAATGAATGATGACAAATATTAAATCACCACCATATTTATATTACACTGGATAAATTTTTAGTGATTTTTAACATTTTAATTTAGAAATAATGGTAGTTACAACAAGCCAGACATTACATCCTTTGCAACGATTTAAACTTATGACGGAACAAAAAGAAGATAACAATAATTCTTTTAGGAGCTACACTGGCAAAAGTATTACCATCCTACAAAAGGAAGCCTCCAACACCATCTAGGAGTCTATTCTGAAACAATTTTACCACAGTAGTTTCAGTGGCAAGTAACGGGGATCACTAGTTCACGGACCCTCCTCTTTTCCTCCCCCACTTCAGTTTGCCTTCTCCATCCGGACCCCTCGCACTCCCTTAGATGGCCCACTACCAGCGCCCGGCTGTTCCTCCTTCTCCCGGCCTTTCTCCCTAAGGCGTCTCGGCTCTCCTTCCCCGTCCACCCCGGCTCTCTTGCGCATGCTCCCTTGGTCTCCTTCCCGCCCGCTGTGCTGTGTCATGGCCGGGCCGAAGTCCCAGTCACAACGGGGCAGGGGTTCCTAAAGATGGGCTGTGGTTGTCACAGCTTTCTAGTCTTCCTCCCCAACACCTCTTTGATCTCCCGCTGTAGGATGGTCCCCTACCCTGCACTCTCCCGAACACTTCGTAGTCCACGGATTTGAGTGGCCTGCCGGTAGACATGGCGGCGGCGAGCCCTCTGCCGAGGAGCCGGAGCGGGGATCGGGGCGCGGTGACTGCGGCGGCTGCGAGAGGGAGGGGGCACATGGGACCGCTTGGCGCACCCCGCGTCTGACACCGGCCCGGGACGCGACGCGCCGGGGTCACGCGTTGGGAGGTGGCAAATGAGACGGCGAGGACTGGGAGCGAGGGCAGCCGGGGATACCTGGAAGACAGAGGCCGCTGGGCCCGCGGCGGCCGGAGGGCTCCTTTCGCCCCCGCTCCCTGCTGGGGGAACCGGGCTCGCTTCCCGGGAGGGACGCCCGCTCCGCGGCCCTGCGGCTTAATGGACCGCGGCGCTCCTTCCTCTGTTGTTTGTAAACAAAAGCCGGAGGCTCGGCCCAGATGTTCGTAGTTTGGTACCCTAAAATGATTGCTTCTGAAATGAAAGATCTGCTAGCCCAGTATTTCAGAGTACTTGGTTAGTAAATTTTTATTAAACCTTTAGGTAACTGCCACAGTGATTTTGAGCCGTTCTTAGGGTGGCAACAGCATCTGCTTCTCTATTAAGTCAGAAAGGCTTTGGGCCTGAATCCATATTCTAAATGGATTCTGATATATTCTAGGACAAGAAACTTTAAAAACCTAAACCTTTTAAACAAACGAAAAATCTTGTCTGCTGTTAACGGATATAGCTTTTTTTTAAGGTCTCTGTTCAGCAACAACCCCAATTGCCTGGAAGGTTAAAGCAGTATATACTTGAGAAAATTTTACTTCCTGGTGAGACTGTTATGTCTTAAAGCAACCCACCACTCTAAAGAATGTGGATGCAGCTATTGATAATCTGCTGCCTTCTAGAATTACAAATCCTTTTACTTTTGAGAATTTGCGTTTTCAACGTATTTATTGGTTTCAATACTTTGAATCTGCCACAGAGTTAAAACAATCTTCTGCAACCTGGTTCAACAGTATGTGCTAATTCTATTAGTACCAAAAATGATCTAAAACTTGGTTAGAATGTGGTTAAACCATTTTAAAGTTAAATATATTCTGGAGGTGCTAATCCAGGTAATTTTATGTAATGAAGATCATGGTTTGTTGCAGAGTCCTCAAACTTATTCTTCCTCTCATCTCCCTTTCAGTTCATTCCATGCAGATCCTAGAATCAGTGTAGGTCTCATGTCCATCTTTTCAGTGACATATCTTCAAAGTCTTTACAGTGCATTTCAAATAAAACCGTCCCATTCAGTGGACATGAATTTGAGCAAACCCAGGAGAGTGAGGGACAGAGGAGCTTGGTGTTCTACAATTCATGGGTTCACAAAAAAGTCAGAGAGGACTTAACAACTGACCAACTTCAGCATCCACTAATCTCTTATTAGGACTTCCCTGGTGGCTCAGACGATAAAGCGTCTGTCTACAGTGTGGGAGACCTGGGTTCCATCCCTGGGTTGGGAAGTTCCCTGGAGAAGGAAATAGCAACCCACTCCAGTACTCTTGCCTAGACAATCTCATGGACGGAGGAGCCTAGTGTCTATGAGGTCGCAAAGAGTCCGACACGACTGAGCAACTTCACTTTCACTTTCACTTTGAATCTCTTATTACCTGCTTCTACCCATCCTGTAAATAGATGGGGAAACAGTGGAAACTGGCAGACTTTATTTTTGGGGGCTCCAAAATCACTGCAGATGGTGACTGCAGCCATGAAATTAAAAGACGCTTACTCCTTGGAAGAAAAGTTATGACCAACCTAGATAGCATATTGAAAAGCAGAGACATTACTTTGCCAACAAAGGTCCATCTAGTCAAGGCTATGGTTTTTCCAGTGGTCATATATGGATGTGAGAGTTGGACTGTGAAGAAAGCTGAGCGCCGAAGAATTGATGCTTTTGAACTGTGGTGTTGGAGAAGACTCTTGAGAGTCCCTTGGACTGCAAGGAGATCCAACCAGTCCATTCTGAAGGAGATCAGCCCTGGGATTTCTTTGGAAGGAATGATGCTAAAGCTGAAACTCCAGTACTTTGGCCACCTCATGTGAAGAGTTGCCTCATTGGAAAAGACTCAGATGCTGGGAGGGATTGGGGGCAGGAGGAGAAGGGGACGACAGAGGATGAGATGGCTGGATGGCATCACTGACTCGATGGACGTGAGTGTGAGTGAACTCCAGGAGTTGGTGATGGACAGGGAGGCCTGGCGTGCTGCGATTCATGGGGTCACAAAGAGTCAGACACGACTGAGCAACGGAACTGAACTGACCCATCCTGTAGGTTTTATTGCTGTTTAGTCGCTAAGTCATGTCAGACTCTTGCAACCACATGGACTGTAGCCCGCCAGTCTCCTCAGTCAATGGGATTTCCCGGGCAAGAATACTGGAGTGGGTTGCCATTTCCTTCTCCAGGGCAATCTTCCCGACTCAGGGATGGAACCTGCCTCTACTGCCTTGCAGGCTGATTCTTTAATCCTGCAGGTTATAGGTAGCCTATTTTAAAGACACTGGGATTATTCTGCTCTCTGAACACACCCTGACTTTTGAAAAACACAAAAAACCTTTGCTCTTGGATCTATTTTATCGGGAATAAAATAGATTTAAAAACTACCTACTCTAGTTCCCAAATCTTCCCCTAGCCCGTTCAGTAGCCTATGCAAGTACTTACCATATTTCATCCTAATTATTTGCTATCTTGACCACTAGTACTTTGCATTCTAAGAAGTAAGATCTCAAACTGGGTCCTATTCCTATCACTGATCTTGTCACTGACTAGAAAGGTGGACATTTTCCTTAATCTTTTACTTTGCTCCATGTTTACCCCAAAGTACCCTTCCCTGCCAATTATTTTGTAGCTGTATTGTAATTTTAGAAGTGCAATGGCAACAACTGACATTTGCTTAGCTAAAAAATTGACTGTGTCTGCCAACAGCTGAACATTAGTAAACAGAAACTATGTACCATTTCAGCGTGGATTGCCAATGATGTGTGATTCTAAGAATAAAAATTTTAAGTAAATGTTGCTAATGCTTAAGCTAACTTTAAACAATAAAACATTTGTGCATAATTAGAGAAAATTTTTAAAATAGAAGGAAAAAATCCATAACCCTAACACAACTTTTATCATTTTTGTATATTCTCTTATATTTGTGTTTTAAGTAGTTAAAAATCATAGTATAAATTCAACTTTTATTCTTCCTTTTTCCCTATTATAGTTTTTCCAATGAATATTTTAGTAATTTCATGAGATTCTATTAAGTAGGCATCACCATCTACTTGCCTGTTGTTACATACTCTGCCTCTAATTTTTCACTACCTAAAAAATACTGTGAAGGAAATATTCCTGCACACAGCTTTTTTCCCCATATTTAAAAATTATCTAGGGTAAAATGTAAAATACCAATTCAGAAGGTACAAGCATGTATTCTCCCTGATGCACATTACCAAATCAGTTTTCAAAGGGCTGTACTAACTGAAATGTATCATTGCCAACACTGTGTAAGTATATGATTATTTGGCTTCTGATACAAACAAATGTAAGCAAGCTCTTCACATACATGATTAAATTAGGTAAAAAGTTTTAATTTTGTAACCTCAGCAATAGCTTTGGAATAACTAGGCTTTGTGTTACTCTCAGTTCAGTTGAAAACTTAGTCATAGCATTCCCTTTTTGGACCCTTTGTGTGTGATGTAGATTCACGTTTAAGGTAATACACAGAAAAGGAAAATCCTGCCTGTGTGATATGCATGTAAAAAATGACTAGGTCCCAGAACCTGTGAAACAGGAACAGACAATACAGTCTCTGGGTCCAAATGACAACTGAACTGAGGAGGTGTCATCTGTAAATGACTATAATTTGTCAGAACAGTCAGTGGAGAGATATTCCTAGAGTGATTTCTCAGAAATTTGGTATTGAGATATAACTGATATCAGGGACGATGAAAATTACTTTATCCATGCGGACCCTAGAATCAACATAGGTCTCATGGGCATTCTTTTCAGTGATGTATGTTCAACATCTCTATAGTGCATTCGAATAAAACTAACTGACTCAATGGTCAATGGGATTTCCGGGCAAGAATACTGGAGTGGGTTGCCATTTCCTTCTCCAGGGCAATCTTCCCGACTCAGGGATGGAACCTGCCTCTACTGCCTTGCAGGCTGATTCTTTAATCCTGCAGGTTATAGGTAGCCTATTTTAAAGACACTGGGATTATTCTGCTCTCTGAACACACCCTGACTTTTGAAAAACACAAAAACCTTTGCTCTTGGATCTATTTTATCGGGAATAAAATAGATTTAAAAACTACCTACTCTAGTTCCCAAATCTTCCCCTAGCCCGTTCAGTAGCCTATGCAAGTACTTACCATATTTCATCCTAATTATTTGCTATCTTGACCACTAGTACTTTGCATTCTAAGAAGTAAGATCTCAAACTGGGTCCTATTCCTATCACTGATCTTGTCACTGACTAGAAAGGTGGACATTTTCCTTAATCTTTTACTTTTCTCCATGTTTACCCCAAAGTACCCTTCCCTGCCAATTATTTTGTAGCTGTATTGTAATTTTAGAAGTGCAATGGCAACAACTGACATTTGCTTAGCTAAAAAATTGACTGTGTCTGCCAACAGCTGAACATTAGTAAACAGAAACTATGTACCATTTCAGCGTGGATTGCCAATGATGTGTGATTCTAAGAATAAAAATTTTAAGTAAATGTTGCTAATGCTTAAGCTAACTTTAAACAATAAAACATTTGTGCATAATTAGAGAAAATTTTTAAAATAGAAGGAAAAAATCCATAACCCTAACACAACTTTTATCATTTTTGTATATTCTCTTATATTTGTGTTTTAAGTAGTTAAAAATCATAGTATAAATTCAACTTTTATTCTTCCTTTTTCCCTATTATAGTTTTTCCAATGAATATTTTAGTAATTTCATGAGATTCTATTAAGTAGGCATCACCATCTACTTGCCTGTTGTTACATACTCTGCCTCTAATTTTTCACTACCTAAAAAATACTGTGAAGGAAATATTCCTGCACACAGCTTTTTTCCCCATATTTAAAAATTATCTAGGGTAAAATGTAAAATACCAATTCAGAAGGTACAAGCATGTATTCTCCCTGATGCACATTACCAAATCAGTTTTCAAAGGGCTGTACTAACTGAAATGTATCATTGCCAACACTGTGGAAGTATATGATTATTTGGCTTCTGATACAAACAAATGTAAGCAAGCTCTTCACATACATGATTAAATTAGGTAAAAAGTTTTAATTTTGTAACCTCAGCAATAGCTTTGGAATAACTAGGCTTTGTGTTACTCTCACTTCAGTTGAAAACTTAGTCATAGCATTCCCTTTTTGGACCCTTTGTGTGTGATGTAGATTCACGTTTAATGTAATACACAGAAAAGGAAAATCCTGCCTGTGTGATATGCATGTAAAAATGACTAGGTCCCAGAACCTGTGAAACAGGAACAGACAATACAGTCTCTGGGTCCAAATGACAACTGAACTGAGGAGGTGTCATCTGTAAATGACTATAATTTGTCAGAACAGTCAGTGGAGAGATATTCCTAGAGTGATTTCTCAGAAATTTGGTATTGAGATATAACTGATATCAGGGACGATGAAAATTACTTTATCCATGCGGACCCTAGAATCAACATAGGTCTCATGGGCATTCTTTTCAGTGATGTATGTTCAACATCTCTATAGTGCATTCCGAATAAAACTAACTGACTCAATGGACATGAATTTGAGCAAACTCCTGGAGAGAGTGGAGGACAGAGGAGTCTGAAATGTTTTTGTAATTTTCCAGTAGTCATGTATGGATGTGAGAGTTGGACTATGAAGAAAGCTGAGTACCAAAGAATTGATGCTTTTGAACTGTGGTGTTGGAGAGACTCTTGAAAGTCCCTTGGACTACAAGGAGATCCAACCAGTCCATTCTAAAGGAAATCAGTCCTGAATATTCATTGGAAGGACTGATGCTGAAGCTGAAACTCCAATACTTTGGCCACCTGATGTGAAGAACTGACTCATTTGAAAACACCCTGATGCTGGGAAAGATTGAAGGTGAGAGGAGAAGGGGATGACAGAGGATGAGATGGCTGGATGGCATCATCAACTCAATGGACATGAATTTGAGTAAACTCTGGGAGTTGGTAATGGACAGGGAGGCCTGGTGTGCTGTGGTCCAAGGGGACACAAAGAGTCGGACATGACTGAGTAACTGAACTGAACTGAACTGAGCACTGAAAGAGCAGGATCTAACAGGATACAAGCAATTAACTGCTGCAGTTGAATCAGTTCAGTTCAGTCTCTCAGTTGTGTCTGACTCTTGTGATCCCATGGACTGTAGCACGCCAGGCTTCCCTGTCCATCACAACTCCCGGAGTTTACTCAGACTCATGTCCATTGAGTCAGTGATACCATCAAACTATCTCATCCTCTGTCATCCCCTTCTCCTCCTTCCTTCAATCATTCCCAGCATCAGGGTCTTTTCAAATGACTTCTTCGCATCAGATGGCCAAAGTATTGGAGTTTCAGCTTCAGCATCAGTCTTTCCAATAAATATTCAAGACTGATTTCCTTTAGGATGGAATAGTTGGATCTTCTTGCAGTCCAAGGGACTCTCAAGAGTCTTCTTCAACACCACAGTTCAAAGGCATCAATTCTTCAGTGCTCAGCTTTATAGTCCAACTCTCACATCCATACATGACTACTGGAAAAACCAAAGCTTTGACTAGACAAACCTTTGTTGACAAAGTAATATCTCTGCTTTTTAATATGCTGTCTAGGTTCATAACTTTTCTTCCAAGGAGCAAGCACCCTTTAATTTCACGGCTGCAGTCACCATCTGCAGTGATTCTGGAGCCCCCAAAATAAAGTCTCTCACTGTTTCCATTGTTTCCCCAACTATTTGCCATGAAGTGATGGGACCAGATGCCATGATCTTAGTTTTCTGAATTTTGAGCTTTAAGCCAACTTTTTCACTCTCTTCTTTCACTTTAATCAAGAGGCTATTTAGTTCTTCTTCGCTTTCTACCATAAGGGTGGTGTCATCTGCATAGCTGAGGTTACTGATATTTCTCTCCGCAGTCTTGATTCCAGCTTGTGCTTCTTCCAGCCCAGCGTTTCTCATGATGTACTCTGCATCTAAGTTAAATAAGCAGGGCAACAATATACAGCCTTAACGTACTCCTTTTCCTATTTGAAACCAGTCTAGTGTTCCATGTCCAGTTCTAACTGTTGCTTCTTGACCTGCAGCAAGATTTCTCAGGAGGCAGGTCAGGTAGTCTGGCATTCCCATCTCTTGAAGAATTTTCCACAGTTTGTTGTGATCCCACAGTCAACAGCTTTGGCATAGTCAAAAAGCAGTAGATGTTTTTCTGGACTCTCTTGCTTTTTCGATGATCCAGCGCAGGTTGGCAATGTGACCTCTGGTTCCTCTGCCTTTTCTAAATCCAGCTTGAACATCTGGAAGTTCACGGTTCATGTACTGTTGAAGCCTGGCTTGGAGAATTTTGAGCATTACTTTGCTACCGTGTGAGATGAATGCAATTGTGTGGTAGTTTGAGCATTCTTTGGCATTGCCTTTCTTTGGGATTGGAATGAAAACTGACCTTTTCCAGTCCTGTGGCCACTGCTGAGTTTTCCAAATTTGCTGGCATATTGAGTGTAGCACTTTCACAGTGCCATCTTTTAAGATTGGAAACAGGTCAACTGGAATTCCATCATCTCCACTAGCTTTGTTCATAGTGGTGCTTCCTAAAGCCCACTTGACCTTGCATTCCAGGATGTGTGGTTCTAGGTGAGTGATCACACCATCATAATTATCTGGGTCATGAAGATCTTTTTATATAGTTCTTCTGTGTATTCTTGCCACCTCTTCTTAATATCTTCTGCTTCTGTTAGGTTCATACCATTTCTGTCCTTTATTGTGCCCATCTTTGCATGAACTGTTCCCTTAGTATCTCCAATTTTCTTGAAGAGATCTCTAGTCTTTCTCATTCTACTGTTTTCCTCTATTTTTTAGCACTGATCACTGAGGAAGGCGTTCTTGTCTCTCCTTGCTTTTCTTTGGAACTCTGCATTCAGATGGATATATCTTTCCTTTTCTCCTTTGCCTTTCATTTCTCTTCTTTTCTCAGCTATTGTAAGGCCTCCTCAGACAACCATTTTGCCTTTGTCATTTCTTTTTCTTGGGGATGGTCTTGATCCCTGCTTCCTGTACTGTGTCATGAACCTCCATCCTTCGTTCTTCAGGCACTCTGTCTATCAGATCTAATCCCTTGAATCTATTTGTCACTTCCACTGTATATCGTTAGGGATTTGATTTAGGTCATACCTGAATGGTATGGTTTCCTAGTGGTTTCCCCTACTTTGTTTAAGTCTGAATTTGGCAATAAGGAGTTCATGATCTGAGCCACAGTCAGCTCCTGGTCTTGTTTTTGCTGCCTGTATAGAGCTTCTTCATCTTTGGCTGCAAAGAATATAATCAATCTGATTTCAATGTTGGCCATCTGGTGATGTCCATGTGTAGAGTCTCTTGTGTTGTTAGAAGAGGTGTTTGCTCTGACCAATGTGTTCTCTTGGCAAAACTCTATTAGCCTTTGCCCTGCTTCATTCTGTACTCCAAGGCCAAATTTGCCTGTTACTCCAGGTATTTCTTGACTTCCTACTTTTGCATTCCAGTCCCCTATAATGAAAAGGACATCTTTTTGGTGTGTTAGTTCTAAAAGGTCTTGTAGGTCTTCATAGAACCATTCAACTTCAACTTCTTGAAGGATTCCCTTGCAGAACCCATCTTTGCATGAAATGTTCCCTTGGTATCTCTAATTATCTTGAAGAGATCTCTAGTCTTTACTATTCTATTGTTTTCCTCTATTTCTTTGCCTTGATCACTAAGGAAGGCTTTCTTATCTCTCCTTGCTATTCTTTAGAACTCTGCATTCAGATGAGTTTATCTTTCCTTTTCTCCTTTGCTTTTAGCTTCTCTTCTTTTCACAGCTATTTGCAAGGCCTCCTCAGACAACTAAATGCCTTTTTGCATTTCTTTTTCTTGGTGATGGTCTTTATCACTTGATCATTTTTATCATAGTCCAACTTGATATGCAAAACTCAGGAGTTCATTTTGCCTTAAAGCTGCTTTCTGCTCCCAGGTTGGGACTGCTTATGCAGGGATAGGAGACTCAGGCGTGGTTGATTCCTCCCCTCGCCTTACTTCTTCCTAGATGAGAACTGGAGAGAACTGGAAGGAACAGGTATGTGTTGATACTTGGGGTTCCCCACGAATGGTAAATATTCAAAACTGATCAATTCTTTTGCAGCTCCTTTCTGGTAGGGGGACTCTGGTAGAGCTTTTCTTCATGAGAAATTCCTGAGTTTTGTTCCCTTGATAGACAAGTGCCTGCACTTTAGTTATTCACTCACACCCCATCCTAGCTCTGTATTGAATGCTGCACCTCCATCCTCTTTCCTATGAGAAAGACTAGCCCCCAGGTAGAAGGCTGCATGGGAGGGATTTCTTTAAAAATGATCACAAGACCAGAACCTTCCTTCCCATCATATCTAATTATGAGGACTCATATCTCTGCCCTACTGTGAGAGTTGGACTATAGAGAAAGCTGAGCACTGAAGAATTGATGCTTTTGAACCGTGGTGTTGGAGAAGACTCTTGAGAGTTCCTTGGACTGCAAGGAGATCCAACCAGTCCATCCTAAAGGAAATCAGTCTTGAATATTCATTGGAAGGACTGATGCTGAAGCTGAAACTCCAATACTTTGGCCCCCTGATGCAAAGAACTGACTCACTGGAAAAGACCCTGATATCAGGAAAGATTGAAGGTAGGAGGGGAAGGGGATGACAGAGGATGAGATGGTTGGATGGCATCACCGACTCAATGAATATGAGCTTCAGTAAGCTCCAGGAGTTGGTGATGGACAGGGAAGCCTGGCATGCTACCGTCATTGGGCTTGCAAAGAGTCGGACACAACTGAACATCTGAACTGAACTGATATCTCTGTCCTACTATTGATAGAAGTCACAGTTTGCTCTGAATTCAACCATCTCTTTCTGCTTCACTTGGTAGGCATTATTCAGGTCATAGTCAGCCTCTTTACTTTCCGTAAGTCTGGCCAGTCCATTCTAGCTTCAAGGAGTAAAGGCCAGGCTCTCAAAGTGGTTCTTTTAAAGACCCTCTCCCTAGGCATGCAGTGAAGGGAAAACACCCCATTTCTCTCTCCCATGGTGCGAGAGGGGCAAAGAGGGAAAAACCATAGCTTCCCTGAAACTTTTCTCAAAAAAATCCTCTTGAGCCTGAGAAGGGTGCTGGGCTCAGGACCTTAAAATCAGTTTTAAACACTCCTTTTGGACAACAGAGGTAGTTTAGCACCTCATAAAGTGGGATTTCCCTGGTGGCTCAGACGGTTAAGCGTCTGTCTACAATGTGGGAGACCCAGGTTTGATCCCTGGGTCAGGAAGATCCCCTGGAGAAGGAAATGGCAATCTACTCCAGTACTCTTGCCTGGAAAAATCCCATGGACAGAGGAGCCTGGTAAAGAGTTGGACGCGACTTCACTTTCACTTTCAAAGTGGGTGTAACTATTGTTTTAAGTCTGTCTCAGATAGAACTGAGACAAAAATCCTCTTTTTCAGATCAACAGAATTCAATATAAACTTTGGATCCTCATTTGAATTTATAAGTTTAAGACATTTGTGAGACCATTGGGTGAAATTTGAGCACAAGCTGACTGTTAAATATTACAGAATTATTTTTAACATTGTTGTGGGTATATTTTTTGTAACAGCCCTGTTAGAGGTATGTAAGTGTTAGAGGTATCTATGAAACTGTATTTGGGACTTGCTTTAAAACCCTCAGGGTTGGGCGTAGGATAGAGTAGATAGAATGAGCTTAGTAAATTGGTACTAGTTACTGAAGTTGTGTCAGGGGTACATGGGGATTTACTATACTATTCTCTAATTTTTTTATGTTTGAAATTTTTATGTAAAGTTTTAAAATAAAATTTAAAAGGTAAGGATCCATTTTCATTCTGCAAAATATGTGACAAGTAATCTTCAAAACTGTCAAGATCAAGAAAAACAAAGATGTCCTGAGAAACAATAACAGGAGTCTCAGGAGACATGATGACTAAATGTGTATTCTGGATGGGGTTCTGAAACAGAAGAATGGACTTTAGGTAAAAACTGAGTAAAGCTGAATAACGGATGAACTTTAGTTAATAGTAAGGCATCAATATTGCTTCATTAACTGTGACAAAAAAATGTACCACCCTAATGTATGACATTAATAATGGGAAACTGTGTGTAGGTGATTAGGGGAACTCTCTGTGCTAGCTTCATAATGCTTTTAGAAATTTAAAACTGTCCTAAAATAAAAAGTTAACTCTTCAAAAGTTCATTTTAGTATCTTGTTATATACATAATTAACATTTCAAAATAATTTCTCACTGTAGTGCATGAATAGCATGATTGATTTAAAAATATTTTTAAGTATTTCAGTGTATGGGACATGATTTAAATTTTTGATGAGCATGTAAGTCATGCTCACACTAAGGATTAAACAGTTGATTTTCAAAGCATTAAAGCAGATCTTAACTAGATGTGTTAGTCACTCAGTCACCTCTTACTCTTTGTGACCCCATGGACTGTAGCCCACCAGGCTCCTCTGTCCATGGAATTCTCCAGGCAAGAATACTAGAGTGGGTTGCCATTTCCTACTTCAGGGGATTTTCATGACCCAGGGATTAAACCCATATCTCCCACATTGCAGGCAGATTCTTTATCAACTGAGCCATCAGGGAAGCCCTTCTTAACTGGATAAAGAAGCACAAATAAATAATTAAATATATAATCATACCTCGATTAATGAAAAGAATGTATTACAGAAACCGTTTATTTCTAGAAGAAGAAGTTATATAAAATGCAAAACATATTGGAGAAGTGAGGAAACTATCGAAAAGTATCATTTTGCTTAGCACTGTGTACTTTAGAAAACATGAAATATGCATCTAGAGGTCTCAAGTAACAGAAGGATAAAATTAAGATTAGCTCAAGAGGGGACTAATCAGAGATACTGCTGCTTGGACACATTGCAAAGGCAACAAATAGCAAAGGCAAGTTTTAAACAGAATGTGCCTAGGTTCTGCTATAGCGCCAAAGACAAGGAAGAGAAGAAAGGAAAAGACACTAATTGAAAAAATTAGGCAACACAGACCCTTCCCCTCCTAATATCTCCCAGGCACAGACTTACAGACTTGAGCCAAACTCAGGTTTTCCTATGGAAGCAAGAAGCCTATCTGGGGAAGACGGCCCTTAAGATTCCTCTTTAGAATGTGCGCGTATGCGGGTGCGCGTGCACACACACACACACGCACGCACGCATGTACGTTTCCCTTCAGATTCCTTCTTAAAGTACACACACACACACACACACAAATGCACACACGGAAGTTTATTCCCTGAGAGGTATAAATTACATTTACTCTCAGATCTGATCTAGTGTGACATCAAGGCTTCTCCAGTATTTAAAACAAATCATCTATTTCATGATGCTTTTGCTAGATCACAGGATGTATATACAGCATCCATCCCAATCTCTAGCTTGCTTTCCTATTCTCTGAAGTTGGACAGTTTAAAGTTACATCCTTGCAATAAGGTACTTTCTGTGACAGAGGATCAGACCATGCTAGATATGGAGGTGGGTGTGAGCGAGACTGAGGCCCTCTGCTGCTGGTTCTGTGATAAGCACAATGGAGGAGTTTAGTTTTTTTGTGTCATTAACTGAGGTCACCATGACTGCAGCCTCTTGGCACTGAGGGTGCAGGACATCCATTTGACTGGTTAGTATCACGTACCAAGTTCTGGAGTAGCAGTTTCTTGGGTGTGGCAGAACGTGGCAGCTTCCTAACGGTGGCAGGAAAGACAGTTTTAGAGCCCTCAGTTTCTCAATTCAGTACGTGGTTTCTTTTTTTTTTTTAATTTTATTTTATTTTTAAACTTTACATAATTGTATTAGTTTTGCAAATATCAAAATGAATCCATCACAGGTATACATGTGCTCCCCATCCTGAACCCTCCTCCCTCCTCCCTCCCCATACCATCCCTCTGGGTCGTCCCAGTGCACTAGCCCCAAGCATCCAGTATCGTGCATTGAACCTGGACTGGCATCTCGTTTCATACATGATATTTTACATGTTTCAATGCCATTCTCCCAAATCTTCCCACCCTCTCCCTCTCCCACTGAGTCCATAAGACTGTTCCATACATCAGTGTCTCTTTTGCTGTCTCGTACACAGGGTTATTGTTATCATCTTTCTAAATTCCATATATATGCGTTAGTATACTGTATTGGTGTTTCTCCTTCTGGCAGTATGTGGTTTCTAACTGCAGAAGAATCATTTGCCCACACCCCCCGCCCCACCAGGACCACCCCCCCACCCCCCGCCACAGTGGTCCAGTTCTGCTGGGAAGTAGATCCTAAACCATCAGACTCAAAGTGGTTCTCAACCCTGGTTACACATTAGAATCACCAGGGGACCTCAGTAATTCTACACATGCCCTGAGGTTTTCATCCGCAGGTCGGGAAAATCTCCTCGAGAAGGAAATGGCAACCAACTCCAGTACTCTTGCCTGGAAAATCCCATGGACAGAGGAGCCTGGTAGGCTACAGTCCATGGGGTCACAAAGAGTCGGACACGGCTGAGTGACTTCACTTCCTGAGGTTTTCATTCAATATGTCTGCCATGGATTCCAGAATCTACATTCCTAAAAACAACCCAGATGCTTGGGGCACAAAGCTAAGGTTGAGAACCACTGATTCAAAGATTCTTTCAGTAGTCCTCGCAATGATCCCATAAGCTACTTAACTGTTGCTGTTTAGTCGCTAGGTTGTGTCTGACTCTTTTGTGACCCCATGGACTGTAGCCCATCAGCCTCCTCTGTCCTTGGGATTTTTCAGGCAAGAATACTGGAGTGAACTTTACCAAATGCAATGTATAGGGGCAAAATCTTCACAAGAGGAGTAGATCAAAGTTTAAGCAGAATGCAAGTTCAAATATGCCATCCCTCTCCTGCTCAGTAAAGAAGCATTAAAATTTTCAGTGCTTACAAAGAGAATAAATAAAGATTGTAAGCAAAAAAAAAAAAAAAAAAAAAAGCCAAGAATGGTAATAAAGCCTAGAATTTTGAAAAAGAAATTGCTGTTGAAAGATTATAGCATAAAGGCTAGGTAACTTAGAGTCTATAAACTAGTTTCATCCTGCTTATTTACATTTATTGTCTAATTGCTTTGCAGCTATTCTGTTTTAGTCTGAAAAAAATAACAAAATGATAACATTAAAAAGAACACTTCCAATGCCCTGATTTGTTAAACTAACCATAATTTCTGGTCTGTTGCTGCCCCCTACCAACTATCCAAGGCAATGCAGGTCAGGTGAATATGATTACTATTCCAGTCTTCCCGGAGTGCTGTTCAGTTCTGCTCAGTCGCTCAGGTGTCCAGCTCTTTGTGACTCCATGGACTGCAGCATGCCAGGCTTCCCTGTCCATCACCAACTCCTGAGGCTTACTCAAACTCATGTCCATCGAGTCAGTGATGCCATCCAACCATCTCATCTTCTGTTGTCCTCTTCTCCTCCTGCCTTCAATGTTTCCCAGCATCAGGGTCTTTTTTAATGAGTCAGTTCTTCACATCAGGTGGCCAAAATATTAGAGTTTCAGCTTCAACATCAGTCCTTCCAATTCAGGACTGATTTCCTTTAGGATTGACTGGTTGGATCTCCTTGCAGTCCAAGAGACTCTCAAGAGTCTTTTCCAACACCACAGTTCAAAAGCATAATTCTTTGGCACTCAGCTTTCATTATAGTCCAACTCTCACATCCATACATGACTACTGGAAAAACCATATCTTTCACTAGATGGACCTTTGCTGGCAAAATAATATCTCTGCTTTTTAATATGCTGCCTGAGTTGGTCATAGCTTTTCTTCCAAGGAGCAAGTGTCTTAATTTATTGGCTGCAGTCACCATCTGCAGTGATTTTGGAGCCCCCCAAAATAAAGTCTCTCACTGTTTCCATTGTTTCCCCATCTATTTGCATGAAGTGATGGGACCTGATGCCACGATCCTAGTTTTCTGAATCTTGAGTTTTAAGCCAACTTTTTCACTCTCCTCTTTCACTTTCATCAAGAGGCTTTTTAGTTCTTCTTCACTTTCTGCCATAAAGATGGTGTCATCTGCATAGCTGAGGTTATTGATATTTCTCTCGGCAATCTTGATTCCAGCTTGTGCTTCATCCAGTCCAGCATTTCTCATAATGTACTCTGTATATAAGCTAAATAAGCAGGTGACAATATACAGCCTTGACGTTCTCCTTTCCCAATTTGGAATCAGTCAGTTGTTCCATGTCCAGTTCTAACTGTTGCTTCTTGACCTGCATTCGGATTTCTCAGGAGGCAGGTAAGGTGGTCTGGCGTTCCCATCTCTTGAAGAGATGGAGTGCTTACAGGGGATGGTACTAATAGGAGTGCTGTTATTACCACCTAAGTTCTCTCTTATTTCAGTGTCGTACTTCTAGAATCATTTGAGGTGTGCACTAAATCCTTAAATAAGCATTTTAACTTTTGTTAGGGATCTTCACTGAACAGTTCACTAATATGAAAGTATCTTGACTTTCTCTAAGCAAGAGTACTCGAGTGGGTTGACATTTCCTCCTCCAGGGTATCTTCCCTACCCAGGGATCAAACCTGTGTCTCTTATTTCTCCTGCATTTGCAGGCAGGTTTTTTTACCACTAGTGCCACCCAGGAAGCCCCATGGATGGCACAGGAAAAGCAAAAATTACAATAAAATTCATTCAGTAAATGCTGGTTGAACTCCCACTTCATCCAGCCCAGTGTTATGGCTGGCACTATATTCATCAACTGCATCCTTTAAAAATTAGCCTTTTTAAAAATCACATGCTTCAGAGATATCTTCATAAATAAGATGGTGATTGTTTTGCAATATAAAAAATTTTCATCTAGAATTATTTACTTTTCATTGCCATTTATAAAACTTTATCTTAAAAAGGTTGATAATGATGATGAACATAGTAAAGTGTCAATAATTTAAAACATATTTTGCTCACTGAATATATGTGATTTCCTTCTGAATCAGTGAATAGTATACTAACTCACATTTGCATAGCTTTTTACATTATTAAGATATTTCTACATATCAATCCAATCTGATGTTTACAGGATTCTGTGAGTGCCATAGGCAAGGTGCCATCTCTATTTGAGAGGCAAGGCAATAGCCTCAGAACACTGAAGAGATTGCCCAAGATTACCCAGGAAGAGACCCTATCTAGAATCTGGCCTTATGAGGTGAACTTCAGGGTTGCTTCCACTATGCCACACTACCTTCCAGCAGTCTTTCATTCACTCATTCAGTAAACCTCTCAAGAGCTTACTGGGTGCTATGTGTGGGTGCTGGGGAGAAGGTGGCCTCTAACTTAGAGATGAGGTTGCACGGAGCATGGAGAGATTGTCAGGGAAATTCTCTGAGGAAGTGATACCTGAAAAGTGTCTAAGGAAACAGCCAGGAAGAAAGTGGGAGAATTTAACCCAGGCAGAGGGAATAGGATGGAGAAGGCCTGAGTTTTCCACGTAGGAAGAATTGAAAGAAGGTTAGCATGGCTGAAGCATTTTTAAAAAGGGGAACGTGGCCTTTAATAGGGCCGTCAGTTCAGGCAAGTAGAAACAATGTTCACCAGGCTATGTAAGCCATGGTGAAGAGGCTCATCTCTGTTCCAAGTACAGTGGGAAGCCAGGGAAACGTGGTTGGCTGTGTTCCATGCTGCAAGTCGAAAAACATCCCCAAGTGTGAAACATCACAGTAAACTGTTCAGCTCACTTCAGTGCATTTCCATTCTTTCCCAAGATCTTGTCATATAAAGTCCTGGATGCTCTAGTTCCTGTCCCATTCTTCAAATATCTGGATCTTTGGTTTGGTTTGGCTTTTATCCAGTTTTGGTAGTTGTCCTCAGCTGGTATTTGGTCTGATACAAGCTCACCTGAAACAAAAGTCTTCTCTCACTTTCTCTGAAGACTACAGGCATACCTCAGAGGTAGTGTGGGCTCCAGACTTCTGCTATAAGGTGGATAGCACGATAAAATGAGTCGCACACATTTTAGTATATAGAAATTATGTTGACACTATTCAGTATTCTAGTAAGTGTGCAATAGCATTATGTCTAAAAAATGCACACAATTTAATTTTTTTTAATGTGGAGGGGGAGAGGCCAAGTAGAACAGGAAGACCTGGAGTCACATCCTCCCACAGACTCAACAAATTAGCACAACTATTGGTGAGAAAGGCCTGAAGAAGAGCAGGAAAGTTCTTCTACAGCTCAAGGTGTAAAGGAGGAACCATGGAACAGGTAGGAGGACATGGTTCAGTGTCCATATCCATGGTTCCAAGTCCATGGTTCCATGTCCATAGAACCATGGAACAGCAGTCTAGTCAAGACCCATACAGTCAGGTAGGCAACCAGCATTTGAGAAGTGAGCCTTACATTTGATGTGGCTTTTGCCCTTAGGATGTTTACCAGGTCTCAGGCTGTGCAATGGTGAGATGGCAAGAAACCAAAAACTAAAGATGCACAGAGCTTTCAGAAATTTCATGGTACTGGGTAGAGAAAAATTACAGTTTATTATTATAGTTTATCAAGGAAGAAGGGCCTTGATAGTGCTCCAGCTTTCTGTGAACGCTCCTCAAGACAAAGGACAAATAAAAATAGACCAACTCTCACAAAGCCTGTAAGAGCCTAAAATTACCTCAATCCTGGAGAGCATCAATATGATCTGGCCCCACTCTAATTGCTGACAAAAAGAAGGTTTAATCCTTTTCGGGGAAGACAGCATCAACCAGACCAGAGAAACAGGGAGAGATAGATCCAGATAGATAGATATTGGAATTTAAAATAATACCAGTCTTGTTGAAAATTTGATTAACCATCAAATTGAGAATAAAAAAGAGAATTTTATTCAAGCCAAACTGAGGATTATAACCCAGGGGACAGACTTTCAGAAGTTCTGAGAACTATTCTACCTATTAAAGTTGAAGGCACAGTCATCCACATTTTTGAGACAAAGGATAGAACATCAAAATGGCATACTGACATTTTACATAAAGTTCACCAAAGATAAATAGTCCAGATAAATACGAACAAAGAGAACAGAAAGCCACCTGACTCCCACAGACTTCGGGAAAAATACTAATCTTTTAAGAAGTGACATTGCTAGTGTCTGAAGAAAGGGAAAATAAATGAATCTTTATGGTCGGGCAGGCACTCTCATCTTTGAGGAGGTCTGGTTAATGTGTAATTCAGATGCACGTTGCACATTAGAGAGAGGGGGAGGAGGCCCACACAGACAGAGAATTTCATGTCTAAACTTTCTTGTCCTGCCTTAAAATACAAATTTTATTTCATCACCAGGAAATAGGACTAAAAGACAGAAAAGTAAGAGAAAACTAGGCAATAAAAACAGACCCACAAGTAACCCAGATATAGCAGTTATCAGACATGGATTCTTTTTTAAGTGGGAGTATGAGCCTACCTGATAGCTCAGTTGGTAAGAATCCGCCTGCAATGCAGGACACCCTGGTTCGATTCCTGGGTCCGGAAGATCTGCTGGAGAAGGGATAGGCTACCCACTCCAGTATTCTGGCCTGGAGAATTCCATGGACTGTATAGTCCATGGGGTCACAAAGAGTCGGACATGACTGAGCAATTTTCACTTCACTCACTTTACATGAGTTTATGACAAAAGTATTATGGGATTACCAGCTACACAAAATGTTTATCTGAGATTGAAAATGTCACAAACTTATGTTGATGCCAATCTCCTCAGTTGTGTGGTTCCCCGGCCCCCAACAATGCCATCCTACCCTTTGGACTTCCAGTGAGCCTTAGCCCACTTCTAACAAAGTCTCTAGCCCTGTGCTTAAGAATTCTTTACTCCAGAACTGTCAGAAGCCATCCTTGCTGCTGGGCTCACAACAGGCCTAAAGTGCTTCAAATAATGATTCTCAGGAAATGGTGAATAAAAGCCAAAGTAGGACAGTTCTGAGGTGTGTGTTTTGCACTGTTTCCCCATGGAAACTACTTAGGTGGCTGGCTTAATAGTACATCCTGTGCTGGATGTGTTCTCTCCCTTCACTTCCCATTTCTCAGCCAGTATAATCTATACTCCCCAAATTAACTCCTTTAACCCAAATCCTTGTTTCAATGTCTGCTTCTGAGGGAGTCAAAACTTAAGCTCTCACATATACTGGTGCAGGCTCAGAGAAATATGTCTAGAGTTGGAGTTTTGCCAGGTAAGTACAACCGAGAGAGGGAGAGGGGAAAGAAGCATTATTATAAATTTAACAGAAACTTGGGGAAAAGAAGAAAAAAGTATAAAATCACCATTGGATATATCCAATTTTCATATCAACTCCCCCCATTTACAAAATGCCCTCTCTTCACCCCCATTGCCAATTGAGGTCATCTCAACATCTGTGGAATATCTAAATTTTAAAAAATAACATTCAAAAATACCTAAATACTATAAAATTCTTCCAGAAACAACTAGAATTGTGTGGTTTTGGAAGGGAATGCTTGAATTATTCTCTGCGCCTCCGTTTGGCATGTTACACTGTGTAAGCAAATTTTCCCTAAAGATCTCTGACTTTCAGAGCTCACATTTTGTGCAAGGCTCTATCAGCCCTTTTAACCAAGCTGCAGGTTATTATCACTTGGGGAACATTTTTTACTACCTCCAGAAATTTTAATTTAATTAATGTGGGTTAGGGCAGACTTCAGCATTGTCTTTAAAACCCCTCAGGCAGTTCTAATATTTAGCCAGGGTTGTGAATCATAGATCTAAGGGATTGTGATAAATGATGTTTATGTAATACTTTTTCCTTTTCAAAGTGATTTTCATAAAGTGAAGCACAATCAAACTAAAATAAGCCCAAAACAGTGGTCTGCACAGGAAACCAAAATGCTTATCTGGTTGGCCACTCAGGCCCCAGAGCCTAACCACTTCAGAAAACTGTCTATGACAATACATGGGAAAGTTCTATACAAAGATGACAAAAGAACTTACAAAGCATGATTAAGCTCAACTTTTGAGATATCTGCATTTCACTATTTGTTGTCGTTTAGTCGCTAAGTCATGCCTGACTCTTTTGCAATGCTGTGAACTGTAGCCTGCCAGGCTCCTCTGTCCGTGGGATTTCCCAGGCAAGAATACTGGAGTGGGTTGCCATTTCCTTCTCCAACATTTCACTATACATTAATATAAAAACTGGGACTTCCCTGGTGCTCCAGTGACTGAGAATCCACCTTGCAATGCAGGGGACGCAGGTTTAACCCCTAGTCCAGGAAGTAAGATCCCACATGCTACAGAGAAACTAAGCCTGTGTGTTCCCGCGAAAGATCCCACATGATGCAATTAAGCCTCAATGCAGTCAAATACATTAACTAATTAATTTTTAAAATACATTAAAAAATAAAGGTCTGTGATCAACTACCAAAAGTACCTAGAGGAGGAATCTGAAAATAATTTCCAGTTCTTCCTCATTCAGGAATTTATGAAAACCCTTGGTCATTGTGATCAAAGGCATAGATTCTTATCCAGTCTTGATTCTGTTTTCCAAGACTCTGCTGCTCTTCTTCATGTATCAAACTACTCTAGTCATAGAGCAGACGCGTGAGGATGTATCTTGTGTCAGAATCCTAATTCTACTTGCAGAGAATTCTCAATCTGTATGTCTGGAACTGTTCAATGTTGATTTTAAGTGCCAAGTCTTTACCACCAAGAGAAGCTGTCCCCACAGTTACATCAGGAAAGACTGGCTGCCTGCTTTCTTGTTCAAGCTGGGGCTGGCTTTGGTCTGTTCAGCTTAGCCCATAGCCCTGGAGCTCTCTAATTTGCAGGCTCTGACATCTGTGTTCTCTGTAGCTGAAAGCATTTCCCTCTGCCTGCTCCATGTCCTGGCTGGCTCAGAAAAAGGGAGAGAGTTTATTCTGCTCTATTAGGCAAGAGGAATAACTTCAAGCTGTACTTTCTACTGGACACTTGTTATGGGATACCATTAAATATCCTCTGGCAGCATTGACTCAGAGCATTGTTCTCTAATATTTTGTATCCACTATCTTGAGATCTATACTTTGAAATAAATTAATGCTATTTGATAGTCATACAATGTTAGAGGTAAAGGAAGAAAAGTTATTGCTCATTTTGCAGATGAGGAAACTGGGCAACAGAAGCTAAATCAGAGTAAGACACAGAACTGTTTAGTGCGAGAATTAGGATTAGTAACAAGCACAGCAAATTGCATGGATTCAAATGCAATTTTAATTGTTTTCTTGTGTAAAAATATACATGACAGGGACTTCTGTGGTGGTTCAGGGGTTGCGAATCCACCTGCCAATGCAGGGGCCGAAGGTTCAGTCTCTGGTCCAGGAAGATTTCACATGCTTCGGAGCAACTAAGCAGCCGATGAGCCACAACTTCTGAGCCCCTGCTCCAGAGCCCATGCCCCACAATAAGAGAAGCCGCCACAGGAAGCCCACACCCCAGGGGCAGCCCGTGCGCAGCAACAAAGACCCAGAGCAGCCTAATATAAAACACATAATTTTTTTAAAAAAGGTACATACCAGAATTAAGAAATAAATGATGAACTGGGGAAAAGATTCACAGCATGTACAACTGAGAAGGTTTAACACCAGTATGTCAGGAATTCTTGCCAATCAATAAGATAAAAGTGCTGCCCTCACAGCAAAATAGACAGAAAGCTCATTTAAAAAACAAATACAAATGGCCAACAAGTATATGAGCTGATGTTTATCAGCGAATACAAATTTAAAACGATGATTGGTGGATATTTTTCACTTTTTAATCTATGCAGTATTCCTTCTCCCCTTCTACTTTTTTTTTTTGCTTATTTTGTTTCCACGTATATTTAATTTTTTAAAACCTTTTTGTTTTGTATTGAGGTATAGCTGATTAACAGTGCTGTGATCCTTCTCCCCTCTTTTTGATATAAAACATCTTTGTCCCAGATTCCAACTCTGTGGTTCTGGGAGGGCTGATGACACCTATAATAGACATCTGTTCCTTTTGTTGGTGCATCATTCAGCCCCTCTCCCCTGTTTCTCTTTTACAAACCCTTCACCTCTCCTGTGAGTCGTTCTGGTTTTGTTGCTGGGGCTAACATCTCCCTCCATCTTTGTGCCTGGGTGGTATCTGACCCAGTCCTAACTAATCAGAGTTTTCTCATCCTCCCTGCCACCATGATTGGCTTAGGCATAAAATGCAATATCCAAGTCAGGTCAACCAAAGTCTTCCTTAGAACCTTTGCTGCAAACGTCAAAACTGAGGCACATGTATAGAACAGTCTTATGGACTCTGTGGGAGAGGGAGAGGGTGGGAAGATTTGGGAGAATGGCATTGAAACATGTAAAATATCATGTATGAAACGAGATGCCAGTCCAGGTTCGATGCACGATACTGGATGCTTGGGGCTAGTGCACTGGGATGACCCAGAGGGATGGTATGGGGAGGAAGGAGGGAGGAGGGTTCAGGATGGGGAACACATGTATACCTGTTATGGATTCATTTTGATATTTGGCGAAACTAATACAATTATGTAAAGTTTAAAAATAAAATTAAAAAATAATAAAAAAAATTAATTAAAAAAACAAAAAAACAAAAAACTGAGGCACAGCTGGTCATCAGTAATTGAGTTTGACACCCGAGGATTCAACCAACTGAATTAAATATATTTGGGGAAAAAAAATTCCAAGATGTTCCAAAAAGCAAAACTTAAATTTCCTGCATGCAGACAACTGTTTACATTGTAATAGATATTGCTTGTAATCTAGAGATGATTTACTCTCTAAATTGGGAGAGGGGAGTTTAAATATATAAATTATATGCCAGTACTACACCATTTTACATGAGGGACTTGAGGAGCCTCAATTTTGTAGTCTGCAGAGAGTCTTGGAACTAATTCTCCATGGATACCAAGGAATAACTGTATACCCTCTTTGAGACTCATGAGACTTCTGAGTCATTTAAGTCTGGAGCTGCCAGGAACCATTTTGTCAACAGGCAGATAAAGTTTATTGAGAATGAAGCCCAAAACACGAGTGGGATGAAAGGTAACCAATTAAGTCCTGATAGCATTGTATGAGCCCGTGGATCTTGTTGTTCCTGAAAGCAACACTCTTTTCTAGACTTTTCAGTTACATGAACCAACATATTCACATGTTTTGCTTTAATCAACTTAAGTTAGATTTTCATAAAGGAGATCAAATAAGCTCTGCTTAATGTAAAACTAAATAAAAAAGAACAAAGATTTCTCTTTCCTCCAGACCTCCTAGACTGAAATGATGTAAGCAGCTGCCTGCAACTATATCCCCCTCCTTAGAAAAAACTGTGTTCAGTAGAAAACCAATGAGGATAGCTCATTCTTAGACATCAACTGGGTTCCTTAATCAGGTCAATCCTGAGGTCAACATCCTGATGAATGATGTTCATTAATCTCATATTTTGCTTAAGCCAGCTTGTATAAATTCTCTATCATTGTAGCCAAGAGTCCTAACAATGATATCTTACTTGTATTTGTCCTAAAAAAGAGAGATATCAATTTCCCTAAAATCAAAAATAACAATAACCAGTATTATTGATGATGTGCCAAAATAGGGATTCTCATGCACTGCTAGTGTTTGAACACAAACATTTTGTACAGTAATTTGACTATAGATCTGGAAAGCCTTAAAAATTACACATCATTGGAGGAAGGAGAAAGGGATAACTAGGTATAAACTAAGGTATTTTTAGGGCAGTGGAACTATTCTCTATGATGCTCTAATGGCAAAAAAAAGACATCATATATTTGTCAAAACCCATAGATCTGTACAATATAAAGAGTAATGATGCTGATAAAAGCTGTGGATTTCCGTTAATAATAATGTATCAATATTCTTTCATTTATTGTAACCACAAAGGTACCACACCAATGTAAGACAGTAATAGGAGAAGCTGTGTGGGCACAGAGATGAGTATGGAAGCTCTCTATACTTTCTTTTCTACTGATGTAAAACCGCTCTAAGAAATAGCCTATTAATTTAAAAATGAAAGAAGAAAGAAAGACAAAAAGAAAGGAAGGCAGGAAAGGAAGGAATGCACATGGTTTATCCAGCAGTTCTGCAACTATAAATTTCTCCCAAGGGAAAAAAAACGGGCAAGGATGCAAAGAATATAAATAAAACAATTGTCATGGAAATGTTTGTTATAGTAAAAAACTGGAACTGGAATCTATTCAAATATCAATCAGTTTTCACAAAATGCTAAATAAATAATTCATATGCAGTCTAAGAGAATGAGGGTGTTGATCAGGGCTTTTTACCTAGGTCCAGGGATGAGCTTCAGGGGTTCAAATGCTGGCTTTCTCATGGAGACATTTGCAGGGTCTTTGGATGCCCTGAGGGGCCCTCTAATCACACAGCTCCCTGACATGGTGACACTACTGGGACAACCAGTGGGACTCTGGACCTCGCCCTGGCAGGTCACCCTCTTTGGGAAATTCCTTTCAAGAAAGCTTGAGTCCAAATACCTTGCACTGCTTAAAAACCCTCAAGAGCCTCCTAGGACCTACAAAGTCCACACTTCCTAGCATGGTATTCAATGGTATTCAAGGCCTTCTATTATAGGGTTTGAATTGCTCATTCCAGTCCCACTTCTCACTCAAAGAGAATTACTTTTTAAAGTCTAGGTGCTTTGCTCTATCACTGTTCAAAACCATAGTCCCTTATGAATCACATGATGATGGAAAGATCAATTCAAACGACAGTTTCAATTATCATTCCTGGCATGGACCAAATATAAAGCAAATTAAACTGGCATGATTTTGTACAACAGGTAAAGCGATAAAAATTTTAATGTGACACTAAAGACATTCTCCTTTGACTAAAAAGGGTCCTTTTATTTACCTCATAAAGAGGAAACCAATGTAAAATAGATAGCCACTGAGAATTTGCTGTATGAAGCAAACTCAGGGAACTCAAACTGGGGCTCAGTAACAACCTAGAGGGGTGGGGTGGGGAGGGAAGAGGGAGGGATGTTCAAGTGGGAGAGGACATGGATAAACCTATGGCTGCTTCATTTTGATGTTTGGTAGAAACCAATGCAATACTATAAAGCAATTATCCTTCAATTAAAAATAAAAAATTTTTAAATTCAATATTAAAAAAAAGAAAGAGAAAAAAAAAAGGGGAAACCAAAGGGTAATTGTTGGTTCTGCTGCTGCTGCTGCTAATTCGCTTCAGTCGTGTCCGGCTCTGTGCGACCGACCCCATAGAGGGCAGCCCACCAGGCTCCCCCGTCCCTGGGATTCTCAGGCAAGAACACTGGAGTGGGTTGCCATTTCCTTCTCCAATGGATGAAAGTGAAAAGTGAAAGAGAAGTTGCTCAGTCGTGTCCGACTCTTAGCGACCCCATGGACTGCAGCCCACCAGGCTACTCCGTCCATGGGATTTTCCAGGCAAGAGTACTGGAGTGGGGTGCCATTGTTGGTTCTACAGTGAACTAAATCTGATAAGCCACAATAACATAAATGTTCATATACTATTTTTTACAATTTTAGAATAAACACAAACAAATAACAGAAGACTAAATTATTACACTTGAAAAACTTAAAACTAAATTTGCAACTGACAGAGGTTGAAAAGTGAAAAGGGAGAAGAGCAGGTAACAGGGAACATCTGAGCACAACTGTCCTCAACAGGAGATGCTCTCTTGGTTGAAGGAACAGCAAATACAGGTTCAAGGATATTATCTGGGACTTCAGTGGTTAAGAATCTGCCTGCCAATGCAGAGGACACAGGTTTGACTAAGCCTGAGGGCCACAACTAGTGAGACCGAATTCTAGAGCCCTCAAGTCACAACTACTGAAGCCAAGTGCCCTAAAGCCTGTGCTCCCCAACAAGAGCAGCCACCACAGTGAGAAGCCCCTGCACCGCGATGGAGTAACCCCTGCTCACCGCAGCTAGAGAAAAGCTCGAGCAGCAAGGAAGACCCAATACAGCCAATAAATACATAAACAATTTTTTAAAAGGATATTATCTGAAATCTAAGTGTTGACTGGTAGAGGAAGCAGAGATTAGTGACAAAATTATGTTGGGAGGAGGGAAGTGGCAGAGGATGAGGCAGGAAAAGTGACCTAATTTGCACCCTATATAGGCGTGACAGCTATATCAAGAAACAACACATTTAGAGCTATCAAGGTAAACACAAAAAGAACTAAAAACAGAAACTGCTAAAAGTAGTTACCTCTGGAGAACAAGTTAAAAGGACATCACAAGGAAGCAATCAGTCAGGTCCAGAAATGGGACATTCTACTAGACGACTGACCTAGATTCTCTAATAAATCAATGGTGTAGGGGAAAAGTGAGTAAATCACAGGAGACACAACAATTGAGTTCAATGTGGAGACTTCATTTGGGACCTCTATTGGTACAATTTTGAAACAGAAAAATTGGATTATTAGCTGGATATAAAATGATGATAGGAGAAACTGTTAATTTTTTAGGTATCATAATGGCATGTAGGTTAGATTTTAAAATGTCTTTTGTAGTTAGAAGCATAGTGGAGTATTTCAGGAAAAAATAACATGACGTCTGGGATTTGCTTTTAAAATACTTTAGTGCCAATCCCTCTTACCCTTGGAACATAAAGGGATAGAGAGAAACAAGATTGGCCAAAGGTGATAACTGCAAACGCTGGGTTCACAGGGTTCACTGTACCATTGTTTCTGCCTTTATGTATGTTTGGAATTTTCAAAAATAATAGACTGTTTAATTAAAAACAAAAAGCAGGTGCCTCTGGGGTGTGGGATAGAGCTTGGGGAGCAGCAGTGCAGATAAGATTGTTTTATGTTTTTCATTTATTCAATGAATGTTTATTGAGTCCCTATAATGTGTGAGGCACACTTTAGGCACTTTGGGGATATAAATAGAACAGATCAAAATTTCTCTTCTAGCGGAGCTCACATTCCAGTCAGGGGAAAGAGACAATAGTTCATAGACATAAAAAATTACTTTGATTTGTGGTTGTTTAATTATACCTATGGACTTTGATAAAAATAATTGAAAAAAGATCGCTTTAAAAAATAAAATAAAATCTCCCTCCTTTTCATTCCTCTATCTTTACCTATCAGAATTCTCCTTTATTCTTCAGGTTAGCTTCAAGTGATCAGCTTTAACAAGGTCTCCTTCATCCACAGCTAGAATTAACTGCTGTTTTGTATTTTCTTGTACATCACTAGTAATGCTAACATGTATTTTATTCTCTCATATGACTCTTTATAGCTTTACTAAATGGTTTTATATTTCATTATTTCATTCATATAATAATCTTGAGTGGTTTTTATTTCAATATTATTATTTCCACTTACCAGATGAGAAAGTTAGAGCTTTGAAAGAGCAATGACCTACATCAAATTAGTGAGAAACAGAGATGGTGTCTGAAGCCTAAATCATAGTCTCCAAATGCAAATGTTACTCCACTACCTCTCCATAGTTAGTGGTTTCTAACAGTCTTTTTCTTGTTAAAATTGATTTGAATCAAGTACTCTTAACAAATGATATTAAATCAGGTAGTTCAGAAAATCTTGGGAGGAAAAGCAAGTCTCCCACCTCATCAATCCCCAGTTATTTTACAAGAGCAATATTTTTTCATCATTTTCGTTTTTAGCTCCTTTGGTGGTCATCTGTGTAACTCTAGAGAATACATTCACATCTCCAAGTATTGATCATTATCACCTTTAGATATTCTCAGCTGGCTGTCTCCTATAAAGGCGGAGGACTTAGCCATCTGAATGGCTTTCATGTCTTGGGTTAGGTTTCCCAACACGCTGACTCTGAGACAGAGGTTCCAGGGACAACCCTGGAGGAGTGAAAGCAGCAGAACTGAGCTGCGAGAGGAGCTGACCTGCTGAGCAGAAGCCTGAGCCTGTCCCAGGAGCTGGGAAAGTCCTTCATAGCTGTCATGAACTGAGACAAGGGGGCTGGGCCTCCATATCCCATCACTGACCATCAACCAGTCATTAAAGTTGGAGAACATCACATTAGACAAGATACCTCTCCTCAGCTGAGACCCAATTCCAGAAAAAGGACTCAGAGGTAAGTTGGCAGCAGCCAATACTTCCATAACCAGTGGAGAATGAACGTCTCAGCCCTGGTGTGGGAATGTGAGTAGACACCCACTACATGGCTTGGATCCATTTACTTCTTACAGCAAACCACCCCATTTGAAGTTCAGTTCAGTTCAGTCACTCAGTCGTGTCCACCTCTTTGTGACCCCATGCACTGCAGCACGCCAGGCTTCCCTGTCCATCACCAAATCCCAGAGCTTACTCAAACTCATATCCATAGAGCTGGTGATGCCATCCAACCATCTCATCCTCTGTCATCATCCCCTTCTCCTCCTGCCTTCAGTCTTTCCCAACATCAGGGTCTTTTCAAATGAGTTAGTTCTTCGCATCAGGTGGCCAAAGTATTGGAGTTTCAGTTTCAACATCAGTCCCTCCAATGAACACCCAGGACTGATCTCCTTTAGGATGGACTGGTTGGATCTCCTTGCAGTCCAAGGGACTCTCAAGAGTCTTCTCCAACACCACAGTTCAAAATCATCAATTCTTCAGCACTCAGCTTTCTTTATAGTCCAACTCTCACATCCATACATGACTACTGGAAAAACCATAGCCTTGACTAGATGGACCTTTGTTGGCAAAGTAATGTCTCTACTTTTTAATATGCTGTCTGCTGCTGCTGCTGCTAAGTCACTTCAGTCGTGTCCGACTCTGTGCAACCCCAGAGACCACAGCCCACCAGGCTCCCCCGTCCCTGGGATTCTCCAGGCAAGAACACTGGAGTGGGTTGCCATTTTCTTCTCCAATGTATGAAAGTGAAAAGTGAAAGTGAAGTCGCTCAGTTGTGTCTGACTCCTAACAACCCCATGGACTGCGGCCCACCAGGCTCCTCCGTCCATGGGATTTTCTAGGCAAGAGTACTGGAGTGGGGTGCCATTGCCTTCTCCAATATGCTGTCTAGGTTGGTCATAACTTTTCTTTCAAGGAGCAAGCGTCCTTTAATTTCATGGCTACAGTCCCTCTGCAGTGATTTTGGAGCCCCCAAAAATAAAATCTGATACTGTTTCCACTGATTCTCCATCTATTTGCCATGAAGTGACGGGACCAGATGCCGTGATCTTAGCTTTCTGAATGTTGAGTTTTAAGCCAACTTTTTCACTCTCCTCTTTCACTTTCATTAAGAGGCTCTTTAGTTCTTCTTCAGTTTCTGCCATAAGGGTGGTGTCATCTGCATATCTGAGGTTATTGGTATTTCTCCTGGCAATCTTGAGTCCAGCTTCTGCTTCATCCAGCCCAGCGTTTCACATGAGGTACTCTGCATATAAGTTAAAGAAGCAGGGTGACAATATACAGCCTTGATGTACATTTGGATTTAACCCACCCCAATTTCTGTTTGGTTCCTTTGTTTGGAGAACCTTACAAGTATGTTGGTGAGCCAAATTACTGCCCTTGCCTCTGCACCTGCTCTCAAAACCACATCTGAGACTCACTACTTCCCTCCTCTACTACCAATTTCAGACTCCCTTCTCTCAGCTAGCACATCTGCTGGTCTAGGTGGCTCAGCTGGGGCGGGGATGGGGAACCCCAACCTCCATTCCTGAGGAGTCTGAGTCTATGGTCAGCAAGCCTCCTCCGGTTAGGTTGGCTACACTGTCCACTTACCATCAAAACTGGGTGTGTGAGAAAGAAGAGAGGCTCTGCTGGATAAGCTGGATGCCAAACATATTCTTCCCCGCCCCACCATGAAGCTGAAATCTCATCCTCTTCTGATGATTGGCATCCATTATTCCTGCTGGGATGTGGTTCCTTTCCCTAGGCTTCTCTCCTTCACATCTCACATACTTGCACGTACCTCTAAGACAGCTCTAACTCACTAATCCTCAGCACAGCAAGTTCAACATCTTCACAACTAAACTGATTTTCTTCTTCATTCATAAACATGTTCTTTGTCCTTCTGTCCAGCTCCTATGCTGGAACCAGGTTCATTTTGGGTTCTCTGCCTCCTTCACCCTGTAAATATACCAAGTTCTGTAAATTCTCCCCCTAAATAGCTTCTAAATTCACTCTTATTCTCTGTACCTCCCCCACACCCCCTGCAATAGTCACTTTCCTTGCTCAGGTGGACTTTCTCACCTGGACTATTACAAAATCCCCCAAATGTTCTTCCTTTCTCCAGTTTCCCCAATAGTCCTCCCACCCACATTATACCACATCTTTTAAAAAGTATGCCCTTTCAGTGATTAAAACTCTTCTAATGTTTAGGCCCTTCACAACTTGGCCCCTTCTTCACTCACCTCCTCTCCACTCCCCCTGCACCTACTTGTTGCTCGTAGCTGCCCAAAGGTGACAGGCTCCCTTCATGTGTGCATGCCAAGTTGCTTCAGTCATGTCCAAATCTTTGCAACTCTATGGACTGTAGCCAGCCAGGCTCCTCTGTCCATGGGATTCTCCAGGCAAGAACTAGAGGGGTTACCATGCCCTTCTCCAGGGGATCTTCCCAACCCAGGGATCAAATCTGCACCTCCTGTGTCTCCTGCATTGGTAGGCAGGTTCTTTACCATTTTGCCACCTGGGAAGCCCGGCTCCCTTCATGCGCCTCATGCCTTTGCCTGTTCTTCCTCTTGGCCCACAGGCCTCCTGGTGGACTCTACTTCTCTTTGAAGATTCACTTCATTCCATCTCTGACCCTTCCTGATAGGTAGAATGGGCTGCTTCTAGCCTCATGGTCACACTGCAGTTCTTCCATACCTTTATTAAGACTCTTATCACATTATGTTCACTAATTTGTCTTACACACATAGTTGACTGAAATATTTTTTTAATCAAAACGGTTTTGTACCATTCAGTTGTGAGTCCAGTGCATTGTATTACGTTCACAGTTCCTAGAAACAGTAGATAATCAAAAGATGTCAAATGAATGAATGAAATATACAAATGTTGTTCAGGGCATGATGTACCTGTCTCACCATCAGCAGCTGAGCAGATACTTCGCATCATTTCCCAGTACTGTTAACTGGATGTGTGCTGACTGACTGTGGGGCCTGACCTCAAGAGGACTGCCAAGATTTTCTGTTCATAGCCTAAGAATGCAAAACTCTGTATGTTCTCCCTGGACAATGACTCAATGGCTGTGAATCTGTTTTAGGGAAGGGATGCAAAAGCTAACAAAGCGAAGCAGGCAGACTGAAGCAACACGGGAGAAAGAATCACCAAGTTGATGAGGGCTTAATCATCTACTACTTACTGATCCAAAGTCTAGAACCATGACTGAAATATGGTAGGCATTCAATAAATGTTTGTTGAACAACTAGAGAAAGATGAGAAAGGAATAACAAATGATGCCCTTGGAAGTGATGCAGAACCTGTAGAAAAATGTCAGGATGGAGAGAGATGAAGTCAGATTTTAAACCATTAAATTGTAAGCTGTTTACACTTAAGTTTGAATCTGGATATATCCTAAAGGTAGAAAAAGAAGACAAACTAAGAGATCCAGAATTGGAAATGTATCTGTTTAAACCAAGGCCGTGAAATGTGCACTGAGGGAGACTTAAATGAAAAGATATTATACAGAAAGAGGCAACCATTTCCTGTACTTTTTATCTCTTCTGTTATTTACCTTCATGATCCTAAATAATATATTTACACTGCTATTCTGTTGACTTTTTTACATTTTAGAAATTATACATTGACTCCCCACTACCATGGAGGATAAAGATACCGCTTTCTTTCTGTGTCCCCCCACACTGAAATACACATTCTTTCCCCCATCCTCCAATACAGTTCTATTACAAATGTACAAAACCAATATTTGGTGTTTGCTTTATTTGTTCATTCATCCAGTAAACATGATTTTGAATTACTTTGAAAATTTTAATCAGGGTATATGATAACATTTGTATTTTCAGTAATTTCAGATAGCCTCTTCTGGGTGTTGCGTTTTGAAAAACATTAGTACAATTTGTCTGCCTATTTTAAAATATAAAATCAATTTTTAATCAATAAACCAACTATGTCAGTGCTTATTATGTCCAAAGCAATATGAGGGAGACCAAGATATCTAAAACAGCTGCTGCTACTGCTGCTAAGTCGCTTCAGTCGTGTTCGACTCTGTGCGACCCCATAGATGGCAGCCCACCAGGCTCCCCTGTCCCTGGGATTCTCCAGGCAAATCTTCACTAAAATATGTGTCTTAAAATGTATACAAGCGTGTTTTCTAAAGTCAGACTTTCCCATAGATTAATATCATTATTTTTATTTATTTATTTTTAAATTTTATTTTATTTTTTAACTTTACAATATTGTATTGGTTTTGCCATATATCAACATGAATCTGCCCAAACCCTCCTCCCTCCTCCTTCCTCGCACCATCCCTCTGGGTTGTCCCAGTGCACCAGCCCCAAGCATCCAGGATCGTGCATCGAACCTGGACTGGAGACTCGTTTCATACATGATATTATACATGTTTCAATGCCATTCTCCCAAATCTCCCCACCCTCTCCCTCTCCCACAGAGTCCAAAAGACTGTTCTATACGTCAGTGTCTCTTTTGCTGTCTCGCATACAGGGTTATTGTTACCATCTTTCTAAATTCCATATATATGCGTTAGTATACTGTATTGGTGTTTTTCTTTCTGGCTTACTTCACTCTGTATAATAGGCTCCAGTTTCATCCACCTCATTAGAACTGATTCAAATGTATTCTTTTTAATGGCTGAGTAATACTCCATTGTGTATATGTACCACAGCTTTCTTATCCATTCATCTGCTGATGGACATCTAGGTTGCTTCCATGTCCTGGCTATTATAAACAGTGCTGCGATGAACATTGGGGTACATGTGTCTCTTTCAATTCTGGTTTCCTCCGTGTGTATGCCCAGCAGTGGGATTGCGGGGTCATAAGGCAGTTCTATTTCCAGTTTTTAAAGGAATCTCCACACTGTTCTCCATAGTGGCTGTACTAGTTTGCATTCCCACCAACAGTGTAAGAGGGTTCCCTTCTCTCCACACCCTCTCCAGCATTTATTGCTTGTAGACTTTTGGATCGCAGCCATTCTGACTGGCGTGAAATGGTACCTCATAGTGGTTTTGATTTGCATTTCTCTGATAATGAGTGATGTTGAGCATCTTTTCATGTGTTTGTTAGCCATCTGTCTGTCTTCTTTGGAGAAATGTCTATTTAGTTCTTTGGCCCATTTTTTGATTGGGTCATTTATTTTTCTGGAGTTGAGCTGTAGGAGTTGCTTGTATATTTTTGAGATTAGTTGTTTGTCAGTTGCTTCATTTGCTATTATTTTCTCCCATTCTGAAGGTTGTCTTTTCACCTTGCTTATAGTTTCCTTTGTTGTGCAGAAGCTTTTAAGTTTAATTAGGTCCCATTTGTTTATTTTTGCTTTTATTTCCAATATTCTAGGAGGTGGGTCATAGAGGATCCTGCTGTGATGTATGTTGGAGAGTGTTTTGCCTATGTTCTCCTCTAGGAGTTTTATAGTTTCTGGTCTTACGTTTAGATCTTTAATCCATTTTGAGTTTGTTTTTGTGTATGGTGTTAGAAAGTGTTCTAGTTTCATTCTTTTACAAGTGGTTGACCAGTTTTCCCAGCATCACTTGTTAAAGAGATTGTCTTTTCTCCATTGTATATTCTTGCCTCCTTTGTCAAAGATAAGGTGTCCATATGTGCATGGATTTATCTCTGGGCTTTCTATTTTGTTCCATTGATCTATATTTCTGTCTTTGTGCCAGTACCATACTGTCTTGATGACTGTGGCTTTGTAGTAGAGCCTGAAGTCAGGCAGGTTGATTCCTCCAGTTCCATTCTTCTTTCTCAAGATAGCTTTGGCTATTCAAGGTTTTTTGTATTTCCATACAAATTGTGAAATTATTTGTTCTAGCTCTGTCATTATTTTTAAATGCCTCATTTTCACTGAAGAGTCACAGTGGCTCCCAGAACTCTTACTGGCCATTCCTTCCCATACTTTACATAACATAATGTGTACAAAGCCTGCTTTTGAGAGAATAATTGTCTCTAGATTTTCATTTAATAGCAATAGAATTTCTTAGAAAATATTATTGTATGATTGTTTTAAATTGCTCTCCTAGTTGCATAATGATGCCTATAGCATAATGTTCAATAAGTATCCTGATAAGTTTGGAAAATCTTATACTAAAAAGTCTTTAGTAAACTACTGTGCTTTGAAGCTGAAAAAAACAATATAATACGCAGTGTTTCTAAACTTATTTGATCACAAAATATTTTTTTAAATATGATTATAGTTTAGGAAACAGTGATTTCGTCCACTCCCTTGATGCAGTCTCCACTTGATTCAAATGTCATGCAAATGTGCATGCATGTGTGTATGCACCCCCACACACACACACACACACACACACACACACACACTACCTGTCTCCCCCAGTAGAAACTGCTAGGATGGCACTTCCTGCTTTGGGGTGTAACAAGTGGCTCTTTGAAACCAGGATTATGTTCTCAGGCCAAAGTTATAATTAATGATGTGGCAAAATATAAAAAAGAAAACTATATTAACTCCTAAACACCTTATGTCTTTAGATAATTCTTTGTGCTTAAAACCACCTCCCACATCCACCAGTGAGACCAGTGAGCCAATGGACCAGCCATCCCAGACTCTCCCTCTGCTATCTGAAGTCCTGTCCATAGCTGACTCTCTTGTTCCTTTTCTTTCCAGTTTTTAGAGGGGTAATGCCTGAACTAACTAACACCTAGATCACCAGATGCCTGGTGTAAAGGCCTTTATGAGTGTCAGTCTTCCATTTCTGAAGAATATGTAGAAGCAGTGCAAAGAAACTTCTAGTCACCAGAGGTCAGGGATTACATATTCTTTTTATAATTTTTTCACAACATTCATTTTTAAAATTTTCAACCCATCCAAAAAATGCAAAGAGTTATACAATTAATACCCATATAGTCTTCACTAAGATCATATCATTGTTAACTTTTGCTGCATTTGCCTATCTCTCCCATGCCCCTCACCTTTCTCTATCTTTCTTTCTCCCCCTCTCCATTTATGTTTTTTTTTAAAGTATGCTGCACATATCAAAATATTTCACCCCTAACCTAAATATTCTACATGCCTCATCTAAGAATAAAAACATTCACCTATATAATCATAATACTACTGTCGCATCTAAGAAAACGGACATAAATTTAACAGCATCTGACATACAGTCTATATTTAAATTTGCTCAATGAGGGATTCTCTAAATATTGCCCCTAAGGGTACATAGATGGCAGAAAGAGGGCAGTAAAAGGCAAGCAACTGACTGTATAGCGAAGTTCCTGGCAGCTGGAGCCCATTTTTGCTGACTCTTGTAGTATTCCTTTCCTAGGGAAATTTAATTAATATGATTAAATGGTTAGGAGTAATTAAACCTCTCACTTAAATGATTGTGAATGTTACTTGTAGTTTCAGCAAATCTGTAAGAAGAACATCAACTCTGCATAATTTATAACATAAGAGCTAAACCACATACTAAGATTTGGATCTAATCCTTGGATAGACAGTCCTAAAATGTATATATATTCTCCAGGCTTTTAAGGATGCTGGCATATAAACCATTCTTGTATTTTTTGCAGTAGGAGGATTTAATTCATCAGGTGTTCCTTTCACCTAGAAAGTGGAATTTGCTTTTTGTTTTTTTAAGGGTATTTTTTCCCAGGGTCTAGGAGGCTGTTTGAGCATATTCTGTCCAGATTGGGGCTCTACAATTACCAGCAGGATCCTGGAGCCTCATGCCAGCTTATTCACAGCAGGCCAGACTCTTCTAATAGAGAACGTCATTCTCCATGATGTGTGTCTGGTTCTTTTCACCCTCCTAGATTCATTACACATTCTTCCCTACCACTCTGTTTACTACTGACCCTCTCCACCAGTGTCTGTTCTCTATAAACTTAGGACTTTGTTTCTTTTGATTTCTTTTGAAAGTAACAACTCACTGGGACTTGTCTCCTCGAACACTTCGGGTTAACTGAGGGATTTAAAACCTTTACAGATGACAAGTAAATGTAATTGAACAAAGAAAGACAGGTGTGCTGCCATAAGAGCTTCAGGTATAAAGCGAAAGGAAGATAATGTGTCAGTCTCATATGGGCTTCTTTTGCTGTGGTCTCTGTCTAGGAAACTAGTGTATTTATTGATTAGTCCTCAAAAGAGACATCGTTCACAAACTGACCCTTGGCTTGTGGCAGGAGACTAACATCTGTGTTAGTTTCAATAACCGTATGAACAAATTCTGTTGCTGGGAAGTCACAAGCAATTGTTGCCTTGACAACACAGCATGCAAGTCTCTAGTTCCCTCCGTAATTCCCTGAGAAGATGGTGATTACTTGTTAGTCCTACCTATGAAGTTATTGCAGAAGGATTCTTTACCATCTGAGCCACCAGGGAAGCACTACGTCTTGCCTACAAGATGAGAAATGTTAACCTATAACTAGTTTGCTGGAGGTTTGTCAATACCTGAGAATTTCATCAAGATTCAGGTACACAAAGCCAACATGAAAGGCCATAATAATGTAGAACATTAGGTTTAAAACTTGATTATTGGGGGCAAAGCATCTTAATTTATTAAGAAAGCATTTTGCTATAAAAGGATACATGTGTCATGGAGGCTAAACAATATGTTACTAAACAACTGAAGGATTACTGGAGAAATCAAAAATGAAAATAAAAAATACCTAGAGACTAATGAAAATGAAGACATGATGATCCAAAACCTATGGGATACAGCTAAAGCAGTTCTAAGAGGGAAGTTTATAAGGAATCCCCGGGCAGACCACTGCTAAGGACTCCACACTTTCACTGCTGAGGACCCAGACAGAATCCCTGGTCGGGGAACTAAGATCCCACAAGCCACGCAGCAAGGCCAAAAAAATTTTTTTTAAGAGGGAAGTTTATAGCGATATGAGTTTACCTCAGGAAACAAGAAAAATCTCAAACAAACAACCTAACATTATACTTAAAGAGAAAAAAACAAAGCCCAAAGTTAATAGAAGGAAAGAAATTATAAAGATTGGAGCAGCCATAAATGAAACAGAGACTTAAAAACAAGCAGAGAAGATCAATGAAACTAATAGTTGCTTCTTTAAAAAGATAAACAAAATGGATAGTCCTCTAGCCAGACTCATGAAAAAGGGAGCGGGCCAAATCAATAAAATCAGAAATGAAAACGGAGAACTTCCAACTGACACCACAGAAATACAAAGGATCATAAGAGACTACTATGAGCCACTATATGCCAATAAAATGGACAACAAAGAAGAAATGGACAAGTTCTTAAAAAGATATAAAAAGATATAGTTTCCTAAGACTGAATCAGGAATAAATAGAAAATATAAATAGGCAAATTATCAGTAGTGAAACTGAATCAGTAATTTAAAAATTTCCAACAAACAAAAGTCCAGGACCAGATGACTTCAAAGATGAATTCTATCAAACATTCAGAGAAGTGTTAATATCTATTCTTCTCAAACTATTTCAAACGTTTCAGAGGAAGGAACACTTCCAAACTTATTCTATGGGGCCACCATTGCACTGATACCTAAGCCAGACAAAGATATCACACAAAAAGAAAACTACAGCCCAATATCACTGATAAACATAGATACAAAAATCCTCAACAAAATACTATCAAATTGACTCCAACAATATACTAAAAGGGTCATACACCATGATCAAATGGGATTTATTCCAGGGATACAAGGATTTTTCAGTATCTGCAAATCAATCAAGGTGATACACCATATTAACAAATTGAAGAACAAAGCCATATGATCACCTCAATAAATGTAGGAAAAGCTTCTTATAAAAATTAAACATCCATTTATGATAAAAAAATTTACAGAAAAATGGCTATATAGCGAACATACCTCAACATAGAAGCATAGTAAAAAGCAGAGACATTACTTTGCTGACAAAGGTCTGTCTAGTCAAAGCTATGGTTTTTCCAGTGGTCATGAATGGATGTGAGAGTTGGACCATAAAGAAAGCTGAGCACTGAAGAATTGATGCTTTTGAACTGTGGTGTTGGAGAAGACTCTTGAGAGTCCCTTGGACTGCAAGGAGATCAAACCAGTCAATCCTAAAGGAATTTAGACCTGACTATTCATTGGAAGGACTGACGACGTTGAGGCTGAAACTTCAATTCTTTGGCCACCTGATGCAAAGAACTGACTAGCTGGAAAAGACCCTGATGCTGGTAAAGATTGAAGGCAGGAAGAGAAAGGGATGACAGAGGATGGTTGCATGACATAGCCGACTCGATGAACATGAGTTTGTGCAAGCTCCAGGATTTGGTGATGGACAGGGAAGCCTGGCGTGCTGCAGGCCACAGGGTCACAAAGAGTCGGACATGACTGAGCAACTGAACTGAACTGAATATCAACATAATAAAGCCCATTTATGACAAACCCACAGCTAACATCATACTTAACAGTGAAAAGCTGAAAGTATTTCCTCTAAGATCTGGAACAAGACAAGAATGCCCAATCTCACCACTTTTATTCAACATATTTCTGGAAGTCCTTGTCATGGCAATTAAAGAAGAGTAAATAAAAGGAATCCAAATTGGAAAAGAAGAAGTAAAACTGTCATTGTTTGCAGATGACATGATGGTTTAGAACATAGATAGGTCCTAAAGATGCTACTAGAAAATTACTGCTGCTGCTGCTGCTAAGTCGCTTCAGTCGTGTCCGACTCTGTGCGACCCCAGAGACGGCAGCCCACCAGGCTCCCCTGTCCCTGGGATTCTCCAGGCAAGAACACTGGAGTGGGTTGCCATTTCCTTCTCCAATGCATTAAAGTGAAAAGTGAAAGTGAAGTCGCTCAGTCGCGTCTGACTCTTAGCGACCCCATGGACTGCAGCCTACCAGGCTCCTCCATCCATGGGATTTTGCAGGCAAGAGTACTGGAGTGGGGTGCCATTGCCTTCTCTAGAAAAAGCTCATCAATGAATTCAGTAAAGTTTTTAGATACAAAATTAATACACAAAAATCTCTTGCATTCCTATACACTAACAATGAAAGATCAGAAAGAAAAATGAAAGAAACAATTCTATTTACCATCACATCTAAAGAATAAAATACCTAGGATTAAACCTACCTAAGGAGGGAAAAGACCTATACTCCAAAAACTGCAAGACATTGATGAGAGAAAGAAACTGAAGACAACACAAACAGATGGAAAGATGTACCATGTTCTTGGATTGATGAATCAATATTTCTAAAGTGACCATACTACCCAAGGCAACCTACAGGTTCAATGCAATCTCTATCAAATTACCAATGGCATTTTCCACAGAACCAGAATTATTTTTTTAATTTGTATAGAAACACAAAAGACCCAAAGTAGCCAAAAAAATCTTGAGAAAGAAGAACAGAGCTGGAGGAATCACATGCCCTGACTTCACACTATACTACAAAGCTATAGTAACCAAAATATATGGTACTAGCACAAAAACATACACATGAATTGGTGGAATAGGATAGAAAGCCTAGAAATAAACCCACGCACTGGTAGTCAATCCATCTATGACAGAGGAGGCAAGAATATACAATGGAGAAAGACAGTCTCTCCAACAAATTAGAAAGCCATCTGTAAAAGAATGAAATTAGAACATTCTCTAAGACTATACACAAAAATAAACTTGAAATGGATTAAAGAAAATGTAAGACCAGATACGACAAAACCCCTAGAGGAAAACATAGGCAGGACACTCACTGACATAAATTGTAATGGTATTTTTTTGGATGTTTCCTAAAGGAATGGAAATAAAAGCAAAAATAAATACATGGTACCTAATTAAACTTAAAAGCTTTTATACAGCAAAGGAAACAATAAACAAAACAAAAACAAAACATACTACTCCTATGCAGTAGGAGAAAATATTTGCAAACAATGCTACCAACAAGAGATTAATTTCCAAAATATATAAACAGCTCATATAGCTCAACATAAAAAAACAAACAACTCAATCAAAAACTGGGCAGAAGACAGAAATAAATTTTTTTTTCAAATAAGATATGCAGATGGCCAACAAGCATATTAAAATATGCTCAATATCACTAATCATCAGAGAAATTTAAATCAAAATACAATGAGGTGTCCCATCACACCAGTCAAAAAGGTCATTATTAAAAAGTCTACAAATAATAAATGCTAGAGAGGGTGTGGAGGAAAGAGAACCCTCCTACATTGTTGGTGGGAATGTAAATTGGTACAGCCACTATTGAGAATAGTATGAAGGTTCCTTAAAAACTGAAAGTAGAGTTATCATATGATCCTGCAATCTAACTCCTGAACTCCAGAGAAAACCTAATTTGAAAGGATATATGTATCCCAATGTTCACGGCAGCACTATTTACAATAGCCAAGACATGGAAGCAACCTAAATGCCATCAACATTGAATATTATGAATATTTCTTAGCCATAAAAAAGAATAAAGTGATGCCATTTGTAGCAATATGGATGGACTTAGAGATTATCATACCAAGTGAAGTATGATATTACTATATATGGAATCTAAAAAACTTATACAAATCAACTTATTCACAAAACAGAAATAAGACTTACATACATAGAAAACAAGCTGGTGGTTACCAGAGGGAATAGCAGGGGCAGGAAGATGTATAAATAAGGAGTTTTGGATTAATATATTGGAGAAGGCAATGACACCCCACTCCAATACTCTTGCCTGGAAAATCTCATGGTCAGAGGAGCCTGGTAGGCTGCAGTCCATGGGGTCGCTAAGAGTCAGACATGACTGAGTGACTTCACTTTCACTTTTCACTCTCATGCATTGGAGAAGGAAATGGCAACCCACTCCAGTGTTCTTGCCTGGAGAATCCCAGGGACGGGGGAGCCTGGTGGGCTGCCGTCTATGGGATGGCACAGAGTCAAATACGACTGAAGCGACATAGCAGCAGCAGCAGCAACCACTATATACAAAACAGATATAAGCAACAAGGACCTACTACATAGTATGGGGAACTATACTCAATATCTTGTAATAATTTATAATGAAAACAAATCTATAAAAGAGTATATTAATCATTTTGCTGTACACCTGAAACTAACAACATTGTAAATGAACTATACTTCAATTTTCAAAATGGTTTAAAAAAAAGAACCGCATATGTATGCAAATTATGTATTCTGACTGAAAACTGATTTATATTTTCAAGTTTGGCTCCAGCACTAGAGATCCTTTAACTTCATATGCCTCCAGCTAGTTACTGTAATACACCTGCTGGGTTGGGGTTAGGGCTCTGGGAGAACAGCTTTAGACAGCAGCAGTGTAGAACTCAAGTATCAGAAAGGGTTTGTAAGGCCCGTGTGGTGCCAATCCGAGACGCAAGTAGACTTGAAAACTGCTAGTGCCTTAGAGCTTGTGCTCTCTCATGGCTCTTGGAAATGAGACTGCCCCATGAAGAAGAAGCCCAAGCTGCTTCCTGGAAGGTGAGAGACCCGTGTGCTAATCATTTGCTGTCTCTGCTGATAGCAGCACAGAGAGGTCATTCTACATTGTGCAGTGACCACTCAACCCAGCATTGATCAATGAACAACTGAGCTGACTCACAAAAGAGGAACCATCTCGCCAACCAGACCCTCAGAGGCATGAAAGCGTAAGCAGATGGCTAGTCAAGACAGAAACTCTCTCTTGTCAGGAATATACTTAACAATGCAGCATATATCATTTAAAAGGCACCAGGCTTTTTGGGGTTTTGTTTTTGATGGGAATCATTTGAGATAGAATTTATCAGAACCCCTGTGCTTATAGCACATAAAGCAGAGAAGTACTATAAATAAGAGTGAGGGAAGCCACATATATGCAAGCTTCCCCAAGATTCTGGTATCAATGAAGATAAGATAAAATTAATAATCTGCCACTACAAACAGGACACTGAAGACAATTGGAAATTACATGTGGTCAACTCAAAGTGCACTAGGTTTACACTTTTGAGATTTACAATGTAAGAGTATTGTTACTCAAGAAAACTTGGAATGTCCTGAAATCTTATAAATCATGTATGAAATGTTATAGAGTATTTCTCAAACTTGACAAACGTGTACTATTTGCATGTCATTAAAAATATGGTGCAGGGAGTTCCCTGGTGACCTAGTGGTGAGGATTCTGGGCTTTCACTGCTGTGGCCTGGATTCAATCCCTGGTCAGGGAACTAAGATCCTGCAAGTTACACAGTATGGCCAAAAATAAGTGTGTGTGTGTGTGTGTGTGTGTGTGTATAACATAAAACTGAAATAAACTTTTTTGTTATTGAAAGAAAACAAAACAAGTTTTGATCAACACTGGGTTCTCTATAAGATTACAAAATCTTTCTAATGCTATTATGAAGAGCACATTGTCTTATGAAAAGAATATCAAAGAAAGTGGATCCCAAAAAGTAGGTTAAAAAAGTTCCATAGAGATGTATCAGGCAGATAATAAAAATATTGTTCTTTTAGGTTTGGGAATATTTGTGACATTTGTCAGCTTTTTAAAATTTGTGTTGGTGTGATTTCTTTTCTCATTCTAATCAAATATTTACATTTTCACGTAATTCTGCATTTATGATCTTGTATTCTTTTTTCTTAAAGAGAACAAAACTGTATAACCTTCAAGCCACTCCAAACTTAGAGCTGGATCTGCTTCTGGTCAGGATGTAAAGATAATTTGATGGGAATCACTTGACATAGACTCAACAATGTCATTAAGGATTTTCTTTCTTTCTATCCTCTGCTTTGATATCTATGATGTCAATATCATCTCAGTGCTTGCTTCCTTCATGGTGACAAAATGGCTGCAAGAGTGCCAACCTTCCATCTGTATTCTACTCTATTCAGGAGAGTGACAGCTGCCTTTCCACTGTTCCCTCAGATGAGAAACTTGAAACAGAAACCCCCTGTCTACTACCTTATTGATTATCTGCAGGTTCCTGAATCCAGTTGGCTTAGGTTTGGATTACTTGAATAACTCACTGTAGTAAGGTGGATGGAATTACTGCAAAGGGGTTAGTCTCCTCTCAAAACTTCTGGCTGGTACACAGTGAGAGTGAAAATGATTCTGAGGAGATGCCCACACACATGTCCTTTGGACAGAAGACATGAGAAGGGTAAAATGGCTATTTATTTATTCAGCAACCATCTCCCTGGAACATACCATGGACTCAATTCTATGTTAAGTGTCAGATATAATGAAGATAAACATAAATAAGAAACAGATGCTTCCTGGCTCCTCCTAATTGGAGCAGATACTTCATTTTTAAAAATGAATTTAGGATATCTGATTCTAATACTACTACAAAATGAATTTAGAAACTTCAATAAATTCTACTTTTAAGTCTTCACTTATTCAATAAACACACAATACATGACTACTGTATACTCATCATGGAGTGGGATGCAAAATGCAGTTTCTGACATCGTGAGTTAAAATGTTTATTGAAATGACTTAAACAAATGAAAAATTTAAATGATAAAATGTTTAAATAGCTAAAATAAATAACTATCTGTTCAAAAATGGCAATAGAAGAGATGATCCAAGATAGTACAAGAATAGCTTCTGATGACTGGTACAGATGGTAATGAAGCTACAGGAGTTAAAATTTTTTTAAAACATCAGTTCAGTTCAGTCTCTCAGTCATGTCCAACTCTTTGCAACCCCATGAACTGCAGCACGCCAGGCCTCCGTGTCCATCACCAACTCCCGGAGTCCACCCAGACCCATGTCCATTGAGTCAGTGATGCCATCTAACCATCTCATCCTCTGTCATCCCCTTCTCCTCCTGCCCTCAATCTTTCCCAGCATCAGGGTCTTTTCCAGCGAGTCAGCTCTTCGCATCAGGTGGTCAAAGTATTGGAGTTTCAGCTTCAACATCAGTCCTTCCAATGAACACCCAGGACTGATCTCCTTTAGGATGGACTGGTTGGATCTCCTTGCAGTCCAAGGGACTCTCAAGAGTCTTCTCCAACACCACAGTTCAAAAGCATCAATTCTTGGGTGCTCAGCTTTCTTCACAGCCCAACTCTCACATCCATACATGACCACAGGAAAAACCATAGCCTTGACTAGATGGACCTTTGCTGACAAAGTAATGTCTCTGCTTTTTAATATGCTGTCTAGGTTGGTCATAACTTTCCTTCCAAGGAGTAAGCATCTTTTAATTTCATGGCTGCAGTCACCATCTTCAGTGATTTTGGAGCCCAGAAAAATAAAGTCAGCCACTATTTCCACTGTTTCCCCATCTATTTCCCATGAAGTGATGGAACTAGATGCCACGATCTTCGTTTTCTGAATGTTGAGCTTTAAGCCAACTTTTTCACTTTCCTCTTTCACCTTCATCAAGAGGCTCTTTAGTTCTTCTTCACTTTCTGCCATAAGAGTGTTGTCATCTGCATATCTGAGGTTATTGATATTTCTCCTGACAATCTTGATTCCAGCTTGTGCTTCATCCAGCCCAGCATTTCTCATGATGTACCCTGCATCTAAGTTAAATAAGCAGGGTGACAATATACAGCCTTAACGTACTCCTTTTCTTATTTGGAACCAGTCTGTAGTTCCATGTATGGAGATAGATATATATATAAATACATTTTTATATATATTTATATATATATATATTAAGGAAGCTATTAATTCTGACTGAGAAAGTAGGTGGCAGGCATTGGCCTAAAGTAAGTATTTGAATTTTCATTTTCAACTACTAGGGATTGTTATCAGTGTGATAAATAGGAAGCAAACACAAACATGCACTTTGACCTGCTGTGTTACTCTCAGTACTCAGTTCTCTTGTTAAGGTCATACTTCCCCAAGTCAGAGGTGAGACAGAAAACACCACAGACACCACTGCAGTAGGCTAAGAGGGATTTGCATTGAACACTCTGAGTCTAGCACTTCATGACTTTGTCTGTTAGTTTCTAAAGAAGGTGAAGTGATATAATGGAAAGAATGTTACTCCAGGGACTGGAAGAATTGATTTCTATTTCCAACTCTACTTATTCACCTGATACCTTGGGCAAGTGATAGTCTTTCTGAGCCTTAGTTTACTCAGAGCATAGACCAATTTTCGATTCTGATCATTCCCCTCTTCTATACTATGTAGGCTCCTTAAAGGACTGCTTGTCTCGTAGGACCATTTTGCTGGACACTCTGACATTCAATTCATCTTCACAGAAATTCATCTGTGTAACTGCCACTTCCACTACTCAGAAACCCTCTTCATTGTATTCGTTGCTTTTGTGCTTGTTAGTAATTATTTGCCCACCTCCAGCAGTTATGCTCCATGTCCTAAGAATTGTCTAATCTCCATTACCAACTTTTCATTTAACCTCTGTATTCATTTACTGCACAAATATTTATTGGTGGCAAAAAAAAGTAACTGAAAATTAGGATAGGTTATATTATTGAAAAATTTACTTATATGTGTATGTGTGTGCTTAATAAATTTAACTGCTGGTTTGTTTTGACTGAAGTCTAATTAACATACAACATTATATTAGTTTCTGGTATATAACATAATGAGATGATATTTGTATATACAGCAAAATGATCACTACAATAAATCCAGTTAACATCTGCCTTCATACATGGTTAAGATTTTTTTTATTCTTGTGATGAGGACTTTTAAACATCTCCTCTGTTAGCAACTTTCAAACATGCAATACAGTATTATTAACTACAGACATCATACTGTACATTAAATTCCTATGACTTACTTATTTTATAATTGAAAGTTTGTACTCTCTGACCATCTCGCATTCATTCATTTTACCCATCCTGCACTGCTTATTTCAGGCAACCACTAATCTATTCTCTGTACCTATGAGCTTGTTTCTTTCATATTTAGTGTATAAGTGAGATCATATAGTATTTGTCTTTTTCTGTCTGACATTTCACTTAGCAAAATACCCTCTAGATCCACCCATGGATCTAGAATGTTGTCAGAAATGGCAAGATTTCCTTCTTTTTTTATGCCTGAATAGTATTGAGTTGTACATGTGTGCAACATCTTCTTTATCCTTTCATCTAGTGATAGACATAGGTTGCTTCCATATCTTGGCTATTGTAAATACATCTTTTCAAATTAGTGGCTTTGTTTTCTTTGGATAAATACTTGGAAATGAAATTACTGGATCATGAAGAACCTCTATACTGTTTTCCATAGTAGCTGCACCAGTTCATGTTCCCATGATTAGAGTACAAGGGTTCCCTTTTTTCCACATTCTCACCAACATGTTATTTCTTTTCTTTTTGATAATAGCCATTCTAACAGGTATGAGGTGATACCTCATTGTGGTTTTGCTTTGTATTTCTTTGATGATTAATGATACTGTGAGCATCTTTTCACATACGTGTTGGTATATCTTCTTTGGAAAAATGTCTATTCAGATCCTCTACCCAAGTGTTACTCATACTGCTATATGAGTTCTTTCTATATTTTGGATATTAACCCCTAACTCATGTGATATGCAAATATTTCCTCCCATTCTGTAGGTTGCCTTTTCATGTTATTGATAATTTCCTTTCCTGTGCAGAAGTTTTTCAGTTTGATGTAGCCCAACTTGTTTATTTTTGCTTTTGTTGCCTTTGGTTTTGAAGTCAGATCCAAATAATCATCACCAAGACTGATGTCAAGAAACTTACTTCTATGTTTTCTTTTAAGAGTTTTATGGTTTTAGGTCTTACATTCAAGTCTGTAAGAGTCAATTTTTGTGTATGGTGTCAGCAGTCTACTTTCATTGTTTTGCATGTGGCTGTCCAGTTTTCAGTGTACAGATCTTTCATACCTGTGGTTAAAAGTATTCCTTTTTGAAACTATTGTAAATGAAACTGTTTTCTTAATTCCCCTTTAGAAAACACCCTGATGCTGGGAAAGATTGAAGGCAGGAGGAGAAGGGGATGACAGAGGACAAGATGGTTGGATGGCATCACTGATTCAATGGACAAGAGTTTGAGCAAGCTCTGGGAGTTGGTGATGGACAGGGAAGCCTGGCGTGCTGCAGTCCATGTGGTTGCAAAGAGACGGACACAACTGAGGGACTGAACAACAAAAATAATAGTTCATTATTAATGTATAGAAAGAAAACTCATTTTTTATACTGATTTTGTATCCTGCAATTTTACTGAATCCCTTTATTTGTTCTCACAGGTTTTTGGTGGCATCTCTAGAATTTTTTAATATACAATATCAAATTATTTGCAAATAGTGACAGTTTTATCTCTTCCTTTCTAATCTGAATGCTTTTTATTACTTCTTCCTCTTCATTGCTTTGGTTCAGACTTCCAATATTATGTTGAACTGGAAGTGGAAGAGTGGGCATCCTTGTCTTGGTCCTGACCTTAGAGGGAACTATCAGCTTTTCTCTGTTGAGTATGATGTTATCGGTGGTCTTATCATATGCAGTATGGCTTGTATTTTGTTGCCTCTATACCCGTTTGTTGAGAGTTTTTAATCATACATTAATGGTGAATTTTGTCAAACGCTTTTCTATATCTATTGAGACGATCATTTTTATCCTTCCTTTTATTAATGTGGTGTATGACATGACTGATTTAAGAAAACTAGACTATCCTTGCATCCTTGGAGTCAATTTCCTTGATCATGGTATATGATCCTTTTAATGTATTGTTGAACTTGGTTTGCTAAATTTTGTTGAGAATTTTCACGTCTATATTCGTCAGGGATACTTGCCTGTACTTTGCTATCCTTGCTGTGTCCTTGTCTGGTTTTGGCATAAAGAAGAGTTCCCTCCTCTTTCATTTTTTGAAAGAGTTTGAGAAGTGCTATGTACTCAGTCGTTCAGTCATGTCTGACTCTTTGTGGCCCTATGGACTGTAGCCTGCCAGGCTCCTCTGTCCATGGAATTCTCCAGGCAAGAATACTGGCCTGTGTTGCCACTTCCTACTCTAGGGGATCTTCCTGACTGACCCAAGGATAACACCCATGTCTCTTGTGTCTCCTGCACTGGCAGGCAGATTCTTTACCACTAGCACCACCTGGGCAGTGCACAGTTTGAGAAGGATTGGTATTAATCCTTCTTTGAATGTTTGGCAGAATTCATCTGTTAAGCTGTCTGGTCCTGGACTTTTGTTTTTTGGACAGTTTTTGATTACTGATTCAAAATCCTTCCTAGTAATCAAGCTATTCAGATTTTCTATTTCTTCATGATTCAGTCTTAGAAGGTTGTATGTTTCTAGAAATACATCCATTTCTTCTAGGTTGTCCAATTTGTTGATGTATAATTGTTCATAGTAGTCACTTATAATACTTTGTATTTCTGTGGTACCAGTTATAATGTCTCATTTTTTCATTTCTTATTTTATTTCTTTGCGTACTCTCTCTCTTTTTCCTTGGTGAATCTAGCTAAAGGCTTATCTATTTTGTTTATCTTTTCAAAGAACCAGCTCTTTTTAATTAATCTATTGTTTTTCCAGTCTCTATTTCATTTATTTCTGTTCTGCTTTTGTTATTTCCTTCCTTCTATTAACTTTGGATTTCATTTGTTCTTCTTTCCTGGTTGCTCAGAGGGTAAAGCATCTGCCTGCAATGTGGGAGACATGGGTTCGATCCCTGGGCCAGGAAGATCCCCTAGAGAAGGAAATGGCAACCCACTCCAGTATTCTTGCCTGGACAATCCCATGGATGGAGGAGCCTGGTGGGCTATAGTCCATGGGGTCGCAAAGAGTTGGACTCAACTGAGCAACTTCATTTTCTTTTCTTTCTTTTTCTAGTTCCTTGAGATGTAAAATTAGGTTCTTTAGAGATCTTTATTTTTCTTAATATAGATTTTATTGCTATGAACTTGCCTCTTAGAATTGCTTTTGCTGCATCCCATAAATTTTGATATATTGTATTTCCATTTTCATTTGTCCCAAAGTATTTTTTAATTTTTCTTTTATTTCTTTGTTAACCCATTGATCGTTCAGGAGCATACCATTTACTGCTGCTGCTAAGTCACTTCAGTCATGTCCGACTCTGCGACCCCATAGATGGCAGCCCACTAGGCTCCCTTGTCCCCAGGATCCTCTAGGTAAGAATACTGGAGTGGGATGCCATTTCCTTCTCCGAGCATACCATTTAATCCCCACGTATTTGTGAATTTTTCAGTTTTCTTCCTGTTATTGACTTCCAGTTTCATACCGCAGTGATCAAAAAAGATGCTTAATATGATTTCAATCTTTGTAAATTTGCTAAAACTTGTTTTGAGGTCTAATATATAATCTAGAGGATGTTCCATGTACAAATGAGAAGAATGTTTATTCTGTTGCTTTTGGATGGAATGTTCTGTACAAATCTGTTAAGCTCATATGATCTAATGAGTCATTCGAGGCTGATGTTTCCTTATTAGTATTCTTTCTAGGTGATCATCTGTTGATATATGTGGAGTATTGAAGTCCTTTACTATTAAATATTATTGTATTGCTATCTACGTCTCACTTTAGGTCTGTTAATATTTGCTTTATATATTTTGTGCTTACATATGGGTGCAAAAATATTTTTAAATATTATATCCTCTTATTGAATGGATCCCTTTATGATTATGTAATGCTCTTTTATTATAGTTAGTATTTTAAAGTCTATTTTGTCTGATATAAATATAGCTATCCAGCTTTTGTGGAGAAAGCAATGGCAGCCCACTCCAGTACTCTTGCCTGGAAAATCCGTGGACGGAGGAGCCTGGTGGGCTGCAGTCCACGGGGTTGCTAAGAGTCGGACACGACTAAGCGACTTCACTTTCACTTTTCACTTTCATGCATTGGAGAAGGAAACGGCAACCCACTCCAGTGTTCTTGCATGGTGAATCCCAGGGACGGCGAAGCCTGGTGGGCTGCCGTCTATGGGGTTGCACAGAGTCGGACACGACTGAAGCAACTTGGCAGCAGCAGCATCCAGCTTTTGGGGGGGTTCCATTTGCATGGAACATTGCTTTCAGTAGCTTTACTTTCAGTCGGTTTGTGTCCTCAGTGTTTTATTTCCAAATAACACTTAACTTAAAGATTTTGAAAACCTAGGTCCAGACTTAGAGTTAAACAGAAATAGTTAAATCTTCATGCTCACAGAGGTGAACTTGCTGAGACAAATTTCAAGATTTAGTACAGGCAACTGCTAAGTGCTATCACAGATCAGATCAGATCAGTCACTCAGTCATGTCCGACTCTTTGCGACCCCGTGAATCGCAGCACGCCAGGCCTCCCTGTCCATCACCAACACCCGGAGTTCACTCAGACTCACGTCCATCGAGCCAGTGATGCCATCCAGCCATCTCATCCTCTGTCGTCCCCTTCTCCTCCTGCCCCCAATCCCTCCCAGCATCAGAGTCTTTTCCAATGAGTCAACTCTTCGCATGAGGTGGCTAAAGTACTGGAGTTTCAACTTTAGCGTCATTCCTTTCAAAGAAATCCCAGGGCTGATCTCCTTCAGAATGGACTGGTTGGATCTCCTTGCAGTCCAAGGGACTCTCAAGAGTCTTCTCCAACACCACAGTTCAAAAGCATCAATTCTTCGGCGCTCAGCCTTCTTCACAGTCCAACTCTCACATCCATACATGACCACAGGAAAAACCATAGCCTTGACTAGATGGACCTTTGTTGGCAAAGTAACGTCTCTGCTTTTGAATATGCTATCTAGGTTGCTCATAACGTTCCTTCCAAGGAGTAAGTGTCTTTTAATTTCATGGCTGCAGTCACCATCTGTAGTGATTTTGGAGCCCAGAAAAATAAAGTCTGACACTGTTTCCACTGTTTCCCCATCTATTTCCCATGAAGTGGTGGGACCGGATGCCATGATCTTCGTTTTCTGAATGTTGAGCTTTAAGCCAACTTTTTCACTCTCCACTTTCACTTTCATCAAGAGGCTTTTTAATTTTTCTTCACTTTCTGCCATAAGGGTGGTGTCATCTGCATATTGAGGTTATTGATATTTCTCCAGGCAATCTTGATTCCAGCTTATGTTTCTTCCAGTCCAGCGTTTCTCATGATGTACTCTGCATATAAGTTAAATAAATAGGGTGAAAATATACAGCCTTGACGAACTCCTTTTCCTATTTGGAACCAGTCTGTTGTTCCATGTCCAGTTCTAACTGTTGCTTCCTGACCTGCATATAAAGTTCTCAAGAGGCAGATCAGGTGGTCTGGTATTCCCATCTCTTTCAGAATTTTCCACAGTTTATTGTGATCCACACAGTCAAAGGCTTTGGCATAGTCAATAAAGCAGAAATAGATGCTTTTCTGGAACTCTCTTGCTTTTTCCATGATCCAGCAGATGTTAGCAATTTGATCTCTGGTTCCTCTGCCTTTTCTAAAACCAGCTTGAACATCAGGAAGTTCACGGTTCACATATTGCTGAAGCCTGGCTTGGAGAATTTTGAGCATTATTTTACTAGCGTGTGAGATGAGTGCCTTTGTGCGGTAGTTTGAGCATTCTTTGGCATTGCCTTTCTTTGGGACTGGAATGAAAACTGACCTTTTCCAGTCCTGTGGCCACTGCTGAGTTTTCCAAATTTGCTGGCATATTGCATGCAGCACTTTCACAGCATCATCTTTCAGGATTTGGAATAGCTCAACTGGAATTCCATCACCTCCACTAGCTTTGTTCGTAGTGATGCTTTCTAAGGCCCACTTGACTTCACATTCCAGGATGTCTGGCTCTAGGTCAGTGATCACACCATCGTGATTATCTGGGTCGTGAAGATCTTTTTTGTATAGTTCTTCTGTGTATTCTTGCCATCTCTTCTTAATATCTTCTACTTTTGTTAGGTCCATACCATTTCTGTCCTTTATCGAGCTCATCTTTGCATGAAATATTCCTTTGATATCTCTGATTTTCTTGAAGAGATCCCTAGTCTTTCCCATTCTGTTGTTTCCCTCTATTTCTTTGCATTGATCACTGAAGAAGGCTTTCTTATCTCTTCTTGCTATTCTTTGGAACTCTGCATTCAGATGCTTATATCTTTCCTTTTCTCCTTTGCTTTTCACTTCTCTTCTTTTCACAGCTATTTGTAAGGCCTCCCCAGACAGCCATTTTGCTTTTTTGCATTTCTTTTCTATGGGAATGGTCTTGATCCCTGTCTCCTGTACAATGTCACGAACCTCATTCCATAGTTCATCAGGCACTCTATCTATCAGATCTAGGCCCTTAAATCTATTTCTCACTTCCACTGTATAATCATAAGGGATTTGATTTAGGTCATACCTGAATGGTCTAGTGGTTTTCCCTACTTTCTTCAATTTCAGTCTGAATTTGGCAATAAGCAGTTCATGGTCTGAGCCACAGTCAGCTCCTGGTCTTGTTTTTGCTGACTGTATAGAGCTTCTCCATCTTTGGCTGCAAAGAATATAATCAATCTGATTTTGGTGTTGACCATCTGGTGATGTCCATGTATAGAGTCTTCTCTTGTGTTGTTGGAAGAGGGTGTTTGTTATGACCAGTGCATTTTCTTGGCAAAACTCTATTAGTCTTTGCCCTGCTTCATTCCGTATTCCAAGGCCAAATTTGCCTGTTACTCCGGGTGTTTCTTGACTTCCTACTTTTGCATTCCAGTCCCCTATAATGAAAAGGACATCTTTTTTGGGTGTTAGTTCTAAAAGGTCTTGTAGGTCTTCATAGAACCGTTCAACTTTAGCTTCTTCAGCGTTACTGGTTGGGGCTTAGACTTGGATTACTGTGATATTGAATGGTTTGCCTTGGAAACGAACAGAGATCATTCTGTCGTTTTTGAGATTGCATCCAAGTACTGCATTTCAGACTCTTGTTGACCATGATGGCCACTCCATGTCTTCTGAGGGATTCCTGCCCGCAGTAGTAGATATAATGGTCATCTGAGTTAAATTCACCCATACCAGTCCATTTCAGTTCGCTGATTCCTAGAATGTCGACATTCACTCTTGCCATCTCTTGTTTGACCACTTCCAATTGTCTTGATTCATGGACCTGACATTCCAGGTTCCTATGCAATATTGCTCTTTACAGCATCGGACCTTGCTTCTATCACCAGTTACATCCACAGCTGGGTATTGTTTTTGCTTTGGCTCCATCCCTTCATTCTTTCTGGAGTTATTTCTCCACTGATCTCCAGTAGCATGTTGGGTACCTACTGACGGGGGAAGTTTCTCTTTCAGTATCCTATCATTTTGCCTTTTCATACTGTTCATGGGGTTCTCAAGGCAAGAATACTGAAGTGGTTTGCCATTCCCTTCTCCAGTGGACCACATTCTGTCAAATCTCTCCACCATAGCCCGCCCATCTTGGGTGGCCCCACGGGCATGGCTTAGTTTCATTGAGTTAGACAAGGCTGTGGTCCTAGTGTGATTAGATTGGCTAGTTTCCTGTGAGCATGGTTTCAGTGTGTTTGCCCTCTGATGCCCTCTTGCAACACCTACCATCTTACTTGGGTTTCTCTTACCTTGGGCGTGGGGTATCTCTTCACGGCTGCTCCAGCAAAGTGCAGCCATTGCTCCTTACCTTGGACGAGGGGTATCTCCTCACCCCCACCCCTCCTGACCTTCAATGTAGGATAGCTCCTCTAGGCCCTCCTGCACCCGCGCAGCCATGGCTCCGGGTAACTCCTCTCGTTGCGGCCCCTGGCCTCGGGCGTGGGGGCGTGGGGTAGCTCCTCCCAGCTGTCGCCCTGCTATCTCGCTTACCCTCTATTTGCTCACACTCCATGAAAGCCATGTTTGATCACCTGTAAGGGATCCTCATCTGTGCACCGCCTCCACTCCAGGCCTAGCCAATGTCTGCTGTACCCTCCCTCTCTCCTTGACCCATCTCTATGCCCACCTTCCTTCAAAGACCCTTCTCCAAGGCAATCTGGTCTTCTTTCTGCTGACTCTGAAAAATAAAATTAAATGTATTTGAAATCTACATATTGATATTCTCTGAAATATAAGGTGTCAAAACTGTATCACATTAATCAGATCAGATCAGATCAGTTGCTCAGTCATGTCCGACTCTTTGTGACCCCATGAATCCCAGCACGCCAGGCCTCCCTATCCATCACCAACTCCTGGAGTTCACTCAGACTCACGTCCATCGAGTCAATGATGCCATCCAGCCATCTCATTCTCTGTCGTCCCCTTCTCCTCCTGCCCCCAATCCCTCCCAGCATCAGAGTCTTTTCCAATGAGTCAACTCTTCTCATGAGGTGGCCAAAGTACTGGAGTTTCAGCTTCAGCATCATTCCTTCCAAAGAAATCCCAGGGCTGATTTCCTTCAGAATGGACTGGTTGGATCTCCTTGCAGTCCAAGGGACTCTCAAGAGTCTTCTCCAACACCACAGTTCAAAAGCATCAATTCTTCGGCGCTCAGCCTTCTTCACAGTCCAACTCTCACATCCATACATGACCACAGGAAAAACCATAGCCTTGACTAGACGAACCTTTGTTGGCAAAGGAATGTCTCTGCTTTTGAATATGCTATCTAGGTTGGCCATAACTTTCCTTCCAAGGAGTAAGCGTCTTTTAATTTCATGGCTGCAGTCACCATCTGTAGTGATTTTGGAGCCCAGAAAAATAGAGTCTGACACTGTTTCCACTGTTTCCCCATCTATTTCCCATGACGTGGTGGGACCGGATGCCATGATCTTCGTTTTCTGAATGTTGAGCTTCAAGCCAACTTTTTCACTCTCCATTTTCACTTTCATCAAGAGGCTTTTTAGTTCTTCTTCACTTTCTGCCATAAGGGTGGTGTCATCTGCATACCTGAGGTTATTGATATTTCTCCCAGCAATCTTGATTCCAGCTTGTGTTTCTTCCAGTCCAGCGTTTCTCATGATGTACTCTGCATATAAGTTAAATAAATAGGGTGACAATATACAGCCTTGACGAACTCCTTTTCCTATTTGGAACCAGTCTGTTGTTCCATGTCCAGTTCTAACTATTGCTTCCTGACCTGCATACAAATTTCTCAAGAGGCAGATCAGGTGGTCTGTATTCCCACCTGTTTCAGAATTTTCTACAGTTTATTGTGATCCACACTGTCATTAATATCATCCTGAAAAAAAGATACTTGAATACATATTTCAGTTGTTCCCTATAATACAAATTAACATGAAGAACTAAAAAATTGGGAAACTGCTTTACAAAAGACAATTGTGGAGTGCTGATACTAGGGTGTTTTCATAAATTATAAAAAATAAAATTACAAGTTTGTTTATAAAACAACACAATCAAAATTATTGAAATACTACATAATTTAAAAATACAATAATATTATTTTAAATGTTAAACAATAAACTTACTTAAAAATAAGGAAATCAGGACAGATACATTATTTTTTATTGCTATTTAAGTAATAAGTGTATATATTCTTCACATCAGTTTTTAATATAATTTAAATGAGTTTAAAGCCCCCTTTGTACTTTCCACATCTTGTCAGTCTTAGTTCTTTTTTCATCTCCTCATTATTATCACTTTGCTATATCTCTTCCAGAACTCTTTCCTTGCATTTACATAATCTTTCTACAAGGGTTAATATTTTACATGTAAAAAACTAAACAGCTTTTGTACAAAGAAATAAGAGCTGAACTTCTGTTCTAAGGTATAATTTTCCAGGCAGGAACATTTTCATTTCTGGGCTCTAGTGAATGTTGAAGAAGCAATGTTAAATCTAAAATCAAAACACTTTTAAAAATGCAACATTCAACTATTTGCTACAAGGAACTCACAAAATGTAAACATTAGTAAAAAGAAATGTCAACATGAATGACATTTTAAAACCTTTAGTTGTGCAAAAAGTTTAGGAAAAAGAAAACTTTTACAGGCAGAAATTATGCCAGTTTATTACTAGGAATTATTTTTGTCATCCCATTATTAACTCTATTAATAACCTAATTAGTCTGTCAGGCACATACTGTCCATTGTACTTTTATTATGCACAGTAAGCTATATCTAGAGCTGCTTTTAAGGCAAATTAGCAATGCTGTGTTTCAGTCACTCAGTTGTGTCTGATTCTTTGTGTCTGATTCCATGAACTGCAGTACACCAGGCTTCCCTGTCCTTCACTCTCTCCCAGAGTTTGCTCAAACTCATGTCCATTGAGTTGGTCATGCCATCCAACCATCTCATCCTCTGCCACCCACTTCTCCTCTTGCTTCCATCTTTCTCAGCATCATGGTTTTTTCCAATGAAAGTCAGCTCTTCGCATCAGGTGACCAAAGAATTAGAGTTTCAGATTCAGCATCAGTCCTTCCAAAGAATATTCAGGGTTGATTTCCTTTAGGTTGACTGATTTGATCTCTGTGTTGTCCAAGGGACTCTCAAGAGTCTTCTCCAATACCACAGTTCAAAAGCATCAATTCTTTGGTGCTCAAACTTCTTTATAGTCCAACTCTCACATTCATACATGACTACTGGAAAAACCGTAGCTTTGACTATACAGACTTTTGTCAGCAAGTGATGTGCTTTTTAATATGCTGTCTAGGTTGGTCATAGCTTTCCTTTCCAGGAGCAAGCATATTTTAATTTCATGATTGCAGTCACTATCCACAGTGATTTTGGAGCCCAAGAAAATAAAGTCTGTCACTGTTTCCATTTTTATCCCCAACTATTTGCCATAAAGTGATGGGACCAGATGTCATGATCTTCGTTTTTTGAACACTGAGTTTTAAGTCAGCTTCTTCACTCTCCTCTTTCACACTCAACAAGAAGTTTTTCGTTCCTCTTTGCTTTCTACCATTAGGTTGGTGTCATCTGCATATCTGAGGTTATTGATATTTCTCCTGGCAATCTTGATTCTAGCTTGTGATTAACCCAGCCTGGCATTTCACATGAAGTACTCTTCATACAAGTTAAATAAGCAGGATGACAATATACAGCCTTGTCATACTCTTTTCCCAATTTGGAACAAGTCCATTGTTCCATGTCCGGTTCTAACTGTTGCTTCTTGAGCTGCATACAGGTTTCTCAGAAGACAGGTAACGTGGTCAGGTATAATAGAAAGACAAAACAGATAGACAGACACACACACACAAATAAAGGAATCCAAACACTAAAGGTAGTCATCAAGTCACACTGGAAGAAAGCAAAAGAAGAACAAAAAAGAACTCTGCTGCTGCTGCTGCTAAGTCGCTTCAGTTGTGTCCGACTCTGTGCGACCCCAGAGATGGCAGCCAACCAGGCTCCCCCGTCCCTGGGATTCTCCAGGAAAGAACACTGGAGTGGGTTGCCATTTCCTTCTCCAATGCATGAAAGGAAAAAGTGAAAGTGAAGTCACTCAGTCGTGTCTGACCCTCAGCGACCCCATGGACTGCAGCCTACCAGGCTCCTCCGTCCATGGGATTTTCCAGGCAAGAGTACTGGAGTGGGGTGCCATTGCCTTCTCTAGAAACCTCCAAACAAACAACAAAATGGCAATAAGTACAAATCTATCAATAATTATTTTTTGAAGTAGAACTGACTTACAATGTTGTGTCAGTTCAATAAGTACTTTAACTGTAATAAACTAAATGCTCCAATTAAATGACGTAGAGTTGCTAAGTGGAAACAAAACAAAACCCAAATATAATCTGCCTACAAGAGACTCACTTCAGATTGAAAGTTCAGAGACAAAAAAAATATTCCATGCAAATGGAAATCAAAAGACAGTCATTGTGGTAATACTTAGGCAAAAACTGTAAAAAGATACAAAGAAGAATATTACATAATCATCAAGGGATAAATCTAAGAAAAAGATATGACAATTGTAAATATATATGCATCCAACATAGGAGCACCTAAATACATAAAACAAATATTGACATAATGGGAGAAACTGACAGTAACACAGTAACAGTAGGTGACTTTCAAACCCCACTTATATCATCCAGACCAAAACTCAATTAGGAAACACTGGCCTTAAATGATACATTAAATCTGATGGATATATATATATATATATAGAGAGAGAGAGAGAGAGAGAGAATATTCTAAACAAAGTCTCAGTAAATGTAAGAAAACTGAAGTCATATCAAGCATCTCTTCCAAGCACAATGCTATGAGACTAGAAATCAATTATAAGGAAAAACACAAACTCATAGAGACTAAACTATACGCTAGTAAACAAACAATGGATTACTGAAGTAATCCAAGAAGAAATAAAAAGACTTGGGGACAAACAAGAATGGAAACACAATGATCCACAATTTATGGGACATAGCAAAATCACTTCTAATTCTAAAAAGAAAGTTTATAGGGATAAAAGACTACCTCGGGAAGCAAGAAAAATCTCAAATAAATGACCTAACCTTACACCTAAAGTAATTAGAAAAAAAAGAACAAACAAAACCCAAAGGTAGTAAAAGGTAATTAATCATAAAGATCCAAACAGAAATAAATGAAATGGACTTTAAAAAAACAGAAAATACTAATGAAACTAAGACTTGCTTCTTTGAAAAGATAAGCAAAGTTGTTAAAGCTTTAGCCAGACTCATCAGAAAAAAAGAGACAGGGCCCAAATCAATAAAATCAGAAATGAAAGAGAAGTTACTATTAACACCACAGAAATACAAAGAATCATAAGAGATTACTAAGAACAACTATATGTCAATAAAATGGACAATCTAGAAGAAATGGGAAAATTCCTAGAAATGTATTATCTCCCAATACTGATCCAGGAATAAATTAAAAATACAAACAGATCAATTACCAGTTATAAAATTTAATCCATAATTTAAAAAAACTCCCATCAAAGTCTAGGACTAGATAGCATTATAGGCCAGTTCTGTCAAATATTTAGAGAAGAGACAACACTTATTCTGCTCAAACTATTCCAAAAGTTTGCAGGGGAAGTCACCATTACCCTGAAACCAAAACCAGATAAAGATACCACACAAAAAGAAAACAATGGGCCAATATCACTGATGATGATAGATGCAAAAATCCTCAACAAAATATTATCAAACCAAATCTAAGAATACATTAAAAGGATCAGAGGCCATGATCAAGCGGATTTATCTCAGGGATGCAAGGATGGTCCAGTGTCCACAAATTGATCAATGTGATATAGCACATTAACAAACTGAAGAATAAAAATCATATGATCATCTCAGTAGATACTGAAAAAGCCTCTGACAGAATTCAGTATCAATTTGTGATAAAAATTCTCCACAAAATGGGTATAGAGGGAACATACCTCAATATAAAAAGACCATATATGATAAGCCCAGAACTAACATTATACTCAGGAGTGGCAACTTGAAAGCATTTCCTCTGAGATCTCAAACAAGACAAGAATGCCCACACACTGCTTTTATTCAACACAGTATTGGAAGTCTTAACCACAGAAATAAGACAAGAACAAAAAATAAAAGGAATTTAAATTGAAAAGGAAGAAGTAAAACTGTCAAAAACTGTTTGAAGATGGCATAATACTATACATGGACATATGTGTTAGTCACTCAGTCCGACTCTTGGCGACCCCATGGACTATAGACCACCAGGGTCCTCCATCCATGGGATTTTCCAGGCAAGAATACTTGCCAAATGGAGTGAGTTGCCATTTCCTGGGCTGCCATCTATGGGGTCGCACAGAGTCGGACACAACTAAAGTGACTTAGCAGCAGCAGAAGCAGCTCCAGGAAATCTTCCAGACCCAGAGATCAAACCCAGGTCTCCTGCATTGTAGGCAGACTCTTTACCATCTAAGCCACCAGGGAAGATAACACTATACATAGAAAATCCTAAAGATGCCACCCCAAAACTACTAGAACTCATCAATGAATTCAGTAAAGTTGAAAGATACAAAATTAAGATACAGAAATATCTGTTGCATTCCTGTACACTAAAAACAAACTATCACAAAGAGAAATTAAGGAAACAATCCCATTTACAACCACATCAAAAGAATACCAAGGAATAAACTTAACCAAGGAGGCAAAAGACCTGTACTCAGAAAACTGTTAAGACACTGACCTGATAAAATAAACCAAAAGAGACAGAAACAGGTGAAAAATTACCACGTTCATGGATTGAAAGAATTAACATTGTTAAAATGTTAAAATGACCATACTACCCAAGAACAGATTCAATGCAATCCCTAACAAAATATCAACGGTATGGGAACACTCAGTCAGTTCAGTTCAGTTCAGTCACTCAGTCATGTCTGACTCTTTGCGACCCCATGAATCGCAGCATGCCAGGCCTCCCTGTCCATCACAAACTCCCGGAGTTCACTCAGACTCACGTCCATCGAGTCAGTGATGCCATCCAGCCATCTCATCCTCTGTCGTCCCCTTCTCCTTCTGCCCTCAAATCCTCCCAGCATCAGAGTCTTTTCCAATGAGTCAACTCTTCGCATGAGGTGGCCAGAGTACTGGAGTTTCAGTTTCAGCATTCCTTCCAAAGAAATCCCAGGGCTGATCTCCTTAAGAATGGACTGGTTGGATCTCCTTGCAGTCCAAAGGACTCTCGAGAGTCTTCTCCAACACCACAGTTCAAAAGCATCAATTCTTCGGCACTCAGCTTTCTTCACAGTCCAACTCTCACATCCATACATGACCACAGGAAAAACCATAGCCTTGACTAGACGGACCTTTGTTGGCAAAGTCATGTCTCTGCTTTTCAATATGCTATCTAGGTTGGTCATAACTTTCCATCCAAGGAGTAAGCGTCTTTTAATTTCATGGCTGCAGTCACCATCTTCAGTGATTTTGGAGCCCAGAAAAATAAAGTCTGACACTGTTTCCACTGTTTCCCCATCTATTTCCCATGAAGTGGTGGGACCGGATGCCATGATCTTCGTTTTCTGAATGTTGAGCTTTAAGCCAACTTTTTCACTCTCCACTTTCACTTTCATCAAGAGGCTTTTTAGTTCTTCACTTTCTGCCATAAGGGTGGTGTCATCTGCATACCTGAGGTTATTGACATTTCTCCCAGCAATCTTGATTCCAGCTTGTGTTTCTTCCAGTCCAGCATTTCTCATGATGTACTCTGCATAGAAGTTAAATAAACAGGGTGACAATATACAGCCTTGACGAACTCCTTTTCCTATTTGGAACCAGTCTGTTGTTCCATGTCCAGTTCTAACTGTTGCTTCCTGACCTGCATACAAAGTTCTCAAGAGGCAGATCAGGTGGTCTGGTATTCCCATCTCTTTCAGAATTTTCCACAGTTTATTGTGATCCACACAGTCAAAGGCTTTGGCATAGTCAATAAAGCAGAAATAGATGTTTTTCTGGACTCTCTTGCTTTTTCTATGATCCAGCAGATGTTGGCAATTTGATCTCTGGTTCCTCTGCCTTTTCTAAAACCAGCTTGAACATCAGGAAGTTCGTGGTTCACATATTGCTGAAGCCTGGCTTGGAGAATTTTGAGCATTACTTTACTAGCGTGTGAGATGAGTGCCTTTGTGCGGTAGTTTGAGCATTCTTTGGCATTGCCTTTCTTTGGGATTGGAATGAAAACTGACCTTTTCCAGTCCTGTGGCCACTGCTGAGTTTTCCAAATTTGCTGGCATATTGAGTGCAGCACTTTCACAGCATCATCTTTCAGGATTTGGAATAGCTCAACTGGAATTCCATCACCTCCACTAGCTTTGTTCGTAGAGATGCTTTCTAAGGCCCACTTGACTTCACATTCCAGGATGTCTGGCTGTAGGTCAGTGATCACACCATCGTGATTATCTGGGTCGTGAAGAACTTTTTTGTATAGTTCTTCTGTGTATTCTTGCCATCTCTTCTTAATACCTTCTACTTCTGTTAGGTCCATACCATTTCTGTCCTTTATTGAGCTCATCTTTGCATGAAATGTTCCTTTGGTATCTCTGATTTTCTTGAAGAGATCTCTAGTCTTTCCCATTCTGTTGTTTCCCTTTCTTTGCATTGATCACTGAGGAAGGCTTTCTTATTTCTTCTTGCTATTCTTTGGAACTGTGCATTCAGATGTTTATATCTTTCCTTTTCTCCTTTGCTTTTCACTTCTCTTCTTTTCATAGCTATTTGTAAGGCCTCCCCAGACAGCCATTTTGCTTTTTTGCATTTCTTTTCTATGGGAATGGTCTTGATCCCTGTCTCCTGTACAATGTCACGAACCTCATTCCATAGTTCATCAGGCACTCTATCTATCAGATCTAGGCCCTTAAATCTATTTCTCACTTCCACTGTATAATCATAAGGGATTTGATTTAGGTCATACCTGAATGGTCTAGTGGTTTTCCCTACTTTCTTCAATTTCAGTCTGAATTTGGCAATAAGCAGTTCATGGTCTGAGCCACAGTCAGCTCCTGGTCTTGTTTTTGCTGACTGTATAGAGCTTCTCCATCTTTGGCTGCAAAGAATATAATCAATCTGATTTTGGTGTTGACCATCTGGTGATGTCCATGTATAGAGTCTTCTCTTGTGTTGTTGGAAGAGGGTGTTTGTTATGACCAGTGCATTTTCTTGGCAAAACTCTATTAGTCTTTGCCCTGCTTCATTCCGTATTCCAAGGCCAAATTTGCCTGTTACTCCAGGTGTTTCTTGACTTCCTACTTTTGCATTCCAGTCCCCTATAATGAAAAGGACATCTTTTTGGGGTGTTAGTTCTAAAAGGTCTTGTAGGTCTTCATAGAACCGTTCAACTTCAGCTTCTTCAGCGTTACTGGTTGGGGCATACACTTGGATTACTGTGATATTGAATGGTTTGCCTTGGAAACGAACAGAGATCATTCTGTCATTTTTGAGATTGCATCCAAGTACTGCATTTCAGACTCTTTTGTTGACCATGATGGCCACTCCATTTCTTCTGAGGTCTTCCTGCCCGCAGTAGTAGATATAATGGTCATCTGAGTTAAATTCATCCATTCCAGTCCATTTCAGTTCGCCGATTCCTAGAATGTCGACATTCACTCTTGCCATCTCTTGTTTGACCACTTCCAATTTGCCTTGATTCATGGACCTGACATTCCAGGTTCCTATGCAATATTGCTCTTTACAGCATCGGACCTTGCTTCTATCACCAGTCACATCCACAGCTGGGTATTGTTTTGCTTTGGCTCCATCCCTTCATTCTTTCTGGAGTTATTTCTCCACTGATCTCCAGTAGCATATTGGGCACCTACTGACCTGGGGAGTTTCTCTTTCAGTACCCTATCATTTTGCCTTTTCATACTGTTCATGGGGTTCTCAAGGCAAGAATACTGAAGTGGTTTGCCATTCCCTTCTCCAGTGGACCACATTCTGTCAAATCTCTCCACCATAGCCCGCCCATCTTGGGTGGCCCCACGGGCATGGCTTAGTATGGTAGTTTCATTGAGTTAGACAAGGCTGTGGTCCTAGTGTGATTAGATTGGCTAGTTTTCTGTGAGCATGGTTTCAGTGTGTTTGCCCTCTGATGCCCTCTTGCAACACCTACCATCTTACTTGGGTTTCTCTTACCTTGGGCGTGGGGTATCTCTTCACGGCTGCTCCAGCAAAGCGCAGCCATTGCTCCTTACCTTGGACGAGGGGTATCTCCTCACCGCCGCCCCTCCTGACCTTCAATGTAGGATAGCTCCTCTAGGCCCTCCTGAGCCGGCGCAGCCACGGCTCCAGGTAACTCCTCTCGTGGCAGCCCCTGGCCTCAGGCGTGGGTTGCTCCTCCCGGCCGCCGCCCCTGGCCTCGGGTGTGGGGGCGTGGGGTAGCTCCTATACTTATGGTCAATTAATCCATGACACAGGAGGCAAGAATTCACAAGGGTAAAGATAATCTCTTCAATAACAGTGCTGGAGAAACTGGACAACTACCTGTAAAAGAATAAAATTAGAACACTTTCTCACATCATATACAAAAATAAACTCAAAATGGATTAAAATGTAATACTGGAAATCATCAAATTTCTTGAAAAAATATAGGTAAAACACTCTTTGATGTCCAATGTAGCAATGTTTTTGTATCTGTCTCCTAAAGCATAGGAAATGGAAACAAAAATAAACAAATTGGACCTAATTAAACTTAGCTTTTGCACAGCAAAGGAAACCATCAACAAAATGAGAAAATATTTGCTAGTGATATGCCTGATAAAGGATTAACATTAAAATATATAAACAACCTATACAACTCAATCTCAAAAAAAAAAAAAAAAGAAACCAATAACAAATGCCCCCAATTTAAAAAGAAATACCTGGAGTAACAGGCAAATTAGGCATTGGAGTACAAAATGAAGCAGGTCAAAGGCTAATAGAGTTTTGCCAACAAAACACACTGGTCATAGCAAACACTCCCTTCTAACGACACAGAGACAGCTCTACACATGGACATCACCAGATGGTCAATACTGAAATCAGATTGATTATATTCTTTGCAGCCAAAGATGGAGAAGCTCTATACAGGCAGCAAAAACAAGACCAGGAGCTGAATGTGGCTCAGATCATGAACTCCTGGTTGCCAAATTCAGACTTAAATAGAAGAAAGTAGGGAAAACCAGTAGATCATTCAGGTATGAGCTAAATCAAATCCCTTACATTTATACAGTGGAAGTGACAAATAAACTCAAGGGATCAGATCTGATAGAGTGCCTGAAGAACTATGGATGCAGGTTCATGACACTGTACAAGAGGCAGGGATCAAGACCATCCCAAAGGAAAAGAAATGCAAAAGGCAAAATGGTTGTCTGAGGAGGCCTTACAAATAGCTGTGAATAGAAGAGAAGCGAAAGGCAAAGGAGAAAAGGAAAGATATACCCATTTGAATGCAGAGTTCCAAAGAATAGTAAGGAGAGATAAGAAAGCCTTTCCCAGTGATCAGTGCAAAGAAATAGAGGAAAACGATAGAATGGGAAATTCTAGAGATCTCTTCAAGAAAATTATAGACACCAGGGGAACATTTCATGCAAAGATGGGCACAATAAAGGACAAAAATGATATAGACCTAACAGAAGCAGAAGATATTAAGAAGAGGTGGCAAGAATACACAGAAGAGCTATACTAAAAAGAACTTCATGACCTAGATAATCACGATGGTGTGATCACTCACCTAGAGCCAGACATCTTGGAATGCAAAGTCAAGTGGGCCTTAGGAAGCATCACTACGAGCAAAGCTAGTGGAGGTGATGGAATTCCAGTTGAGTTATTTCAAATCCTAAAAGAGGATGCTGTGAAAGTGCTGCACTCAATATGCCAGCAAATTTGGAAAACTCAGCAGTGGCCACAGGACTGGAAAAGATCAGTTTTCATTCCAAAAAGAAAGGCAATGCCAAAGAATGCTCATACTACCACACAATTGCACTCATCTCACATGCTAGCAAAGTAATGCTCAAAATTCCAAGCCAGGCTTCAACAGTATGTGAACTGTGAATTTCCAGATGTTAAAGCTGCATTTAGAAAAGTCAGAGGAACCAGAGATCAAATTGCCAACATCCGTTGGATCGTCGAAAAAGAGAGAAAGTTCCAGAAAAACATCTACTTCTGCTTTATTGTCTATGCCAAAGCCTTTGATTGTGTGGATCACAATAAACTGTGGAAAATTCTGAAAGAGATGGGAATACCAGACTACCTGATCTGCCTCTTGAGAAATTTGTATGCAGGTCAGGAAGCAGCAGTTAGAACTGGACATGGAACAACAGACTGGTTCCAAATTGGGAAACAAGTACATCAAGGCTGTATATTGTCACCCTGCTTATTTAACTTCTATGCAGAGTACATCATGAGAAACGCTGCACTGGATGAAGCACAATTATAATCAAGATTTCCAGGAGAAATATTAATAACTCAGATATGCAGATAACATCAGCCTTATGGCAGAGAGTGAAGAACTAAAAAGCCTCTTGATAAAAGTGAAAAAGGAGAGTGAAAAAGTTGGTTTAAAACTCAACATTCAAAAAACTAAGATCATGGCAACCAGTCCCATCATTTGATGGCAAATAGATGGGGAAACAGTGGAAACAGTGAGAGACTTTATTATTTTGGGCTCCAAAATCACTGCAGATGGACTGTAGCCATGAAATTAAAAGATGCTTGCTCCTTGGAAGAAAAATTATGACCAACCTAGACAGCACATTAAAAAGCAGAGACATTACTTTGCCAACAAAGGTTCATCTAGTCAAAGCTATGGTTTTTCCAGTAGTCACTATGGATGTGAGAATTGGACTATAAAGAAAGGTGAGCAATGTAGAATGGAAGCTTTTGAACCGTGGTGTTGGAGAAGACCCTTGAGAGTCCCTTGGGTTGCAAGGAGATCCAACCTGTCAATCCTAAAGCAAATCAGTCCTGAACATTCATTGGAAGGACTGATGCTGAAGCTGAAACTCCAATACTTTGGCCACCCGAAGTGAAGAACTAACTCATTGGAAAAGACCCTGAAGCTAGGAAAGATCGAAGGCAGGAGGGAAAGGGGACAACAGAGGATGAGATGGTTGGATGGCATCACCAACTTGATGGACATGAGTTTGAGTGAACTCTGGGAATTGGTGATGGTCATGGAAGCCTGGTGTTCATCAATCCATGGGGTCACAAAGAGTCTGACACGACTGAGTGACTGGATCACCATGTGATCCAGCAATAGCTTTCCTGTGTATGGAAGACAATGAAAACACTCATTTATAAAGATGCATGTACCCGAAATGTTCATAGCTGCATTATTTACAAAGCCAGGAGATGGAGGCAACATAAGTATACATCAACAGATGAATGGATAAAGAAGATGTTTATATGTATAAAACTATAGAAAATATATGGTTACACATAGAGTATATATAAAACTGAGTAAAATTAAAGAAGAAGAATGAAATTTTGCCATTTGCAACAACACAGACAGAGCTCGAGGGTATTATGTTTAGTGAAATAAGTCAGATAGAAAGATGAAGATTACACTTTTATGTGGAATCTCAAAAATAAAACAAACGTTTATAACAAAACAGAGAGAGGAAGGAAGGTGAGACAGGATAGGACTAGGGGATTAAGAAGTACAAACTATAATGTATAAAAAAATAAGCTACAAGGATATTGTACAACACAGGGAATATAGCCAATATTTTATAATAACTTTATATGGAGTATAATCTGTAAAACCTCAATAACCTCACATACACATATGATACCACCCTTATGGCAGAAAGTGATGAGGAACTAAAAAGCTTCTTGATGAAAGTGAAAGAGGAGAGAGAAAACACTGGCTTAAAACTTGACATTCAAAAAACTAAGATCATGGCATCTGGTCCCATCACGTCATGGCAAATAGATGGGAAAACAATGGAAACCATGACAGATTTTATTTTCTTGGGCTCCAAAATCACTGCAGATGGTGACTGTAGCCATGAAATTAAAAGAAGCTTGCTCCTTGGAAGAAAAGTGATGACCAAATTAGACAGCATATTAAAAAGCAGAGACATTACCGTGCTGATAAAGGTCCATCTAATCAAAGCTATGGTTTTTCCAGTAGTCATGTATGAATGTGAAAGTTGGACTATAAAGAAAGCTGAGTGCCAAAAAATTGATGCTTTTGAACTATGGTGTTCTAGAAGACTCTTGAGAGTCCCTTGGACAGCAAGGAGATCCAACCAGTCAATCCTAAAGCAAATCAGTCCTGAATATTCATTGGAAGGACTGATGCTGAAGCTGAAATTCCAATACTTTGGCCACCTGATGTGAAGAACTGACTCATTAAAAAAGACCCTGATGCTGGGAAAGATTGAAGGCAGGAGGGGAAGGGGACAACAGACGATGAGATGGTTGGATGGCATCACCGACTCGATGGACATGAGTTTGAGCAAGCTCCAGGAGTTGGTGACGGACACGGAAGCCTGGCATGTTGCAGTTCATGTGGTCACAAAGAGTTAGACACGACTGAGCAACTGAACTGCACTGAACTGCATCTATAAAGTTTTTGATTCATTATGTTCAGTTTACCTGAAACAATAGAATATTGTAAATCAACTATATCTCAGAAAAAACTCTTATTGGCCCACTTGCATATCATCACTGGTCATGTTTATTGTGCTTCTAAATATGGTGGTAACACATTAATCTTTCCATTCATTCTATTTTTTGCTTCATTTGGGCAAGGGGAGATGTTTAAGCAAGTTGGGAAAATGGAGGTGGGGAATATCAGGCAAATTATCCCTATATATGAAAAAGTCAAATCACATTGTCTTCTGGTTTGGTAATATAAATACTTAACCCCTTTGGTTACTGGTATTGGGCACATTTTGAAGCTGACCATTTACTATCTATAGGCTGGCAATGGCAAATACAGTTCAATGGAATTCCAAGTCAGAATTTAGCTGATTTACAATTTCTGAATCTCCATGTACTCTGGAGTAGGAACTATATCTTTATGATCCCTATATTCCCTGGATGAATATAATTCATGTTAATGAATGAAGAGACAAATATCACCTATTTACTCATAACATAAAATAAACCGTATTATTGACAATAAGAATTGCCATTTTATATAATTCTGTAGCTAATAAGAAAACATATGATTAAGTACCACATTTATTTTCTTATTTCCTTATTTTAAGTATTTCATAGATATTCCTGACAAGGTTGGACAGATTACTCCTGATCCCACAGTATGTGCCATCTATCAATATTTGGTTAATTGTTCTCACTAACTCAAACTGTTTTCTTCCACAAAACAAACAAAAACAAAAGTCTCTTTAGTTAAAATATATTCCTATACTCTAAAACCAGCCAGATTTGCTTTAAAATGCCCCATTTGAAAAATAAATGAATAAAATGCTCCGTTCACATGGCTATATTTCATGCTCTCTTTCCATATTAAACTGTTTCATAAATTAAACAAGGATATTTAAAATAAAATTTCATTACACCACCTAAAACTGGCTGTACCAATAAATACATGTAGAGCCTCTTTCTCAAACAGCCCGTATAAGATTATTTATTCTATTAGCCACAACTAAATAACATATTTATTACTTTAAGTACGTGTAGCAGAAAACAACTAGTGCTACTTTTAGCAAAAACCAAAAGTGAATGTTGTAATTATAAGGATACAGGCATCTCATAGAACCCAATGTCAGGAATTCAACCAGGTCCCAGAAAAGACTGAAAGAAAGAACTAAAAGGCCATCAGAAGCCAGGCAATTATTTCTCCCCTTTGGACCTAGCTTATCCTCCTTTTTCTGCAGGATAGCTTTTTCTTCTCAATCCACGTAGAAGGTTTAACCTAAAACAAAACACCCAGTTGCTTTCCATCCAAACAGTTATAGTTGGGAACAGTAAAGAATTGCAATTTGAGATATGCAGATACAGTGAACCACATGCAAGTCTAGTAAAACAAAAGAGAAGAGAAACTTGGGGATGGGGCTACTATAAACAAAAAGTGCATTTGATGAAACTGCGAGTTTGAAGTATAGTGGCTTTTTACTGGGGAGTTGCAACAGTCTCAGTAGCTGAGCTGTTGCCAGGCAAGGAGAATTCTTTCTTCCTCCAGCTGGCAGTAGGGCCACTTTTTGCTGGAGATGCCAAATACATCCCTTCCTGTTGCAACAGGTATTGACAGAATGGTGTGGGAGAGAGAGCTCTCCCTTCTGGCCTCCTGACTCCATTGTAATGAGGTTTCCCTTTATTAATTTTCACACAGGAAAGCAATGGCCATATCATCACCAGACTGACTGACTATCTTTATTCAAATCCCTGGAGAGGAACTCTCATTGGCCCAAATTCACCCACCTCCACTAGTAGCTGGAGGTGAGCATTCTGCTGTATGCAGTCCCTCCTTGGAAGCAGGGAAGTATTAAGAGGTTTTTTTGTAAGCTAGGAACACATATCACATAGTGTATACAATTGTATAGTATGCTGTACTGCAAAAGGATAGGACTATACAAACCCCCTTCCTCTCTCAAACTCAACAAAACAATGTCATCCCTCCTCTCCTGGAATGAAGTCACTAAAGGAGTAGAGAAAAGCCCAAGATTACTAAAGAAATCAGTGTCCATCCACATAGAAATACCAGTTACAGGTAAGAAGAATCTAAGCCAGCTTGTCAGTGAAGCATTCAACCAGACAACTTCCATGTCAAAACAGCTCTATAAAATGAAATGTCACATTGAACAATGTGCATTCACTCTCCTTTCCTTAATGTTTTACTTAAATCCTATGTGTTATATGAACAGAGCTAAAAATACTTCATGCTTAAGATAACCAAAGAACTCAGGCTAATAATAAAACAATTGCTGCCTACAGCTTCTATTTAGAAAAGGCAAACAACTTAGACATTCACTGTAAAGAGTCACTGAGCTGATAATTATCTATTGTTTTGTTAAGTTTTACCTTCTCCTGAACGTTTGCTAGTCCACTACGTGGATATACCAGAAAAGATGAAATATCTTGCATAGGAAATAATAAAGCATTTTCAGATATAAATTCAAAATTGAGATGCTTTAAAAAGAACTATAGGTATAGTTATCATAGATTTTTCCCTGTAAATGATGAATAATTTTGCTAGACTGAGCTCTAGGAATACCTGAAACATACTTTTTTCCCCAGCAGATAAGAATTCATATTAGGTAGACTCCTTCTCTAAATATACTCTCTTAGTCTCATCTTTTCAACAGTATCTGCTAAATTTAATCACAGATGCTTAAGATACATTTTTTTCCATAAATGGTACTAAGCAAAAGTATTCTCAAAGGGGGAAATACAGTGTAAGGTAGAATTAAATCCTAATTTTATTTCTTATTCTCTGTCTGACACTGGAGGTCTTCACATTTTGGCTTCTTGTTCTGTAAATTTTATAATGCTGCAATGCCTCACAGCACTGTTGTAAGAAGGACATAAAATGTGAAAATTGAGCAAATATAATCATTGTCATGATGGTTGGTATTATTGCTAATAATGCTGCCCTGCTTATAAGAACATGGATATCATTTCTTATAGGAACACATCATTTACACTACACCTGATTTTCAGAGATTTAACCTATAAGGCCTCAAGTAAGTTAACAATTAATACCTGCACTTGTATAATGCTTTATGGTTTATAAATAATTTCATGAGTAAGGAACATTTAATCCTCACGTGTTGTGTAACAGGTGTATTATCATCCAGGGAGTCAGTGGCTCTTAAATGTCAACTGATTTACCCAGATTTGAATTCAAAGCTGGGATTCAAACCCTGTCTTTTGACTCCAGGTATCATATTTTCCTTTTATTGTAGAAACTTGTCTGATGGTTTTGTTTTTTTTTTTAAAGCTTTCTGATTCTATTTCTCACCTTAACTTATAACATAGGTATATGAAGGAATCCACTGAAAACTGTTCCACTAATTTTCCAGGACTGATCAGAGATCCTGATGATTTAACTACTTAAAATGTTCAGTTCCTTTTACTACTTCTTTAACTTCTCACCCTACTTTCTTTTTTCCTTCTTCCAGTTTTACTGAGATACAATTGACACGCAACACTGTGTAAGGTTAGGGTGTACAGTATGATGATTTGACTTACATACATCATGAAATGATCACAACAGCAAGTGTAGTGACCATCCATCATCTCATATAAGATTAAAGAAACAGAAAAAATGTTTTTCCCTTGTGATGAGAATTCTTAGGATTTACTCTTAAAAACTCTCGTATATAATATACAGCAGTATTAATTATACCTATCTTGTTGTATTATGTCCCTAGTATTTATTTATCTTATAACTGGAAGTTGGTACCTTTTGATTACTTTTGTCTGATTCCCCCTCCTGCCTGTGATAATCACAAACCTGATCTCTTTTTCTGAGTTTGTTTGTTTTTGACGTATAATTGACCTATGCAACTGTGTTGTATACAACTAACACTGTGTTGTTAGTATACAATACAGTGACTTTTTATTTAATACTTTTCAAAATGATCACTGGGATAGGTCTAGTTACCAGCTATCCCCATACAAAAATATTACATAATTATTGATTATATTCCCCACACTGTACATGTCATACCCATGACTCATTTATTTATTTAACTTAAATAAAATAGTTAAATTACTATTTTAGTAGACTGTATACCTCATAATTTTCCTCATCTGTTTCTTTGCTCTCCCCAACCTTCTCCCTTCTGGCAAAACCTCTTGTTTGTTCTCTGTATCTATGACTCAATTTAGTTACATTTGTTCTTTTTTTTTTAGATTCCACATATAAATTAAATCATATGGCATTGGTCTTTGTCTGACTTATTTCACTTATTTGCTCATTTACTTTATTCACTAACTTACCTGACTTATTTCACCTAGAGCATAGTACCCTCGCGGTCCATTGACGTTGTTGCAAATGGCAAATTTCATGCTTTTTATGGTTGAGTAATATTTCATAACCATATATTTATATACATACACACACCACATCTTCTACATCCACTCATCTATTGGTGAGTACTTAGGTTGTTGCCATACTTGATTATTTTAAATAATGCTGCAATAAACATTGGGGTGCATGTATCTTCTCACCCTACTTCTCCACTATTTATTTGTCTTTGCTTTTATTCTGTTTTAGAATGCATTACATAAAGTCTTCAGTTTCAAAATAATACTATACATTTGGGGTTGATACCACTGAGGGAACACAGAGTAAAGGAGAGGAACATACAATAAGTAAGATGATTTTGTGGCCCAGTGATTTGCATGGGCCCAGTAATACATATCTGGGTTCAAATCAGGGTTTCAAAATGTGCACCTCAACTCCCTTATGTGTAAAATATGGTCAGTAATACCTATTTCACATGGTTGTAGCGAGAGCTAAATAAAAACATGGTGTATGTGAGGGTGTGTAAATATACATTTATTAGTGGTTGACAATGATTGGTACAAAATAAGTGTACGATAAATGGAAATTTTATGCCTTTGGTTGGGGAAAGTTGTAAATAAGTTTGAAAGAGGTATTAAACATGGCTTGACTCATATTGAGGAGGCTGTGGATACCAGTAAGCAACAAATAGCTTTCACAACTTCCAGTTGTTACGTCTTAGTGTATATGCTGATGATAGTGAACTTTAGGCAATAATTCACTCAACTAAGAATGCATAAACAAGCCTAGAAGGATGTTTAAACAATGTCCTTGAACAGAAAACAAAATTTAGAGTTTTATCATGAATGGAGATGCTGCATATCCCTTTCCAGATAGGTACCGCCTGTTAAATGTTTTATTCCCCAGTCATGCACAAGAAGCAAAGCCCAAACACAACAGATGGCAGCCCAATTCTGGCTTCTAAAATGGTCTGCCTCCTACTCATAAGAGCCCAAGAATATGTTGACTCAAGGGTTGCAGATGAACCTTCAGTACAAAATGCAATTTCCCAATGTGACTCAGACTGACTGTGTTTCTCATTGGTGATAGCCAAGCTTAGAAACATGGTCTGAATTCAGAGTCTGAACCAGAAAACAATTTAGGTGGAAATTGGCATCCAATTCCAACAAGTTTATGCATGCATATAAAGCATAAAAGGATGGAAAAATCATTTTGATCAGCCATTAAGTCTGAGTAGCAATCATGAATTTAAAAAGTAGTTGAATTCATCTAGGCAGTCAATACAAGTTCAGGAAGCAGAAAATGGAGCATAATCTCGATGCCTCCCTTTTCCTTAACCTTCCCACATCCTATCATAGAAAGTTCACTTGCGATATTGCCCTTACATCCATGGACTTCTGTCTCCACTGCAACTCCTCTTTGTCTAGGCCGACAGCACCCATTTCTTGGTCTCCCTACATTTAATCTAGATCTTCTTGAATGCAGTCCTACAGATTTCTCCACAAGCTTGCTCCTGTCACTGCCATGACTCCATTCCTACTGCTTAAATACCTTCAATAGCTTTCTTTTGTTTCTATGACAAAGGTCAAAACACTTATAATGGTAATTAAAGCATACTGTTCTTAGTTACCACAATGTACGTCGGTTATCAGTGTTCTTAGTTATCAACAACAGAAATTGACTCTGGCTGATTCAAGGAGCAAAGGAGCTTATTAAAAACATATTGCCACTAGGAAGAAACTGACTCAGAGGAGAGAAACTTATAAAAGAATGTGAGCCATCCATAAGGCTAGGGACCAAGCTGAGGAAATGGATGCCACAGCTGGCACTGTCAACATTCTGGAAACAATTATTGGAGCCACTGCCTCACTTACCAAAAGGAAAAGGGAATTCTTCACTGTTTTCATCTGGCTCCTGATCCAAATACTGGTAGGGTCCACTTGATTGGCTTAGGCTGGGTCATGTGACCACATATAGCTGCCTGGAGCTGAGCCTCTCTAACAGGAAGTCAGCCCACCTATCATTAACACAACTAAAGTGAGGGATTCCCCAAATACAGGAAGGAGTTTCAAATGCTGAGCAGTCAAAATAAAGGGAAAGAAAAGAAAAAAAAGAATAACATCCACTACAGCCTATGACCCATGATTTGGCCTTGTCTCCACCTCCAGCATCATATCACACACACACCCCACACCCTCCCTCCCACCCCCATGCTCTAACTACTTTGTCTTTCCTTCAAACATTTGTTTCTTATTGCTCCCATCACATTCTGTTTCCCTGGTGGCTCAGAGGTTAGAGTGTCTGCCCGCAATGCGGGAGACCTGGGTTTGATCCCTGGGTCAGGAAGATCCCCTGGAGAAGGAAATGGCAACCCACTTCAGTATTCTTGCCTGAAGAATCTCATGGACGGAGGAGACTGGTGGGCTACAGTCCACGGGTCGCAAAGAGTCAGACACGACTGAGAGACTTCACTTTCACTTTCACTCTGGTTCAGGCTAGTGTAAAGGTTCGGGTACTGTTAGAAAGATGAAGGCACACTCACAGGTGAGTTCAATGAGACCATTTACAAAGATGTGGGCTGTGTTAAGGGAAGCCAGCCAGACCAACTCTAGAAAGCATCCTTGGCTAGTAACAGTGGGAAGCCCTAATCACCCCTCAGTTATAGCAGTAAAGGATGAGAGGGAGGGTTCCTGGAACCTAGAGAGAATAGCTGTGTTCTCCAGCAAAGAAATGAAGTCAGTTTACACTGGCAGGGTGGGGAAGCTAATGGCCTGGTTTCACTCTGCTCACACCCTCTAACCTCCTGCTGATGCCTCTTATTGGCCAATCACAAACTGAGACCAGAGGGATGGCATCAAGGTAACCTCCCAGAACACAGGGCAGGGTCAAGAAAGATGGATGTTGGATACAGAAAGGCTACTGGAAAAAAAAACCCAGGGTAGTCAGTATCCTTTGTTTTAGGTTCTTTTCTTAACAGTACTTTAAAACATTTTTAAATTGTGGTAAAATTGACATACAATATTTTATTGGTTTCAGGTGTATGACATAATAATTGGATATTTGTATCAGTGTATGTTGCAAAGTCCTTAACAGTTCTCACTTCTATGTGTAACTATATTATAAGTGGTTTTAAAATTACTATTAATACCTAATACTTCCTTGTGGTGAGGGATTGTGCCTGCATTTGTTCACCACTGTTTCCTCAGAAACTAGCATAGCCCTGTCAGGGGAGTGTGTAATTTCCTTGGTTCTGTCTCACTGCAGCAAAGATTTGAAATGGTGGACCGGTGCTACAGCTCAGAGTTTTATTCAGCAAGCAAAGCAAAGTACACCCTTGAGGTGTAAGGGTGGGCTGACCCCAAAGGAGAGGCTCAATCCGTCTTGGCTTCCTCCTTTTATATATTTGTCTCCCCACCTCCCCTTGAGCCTATGCAAATTGGGCTGGCCAAGAAGGGGGCGTGTTTGTTTCACCTGAAGTTCTCACTCCAGTCCGTGGATTTTCTTTTGTTCCGTTTTCATGGGTTTTTCCCTTTCTTTGTCTTTTAGCCACCACCATTTTGAACTCCTTTTTCCTGTTCTAACTACCTAACATTCCCCCTTCAAGAGATGGGAGGCCCAAGTCTTTGGGAATAGGAGCATCGAGGTCTCTCTGGCTACTCCCTGCTGAGCTAGGACAGCAAGGGGCATTGGGCCTCCCCTTCCTGCTAGTCTCAAGCCTCAGAGTCCTTATAGTGGTGTCCATCTAAGGGTGAGTGATATTTTCTATGGTCGGGTATAGTTTTACATATCCTTGTTGAACTAGCACTGTATTTTGTAGCTTGTTGACCAGGGCAGAGACAAAATGGGTTAGACAAATGAAAATACATGGAACAATATAAGCAGCATCAATATGGTGATAACCGGGTTAGTAAGGGCATTAGCCAACTCCAAATTGCCTCTCACCAGGAGAAGGATCCCCCAAAGAGAGATTGTAGCCACACTGAGGACTTTCCAGATCGTTCTTTGAGATCCCCTAGGACCTGAATGTTTTCCCTGAGGATTGTGAGATTTTCTTTAATTTAGCTTGGAGGTATTTACCCAGAAACAATGTCTCATTCAAGATGGCTCAAGTCCTTCCTTGTTCAGGGATCAGGAGATCTATCTCCTGTCTATTTTGGAGTACAATCCCTGCCAAGCTGTGTTGGCTCTTTAGAGCTACCCTGAGAAATCTTATCCCCAGAAACCAGATTTTTGGGATGTTGATTAGAACGGCACTCATTTGTAGTTCTGAATAGGTGTCTGAGATCTCCCAGGGGCTCACAGGTGTATTGAGTGTCCTCTTCTGTTTTCTTCCATGGCTTGACTTGTGAGTAGTGAAGCCAGGAGTCATGTCCTGGTACCTTAACTGCTGTGGGGGTATAAAGTATTACAGGGTAGGGGCCCTTCCATGTGGGCTGGAGTTGAGCCTTTGGGGACCCATATTTCCAGACTTTAATTAGGACTTGAGTCCCTGGAGCATATAGTGGTGGCTCTTTAGAATCTTTTGGGTCCTGGTTGACACCCCACACGCATATATTCTGTTGGAATTGCCCAATGGCCATGGTATAAGACCAGAGGGACTGAGCCTCTGGATCTAGGAAGAGGTTATTGACATAAACAAAGGGTCTCCCATATAGCATCTCATAAGGACTAAGATGAACCTGTTCCTTAGGGGCAATACGAGTGCAGAGGAGAGCTATTGGTAAAGCCTCTTTCCATCTGAGGGAGGTCTTCTGGGTTATCTGTTCTATTGCTGATTTTGAGAATTGGTTGGCTCTTTCTACTTTTCCTGAAGACCTGAGGTCTCCAGGCACAATGGAGATAAGAAGTAGTCCCCAATGCTTTAGAGATCCCTTGGGTGACCTTAGAAGTAAATGATGTCCCATTGTCACTTTGGTCTGTCACCTGGGCAGACCAAATCTTGGAATGACTTCATGGAGCAGTATTTTTACCACCTCCTCAGCCTTCTAAGTCCAGGTGGGAAAGACTTCAATCCATCCTGTGAATGTATCTATCATGACTAATAGGTATTTATACCCTTGAGAAACTGGCATCTGGGTGAAGTTCATCTGCCAGTCCTCTCCTGGGTAGGTCCCACGTCGTTGGACAGGCTGGGCCAGCTGGGGTCTTCAAGCTCCTTGGGGGTTGTTTAATTGGCAAGTGGGACAAGAGGAGACCACTTGATTTATAGTCATTTGGAGGCCTGTTCCTCTGAAGGACCTTTATAGTAATCTTTGGAGGGCCTTCTCCCCTAAATGAGTCGTGGCATGTAAGGAGTTAACCAACTTCCATTGGAGATTCCCAGGCAGAAAAAGGAGTTCCTCCTTTTGGAACCACCCTATATGATCTTCTTGAAAGCCCTCACTCTTAGCTTTAAGAGTCTCACCTTCAGTATATGAAGGAGTTTCTGGCAAATTAGTCTGTAGAACTAAGGTGGCAACCCCTATTATGTCATGGTTCTGTAATGCTGCTCTCTTAGCTGCCTGATCAGCTGCTTGGTTCCCTTGTGCCACTTCTGCGCTCCCTTTTTGGTGTCCTTTACAATGGGAGACTGAAACCTCAGTGGGCAGATGGACTGCCTCCAAGAGCCTAAGGATTTGATCACCATATTTGATGGGGGACCCTTGGGTGGTCAAGTGGCCTCTTTCTTTCCAAATAGCAGCATGTGCATGTAGCACCAGAAAGGCATACTTGAAGTTAGTGTAAATGGCTACTCTTTCTCCTTTCCCAGCTCTAAAGCTCAAGTCAGGGCTATGAGCTCAGCTAATTGGGCTGAAAGTACCTGGTGGCAAAGGTTTAGCCTCTATGATCTCAAAATTGGAGACTACTGCATACCCGGCTCTTCTTTTTCCATCTAAGACAAAGCTGCTTCCATCAGTGTATGAGATTTCCTCAGGATTGGTCAGAGGATCTTCTGACAATCCCTCTCAGGGTTTTGTCCAATGGTCCAAAGTTTCTAGGCAAGAATGAAAGGGGAGAGAGCCCTCGGGGGTAGGCAGGAGGGTAGCTGGGTTAAGAACCTCACAAGAGGATATAGTCAGTCCTGGACTTTTCATCAGCACTACTTGATATCTGAGGATCCTTTGATCAGACATCCATAAACAGCCTCTCCCATTCAGGAGTTGTTTCACTTGGGGGCTGGTAAAAATAGTTAGTTTGCTCCCAAGAGAGAGTTTTAAAGCATCTTCTATCAGGACTGTCATAGCTGCAAGATTTCAAAGGCAGGGAAAGATCTCTTACCAATAAGGGAGTAGGACACTTAGGGACCACAAGAAACTGGTGGGAAAGTATTTGTTCATCCCAGCAAAAAAGAAGTGCTTGGGTGAATCTTTTTGTAATTGTTTTTCCTGTAGCACCCAAAATGGTACAGGTTTGGGAGGAGAAGGCTCCAGAGTAGAAGGTCAGGACAGAGTAGGTAGCCCTTGTGTCAACCAAGAAATTCTTGGACCTACCTGCCACATGCAGTTGCACCCTTGGCTCCAGACCCATGATGGTTATCTGTGAAAGGTGGGCTGGCTGGAGCAGGCCACTTAAGTCCTGTTGAACCATCATGAGGGAAGGCTTGGCGCTTGACTTTGAGGCTCTTCGGTCCCCAGGGCAGCATGCTGCCCTATGTCCCAATTGATGGCATTTGTAGAAAGCCGTTTTAGGATGCTTATCATGGTTTGGGCACTCTTTGGCCCAATGTCCTGCCTGTCTACAGATTAGGCATTTGCCTCATGCCTTGTCCTTCAAGGACTTGGGGTTTGCCATAGGGCTTCTCTAGAGGGCAGCCAGTGTCTGGGCATGACTTATTTTTATCTCTTTCCTTCTGTCCCTTTCCTGGGCCTTGGCCTCCCTCTCCTGTTCTCTGTTATGAAAAGTATTGGTGGCTGTCTGGACCATCTCATCTAAAGAGGCAGGAGGGTCCTGCTGCTGTAGCTGTTGTAACTTTGTCTGATGCATACTGGGACAGGAATTTGTCCTTTAAAATCTCCTATCCCTCATAAGAGTCTAAGTCCAGATTGGTAAACTCTTGGAGGGCCTCTTTTAGACTTTCCAGAAAGGAAATGGGGTTCTGGTTGGACTCCTGTGTTACTGCTGAGACCGGGCACAGTCCCACAAGTAATAGGCTTTCTTCTATTCCCATGGGTGGACTTCCTTATGGGTGAGTCTTTTGCAAGCTTATCCTACCAAGTACTGTTGCAACCTGAGAGCTGGGCGTCCCCGGGTCAGGGTGCAGATCCCCAGGCAGGCTGAGGTGTGACAGCCTCCTGGAGATTTAATCCCCAGGCAGGTCAAGGCATGTCGACCTCCTGAGAATTGGGTCCCTGGGCAGGTCGAGGCAAGTTGACCTCCTGGAACCCCTGGACTGGCAGATCCCCGTGCAGGTTGAGGTGTGACAACTTTCTGAGGACCAGATCCCTAGTCAGGTCAACCTCCTGACACCCCAGGCTGCAGCTGGGCATCCCCAAGTTATCCAGTGTGACAAGTACTGGGTAAGATCAAGGGGTTGTGATCTTAACTCATTGATGGTTTGTCCACCGCAGATGGCAATAGATATCATGATGTAAAGCAATCCAAGTCTGTGTCCTGAGACTGGGAACCTGGTGAAATAGCCACAAGCCTAATCCTCTTATTGCTCTGAGGGAATGTAAGTCACTGATTTCCTCCCCTAGTCCTCCATAAGAGCAGTTTAGTGTGTTTCCAATGGAAAACATTTCATTGTCTTAGACACATTCTAGGTAATAACAGAAGTAATGACAAAGAAGTGGGTTATCTGGTCCTGTTAGGGGCATTAAGAGTATTTTAATAATAAGCTGGGTGGAGAGATGTGGTGTATAAGGGGGCAGGGTCCTGGTTGTAGGAGTTAGTAAGTGGCTTAAGGACAAATTGATAAGAGGCAACAGACCAGATATTCCATAAAAGTGGAGTGGAGATTTGATCCAGGGGATATGTTTGTAGCTTTAGAAGGGTGGTAAGGGTTTGGGTCCAAACGGCCTACAGGGCTAACTCCTGAAGTGGCAAACATTGTCCTTGGAAGCCCAGTTGCCCTTGAAGGGATGCCACCAACAGATGGACTTCTAGCAGGCGTTGTGTGCCTGTCACCCATCCTAGTGGGTCCACTGAGAGGTGCTGTTGTTGCACAGGTTGTGGGAAACATAGAAGATGAAGGCCTGAATCTCTAGAGGAATGGATATTATACAGTATTTCCCTCTCCAGAGGCCAGCTATTTTCTGGTTGTCCTGCCAGAAGATTGTAGACACAACATTGTGGGCCCAGATGGGGTTGAGGAAAAGAGCATGAAACACGAGAGAAGGGGGCAGGGAATAACTATTGAATGAATGACATAGCCCAAGCACATAACATAAACAGATTAAAATCAAATGGGCCCAAGATGGCAGATTTCCCTGGTGGCTCAGACGGTAAAGCGTGTGCCTACAACGTGGGAAACCTGGGTTCGATCCCTGGGTTGGGAAGATCTCCTGGAGAAGGAAATGGCAACCCACTCCAGTATTCTTGCCTGGAAAATCCCATGGAGGGAGGAACCTGGTAGGCTACAGTCCATGGGGTCACAAAGAGTTGGACACGACTGAGCGACATTTACTTTAAGATGGCAGAAAAGTCAAATTCAACTAAACCTTGATCCTCAGTCTGCAAGCTAAATGACACACCCAGAGGCACCATGACAGTTCTGTTCAGTTCAGTTCAGTCTCACAGTCATATCCAACTCTTTGCAACCCCATGGACTGCAGCACACCAGTCTTCCCTGTCCATCACGAACACCTGCAGCCTACTCAAACTCATGTCCATTGAGCCAGTGATGCCATCCAACTGTCACGTGAGTGTATGTTCCTCGGTTCTTTGTCTCGTCACAACAAAGATTTGGAGCGACGGACATTAAAGCCCTCAGCGCGTCACAGCTCTTGGGTCTTGGACAAACCGTGCTACAACTCTTAGGCAAATCAGTGTTACAGCTCTATTTTATTTAGAAGATAGCAGGAGAATCCAAGACTGGAAGAGAAGAGAGTGGAGGAGTGTGTGGGGGGAGAGAGAGAGAGAGAGAGAGTGAGAGTGTGAGAGAGTGAGTGAGAGAGAGAGAGAGAGAAAGAGCGCACGCACGCAGGAGAGAGAGTCCATGAGAAAGTGCTTTGGCTCCTCTTATATGTTTTTTCCTCCACCTGGGCCTGGCCTATGCAAACTGGGCTTAGCCAGGAGTGCTGTTTGTTCTGCCTGAAGTCTTCACTCTGGTCCTCGGACCTTCCTTTGACCTTCCTTGTTTTTTAGCCACCACCATTTTGGACTCCTTTTCCCTATTCTACCTACCTAACACAACCATCTTAACCTCTGTCATCCCCTTCTCCTCCTGCCTTCAATTTTTCCCAGCATCAGGGTCTTTTCCAATGAGTGAGTTCTTCACATCAGTTGGCCAAAGTATTGGAGTTTCAGCTTCAGCATCAGTCCTTCCAATGCATATTCAGGACTGATTTCCTTTAGGATGAACTGGTTGGATCTCCTTGCAGTCCAAGGGACTCTCAAGAGTCTTCTAGAACACCATAGTTCAAAAGCATCAATTCTTCAGTGCTCAGCTTTCTTTATAGTCCAACTCTCACATCCATACATGACTACTGGAAAAACCATAACTTTGACTAGACAGACCTTTTTTGGCAAAGTAATGCCTCTGCTTTTTAATATGCTGTCTAGGTTGGTCATAACTTTTCTTCCAAGGAGCAAGCACCCTTTAATTTCATGGCTGTAGTCACCATCTGCAGTGATTTTGGAGCCCCTCAAAAAATAATGTCTGTCACTGTTTCCACTGTTTCCCCATCTATTTGGCATGAAGTGATGGGCCTGGATGCCATGATCTTAGTTTTCTGAATGTTGGGTTTTAAGCCAACTTTTTCACTCTCCTCTTTCACCTTCAACAAGAGGCTCTTTAGTTCTTCTTTGCTTTCTGCCATAAGGGTGGTGTCATCTGCATATCTGAGGTTATTGATATTTCTCCCAGCAATCTTGATTCCACCTTTGCTTCATCCAGCCTGGTGTTTCTCATGATGTACTCTGCATATAAGTTAAATAAACAGGGTGACAATATGCAGCCTTGATGTACTCCTTTCCTGATTTAGAACCAGTCTTTGTTCCATGTCCAGTTCTAACTGTTGCTTCTTGACCTGCATACAGATTTCTCAGGAGGTAGATCAGGTGGTCTGGTATTTCCATTTCTGGAAGAATTTTCCATAGCGTGTTGTGATCCACACAGTCAAAGGCTTTGGCGTAGTCAATAAAGCAGAAGTAGATGTTTTTCTGGAACTCTCTCACTTTTTCAATGATCCAACGGATGTTAGCAATTTTATCTCTGGTTCCTCTGCCTTTTCTAAAACCAGCTTGAACATCTGGAAGTTCACAGTTCACGTATTGTTGAAGCCTGGCTTGGAGAATTTTGAGCATTACTTCGCTAGCGTGTGAGATGAGTGCAATTGTGTGGTAGTTATGACAGTTCCAAGGTACTATCACAAGACCAAGGAGTTGGAATGATCCTCCCACTCGTTAGCATATGAAATCACCCAGCTCACAAAAACTAACCAAACCACATTTCATGGCCACCGTACTCGCCCTCTGCAATGGCCCACACTCTGTGGGGTGTGCTTCTCTCTGAATCTGAACAAATCCACCTCTTACCTATAGCTTTGTGTTTCACTGAATTCTTTTTGCAATGAGACATCAAGAACCTGAGCTTCATTAGGTCCCAAAACCAGGCACTGTGGGTTTCGGCTGGGCTCAAGTCCCAGTCAGATATGACTGAGTGACTAAGCATAGTACAGAGTTCCTACCACGTGTGTTTGAGTCCCAATCTTAGGTAAATTGTTTCAAATACAACTTTCAGAAATGGAAAGATGATGACCTGCCCAATCAAACAATGGCATAGATGGAGAGAGGAGCTGAAGGACAGGAGGAAAAAGCAGTAGGAAAAATGTGCTGAGGAATCCCCTTCATAACCTGCCATCAGTTCAGTTCAGTCACTCAGTCCTGTCCGATTCTTTGCGACCCCATGAATTGCAGCACGCCAGGCCTCCCTGTCCATCACCAACTCCCAGAGTTCACTCAGACTCACGTCCATCGAGTCAGTGATTCCATCCAGCCATCTCATCCTCTGTCATCCCCTTCTCCTCCTGCCCCCAATCCCTCCCAGCATCAGAGTCTTTTCCAATGAGTCAACTCTTCGCATGAGGTGGCCAAAGTACTGGAGTTTCAGCTTTAGCATCATTCCTTCCAAGGAAATCCCAGGGCTGATCTCCTTCAGAGTGGACTGGTTGGATAACCTGCCATACAATCTGCTAAATACCTGACCTGTGCTCACAGTTTTCATTGGCTTGATCCTTGGCACAAAGATTAAGGACAGAAGAACCCTCATCTGCTTGGGCAACAGCTGCTAAGGCGCAGCAGATAATAGAATCTTTGGGACACACTGGGGAGTAACCCCTGCCAGAATCCCTCAATTGCACCCACTGCCACTTGCCTGTTCACAGGGGGTTCGAGGAAACAAGAGATGAGAGACTGTAAAGGAATTAAGATTTTATTAGCTATATGTACTTCCAACCATAGGGGCAAGAACCTCCTACCTTAACCGGAGGTCTTCTGGAATCTGAGACTGAGCTTGTATGAGCTTTCTGCCAAGTTTGTTTTTGCTGTCCTGGTTTCCAGCATGCTGGGCTTTTTGTCAGTTCCACTGCACTGGGTTTCCTTTGCGTTCAGCTTTCACCACGTGAACTTTCACCAAGTTGGGCTTCTGCTGTACTTGGCCTCTGCCTTGTGAGGGCCAAGCCAAGGTTGTTTCAGCCAGGTTACATCGGGGTCACGGCATCAGGTATGTCGGGGGAGTATGTAATTTCCTTGGTTCTGTCTTGCCGCAGCAAAAATTTGAAATGACGGACCAGTGTTACAGCTCAGTTAGAGCTCGGAGTTCTATTCACAAGCAAAGGAAGGTACACCCTCAAAGCGTGAGGGTGGGCTAACCCCAAAGGAGAGGCCTCAATCCATCTCGGCTTCCTCCTTTTATACATTTGTTTCCTCCCTGCCTTAAGCGTATGCAAATTGGGCTGGCCAAGAAGGGGGCATGTTTGTTTCACCTGAAGTTCTCACTCCAGTCTATGGATTTTCCTTTGTTCCATTTTCATGGGCTTTTCCCTAAGCCACCACCATTTTGGACTACTTTTTCCTGTTCTAACTACCTAACAGTACCTAAAACACAAAAGTTACTTGCTCAGTCATGAGCAAATGTTACTTGTTCAGTCATGTTAGACTCTGTGTGATCCCATGGTCTGTCCGTGGAATTATCCAGGCAAGAATACTGGAGTGGGTTGCCATTCCCTTCTCCAGGGGATCTTCCCAACCCAGGGATCAAACCCAGATCTCCTGTATTGCAGGTGGATCCTTTACCAGCTGAGCCACAAAGGAAACCCAAGAATGCTGGAGTGGGTAGCCTATCCTTTCTCCTGTGGATCTTTCCGACCCAGGAGTCAAACAGGGATCTCTTGCATTGCAGGCGGATTCTTTACCAACTGAGCTGTCAGGAAAGCCTAGAACTCAAAAGGGCCTCAGTAAATCTCTAATTAAAGGAAGTGTCTTCAATATGGGATATATTGAAAGTTTCTTTAATATGGGAAAGATCCTAATTCTTGAGCCTTTAATAAAGTGAATAGGGAAGTTATGCCTTCCTTCTTCCTGTCAACCAGACTTTTCCCAGTTTCTTCTTTGTCCACCTAGTAAAATGGCATGTAATTGCAAAATCTCTGAAGTCCTGCTTAGATTGAGATAAAATACTAATAATTTACTTTTATTTTGCCTAAAGTTTCTCCTGTTCAGTTAATTTTTCCAGGTAATTTATTGAGAGCTCATTCTATGAAACAGACAAAAAAAAGCTAATTTACTCAGGCTTCTTGATTATCAAAAAGTTCAAACCACAATGCACAGCAAGCATTTCAGTTTAAACCTTTTTGCCTTTGTGCTATATTAAACTATGCCTTGAAACGGGCATAAGACCATATGGTGGATAACATATGGTACCCAACAGTCGCTATTCATATGGAAAATATGCTAATGATATCCTGTACAGGAAGTAAAAGTGAAACCAGATTTACTTTCTCTATAGAGGTTTATCTGGATTCAGCATCTAAAACTACTGATTTCCAATGTCAAGGAGGAGGTGATTCAGAGGCTGAACAGAGATGGCTGGTGTTCAAGGTCAGTTACAAAGTAACGTGTTGGAGGAAGTAATAATCTGGTGGTCAGAGTCAAGGTAATGTTGAGGGCTAGTAAGAGGTGTTTAGAGAAGCCCCTGAGCTTTATCAAGGGAATCCTTCAAGGCTCAGCTCTTTCCCAGGTCCAAAGAACTCATGCCAACCTTCGGGAAACAGGCTCAGCATCCCCTAACACTGTTTCCAGTAGTGGATTGTGCTTGTTTTTATTGGCCAGGCTCTACTAGACCCGATGCTCCCTCTTTATAACACAGGTTTATAATGCTGCCTCTGAGGTCCTGAAACAGACACATAGGTAATATTATTTATACAAAATATTTTTAAACCAATGTAATACTCTAGTTATAAAATAAACGATAAACAAAATACAACAAAGTAATATATATCAGCATGTAAACCCTTAGGCACTCAGAGATTTACACCAGCGGGCAGAATCACTATGATGTAACAACCACAAATGCAGATCATGTTGTACTGGAGACTCAAATGCCATGAGCAGCACCGTTGTCAGGCACATGATTTTCAAAACAGAGAATGACTCTTGGTAAAGATCCCCAGCAACAATGTACAATCTTCTCTTGGCTTACACAGTAATTACATACCTGGAAAATTCAGTGATCTTTAAAATATGGAAAAACTACTTAGAACTTTATGTAAAATGGAGCTGGGTTCTAGGCACAGATACTTGCAAATTTTATACCTACATGAAATATTCCCACAGAACATTTCAAAGTCTCATCCAATTCACAGAATAATTTTTTGATGTATGGGTTAGTCTTCTACATTGCAAAATACCTCTGGTCCCAGCCCATGAAATGCCAGTGCATCCTCCAATTATTTTAGCATTTTAACAAGACAAAATGGGTCTACAAGTTTCCAAAATGCCATAAGGGCATATAGTATCTTCTCTGTTACAGAGAATTACTGGGCTAGAGGACTCAGCAATCAGTTTTCTGACTGTGATAGTAACACTGTGATGCTATCAGCATGTAACATTCTAAACCTTCCTTTGGCTGGTACAGTTCCTTCCAGCAGGCCCAGAAACAAAATCCTTCTAACTTAAGGGGGAAAAGTTATGAGCAAGATATGGGAGCAGCTCACCCAACAGAAGAAAGAGCTGAATAAGAAAACCTCAGTATATCATTTAAAATTAAGTTCCACTAAACATAATAGAAAACCCGAAGTAACAGTGGTTTAAACAGATAAAATTCTGTCTCACAGAAACTGAGCCTGGCAGCAAGAAGTCCAGAGTGGGTATAGCACCTCGGCTCCATGAAGTCCCCTGGGACCTAGGCTCATTCAATTCACTCTCTGCCATCCTTAGGGTGTGGCCCCTGCTCTCATGGTCCAAGGTGGCAGCAGAATGCAAGAAGGAATGAAGAACCAGGCAGATCTCAACTATCTTCTAAGGAAGGTTCTCAGAAACTGCCACAAGACAATTTCACTTAAACCTCATCATCCAAAACTTACAGTCACATGGATATGCCTAGCTGCAGGAAGACTGGGAAAGTGTTTATTCTGGGTGCTTATGGGAAGAGATGAAAAGTCTATTAGAGAATAGATGAGAATGGATATTGGATGATAAATTAAAAGTAATCAGTGCCCCCACTTGAGCAGAAGACGAATCAGGGCAGCTCTGGGGCCCCAGTGGACAGCACTGTTTGTGCATACTCAATGTTGGGAGCAGTGAGGATTCAAGATTGTCCTGTGCTGTAACCCAGCTGTGTTCTTGGCTGTTGAGCCTTCCTTGGGGTGGTGGGCTGAATAATGGTTATGTCCTACTTCCTGGAACCTATGAACATGTTATCTTACACGGTACAAGGAACTTTGAAGATGTGACCTAAGGCTCTTGAAATGGAGATTATAATCCAGGATTACTTGGGTGGGCCTAATGTAATTTCAAGAATCCTCATAAGAGGGAAGCAGGGGATCAGAGAGAGAGAAGATGTGTTGACAAAATCAAGAAGTTGGAGGGATGTGAAGGACAGCCTCTAGAAGCTGAAAAGGGGCGAGAAAACAGATTATTTCCTGAAGACTCCAGAAAGAACAGCTCTTGCTTTACACTTTCAACATCCAGAACTGTAAGAAAATAATGTGTGTTGTTTTAAACCACTGCATCTGTGGAAATTTGTTACAGCAGCAGTAGGAAACAAATAGACTTGGTAATTTATTATTTTCTGAGGGCTCTAAAATCAGGTTCAAAAACCTCATAAACTTCACAAACTACCCAAAATGGTCCCATTAAATCCCTTTCCTGCTGAAGTTAATCAGAGTTGGTTTTTAATGATGCCCAATGAAGGACCCAGGCTTATATAATGAGACCATTCCTCTCAGTTCAGTTCAGTCGCTCAGTCATGTCGACTCTTTGCGACCCCATGAATTGCAGCACGCCAGGCCTCCCTGTCCATCACCAACTCCCAGAGTTTACCCATACTCATGTCCATCGAGTCCGTGATACCATCCAGCCATCTCATCCTCTGTCATCCCCTTCTCCTCTTGCCCCCGATCCCTCCCAGCATCAGGGTCTTTTCCAATGAGTCAACTCTTCGCATGAGGTGGCCAAAGTATTGGAGTTTCAGCTTCAGCATCAGTCCTTCCAATGAACACTCAGGACTGATCTCCTTCAGAATGGACTGATTGAATCTCCTTGCAGTCCAAGGGACTCTCAAGAGACTTCTCCAACACCACAGTTCAAAAGCATCAATTCTTCAGCGCTCAGCTTTCTTCACAGTCCAACTCTCACATCCATACACGACCACAGGAAAAACCATAGCCTTGACTAGACGGACCTTTGTTGGCAAACTAATGTCTCTGCTTTTGAATATGCTATCTAGGTTGGTCATAACTTTTCCTCCAAGGAGTAAGCGTCTTTTAATTTCATGGCTGTAGTCACCATCTGCAGTGATTGTGGAGGCCAAAAAAATGAAGTCTGACACTGTTTCCACTGTTTCCCTATCTATTTCCCATGAAGATGCCATGATCTTCGTTTTCTGAATGTTGAGCTTGGAGAAGGAGATGGCACCCCACTCCAGTACTCTTGCCTGGAAAATCCCATGGATGGAGGAGCCTGGTAGGCTGCAGTCCAAGGGGTCGCTTAGAGTCGGACACGACTGAGCGACTTCACTTTCACTTTTCACTTTCATGCATTGGAGAAGGAAATGGCAACCCACTCCAGTGTTCTTGCCTGGAGAATCCCAGGGACAGAGGAGCCTGGTGGGCTTCCGTCTATGGGGTCACACAGTTGGACATGAATGACGCGACGTAGCAGTAGCAGCAGCAAGCCAACTTTTTCACTCTCCTCTTTCACTTCCATCAAGAGGCTTTTTAGTTCCTCTTCACTTTCTGCCATAGGGGTCACCAATAAGAAAACTCAGCACCATCAGCATTCTGTCTCCACCTGCTTCTGCTCAGGAGTCATATTCCCCAAAGAATAAAACCATTTTCCAGATTAGATCATGTGCCCATCCCTGTGATCGGGGGGCTGAGGTCCTATGACTAGCAGCCCCACCAGAACCACTTGGATTGCAGAAGGGGCAGTTCATTCAGAGTAATGAGGCAACTGGTCTTACAAGAGGAAGGAGGAAAATAACACTGGCCAATCAAAACCAACTTAATTTTTATTAATCTAATAGTTCAGAGACATAAAGGAAATCTTCATATCTAGTAAGTCAGATTGCTAAAATAAAAAACTAGTAAGGGGCATCTAGTTGAGTATCACACATTAATTACATGTATTTGTCTCTTTTCTGAAATTGCATCAAAAAATGGTACGAATCTTAAGAGCAAATAGGTAATAAACATCAGCAGACAAAAGACAACATTTTTATAAAAAGATATATTTATTTATTTATGGCTGTGCTGGGGCTTTCTCTAGTTGTGGGGAGCAGGATTTACTCTTAGTTGTGGTGTACAGGCTTCTGGTTAAGGTGGATTCTCTTACTGTGGAGCACAGGCTCCAGGCCCTAGGGCTCAGTGGTTGTGGCTCACAGGCTCTAGAATGGTAGCTCAGTAGTCGTAGCACATGGGTTTAGTTTCTCTGTGGCAGGTGGTACCTTTCTGGAGCAGAGATCAAACCTATGTCTCCTGCACTAGCAGGCGGATTCTTAACCACTAGACCACTAGGTAAGTTCCAAAAAACAACACTTTTTAATGCTAGGAAACAGATGGAAGAATGGTAAAGACATTGTTGAGCAAAAGAAGGTAAAGCCAAAGTATCCAAACAGGTGGATACCAAAAAATAGGCAGTCAGTTTACCCTGCAGATGTTCAGAAAGGCTAAGCACTTGGAAGCATGGGCACTTCCTGTGCAAAAACAGCATTTAGTGCCTCATTAAATGCGGGTGTATAGAGAACTTGATTAAAATTCTGCCTTGTAAATATAAAAGATGTCAGCAAATAAATTCATATACTCTACTCATCTCTAGAAAAAAAAACTGTTAGATTATTAAAAATATAAGTATTTAACCAATGACTACAAGGCATTTGGGGCTTCTGAAAATTCTTAAAGAGATGGGAATACCAGACCACCTTACCTGCCTCCTGTGAAACCTCTATGCAGGTCAAGAAGCAACAGTTAGACATGGAACAACGGACTGGTTCCAAATTGGGAAAGGCTACATCAAGGCTGTATATTGTCACTCTGCTTATTTAAATTATATGCAGAGTACATTGTGAGAAATGCCCGGCTGGATGAAGCACAAGCTGGAATGAAGATTGCCAGCAGAAATACCAATAACCTCAGATATGCAGATGACACCACCCTTATGGCAGAAAGTGAAGAGGAACTAAAGAGCCTATCAAGAAAGTGAAAGAGAAGACTGAAAATGCTGGCTTAAAACTCAACATTAAAAAAACGAAGATCATTGCATCTGGCCTCATCACTTCATGGCAAATAGATGGGGAAATAATGGAAACAGTGAGAGACTTTATTTTCTTGGGCTCCAAAATCACCGTATATGGTGACTGCAGCCATGAAATTAAAAGACGCTTGCTCCTTGGAAGAAAAGCTATGACAAACCTAGACAGCATATTAAAAAGCAGAGACATTACTTTGCTGACAAAGGTCCATGTAGTCAAAGTTATGGTTTTTTCCAGTAGTCATGTATGGATGTGAGAGTTGGACCATAAAGAAGGCTGAGCACTGAAGAATTGATGCTTTTGAACTGTGGTGTTGGAGAAGACTCTTGAGAGTCCCTTGGACAGCAAGGAGATCAAACCAGTCAATCCTAAAGCAAATCAGTCCTGAATATTCATTGGAAGGACTGATGCTGAAGCTGAAGCTCCAGTACTTTGGCCACCTGATGCAAAGAGCTGACTCTTATTAGAAAAGACCCTGATGCTGGAAATGATTGAAAGCAGGAGGATAAGGCGGAGAAGGCAATGGTACCCCACTCCAGTACTCTTGCCTGGAAAATCCCATGGACGGAGGAGCCTGCTAGACTGCAGTCCATGGGGTTGCTAGGAGTCGGACACGACTGAGCGACTTCCCTTTCACTTTCCACTTTCGTGCATTGGAGAAGGAAATGGCAACTCACTCCAGTGTTCTTGCCTGGAGAATCCCAGGGACGGAGGAGCCTGGTGGGCTTCCGTCTATGGGGTGACACAGAGTCGGACACGACTTATGTGACTTAGCAGCAGTTAGCAGGAGGATAAGGGCATGATAGAGGATGAGATGGTTGGATGGCATCACCAATTCGATGGACATGAGTTTGAGCAAGCTCCACACAATAGTGAAGGACAGGGAAGCCTGACAGGCTACAGTCCATAGGGTCACAAAGAGTCGGACACCACTGAGCAACTCAGCACCTGACACAAGACATTGAGGAAAACTTCCAACATCAACAACAAATCTCAGAGGAGACAAAGATAAAGCAAGGAACAGAACAAAACTTTGTTTAAAAAACCCCTGTAATTTATATCATCAGAGAGATAAAAGAATGTATTACATTCATGTAACAAAATGAGGATGATTGGTTTAATAAAGAAATTATCAAAACAAGAATAATTTAATAGAAATTAAAAATATGGCTGCAAAATAAACAAAAATGCTCCATTAAAGGGTTAGGAGATAAAAGCAAGGAGATCTTCTAAAAAATAAAACCGAAAGATAAAAAGATGGATAAGAGGAGGAAAATAAGACATTTAAACAATCATTACAGAATGTCCAACATCTGACTGACAGGCACTCCAGAAAGAGAAAAGGCAGGGGGTGGGGAGGGTGGGTGTGGGGAAGATGGAAAGAAATCATGAAATAAATCAAGGAAAATACCCCAGAGTTTAAAAAAAACTTGCAATTTAGACAGGCAATCTCAGATTTAAAAGTCCCACTAAGTACCCAGCCCAATGAATTTTTTAAAAAAGGCACCAAGTTACAGAATGAAATATCAGGATACTGTACTAAGAATAAACTTAAAACTTCTAAGGAATTGGGGGAGTAGATAATTACATAAAAAGTATCAGTAATCAGACTAGGCATCAACTTCTTGAAAGCAATGGAGGAGCTCAGAAAACAACATAGCAAAGCCTTTCCAGTTCAGAGGAGAAGCTATTTTCATCCTAGAATTAAGTAACAATCAACTAGGCCGGTATATAAGGAAGCACACCCATGCACCCTTTCTCAGAAAGCTAATGAAGAATGGGTCCCAGTAAAATGATAGACCTAACAAAAAAGAAGAAAACATGAAAGCTGGGAAACAAGCAATGTCATACCTAAAACTACTAGAGGTACTAAAGTTTTGGGATGACAGTCCAGGTGGCAACCCATCCAGACAGGAGCAGGAGGACAGAGACAAGCAACAGTTGATCTGAAATGTTAAAAGTAGGATTGATAAGCTTCTAAAAATCTAATTAAACATTTGGTTAGAATAACAGAAAACTGAAATGATGAAAAGCTAGGCAATTCTTAACTCCAGGAAAATAAGCACCTGTACCATGAAGGAAAAGTAGTCAAAGTACATTTAATTGGCTTACTAATAAGCAACACTTACATAATAATGTCGGAAAAGGCAATGGCACCCCACTCCAGTACTCTTGCCTGGAAAATCCCATGGATGGAGGAGCCTGGTGGGCTGCAGTCCATGGGGTCGCCAAGAGTTGGACACGACTGAGTGACTTCACTTTCACTTTTCACTTTAATGCATTGGAGAAGGAAATGGCAACCCACTCCATTCTTGTCTGGAGAATCCCAGGGACAGGGGAGCCTGGTGGGCTGCCATCTCTGGGGTCGCACAGAGTTGGACACAACTGAAGCAACTTAGCAGCAGCAGCACATAATAATGTAAATACTAGATACTGAACTAACTTGAAATTAGATTAGGATTATATTAAGAGGATTATATTAAGTCGTGTCCGACTCTTTGGGACCGCATGGACTGTAGCCTACCAGGCTTCTCCGTCCATGGGGTTTCCCAGGGCAAAAATACTGGAGTGGGTTGCCATTTCCTTCTCCAGGAGATCTTCCTGACCCAGGGATTGAACCTGGGTCTCCTGCATTGTAGGCAGACGCTTTACCGTTTGAGCCACCAGGGAAGGCCTATATGAAGAGGATAGGGAAAGGGAAGTATATGTGCATATGGAGTTAATAAAGCCTAAAATTTATAAATCAAGAAATAGCAGTATAGCTATAGGCATATTATATCAGGAAAAACTGCTAAAGATTTAAAAGCCTCCCCAGAGGTGAAACAGAAAGCACTGCTTTTTCATTTTTTTAATAAAAGCTTTGTAGTGTTATTTAATATTTTGTATGATTTTGATTTAAAATATTTATACTGCCCTGAAGAAAAGAACCAGTAAGAATAAATCCAGAGATAATTCATATTTTAACTTGTATCATGCATTAATACCACACTCTACTTAGTTCAGATTCTCTTCAGAGATCCAACATGTGCTGAATTTTAAAGAAGCTCATTGCTCCATATATCCTGTCTCCCTCAGCGACCAATATTTGAATTTTAAAAGACTGTGTGTGAAATACTTCAAATATTACTCACAATGGAAGAAAACATTCTCCTCTAGTTTCTGTGTGTGATTAGTGAATGTCCCAAAGCATGAAATATGATTTTAAAATATTGTTCTCTCAGTGTTCATTTATTCTTTGTATTTACTACATCACTTCTATATGGCATTTGATAGCCAGATGAAAGCTTCCCTCACTCTGCATTGTCTTAGCTTGGTCCTCCCTTAATCCTTCTATGACCCTCCATTACATCATTTAGGGTCTTCTCTGCTCTACCTCCCAATTGATGTAATTCTTATATTTTACCTTATAAATTGCCAAACATTCAGTATTCTATAAATGACAGGTTTGTGCATATTTTTGCTAGCAACAAATATACACACATTACAGTAAAAAAAAAGTTTATAAATTCAGAACCTATTAACAATCTAGAGTAAATATACTTTGAGCATAACAAAATGTGTTTTTCTGAAGACTATGTGACAGTAAACAACTATCAGAATTGAATTAATCAAACATAGACTCAATGGAGAAGGCAATGGCACCCCACTCCAGTACTCTTGCCTGGAAAATCCCATGGATGGAGCCTCGTAGGCTGCAGTCCATGGGGTCGCTAAGAGTCGGAAATGACAGAGCGACTTCACTTTCACTTTTCACTTTCATGCATTGGAGAAGGAAATGGCAACCCACTCCAGTGTTCTTGCCTGGAGAATCCCAGGGACGGGGGAGCCTGGTGGGCTGCCGTCTCTGGGGTCTCACAGAGTCGGACACGACTGAAGCGACTTAGCAGTAGCAGCAGCAGCAGACTCAATACCCTTTTTTTTTTTTTTTTTCATTTTTAAAAAAACATTCTAGGGACTCCCCGGGCGGTTCAGTGGTTACGACTCCGAGCTTTCATTGCTGGAGCCCGGGTTTGATTCCTGTCAGGGAACTAAGATCCTGTAAACCACGTGGCATGGCCAAAAAACAAAAAACTTTACATGAATATTCTCCTTCGACTGTTTCTAACTGGTAAATTCTGCCACAGCGAGGATAATTTTATATACCAAATCCTTCTGAGGAACTATAAAGGTGACATATTCATTAAAATTTAGTGTTTATAGTGAAGACTCACTTCAGCAAACTGCTGATTTTAAGAAAGTGGTTGAGGAGCAAATACAATTTTCTCCGCCCACTATTCTTCACTCATGATTATGAACTGGCAAAAAAAAAAAACCTCTGGTACTGTATGGATTTGTCGCTGGAAAATAATGTATGAGATATATGGCTAGAAAACCAAATGTAAGAACAGTGAGAAAAATTTCAACACTCAGAAACCCCAAGGGGCAGGTGGCTTAGTTATCTTATGAAATCAATTAATCAAATAGTATAGTTTATGGTCCAAGTTTAAAGTTCATATGCCTTTCCTGCCAGCCAACCTATATACTGAGGGGAGAAGGGGATACACTAGAAAGCAATTTTACCTGTATTATTTGGATAATTTCCATTTGATTTTGGAAATGGAATTTTATTTTTCAGTGTATGGAGGGTTTTGTGTCAGACACTGCTTCCTTGTATGCTTAATGTAGGACTCAACAGGTAGTTTAGTGGAAAACAAAGAACAGGTGACAGATGGCGAGTAAAACGCCTGCAGGCACAGCATGCAATATACTTACTATTTTATGAAAAAAAAAATCTAGACCAGACAAGCAGAAACACTTTGGGAGGAAAATAAAAAATAACTTGAAACCAAAACTGTTCCAGAAAATCCAAAACGTGTCACTGAAAATACACACCATTATAAATGCAGGGAGAGACACCATTCAAAGAATACCCTGAGGGGCCATTCAATATTCATTTAGCCATCTAGAATTCAACTGCATACACTCAGCAAAAAAAAAAAAAAAAAAATTTAAGAGAAAAATGTAAGTCGTACAGGCAATTGTGTTTCTGTTAAACTCAGTGAACATATGCCCCTGCTAGTGGATGTGATCAAACCTGAACTAGACTATCAAACCTGAACTTGACAAGCCTGTGGGGACAATGTATCATTTTATTTGAATGGAATCTGTGACCATGGGTAAGAAGGTCAGAAGCAGGGCTTCCCTGGCGGCTCAGTGGTAAAGAATCCACCTGCCAGTGCAGGAGACATGGGTTTGATCCCTGGGTCAGGAAGATCCCCTGGAGAAGGAAATGGCAACCCACTCCAGTATCCTTGCCTGGGAAATCCCATGGACAAAGAAGCCCGACAGGCTAAATCCATAGAGTCGCAAAATCAGACTTAACGACTGAACAACAATAACAACAACATTACCCATGTCACCAGGCCATGAGTAGTGATGTCTTCTTTGCTGCCTATCAGATCAACAGATGACTAGTTCAACCAGTTGAATTCTGTAACAATACACTGGTTCTACTCTCTAATAATACACTAATCCTTTTCAAAGCAGGGTGTCATTCTGTGGTCAAGCTGGTAGAAGAAAGCCAGTTCTTTTCCCTGTTCTCTGAAGAACTTTGACAAACAGATACCTCTCTTGAAGTTAATTACATTAACCCACGAAAAACAAACATTTCGGAATCAGAGGGCTCTGGATTTAGATAATTTACTTAACTTCCTTGAGCTTCAGTCTCTATGTCTATAAAATGAGAAAAACAATAATATCTATGTTTTATATATATACATATATATCTATATATATACAGTAATATATCTTGAGGGTATTATATACCTGTGTGGGTATTATATACCTGTGAGGGTATTATATAGAAGCCTGTGTGCTTCTCAGAATACCTGCTATAGAATACATATTCAAGTTGAGTTTGTGCCCACTCTTTCTCTACTTTAGAATTAGACTCATGCCTGGAACATTTAGAAGCTTTGTTCTCTCTGCCAGATTAACCTCTGGGTGCGTATAGTTAGTTGAATAACAGACATGCTTAATATGTCTTTGGCTATTATGTAGTATATGGAGGAGAGAATGGTTCCAGGTTTTGGAGTCAGGCCTGAGTTCAAATTCAACCTCCACCACACACAAACTATATGTCTTTAGGAGCATCAATTAACCTTGCTGAGCCTCTATTTTTCATTTGCAAAATAGAGCAGTACCTTTTCCTACCTAGCTAGCAAGGATTTCTGTGAGATTGAAATTGGATAAAATATGTCAAAATGGTTCATAAGTAATAAAATATTATGATATATGTTTATTACTTTATTATCTATATTATTATAATGCAATTATAAATAATACTTAATTTTTATTATTGATAGATGATTTAGGAAAAGAGAAGTTATCTCATTCAAGAAAAAATTAGTTATTGTATAGTCAGCTTTTTCTTATATTGAGAAAAAGAGAAAGTTAAGATATATACAAGTAAAGAATACTAGCCAGAGAATTAGAATACAACTGATAGTCTGAGTGCTAATACTGACAACTTCCTGGACAAACCTCCCTAACTTATTTAGCTTGGCTTTCTTACCTCTAAAGTAATTCCTGCCTCAGTATATTACTGTGAGGATACATACAGAAAAATGATGGGAGAAAAAAAACAATGGGAAAGATGTCAAATCCTTTCAATAAAAGTCTCAGATGAGTTATTTGAACCTTCTTTCTTTAGGTATGTGGTCAATCACCTCATCTTATTTATACACCTGTTTTATGAGCAAAACTGCTACAGACATAACCTTCAGAGATTTGTAGACGTGGTAGAAGGAAAGGAAAGAAGATTAAAGGAAATCTTTAAGAAACATTGGCAAACCTCAGTTTCACTCTTTAATTAGGGCGTGGTTAATAAGTGGGCCTTAGGAAGCATTACTACAATCAAAGCTAGAGGAGGTGATGGAATTCCAGTTGAGCTATTCCAAATCCTGAAAGATGATGCTGTGAAAGTGCTGCACTCAATATGCCAGCAAATTTGGAAAACTCAGGAGTGGCCACAGGACTGGAAAAGGTCAGTTTTCATTCCAATCCCAAAGAAAAGCAATGCCAAGAATGTCCAAACTACTGCACAATTGCACTCATCTCACATGCTAGCAAAGCAATGCTCAAAATTCTCCAAGCAAGTGCTCAACAGTACATGAACGGAGAACTTCCAGATGTTCAAGCTGGTTTTAGGAAAGGCAGAGGAACCAGAGATCAAATTGCCAACAACCATTGGATCATCAAAAAAGCAAGAGAGTTCCAGAAAAACATCTACTTCTGCTTTATAGAACACATCAAAGCCTTCGACTGTGTGGATCACAACCAACTGTGGAAAATTCTGAAAGAGATGGGAATACCAGACCACCTGACCTGCCTCCTGATAAATCTGTATGCAGGTCAAGAAGCAACAGTTAGAACTGGACATGGAACACTAGACTGGTTTCAAATCAGGAAAGGAGTATGTCAAGGCTGTATATTGTCATTCTGTTTATTTAACTTACATGCAGAGTACATCGTGAGAAATGCTGGGCTGGATGATTGCCAGGAGAAATATCAATAACTTCAGATATGCAGATAACACCACCCTTATGGCAGAAAGTGAAGAGGAACTAAAGAGCCTCTTGATGAAAGTGAAAGAGGAGAGTGAAAAAGTTGGCTTAAAACTCAACATTCAAAAAATGAAGATCATGGCATCCAGTCCCATCATTTCATCACCAATAAATGGGGAAATAATGGAAACAGCGACAGACTTCATTTTCTTAGGCTCCAAAATCACTGCAGATGGTGACTGCAGCCATGAAATTAAAAGATGCTTGCTCCTTGGAAGAAAAGCTATGACAAACCTAGATAGTGCATTACAAAGCAGAGACATTACTTTGCCAGCAAAGGTCCATCTAGTCAAAGTTATGCTTTTTCCAGTAGTCACAGATAGATGTGAGAGTTGGACCATAAAGAAAGCTGGGCACTGAAGAGTTGATGCTTTTGAACTGTGGTGTTTAAGAAGACTCTTGAGAGTCCCTTGGACAGCAAGGAGATCAAACCAGTCAATGCTAAAGGAAATCAGTCCTGAATATTCTTTGGAAGGACTGATGCTGAAGCTGAAACTCCAATACTTTGGCCACCTGATGTGAAGAACTGACTCATTGGAAAAGACCCTGATGCTGGGAAATATTGAAGGCAGGAGGAGAAGGGGACAACAGAGGATGAAATGGTTGGATGGCATCACCGACTTGATGGACATGGGTTTGAGTAAGCTCCAGGAGTTGGTGATGGACAGGGAAGCCTGGCATGCTGTAGTTCACAGGGTCGCAAAGAGTCAGACAGGACTGAGCGACTGAACTGACTGAAGAAATAGTACTGTTATACTTTCTCTCTTGTAGAAACTGCCTCTAGGCTGAGCTGAAAGAGTTCCATGTCCTGGACCTCTGAATACAGAATCCAGGAGTCTAGCTTGAAACTGGAGTGACATCCTCAATACTTTCATGAACTCTTATCTCGATACTGATTAAACATATCTTGAATTAGTCACCTCATCTCTTTCTCCATTGCCAATGCTCCAGGCTAAGCCCCTCACTGGCTCTCAGCTGAATTCCTGCAAAGTCAGCTACCTGCTGACCTAATCTCCATTCCCTCCTGATCAACCCATCTCTGAACTGTCAACAGAGGGCTGTTTTTAAATAATTCCATCAAGCGACATGTCTGATAAAAACAATGACTCCCTGCATCACTCCCAAAGAAAGCTGCTGCTGCTGCTGCTAAGTCGCTTCAGTCGTGTCCGACTCTGTGCGACCCCAGAGACGGCAGCCCACCAGGCTCCCCCGTCCCTGGGATTCTCCAGGAAAGAACACTGGAGTGGGTTGCCATTTCCTTCTCCAATGCATGAAAGTGAAAAGTGAAAGTGAAGTCGCTCAGTCGTGTCTGACTCTTAGCGACCCCATAGACTGTAGCCTACCAGGCTCCTCCGTTCATGGGATTTTCCAGGCAAAAGTACTGGAGTGGGGTGCCATTGCCTTCTCCGCCCAAAGAAAGCTAGAAGTCTTTAACCTGCAAAGCAGACCCCTTAATATTCTGACCCAGGCTAGCTCACCAGTTCCATTCAACACCACCCCTCCCACTCAGTTGCTTAGTGAAGCAATATAGTATAGTGTCTATAGCTAATGCTAAACAATTATCCACTTCTTACTTTCAGTAATGGAACCCTTGAGTTTCAGCTGAACACAAGGACTCCCTAGGTATGACCATGTGATTTGACTGTAACCAGTGGGATGAAAGAGAAAGTGTTGTGTGCTTATTTTTGTTTTGTCGTTAATATGAAACTTCTAGGTCAAAAGAAAGAAAGAAAGAAAATTACTATGTTAAGAGTATTCAAACCACAGCCAAGTAAAATCCAGAAACTAAAATGACCCATTATCTGCCAAATAAGAGAAACAGAACATTTAATACATTTAAAGCAAGAACAGTCTGTCAGCAGAATTCAAACTTCCTTTTCAGACCCAGGAAATTTTCTTTAAAAGAGAAACTTTGAAATGCATTGTTGGCAGGAGTCAGAAAGAAGCAAAGAATCTTTTTTTTTTTCTTTAATTAATACATACCTAATCTAGAAACTATGTGGCTACTATGCCATTTTTAAGTGCCAAGCTCAAAAAAAGAAACTGAATTTTACATCTCACTGTACTGCTCTCAGAATAATTCATCTAATTCCACTATAGGCAGAAGTCTAACAAATGGTTTGAATCTTTATCAGTTACAGGTTATAATATGCACTCATCAGTGTCCTTTATCATATAGGAAGCTCCCTTTTTCAGAACTCTACTTGGAGCTTCAAGTTAGGATCTAAGGTGTGGGGCCTTGAGTTACTGGTTAAGTAAGCTTCCTATATCCACTTGATCCTCTACTTAGTGAACCTGGGCCAGTATCGTCATCAAATTTCCTGACAGGAAACTGCTTTATTCTTTCTTGAAATGAGAGTTAATAAAAGACCAAGCACACCTGTGTCCTCTCCCTGTGCGAGCAGACTTTAATTAGTCACAATCAGATCAAGAGCAGAAACCACAGAGTAATTTAAACAGGAAGAGCTGACTATAGAGCATTACTGAGCAATGATAGGAGAGGGACTATAAAGATGGGATGAGAGCTCTAAAGGGTGCCAAAGAGCTGAGGGAAAGAACCAACAGAGAGGAACCTGGAGGAGGTCAGACTTCAGCATTTGTTGACGAAGGTATGGTCAAAGTCCACTTGATGCAGAGAAGTTACCTAAGCCAGAGATGGTCCAAAGTTGCCAGGAAAACAGAAACAACCTGCTGGGCACAGGCCAACCAGAGCTGGTTGGCAGACTGGGTATGCAGAAGGAAAGAGGTGCAGAGAGTCAGGAGGCAGGTGAGTCAGCGGGCCACTGCAGGTGAGGCCTGGGATGCTCAGTGCCCATGTCAGGACAGTCCTGGAGAACGGTTCTGTGGGGCACGGGTGAGATGACGCTAAGGGGTGGGTGCACAGAGGGAGCCAGACTGCCGCTGTGGACACTTCTGGGACCAGGACCTCGAGGGGCCTCCCTCTACAGGAACCTGGCACATCTCTGTATTTGGCTGGGGACGGAGCAGCTCCCACCCACTCAACAGGACAAAGCTTAAGCATCTTGCTCACTAGACAGCCAGCTCGATGAGTCCCAGCATGCTCACACAGAGCAGCAACCTGGGCTGCAGTGAAGGTTGTGCTGTCTGGAGCTCCCAGCCACACTTACTTACAAGATCTGAAGAAAACACACAGAAAAAGCTACACACTACAGGACTTAAGCAGTGAAAAAGAAAGCATGCTCTTCAGGCTACCAAGAGAAATCCCTCTTTCTCCTTCAAGTGTGTTTCTCTCTCCAGTGACCTCTATGACAAAGCAGTGTGCCAAATGTCAAAGGAAAAATATTTACAGGGCCCAGACCCATTCAAACAGGTTAGTCGATGAAGGGAGCTGACAGGCAATGAATTAATAATAAGCACATTCACCCTCTGACTGAAGCCCTCCATAGAAACAGAGCTGCCCAGTGAATTGTTCTCTCTGCTTTCCCCTAGAATTTAACTTGTCCCCAGGTGCCACCTGCTCCCATCAATCCCCCAGTAACTCTGATCTTCTAACCTGCCCCTCTAGTCATTTACAGGTGGCTATGTCAGAAGTCTCTCTACAGCCCCTGTTGAGGGTAGCTCATAAGTGTGATACAGTTTTGTACAGCTCTTTAAAGCAATTTGATAAAAGCAATCCAAAGTCAAATTAGAGATTAGGCCATTTTTAGAGTCATGGGATTGTTCTGTATGGCTCTGAGGTAGTGTATATATGTGACTATGCATTTTTCAAAACCCATAGAACTATACACTACCAAGTGTGGACTTTAACGAATGCAAATTTAAAAAATTAACTAGGATGTTAGAGGACCCTAGAATGCAATACAGACTGTGAGAAATGAATCTAACTCTATTACAGACGCATGACATAACCTTTCTGAAAGGGATAGGGAAAGAGCTGACCTAAAGTAACTTTGGAAAATGGTATTTAGACTAGATACTCTAAAACTAAAGTTTAAAAGGACTGTATATAAACACTGTACTATAGTCTGCAAATTAGTTTCTTACAGGGATACCAGATAAGAATTCTGAAAGTACTGTACATCTATACTAGAGTTGAACAAGTGATAACTAATAGATAATATGAACTAAGTTCCTCAGAGTTAAAGGAAAAAGTTAAAAATAAACAAGGGAGAGGCTAGACTAAGCCCTGTGATAATAAGGTAGAGTTGGGGACATCAGTATAAACTCATGCCTAATTTATGTACTTTGAGTAGATAGATGGTAGAGAAATAGATAATTATACATAATGTGTGTATACATGGGAATACGTATGTATATTTCCTAGCTCTGTCCACTGAGAAAGCCTAGAAGTGTTTCCCCAATAGCATTGAGCACACACCCGTGCCAGGATCTTGGTTTCTAAAAACCATTTTCCAATAGAAGGAACCAGGGCTTCTTGGATAAATGGCTGATTCTAGGGTGCAGGCAGGGAAGATATAAGAAGTTTGGAGAGAGTAAGTCTAGTGCCAGAAAGGAAGGAAGGGCTCAGACAGCAAAACGGACACTGGAACCAATCTGAAAGAGCTCTCAATGGTCAAAGATGGGAAAATCTGAACAAGCATGTTATTCTGAGTTGTGGAGATGAATTTTTTTAAAAAATATATAGTGAAAAGTAGAAAGTAAGTGATTGCTCCTGGGGAGTAAGAAGCAGCATAGGGGCAGGGACTGTTTGTTGTTAAAAGCCTTAGAACATAATTTGACACTTTAAACCATTTCCATATTGGCTTGTGTAGCTTTGAAGGAAAAATTCTAACTACATTAAAAAGAATACACACAAAAGTTAGAATATGAGGCAATCGAGGGAATATTTTGATGAGAGGGTTTTGTTTGGTTGGATTGGTTTCTATGTTTTATTAAAATAGGAGACACTTAGCTAGTTTATATATAGATAGAAAACCAACAGACAAAAAGAATAAAACAGGGAAGAAATAGAGATAACTGACTAAGGTAAGTGTCTGAGGAGGGGAGGCAATCTTTGTTAGAAGGATTTACAGAGGACTGGGCTTCCAGGTGGCGCTAATGTTAAAGAACCCACCTGCCAATGCAGGAGACATAAGACACAAAGTTTCAATCCCTGGGTTGGGAAGATCCCCTGGAGGAGGGCATGGCAACCCACTCCAGTATTCTCGCCTGGAGAATCCCCATGGACGGAGAAGCCTGGCAGGCTACAGCCCACTGGGTTGCAAAGAGTCGTATAAGACTGAAGCGACTTAGTGTGCGGATGGCACTAATCAGCTCATTATTTCTAACCTATCCAAAGAGTGACACATGCAGAATCTCAAGGAAACCTCTGTCCTGTTTCCCTCTTGCTTCTTGCTGAGCCCTGAGGTGCACCCACTCTTGCCTGGTATGGGGTGCTCTCTCACAAGCTGCAAAGGTGCACTTCCTGAAAATGCCAGGGGCAAGTCTGTCACTTCCTTGTCAGTGTCTACACTAATTATTTACAGAGATTTGGCAACAATTATGCAGACTTACAGGCTTCCCAGGTGGTGTAGTGGTAAAGAATCTTCCTGCCAATAGAAGAAACACAAGAGACGTGGGGTTGATCCTTGGGTTTGGAAGATATCCTGGAGAAGGAAATGGTAATACACTCCAGTATTCTTGCCTGGAAAATTCCATGGACAGAGGAGCCTGGTAGGCTACCGTCTGTGCGGGTGGCAAGCTAAGAGTCATACACAACTGAGCACACACACACACACACACACACACACACACACGTGCAGATTTAAGCTAAAGACCTCTTTTTAAAAAAAGAAAGATATGTGAATACACTTAATGACACTGGACTATACACTTAAAAATGGTTGCAATGGTGGGACTTCCCTAGTGGTCTAGAGGCTAAGACTCTGTGCTCCCCAAACAGGGTGGGCCCAGGTTCGATCTCTGGTCAGGGAACTAGATCCTACATGCTTTAACTAATACTCAGCACAGCCAAAAAAAAGAGAAAATGGTTGCAATGGTAAATTTTGTTATGTAGGTTTTACTATCACAAAAAGTTTTTTTAAAGCGAGATATAAAATTAGGGAGAGGGAATTCCCTAGTGGTCCAGTGGTTAGAACTGCTAAGGGCACAGATTCAAGGTCTGCTTGGGGAACTAAGGTCCTGAAAGTTGTGAAGCAATGGCCAAAAAAGTGAAAGAAAATAAAATTAGGGAGAGTCATTCCTAAATGTACAACTCTGTACTTATCAGATCTTTAGTGACGGAGTGAACCCCAAGGTTAACTGTTTAGAAAGAGGTGGAAGTCCAAGTTTACCTTCACAAGCAACTATGGATGAGCCTTTGTTGAAAAGAAAAGAACTCACTTTCCACATCACAGGAGCAATTTTGTCTTCCTAATGACTGAAGAGTGCTCTTCTAGAACTATGACTCAATTCTTGAGGGGAGAGTTCCTTATCATGGTATGGTAGCTGAGGTATTTCTACTAAGTAGAAGGCTCATGACATATTTCATATATTAAAACCTTTTTAAAGAAATCCATTTCACATTTAAAAAATTTGTTCTCAACTTCAGAAATAATTTTAATAGGTCTACCAAAGACTACTTTTAATTATAGTAATAAGCAAGGAACTAATAGGGGGTATTCAGTAAAAATGGGAGAAAACACATCTACTCAGCCTTATTTTCACATTTCATTCCTCACTTAGCCCAAACCATATTCTAATACAATACAATCAATGTGCTCATGACAAGGTGATAGTATGTAGTCCTAGTGAAATGGGCCTGTGATATTTTTGATTTGCATCTCCTTTGTTTGGGAATATTGCCTTAAATAACTGAAAGGCAAATAAAATGACTTGGCAGGCCCACACAGAGAAGGAAGTTTTCCTAATAGCGAGTTGCCTTTATATGGGCATATTTCTACTTTCTAAAATAATGTCTCCATTATCTTGGTTAGAGTTCAACTCTTTTAAATCTATAAGAAATATGTGAGGCATGAGTATATGGGATGATTCATAGATTTGAAATAACACCTACTCTCCTTTGGTTCTGGCACAAAATGTGTCAGTGAAGCCTGCAATTAAGAAAATTACCTTGGGCTGTCCTGCCACAAGGATGGCGACGTCAATCTACTCATCCAGAGCAGAAGTGTCTTACAAAAATGAGTTTAGAAAACAATTCTACTCTAGTGATGACTGTGTCTTGGTGCCTTTGCCATGCCATCTAAATTTTTGTCATTAATAATAAGATTAATAATATTTACTAAATATTGTTATGCTATTTCTTGTAGTCATCAAAACAGCCCTATGAGATAGATACTATGATGGTTCCTATTTTACAGATGAGGAGGGGTTAAATAAGGGGCCCAAGATCATACTTTTAACCAGTGGTAGAGCTTGGATTTGAAGCCAGATCTCTCTGACTCAGATGTTCATTCTTTTGATCAAGACTAGTTGCATAATTTGAAAAGCCCAGTACAAAATGAAAATATGGGGGGCTCCATTCAAAAAGTATTAATAATCACAGGGCCCTGTGTGACTGCACAGGTTGTATACCCATGAGCTGGCAGTGCTCTCAATCATGCGCTCTCAATCACTTCCCTCCACCAAGTCCTTCCTCTCCAATATCTCAACCAAATTTAGCAAACATTTTGTCCAATCCACAATGCTACTGTAAGAAGTCCTGTGTGAATTCCTGAGAGACACAGGTCCAGTCTGGAGACATTCATTTCTCAGTTAATCCTTTTACATGCCTAAATTTCACATTATGTTCAACAGCAGAAAGTATCCTTTGAATATCAATCTTCTCTTTGGTTGGTCCCTAACACCTTCCTTTTAATCAGTCTGCTTCCCTCTTTTAAAAAATAAATAACCTCACCATTTCCATTTTAAGCATATAATATCACAGTGTCAGTACTGTTCCTCCCTGCTGTGATATTTGCAGCTGCTTCACCCCGATGATGGGAAAAGGCCTTGGATCCTCGTAATTGTAGGGTCCTGATTAATGAACCCTTTGCCTCTCTGCATTTCCTTTTGAAGATCTTTCCAAACCTTTCACTTGGCACCTTCACTTAAGTGGAATGTCTGGAGCTTGGTGGACAGCATGTTTTGGTGTAAACCTTTTACCATCCAACACATATCTTGAGAACAAAGGAAGTCTGTTTGCAGTGTTTATCGAGTAATTGGGACATGCAAGTTACATTTCTAGGGAAAGGAACCAGTTGTGTGTGGACAGCTACGGTGGAGGAGAGTTTGCAGGCGGACTAGGAGACAGAGAAGATGTTATCTCTGCCCCGGTGGGGATTCCCACCTAACACGATGTCTAGCCCCAGACTACCTCATCCTTCACACATTTTCACTATGATTTCTTTTTCTACAAGAAATTAGGACTGTTCCTGTCTTCATTTCTTCCTAATATGGGGAAAGAAGGGAGGACTCACAGGCAGCCTCCACCTGAGACTCTTCTGACTTTAGGACTTAAATGTGGGCTCCTGATTGATGCCGCCTTACTTCCTGTGGATAAAACTGAATGAGATTATAGATAATTTGTCATTGTGGCATGGAAAGAATAAGGCACAAGCAAATATTTAGAAGAGTAGTTTTCAACTGTATCAGACCCACTATCCCCTTTTTATAATGAAACATCCCTTCATTGTCCTGAAAGGGAATTCATAGATAGTATAATCTACAAATATACAGGGGAAAAAAAAACCACAACTCATTTTAATTGACATAATGCTTAAATTGTGATACAAAACAGAAATAAAACTAGAGTTAGGGTTATGTTCAGATAATTATAAATAGCTTTTCACCCACATCAGTGCCTTAAAGGACATTTGATAGTAGGGTGGGACAATTTCTATGTCCTATGGAACTCTTCCAAACATCTGTCAATCCTGGCCCTCAGCCACCAGATACCAGTTAGCACGCCTTCAATCATTGTAATAACCAAAAATGTACCCACAGTTCCTATAACACATCGTAAAAGGTGGTACTGCCCCTGCTGAGAACTACTGGTCTATGTAGGAGTGTCTCTGTATTAGATTTCTTTAGATTCTCCCTTGGTTAGGGGTTCTATGTAATAGAATACGATATACTTGCCATACTCCCAGACTAAGAGTTCCAGGGCTTAACAAGCCTGAGCTCAACCAGCATGCATTTTCTATTTGTACACAACTATTTTTAGGACACTAGTTTTAAAATAGTACCCACATACACACACACTCCACTATCACCAAGGTCCCGGACCACAGAGTCACGTGAGGGAGTGGCCATGCTATGTATGGACTAATGGTTATACAGAGTGAAGCAGAGAGAGCCTTTATTTCGTGTCCTATGTAAAACTTAGGGAGGCAGAATTGAGGATGTGTCAGTGTGGTGCATGGGTTGGCCTTGTACCTTTTTCTTGGTACTCTCTGCCCTTACCTTGGGTTAAAGGAGACTCTGTGTTGTAAACAAAGGTTGTCTCTTGTTCTGCCTGCTGAATACAAAATTGAAGCCAAACAGGGACCCAAAGGGAATAAGAGTCCCCTCACCCTCATGCCCCCGGACACATACTCCTAATTAGGATCAATCAAAACATCATTCACCAAATACTCAGAAAGATACCGAGATCTGGCCCAATTGAAAAAAAAAAAGAATGCTTGTGGAAACTTCTCTGAGTCACACTCTAGCATTTAGCAGAGGTCAGTGTTTTCCCACCAGAACAAGTTAAAACTTGAATGAAATAAAAATTCTAGATTACCTAAGGGAAAACTTAAACAGCAAAATTCCTCTACACCAAGACCCATGATAAAACATTTGCCCCCTCTTAAATCATGCTCATTCAAGAATCTGTTTAAGCACAGCATGCTTTCTGGGTGGTACAATTCTTACATGGGCCATTAAGAAGAAAGAGGTTTTGAATCAATGAATGCGAGAGGAAAAAATGTGTTGCAACTAAGGAAAACATTCATTCATGTATAAGCCTAGGTGTTGGTCACTCAGTCGTGTCTGACTCTTAGTGACCCCATGGACTGTAGCCCACCAGGCTCCTCTCTCCATGGAATGCTCCAGGTAAAAATACTGGAGTGGGCAGCCATTCCCTTCTCCAGGGGTTCTTCCCAACCCTGGGATTGAACCCGGATGTCCTGCACTGCAGGCAGATTCTTTACTGTCTAAGCCACCACAGAAGTCCCCATTCGTGTATACAGTCACTTGTTTCCCTTCTCAGCTTAATTTCTCCTATTATACATTGCAAGTACCCTTAGTGTCCTTCCCCCCAACACTTTGAGAAACTCACTTGATTCCACAATGATCTACTACAGGCAATACACCCTGTAGTCCATGCTTACACCTGTGCCTGGTGAAGAACCAAACCATGCAGAGATCTCACTTTAAATTTATGATCTTAAACCTTGAGTAGGCCCTTAATCCTGCCAGCAATCATACTATATTCCCCAAGTCCTTCTATTATCCCTCTTTCCCTAGTGGTATTACATACCTTCACCTCTGTCCTCAAACCTCAAACACCTACTCACCACCTATTCTCATTTCACATATTCTCATATTCACATATTTCACTGAGGAAATAGAATGAGTCAGAAGAGAGCTCCCACAAACACCCACCAACTGCATGAGTGCCCAAGTCCTGGGTTCTTTCTTATGGCTATAGATGAAAACTTCATGCCCCCACAAAAGACCAGTTGCTCTACTTGTAGACTAGATGCCCACTTACTGTCACCTCCTCAAGGACTCACTCCAGCAATTCTGTTCTCAATTCTTCCCTTTTCACTAGATCTTTTCCATCAGTTATGGACATTATTTCTCTCACCTCTGAAAAACCCTGTCTTGACCCCACTTCTTCTTCCATTTACTACTCCCATTCTTTTTCTTTTCTGGAGGTTGTCCATAGTCATCATCTCTACTACCTCCAAATCTCCCTTCCCAGTCTCTCTTAAACCTAATACAATCAGTATTTATCCAATCCACTCCAACTAAATTGCTCTTATCAAGATCACTTCAACCTCCCTGTTGCTATATCCAAAGGCTAAATATTCAGTCTTCCTCTTACTTGATTGGTTAGCAGAATACAATCACTCTCTCCTCCTTGAACCACTTTTCCACTTGGTTTATAGAAGGAGACATATCTGGTCTTCTACCTATATCTCTGGTTCCTCCTCAGTCTTCTTTGTTGGGTTCTCTTCCAACACTCTGACTTCCAAAACTTGGGAGTATTCCAAAATTCAGTCCTCGAACCTTTCCTCTTTATCTTCTTCACTCACTTATTAGGTGATCTCATCTAGTCTCATGGCTTTAAATACCACCCAATATATGTTTTGTCCAGCCTGCATTTCTCCCCTGCACTAGACTCGCATATCCAGCAGCCTCCTTAAACCTCCGCTTGGATGACTAATAGACATCTCAATTTAACAAGTCCAAAACTGAACTCCTGACCCCCTCTCACTACCTCCCTACTGCTGAACCCTGTGCCTCTTCTACTTTTCCCCAGATGCTCAAGCCAAAACCTAGAAGTCATCCTTGATGCCTTTCTTGCTCTCATTCCCCACATTTGATATGTCAACTCAACTGTCAACATATGTGTAGAATCTGACCACTTCTCATCATTCCACTATCACTGTGTCTCACCTAAATTAGTGGAGGAGACAACTAGTCTTCTACCTTCCATTTTGACTCCATTCAGACTTCTCAACACACAAGTCAGAGTGATGCTGATAAAACATAAACCAGAGAAGGTCACCCTTCCATTCAGAAACTTTCCAATGCCATTTTTAGTAAAAGCTCAACTCCTCAAATTCCTTCAAAGCTCTTCACATTCTGCCCTTGGCTCATTTCTTTTCCAACTTTGTCCCCTATTTCCTCATCCTTCACCTCTTCCATTCTAGTAGGAGTCTCCCTACCCTTTGCTGTTCCTTAAACCTTCTAGGCACCCCAAGACCTTTGTGCTTACTGTTCCTGGGATGTTCTTCCCCCAGACATGACTCACTCACTCACCTCCTTCCCTCAGATATTTCTTCCTCAGTGAGTCCTTCTCTGTTACACATCTGTGATGGCTCATTTTAGCTGTCAATTTGATTGGGTCACAGGGTGCCCAGACATTTGGTCAAACATTATGCTGGCTTTAAGACTTAGACTGGAACCACACTACTGGCTCTGCTAGCTCTTCAGCTTTGCTGACTACAGATCCTGGACTTCTCAGTCCCTCTATGGGCCTTCTTCTCAGCCTCCATAACCACTGAGCCAATTCCTTATAACTAATGGGGATTAAATGACTGTATATTTATGCAGTGCTTGGAAGAATGCTTAATATAGTATTATAGTAAGTGCTATATTAAGTAAAATAAATAAATAACTGTATACATATATATATATATATATATGTTCTTTCTTCTCAAGACTTTCAGATAGTAGAAAGGAAAACATATCTATCAAAAGTACAGAGTACACAGTGGTAGTACAGAAGATAGTAAGGGTTAACTTCCCCTTAGACTCAAGGAAGACTTCACAGAGACAGTCATATTTAATGTGAATCTTAGAGAATGAAGAAGTGCTTCCTAGACCAACAAGAAGGGCATTCCAGGCCAAGGACACAGAACAAATGTTTAAATCAGGAGGCTCAGAGATAAGAATAAATCTGTCCTCCCACCTTCCAGGAAGTGGTTATCTGGAGTTGTCTCAATAAATCCAACTTGTTTTTCCTAATTTATCCTTTAATTTCTTTATTATGTAAGAGAAAGTGTTGGTAACACTGAATATTAAATTATAGTCATTTCACTGTGTGGGAGAGAAAATTTTAGAGATTGTTACACTCTCAGGCAATGCTTACCCCAATCAATTCAATGCATCGAGTGAAAAGAATTTGCTAGTTCTAAGTCACCTTAATATTCTCAAAAGAATCTTTTGTTGATTGATATTTACCATATGTTGAAAGAATCTTTCATCGATTGGTATTTACCATATCTTATCTGCTGATATGATCACTGATAACCATTTTTCTTTAAAATGTTACATTAGAATTCATTTGTTTAATGAATTTCGATTTTTCCATTGCTTTATTCATTTACTACCTAACTAAAAGTATGTTTTATTTATTGTCACATTGTCAGAGATATTAGTTCAGTTCAGTTCAGTTCAGCCGCTCAGCCGTGTCTGACTCTTTGCGACCCCATGAAACTCAGCATGCAGGGCCTCCCTGTCCATCACCACCTCCCGGAGTCCACCCAAACCCAGATATTAGCTAATAGTATTAAAAAAAAAACAAAACCCTAATGTCCATTAAAATATTTTCTAATTTTTTTCCTACATTACAAAACATGATTTAAGGACAACATTACTTCACACACCTTTGACTAACTCCTTTCAAGTTAATGATCTAGAAATCAGTGGAGAAGGAACTTAAAGGGAAATGGTCAAGGGGTCATCCAGGAAGGCAACAGGAGTTGGGCAGGATTGATTGAAACACCACAATTAGATCCAGCCACTTTTCAGGATCTGGCCCAGAAACTCACTCCTTGCAATGCCCTAGGTATGAGCCCCAAGAGGCTGACTCATGCAGAGATAGAAGTAGATATTCAAATGCCAGTTTATTCATTTGCAGTGAGAAATTAACCTCTCACATGGACCAGCATGTTCTCATTGATTCCTTGAAGTCAAGGCAAAGAGAATTCATACTAAGAAAGTACTTACTAATTTGCCATGGGAAATCTCTGCATAGGGACAGAAACTTCAGTGTCTGTATGATCTGTATATTTTCTCCCTAGAGATAGCCTACCTGGGAAATCAAACCATAGTCAGAATATTACTCAGTAATAAGAATAGAGAGATGAACATGTGTGTGAGTGTGTGTGTGTGTTCAGTCATTCGGTCATGCCCGACTCTTGTGACCCCAGGGACTGTAGCCTGCCAGGTTCCTCTGCCCATGGGATTTCCCAGACAAGAATACTGGAGTGGTTGCCATTTCCTTCTCCAAGATGAACATACGGAACTAGACTGAAAGACTGTGGCAGACAGAATAAAGGCCCCCCAAAGATGTCTACATCTTAACACTCAGAACCTGTGAATATGTTACCTTACACAGCAAAAGGACTTTGCAGGTGTGATTACATGAAGGATCTTGAGATGGGAAGATCATCCCTTGATGACTGAGTTGGTGAAGTGTGATCGCTCAGTCCAGTCCGACTCTGCTACCCCATTGACTAAACAGTCCGTGGAAATCTCCAGGCCAGAAGACTGGAGTGGGTAGCCTTTACCTTCTCCAGGGGATCTTCCCAAATTGGGAATCAAATCCAGGTCTCCCACATTGCAGGCAGATTCTTTACCAGCTGAGCCATCAGGGAAGCCCAAAAATACTGGAGTGGGTAGCCTATTCCTTCTCCAGGGAATCTTCCCGACCCAGAAATCAAACTGGGGTCTTCTACACTGCAGGCAAATTCTTAATAAACTGAGCTATCAGGGAAGCCCGATTACTGAGGTAGGCTCAGTATAATTACAAGCTTCCTTATGAGAGAGAAAAAAGAAGGTCAAAGGCAGTAGAAAGGGCTGTAATGATGGAAACAAGAGGTTGGAGTGATGCCAGCAGGGGGCTATAAGCTGAAGAACACAGGCAGCCTCAAGAAGCTTACAAAGGCAAGGAAGTGGATTTCCCCTTAAAGACTCCAAGAAGGAATGCAGCACTGCTGACACTTTGATCTTAGCTTAATGAGATGCATTTAAGATCCCTGATCTCCAGAACTATAATAGAACACATGTGCATTATAGTAAGCTATTCACTTCAGTTCAGCCGCTCAGTCGTGTCCAACTCTTTGCAATCCCGTGGACTGCAGCACACCAGGCTTCCCTGTCCATCACCAACTCCCGGAGCTTGCTCAACTCATGTCCATAGAGTTGGTGATACCATCCAATCATCTCATCCTCTGTCGTCCCCTTCTTCTCCTGCCTTCACTATTTCCCAGCATCAGGGTCTTTTCCAGTGAGTCAGTTCTTTACATCAGGTGGCTAAAGTATTGGAGCTTCAGCTTCAGCTTCAGCATCTGTCCTTCCAATGAATATTCAGGACTGATCTCCTTTAGGATTTTCTGGTTGGATCTTGCAGTCCAAGGGACTCTCAAGAGTCTCTCCAACACCACAGTTCAAAAGCATCAATTCTTCAACGTTCGGTCTTCTTTACGGTCCAACTCTCATATCCATACATGACTACTGGAAAAACTATAGCTTTGACTAGACAGACTTTGTCAGTAAAGTAATGTCTCTGCTTTGTGATAATGCTATCTAGGTTTGTGATAGCTTTCCTGCCAAGGAGCAAGCGTCTTTTAACTTCATGGCTACAGTCACCATCTGCAGTGATTCTGGAGCCCAAGAAAATAAAGTCTGTCACTGTTTCCATTGTTTCCCCATCTGTTTTCCCAGCCATGAAGTAATGGGACCAGATGCCATGATCTTAGCTTTTTTTGAAAGTTGAAATTTAATATTAATCTACTAGGTTATAGTAATTCATTCAGCAAAAGGAAACTAATACTGACTCTGAGGCAGTAATTAAGATTACATTCAGCTGTGAGAGGTAGAAATCCCCACATATAAGTAGCTTGAACAAAGTAGACTTGAACAAGTTATGACCTCTCACAAAAATGAAGTCCTGATTAAACAGTCCAAGACTGGTAAAGCAGATCCACCATTACCAAGTACCCAGGCTTCCACTATCTTGTTACTCTCCATACTCAACACATGGTTTCAACTTCATGAGAGCTCAAGATAGCTGCTTAATCTCCAGCCATCACATACATATTCTAACAGCAGGAAGAAAGAAAAAGTAAGGGTAAAGGAAAGCATTCCCTTTTCTTATGGAAACTTCTGAAAGTTGCACACACCATGTCAGCATGCATCTCATAGACAAATAATTGGTCATAGAGCCACACGTAGTTTCAAAGGAAGCTGGAAGTACCATCCTTATTCTGGGTAACTTAGTGCTCATTGAAAAATAAAGCCTCCTATTTCCAAGGAAAAGGAAGAAAAGAAATAAGGACAACTTACAAAACCTAATAATGACAACTTACAAAGGCTTATGAAACATCACTTCATTCACGTTCAATTCTTTTCGACCCTATGGACTGTAGCCCACCAGGCTCCTCTGTTCACGGGATTCTCCAGGCAAGAATACTGGAATGGGTTGCCATGACCTCCTCCAGGTTTCCTGACCCAGGGATTGAACCCGCGTCTCTTGTGTCTCTGCATCAGCAGGTGGGTTCTTTACCACCAGTGCCACCTGAGAAGCCCTGTAACCCTTGCATTCACCTCTAATCAGAATCAGAAACATGCAAGCTAAGATTTCCTTTCCTAATCTGAGTTGGATGGATACTGCCAGTTTCGCCTATGTGTGTGTTTTTTTAAATCTAGGAACTGAACGCCAATCAATCTTTTTTAGACTGATATCTTTAGGACATATTAAAATATCAATTAGGTTACTAACATTTTAGCTGGCCCAAGTCTGTCCCTTTCAGGTAATTATATATTTTTCTGCCATGATCCTACAATTTATTCTCAGAGGACCATTTTATTTCCTCATTCACAAGTCCTTGGAAGATACTTCTCCATGCCCCTAAAGGATGATAACAAATTATAAAAGCATTGAGTTAAAGCCTGGTAAGTTTCACTCTCTTCCATGGCTGCTAATCCTACTCAGAAATTCCAATCCTAGAATTGTCTGAAATTTGTCCCAATATGAAACAAAATGTGAGCATGTAGATAGTTGAGATAAGTCCAAAACCACTACTTGAAAGATAATTATGTGATGTGCCTCTGAAACTCCTTTTAGCTAGAGTCAAGGCTGGTCTAATAAGTAGGTGAAGTGAATACTGATGCTCATGGAATTACAACATGGCAGATGCAATTAATATCCCCGTTTTGCTAATGAAGTAACTGAGGCCTAGAAAAATTAACCAAATTTTCCCAAAGCTAGGGCTATTCAGTGTCAAAGCGAGGACTCAGACTTCTTAACCAGAGTCTGACTCTAAATTATTGCACTATTGATATAATTCAAGAAACCTGGGTAAATGCCCTGCTGCAAAATATTTCTTCATTATTTTTAAAAATACCTCAAATTTCAAACGCTGTTTTGGTCCTGAAAACGAATATAATTGCATAAGTAAAGCTGTTTAGAGAATCCAGGGAAGATACCATTATGTTCTATCTCCATGACCAATACCTTATTTTACGACACCATCATCTACTACCTGGATTACCAAAATTGCCATCCAACTGGTCCATATTCTGCCAGGATGGCTCCTTCTAATCTATTCTCCACATTATAGCCAGAATCATCTTCCCCAAATGTACATCTGATCATGTTATTCCCCTTTTAAACCCTTTCAGGGATTCTTCATTGCCTTCGACATAGTCTATACTAGTGGTTCTCAACCCTGTTAGGAAAAATTTTATATAACAAATAATTTTCATCAAATTTACTACCTCCTTCCCTTACTATCCAGAAAGGAAACTCATGTAACATTAGTCCAATTTTTAAATGTTTGGCCATGATTACATTTAGAAAGTGAATTCTGTAAGTTGCAGGACAGTGGAGACAGTACTACCTCCTCGCACTACCCACCCTGAGAGATAACTGCTGGGCTAAACCCTTTGATGTGATTTGTTAAGTATTTGTGTTCTGGACTCCTCAAGCTCCAACCAACACTATCACTAGTCAGTCTGTCTTGGCCTTAAGTCCTCATAAACTACCTAAATGACTGATACACACGATGGTCTTTGTCACTTACTGTTCTGTAGAAACCACCTTCTTTACCTGGAACTCTCCATCATCCTCTCTCCAGCTTTATCTGGCTAATTCCTCCTCTCAGGTTTCTGCTTAGAAGCTATTTCCTCCATAAAGCCTTCTCTTGTTACGTCAGTGACACATGGCATCCTGAACTTTCCTCTATTATAGCACATGTCAGTCCCACTGTTGCAATGATCTCTTTACTTCTCTAGCCACTCCCTGAAAAATGAGTTTCTTGAGGACATAGACTATGTTGTGGCCACTGTTACAGCTTGTTATACTTGTTAGAGGAAAAGGAAGTTGGAGAGCATCGAAGACTAACTTAGCAAAACTATCTTATATTGGGAGTATTACGATCAGCTATTATTTTTTAGAAACACATTGTTTTGGAAATGCATAAAAAGGAAAAAATACAAAATACATTTTGAGAAAAAAGTATAACAAACCTGACAAACATTACCTCCACCAGGTTATTAAGGTCAACATCAACAGGGATTAGTCATGTGATAGTATGTATCTTTGTTATGACGTGATAAAAATGGCACTTTAAACTCTATAGTTTCCTCCCCCAAACCATAATACCAGCATAATCAAAAGAAAAATAACTGACAAATCCCAATGGAGGGACATTCCACATTCTAAAAATACTTAATGAGTACTCTTCAAAATTATTAAGGTCATCAAAAACAAAAAAAGTCAGGAACTGTCATAGCCTAGAACAGCCTAAAGGACAGGATGGCTAAATGTAATCTGATATCCTAGATGGGATTCCGAAACAGAAAGAAGACATTAGGCAACACTTAAGGGAATATGAATAAAGCATGTACATTAATTAATAATAATGTAGAAATACTGATTCATTAATTGTAACAAATATTAGCATGCTAATATAAGATGTTAATAACAGAGGAAACTGGGTACAGAGGATATGGGAACTCTCTATACAATCTTGCAATTTTTTGGTAAATCTAAAATCGCTCTAAAATTAAAAGTTTATTTTTTTAATGGGCAAAATATTTAGACACTGTACCCCCTCAAAATTATCTATAAATGCAATATGAAAAAAATTCAACATGCTTAGTCATAAGGCAAATGCAAACTGTCATAATGTAATACCACAAGAGACACATTAGAATGGTTATAATGCAAAAGACTCGCAAAATCAAGTATTCATGAGGATACAGAGCAATTGAACCATTGATTATGGTTATGGAAATGCTAAAATGACAATTACTCTTTAAAAGTATGGAGGTTTTTTTATGAAGTTAAACAAACATTTTTCACGAGATCCAGCAATTCCACTCCAAGTTATTTACTCAAGAATAATAAAATATATGTTCACACATACATACATAAAATGTAAAATGGTATCATCATCCACAAAAATAACAACACAATAAAAAACACAATCACTTGGAAATTCATGGAAACTTTTTGAAATAACCATAAGGTTATAGTCTCAGGTTATGCATGCTAAAGTATTTAAGGGTAAAATGTTATATCTACATCTTATTTTCAAATGATTCAGCAAAAAAAAAAAAGGAAGGAAAGAAGGGAGAGAGGAAGGAAGGAAAGGAGAGAGAGAAGCAAATTTGACAAAATATTAACAACTGATGATCAAGAAAAAGAGTATAGGAGTCTTGTTATTCTTGCAACTTTTCCATAGATTTGAAATTTTTCAGAATAGAAAGTTGTGGGGAAAAGCAAGCTTAGTAATAGCACTAGTAAGATGACATAAATTTCTCTAGGGGTCAATTTTTATTTTTCACTTTGCTCATTGGCCAAAGGCTAGCCAACATATTTATGTAGTCTGAGCACTTATAATGTGACTCTCTTCACAAAACAGTCTGTGAACTGTTTATTAAACTGTGAACTGTTGATTAAAGTTTCTCAGATGGTCAATTAAATTCAGAGTTATATGTTTATACCAGTACACCTCAGCTGTAAAATAAAAAGTTCTATCATACAACATCTTTTGTACCCTAGATAATGTGCAAGCTATTTGTTCAGTTATTTTGGAATCAGGTAGACATTTTTATCCAGGATTGATTTTTTTTAAAAAGAAGGCAGAATAGGCAATAAAGGAAAGCTAATTTTTAATTTAAAAGAATAATTCTCTATATGTTTATTTCAATAATGCTCAGACATTCTGGGAATCCCACTTTGGTTCTTCAGAGCCTACTTATAAATGAAATCCTTATGAATTCTATGGCCATTAAACCAGGTTTTGTTTTTTTTTTTTGATGTTGAATTGTATGAGAGATATATATATATGTGTGTGTGTATGTACACACACACATATATATATGTATTAGATATTCTTTGTTGGTCATATCATTTACAAATATTTTCTCCCATTCAGTAGGTTGTCCTAATGAAATCATTAAAAAATAGTTTAAATACACTCACATTTTATTTTGGACAAAATGGCATCAGAACATGTGATCACTCAAATTATTAACCTTTCTTTTTTTCAAATGAATTTTTGGCATTTTCAAAAGATCAACTCTACCTTAACAAATTAAAAATTGCCATCATAAATATTACATGGGAGGCCAGGAGTTGGTAAACTTTTTCTGTAAAGGTTCAGATAATAAACATTTTAGGCTTCATAGGTCATATGGGTTCTGTCATGTGTGCATGCTAAGTCACTTCAGTTGTGTCCAACTCTGCAACCTTATGGACTGTAGCGTGCCAGGCTTCTCTGTCCATGGGGATTCTCCGGGCAAGAATACTGGAGTAGGTTGCCATATTCTCCTGGGAAACCCATGGGTTCTGTCACAACTAATCAACTCTGCAGCTATAGTGTAAAAGGAGCCAAAGACACTTCTATAATGAATGAGCTTACCTGTACTGCAATAACATTTTATTTACAAAAATAGTTGGTGAAACAGATTTGGTCCTCTAGTTTGTTGATTCTGGTTTTAGGTAATAACAGAATAACTGAAATAACTATGTTGCTTTCTATCATGATGGCAACTACTAGGACGTATTGTTTTTGGCTTAAAAAAAAAGTTTTTTCCACCCACTGGTTTATAATCAATAGTAAGGTATTTTAAGGGGCTTCTCTGGTGGCACTAGTGGTAAAGAGCCTTCCTGTCAATACAGGAGCCATAAGAGCCGTGAGTTTGATCCCTGGGTCAGGAAGATCCCCTGGAGGAGGACCTGGCAACCCACTCCACCATACTCTCCAATACTCTCAGTACTCTAGCACACACATGCACACAAGGTATTTTAAGGCCTTGTTTAAAAGCAATATTTTCATTTACCATAACATCAACAAGAACAAAATGTATAGGAATAAATCTAACAAATGATATAAAAGACCTGTATTCAAAAAATTATAAGACACTGATGAAAGACATTGAAGATGACACAAACAAATGGGAAGATATTCTATGTTAATGGGTTGTAAGAATTAATATTGGTAAAATAACCATACTACCTAAGGCAATCTACAAATTCAATGCAACCCCTACCAAAATGCCAATAGCATTTTTCACAGAACTAGAGCAAATAATTCTATAACTTGTATGGAATCACAAAAGATCCCGAATAGCCAAAATAATCTTGAGAAAGAAAAACAAAGCTGGAGAAATCATGTTCCCTGAGCTCAAAGTACATTACAAAGCTACAATCACCAGAACAGTGTGGTATTGGCACAAAAACAGACACATACATTAATGGAACAGAATAGAGAACCCAAAAATAAACCAACACACTTATGGTCAATTAATCTATGACAAAGGGGGTAAGAATATACAGTGAGAAAAGGACAGCTTCTTCAATAAACTGGGGAAAACTGGAAAGCTACATGGAAAAGAATCAATCTGGAGTACTCTATTATATCATGCACAAAAGTAAATTCAAAATAGATTAAAGACTTAAATGTAAGACCTGAGACCAAAAAATTCCTATAAGAAAACACAGACAGAACCCTCTTTGGTGTAAATCATAATTTTTTTTTGTTTCTGTTTCCTAAGGCAAAGGAAACAAAAGCAAAAATAAACAAATAGGTTCTAATTAAACTTAAAACCTTTGGCACAGCAAAGGAAACCGTAAACAAAAGAAAAAGACCATCTACTGAATGGGAGAAAATATTTGTAAATGATATGACCAACAAAGAATTAATATCTAATACACATATATATATATCTCATACAACCCAACATCAAAAAAAAAAACAAAAACAAAAACCAAAAAAAAAAAAAACAAAACTGGTTTAAAAGTGGGCAAAAAAAAAAAAAAAAAAAGTGGGCAAAAAATCTGAATAGACATTTTTCTAATGAAGACATGAAAATGGCCAATAGGTACATGAAAAGATGCTCAACACAGTTAATCATTCGAGAAATGAAAATTAAAACCACAATGAGTTATCATCTCACATCTGTCAGAATAGCTATCATCAAAAAGACCACAAATAATAAATGTTGGTGACAATTATGGAGAAAAGGGAATGGAGAAAAGGGAATCCTTATAAACTTTGTGGGAAGGTAAATTGGTACAATCATTATGGAAAACAGTATGGAGATTTCTCAAAAAATTAAAAACAGAACTATCATATGATCCAGCAATATAGGAAAGATACATGAACCCTTATGTTCACTGCAGCATTATTTACAATAGCCAAAGCATGGAAGCAACCTAAGTGCCCATCAATAGGTGAATGCACAAAGCTTGTGTGTGTATATACAATGGACTATTACTCAGCCACAAAAAAGAATGAAATCTGATCATTTTTGACATCATGGGTGCAGCTAGAGACTATTATGCTAAGTGAAGTAAGTCAGACAGAGAAAGACATATATCATATGATTTCACTTATATGCGGAATCTCAAAAAAAAACAACAGATAAATGAACAAATATAATAAAACAGAATTACAGATACAAAGAACAATCAGGTATTTGCCAGAGGGGAGGAGGAGGAAAGAAATAGTTGAGGGAGATTTCAGGTACAAACTTTCAGTTGCAAAATAAATGAGTCATGGGTATGAAATGTACTGTAATATAGGCAAATGTACTGGGTAATATAGGCAATAACTATAGAATATCTTTGTATGGTAACATATTCTAATTAGATTTATTGTGGTGACGAGTTTGAAATGTAGAAATACCTAACCATTCTGTTGCATAACAGGAAGTAACATTCTTTTGTAGGTCGATTATATTTCAAAAGCTAACAAACATAACAAAAGAGATCAGATTTCTGAATAGCAGAGGTGGAGGGTGGGGGAGGGGGAACTGGATGAAAGTAGGAAGTAAGCAAAAGTTACAAATTTTCAGTTATAAGACAATTAAGTGCAAGGGTTGTACTGTACAACATAATAAATACAATTAACACTGTTGTATGTTATATAGAAAAATTGTTAAAAGAGTAAATTCTAAGAGTTCTCATCACAAAAATTTTTTTTGTATTTCTTTAATTTTGTACCTATATGAGATAATGGATGTTCACTAAACTTATTGTGATAATAACTTCATGATGTATGTAAATCAAATCATTACTCTGTATACCTTAAACTTATACTGTGCTATATGTCAATGATATCGCTGTAAAACTGGAAGGAAAAAAAATAAAAGCATAGTTTCAAACAGCATTTGTGGAAAGTATTGCACTGATATTTCCTCTCCCAGAGGGGAAGCAATCACAATACAATTAGAGTTTTATCATTCAATCAGCAGGAGCTGTATTTTGACTTTTAAGATGATCATTAAAAATAAAAACCCAATACATCATCCCACTGCTGTTATAGATTTCATTCTTCGGAAAGTCATCTGAGGTCAACTCACTTAGTATCAGTATATCTTGGTAAAAATCACGGAAAAAAAAAATATAGATAAAACACAGCAGACACAAAAATATTCAATGGCAAAACAATAATGTGACTGGACTTCCCTGCTGGTCCAGCAGTTGGGAGTCCACCCGTAAGCGCAGAGGACATGGGTTTGAC